>NC_136917.1:31571256-32878148 GCF_949752795.1 Hyperoodon ampullatus
GTAAATGGGGATTCTGAATGTGCTCACCCTGCAGGGACATCTTGTGAAGATTAATTGAGAAGTACATAAATGGCTTGGCACGTGCCTTTCCCTGGGAACTGGATTGTTTCATCCTCATAGAGAATATAACTAATCCTGTTTCCATTTTTGTTTTGGCCACCAGGGGGCTTGGGGCTAAACTTATGGCTCAGTCATAATAACTGTTCATTCACTAATTTAAAAAATTCCTTTACTCATTTAGAAAATATTTATTGATCACATACCATGTTCCAGGCACTGGAGAAAGAGCAATGAACAAAACAGATATGGTTCCTGCCTCTGTGGTGCTGGCATCCTAGTGAGGGAGGCAGATAAAAAAATAAATAAGAAAAACGTATAGTAGGATCACTGGTGATAAGTGTCATGGAGAACAAAGAGGTAGGGGGCTTGGGAGAGGTAGTTTTGGGTGAGTTATAAAAATTGAAATCGAGAGGTCAGGTAGGTCCTTGTTGAGAAGGCAGCACTTTAGCAGAGACTTGAGGGAGCTATACATGTGCTGGGGGAAGAGCCCTCCTTAGGCAAAAAGAACTCTCTGTGCCAAAGTCCTGAGAAATGACGATGCCTGCTGAGTTGGAGAAACATAGAGGAAGCTCATGTGGCTGAGGCCATGATGGAGGGGGGAGAGTGGGAGGAGGTGGGGACAGGGAGGTGATGGGGGGCAGGTCACGCAGGGCCTGTGGGTTGAGGTGAGAACTCTGGCTTCCTCTCTGAGTGAGACAGGGGTGCCGGGGAGTTTCTGAGCATATTTCTGCTGTAACTGTCCTTCCTCCCCACCCCACTCCATCCTGTGGTGTGTGAGACTGAGTAAAAATAAATAAAGCCACCCCACAAGCACAAGAGAGCTGGCTCATTGTCTTGAGAAAGGGGGTGACTGACCACAGTGTTACTGTGACTAATCTTCCCACAGGTGGCCACACGTCCCCTGCCCTCAAGGCCAGGGTGCTTATCCTATCCCTGTTTTTAACCCTTTCTGTGATATGAGGGGTGAAGCAGGTAAAGCTGCTCCATGAGGCAGATTCATGGAAGGTAAATGCACATGTTCTTCTTTTCTTCTTTATAAAACTGCCTTCCAAAAAACCCCATTTTGGACAAGTATGGGAGGGAGGGCTGTCAGGTATGTGTGTATGATGCCAGAAAGTTGCAGGGCATGCCAAGGCTTGGGGGAGGTCAGAGGGGGCCCGTCTGTTGTGTTCCCTGAAGGAGCCCGAGTATCTGGGACAGGATCTGTCAAAGAGCAGGTGTGTGATAAATACTGTCGAATTGAATCTGAGGATTGACAAGGAAGTTGAGGCCACATCATGGCGCAGAGAGAGACAAGGAAGGACAGTGTCACGTGGGTCATTCATTCAGTCACTGATAACTTTTCAGAGAAGATGAAACCAATCCTTGCCCTTTGGAGCCTGTGTCTTTGAGGAGAGGGACAGCCTTTGAGTGAACAAATAGATGGTCAAGATTATGTCAGATGCTGCTGAGGGCTGTGGGCTGAGGCATTTGGGGGTGGGGGAGGTCAGGGAAGGTCCCTCAGGGGAGGTGACATTTGAACCAAGATCTGGAAAACATGAGTGAGAGAAGCCAGTCACCAAAGGCCACGTGTTGTATGATTCCATTTATACAAAATACTCAAAATAGACAAATCCACAGAGACAGAAAGCAGGTTGGTGGCTGGTTGCCAGGGGCTGGGAGTAGTCAGGAGTGACTGCTTAATGGACACAGGGATTCCTTTTGAGCAGATGAAAATGTTTTGGAACTAGAGAGAGGTGGTGGTTGCATAACCTTGTGAATGCACTAAATACCCCTGAACTGTTCACTTTAAAATGTTAATTTTCACCACCTAGAGCGGTGGGATAGGGAGGGTGGGAGGGAGATGCAAAAGGGAGGAGATATGGGGATATATGTATACGAATAGCTGATTCACTTTGTTATACAGCAGAAACTAACACACCATTGTAAAACAATTATACTCCAATAAAGATGTTGAAAAAAAAGAATAAAATGGAATAATCCTGACACACACAAAAAATGTTAATTTTCATCTCAATTTTTAAAAATGCCATTGATTCTGCCATGCACAGAGGAGAGATGGGCCCCTGAGAGATGGAAAATAAGAGATTGACCAGGGAACTGGGCACAGAGTGCAGAGGGTTTGTGGAAGGACACGGCCCCCTGTCGGGTCCCAGCCTGGACACACTATCCCTCAGGGAGATGGGGGAGGGGCTGATCTAGGGTGGCTTTGGCCTGCAGCAGCTTGAAGCAGGATTTTGGTCCCCCGGCCAGATATTGATGTCAGGCTGAGGCAGTGAGAGGGTTGAATCCTAACCACTAGACCACCAGGGACCAGTGGCCAGTGACAAGGCCCTGGCCCGTTAGCTGTGTAGAAGTAAATTTCCACAAAGGGACAGAAAGTGGTGAAACAAGTAAAGTGTTTATTAGGAGGAAAAAGGGTATGTGTGGATAGACACATGTGCGGACTCAGAGAAAGAGTTGTGCCCTCATGGTAGTTTGAGTCACTCATATGGGGCATTTCTTCCGGGTCTCCTTTGGCCAGTCCTCTTGCTTTGCCTGGCTCTGAGTCCGAATTTGGTTTATCTCAGGATCCTCCCATGTGTGAGAGTGCATCTCTTAGCCAAGATGGATTCTAATGAAGAGGCCTGTGGGTACGTTGACATCAGTCCCTTTTTGACCTCCAAGGAGCCTTTCTGCACATGTACAGTCAGGAAGGTCTCCTTGACCTCAAGACTGAGAAATATGTGGTCTCTGTCTTTTCTCTGGGCAGGGCCCAGCCTCCTCTCTGGCTCCTGCTATTTTGGAGTATCTGTCCACAGGGGACAAACTCCAGCTGCTCAGTCTGTGGCCCATCTATCTCCTGCTTCAGGGGAACTCCACCAGGCCCCCACTTTGTGGTATGCCTGGGTGACTGGGGGTGAAACACCTGTGTCTGCCTGAGTTGACTTGTGCACGCGCGTGCACACACACACACTCTGGCCTGGGTGTGCACGTGTGATGTGACAAATGCATGCACATGTGTGTGCTAGGGTCTCTGTAGGGACATGAAGCACACACTTGCACACATATACTAGAGCCTGGTGTGCAGGGAGCCCCTCGAGTCTCTGCATATGTGGCCCCCTAAGCCCTCTTGTGGGGGCTGAGGCTCAAAGAGGTGGGGGGATGGAGGAGAGCGGAGCCCTCTCCCATAAGGTGCGAGCTGGGCCCCCTCACCACCCACTGTCTCCCACCGCCTCTCTGCCTGTGGCTCCGCAGGTTCTGGGGGCATCCCCAACCTCCCCTCCTCCCATCATACTGTAAATTCTGAGAAATCCTGTCCGCGGTTTGGCCCGGCCCCTCCCCTGCCCTCTAACAGGGCTGTCCTGGCCACTGTCTTCCTGTCTTGGGGCCTGGGTGTGAGGCTCGAAGCGAAGGAGGGCTCTGCACTGCTTCTGGGGCCTTCGCATCACCTCCCTGGGCCTCACTTTCCCCTTCTGTAGAGTGGAGATAATAATAGTTCTAACCTCAGAGGGAGAAGAGGAGGTAATGCGCCCTGGGTGGTTAGCGCAGCAGCGTCTGGTAGGTAGGAAGGGCTGATACTTGCTAGCAGTTATTATTCTCCACTTCCCGCACCTTGCTCTCCCGCGGCTTCCACACCACTACCTTTGCTGTTCCCCTACCCAGCATGTCCTCACTCCTGTCCCCCTAGTCAAACCCAGGAATCATTCAAATTTCAGATCCTCAGGAAATAGGGGACAGCAGCGAGACCAGCTGGATCCGGGAAACAGGGAACCTGGGTTCGAATCCGGACTCTGCCAGGGGCACGCTAGATGGCCTCAGGTTCCCTTGTCGGGTTCTGATGCTCTGCGGTTCTAAGCCTTCCTGATGAATGATCTACGTGGGGACCCTGACCTTGTACCCTGCCCTGCCCCAAGCTTATCTGTCCTCTCCCGATGCTGAGCCATCTTCCTGGGCTCTTCTTGCCACAAACAATGAAACTTTTGGAGTATATCATGCTGGAGGCTTGGGGACCTTCAGAGACCTGCCTCTAATTCTCATGCTTCTGTCCGCTCGCCCCCCAAAATGCAGCTTAAATCCACACACTTCTCAGCTTGACCTACAGCTTGAGCATCTTCACAGTTTCCCTGGATCCACTTGGTTGCCCCGACGGCACCATGGTCCCTGTTCTATTGGTCCTAGGAAGAAGAAAATTCCAAAGTCCTTCCTGCAGCTGTCAATAAAAAACAAATCTGGACTTAGTAAGGAGAGCCTTTATTCAAAAGGATTATCGCAAGGGGAGAGGAAAGGGACTATGCCCCAGGGAGGACGCTCTAACTGTGAGGTCTGCAAGCCTCCCAAGAGTGAGGCAAGAGGGTTTTCTTTTCATAAAGTGGAACGAACAAGCCAGACAGGACCAGGTGTGGGGGAGTGGATGAGAGGATGGCAGGATGAGATATCAGATCAGAGGATAGTTTACTTCGGGATCATCCTGTTCTCAGGAGGGGTTGTCTGCTGGCTTGTGTGAGGGAGGGGTCTAAATTTAGGGGCCCAAAGGAAGGAGAGAAGCTTAACCAAAGTTTGGTTAGCAAGCTTTTCTAATTGGTCAGTGGGGACACGCGGTTCAGCTAACAACTTATGAGGCAAAGAATGGGAATTTTGGAGGGTTTGCATCTGGCCTTGTCATAGGTACACAAGGAAATCTGTTCTGGGATTATTCAGAGATAGAACCAATAGAATGGATCTATCTATCTATCTATCCATCCATCCATCTGCAGTTCTCTCTCTTTCTGTATCTGCCATATATATCAATATCTATCTATCTATCTATCTATGTATCTATCTACCTATCATCTATACCTACATAGCTATAGATATGTAGATTATATAATATAGATATCTATAGATCTTAGAGATATATAGAGATCTACCTATATCTTAATATAGATATCTATTGAATATACATGTCTATACATTTATATATTTATACATTCTATATATCCATAATATCTATACATCAAATATCTATACTATATATAGATATCCATATTCATCTATTTAGATTATCTATCTAGATATCCATCTATCTATATTGATATCTATCTGTAGATCTGTCTATTGATCTAGATATATGTCTATAGCCTGGTATATATATTTATTATAAGGAGTTGGCTAATGTGATTATGGAGGCTAGCAAGTCCCAAGAGCTACAGGTTCAGGACTCGGGAAGAACTGATTGTTCAGTTCAAGTCCAAAGACCAGAAAACAGATGAGCCAGTCAGGACTGTCAGGCAGGTGGAATTCTCTCTTAGTAAGAGGACGGTTAGTTTTCTGTTCTAGCCAGCCTTCAACTGATTGGGCGAGGCCCACCCACATCAGGGAGGGCAATCTGCTTTACTCAGTCTACTGATTTAAATGTTAACTCATCTACAAACACCCTCACAGACACACCCAAAATAATGTTTGTCCAAATATCTGGGCTCCCTGTGGCCCAGTCAAGTTGAGATATAAAAGAGTAGGCATCTGTGAGACTCATCTAAGTCATATGAAAGGGTGGTTCCTTATAGTAAGCAGTTTTCTGGAACATGAAGGGTGAGGAGGGGGAATTCTTAATCTTCAACGTTTTCCAAGATCACAGAGTTTGGGTAAAATTTAATATTGTCGTGGCCCACAAGGGCTTGCATGGCCTGCCCTCATCCCCTCCCTCTTTCCCCCCACTCACTCCATTGTGTTCTCCAAACACACCAAGTGGGTCCTGCTTCCAGGCCTTTACCCTTGCAGTTCCCTCAGCCTGGAATGCTCTTCCCTCATCTTCTTGGGTCCTTCCTGTCTGATCACCCATCACATCACCCTGTTTAATTTTCTTCAGGGCATATTGTTTTTATTGGAGTATAGTTGATTTACAATGTTGTGTTTGTTTCAGGTGTACAGAAAAGTGAATCAGTTATACATATACATATATCCACCGTTTTTTCAGATTCTTTTCCCATATAGGTGATTACAGAATACTGAGTAGAGTTCCCTATGCTATACAGTAGGTCCTTATTAGTTATCTATTTAATATATAGTATTGTGTATTTTTACCATCTAAAATTCTTATTTCTTTTCGTGTTTATTATCTGTTCCTTCTACTGGGCAGAAAGCAATCAAACTGTCAAGTAAGTGTTGGTTGAGGACCTACTATGTGTCAGTTTCCAGACCTCCTGGAATTCACAGTTCACTGGGGGAGGCTGACCTGGGCTGAGTCACATGCACAGACATAATGTACAATCCTGATAAATGTTAGGTTGGACTGATGCCTGGTGCTGGTGGACCTGACCCACCTGGGCAGTCATAAAGGGCTTCCCAGAGCTGAGATTTGAAGCAGGGATATAGTCATTAACTAGAGAAAGACAGGAGAAAAGAAAGTGTTCCAGGTGGAGGGAACTGCTTGTGCAGGCTCTGAGGTGGGAGGGAAAGCGCTGAGTTCCAGGGAATGAAAGAAGCATTTGGGAATGGAATGCAGAATGTAATGGGGAGCCATGGGGGGTTAGCAGGGCTTTGGTCCAGGCTTCACTGGGGTTCTGGGAAAATTATTTAGCCCCAGAGCCATGGGGAGCCATGGAGGGATATTGAGCAGGAGAGAAGTGTGATCAGATTTGCTTCTTGCAAAAGAGATTCATGGGTTTCTAAGGGGGGGGCAGTCAGAATGGAGGAGAAGGAAGGGATGCTGGGCGCCCATCGTGAGGAAGAGGGTGGCAACCCAGGTTGGGGGAGGCGTGGACTGGTGAGAAGGGGATGGAAGATAGTGAGGCCCTGGAGCTGACTTGCCCCCTGAGGGGTAATTGCCAACTAGGTGGGCTGGGCTTTTCCACCCATTGCTTGGTGGCTTGGTCAGCTGTGAGTGGGGTTCCTGGAAAATCCATTAGCCCCTGACCTTGAACCCTGTCACCTGGCCCAGTACCCCCTCCTCCACCTTTCTTCCCCACATCTGGCAGCCTCATCTGTCCATACAAAGTTTCAAGAGGCCCCAGGTGAAAGCTGGGGTAAGGTGTGTGTGTGTGTGTGTGTGTGTGTGTGTGTGTGTGTCATTGTGTGTGTGATTGTGTGAACAATCCTGCTAAAACCAGAATTCCCTGTCTGTGAGAGTTAAACTTCCCTGTTGGGTTTAACTTCACTGTGCTGGGGTGGGTTGGGGTGGGGTGTTGGCTGAGTCCTTCTTGCTCCTGGGGCAGTGACCTGGCTGGGGGATGCGACCAGCAGCTGCAGGTACCCAACTGGGGGTGTGGGTGGTGGTGTCGGTGATTTCCTGGAAGGAAGCAAGCCCTGCGGCCAAGGTCTAGAGGAGTCTGATCTTCGTGTGTCTCTTCCTGGGCCAGTCTCATGAAAACCATCTGAGGTCCTCACCACCTCCTAGCGTCTTTGTCCACGCAGCTGGGATTAGGGTGAGGCGAGTGAGGCATTCTCATGAGCAAATTTAAGGGGGCTCCCAACATCTCAGTAATCAAAGTGAATAAACTTTGAAATATATTTCTCATATAACATTGTGTAAATGTAAGGTGTACGACACGCTAATTTTGACACATTTATATATTGTAACATGATTGTCACTGTAGTGATAGTTACAGCTCTGTTGCGGTCCATTATAATCATTTGTCTTTAGTGGTCGGAATAATTAAGTTCCAGTCTCAGCAAATCTGATGATGATAATACAATATTGTTATCTATATTCACTATACTGTGCATTAGATCTCTAGGGCTTATAAAGGAAAGAATATTTCAGTGCAATGCTTTTAATCGAGATTATCTCCCATACCGTACAATTCACCCTTTGAAAGTGTACAATTCCGAGGTAGTTAGTATATTCACAGGGTTGTGTAACTATCACCCCTGTCTACTCCAGAACAGTTTCATCACCCCAGAAAGAAAGCCTATACCCACAGGCATCACTCTGCGCTCCCCCCTACCCCCAGCTCCTTGCATCAATGCAATATGTAAAAAAAATAAAAATTAATGCAAAAAATTCCAGATAAACAAGTGGTCAAATTTTAAAAGGAAGCCAAGCTCTGATGCTGTACTTTTTGGCCGTGCAATATTCACCCCACCTTAATCTCCAATTGGTCTGTGATCTACCTGGTGGGATGACCCCACCTCCTCCAAAGACTTCCTCTGCTGGGTCCCCCAAAGGACAGGCAGTCTGGACTAAGGTCACTTGGTGGATTCTCTCTCTGGTCAAACTCTTGGAGGAGGGTCTCCAGACTCTTGGTGGCCAGTGGGCTGGCTGGACGACATGGAGTCTGTCTTTGGCACACTCTAGTTGAAACAGCAGCCTCATCACCATGTATTAAGCACTTGCTGTGTACTGAGTGTGTTAAGTCCATTTTATGCATTACTCAAAATGGTTTGAAGGAATTATTTCTATGGAGGCATTTGCATTGTAAAACATTCAAACAATGCATTAATATACAGAGTAAATGCAAAAACTCCCGTCCCTCCTCACAGCCCCAAAGACAATGGCAGTTTGCCATGTATCCTTCCATACTTCCCAGAGCACCTGTGTGATCTGACTTAATCCTTATAAAGCCTCCCTGAAGTGAGCACTGATGTCACCCTCACTTTACAGGTCCATTGAGTGAGACTCAGAGAGGTCTGATTACTTGTCCAAGGTTGTACAGCATGTGAAGAGATGATGCTAGAACCCTGGTCTCTATGACTCCAGTGTCAGGAGGAAGAGAGGAAGAGGGGTCCCTATGTAGGAGGATTCCTCTTAGCTCAGCCAAAGTCACAGCTTATTCATTTAGTCATTCAACAAACGTTTATTGGGCATGACTGTGCGCTGGGTACATGATACACATGGGACCTCTGCCCTCCCAAAACTCAAGGCTGAGGTGGAGACACCATCCAGTGACAAGGAATCAAACAAATCAGAGGATCACAGCTAGGGAGAGAGAAAGAAAACAGAGCTACCTGGGTGGACACAAGAGGAACCTAAAATAAATCTCCATATTAAAAAAAATATATTCAAAGGGACACACAGTTTTGAGGGCATTAGCCCCCTGTGGCCCCCTTCGCCTGGCAAAGCAATAAAGCTGTTCTTTTCTACTTCACCGCCCAAAAACATATTTACATGTTTCAAAATTTTAATACAGTAAGTCCCCTACATATGAAGGAACTTTCAAAGATGCAAAAGTGCGTTCTCATGTCCAATCACGTAAGCTAGTTCACGTGTCTGGCGTACATTGTCATGTGTGTTCATCCTCTACAAGTGGTTGTGCTTTTGTGTACTTTACTATACAGTACTGTATCTTTATTTCAAGCCCAGGATGTCCGGAAGCAAGCTTAAATGTAGTGGTGATGTAGCTGGTACTATTGTACTTTTCAAGGTACTATACTGTAAGATTAAAAATGTTTCCTTTATTTTTTGTTTGTTTGTTTTTTATGTATTATTTGTGTGAAAAGTATTATAAACCTTTTACAGTATGGTACTATATAGCCGATTGTGTTAGTTGGGTACTTAGGCTAACTTTGTTGGACTTACAAACAAATCTGACTTACGAATGTGCTCTTGGAACGGAACTTGTCTGTATGTAGGGGACTTACTGTACTTCACAAGGGCAGGCAGTGAGCAATCTCCTCCCCACTTTGCAAAGGCTCCCTGTTCACCTCCCCAAGAGCATCAACCCTCAGTGGAGATGATATTGTCCCCAAAGGAGTGAAAATTGGTTTGGGGGTGTGTGCAAAACTATCTGTTTATGTATAAAGCACAGGTATACACAGACTATATATGTATAGATATAGTATAGATACATAGTACCTCTGTTGTGTTAAACTTTTGTGAGGGACAATTAAGAAAAACATGTCTAAAAATGATTGTTCCTTGAAGTGTAATAATGAAATAAAACTTGAGAGAATCTGGTCTAGCAGCAGCCACCACTCAGATTTCTTGTGAGATCATCTAGAGATATTCTAGGCATTTCCAAGCAAGTATCTACATATCCCTTTAATCCTTTTTTTTTTTTT
Source organism: Hyperoodon ampullatus (assembly GCF_949752795.1). Classification (NCBI taxonomy): domain Eukaryota; kingdom Metazoa; phylum Chordata; class Mammalia; order Artiodactyla; family Ziphiidae; genus Hyperoodon; species Hyperoodon ampullatus. Next base: position 31,581,274 of record NC_136917.1, read on the forward strand.
ACATAAATTGTAACATACCATTCTGGGCCTTCTTTTTGCTCACTTAAAATATATGTTGGCTTGCAGTCTATGTCAGTGAACAGAGCTTGCAGCAGTTCCCAGTTCCCATGGATGGTCACATAACGTTGGCAACACATAATGTTTTTTCCTATGTTTTGCCACAATAAAGTGCTGCAGCGTACAGTGGATAACCACATTGATGTCATTTCACATACGAGCGAGTGTATCTGAAGGAGAAATTCCTAGAAGTGTGATAGCTGGCTTGGAAGGTGTGTGCATTTGTCATTTAGGTAGATATTCCCATTTGTTCTGCATAAGGGTTTGTACCAGTTTCCTTCTTCATCATCAGAATAAGAGAGTGCCAGTTTCCTCAGAGCCTCACCAACCATAACCAAGGAGTTATCAAACCTTTTGATCTCTGCCAATCTGATGGGTTAAACATGGTCTTGCAGTGTAGTTTTAATGTTCATTTCCCTTATGAGATTGAGAATCTTCTCTTGTGACTAAGAACCATTTGTGTTTCTTTCTCAGTGAGCTCAAAGTTCATATCCTTTGTGTTATGAATTATAGTTTACTCCATTTGTCATTTGTCTTTCAAAAATTATTTATAATTTATTTAATTTATTTTTTGAATTGTCATTTGTCTTAACATTGTTCAGGGTGAGGAGATAAAGTAATTGAGTTATGCTTACCCTTCTCTTTGATACCCTAATTTAAATACTATGATGTAAAGTGAACAATATTTAAATACTATGCTATAAAGTCAATACATCTTATGTTACATGATATGGAGGTAAAAGAAGGAAGAAAACAAAAATATTTGGTTTTTATATATATATATATATATATACATATACATACATATGTGTGTATATATGTACTATACACACATATTCGTAACAAAACAAGAGAGAAATACTCATGACAGTTACAGTCCTCATTTCTGTAATTGGCCACATAGTTGTAGCTGGCATTATAACTACCTTCCGAACCACACTTGGTAAAATCTCTCTTAGTCTCCTGGGGTTACCATAACAAAATACATTACAGACTGGGTGGCTTATACAACAGACATTTATTTTCTCACAATTCTGGAGGCTAGAAATTCAAGTTCAAGGTGTTGGCAGGGCTGGTTTCTTCTGAGGCCTCTCTCCTCGGCCTGTAGATGGCTGTCTTCTTGTTGTGTCCTCACATGGTCTTCCCTCTGTGTGTGTTGTCATAATTTCCCCTTTTTATAAGAACACTCGTCATATTGGATTAGGGCCCAATCTCCAGCATAGGAATTCTGGGGGGGACACATGCAGCCCGTAACAGTATGTCTGAGGAACAGAAAGGCAACTCGTGTGTTGGGGGTGAAGGTGGTGGGAGGGAAAGTCAAGGAGAAGTCTGGAGAGGTTGGCAGAGGAATCAGAGCTATCATAAGAACTTTGGTTTTGTTTTCCACCAGAGGGTTCTAAGTTATGCTTTGCAGAAATCCTCTGCAAGGGCCTTCCAGAGGGTGAGAGAGGTGACCAGGGCACCAGGGAGGAGGCTCCTACGATCCTCCAGGTGAGCAATGAAGAGGCCTGGGCTGGGCTGGGAAGGAAGTGGGTGCTTTTGAGGCCATAAGAAGGAAAGGACTTGTGGGTCAGTGTGTGGAACAGATATCAGGCAGTTGGAAGTTGATGGAAGAAGTGACCTGGTCAGACCTTCTGAGGAGGGTCTGGGAGGCTGAGACCCCATTTCTTGTTCACTGTGGTTTCCTGAGACCCCATTTCTTGTTCACTGTGGTTTCCTTAGATTTGAGCATGGTGCCGGGCATGTAGTGGGTGGCCAATGAATGTTTGTGGAATGGGTGCGTGAATGACTTAAAGCCAGAAATGGAAAAAGTTGAGGATGTTGGGTTTGGGAGAGAGTAGAGTCCAGGGGTGTGTGTGGGCCTGAGTGGGGGGCTCAGGGTCTCTGGTGCTCTCAGTGCTCTGGATGGGGGGTGGTAAACAGACTGCAGAGGTTTACCTAAGACTCCTGGGATGACTTGAGATTTTTTTTTTTAATTAATCAATTTATTTATTTTTGGCTGTGTTGGGTCTTCGTTGTTGTGCGCAGGCTTTCTCTAGTTGTGGTGAGCGGGGGCTACTCTTCATTGCGGTGCGCGGGTTTCTCATTGCAGTGGCTTCTTTTGTTGCAGAACATGGGCTCTAGGTGAGCAGGCTCAGTAGTTGTGGCGCACGGGCTTAGTTGCTCCATGGCATATAGGATCTTCCTGGACCAGAGATCAAACCCATGTCCCCTGCATTGGCAGGCAGATTCTTAACCACTGCGTCCCCAGGGAAGTCCATGAGTTGAGATTTCTAACACAGACTTGAAGTAGTGAGCTCCCCATCCCTGGGAGTGTGCAAACGGCGGGGGCACATTTCCAGAGGGTTGTAGAGGAAACCTCTATCCCAGGGAAGGTTTGGAGCTGAGGGAAACTTAGTTTGGTCTAAATGAGTGTCCTTTGGGTTTCCCAGCAGCCCAAGGGTGGCAGGGGTTTCTGCATCCTCCTCAGTTCCTGTGGCTTCTGAGACTCAGCCTGTCCCACATCCCTTCTCTGTGTCTGTGTGGCTGGCAGTGCCCTGACATCATGGCATCGTGGTTCTAAATTCGGCTCTGCCCTTAAGGCCTTGTGCTTGGAGGTGCTGCCCCCTGGTGGGAAGAATGAGCAGTTCCCCTCACCACTTCATAACCTCCTGGGAGTTCTTGCTGATTCTACACGTTGAGGCTGCCTGCAGGAGGAAAGGCAAGGGAGGGGGTCCAACCTTGCATGTTTGTGATATGGGGATCTGAGCCTGTCTGTGAGGCTGTCCCCTCAAATGAGGACCACCCACTGGCCTGTGAGGGGGCTGGAGCCACTGCCCAGGACACAGTGGTACAGGGTGGGTGGGGATGACCGGGGCCTTCACTCCCTCCTGTTGCCTGATGGCAGATGTGGGAGATAAGTAGGGTGGGCTCACACGCTCCATGAATATAGGAGTTTCCACTCTGGAAAATTCCTGCATAAGAACTAGTGCTGGCTGGTGAGTCAGAGAGAAAAACACATCAACTGAGCAAATAAAAACCAAAAACAAAGAGACACACAGAAAGACTCAGGGAGAGACAAAGACAGCCTGTGAGTGAAGCTCAATAAGCATTGACTGTTTGAAGGAATGAATGAATGAATGAATGATCCCTTGGACCCAGCATGAACGTGGATAAGCTCTGGCAGCTCAGGCTTATTTTGTTGCTACATTGGGAGGATGTGTCCAGGCTGCTGGCCAGGGGTCCTGACATTAATTGGGCTGGGCTGGACAGCATAAAGGCAAAGGGTCCTGCCTCCAGCAGGGGCCTCAGTGGCTGAGGATAAGGGCAGAGCAGGGAGAGGGGACTGAGGGTACCCTGCGGGGAGAATGTCCAGCCCCTCCACCCTGCAGGTGGGGTAGTAGAGGCTTCATAGGACATCCTCAGGGCAGGTCCCAGAGAAAGCCCCTGGGGTGGCATAGTAGGAATACGCCAAGAGAGGTCTGGGGAGATGGGGTGAACTTGGAATGAAACACTAGTGGAATGGAAGGTGGTGGGGATGGACAGCCCAGGATGACTGGCCCTGGAGACTTGTGTGGGGTTGGCAGGAGGGAGCCAGTGTCCAGGGGGACCCCCAACCTGGGGTATCTGCCTCAGGGTCACATTGCCCTGGGCAGTCCTTGTAAATGTCACTGGCTCTTCGTGTCTCAACTAATGGGATGGATGGGACCTTGTGGCTGGTCCTGGGGGTGAGTTCCGGGAGCCTGAGAACACCAGGATGGGGTGTCCTGGGGTTCACCAGAGGGCAACCCTGGGAAAATGTCTTTGGGGAGGGAGTTGGGGGATTCAGAACACAGGTGCATTACTGGGGTCATCACATGATGGTCCTGGGGGCCCTAGCCTTCCTGGGAGGATATTCCAGGAGCTGAGGAATGGGGTCAGGAGATGCACTGAGAAACCACGTGGGAGTATTTCTGGGGGAGTTACAGAGCAGGGAGGGGGGTGGGCTGAGAGCAGAGGGGGCCATCCTGGGGGTTTTGGGGGTCTCAGAACTTGGCGTTCTTTGGGGGTAAAGATGGGGGATGGGTTGTGGGAGCATCTGGATGGAAGGAGTTTGGGGAAACAAATCATGTGGGGAGGTCAGAGCTTTGGAGGAGGGTGGAACTTGGGGGATGGACTTTGAACACTGGAGGATCCTTTAGTGTGCTGTTGTAGGGGAGACCCTTGAGGGTCAGAATTTGGATCTTTGTGGTGGTGTGGGGATGCAGCACTTGTGGGGGGACGTTCAGAACATCAGAGTGTCAGAGAACTTTGGATAATCAGACCCGGGAAACCAAAGAGTGGGTGGATTTGGGGTGCTGAGAACGAGGGATAGCTTTGGAGTGGGCTTGGGAAGGAGATCCCAACCTGAGTGTGGTGGGAGATTGGGATTGTGGGAGATGGGTTTGACAGGGTTAGCACATGGTGGTGTGTGTGTGTGTGTGTGTGTAGAGGGGTTGATCGTGGGGGACGGAGGGTCAGGGAGTCAAAACTGGGGTGTCTCAGGGGATGGCTCCTGGGAGGTGAGTCAAGGCAGGGCAGAACCAGGGATGTCTTGGGAGGTAGCCCACCAGGGCGGGTGGGTCTGTGGGGTCAGAGCCAGGCGCATCTGGGTGGGTCCAGCAGTGGACTGGGCCCGGCCTTGGGGGAAGGCAGGACGGAGCCGGCTGGGTAGCAGAAACTTTACTGCCCATAACACGCCCCAAGCCCGCACCGTCCACACCCACCCCTGGCCGTGTCAGCAACACTTGCGGTACACGATGTGGGGCCCCTGCTCTTCGTACTGCTCCCGCAGGACCCAGCAGAGCTTGAAGGCGCGCAGCGAGGCGAGGATGGAGCCGCCGATCCACACGGAGAAATTCCTGGTGGGCTGGGCCGCCACTACCACGTGGGCCTCTGGGGGCAGACCGCGCAGCAGCTCAGCGCGGAAGCGACCTTCAAACCCGGTGAAGAGTGAAGAGCTCCCGCAGAGCAGCACGTTCTGGGACACATCGGTCCGCACCTCCAGCGGCACCTTGTAAAGACTCTGTTTCGCCATGGTGGGGACGCCCACGGGCGACAGCCCTGGGATCTCGGGGGGGCTGAACAGCAGCTCAGGGCACCGGAACAGCTCTTTGCCCAGAGTGACCATCCGCCCGTCAGGCAGCCTCAAGGTCCGGCGGCATTCCCCCTCGGGCCGGGCCTGTGCCTTCAGGAAGTCGGAGGCCACATAGCAGTAGCAGCGCTTGATGTTCTCCACCGTGTCCAGGTGCTCCTGCCCCAGGGGCGAGCCGGAGCCGAGCAGCATCTCCGCCAGGAAAGCGGTCAGGTGGGTGCCCGCCAGGTCCAGGCGCTCTGTGGCGTGAGGCAGGTTGTAGCCCTGGAAGACGGGCACCGTGTAGGTGACCCTGTGGCCTGTGTCCACCACCAGCCCGCTGACCCGCCCGTGCGCGTAGGCGGACAGCACTGACTGGGAAGCCACATACATGGCGGGGGAGCTCAGCGACTCGAAACCCACCTCCACCAGCTTCTCGCGGTTGGTGGTGGGGCTGAAGGGCGGATCGGAGAACAGCAGCGGGTGGTCCCGGGGGTCCACGCGGAGGTCGTGTTCCAGCATGTGGCGCCAGATCAGCTCGGCTGCGTCCCAGTCCACCACGATGCCATTCCGCACGGGCTGCGTCAGTATCAGCTCAGGGCGAGTGCGGGCTGCTTCGCCCATGAACGCCTCCAGCACCGGTGGCCCGGTGGTGGTCGGCTTCTTGGGCTGGCAGCCGACGACGGTGGCCATGGTGTAGGTGGGCCGGGCCTGCCCCGCGAAGCCCACCTTACAGGTGCCTGTGCCCATGTCGATGACCACCGCCCGGGTCTTTGGGGGCAACCTGTCGCCCACCATGCTGGGGGATTCCTGCGGCATGGTATTGTTTGCCAGGATTGAGCAGGGGTTCAGGCTAGGCTTGTTGGCCTCTGGGGAGATCTGGGGCCCCGGGGGGTTGTCTCGATTTGGATCCATGGCTGCAAGTGGTCGCGTGGGTTGCTTGGCAAGGCAGACCACTTTCCTCTGGGGTGACGGGGGTGTGGAGAGAAAAGGCTGAGGCCAGGCGTGGCGCAAGCACAGGCGGAGAGACGGAGAGGGGGCGGGGCTGCTGGTCTATGACATCATTTTGCCGCTCACAATGCAGGAGTGGGGTGGTGGGGTGTAAAGGTGGGCCCTTCCTTGCTCCAGAAAGCTCCCAGAGTATTTAATCTGGGTTCCCCTCCGCCCCCCTCCCACCCCCAGTGCCAAATCTGGAGAAGGAGCAGGATAGAAGACTCCCAAAGAAGGACCTCTGACCCAGTTCCCTGATCCAGAACCCAGTAAGACCCAGGAATCCTTCTCTTGGTGCCTTGTCTTGAAGTTATTTATAGTGTGGTATCTGAGAGCTGGTCACAGGCCTCCTTAGAATATTAAAATATGAATCCTTCAAATATTAATTAGAAAGTAGTTGGCTTTAGAGTGGCTTTCTGGTTTCCCAGAGGAAACAGAAGCCAGCTCGGGGTAGGGGGCAAGGAGAGGCACAGACACCCCTCTACTAGATTCTTTGACACAGTGGTGTCCTGCTTCCCAGAACAGCCTTCCCATTCCATTCCTGCAGGGCAGGAATTTGCTCTTCAAATATCAGCAGGACACCACTGCCTCCTGTAAGTCTTCCTTGATTTCTCCTCCCTCTCTCTACTACCTGGTGGTGGTAGGAGGTGTCTGCCTTCACTCCAGGGACTTTATCTGCTTCCTCCTGGTGGAAGGGGGTGTCCATGGGATACAAAAGGGGAATTTCAGGGTAGATAAAAGGGGGATGCATTTGAGAGAAAGACACTGTTTCGACAAAGGACAGCAGGCTCCACAATGGATCAGGAGTTGCTTCAAAAACTGTTTTTGTGGTGATAGGTATGACCTGTTAGTTAAAACAAATAAACAAATAAAAATCTGTGTGTGTGTGTTTGTGTGGAGTGCTAGAAATTACCGAGACTAGTGCTGAATGAGTCACAGGGATATCAAAGTGAGAGAGGCTTTACTTCCTAGTTGTGTTGAGATTTATATGCTGACCAAAGAGTGATGTTGAGTTTTTATTAAATTAATTATTTTTTGTGTGATCTAATACATGTTTTTGGAAAAGTTCATTTACTCAGCTATTTATTGGGTGTCCAGGCGGTCCCCCTGCTTCCAGGTTTATTGAGATGTAATTGACATATAACACTGTGTAAGTTTAAGGTGTACAGTGTGATGATTTGATACACTTATAAATTGCAAAATGAATACCGCTGTAGCATTAGTTAACACCTCCATTACCTCACATAATAACCATTTCTTTTTTTGTGGTGAGAACGTTGAAGATCTACTCTCTTAGCAACTTTTAAGTATATAATATAGTATTGTTAACTGTAATCACCATGTTGTACATTAGATCTGCAGAAATTATTCATCTTCTAACTTGAAGTTTGTACCTTTTGACCAACATCTTCCCATTCCCCCCACTCTCCAACCCCTGGTTACCACCATTATACTCTCTGTTTCTATGGCTTCGGCTTTTCTAGATTCCACATTTAAGTGAGATCATACAGTATTTGTCTGTCTCTGACTTATTTCACTGAGCGTAATGCCCTCAAAGTCCATCTATGTTGTCACAAATGGCGTTATTTCCTTCTTTTTTCATGGCTGAATAATATTCATCTATCAATCTCTCTGTATATCTATGTACCACATCTTCTTTATCCATTCATCTGTTGATGAACACTTAGGCTTGTTTCCATACTTTGGCTATTGTGAATAATGCTGCAATGAATATGGGGGTGCAGATATCTCTTCTAAATCCTGTTTCTTTTTATTGAGGTATAGTTGATTTATAATATTATATTAGTTTCAGGTGTACAACATAGTGATTCAAAATTTTTATAGATTATACTCCATTTATAGTTATTATAAAATATTGGCTATATTCCCTGTGCTGCACAAAATATCCTTGTAGCTTATCTATTTTATACATAGCAGTTTGTACCTCTTAATCCTCTGTGCCTATCTTGTTCCTCTCCACTTTCCTTTCCCCACTGGTAACCACTAGTTTGTTCTCTATGTCTGTGAGTCTGTTTCTTTTTTGTTATATTCACTAGTTAGTTTTATTTTTAAGATTCCACATATAAGTGATATCATACAGTATGTGTCTTTGTCTGACTTATTTCACTAAGCATAATACCCTCCAGGTCCATCTACTTTGTTGTAAATGGCATAATTTCATTCTTTTTTATGGCTTAGTGAGATTCCATTATATATATATATATAATATATATATATATATAATATATATATATGCATGCCGTGTCTTCTTTACCCATTCGTCTGTTGGTGGAAGCTTAGGTTGCTTCCATACTTTGGCAATTGTAAATAATGCTGCTATGAACATTGGGGTGCATGTATCTTTTCAAATTATTGTTTTTGTTTTCTTTGGATATATACTCAGCAGTGGGATTACTGGATCGTATGGTAGTTAGTTCTATTTTTAATTTTTTGAGGAACCTCCATACTGTCTTCCATAGAGGCTACACAAATTTACATTCCCACCAACAGAACAAGGATTCTTTTTCCTCCACATCCTCAATGCTTGTTACCTCTTTTTTTAAAATTAATTAATTAATTTGTGGCTGCGTTGGGTCTTCGTTGCTGCATGCGGGCTTTCTCTAGTTGCGGCTAGCGGGGGCTATTCTTTGTTGCGGTGTGTGGGCATCTCATTGCCGTGGCTTCTCTTGTTGCGGAACATGGACTCTAGGCTCATGGGCTTCAGTAGTTGTGGCACGTGGTCTCAGTAGTTGTGGCGCACGGGCTTAATTGCTCCGTGGCATGTGGGATCTTCCTGGACCAGGGCTCGAACCCATGTACCCTGCATTGGCAGGTGGATTCTTAACCACTGAGCCACCAGGGAAGTCCCTGTTTTCTCTTTTTGATGCTAGTCATTCTAACAGGTATGAGGTGATGTCTCGTGGCTTTGATTTGCATTTCTCTGATAATTAGTAATGTCGAGCACATTTTCATATACCTTTTGGCCACTTCTATATCTTTTTTGGGAAAATGTCTATTCAATTCCTCTGCTCCCATTTTTAAATTGGATTGTTTGTTTTATGTTATTAAGTTGTATGAGTTCTTTATTTTGGATCCAGCCAGTTTTTGGACTGTTCACAACAACCAGAAATATACTAAAGGACAGCACCTTATGTATCATTTTCAAACTTGGTTTTCAGTTTCACGTTTTAAATCTAAAAAGGCAGAAAAACACAGCCTGAGGTGAAATCACCCCTAATTTCATCTCTTAAAACTTATATAGGGCTTCCCTGGTGGCGCAGTGGTTGAGAGTCCGCCTGCCGATGCAGGGGACACGGGTTTGTGCCCTGGTCCGGGAAGATCCCACATGCCGCAGAGCGGCTGGGCCCGTGAGCCATGGCCGCTGGGCCTGAGCGTCCGGAGCCTGTGCTCCACAACGGGAGAGGCCACAACAGTGAGAGGCCCGCGTACCGCAAAAAAAAAAAAAAAAAAAAAAAAAAACTTATATAAAGAAAAAAGTTAAGGATTCTGCCTCTGATCTTTCAATGCCTCTGCTCAGAGGTGCCCCAAGTAACATATTGGTGCACAGCCTTTGTTTTCAAGTGTTTTTAAACTAAAGGATAAAAATAGGCATTTTGGCTGGAAGAGTTTTCCCCCCTCATGTTTATAAAAAGAGCCATAGTACTATGTAATCAAGTTTTTTTTCTTTATCCTTCAGAGGGTTTATTGAAATCACACTTTAAAAAATATTTTAAAGAAAAGTTTAACCCAGCAATCCCACTACTGGGCATATACCCTGAGAAAACCATAATTCAAAAAGAGTCATGTACCACAATGTTCATTGCAGCTCTATTCACAATAGCCAGGACATGGAAGCAGCCTAAGTGTCCATCGACAGATGAATGGATAAAAAAGATGTGGCACATGTATACAGTGGAATATTACTCATCCATATAAAGAAACGAAATTGAGTTATTTGTAGTATGGTGGATGGACCTAGAGTCTGTCATACAGAGTGGAGTAAGTCAGAAAGAGAAAAACAAATACTGTATGCTAACATATATATGGAATCTAAAAAAAAAAAAAGGTTCTGAAGAACCTAGGGGCAGGACAGGAATAAAGATGCAGACGTAGAGAATGGACTTGAGGATACGGGGAGGGGGAAGGGTAAGCTGGGACAAAGTGAGATAGTAGCATTGACATATATACACTACAAAATGTAAAATAGATAGCTAGTGGGAAGCAGCTGCATAGCACAGGGAGATCAGCTTTGTGCTTTGTGACCACCTAGAGAGGTGGGATAGGGAGGGCGGGAGGGAGACGCAAGAGGGAGGGGATATGCGGATATATGTAAACATATAGCTGATTCACTTTGTTATACAGCAGAAACTAACACACTATTGTAAAGCAATTATACTCCAATAAAGATGTTAAAAAATAGAAGAGTTTAATAGTGGTAAAATAAACATAACATAAAATTTACCACCTTAGGGACTTCCCTGGTGGCGCAGTGGTTAAGAATCTGCCTGCCAATGCAGGGAACAGGGTTTCAAGCCCTGGTCTGGAAAGATCCCACGTGCTGTGGAGCAACTAAGCCCGTGCACCACAACTACTGAGCCTGGGTTCTAGAGCCTGTGAGCCACAACTACTGAGCCCACGTGCCACAACTACTGAAGCCCGTGTGCCTAGAGCCCATGCTCTGCAACAAGAGAAGCCACCGCAATGAGAAGCCCACGCACCACAACGAAGGGTAGTCCCCACTCACTGCAACTAGAGAAAGCTCGTGCACAGCAATGAAGACCCAATGCAGCCAAAAAATAAAAAAATAAAATAAATTTAAGAAAAATTTACCACTTTAGCCATTTTTTAGTGTACAATTCAGTAGTGTTAAGTACATTCACATCCTTATGCATCCGATCTCCTGAATTCTTTTCTGTCTTGCAAAAGTGAAACTCTAAACCCATTAAACAACCACTTCCCCTTCCCCCTCCCTCTAGCCCCTGGCACCCACCCTTCTACTTTTTGTCCGTATGAATGTGACTCTTCTGGGGACTTTATATGAGTGGAATCATACAGTATTTGTCATTTTGTGTCTGATTTATTTCACTTAGCATGTTTTCAAGGTTCATCCACGTTGTAGTGTGCGTCAGAATTTCCTTCCTTTTAAAGGCTGATTAATATTTCGTTATATGTATGTACTTCGTTTTGTTTTTCCATTCATCCATCCATGGACACTTGGGTTGCTTCCACCTCTTGGATAACGTGCATAATGCTGCTATGAAAGTGGGTTATGAGTCTGTAATGCCAAATAGCGGCTCCCTGTGCACCGATGCCGAATAAAAATACAGAGACAGAGATTTGGAAGATGAGAAATAAAGAGGCTTTTTATTTTCTTTGCCAGGCAAAGGGAAGACACAGTAGGCTAGCGCCTCAAGAACTGTGTCCCCTTGTCCTGGGGAATTACAGGGCATCTTTTTTTTTTTTTTTTTTTTTTCTTCTTGCGGTACGCGGGCCTCTCACTGTTGTGGCCTCTCCCGTTGCGGAGCAAAGGCTCCAGACGCGCAGGCTCAGCGGCCATGGCTCACGGGCCCAGCCGCTCCGCGGCATGTGGGATCTTCCCGGACCAGGGCACGAACCCGTGTCCCCTGCATCGGCAGGTGGACTCTCAACCACTGTGCCACCAGGGAAGCCCTACAGGGGATCTTATAGGTGGAACTCACAGTCCAGGGTAAGTGATAAGGATAAAAATGGTGAAGGTCTTGCATTCTTCTTATTCTTGCAATATTTTAAAACAGTCACTGCTGGTGTCAGGGGGCCTGGTAATGGGGTTCAGCAGCCTGGTAGTTGGGTCCATTCATCTCTGGGTTATCGGTCTGTGACCTCCTTTCTGAAATGCAAACAGCTACAAGGGGTGATTTGCACCAGAGATTATAGGGAGAGTAAAGAGTATACCAGGTGTAGGATGTAAATTACCTAAATTACACAGGATTATGGGTGACAGGTTAGCTTTGTGAAGGACAAATCTAACTATAGACACTACAGATTAGTAACAGTTAAAATAAAACTAGGAGCGATTAACTCTTTCAGGCCAGGTTATGTTTCCTCTTTAGCCTGTTCACTGTTCCCTTTATTTTCCTTGTTCTCAGGAGAGGGAAAACTTCATTTCTATTTTTTTGCTGCAATTTTCGAGACACCATCATACTGTTTTCCATAGTGGCTGTTACCAAACTAAACTTGGGTCCACTCACCCGCAACCACCACTCAACTAATGTTTTATCAAAGACTTCAATCACCTACCCTCTCTGATTTTCTAAAAAATAATTCTTCCAGGATAGAATTCTCCTAAACTAATGTTGCCTTGTTTGGCAGTAATGTCTCCTCCTGAATTCCGATTGCCTCAGATTGGGTCACTGGGAAGAGTCACTGAGATGGACAGTTGGGTGTAGAAAGTTTATTAGGAATAATCCCAAGGTGCACCTGTGTGGATGTGAGAATGCTGGATTGGGCAGAAGGAGAGGATAAATTCAATATAGTTATAACTGAGTCTCAGCAGATCCTTCAGTGTGGTTCCAGACTGAGACCACATATCCAGGCCTTTGTATCCCCATATCTGCCTGTCATTGGTCTCTAGCTGTCCCCTGAGATAGGTGTTATCTGTAATGGGGCAGTTCCCCTGGCTGTGGATATTTCTTAAGAAGCACACAGCTGTCAGATGTCAGAAGTCAATATTCCCAGCAGCTGGGGAATGGAAACAATGGCCCTAGGCAGGAATCTGGATTGCGGCTCACAGCATCCCCTGCACTACCCCTTTCCCTCTTCCTCCTCCTGTCACAGTTCATCATCTCACAACCCGAGGATTTCCCTGGGCTATATTTTAAACTTTCATGGGATATGTAAACCTAGCTTCTACATTTCCTTTTGATCAGATGAAGGAAAATGGTATTGGTGAAAATCCAAACTTTTCTCCTCAGAATTAAAAACCCACTCACCTGTGGGCTTCTGTAGAGCCCCAGAACTGTTCCAATCTCAGCTGAAAATGCCAATGTGGTTCCTGTAACAATGGCCACAGATTGTCTCTGTCTCTGGCAGTTGTAGTTAGGGAGAGTCTCTTAGGTTGCTTCCATGTCCTGGCTATTGTAAATAGAGCTGCAATGAACATTTTGGTACATGACTCTTTTTGAATTATGGTTTTCTCTGGGTATATGCCCAGTAGTGGGATTGCTGGGTCATATGGTAGTTCTATTTTTAGTTTTTTAAGGAACCTCCATACTGTTCTCCATAGTGGCTATATCAATTTACATTCCCACCAACAGTGCAAGAGTGTTCCTTTTTCTCCACACCCTCTCCAGCATTTATTGTTTCTAGATTTTTTGATGATGGCCATTCTGACTGGTGTGAGATGATATCTCATTGTAGTTTTGATTTGCATTTCTCTAATGATTAATGATGTTGAGCATTCTTTCATGTGTTTGTTGGCAATCTGTATATCTTCTTTGGAGAAATGTCTATTTAGGTCTTCTGCCCATTTTGGGATTGGGTTGTTTTTTTGTTATTGAGCTGCATGACCTGCTTGTAAATTTTGGAGATCAATCCTTTGTCAGTTGCTTCATTTGCAAATATTTTCTCCCATTCTGAGGGTTGTCTTTTGGTCTTGTTTATGGTTTCCTTTGCTGTGCAAAAGCTTTTAACTTTCATTAGGTCCCATTTGTTTATTTTTGTTTTTATTTCCATTTCTCTAGGAGGTGGGTCAAAAAGGATCTTGCTGTGATTTATGTCATAGAGTGTTCTGCCTATGTTTTCCTCTAAGAGTTTGATAGTGTCTGGCCTTACATTTAGGTCTTTAATCCATTTTGGGTTTATTTTTGTGTATGGTGTTAGGGAGTATTCTAATTTCATATAGTTTTCTGAGTACAGGTCTTTTGCCTCTTTAGGTAGGTTAATTCCTAGGTATTTTATTCTTTTTGTTGCAATGGTAGATGGGATTCTTTCCTTAATTTCTCTTTCTGATCGTTCATTGTTAGTTTATAGGAATGAAAGAGATTTCTGTGTATTAATTTTGTATCCTGAAACTTTACCAAATACATTGATTAGTTTTGGTAGTTTTCTGGTGGCATCTTTAGGATTTTTCTATGTATAGTATTACATCATCTGCCAACAGTGACAATTTGATTTCTTTTTTTCCAGTTTGAATTCTTTTATTTCATTTTCTTCTCTGATTGACATGGCTAGGACTTCCAAAACTATGTTGAATAATAGTGGCAAGAGTGGACATCCTTGTCTTATTTTTGATCTTTGAGGAAATGCTTTCAGTTTTTCACCATTGAGAGAATAATGTTGGTTGTGGATTTGTCATTTATGGCCTTTATTATGTTGAGGTAGGTTCCCTGTATGCCCTCTTTCTGGAGAGTTTTTGTTATCATAAATGGGTGTTGAATTTTGTCAAAAGCTCTTTTCTGCATCTACTGAGATGATCATATGGTTTTTATTCTTCAACTTGTTAATATGGTGTATCACATTGATTGATTTGCATATATTGAAGAATCTTTGCATCCCTGGGATAAATCCCACTTGTTCATGATGTATGATCTTTTTAATGTGTTGTTGGATTCAATTTGATAGTATTTTGTTGAGGATTTTTGTGTCTGCATTCATCAGTGATATTGGTCTATAATTTTCTTTTTTAGTGATATCTTTGTCTGGTTTTGGTATCAGGGTGATAGTGGCCTTGTAGAATCAGTTTGGGAGTGTTCCTTCCTCTGCAAATTTTTGGAAGACTTCCAGAAGGATAGGTACTGACTCTTCTCTAAAAGTTTGATAGAATTCACCTGTGAAACCATCTGGCCCTGGATTATTGTTTGCTGGAAAATTTTAAATCACAGTTTCAATTTCATTACTTGTGATTGGTCTGTTCATATTTTCTGTTTCTTCCTGATTCAGTCTTGGAAGGTCATACATTTCTAAGAATTTGTCCATTTCTTCTACGGTGTTCATTTTTGGGGCATATAGTTGCTGGTAGTAGTCTCTTATGATCCTTTGTAGTTCTGCGGTGTCAGTTGTAACTTATCCTTTTTCATCTCTAATTTAATTGATTTGAGCCCTCTCCCTTTTTATCTCGATGAGTTTGGCTAAAGGTTTATCAATTTTGTTTATCTTCTCAGAGAACCAGTTTTTAGTTTCATTGATCTTTGCTATTGTTTTCTTTGTTTCTATTTCATTTATTTCTGCTCCCATATTTATGCTTTCTTTCCTTCTACTAACTTTGTGTTTTGTTTGTTCTTTTTTCTGTAGTTGCTTTAGGTGTAAGGTTAGGTTGTTTGAGATTTTTCTTGTTTCTTGAGGTGGGATTGTATTGCTGTAAAATTCCCTCTTAGTACTGCTTTTGCTGCATCCCATAGGTTTTGGATCGTCCTGTTTTTGTTGTCATTTGTTTCTAGGTATTTTTTGATTTCCTCTTTGATTTCTTCAGTGATCTCTTGATTATTTAGTAGTATATTGTTGAGCCTCCATGTATTTGTGTTTTTTACATTTTTTTCTGTTATTTATTTCTAATCACATAGCGTTGCAGTCGGAAAAGATGCTTCATACGATTTCAATTTTCTTAAGTTAACTGAGACTTGATTTGTGACCCAAGATGTGATCTATGCTGGAGAATATTCCATGTGCACTTGAGAAGAAAGTGTTTTCTGCTACTTTTGGATGGAATGTCCTATAAATATCAATTAAGTCTATTTGGTCTAATGTGTCATGTAAGCCTTGTGTTTCCTTATTAATTTTCTGTCTGGATGATGTGTCCTTTGGTGTAAGTGGAGTGTTAAAGTCCCCCACTATTTTTGTGTTACTATCGATTTCTCCTTTTATGGCTGTTAGCTTTTGCATTATGTACTGAGGTGCTCCTATGTTGGGTGCATAACTATTTACATTTGTTATATCTTTTTCTTGGATTGATCCCTTCATCATTATGTAGTGTCCTTCCTTGTCCTTGTATTAGTC
Source organism: Hyperoodon ampullatus (assembly GCF_949752795.1). Taxonomy (NCBI): domain Eukaryota; kingdom Metazoa; phylum Chordata; class Mammalia; order Artiodactyla; family Ziphiidae; genus Hyperoodon; species Hyperoodon ampullatus. The sequence goes on from NC_136917.1 coordinate 31,597,361, forward strand.
TTTATTGTAAAGTCTATTTTGTCTGATATGAGAATTGCTACTCCAGCTTTCTTTTGATATACATTTGCATGGAATATATTTTTCCATCCCCTCACTTTCAGTCTGTATGTGTCCCTAGGTCTGAAATGAGTCTCTTGTAGACAGCATATATATGGGTCTTGTTTTTGTATCCATTCAACCAGTCTGTGTCTTTTGGTTAGAGCATTTAAGCCATTTAAATTTAAGGTAATTATTGATATGTATGTTCCTATTACCATTTTCTTAATTGTTTTGGCTTTGTTTTTGTGGGTCTTTTTCTTCTTTTGTGTTTCCCACCTGAGAATTTCCTTTAGCATTTGTCATAAAGCTGGTATGGTGGTGCTGAATTCTCTTTGCTATTATTTCTTGTCTGTAAAGCTTTTGATTTCTCCATCTAATCTGAAGAGCTCCTTGCTGGGTAATCTTGGTTGTAGGTTTTTTCCTTTCATCACCTTAAATATAGCGGCTATTCCAAGATTAGAGTTCATTTGGGTATCCCATGTATACTGGGAAGGCTTAGGTTTGCCCCCAAACTCCCAGACATCCAAAATGTTGTTGGGTAAACCACCGCATTTGGTAACTTCTTGATATCTTAAATTTGTATCTCCTGCTGATATAACTGTAGCTGACTTTGGAGCCTCTTGTATTTTCTTTAAAACGGTTTTCAACTGATTTATTCATTCCTTACCATGCCCTCTGGTGCTCTCCAAATGAGAAGTCATAAGCAATTTTCAGTTCGTGACACACTCCCACGCACACACAAATAGTTTCTCATCATTTTTGTATTTGGAAAAGGAATAATCTTTTGGCTTAAATTTCAGTCTCTATTTCTTCAACATTTTAGCTGTGAAATATACTTCTTCATGACCTGTACTAATCTTATAACCACTTGCTTTCTTCTTTAGGTAGGTGTAACATGGGGGAAATAATTTCCTGTAGAAATATCCCATCTGGGTTGTGCAAAGCTAAATAGGAACACACCCCTTGAACCCTCTCTAGCAGATTGTTTGCATCCAATCCATCAATATTCCAGGTAATGAAAGAGAACAGGCTGCCATCTTCTTGTGAAGCATTTTCAGATATGCTGGTTTTAGAACTAATGGACTCACTTGTTTCTTCCTTGGCTAGGTCAACGCAGTACTCAGGCTCAGAGGCGGGTCTCCAGATGGCTTTCTAAAGTGCTCTCCTCCACAGCTGGCTGGACCTAGGGGTTCAGTGCTCTTTCCATCTCCCAGTTGTTCTCAGCCAGGTAGCACTGATCCAGGGTGGCTCACAACTCAGGAGAGAGGCAAACTCCACATACAGTGGTCTCCCCTTCTTCACTTCAGTGTCTCCCTCTTTCCGCTCCACCTCCGGTCCACCCTCCAGGCCGCTTTTCCACTCCATGGGCTCCCCACTTGGTCCTCTCCCCCTGACCCAGGCCAGGGGGTAGGTGCCCCCCGAACTTTTATAGATACACGAATTTGTTTCTGGAGCACTTTTTTTCCCCCCCAAATAACAAACTTGAAAGAGGTTTGATACATTCCTTCAGATCTTTCCCCATGGTTCTTTTTTTTCCCCAGAAATGTTCTTCGTTTTCCTTTCAAACATTCTCTTACCTATGAATTTGAGAATCAACATCATTACTTTCTAAAATTATGATATGGCTTTAACTTTATTACTTCGATTTAAGTACTTTGGGTGAAAATGAGCTCTTTACAATATTATAACCATTAATAAATAGGGTACATAATCTATTTAATCAGGGATATTTTTTCCTTTCTTTGCTTAATCATGTTTTGTATCACTTTTTCCATTACATTTGTTTTAGAATGCATTGATTTGTTATTATATTTATTATTATCTTCCTTTTGAGGGCTCTGAGTTTATATTCCTACTCTTTTTTACATGTCTTCTTTTCTAATGTAAGCATTTAGTGCGATGAATTTCCCTCTCAGCACTGTTTTATTTGCATCCCACAAATTTTCTTATGCTGTATATTCATGTTCTTTACTTTTAACCTGGTTTTCAAATTTTTTTTAGATTTTCATTTGAATGTTACATTTTTCAAACAATGTGTTGATTAATTTCTAATTTTTTTGAAATTTTCTTGTTATATTTACATTATTTATATAAGGTTGTTTCCATTATGGTCAGAGAATACTCTGTATGATTTCAATTTTTAAGCATTTGTGAAGTTTGTTTTATGACCCAGAATATGTTCTATTTTTGAGGATGTTCCATGAGTGCATAGTAATAATGTTTAATCTGCTGTTGTTGACTGGAGTGTCCAATAAACGTCAAATTAGTGTGCTATAAATAAATTGATTATTGGTGTTGGAAGGCCTTGTTCAATTTTTCTAATCGTAACTGACTTTTTTTAGTAGTATTGTCAATTTCTGAAGAGAGTATTGAAACACCCAATGGTTTTTTTTGTTGTTGCTTCTTTGAGGAACGTGGGCCTCTCACTGTTGTGGCCTCTCCCATTGTGGAGCACAGGCTCCGGACACGCAGGCTCAGTGGCCATGGCTCACGGGCCCAGCTGCTCTGTGGTATGTGCAATCTTCCCAGACCGGGGCACGAACCCGTGTCCCCTGCATCAGCAGGCGGACTCTCAACCACTGCGCCACCAGAGAAGCCCAGGTCATATTTTTTTAATGAATTAAAAAAAAATTTTTTTTTGGCCACACTGTGTGGCATGGGGGATCTTAGTTCCCGGACCAGGGATCAAACCCGCACCCCCTGTAGGGGAAGCTCAGAGTCTTAAACACTGGACAGCCAGGGAAGTCCCCAGGTCATCTTTTTTTTTTTTTTTTTAATGCATTTTGAACTAGGTTGCAGACAGCAGATTTCACCCCTAAACGTTTCAGCACACGTATTAATTAGACTTCAAAATTTGACTGGGGCTGGAAGATCTTCCAAGGCGGCTCATTAAATGGCCAGCAATTTGGTGCTGACAAACTGGTTCCTCTCCACGTGGACTTCTCCACGGGGCTGCTCATGGCATGGCAGTGTCCTCATGGCATGGCAAATGGCTTCCCTTAGAGAGGGAGCAATCTAAGAGACCAAGGAGGAAGCTTCAGTGTGTTTTATGATGTAGCCTCAGATGTCACAGCCGTTTTTACAGCATTGTATTGATCCCGTGGGTCACATCTAAATGTGGGAGGAGACTGCACAGGGCATGAATAACAGGTGTTTAGGATCATTGGTGACCATTTTGGAGGCTAGCCAACACACCCTTTTCTCCAGGCCACATCTCCACATCAGCCCAGAATTTCTTTTATTCTGCTTAAGTTTGCCCCTGAGTGACTGGTTTGATTGTAGCTGTTCAGGGCCTCTGGAATTCATGGCTGGGGTTGGGACAACTTGGAAGGTCTCCTTTTCCCCTTTATTTTACTCCTCTCCCCTCTCCATCCTTCTCTGCCTTACTCCAGCTCCAGCCTTCCTTTTCCACGAGTCCTCTTTGAGCAGTAGATGTTCTGAGGGCCAGCTGGGAATGCAGCAGACCAGAAGGGTCTTCTGGGGCAGGAAATGTTGGGGGAAGGTTTGCTTCCTGAGCTTCTGTCACCTCCTGTGTAACGGGAGCTTGGAGCATCAGTTGGCTTGTCAGAACTGCTGTTGTGTTCCTTATTCTGAGACTGGGGTCCTCAACATTTCTTAGGGCAGGGGACACTTGCGTTGATTGGGCTCTACCCACTACAGTTGGGGACAGAAATATCTGCATTGCAAGAGGAGGCTGAAGATTTGCCAGCTGGGGCTCAAAATATGCCTTGTGTTTGGGATAAAGGAGGGATTACGGAAAGGGCAGGCATCTCTCCTGTTGGGAGGAACTTGAGAGACTTGCATCCTGGGGTCCTGTCCTCATTTGTCTTGAAAATGTTGCTTACTGATGCTTCTATCAACTCTTATTTTGTGATAATGAGAAGAGAGGTACTTTTCTGGGGATCTATTTGACATTCCTTTTTTTTTTTTTTTTGGCTGCACCACACGGCATGCAGGATCTTAGTTCCCCAACCAGGGATCGAACCTGCGTCCCCTGCAGTGGAAGCACGGAGTCTTAACCACTGGACCACCAGGGAAGTCCTGACACTCATGTTGGAGAACCTGGTGGGTTGCCTGTTGAGACTCTGGTCATTACTGTTCTTGGGGGACACAAGGGATACTCTTTGCTGGGGATACTTTTACATCCAGTGTTGGGGAACCAAGGGAGGCAAGCTGGGGTTTGTGTTGGGTGAGAATGGTGTGGCATTTTTTGGGTGTCCTTTCTTCTTTAATGTGTAGGGAGTTGTAAATTGCTCTTTGGGGTTTCCATCATCTGTAAACTTGAAGACATGCGGGGGGCGGGATTGCTTGCTGAACGTTCCACCATGGAACCGTTACGATGTTGGAGTAACTGGGTGGTATGAGGCGAGGGTTCTTGTTTCTCTGGTGCTGAGAGATTCACTGCTGTCTGGTGCACTCATTTTTCAAGCATTGGTGTGACAGGGAGGGGTTCACTGGATGGAGATCTCGTTGTCTCTAACTTTGGAAGAGAATTGGAGTGACAATTGCATGGGATTCCATTTATCTCTAGTCAGGGGACTGGGGGGTCTTTTACCTAGAATGGAGGGGGTGACTAGAAGAGTCACTTCCTGGGCCTCCCCTTGTCTATATTGTTTGTATAGTTGGGGTCGGTCTTTGAGCTGGGGTTGAGAAGCGGCTGAGGGACTCACTTATGGGGCTGCTGTCATGTTTAGTATTGAAGTGAGTGGGGAGGGGTGCTTGCTGGAGTTCCCACCATGTCTAGCTTTGGGATGATGCAGGTCTTGTTTGCTTGGACTCCATCATTTGTGTTTGGATGACAGTTGTTGTCTGAGGTCCTGATGCCTCGTGTCGGGGGTGAGGGGACAGGTGGTCACTTCATAGGGCTTCTGTGGGCTCTACTGTTGGATGCAGGCTGTGAGCATCACCTGCTGGAGCTCCCATCTTGGGGGTGGACTGGGGGGTTGCTTGCAGTGGTTTCCATCATCTCTAGTGGGGTATCGGTTTAATGTGTTTTTAAAGCATCTTTCTTTGACAGTGAGAAATTAGCTCTCATTTTCTACTGTATATTTACTTAGTTGTTCAACACTAGTATACATACAAAGTAGTTTCAGAAGTGCTAATGTGTCATCTGAAAAACAATTTTTTTTAAACTAGAGTACAGAATTTCTGGCCAGTTCTTTTTGTATTCAACCTTACAGTATCCAATCAAAACAGTCTTCTAAAGTAAATTTGGTTTCCTTTTTGCCCCGTTTGTTGTGGTTATGTTATTCGTCATACAGTTAGGTTCATTTGTTATAGTTTGCATTCCCTCCACTATCTGGGGGATTAATTTTTCTTTTTAAACCCACAATAATATTCACTCTCTGTGGTGGTTGGTACAGTTCTGTAGGTTTTGGCAAATAGTAGAGTTATGGATCAATCAACACAGTCACGACTGAACATGATACACACGTGAACATCAACACATTTGTGACAGAACAATTTCATCACTCTCAAATCCCTTTGTTCTGCCCCTTTGTGGTCACCCCCTCTCTTACTCCTTGCCCCTAGAAACCACTGATTTGTCCTTCCCTAAAGTTTTGCCTTTTCCAGAATGTCATACAATGGAATTATACAATAAATGTCTTTTTGTCTCTGGCTCCTTTCACTTGGCACAAATCTGACTTAAATTTAGGTATGTTACATACAGTACAATGTAGAGACCTTAAGTGTACAGTTCAGTGTTTTGACATATGCACATACCTATGCTCCTACTAAGATACAGAACACTCTCCTCACCCCATAAAGTCCCTTCATGTCTCTTCAGTCAATCCCTGCCCCTCCCTCACAACCTGAGCTTAGATGCAACCAGATTATTTTCCTATCACAGATTTTTTGCTTGTTCTTAAAATTCATACAAATATAACTGTACAATATTTACGCTTTTGAGTGTGGCTTATTTTGCTCAGTATAATCCCAGTGAATTTTAATTAATTCATAATAAAAGATGAAATAAATATACAATGTTTCCTATATACCAGGAAGTCTCTTAAGTGCTTTACATGTATTGATTGAATCCTTAGTATATGTCTAAAAAGTAGGCACTCTTATTGTTTCCATTTTACAGATGAAAAAACTTTGGCATGAAAAGTCTGTCACTTGCCTAAGGTAACTATCTCTAAAGTAGAGAACCAGGATTTAGCAGAATAGGAGACTGAACTGTGATAACTTAAAATGGGGACTTCCCTTGATCCCATGGGCGAGTTCTGGAGCTGGGGCTGACCCTCAGGGGTGTCTCAAATTGAGGCAAAGTAATTGTACCTTTGTACCCCCCAAATGAACCAGTCATTGGAAGTGGACTGGCCCCTGGACAGTTGCCATAATCTTAGGTGTGGCACTTTTCTTTGGCCCAAGGGAATTCCCAGAGAGGCTGTCAGCATGATCCATTAGCAGCCAACACTTCCACCAGCTGGGGAAGCGACTTAGTCCTAAAAGAAACTGGGAAATATACTGGTCTCCATTATGGTCCTCCAATTATGCTACTCAGATGTACTTGCTTCTTACAGTGAATGCACATAGGATTCTGGTTGCTCTTGTTGCTTGGAGAAATTTACGAGAAAGATAAATGGGACAAACTACAGACAACTGTCCACAGCAGCTATTCTCAGCTGTTCTAAGCATCAGCTGCAACTGACACTTATCATCACGTTCCTCTACTACCTTACCCTACCCTACGTTCCTTTCACCCTTGACTAGCATCTCCGCTGGTCTAGGTGGCTTACCTGGCGGGATGATCCAGATCCTCATCGAGGAGACTGAACACCTGGTCACCGTACCTTTCTCAGGATAGAGCTGCTACACTTGCTCATCAACAAAATTGGGAAAAGAATATCAAGAGACATCTCATTGGATTACCTGAATTCCGAATGTTTTCTTCTTTGCCCTCACCGTATAATAGAAAACCCACATCTTCTGGGTGACAGGACTAATTACCCATGCCAAAAGCCATGGTGACGTCTTTCCTTGTGTGCTGGCCTCCTAGCAGCCATAAAGTTCAATGGGGCTCTTACTTTGTCTCCCAGTGGAAGTGTTCGCCTTCTGGGAACCAGGACCTTTAGGTTATTTTTTGCACTTTCCTCCCAAGAACCCCATATCCATCTTGAAGAACACTTGTGGAGGAGACTATTTTAGACCACAGATGGGAGTATATCAGCACTTTGACAGCACCCAGGATGCTAGAGTAGTTGATGGAATTCCTGGGTAGGGACATGAAGTTTCCACCCAGGTGACTGTTAAGAGTAGATTCTAAGAAGCAAAAGGGGTGAGCAGTTCTGGTTTTCTTCCCCCGCAGAGAACCCACTTACTCTACCTTGCTGCACCTTAGAAGGTTAGTCAGTATGAACTGTATCAATGAGCTTTCTTGCCTTATGGCTTCTAGTTGGGTTTAGTCAATGGGGAGCCTGGGCATGAGACAGGAGGATGAAAGAGACTGAAGTCTGGCACTGGCTATTTCTTGCAGAACCTGGGTCTGGACACCCCTGTCATCCTCTCAGCTCCTGGAATACAATTCTCTCCTCTCTTATCACTGGATTTCAGTAATCATTCCCTCCCCTTGCCCCTTCAGGCTTAGGGGTGTTAGAGCACTGCCTTTAACAGCTACTGGATACCAACCGCCTTTTGTGGTCTTTCTATTGATACATCCTTCCTACACTACTCTGTAAGTAGCCCTTTTATGAAAACTCTACTTGAACTGCCCTAGTCTGAACATCTCAGCTGTTTCCTGTTGGGGATCTAAGAGGCCAACTCATTGAAAGTATAAGGGAAAGTCCTAACAATAACCCATGAAACCCAACAAGAGCAGGATCCTCCAAGTCTTTTCTGCCACTCCATCTTCTCCCACCCTCTCACCATCCCCAGCTTGTTCTACTCCATTCACACTGGCCTCCGTGGTGTGGGCCTCGGCATACGCCAAGACCGCTCTTGCCACACAAATTCATGTGACTCACTGTTCCAACTCATTAAGATCTCTATGCAAGTGCACCTTAACTAAGAGACTTTTCCTTCTGATTCTACATAAAATAGCAGGATCCCAATCCCCTTTAACTATCTTACACTGCTTTCGTTTTCTACATCACAGTTATAACAACATATTTTCTTGATTTTTCTGTAGGGAAAACCATTAGGATGTATTTTAATGGCAAAACTTGAGTTTCATTCATTGCTATAGACACCAGTGTCTCAAACAGTGCTTGGCATATAGAATACACTCAATAAATAGGCTAGTGGTTAAGAGCACAGACTGTCTGGATTCAAATATGGGCTCTACCATTTACTAGCCAGTGAACTTAGGCAAGTAATGTAAGTGTACCATGACAGTATTCTCATCTGCAAAATGGGATATTAATAGTACACCTTTCTTAAGCTTATACTGAGTACTAAGTTAATATCCATAAGGCATTTAGAAGAGTGCGTGGCCTTTGGGAAGAGCTATATAAATGTTCAACCATTTATTATTGTATTGAAATACTCTGCTATGAAAAAATACGGCCCCTACATAAAAAAGAACAATTCACAAAACAATACCTAACCATTTATGTACCTATTTACATCAAAATATGTAAAGAAAAAATGACAATTACCAAGAAGAATTTGTCAATCCATAACAATGGTGGAAGACTTTAATTCACATCTATCACTAAATAAGCTTGAGAGAAAAAAAAAACCAACCAGCTGAATGTACATACTACATCTGAACATCATAAAGTCCACTTACTTGATAAAAATGTCATTAAATTAGAAAAAGGTATGTAGCAAATATAGTCTAATTGCTACTAGGATAAACTAAATCACTCAGGAGATAATCAGAAATACCTTTATGAATATGCAATGTGTTAATATTTTTAGAGTAAATGATAAACATATTACATATAAGACTATGGAACATAATTTAAGGTTTATCTTAGGGTATAGCTATAGATATAAATGTTTATACTTAAGCAAAGACTGAAAATTAAAGAGCTAGTTGCCCCACCCTAAGGATGAGACACTGATAAAGGTAATCTCATGCTCTTAATATTTACACTTTTCATTCCCAGTTTAAAGTATTCTGTGGCCACTCAGAGAAGAGCTGAGGCAATCTCACGTTGAGTATCTTCTAGGGTTCCCTGCCTGCGTGACTTCTCAGAAGTCAACAGACAGGACTCACGGAAAGATTTCCCAAAATTAATCCACAGGTTTTGCATCCAGGAATTTCATAGTTTTCCTAACATCAGAGGTATCATTAAAGGCGTTCCCTCATTCTTTATACTCACTAATTTCTCTGCAACGACTTTTCAGTTTAAGGAATGTGGGAAAATGGAAGGCTTTCCAATACTGATGCCATTCAATGGGACATTCTCTCCAGAATAAATCATCATATCTCTTAAAAATTGAGAGAACACTGAAGGCTTTCCCATAGTACTTGCACTGGGAATCTCTTCATCTTCTGTTCAATAACGTAAACTTTTGTGCTATAGGGTTTTCCACACTTCTTATATGTGTGAGTGTTCCTCTGTAGTGATTCCTCATGTGTGTTCTAAGGGATGAGTGTCCCTGAAGACTTTTACATTCTGATGATATTCATAGGATTTTCCCCTTAGTGTGAATTGTCACATGACTCCCTAGATATCACCACTGTATTCCTCAGATTTATCCCCAATACTTAATCTTTTGTGTACATTAGGGCGAATTTGAGCTGAAAGCTTATCACAAAGACTGGACTCATGAGGTTTCTTTCACGGGTGAATTAACACGAGAGTTATTAAATATTACTTCATACTGAACAGACTGAAAGAATGAGGGTCTCCTGAAGGCTTTACATCAGTGATTTCATGGAAAACTTCTCAGATGGTTCCCAAAAATCTGTTTCCTGGTATTCATACTGAGTATGGTCTCTTCCCACATCGTATCAGGATTGGTCTGTGTGACCATTAAAATACGGAAGAAGTGATGATATATCCTTCTGAGACTAGGTCATAGAAGACACTGGTTTCTGCATTAGCTCTTCTTTAAATCAGATGCTTTGGGAGGAACCTGCTTCTACGTCATAAAGATACATAGCCCTGTGGAGAGTCCTACATGGTGAGAAAATGAAGGTTCCCTGCCAACAACCAGAACTAACTTGCCAGGCATGTGACTGAGCTATTCTGGAAGTTGACTCCTCAGCCAGCAGTAAAGTAGATGACAGTAGCTCCTGCTGACATCTTGACTACAACCTCATGAGAGTTCCTGAGCTAGAACTACACAGCTAAGCTGATTCTGAATTCCTGACCTATAGATAATAAATGTTTGCTGTTTAAAGCTACTATGTTTTGAAGGGAAATTTGTTATGCAGCAACAGATAACTCATACATCTAGCGTGAGTTATCACAAGTTGTCTGAGAGATAAGAAATCACTGAATGCTTTCCCAGTTATTGTAGTCATATCCACCTATTATGGATTCTCTTGTGCACAGAAAGGTAAGAGTTAGTGGTGAAAGATTTCCCACAATGATTACATTCATAGGGTTTTTCTCCAGTGTGAGTTCTTACATGTTTCTTAACAGCTGAGAGATTATTAAAGGCTTTCCCACAGTTACTGCATTCATAGGGTTTCTCACCGGTATGAATTCTCCTGTGCACAGTAAGAGAAAAGCTACTGCTAAAGGATTTTCCACACTGATTACACTCATAGGGTTTTTCTCCAGTATGAGTTCTCATATGCTGTGTGAGATATGAGCTCTTCCTAAAGGTTTTCCCACAATCACTGCACTCATAAGGTTTCTCTCCTGTATGAATACTGTTGTGCCCAGTAAGGGAGGACCTCGTGCTGAAGGCCTTGCCACACTGATTACATTCATGGTGATTCTCCCTTGTATGAATTCTCTTGTGGCTTTTGAGGTTACAACTAGTGCGGAAGACATGAAAACACTGGTTACATTCGTAGGGTTTTTCTCCAGTGTGGATTCTCACATGTAGTCTGAGGGAGGAAGGATCATTGAAGGCTTTCCCACAGTCACTGCATCCATAGGGCTTCTCCCCATTATGTATTCTCTTATGAATAGTGAGGTAGGATCTACTGCTGAAGGATTTGCCACACTGATTACAGTCATAGGGTTTTTCTCCAGTATGAATTCTTTTGTGCTGAGTAAGGTTAGATTTTGTGCTGAAGACTTTAAAACACTGATTACATTCATTGAGTTTCACTCCCAGATGACTTCTCTCCTGTTAAGAGATGAATGAAAACTATAATTTATAATATTTTTTAATATTCAATGCTGTTATACAAATTCTCTCTCCCAGGAATTCTGTTACATTATTTTTTTTGTTGTTACATTATTATAATTGATGTTTTGGTTACCTGTTTTAAATGCATGTCAAACTGGGCTTCTGCCCAGTTTGAGCTCTTAGAAGTTAAAAAAAGAGAGACAGACACATTGCCACAAGTCCTTATCATATTCACAGAGCATTTTCTGATAAATTTAAGACCACTTTATATTTTGACAGTCAATATTTTAATCACATTTAAGGAAATATTTACTTGTGGAAACTCTCAGTAAAGAAACAAGTCTGGAGTTAATTTATAGTTTTCTCCAAATTCACAACTGATTTACAGTATCTCTCCTGAGACACCATTATCTCATATGTAAATGACATTTCCCTTTAATGAATCTCCTGTTTATTCTGTGGCTTTTCTAACTTATGGAATTCTCCTACTGTGAAAAAACAGCAATCAACCATGTTAGTCTTACCACTTTTACACCATTAGAATGTTCTTTTCTAAAGACATGCTTCTTAGGAGTTAACCATTTTGCTTTAAGTACTGTCTCCAAATCTGAAACAAATTGAAAAGAAATTTAAGTTGACGGAGAAAAGAAATACAAAAGTACACACGAGTACAGACAGACTGAGGGATTAGGGTTTTTGAGCAAGTTTGCAATGAAAGGGATATGAGTATTCAAATTACAGGTATTAAAAAAGGATTCTAAAAGGATTAGGACTGATCAGAGATTTACAAAGGGAGGAATTATCAGGAAGGTAAAGTAGGAAGGAGTCGGACAAAGAGCTCATATGAGACTTAAATTTAAAAAGGAAAAGAGACGTCTTTATTTTTTCCCCCTCTGAGTCCAAAGTAAAGTATGAGATGTTGAACAGAAAGTTAAAGAGGAAAGAAAGAAGGTGCATGAGGAAGCTAATAACAAATGTTCATGGCCATCTCTGTCAGAAAAAAGGACATTTTACAAAGTTCCCTGATTGGCATTTCCGAATGTAATACTCCCATGCCCTGCATCATTGGCTATAGCTATTCCTCAAAAAGACTATTTTTCATATCTTCCTAGTGCTCACCTGGACAGGTGCCTGGAAGAATTCCTCTTTCCTCTGTCATCACCTTGTCTTCTTGTTCCAACTGGGCGATCAGACTGGGTTTATCAACATGATACCCTATTTGTGGAAAAAAGCCGTGTTATGGGGGGCTGTGCAAGTGACAAGCAACTGCATGAAACTGAAGCCAAGAATTCTGAAGACGGGCAAGTGTGGCTTTGGGAGCAATGAAATAATTACATCTAAATTCTAATGAATATAGTAACTCTCAGGAAAAAAAAATACAAGCAATTCATTCAATATCCAGGTGACAGGGCACACATAGGCCCAAAGTCCATGCCCAAGTTTTTAAAAAAATTTATTTATTTATTTATTTTGGAGCAGAGAAAGGTTTATTGCAAGGCCATGCAAGGAGACAAGGTGGCTCATGCCCTAAAAAGCCTCGAGCTCCCCGAAGGGTTTTGGCAAAGCATTTTTAAAAGCCAGGTGGGGGGGGGCAGGGGAGTTGCAAGGTGCATGATCAGATCGTGCACAATTCTGATTGGCTGATGATGAGGGAACAGGGTGGTGTCACAAGGGGTAACTTTATCAGTCCTTAGACTCCAGGAGGCCTGGGGCTATGTGCTCATGGTCATCAAGTAGTTAACATCTTCTATTTGGTGGTGGTGGTGTGTGTGTGTCGGGGGGGAATCATGCCCAAGTTTAAATACACGCTTCAAAAGCTATAAAGCTTTCACATATGGAGAATATAAAGTCAGGGTAAGGAAATACTCAGTTCATAGGGAAGGAATTAAACAGAAAGCTCTATGAGCATGGGGACCATGTCTGTCTCCATCACTGTACTCCTACACCCCAGTAACAGACCCAGAAACAGACACATGCTTGACGTCTTGTGAGAAATGATAACAATGAAAATCATGGAATATGGAACTTCAGAAGTCCCCCTCTCTATAAAAGCAGTGAACAAACTGGCAAAAACTGTCAGAACAACTTTATCACAACTCTGAAAACTTATCAAAAGTCTACAGCAACCAGAAAAATGCTTAATCAAAGACAAAAAACAGCTGACATTTTAACTGACCCTTGCCTCATCCTCTACTCCTTGTTTTGGCTGTGACATTGAAGACAACTCCTAGTACTAGAGGGAGTAGGATGGATCTTATTCTCAACAAGCTGTGGTTGTTTGTTTTGACCTTTCTTGTGGCTCCCTGAAGGACTGGCTCAAAGGGCTTGCCTTTACTTATCTAACCCCAAACTCTCCGAAGGCTGAGCTGGTTACCCAGCAGGCATGTGCTAAAGACATTAAAAGGCAATATATTAGCCACCACTGCCTGAGGCAAGTGGAAACAGCAAAGGAAAGCAAAAGGCAAACCAAGAAGCCTGGAGGAGAAGTATAGAATCAAATGTTTTGGGGAATTTTTGAAAAGCTTTCTGAAAAGCTCCCTCATATTCCTTTGAATCTAGAAAGCCATGTGCATACCCAGGCTTGGGCACATGCTCAGAAAAGACATGAGAGGGCACTAAGTCCTCACCTTTGGCAGACCTTCAGGCTCTGCACAAACAGGAAGTGAAAACTAAGGCAGAGTTATAAACTGCTTGATTTTGAAGGTATGCCCCTGTATAGAGAGACTAGGAGTTTTTTATTTTTTGTTTCAAGTGTTCAAGGAAATCTGATAAATCACTAGCTAACCATTAAGCTAACAGAACAGAGTCTTCAGTGGCCACATACAACAAATACTGACATTACAAAAATGAGTTCAGAAATATCACTAAACATACATACCACACCAACTAAAACAAGCAACAACAACAAACTCTAGGGATGGGGAAATATGTGATTCCAGAATTACTATGTTGTAATATTCCAAATGTCTAGTTTTCAACAACAAAAAATTATAAGGCAGGCCAATACACAAGAGTATGGCCCATTACAGGAAAAACACCCCAAAATTTAGTAGAAACTATCCTTCAGGAAGTCCAAACATTGGACTTGCTAGACCAAGAATTTAAATCAAATGTTTTAAATATGCTTAAGGATCTAAAGGAAACCATAAGAACAAATTCTGACCAAAGAGAAAACATCATAAAGAGACAGAAATTATAAAAAGAAACCAAACAGAAATTATGGAATTGAAAAGTATAATAACTATAATGAAAAATTCAGAAGAGTGGTTCAACAACAGATTTGAGCAAGAAGAAAGAATCAGTAGCCATGAAGATAGGACAACTTATATTACTCAGTTTGAAAAACAAAAAGAAAAAAAGAATAAACAAAATATGACCAGCACCTAAAAGACCCATGGGATACCATTAAACATACCAACATACACATAATAGGAGTCCCTTAAATGAAGAAGGGGCAGAAAGAATATTTAAATAAATAATGGCTAAAAACTTCCCCAAATTTGATGAAAGGCATAAATGTACACAACCAAGAAGCTTAACAAACCCCAAACAGGATAAATTCAAAGAGTCAGAATCCATCCTGAAACACATAATCAAACTCTGGAAAGACAAAGACAGAGTATCCTGAAAGCAGCAAGAGAGAGGAGATTCATCATGTGCACAGGATCAGTGAGAGTAATAGATAATTTTGAATCAGAAACCACAGAGGCAACAGGCATTGGGATAATAATACTCAAGCTGCTTTAAAAAAAAAAAAAAGTGAACCAAAAATTCTGTCCTTCAAAAATAAAGAAATGAAGACATTCCTATAAACAAAGTCTGAGTGTTTGTCACTAACATATCTATCCTACAAGAAATGCTAATAGGAGACTTCCAAGCTGAAATGAATGGGCAATGAATACTGACTCAAATCCACACAAAGATATAAAGAACACCAATAAAGGAAAATAAATAGGTAAATATAAAAGTCAAAAACAATTGTTTATTTTTGGTTTGTAACTCATGTGTTTGGCTATGACTCCTCTTTTTCTAATATGATTTAAAAGAGAAATGTCTGAACTAAAAATTATAAATCCATGTTAATGAAACAATGTATAAAGTTATAATTTGTAAAAAACAAACAAACAAAAAACAGCATAAGGAGGGGCACAGCTATACAGGAGCTAATTTTTTGTATACTGTTGAAATAAGTTGATATGAAATCAAAATAGATTGCTTAAAATTAAAATGATAATTGCAATCCCTCAGGCAACCACTAAGAAAATAACTAAAAAATATAAACAGAAATGAGAAGGGAATCAAAATGGTCCACTAGAAAATACCTAACACAAGAGTAAACAATAATGGAGGAACTGAGGAATAAAAATGATATAAAGCATGTAAAAAACAAACAGGAAAACGATACAACTAAGTCCTTCTTTATAAGTAATTCCATTAAATGTAAACAGACTAATCTGTCCAATTAAAAGGCAGATTTTGGCAGACTGGATAGAAAATAATCAATTATACGCTATCTATAAGAGACTCACTTTACATCTAAAGACACTAACAGGTTGAAAATCAACAAGTGGAAAAAGATATTCCATATAAATCACAGCTAAAAAAGAGAGAATGTGCCTATACTAATATCAGGCAAAATAGACTTTAAGACAAAAATTCTTACAAGACACAACAAAAGATATTATATGATGATTAAAAGATCAATTAATCAAGAAGATATAATAATTACATATACGTACCTAACAACAAAGGTTTAAAATATACAAATTCAAAACTGACAGAATTGAAGGGAGAAATAGAGTTCTAGGATAATAGTTGCAGACTTCCATGACCACTTTTAATAATGGGTAGAACAACTAGTTAAAAGACCAACAAGGAAACAGAGGACTTAAACAATCCTATAAACTTACTAGACCTAACAGACATAAAACACTTCACCCAACAACAGAATACACATTCATCTCAAGTGCATGTAAAACATACTCCAGAATAGAGCACATGTTAGTCCACAAGTCTAAATAAATTTAAAAACAATAAAATCATACATACTCTGACCACAACAGAAGCAAGTTAAAAATAAGCAACAGAGGATATGTATTGAAAAATTTAATATTGTTAAGATGACAATAATAACCAAAATCATCTACAGATTCAATGAAATCGCTATCAAATTTCTAACAGCTTTTTTTACATAAATGGAAAGGTGATCCTAAAATTCATATGGAATTGCAAGGCATCCTGAATAAACAAAGCAGTCTTGAGAAAGAACCAAATAGGAGGAATCACACTTACTGACATCAAAGCAATGGTAATGTGGTACTGGCACAATGCTAAACACAGATTAATGGAAAATAATTGAGAGTACATAAACTCGCATTTTATGGTCAAATAATTTTTGACAATTGTGCCAAAACAATTCAATGGGGGAAAGAATAGTCTGCTACAAAGATGCTGGGACAACTGGATTAATACATGCAAAAGAATGAAGCTGACAATTTCTCCTAAGCCATATAAAAATTAACTCAAAACAGATAAAAGATTTCATTGAAAAGGTAAAACTATAAAATTTTTGGAGGAAAACATAGAGGTAAATTTTCAGGACCTTGGTGGCAATAACTAAGTATGATACCAAATGCACAAGAAAAAAAAGGGAAAAGTACATAAATTGGACTTTGTCAAAATTAAAACTTGTGTATCAAAGGACACTATCAAGAAAATGAAAAGATAGCATACAATGGAAGAAATCATTTGCAAATAGGATCCAGTATTCAGAATATAATAAACCTCTAAAACCCAAAAACAAAAAAGATAACCCAATTAAAAAATTGGCAAAGAACTTGAATAGACATTTCTCCAAAAATGATATACAAACAGCCAACAATTACATGAAAAAAATGTTCAGTGTCATTAGTAATTAGGGAAATGCAAATCAAAACAACAGTGAGATACCACTTCATACCCAAGAGGATGGCTATATTCAAAAAAGCGAATGTTGGGGAAGATATGGAGAAACTGGAACGCTCATATATTGGTGCAGCTGCTGTAAAAGACAGGTTGGCAGCTCCTCAAAAAGCTAAACATAGTCATCTATAACCCAGAATTCCACTCCTAGATACATAGTGGAGAGAACTGAAAATTGGTGTTTGAACAAAGACTTGTACACAAATATTCAAAGCAGCATTATTTACAATAGCCAGTAAGTGGAAACCACCCAAATCTTTATCAACCAAATGAACAGATAAACAAAATGTGGTATATCCATAAAAGAGCATATTATTCAGTCATAAAAAGGAATAAAGGAACTACACATGCTACAACATAGCTAAACCTTTAAACATTAAGTTGCCTGAAAGAAATGAGACATAAGGATCACACATTTTATGATTCCATTGATATGAACTGCTCTGAATAGGCAAATCCATAGAGACAGAAAGCAAATTAGTGGTTGCCAGTAGTGGGGAGTGGGGAAGGTAACAGGTATTGGCCACTTAATGGGTACAGGTTTTAGAGGTGATACACAACACTGTGAATTTATCAAAAGCCACTGTACAACTGATTCACTTTGTTATAAAGCAGAAACTAACACACCATTGTAAAGCAGTTATACTCCAATAAATATGTAAAAAAAAAAGCCACTGAACTGCGTACTTTAAAATGATTAAAATGGTGAATTTTATGTTATGTGAATGATACCTCAATTTTAAAAAAGTCTTGTTACCTGAGTCATTAAATAAATGCAGGAATGATGTCAGGCTTACCAAGTGAAGCCAGGTTCCTGCAGTTCTCCAGCATCACATCTCTGTACAGTGTTCGCTGAGAAGGGTCCAGCAGTGCCCACTCTTCCTGGGTGAACTCCACAGTCACATCCTCAAAAGTCACCAAGTCCTAAACCACCACAAACATCATGGCTTAGCCAAGGACCAACCCCACCAATGTGGACAGGGAAAGAGCCAAGGATGTGAAAGGAGTAGGAAGAGGGAATCCAAAGCAGAAGCTGTATGGGCAGGGTTCTGATCTCTGCTCTCAACTGCTCCTAGGGTCAGCCCTGAACTCTCTTCTCCTGTCTATTCATGCCCATGCCCAATGTTAAATGTACCTCTAACACACAGGTGATTTTCTTTCCCAGTGAGACTGTGACATCCTACAATCGAACTCCCTGCTATCTCAAAGGATGAGCATAGGCCTAGGACATTGCAGAAATCAGAGAAGTACTTGGTAAATGGATGAATGATGCCCTAACGGCCATCACCAATTGCCTGAGTTTAGGACACAGTCATGTCTTTCCTTAGCTTCCCCTTAAAACTCTCAGCAAAGCGGGAGGAGAGTAGGGAGGGAAGGATTGGGAGTTTGGGATTAGCCGATGCAAACTATTATATATAGGATGGATAAACAGCAAGGTCCTACTGCATAGTACAGGGAACTATATTCAATATCCTGTGATAAACCATAATGGAAAAGAATATGAAAAAAAATACACACACACACACACACACACACACACACATATATATTCTGTCACTTTGCTACACAGAAGAAATTAACATGACATTGAAAATCAACTATACTTCAATAAAATTAAAAAAACAACAACAAAAAACAAAAAACCCTCTCAGCAGAACATGGTGTAGACAGTGACCCTGGAGGAGGCTCTACATTGCAGTCAATGCTGACATATGCTGACACTGTTTGGGTTGCCCCAAACCCTCCATCAGATGCCTGAAGACCTGATTTGGCTCTGATGCTGCAGGTCACTGAAGGATAATAAGTCCAACTTCTGGTCAAAGGAATAATGATTTGGAAACAGGAATATCTGACTCACCTGTAACCAGTCTGTCAGGAAGCCATTAGCCAACCCTTCCTCCTCCGTGCATCCTTTCTGATGAGAGGCTGGGTATGGGGAAGACTGAGCTGGAGAAGAAGAAATGTCCCAAGAATCCAGGCTTGCCCCCTGTTCTCACACTCACAAATCTGGAGGCACCCCCATCTACTTGTCATTGACTGTATCCCCAACAGACACAAATGACTATTCGCACACACAGCACATACCGACACCCAAACACCCACACCCAGCTTCCACAGGAAAACCGAACAGAGGGCCTCACTCAGGGCCTCACAGAGGGCCGAACAGGGTCTCACTCAGGGCCAGAAAATAGGGCCAAGCGCCCTACCACGCTGGAGGAAAAGACTACTATTTCCATTTTGCAGATGAAGAAACTGAAGTCCCAAAGGACACCACTGTTATTATTTTTTTTAAGTTTATAGAAAGAATTAGAAGTATAATTCAAAAGCTCCCACACATTCGCCACACAGGTGACACCTCCAGAGACACTCAAACCAGCTAAGTCCCAAATCCCAAGAACCAAAGAGTCAGGCACCAATGACCTCCAGGTTCCTGGGGTAACACACCCACCTCAACTTCTCAGTCCCTTCCCTCTACCTGCTCTGTGGTGCAGGGGCCTTTAACACCTGGGCTCTGAGGGCTGACCCCCAAACTCACCACAAATGGGGGACAGAACCATGGTCGCCATCCTGTGATTCAGACAGTAAGTTTTCCTGAACAACAGGGAGCAGAAGAACGAGGATGCTCCTCCTCTTATCCCCACAGTGCACTCAGGACAGGGCTCTGGAATAAACGGGAAAGCACAAAGTGTTCACAACCAATTTCCCTCTCCAGGCTACTGAGGACAAAGCTTTCTTCGTCTGTCCACCATTTCCTCCTTCAAAATGCGTCTGCCTCTGCCCACAAGGGTGGCTACTTCTCCATCCACCTTAAAACCTCAGCTTCACTGAGTCTCAGGGCACATTCTTCCCATCCACGTGGTTGTCACAAACACATTCCCAGCTACAATCCCTCATTCACTGGAGACTCTGGTCCCTGACTCCCAATATTCTTTCAACCTCCCATCCTACCGCACTTGAATGACATCAGAGCCCAGGAGGGTGGCCCTCACAGTACTACGAGTCTGTCCTCACTCCACCTTGGCCATGCACTTCCCCAGGCACCACCCTAGGCTTTGTCATCACCGGACATTATTCTACACCTACAACAATAGTTTAGAAATTTCTCTCTCTGAAGCCAATCTCCCAAACTTTGACCTTGCTCATTCATGTTTTTCTTTCACTATATGTGTTCTCCCACGCAAAGGGCTCAGTCCACACACTCTCCCACCCTCCTGCTAGAGCCACCTCCTCTCCTCATTTTTTACTTTCCCAGCTTGGGTCTCACCATCCTTCATTTCAACAAATTTCCTCACCCCTACCTCCTAACTTCACTCTGGCCCAGCAGAACTCCAACCAGGCATGGTTCCAATCATCTGCCTGTTCCATGGCAACATCTGGGCAGACCAACCTGCACAATAGTGGTGATGTTGCCACCTCTAGAAAAACACACTCAGCAACGTGAAAAGAGCCCTCAACACCGCAGGGCAATTCTATAAGTCAATGTAACTTCCTACTCGTGAACCCTTCTCTTATCTCTTTAAATCTCACACAGCCTCACCTTTTCCCTCTATGGTTATCAGCTTCCCGAATAGCTTGAATGATCCAAGCTCCCTGGTATTCACAGCCACACTGAATCAGGGCTGACCTGTGTGACCAATAGAAAATTGTGGAGATGACTTCTGAGGGTAGACCCCTACAAGGCACTGTAGCTTCTGCTTAGTCTTCTGAACTGCTTGCTCTAAGGGAAGGCAACTGCCATGTTTCAAAGACACTCAAGCAACCCTGTGGAGAGACCTACTTGGAAAGGAACTGTCCCCTCCAACAGTCAGCACTGATGTGCCAGAATGTGAAGGAACCTCCTTGGAAGTGAACCCTTCGGCACCAGTCAAGCCTTCAGATGACTGCAGCCCCAGCTGATAACCTCCTGCAGCCTCATGAAAGTCCCAAGCCAGAACCTTCCAGCTAAGCTGCTCCTGAATTCCGGAACGACAAAAACTGTGAGAGATGGCAAATGATTATTGTTTTAGTCACTAAGGTTAGGGATGCTCTGTCATGCAGCAATACATAACAAATACACCCTCACTTTCAGCAGATGGTCCTGCACCTTACTTCTCAAAGTCATCTTCATGAGAAGGAATCTACCTTCATACCTTGCCACCAAGACTATATTCTGCACCATGGCTTCCTCCCTCTCTCGTTATAAACCAGGACCTGCCTTCTCTATAACACTTGGCTCTGCAGTTCTGTTCTGTGTTCCACTCCATCTGCCTTTTTAGGAGCTGGACACCATCGATTCTTTCTCCTTTACCCTTCCCTTCAAGCTCTCCCACTCTACCAGACTCCCTCACACCATTTAAACTCAATGAAGTGTTTTTGGTAGTAAGACAAATTTATCCTAAGGGCATAGTTTTCTTTCTAGTTACCAGCCAGTCTGTCTCCCTCATCATTTTTTTTTTCTCTCTGTCTCATTTCCTCATGTCCCACCCACTGTGAGACACAGTTTAATTTGGTTTCCACCACTACCAATTCAATCAGTAGAATCACCATTGATCTTATTCACAGGACGAAGATGTAGATTGCAACTACACTGATACCATTTCTTATCTGTCAGATCAACAAAGACACGGGGGACCACATCTTTCATTGGCAAGGCTGTAGAAAAAAGCACTCTCATATACTGTTGGGGTAGAATTCCTGTGGAAGGAAATTTGTTATCCTCAAGCAAAATGCAAAAACATTGATCATTTCCCTGTCAATCACACTACAAGGAATCTATTTGAAAGATACACAAATACTAAAAGACATGAGTGAGGTTATTCACTGTAGCATTATTTATAATATCAAAGGATTGGAAACAACACAAATTGCTATATATAGGAAATTGGTTCAGTAAACTACGGAATATCCACATAATGAAGAAGCATGAAGCCAAAAAAAGAAAGACACGATCTCTAGGTATTGATGGAGAGATTTATCTCCAATAAATTTAAATGAAAAACAAAAACAAGAACAACAAACTCAAGGTACAAAGCAATAGAAATGGTATGTTTCCTTTCTATAAGGGAACGCCTCCTCTCCCTGGAGTTACAGAATATAACGTAACTCCGTAAAACCAGTTTCTCAAGGTCTCTGTGTCCTTCCTGCATCCAAAAGATAAAAGCAATAAAGTGAGTGTGTGCAGGGAGGGGAACACTGGACACTACGGTTGAGTGTCCAGGTGAAAAACTGTTGCAGTCTTTGACTCCTGGGCCTGTGGGGTAGACAGATTAATGCCTCTGCCCCAAAGATGTCCATGCTCTACCCCTCAGAATCTGTGAATATGTGACCTTACATGGCAAAAGGGATTTTGCAGATGTAAGTAAGGTTAGGATCTGGAGATGGAAAAAATTATTCTGGAATATACATGTTGACCCAATGAAATCACAAGGGTTCTTCTTTATAAGAGGGAGGCAGGAAGGTCAGTGTCAGAGGAGATGTGAGGATGGAAGCAGAGGTCAGAGAAAAAGAGAGAGAGAGAGAGAGATTTAAAGATGTTCTCACTGGCTTTAAAGATGGAGGAAGGAGCCACAAGCCAAGGAATACAGGTGGTCTCTACAAGATGGAAAAGGAATGCAGCCCTGCCAACCCATTTAGGATTTCTAACCTCCAGAGCAAGAAAATAAATGTGTGTTACTGTAAGCCACTAAGTTTATGGTAGTTTGTTACAGCAGCCATAGGCAACTTGAACAGCCTCTCATACCAAATCTTCCCTGAGGTCTTAGTGTGAGTCCAGCAGACCCAGATAATTGCTGAAGAACTTCTCCACTCTCTGCAGGTGGAAGAAGTCTACATTCTTCCCACCAGGAACCCAATTTGCCTTTAGGAATAGTTACAGTCATGAGCTGAGGAGTGACAGGAGGGGTGGGATCCAGACACCCCCAAAGCCCCAAGAGGAAAGCAGGCTGGTAAGGTGCCCAGGACAGGTCCTGAGTACCCTCTCCAGGTCTTTTGGCAGCTGAAGTCTCCTATTAGGGGAGGCAGGGTCTCTGTTCATTTTACAGATTCAGTGACTCCTGCACCTGGAGTCAGTGTTGAGAGAGGGTCAGAGGATGGGCCACTCTATACCAGTGTTGCTCAACAGAACTTTCAGGTATGATGGAAATGTTCTATACTTCTGCTCTGTCCAACATGGCAGTTCATATTTTCTATTTCTCTGATGAAACAGAAAATCTAAACAGACTGATCACTGATTCAGGAGACTGAATCAGTATTCAAAAACCTCCCAACAAACCAAAGTCCAGGACCAAGCAGCTTCGCAGATAAATTTTACCAAACATTCCAAGAAGAGCTAATACCAATCCTTCTCAAACTCTTGCCAAAAACAGAAGACGGGGGAGTTCTTCCAAACACAGTTTACAAGGAAAGTATTACCCCGATACTGAAAACCAGACAAGGATGCCACAAAAAAAAATTACAGGTCAACATCCCTGATGAATACAGATGCAAAAACCCTCACCAAAATATTAACAAACCAAATTCAACAATAAATTAAATCATACACCATGGTGTAATCATACACCATGACCAAGTGGGATTTATTCCAGGGATACAAGGATGGTTCAAATCAATCAATGTGATATACCACATAAATAAAATAAAGAAAAAATATGATCATCTCAATAGATGCAGAAAAAGTATTTAACAAAATTCAACATCCATTTATGATAAAAACTCTCCACAAAGCAGGTACAGAGGAAACACACCTGAACATAATAAAGGCCATATATGATACGCCCACAGCTAACAACATACTCAATGCTGAAAAGCTGAAAGCTTTTCCTCTAAGATCAGGAACGAGACAAGGATGCCCACACTCTTGCCACTTTTATTCAACATAGTATTGGAAGTCTTCACCAGAGCAATTAGGCAAGAAAAAGAAATGAAAGGCATCTAAATTGGAAAGAAAAAAGTAAAACTTTTTCACTATTTGCAGATGGCATGATTTTACATATGGAAAACCCTAAAGATTTCATTAAAAAACTGTTAGAACTAATAAACGAATCCAGTAAAGTTGGAGGGTACAAAATCAATACATAAAAATCTGTTGTTTCTTTGCACTAATAATGATCTATCAGAAAAATATATTAAGAAAACAATCCATTCACAATTGCATCAAAAAGAATAAAATACCTAGGAATTTAACCAAGGGTGTGAAAGACCTATATATTGAAAACTACAAGACATGAATGAAAGAAATTGAAGAAGATACAAATAAATGGAAAGATATTCTGTGCTCATGGATTGAGAATGAATGTTGTTAAAATGTCCATACTACCGAAAGCAGTATGTAATCCCTATCAAAATTCCAATGGTATTTCTCACAGAAATAGAACAATCCTAAATTTTGTATGGAACCACAAAAACAATCCTGAGGAAGAACAAGGCTAGAGGCATCACACGCCCTGATTTATACTATATAACAAAGTTATAGTAATTAAAACAGTATGGTATTAGCACATAGCTCAATGGAACAGAACAGAGAACCCAGAAACAAACCCACTCATATACAGCCAATTAATTTATGACAAAAGAGCCAAGAATATACAATGAGGAAAGGGCAGTCTCTTCAAAGAATGCTGTTGGGAAAATTGGAGAGCCAAATGCAAATGAGTGAAACTGGACCACTATCTCACACCATACACAAAAATTAACTCAAACTGGATTAAAGACTTGAACATAAAACCTGAAACCATAAAACTCCTAGAGGAAAACAAAAGTGGTAAGCTCCTTGACATAGGTCTTGGTGATGATTTTTTGAATGTGACACCAAAAGCAATAAAAGCAAAAATAAGCAAGTGAGACTACATAAAACTAAAAAACTTCTGCACAGCAAAGGAAACCATCAACAAAATGAAAAGGCAACCTACTGAATGGGAGAAAACAATTGCAAATCACATATCTGATAAGGGATTAATGACCAAAATATACAAAGAACTCATATAACTCAATAGCAAAACAACAATCAGATTTAAAAAATGGGCAAAAGACATTTTTTCACAGATGACATACAGATGACCAACAGGTACATGAAAAGATGCTCAACATCATTAATCATCAGGGAAATGCAAATCAAAACTGCAATGAGATATCATCTCACTCCTGTTAGAATGACTACTATGAAAAAGACAAGAAATAGTGTTGGTGAGGATGTGGAGAAAAGAGAACCATTGTGCACTGTGAGGAATATAAACCAGTGCAAACACTCAGGAAAACAGTATGGAGGTTCCTCAAAATTTTAAAATAGACCTGCTATATGATCCAGCAATTCTACTTCTGGGTATTTATCAGAAGAAAACAAAAACACTATTCAAAAAGATCTCTCTCTCTCCATGTTCACTGCAGCATTATTTACAACAGCAAGATATGGGGAAACAACCTAAGGATCCATCAATGAATGAATGGATAAAGAAATTGTGGTGTATATACACTGGAATATTACTCAGCCATAAAAAAGAATGAAATCTTGTCATCTGCCACACATGGATGGACCCCGAGGGCATTATGCTAAATGAAATTAATCAGACAGAGAAAGATAAATGCCATATGATCTCTCTTATACGTACAATCTAAAGAACAACAACAACAAAAACAAGCTCATAGAGATAAAGAATAGACTGGTGGCTGCAAGAGGTGGGGGATGGGGGAAGGAGAAATGGGTGAACTGTTTTTTTTCTTTTATTAAATTTTAAATTGAATAAAAAATTTTTTAAAAAAGAAAGAAATGTTCTATACTGCTCTGTCCAACATGGTAGCTACTAGTCACACGTGGCTCCTTGAAATGTGGCTTGTAGGATTGAGAAAATGAATTTTTAATAGCATTTTTCATTGGTTTAACTGAAATTGCTACATGTGGCTAATGGCTACATGTAGCCATTAGTAGACAGTCCAGCCCTAGACATACTCAGGTCTGCCCTTCTTCTAGCATGTGGAGAAGGGGCCCTGTGAGAGGCAAAGTGAGGTGAAAAGGGGCCTGAGTGAGGGGAATGCCTGCAAGATTGCATAGCCAGCAGCTGGGAACACAGAAAGAGTTCTGTGCCACCTAACAAATGCATAAATGAATGGAAACACCAGGACATTCTCTCAGTTCTAAACTCCAAGCTCTCTTCTTTCCAACTCCACAGCCATCATCCAGGCTTAGGGAATAATCATCTCATTCCCTAAACTTCCCTAATACCTTGCCTCTTAAGTCTTCATTCGTAATCCTGAAGTCCATTTTAATCCACGTGCACAGTCCAATCATTCTTCTGCTCACACCTCTTCGGTGTCTTCCCCCTGGTCTTAGAACAGAGTCCACAATGATGTCTGACCTGACCCTGCCCGCTCACCATTTCAGTCTGGCTCACGCCCCTTATCCCTTGACCGGCTTGCCTCAGCCATCCCGTCCTATCGGGTCAGGAAGCACACCAGGCTCTCTGCTTTGGAGGCTGTCCACATGCAGCTCCCTCCACCTGGACTGCTCTGTTGAGCCCTATGACTAGCTAAATCCAGTCCCAACTTTAGCTCTTTTATAAATATCAGTTCTTCTCAGGAGGGCTTCCCTGTTAACCTCAGGTTGAGTTCTCTTGTGCCAAGCTCTCCCATCACTCTTGTCATTAATTGTTTAAAATCCAGACTCCCTATTAGAATATAAATCTCACAGAGGCAGGACAAAGTCTGTTTGGTTCTCCAGGGTCCCTATACATCTGGCCCTAGGCCTGACTCATGGAGAGGATGAGCCATCCTGGTTTGCCTAGAGTTCTAATCCTAATTTGAACCCAAAATATCCTGTGTCCTGGCAAACCTCTCAGTCCTGAATAGAAGAGCATGGTTGGTCACCATAAATTGTGCACCTCAAGAATATCTATTGCATGACAAGCAAGCATTCCCCTTAAGAGTGTCACAGGAAAGACAGAATGAAAAAGGCGCACACACACACACACACACACAATTGATAAAACCCAACAGTATAAAATTACTCAAAATGGTTCTCTGCAATATGAATCACCAGACTGTTACTTCATAAAAGTTTAGAGAAACAAAGTTAATTCTTATAGAAGCCAAGTTGTAGAGTACAATCTTTGGAAACTATTGCTCTACGCTTCAATCTGCAAGTTGTTGCTTAGTACTCCTCCAAGTGATTTTAAATATCATGAAGAAAAAAATAAAACAAACAAAAAACAAAACAAGAAACAAAACCAAACAGAAAACACTTGCAAACAGAAAATACATCTGGTTGCTGGTCAATTCAATTTTAAATTTCTGTTGCCAATATAAAGAAGTTCAAATTATTTTTCCCCCATGTACCCCTATATTTTGAATCTTTGTGAAAGATTTATAGGGTTTTAGAAGTCAAACCGAACTGGGCCTGAGGAATGTTGTTGAGTAATCCTGATATACACATAAAAAATTTACATATTTATACTTATATATAAAATTTTTAGTATTATGGAATGCAAGTAAATCTATATTTCTGTTACTTATTTATAGTTATTTACATGCTTGTTTAATGTGTATTTATTTGCACATAACTGTATTTACTTATTTACACTCACATCACCACACACCTTACTATCTTTCCCTTGCACATAATCCATCAAAGATAAATCATTTTTTTTAAGATGTCCTCACTCTTAGTGACTCCTTGTGTTTACACCTGAGCACAGGGAAGGCCTAGTAGCAGTTCTGCCAGCTGAGGCTGCTGGCACCTGTTGTTACAAGTTCCACATGGTACTCACCTGGTCACACAGAAATCCACGGGTCAGTGAGGACAGGTGAAACTTGAGGCTGGTTTCAATTCAAACTTGAACTCCAGAGATAACTTGTCTGTAGGAAAAAAAAAAGAAGAAGTGTACAAAGATTTCTTTTGAGGCCTTTTATAGGGCATAATACAGCTGCTGGATGGAAAGGCCACACCACTCACTTTTCTTTTTTGTATTTATTGTACTGACTGAACGTGTAATTGTTGGCTATGACTGGATTTTCCTGATTCCTATCCAGCCATCTGCTCTCCAAGTGGGAGAAAGCGGCTTCATGCGGTGTGCATTCATTCGCCTTGCTGAACTCATCTGGCTGGATAGTGATTTTTTTGTGACTCCAGACGCTTTTAATACGGCTTGTCACTCAGGGGCGCTAAAAGTGACTCAGCTAACCTTTAAGTTTATTCAGGGCTTTGAAGATTGTAAGACCCTAGAGCAGGGTTTCCAAACCTCGGCACTACTGATAATGCTTTGTCACGGGTGCTGTTCAGTGCGTTGTAGGATGTCCAGCAGCACCCGTGGCCTCCACACACTAGATGCCAGTAGCAGCCCTTCCCATTTGTAACAACCAAAACAATGCCTCCACACACTAATGCCAGTAGCAGCCCCTCCCATTTGTAACAACCAAAACAATGCCTCCATACGTGACTAAAAGTCCCCTAGGGGGCAAAGTCACACCGGGGAAAGGTGATGGGGAGAGGGGGAGCTCTGAGGAGGGGACGGCGGCGCCCAGAGCTAGGAGGAAACGGAGGCTATGGGTCAACCAGAGGGATAAGCCTGAGGCCCCAGGGGTCGAAACGCGGCTCGCGGGAAAGGGGGAGGAACGCCGGAGCCTGTGACGGGGGTGCCCCAGACCCATGTCCCTCCCTAGACTCCTACAGGAGCCCCGGGACTGCCCGCCGCTCACAGAGTCCTGACCCTCGCACTAAGGCCGAACGTACCACGTGAACCCAGTCCCCCGCGGAGAAAACTTTACACACAGCGCAGTGAGCCACCCCGCGACTCCTTCTTCGGCACCCCCCCGGCGCTTCCGCTTCCGGTCTCGGGCAGTAGCCAGGGGCTTCAGTTTCCGGTGCCTAGCAGCCGCGGACAGCGGGGCATTGCGGGGCTCTGGGTTAAGGCGGCGGGCGGGGCGGCGGCCTCGCACCCAAGCCTCCGACGAGGTGTTCTCGTTCGCTTAGTGAGTGCAAGGCTGGGCCGTGGGCTGGGTCAGCGCCAGCGACTGAGACCCACTCTAGGGGCGGGGCTGTGGAATGGTACCAGCTTGTGGGCGGAACCAAACTCAGAGGGCAGGGTTGTGGGCGGACACCCGTTTCTTGACGGGACTGAGGGCGGGGCTGTGGCTGGGTACCGGATCTGGGGGGCGGTGCTAGAGTCTCAGCCTGAAGGTGGGCAGAGACTAGGCCCAGGGGCGGGGATAAGGCGGGGGTGGGGCTTGGGTAGGCGGGCAGGAGAGTGGGAGAAAATCAGCTCCAGGGACGTGGATGAAGACGGGGCTTTCCGTGGATTCCCCAGGCTGTACAGGTAGACGGATGCTAAACAAACAACTCTTCTTCAAGGCTTTCCCCATGCTCGCGGAGCCTCACACAGCCCAGTTAAGCGATATGCTCATATTTAGGATTTTTTTTTTCTTGTTTTTACTGATGTTCTTAAATTTTTTTAAAAAATTGGATCATATATTCACCTTTCTCTTTAACTTGCTGTCACAAGCCGGTAGATAGGGATCTAACGCTATTTTTTAAAAATGTTTTTTTGTGGGGGAGGGGGCTAGGTCATAGATACACATATAGGGAATCTTCAAACAGTGGTAGTCAGTAGAATATTCTCACTCCCATACCGTCTCCCGGTCCTTTCTCCCAAAGATAAACATCGTTTTCTCCTCAGTCCTTCCAGGTACAGTGTGTATATGTATGTATGTGTGTATGTACGTACAGGCCCAAGAGGGATGCCCCCCAGCAGAAAATGAAGCTGGTAAATTGTCTCATTCATTTGGATCTACTGAAAAGAGATTTAAATTTATGCTGGAGAGGATGAACCAGTGATGAATTGATAGAAATAAAACAAAGAAACAAGAGAATTTTACCATTTAAAAAATCCAAAGAAAAAAGTGAGAAAGAGAATGTATTTATAAAATCTGGATCAAAAATAAAATAAAATAAAATAAAATCTGGACCAGACTCATTATGTCATAAAATGGTAAACATCTATGTAATAAAGCAATAGACACTGACTTTCGATTTATCCTAATTTATTATATAATTATATTGGGGGAGGGGAATTATGTTTTAAAATAGCAAGAGAACTACATGCTAATTTTTTCAGAGAAGAAGGTAATTAGAAAATATCAAAAGCTGAAAAATGAAAAAGCTGTATAAGGAGCTAATTTAGAAATACAGAATTACAACCAGAAAAACAAATAAGTTGTTTGTGGGAGTCAGAATAAAGACTAGGGGATGTAGCTTTTCATAAGGCTTAAGATATTATTTGAGATATATGTGTATAGACACACATACACACACAGAAACCTGAATTTTTATTCCAAAGGGATCATCAAACTCTAGGAAGAATTTATTTTAAAAAAAGTTCACTTTGCAAAAATAGATTTTAAGAACCGCAGACTTCAAGCATTAAAAAAAAAAAAAAAAAAAAGCTATAATCACCCTGGTGGAAAAAGGAATAGGCATTACATTCCACAATACATGACCAGCATTTTATGTACATTACTCCTGAGTATTTTCACGGAAACCCATAAGGAAATGCTATTATCTATCTCCATTTTACAGACGAAGAAATCAATGGAAGCATATTGCTAAAATGTTCATATTTCATTGAAATTTTCAACATATCATTTTATTTCAAAATCATTTATTGAACTTTATTTTCATTAATAAAATATCTCATTCTAGCAAATAATCAAACAGTAAGTAGAAAACAGTTTAATAAAACTACAGTTTTCTTTTGATATAGTTAAATATATCAATCACTTTATTATTTTTTTGGCTTTCTGCCTCACATCTAGGAAGGTACTTCCTATCCTAGAGGTTTACTAGAAAACTTTACTAAATATTTAAGAATCAGAAACCATGTAATGCAAGCTTCCTGAACATACACACAAAAAATCCATTATAACAAAATATTTGATGCAAAAATATTAAATTATTAATGAACTAATATCAATACAAATCATAATTAGGCAAGATTTTTCTATAGAGTAACAAATATTTACACTTTAGAAGTTTAGAAAGGTAATCTATGACACTAGTTAATGTATGTAAGAAGAATTTTTCCAGTCTCACTAAGTGCCAGGAAATCATTTGAGAAAATGCATTGCAGCATTATTAAAAATAACAGAGATGGAAACAACCTAAATGCACATTAATGGATGAAAGAATAAGGAAAATGGGGCATATACATACAATGGAATATTATTTAGCCTTAAGAAGGAAGGAAGGACTTCCCTGGCAGCCAATGGTTAAGACTCCATGCTTCCAATGGAGGGGGTGTGGGTTCGATCCCTAGTTGGGGAACTAAGATCCCACGTGCTGCACAGCGCAGCCATAAATAAATAAATAAACCGGAAGGAAATCCTGTTATATGCTACAACATGCATGAACCTTGAGGACGTAATGCTAAGTGAAGTAAGTCAATACAGAAAAACAAATATTGCATGATTCCACTTAAATGAGGTACCTAAAGTAGTCAAACATAAAAACAAATTAGAAAGGTGATTTCCAAGAGATGAGGTAAGGGGAGCTGGGGAATTATTTGGTGGGTGTACAGTTTCAGTCATGCACAATGGAGGGTGGGCAGTTTTCTGAGGATCTGTTGCACAATAGTGTGCATGTGGTTGAAAATATTGTAAAAACACTTGTAAATTGTTAGCAGGGTGAATTTTATGTTGTGTTTTTTTGTCTGCCACAATAAAATAAATTTGAGAAAATATAATACCCATCCTAATATGTAACTCAAAGAATGGAATGATCTTACTCAATCAATATGGAAAATATTAAAAGGGCATTAAACACCTAAAGAAAAAAAAGGAATAAACCCCACTTGATCATGGTGTATGATCCTTTTAATGTGCTGTTGGATTCTGTTTGCTAGTATTTTGTTGAGGATTTTTGCATCTATGTTCATCAGTGATATTGGCCTGTAGTTTTCTTTCTTAGTGACATCTTTGTCTGGTTTTAGTATCAAGGTGATGGTGGCCTCGTAGAATGAGTTTGGGAGTGTTCCTCCCTCTGCTATATTTTGGAAGAGTTTGGGAAGGATAGGTGTTAGCTCTTCTCTAAATGTTTGATAGAATTCGCCTGTGAAGCCATCTGGTCCTGGGCTTTTGTTTGTTGGAAGATTTTTAATCACAGTTTCAATTTCAGTGCTTGTGATTGGTCTGTTCATATTTTCTATTTCTTCCTGGTTCAGTCTCGGCAGGTTGTGCATTTCTAAGAATTTGTCCATTTCTTCCAGGTTGTCCATTTTATTGGCATAGAGGAGAGTGGGAGGGACAAGTTAGGAGTATGGGATTAACAGATACAAACTACTATACATAAAATAGATAAGCAACAAGGATTTACTATATAGCACAGGTAACTGTATTCAGTATTTTTAATAACCTGTAACAGAATATAATCTGCAAAAAATCCCTGAATTACTATGCTGTATGCCCCAAACTAACATAATATTTTAAATCAATTATACTTCATTGAACAAATTAAAAAATCATTTAGTATATGCTTTGTGTCTTTGGTTTTGGTGGACTTCAAATTTTGGTAAATATGGTTTAGTTAAGTGCACATAATCATACAGCACTGATAACTATAAAGAAGGTGTTAGTGTACAGAGCATCTGTCAATGTTTAAACAATAATGAAACTGAAGAAACACTCTTGAAACAGTTTTTTAAAATTTTATACATGGTTAATTTTGTCAACCTCATACAATCTCAGTAAAATGTCTGGTGTGTGACACTTCTCTTTGCTTTTTTTAGACTCTATTCTGTAGTGGTGTGATAACACTGCTTCATTTTTTCCTTTTTTTTCCCCCGGCTTTACCGAGGTATGATTGAAAAATAAAAATTAAACATATTTAGGTTGCACAGCATGAAGGTTTTTTTTTATGATGTACAAAAATGCTGATTTAATATACTTATTAAGTGACTACCACAATCATGTTAACACATCCATCCCTTCACATAATTTCCATTTGAGTGTG
The DNA here is from genome assembly GCF_949752795.1 of Hyperoodon ampullatus. Lineage (NCBI taxonomy): Eukaryota > Metazoa > Chordata > Mammalia > Artiodactyla > Ziphiidae > Hyperoodon > Hyperoodon ampullatus. The sequence continues at coordinate 31,630,530 of NC_136917.1, forward strand.
TGTGTGTGTGTTTGTGTGTGGTGAGAACACTTAAGATCTACTCTCTTAGCAGATTTCAAGTATGTAGTAAAATATTGTTAAATATAGTCACCATGCCATACATGAGATCCCCAGAACTTATTCTTACAGCTCTCACAACTGAGAGCTATCTTACAACTGACAGGTTGTACTGTTTGACCAACATCTCACCACTTCCACCACCCCAGCCCCTATAAGCACAGTTCTATTCCCTGGTTCTATGAATTTGATTTTCTTAGCTTCCATGCATAAGTGAGATCATACAGTATTTGACTTTCTATGTTTGGCATACTTCAATAAGCATAATGTCCTTCAGGTCCATCCTTGTGGTCACAAATAGCAGGATCTCTTGCTTTTTATGGCTGAAGAATATTCCTTTTTGTGTGTGCATATTATAAATATTTTGTAAGTATATACATACACCACATTTTCTGTATTCTTTCATCTGTTGACAGGCACTTTAGTTGTTCCCGTACCTTTTCTATTGTGAATAATACTGCAATAAACGTGTGTATGTATATACCTAATCAAGATGTTGATTTCACTAACTTTGTGTATATACCCAGAGATGGAACTACCGGATCATATGGTAATTCTATTTTAATCACTATTAGTATTAACTTTTTGAGGATACTCCATACCATTTCCATCATGGCTGTACCAATATTCATTAGCATCAAGCATGTACAAAGGTTCCCTTTTCTCCGCATCCTCATCTACGCTTGATGGCTTTTGTTTTTTGATAATAGTTGTCCTAACAAACATGTAGTGATAGCTCGTGGTTTTGATTTGTTGATGATTACTGATGTTGAGCATCTTTCATATACCTGGTGGTCTTGTTCTCCTGATCATAAACTCTCTTATTTACAGTTGAGAAGTTTATCACCAGGGGAGGTTCCACACCAGTTCAAGATACAGCCTCTTATGTCTAGTTAACAGTTTTTCATGTCAATCCTTCCTGATTAAGGGATTGCAATTCTCTTACTTCTGCTATAAGAAGGTAATTCAGGTTCATTATTTTGGCATGCCACACTTGATTTAATTGAGAAAAATGTGATATAAAGTAATTAAATGCCTCTGGGACTTTTCTTATATGTAAATTGGGATAATAATTGATCCTACCTAACAGGACTATTCTAAGAAAGTTTTTTTTTAAATTATTTGAATTGCTTAAATCAGTGGATCTCAGTTCCAGTTGATCAATACATTTACGCGTGGTTATTCTAAAACACATGGATACCCTGGACTCAACTGAGAACCAATTTCAGGATCTTTACACATAAGTTTCTAGCCGCTCCGTGGCATGTGGGATCTTCCCGGACCGGGGCACGAATCCGTGTTCCCTGCATCGGCAAGCGGACTCTCAACCACTGCGCCACCAGGGAAGCCCTGAGGTGTATTTTTTAAAAATGTTTTCATTTTCCTGAGTACGAATGAACACCAAGACTCTAACTTTATGTCCTCTTTTGTGATTGAGTAGGCTGATTATAAGTATGGATGAGGAAGTGAACAGTTAAAGTCAAATCCAGGAATACGGTGAACAGAGAGATCTACCCTGAAGTGTAATGTGTCACTTCTCTCTCTGACCTTTGCCTGTGATCTCAGCCACCTACCCTTCCTATGATCGATTCAGCAAATGCTACCTACTGCCCTCCCCTGTGTCTTCCAGAAAACTCTAAAGGGAAGGGCATGGCAAGCAGGGAGTCTCTGCCAGGACTAACCAGGAGCTGACATGACTGTTTGGGGTGGCAGGGGGAGGGCTGCCCAGATCCTCTGTGTCTGGAGTCAATCTGTCCAGACTGACTGGCTGCAAATCTGACTTCAACACCTTCCAACTCATGTCCTGGTACAAGTTACAGAAAATGCTGTGCTTCTTTCCTCTTATTTGAATAATAATGATGTGTGTCCACTTAAAATTTGGGAGAGATTATGCAGATGAAATCAAACAAGATACATAAAACTAATACCTAGAGCCTGGCACTTAGGAAGCCCTCAATAACAGGACATGATGTAATAGTTAATATCAACCTCTTCCTCCTCATCCTCATCACTGCTTCCATGATCATTTGAAGTGCTTAGGGGGAAATTTAGGGACACATTTGCTGCTACTGTTGGGGAGATGCCAGCCAGAGCCATAACCAGTGACAGGGGAAGCACAACACTGAATGAGAGTTCTCACACCCCAACCAGAACCAAATACATAAACTTCCTAGGGCTCTATTTCAAAATTTTGCATATTGGTGCCCTCTTGTCTTTCTATCCCAAATGTCATGTTTGAATTCTGAGTAAGAAATAATGCTCCCAATGGTCTTCTTCAGTCACCATCTCCCCTCAGCACTTACTGGGCTGGGCTGCATCTCTGCTGGAGCATGACCAAGGAGCACAGAGATTCACTGCCCCTCTCCTGCCTGCTGTGTGATGAAGTCTCAGGGTCCGTCCTCAGGTCTGGCAGGAAGACAAGCTCAGGCTGGGACCTTCTGATGCCAGTGCCCACAAATGGAGGAGACACAGGTGTGGAGCCACAGTGTTAGAACTGGCAAACTGAAGGGCAGGAGGCACTGGCCAGTTATTTACAATGGTATGACCTTAGGGCTCAATGCACCAAGTTCATAATTAGCCAGATCGTCCATGTTGCCCCAATCTCTGGAGACTTGCTAATATTAATGGAACAAGAAAAGGAGGAAAGTGAATATCCTGGGAAGGATCTGTGTCTCTCTTCTCCTCAGGAGGAAGTTCTCCTGTACTCTTTGTTTCTTACTTCCAAGTGTAAGATCTTAACATAAAATTCAGACTTTTTTTTCAAATTTAACCACTCAATGTGTGATTTTTATATATGTAAATCCCCTGTATTAATCATGAAATCTATGCAGCATTAGGTTTTCTATACCAAGAATGAGATACCCTTTCTATTTTCTCAGTTAATATTTGTTTCTTATTTTCATTTCCTTGGCCCTTGCTTGGGTTGCCATTTAATATGGTGGAGATTTACAGGTTTCTTCTGCTAATTTGTGTTTTCATTTCTAAGCTTTTTGTCTAATTGAATTACATTGGCATATTAGAAAACTATCAATATTTACTTATTATTTGGTAACTGATACTTTACTTAAATACTGAGAAGGCCTCCCAGAAGTGACTTCCCAACATTTCTTCCACATTCTCGTTACTGGAAGTGAGTCTTTATGTATATCTCATACTCAGTGGGAGGGAAATACACAAAGCAATAAAAACCAGGAGTTGGGATCAGTGAGAGCATCTCAGATACTGCCCACCACACAGGCCTCATCCTCTATAAGGATTTTGTGCTCCAAGCAATTCAGGACTCAAGTCCTGCCCATCTGCATTCATGCATATCCCCAACCACCATGATCTCAACAAAAATTCCCTGGACACAAACTAGAATATAGGTAGAACTTCCTCTCCACTGGGTACTTCTGCACATCCCACTCTACTGCTTCAGGTCATGCAGTCTCAAGTAGACCTCCTGGTTTCTGATGCACTAGGAGAGCCCCTCCATCAACATCAGGACAATCTGCAGCCATTCCATGGACAAATTTAACATAAGTTCCCAGTATTTCTGACTTTTTCTAACTAGAGGGGAATCAACTCACTCAAGAATATATTTCCTTCAGATTTCTTTGTGTTCTCAGATCTTGAAGACTTTAATAACATATTAGACACCTCAGTGTGGGATCTGACACCATGAAGACAATTCTCCCACCTTACACCTGTTAGACTGGCTATTACCCAAAAGCCAAAGAAAACAAATGCTGGCAATGATGTGTAGAAAAGGTGAATCCAGAGGCACTGTTGATGGGAATGTATATCCACTGTGGACAACCGTATGGAAATTCCTCAAAAATTTTAAATAGAACTGACATATGATACAGCAATTGAACTTCTGGGTATGTATGTTGAAAGGCGATGACAAAACTATCTCGAAGAGATAACTGCATTGCATGTTCATTACAGCATCTTCCACAACAGAAAAAGATGGAAACAACCTAGTGGCCATTGATGAATGAAGGGATAAAGAAATGTGATATACTAATAGTACATACAATGCAATATTATTCAGCCGGGGGAAAGAAGGAAATCCTGCCATTTGCTACAATATGGATGAAACTTGAAGGCATTATACTAAGTGAAATAAATCAGACAAACAAGTACTGTGTTATCTCTCTTACATGAGGAATCTAAAAATATTGAACTCATCAAAGCAGAGTAGATGGTGGTTGCCTGGGGCTGAGGGGTGATGGGAATGGGGAGATGTTGGTTAGAGTTGTAAGATGAAACAGATTCCAACGATGTAATGTACATCATGGTGGCAATAGGTAACACCATGGTGTTTTGTACTTGAAACTTACTGTGGGAGTGAAGTTAATGTTCACACCCTAACAACAACAAAAACAAAATGCTAGTTATGTGAGGTGAAGGATGGGTAACTAACCTTCTTTTGGTAAACATGTCACAATAGATACATGTATCAGAACAGCACATTGTACACCTTAAACTTACACAATGTTATATGTCAATTATGTCTCAATAACGCTGGGAAAAAACACAAAAAACGCTACTCTATTTTTTTTTTTTTTTTTTTTTTTTTTTTTTTTTTTTTGTGGTATGCGGGCCTCTCACTGTTGTGGCCTCTCCCGTTGCGGAGCACAGGCTCCGGACGCGCAGGCTCAGCAGCCATGGCTCACGGGCCCAGCCGCTCCGCGGCATATGGGATCCTCCCAGACCGGGGCACGAACCCGTATCCCCTGCATCGGCAGGCGGACTCTCAACCACTGCGCCACCAGGGAGGCCCAACGCTACTCTATTTTTGTTGGGAAACAGGTGCATCTACCTCTAGAAGAATGTCTGTAGTTATATTCACCACTGTTCCAGAAGAATTAATGGAATGGGATAACAGCCAGAAAAGAGGACATGAAATGGTTTGTTCGGAAAAAGCTGTCCTGAATGACAAGGTGAAATGTAAGTCTAAATTATCCCATTTTATAGTCATTAGGCAACATTTTAAAACTAAATCATTTTCACATTGTTTTTTAATCATTTAAATTCACCCAATCTTGTCTTGCAAGTGCATTTATTACCATTTTACCAATAGTGAACATATGGAAAGGCATTTCATGAATTCGTAGAAAATCTAAGATTAATACTCAAGTGTGTATATTCTATTATAATATTTTCAGATTTAAAAATCCCTATGTTCATTTATCTTTGAAATTTTTATTTATTTTTATTTTTATTTTTTTAGCCTCTGCACATATCTTTCTTTTTTTTGTAACATCTTTATTGGAGTATAATTGCTTTACATTGTTGTGTTAGTTTCTGCTGTTTAACAAAGTGAATCAGCTATACATATACATATATCCCAATATCCTCTGTCTCTTGCATCTCCCTCCCACCCTCCCTATCTCACCCCTCTAGGTGGTCACAAAGCACCGAACTGATCTCCCTGTGCTATGCGGCTGCTTCCCACTAGCTATCTATTTTACATTTGGTAGTGTATATATGTCCATGCCACTCTCTCACTTCGTCCCAGCTTACACTTCCCCCTCCCTGTGTCCTCAGAAAGAGAATTACCATATGACCCAGCAATGCCGCTTACTGGGCATATACCCTGAGAAAGCCGTAATTCAAAAAGACTCATGTACCACAATGTTCATTGCAGCACTATTTACAATAGCCAGGACGTGGAAGCAATCTTTGAAAAATTTAAGAAGGTGCTATGTGAAAATAAGAGCTAGTAAATTCAGCAGAACATACTGGAAATTAAACCATGCACACAGAAAAAAGCAACATTCCTTTGGCCCTTTCCAAGGTTTCTTGGCTATATTTTAAGCTGGCATAAATGGATATAAAATATAATATTTTAAGATATATATTTATATAATATTTTAGAAATATTAATAATTTTAATGAGCAATATCTTTTCCCACTAAATAATTGTAATTCTCTTCTATCACGTGCATTCCCTTCTTTAATATCTAAGTTTGCCATAAATGCAGTACTTGTTTATCCTCAGTTGGAAAATGCAAAGCAATAAAGCTAGTTATGGAAAGCTTTCAGAAAGCCAAGATAACTATCACAAAAATGATGTGTGACATCTCTAAGGAATATTGGAAAACCATCTTGTAGAAAACAAAAGGAGCCCAAAGACTGAGTTACCCTAACTGAAGACAGTGAAGCATGGTGAAGTGCTAATAACCAGGCTGATACTAGTTAAAGGAAAGACCTCCCCATTCTGACAACATGATCCTTTGCAATCCTATAGTAATGTAAAAGAAGATAAATTTATTGTGATGCTTGGGTGATTTAATGGTCCTCAGGCATCATTAGATCCACAATGCAATAGGAAAAATAATACCAATGCCTATTTTCCAGTTGCATACCCATGCCTAAGACGTATTATTGACAACCACCCATCTTACCTGTGCACATTTTGTAATCATGCAATTGCAGGCACCTCACAACATACTTTTATAACTTGTGCTACAGTATCAGTCAAGATTCAGTCAAAAAAAAAAAGAAGCCAATTAGTTATTTTAATGAAGAACATTTAATATAGAGAGTTAGTTAAAGCATTATTGAGAGGCTGAAAGGCAAGAAAGAACAAAGTGGTAACATAGTAATCATAACTGAAGAAAGAAGCTACTCCACCAAGGGCTTGAGGGGTATAAAGGGATCAGTTGAGCTTTTACGGCACTAAGGCTTTTACAGACCACTGTTGAAAATATGTACGATGACCACAAGATGGAACATAGAGCAGTGATTTCAAGCACTCCACCCCAAAGCAAAGCCCATGCGTATGATGTAGAGAAGCTATGTGAAGAAAATAATCAGAAATAATGGGGAAGGGCTTCCCTGGTGGTGCAGTGGTTGAGAGTCCGCCTGCCGATGCAGGGGACATGGGTTCGTGCCCCGGTCCGGGAAGATCACACATGCCGCGGAGCGGCTAGGCCCGTGAGCCATGGCTGCTGAGCCTGCGCATCCGGAGCCTGTGCTCCGCAACGGGAGAGGCCACAGCAGTGAGAGGCCCGCGTACCGTAAAAAAAGAAAAAAAAAAAAGAAAGAAATAATGGGGAAAACACATTGCCTGTTACTATAGTAGGCTCTTCATATCTTCCCCCTTTGACCTCTGATCTCTTTCAGATCTTGGGCGTTTGTCCATGAGCAGTTAGGACACAAGGCATGCAGGTCACCTTTGAGTGAAAGATCTAACTGGGATCAGTAGTTCTCAACCTTGGCCACACACTAGAACCACCTGAGTGGTTTTTTAAATCCTCATGCTCAGACCACACCCAAGTCCAGTTAGATCAGAATATCTGGTGGTGAGACCCAGTGGTCAGTATTTTTAAGCTTCCCAGATGATTTCGATAAAAGCCAAGGTTGAGAAGCAGTGATATGCATCCTCACACATAGCTGTATTCACAGATTGAAAAATAGAATTTATTATGGAGAATACATAAGAGCTGTGGAAAACTTGTAAATTTTCAATATATTAAAGGGAAATTAGTCATTTTTGAGGATGCTGGGGCTACCAAAGATAAACTATAGAATTTCCATAGATGTAACGAAATTCAGTCAAGGAGTAATTATGACACCCAAAGGATCCTAGAATTCTCCCCCAGTCACATTAAACCATAAAGAGAAGCAATATCCAGGTGTTAAGCTAGGAGAGGCATGAAGGTCATAAGAGCTACAAAAATGATGTGATGAGAGAGGTAGAATTTTCAGGTCTAGATGTTAATTTTGCTACATTTGCTAACCCACACTCCAAATGGATGACACAGATACTAAGATTAGAAAGTTTTGCTGAGGAACCTCCACATGGCCTTTTTGATGTCTCTGTTCCTCAGACTGTAGATGAAGGGGTTCAGCATGGGAGTGACCACAGTGTACACTACCGAGGCCACTGTATCCTTCCTGGGAGATTGTGAGATGGCTGAGCTGAGGTACACACCAAGGCTTGTTCCATAAAATATGCAAACAACTGCCAGGTGAGAGCCACAGGTGGAGAAGGCTTTATACATTCGACCTGATGAGGGGACTCTTAGAATGGACAAAAGAATTTTATAGTAAGAGAAAAAGATCCCTGAGAAAAGGAGAAAAGCATAGGTGGCACCAAAAAAATACAGGACTATGTTATTGGTGAGAGTGTCAGAACAGGCAAGCTTGAGGAGTTGAGAAGGGTCACAGAAGAAATTAGAAATTTCCAGATTCTTAAAGCAGGCAACTTGTAACACAATCAAATTGTGCACCTGGGAGTCCAAAAAGCTAACAAAAAATGACACCAAAACTAAAAAGCAACAGAGGCGTGGGTTCATGATGATCTGGTAGCGCAGTGGGTGACAGATGGCCACAAACCTGTCATAAGCCATTGCAGTCAGAAGCATACCATCCATACACACAAAAAGGATAAAAAAAGACATCTGTGTCAGGCAGGCTTCATAGGAGATGACTCTGCTATGAGTTTGGATGTTCACAATCACCTTGGGGACAGTGGTGGAGATGAAACTGATGTCAACCAAGGACAGGTTGGAGAGGAAGAAGTACATGGGGGTGTGAAGGTGGGGGTCAGAGGTAACAGCCAGGATGATGAGCAGGTTCCCCAATATGGTGACCAGGTACAAGGACAGGAACAGGATAAAGAGCAAAGGCTGCAGTTCTGGATCATCTGAGAGGCCTGTGAGGAAGAATTCTGAAACACCTGTTACATTTCCAGTTCTCTGTAGCTTGGACACCTTTGGAAAAAGAAAAGACGGCTGGAAAAAAAAGGAAACAAGTAAATGGGCATGCGGCACTGTGTCCATATTTTGGATTCAAGCAATTCATTTCTAAGATCATACACCTCAGCACCTTCAGCAATATTTCTCAGTGTGACAAATTCTATCTGCTTAGAACTGTTTCCTCATCGGTTTCTGTGTTTTTCACCTCTGTCTGTTCACTCTTTCTTTATAAAACTTCACTGAAAAGTGAACGGGAACAAGAACATTAGAGGTAATACATTCATGATCTCAGTTAAATACAACCTACTTTAGAAATAATACAGAATGCGAAATTCCCTTCCCTCTTTATGAAAAAATATAATTTGAATTTAAGAAATTAAGCCATAAAAAGAAATTAAGCCATAGATATATAAATCTTATTTTACTCAAATAAAATTCTAGATATTTCTTTTATTTAGAATATTTATAAGTCTCTATGAAATGAGGGAGTGTGTCATCTGGATTCTAAATTTAAAATGAAGGTCCATAATCAGAAAACATTTTTATGTGATATTCAGAGTTTTATCATTGGTTTCTCTGTCTTCCTTCCTTCATGAAATAAGTAATTACTCAAATGTCAGGGTTGTGTTTTAAAAGTTATTAAGTATATACTTCATATCTTTGACTTTGGTGGACTTCAAATTTTGATCAGTGTGGTTTATTTAAGTACACATGATCAATCATACAGCATTGGTGACTTGGAATGTGGTGTTACTGTATAGAGCATTGTGAATGATTAAACGGTAATGAAATTTAAGAAACCCTCTTGAAATTTTTTGTTTTATACAAGGTTATTTGTTTCAACCCAATACCATGTTGGTAAAATGTCTGATGTGTGAGACCACTTTACTTTTTGTGGACTCTATTCTGTGCTGGGATAGTACTAGTAGGATAATACTACTTCATTGTTTTCCTTTTTTTCAATTTATTGAAGTATGATTGACAAAATTGTATATATTTGGGTTATGCAACATGAAGGGTTTTAAAAGATGTTCAAAATGATGATTTAATACACATAGATATTGGGAATGATTACCAAAATCAAGTTAATTAACATGTCTGTCACCTCACATAGTTTCTACTTGTGTGTGTGTGTAGTAACAGTTAAGCAGATCTCTCTTAGCAGATTTCAAAACTACAATACAGAATTATTAACAAGTCATCAGGCTGTATATTAGATCCCCAGAACTTATTCATTTTATAACTGAAAGTTTGTACCCTTTGACCAACATCTCCCCACTTTCTCTACCACCTCCTCCTCACAACTACAGTTCTAATCTGTGGTTTTCAGAATTTGATTTTCTTAGCTTGCAAACATAAGTGAGATCATACAGTATCTGACTATGTCTGGTGTATGTATTTCAATAAGCATAATATTCTCCAGGTCCATCCAAGTTGTCACAAATGGCAGGATTTCCTTCTTTTTATGGCTGAATAATATCCCTTTGTTAATATATACACGCCACAGTTTCTTTCAAGAAAATGAAGAGTACAAGAGTTCCGTTAAACTCCACATCCTCATCAACATTTGTTATGTTTTTTTTCAATAATAGCCATCCTAACAGATGTAAGGTGATATTTGATTTAGGTTTTGACTTGTGTTTCCTGATACTAACTGATGTTGAGCACTTTTTCATATACCTGGTGGTCTTGTTCTCATCATAAACCCTCCTATTTATGGAGGGTTTAGGAGTTCAGCACCAGGGAAGGTCCCACAGCCAGGTCTGAACCCAGCCTTCTGATGTAGATGCAGTAGATTTTTATGTCAATTCTTCCTGATACAGGGATTGCAATTCCTTGTCTTCTCCTACCTGAAGATAACTCAGTTTAATTATTTTGGCATGTCACACTACGACTTAATCTAGAATTATTCAAAATAAGTACTGTAAACACAGTTGGGCAGTTTCCTTATCTATGAAATTATGATAATAATTGAAACTACCTAGTAGGAGTATTGGAAGAATTTTTTAAATTATTAATATTGCTTAGACCAATGGTTTTCATCTCCAGTTTATTGGTAATTTACGTGTGCTTATTTTAAAACTCACAGGTACCCTGGTCTCAGCCTAGGACCTATTTCAGGATCTCTACATGTGCATTTCTTGGTCACCCTAATGTCAAGCTGGACTTGATAAATACCACTTAGAATATGGCCTAACACTTATAAAGATTTCCATTAATATTACCTATTATTAGTCGCATCAATAACCAACACCTATTTTTAAATATAAACATTTAATAATATTTCCTTCAGATCTCAGCTTTTATAGAGATTTGAATATTTACTCATAAAAAGGGACTTTCTTGGTATCTAGCTCAATCCCATTCCTCTATATAACTGTCCCCCAAAAGCAACCATTGTCATGAAGTTGATGGGTATATTTCCCTGTCAGTGCTTCTGTAATGTCAATATTCATTTATGTATCTAAACTGCATTCTTAAAGTCTTCCCTAAACAGAATATTACACATATTTCCTCTGAAATGTGCTTGTTTACCACAACTTTGTGGTTAAGTCTCTTTGTGAAGTACATACAATTACTTCAAACATTTACCCAATGCACATTATTGCATAAGGGAAAACATCATTTACTTTATAAATTTATATTTATACATATAAATATAAATTTAACAAATTTATATTTCACATATATTTAAAATGTAACAATATAATATAATGTATTTTCACTATCTATTAAATAAATATTTAATTTACATTACATCTTTTATAGTATATTATTATTTATATCACTTTCTTCTTACAACAATCCTATGAAAATTCTGTACCTCGCTCATATGGTATCATACAAATGAGAATTTGTATATAATATAAGAGTGGTGGCTAGTTGTGCAGTTTCTAAGAATTGATGCATGTTCAGTTTTACTAATGTTGTCTGTATTTGTTTCAATGCAAATATCATTTTCTATCAACCACATTATCACTTGTTAAGATATCATTTGAAAATATTCCTGAGGTCTATCTTGTGACAATGTCATGATATCTGCACATGACATTTTCATCTTATATAGGAAATTGTTTCAACCTTAGATTTCAAAACTGGACTGCACAACATGACTATTTATAGAAAATCCTATAATCCATCATATTAGTGCCATTCTGGCCCCTGTGAACTACTGGTGCATTCCTGTAATTCACAGATAGACTCACTGAACCAAAGAGGATGAATCAATTCTTCTACCTTCATTTCACATTCTGAGCCAACAAACTAGGTTAGAAAAGAAACGCTATTTAGCTACAGTGGAGATGACTGAGAACTGGTGCAGGAATAAGCAAATCAAGGATTGAGTCCTGGATTTTTCACCCCATGTATGTGGAGTGTGTATAAATTTCTCCCCCTCTCTATGCTTCTCTACCTTCCTGGAAAAAAGGTCTAATAGCCAGCACTACACCATGTGTGGCACTTAAGGGATGTTTGTAACTTATAAATATTGGGTCATTTTTATAAAGAATGTCAATCATTATTGGGATAGTATGTTTACTAATTAAATATAATCCCCCAAATTTAATAATGTTTTATGGATTATATGGCAGAAAAGATTGAAGTCTTTCCTGGCTCAGGGCACTGGAGCATGGAAAGATATGAAATCCTAAAATGTGTCTCAGCCCATGCATTAAGATGTGTCGTTCCCTCCATTTCTGACTCTTTTTTCCCCATACTTATGAAAATTTCTGCAATGGCTTTTCAATGATTGAATCCTGCATATGCTATTAAATGAAAAGAAAATATGTCCCTTAGAAAGTCCATGACATAGACAGAGACAAGCACTATTTTATCTTCTCTCTATTCCTATGCGACATTCTGAAATAGATGAAAACACCAGCATGAATGGTCCACTGTGTGGAAGCTATATTGCCCACACGGTTTATTCAAGACTTAACTGTTTTCTTTTTTTTTTTAATCCTTGGTGGCTCTTCTGTGCCAACAAGGTGTAGGCTCTGGGGAATCAGAAATAAATGAGCCTCAGTCATTTCTTTTCATCCATGAAGAATGTACTTGTATAAGATAAAAAAAAATGTCCTGGTAGGGAAACCATAACATCAGATCAACAGATATTTAAATCTAATGACACGATCATTAGCTTTATCATTATTAGTAACAAAATATCAAAAATGTATTTTGTCCTTTCTTTATGCATCCATCACATAGCTATTGCATAGAGGGCAACCATTATTTTTTTAGTACTGATTCAGTGGGTATGAATCAATGAGGAATCAACTCAGTTGACAATACTAAGTCTCATGGATTCTAAGAAATTGTCCCATAACACACTAAGAATTAGTGGAGCATACACAATTCAAAATTAAGTTTTGTTTTTGTTTTTTTAAACATCTTTATTGGACTATAATTTCTTTACAATGGTGTGTTTAGTTTCTGCCAGAGCCCCCAAATCAGCTGCTCCAAAATTAAGTTTTTATTCTCTAAGTTCCATGCCCTAAGTGTCATTGTTTTCAGACTTTCTGAAAGTTTTAAGCAGAGGTACAGCAGTCTAACCACAGACGCATCTTGGGTAGATTTTTTAAACTGTTTTCATTTTCCTGCATAGGAATGAATCTTAAGACTCTGATTTTATGTCTCCTTTCATGATTGAGTCAGACGATTATAAGTACAGAGGAGAAAGTGGACAGGTGACGTGAAATCCAGGAACAGGGTCAACAGAGAGATCTACCCTGAAATGTCAGGTGCCAATTATTTCTATGACCTCACCTGTGTTCTTAGACATCCCTCCTATAGTTGATGCAGCAAGTGCTACCTACTACCCTCCCCTGTGTCCCCCAGAAAACTCCAAATAGGAAGGGCAAAGTGAGCAGGGAATCTCTACCAGGACTGACAGGAAAGTAACATGACTGTTTGGGGTGGCAGGGGGAAAACTGCCCAGATGCCCTGTGTCTGGACTCAGTCTGCCCAGAATGACTGGCTTCAACACTTTCTAACTCATGACCTGGTACCTGTTACATAAAATGCTGTGCTTCTTTCCTCTTACTATAATAATACTTAGGTGTGCACTTATAATTTGGGAGAAATTATGCAGATGTAATCAAAGAAGAAACATAAAAGTCATATCTCAGAGCCTGACACTTAGGAAGCCTTCAATAACATAACATAACATAACATAACATAACATAACATAACATAACATAACATCATAACTGATGTTATGGTTCATGTCATCCTCCTCATCCTCATCCTCATCGCCACTTTCATAACTATTTGAAGTGCTTAAGGGGAAGTTTACAGAGACCCATTTGCTGCTACAGTTGGGGAGATGCCAGCCAGAACCAGAACCAGTGAGGGTGGAAGCAGATCTCTGAATGAGAGTTCTCACACCCCAACCAGAACAAAGAACGTAAGCTTCAAAAGGCTTTATTCCAAAACTGTTTGTATTCGTGCCCTCTCATCTTTCTATACCAAATATCACATTTGTCCTCTGGAGGAGGAAATCCCAACCAGAACCAAGAACATAAATGTCACAGGGATCTAATCTGAAATTTGTATACTGGTGTCCCCCCATCTCTCTGTCCCAACTGCCATGTTTGTCTTGTTGAGGAAAAAATCATGCCCCAACACTCCCTTCATCCATCACTTTCTCCCTCAGCACTTACTGGGCTGGGCTGCATCTCTGCTGGAGCATGACCAAGGAGCACAGGTTCACTGCCCCTCTCCTGCCTGCTGTGTGATCAAGTCTCAGGGTGTGCCCTCAGGAATGGCAGGAAGACAGACTCAGGCTGGGACCTTCTGATGCAGCTTCCTACAAAGGATGGAGACACAGGTGGGGAGCCACAATGTTAGAACTGGCCAATTAATGAGCTGAAGACACTGGCCAATTATTTACAATGGTATGACCTTAGAGCTCAATGTCCAAAGCTCATAATTAGCCAGTTGGTCCACATTGTCCCAATCTCTGGAGACTTGCTAATATTAACGGAACAGAAAAAGGATAAAAGTGAATGTCCTGGGAAGGATCTAGGACCCTCTTCCCCTCAAGAGGAAATTCACCTGTACTCTTGCTTCTTACTTCTAACTTGCAGGATTCTAACATAAAACTCAGACTTTTTTTTCTCGATTTAACCACTCAATGTGTGGTTTTGTTATCTACAAATCCATTGTATCAATCATGAAATCTATGCAGCGCTAGGTCTATACCAAGGATGTGATACTTTCCATTTTCACAGTTAATATTCGTCTCTAAGGATAACTTATTATTTTCATTTCCTTACCCTTGCTCAGCTGGCATTAGATATGGTAGAGATTACTGGGTTGGACATTTTTCTTTCCTTCTTTTTGTGTGTGTGCTAATTTGAATGAATCTTCATTTCTAAGTTTTTTCTGTAAATGAATTACATTGGCATATTAGAAAACTATTGACTTTTACTTATTCTTTAATACCTGATACTTTAATTAAATATTTCAGTGGGCCTCCCAGAAGGTTGCAGTCAAGATCAGCCAGGGCTGCAGGCATCTCAAAACTGGATCAGCAGATGTCCACTTTCAAGCACACTCACGAGGCTGTTGGTAGGATTCACCTGTTCACAGAATATTGTACAGAGAATTCTTTCAGTTCCTTGACACATGGCCTCCTGGTTGGGCAGTTGGTTTTTATCAATATGAGCCATCAAGAATGCAAGAGAGAGGTAGCAAGAAGAAAGCCAGATTTTTTTTTACTCTATTCTCAGCAGGGACTTCCCAACCTTTCTTCCACATTCTCATTGTTGGAAGTGGGTCTCTATGTACATCTCACCCTCAATGGCAGTAAGATACACAAAGCAATGAAAACCAGGAGTTGGGATCAGTGAGAGTATCTCAGATACTGCCCACCACACAGGGCTCATCCTCTATAAGGACTATGTGCTCCAAGCAATTCAAGACTCAGGCCCTGTCCATCTACTTTTCAGCATATCCCCAAATTAGTCACACCACCATGATCTCAACAAAAATTCCCTGGACACAAACTAGCATATGGGTAGAAATTTCTCTCCATTGGGTACAGCATTTCGTACGACAGACCTCACTCTACTGCTTCAGGTCATGCAGTCTCAAGTAGACACCCTTGTTTCTGATGCACTAGGAGAGCCCCTCCATCAACACCAGGCCAATCTACAGCTATTCCATGGCCAAACGTAAAAAATGTTCCCAGGGAACATGATTTCTTTTAAGTAGAGATGAATCAACTCACTCCAGAATATATATTTTCGTTAGATTTCATTGTGGTCTTAGATCTTGAAGACTTTAATAAATAAAATGTGCTTGGGCTCACCTGTTTTTTTCTACATATGTTTTTGTTTCTAAATATGTTTATGTTTCTACATATGTTTATGTTCCAACAAGGAAAAGTGATAACATTCCAAAGTGATAACATTATTGCCATGTTCTTTGCAGCATCATCCACAACAGCAAAAAATGGAAACAACCTAGTTTCCATTAATGAATGAATGGATAAATAAATGTGATAAACTAATAGTACATACAATAGAATATTATTCAGCCATGGGAAAGAAGGAAATCCTGCCACTTGCTACAATATGGGTAAAATTTGAGGACATCATGCTAATTGAAATAAGTCAGACGGAGAAAGACAACTAATGTATGATCTACATTATATGTGGAATGTTTAAAATATTGAACTCATAGAAACAGAGAGTAGAATGATGGTTGTCCATAGCTGAGGGGTGATAGAAATGGGGAGATGTTGGTTAGAGTTACAAGATGAATAAGTTCCTGATGTAATACACATTATGGTGATAATAGGTAACACTATGGTCTTGTGTATAATAAGATTCAGTCATGCAGTGAATATGATTTACAAAGAATCCAAGACACCCACCAGTCTCATTAAAGAAACACCAAAAAAAGCAATATTTCAGGTTCTAAGCAAGGAGAGAAGTGAAGGCCATAGAGCTACAAAAATGAGGTGGTGAGAAAGGTAGAAGTTGCAGGTGTACATGTATAGTTTTACTGAATTTTCCAACCTACACTCCAAATGGATGGCCGAGGTACTGAGATTAATTTGTTTTGCTGAGTAACCTCGACATGGCACTCTTTTTTTTCGGTACGCGGGCCTCTCACTGTTGTGGCCTCTCCCATTGCGGAGCACAGGCTCTGGACGCGCAGGCTCAGTGGCCATGGCCCACGGGCCCAGCCGCTCCGTGGCATGTGGGATCCTCCCGGACCGGGGCACGAACCCGTGTCCCCTGCATCGGCAGGCGGACTCTCAATCACTGCGCCACCAGGGAAGCCCCACATGGCACTCTTGATGTCATTGTTCCTAAGACTATAGATGAAGGGTTTCAGTATGGGGGTGACCACAGTGTACACCACTGAGGGCACTGCATCCTTCCTGGGAGATTGTGAGATGGCTGAGCTGGAGTACACCCCAAGTCAGGTTCCATAAAATAAGCAAACAAGTGACAGGTGAGAACCACAGGTGGAAAAGTCTTTATACTTACCTTCTGATGAGGGGACTGAGAATAGAGGAAAGAATTTTAAAGTAAGAGAAAAATATCTCCGAGAAGGGAAAATCCAGAGGTGGCAACAATAAAATACAGGACTATGTTATTAGTGAAAGTGTCAGAACAGGCTAGCTTGAGGAGTTGAGGGTCACAGAAGAAATTAAAAATTTCCACATCCTTGAAGCAGATAAGTTGTAATGCAATCAAATTGTGCACTTGGGAGTCCAAAAGGCTAACAAAAATAGACACCGAAATGAAGATGCAACAGAGGCTTGGGTTCATGATGATCTGGTAGTGCAGTGGGTGACAGATGGCCTCACACCAGTCCTAAGCCATAGCAGTCAGAAGCATACTATCCATACATCCAAAAAGGATAAAAATAGGCATCTGTGTCAGGCAGCCCACAAAGGAGATGACTCTGCTGTGGGTTTGGATGTTGACAATTATCTTGGGGATGGTGGGGGAGAAGAAACGAATGTCAACCAAGGACAGGTTGGAGAGGAAGAAGTACATGGGGGGGGGTGGAGGTGGGAATCAGAGGTAACAGCCAGGGTGATGAGCAGGTTCCCCAACATCATGACCAGGTACATGGACAGGAACAGTCCAACAAGGAAAGCTGCAGTTCTGGATCATCTGGTAATCCCATGAGGAAGAATTCTGAGACACATGTTAGATTTTGTGGTTCTATGTAGCTTGTACAACTTTTGAAAAAGAAAAGAGGTTTGGAAGAAAGGAAACAAGTAAATAGCATGTAACATTGTGTCCATATTTTTGATTAAAGTGACTCATAAGCAAAGTATTCACATTTGGGGTCATATACCTTGTTACCTCTAGAAATATTTCTCAGCACGACAAATTCTATCTGCTTAGAACTGTTTCCTCATTGGTTTTTATGCTATTCACCTCTTGCTATACACAGCTACTTTATAAAACCCAACTTAAGGGTAAAAAGGGAGGAAGAACATTAGAGATAATACATCCACGATCTCAGTAAGATACAGCCTACTTCTTTAGAAAAAAATATAAACCTTTAAGAAAAAATATAGTTAGAATTTAAATATATTATGGCATAGTTATATAAACAATATTCAGATACAATTCTAAACATTTCTTTCATTTAGAATATTTACAAACACTCTATGAAACTCAGGACTGTGTCATCTACATTCTAATTTAAAGATGAATGTTAATAATCAGAAAACATTTTTATGTGATCTTCAGAGTTGTATCATTCTTTGGTTTTTCTATCTTCCCTCTTTCATGAAATAAGTGATTACTCAAATATCAGGGTTGTGTGTTTTTTTTTTAACATCTTTATTGGAGTATAATTGCTTTACAATGGTGTGTTAATTTCTGCTTTATAACAAAATGAATCAGTTATACATATACATATGTCCCCATATCTCTTCCCTCTTGCATCTCCCTCCCTCCCACCCTCCCTATCCCACCCCTCTAGGTGGTCACAGAGCACCAAGCTGATCTCCCTGTTGTATGCAGCTGCTTCCCACAAGCTATCTATTTTACGTTTGGTAGTGTATATATGTCCATGCCACTCTCTCACTTTGTCCCAGCTTACCCTTCCCCCTCCCCGTATCCTGAAGTCCATTCTCTAGTAGGTCTGCATCTTTATTCCCGTCTTGCCCCTAGGTTCTTCATGACCATTCTTTTTTTTTTCTTAGATTCCATATATATATGTTAGCATACAGTATTTGTTTTTCTCTTTCTCACTAACTTCATTCTGTATGACAGACTCTAGGTCCATCCACCTCACTACAAATAACTCAATTTCGTTTCTGTTTATGGCTGAGTAATATTCCATTGTATATATATGCCACATCTTCTCTATCCATTCATCTGTCGATGGACACTTAGGTTGCTTCCATGTCCTGACTATAGTAAATTGAGCCACAATGAACATTTTGGTACGTGACTCTTTTTGAATTATGGTTTTCTCAGGGTATGTGCCCAGTAGTGGGATTGCTGGGTCATATGGTAGTTCTATTTTTAGTTTTTTTAGGAAGCTCCATACTGTTCTCCATAGTGGCTGTATCAATTTACATTCCCACCAACAGCGCAAGAGGGTTCCCTTTTCTCCACACCCTCTCCAGCATTTATTGTTTGTAGATTTTTTGATGATGGCCATTCTGACCAGTGTGAGATGATATCGCATTGTAGTTTTGATTTGCATTTCTCTAATGATTAATGATGTTGAGCATTCTTTCATGTGTTTGTTGGCAATCTGTATATCTTCTTTGGAGAAATGTCTATTTAGGTCTTCTGCCCATTTTGGGATTGGGTTGTTTGTTTTTTAGTTATTGAGCTGCATGAGCTGCTTGTAAATTTTGGAGATTAATCCTTTGTCAGTTGCTTCACTTGCAAGTATTTTCTCCCATTCTGATGGTTGTCTTTTCATCTTGTTTATGGTTTCCTTTGCTGTGCAAAAGCTTTTAAGTTTCATTAGGTCCCATTTGTTTATTTTTGTTTTTATTTCCATTACTCTAGGAGGTGGGTCAAAAAAGATCTTGCTGCAATTTATGTCAAATAGTGTTCTGCCTATCTTTTCCTCTAAGAGTTTGATAGTGTCTGGCCTTATATTTAGATCTTTAATCCATTTTGAGTTTATTTTTGTGTATGGTCTTAGGGAGTGTTCTAATTTCATTCTTTTACATGCAGCTGCCCAGTTTTCCCAGCACCACTTATTGAAGAGGCTGCCTTTTCTCCACTGTATATTCTGGCCTCCTTTTTCATAGATTAGGTGACCATAGGTGCGTGGGTTTATCTCTTGACTTTCTATCTGTTCCATTACCTATATTTTTGTTTTTGTGTCAGTACCATACTGCCTTGATTACCGTAGCTTTGTAGTATAGTCTGAAGTCAGGTAGCCTGATTCCTCCAGCTCCGTTTCTCTGTCTCAAGATTGCTTTGGCAATTTGGGGTCTTTTGTGTTTCCATACAAATTGTGAAAATTTTTTTGTTCTAATTCTGTGAAAAATGCCATTGATAATTTGATAGGGATTGCATTGAATCTTTAGATTGCTTTGGGTAGTATAGTCACTTTCACAATATTGATTCTTCCAATCCAAGAACATGGTATATCTCTCCATCTGTTTGTGTCCTCTTTTATTTCTTTCATCAGTATCTTATTGTTTTCTGCGTATAGGTCTTTTGCCTCCTTAGTTAGGTTTATTCTTAGGTATTTTATTCTTTTTCTAGTGATGGTAAATGGGATTGTTTCCTTAATTTCTCTTTCTGATCTTTTGTTGTTAGTGTATAGGACTGCAAGAGATTTCTGTGTATTAACTTTGTATCCTGCAACTTTACCAAATTCATTGATTAGTTCTGGTAGTTTTCTGGTATAATCTTTAGGATCTTCTATGTAAAGAATCATGTCATCTGCAAACAGTGACAGTTTTACTTCCTCTATTCCAAGTTGGATTCCTTCTATGTCTTTTTATTCTCTGATTTCCATGGCTAGAACTTCCAAAACTATTTTGAATAATAGTGGTGAGAGTGTGCACCCTTGTCTTGTTCCTGATCTTAGAGGAAATGCTTTCAATTTTTCACCATTGAGAATGATGTTTTCTGTGGGTTTGTCATATATAGCCTTTATTACGTTGAGGGAGTTTCCTCTATGCCCACTTTCTGGAGAGTTTTTAATCATAAATCAGTGATGAATTTTGTCAAAAGCTTTTTTCTGCATCTATTGAGATAATCATATGGTTTTTATTCTTCAGTTTGTTAATATGGTGTATCACATTGATTGATTTGCATATATTGAAGAATCCTTGCATCCCTGGGATAAATCCCACTTGATCATGGTGTGTGATCCCTTTCATGTGCTGTTGGATTCTGTTTACTAGTATTTTGTTGAGGATTTTTGCATCTATGTTCATCACTGATATTGGCCTGTAGTTCTCTTTTTTGTGATATCTCTCTCTGGTTTTGGTGTCAGGGTGATGGTGGCCTCATAGAGGGCTTGGGAGTTTTCCTTCCTCTGCAATTTTTTGGAAGAGTTTGGGAAGGATAGGTGTTAGCTCTTCTCTAAATGTTTGATAGAATTCACCTCTGAAGCCACCTGGTCCTGGATTTTTGTTTGTTGGGAGATTTTTTTTTTTTTTTTTATGTTGGGGTAGGAGTTTATTAATTAATTTATTTATTTTTGCCGTGTTGGGTCTTCGTTTCTGTGCGAGGGCTTTCTCTAGTCGTGGCGAGTGGGGGCCACTCTTCATCGCGGTGCGCGGGCCTCTCACTGTCGCGGCCTCTCTTGTTGCGGAGCACAGGCTCCAGATGCGCAGGCTCAGTAGTTGTGGCTCACGGGCCCAGTTGCTCCGCGGCATGTGGGATCTTCCCAGACCAGGGCTCGAACCCGTGTCCCCTGCATTAGCAGGCAGATTCTCAACCACTGCGCCACCAGGGAAGCCCCTGTTGGGAGATTTTTAATCACAGTTTCAATCTCATTACTTGTGACCAGTCTGTTCATATTTTCTATTTCTTCCTGGTTCAGTCTTGGGAGACTGTGTCTTTTTAAGAATTTGTTCATTTCTTCCAATTTGTCCATTTTATTGGCATACATGTGCTTGTAGTAGTCTCTTATGATCCTTTGTATTTCTGTGGTGTCAGTTGTAACTTCTCCTTTTTCATGTCTAATTTTACTGATTTGAGCCCTCTCCCTTTTTTCTTGATGAGTCTAGCTAAAGTTTTATCAATTTTGCTTATCTTTTCAAAGAACCAGCATTTAGTTTCATTGATCTTTGCTACTGTGTTCTTTGTCTCTATTTCATTTATTTCTGCTGTGACCTTTATGATTTTTTTCCTTCTATTAACTTTGAGTTTTGTTTGTTCTTCTTTCTCTAGTTGCTTTAGGTGTAATGTTAGGTTATTTGAGATTTTTCTTGTTTCTTGAGATAAGATTGTATTGCTATAAAGTTCCCTCTTAGAACTGCTTTTGCTGTATTCCATTGGTTTTGGGTGGTTGTGTTTTCATTGCCATTTGTTTCTAGGGTTTTTTATTTTTCTTCAGTGATCCATTGGTTGTTTAGTACCATATTGTTTACCCTCCATGTGTTTGTGTCTTTTTACAGTTTTTTTTCTTGTAATTGATTTCTAATCTCATAGTGTTGTGGTCAGAAAAGACACTTGATGTGATTTGAATTTTCTTAAATTTACTGAGGCTTGATTTGTGACCCAAGATGTGGTCTATCCTGGAGAATGTTCCATGTGCACTTGAGAAGAAAGTGTATTCTGCCACTCTCCAATGGAATGTCCTATAAATATCAAGTAATTCTATCTAGTCTAATGTGTCATTTAGGGCTTGTGTTTGCTTATTAATTTTCTGTCTGAATGATCTGTCCATTGTTGTAAGTGGGGTTTTAAAGTCTCCCACTATTACTGTGTTCTTGTTGATTTCCCCTTTTATGGCTGTTAGCATTCACTTTATGTATTGACATGCTCCTATTTTGTGTTCATAAATATTTAAAATTGTTGTACCTTCTTGGACTGATCTGTTGATCATTATGTTGTGTCCTTTCTTGTCTCTTGTATCAGTCTTTATTTTAAAGTCTGTTTTGTCAGATATGAGTTTTGCTACAATAGCTTTATTTTGATTTCCATTTGCATGGAATATCTTTTTACTTCCCATCACATCCAGTGTGTATATGTCCCTAGGTCTGAAGTGGGTCTCTTGTAGACAGTATATATACAGGTCTTGTTTTTGTATCCATTCAGCCAGTCTGTGTCTTTTGGATGGCACATTTAATCCATTTATATTTAAGGTAATTATTGATATGTATGTTCCTGTTGTCATCTTCTTAAATGTTTTGGGTCTGTTTTTGTAGGTCTTTTTTCTTCCTTTCCTCCTCCGTTCTCTGCTCTTGTGTTTCTTGCCTAGATAATTTACTTTGCCAATTGTTGTAAAACTGCTTTGGTGGTGCTGAATTCTCTTAGCTTTTGCTTGTCTGTAAATCTTTTGATTTCTCTGTCGAATCTGGATAAGAACCTTGCTGGGTAGAGTATTCTTGGTTATAGTTTTTCCCTTCCATCACTTCAAATATATCCAGCCACTCCCTTCTGACCTGCAGTATTTTTACTGAAAAATCAGCTGATAACTTTATGGGGATTCCCTTGTATGTTATTTGTTGTCTTTCCCTTGCTGCTTTTAATACTTTTTCTTTGTATTTAATTTTTGCTAGTTTGATTAATATGTGTCTCAGTGCATAGAGAATGGACTTGAGGACATGGAGAATGGGAAAGGTAAGCTGTGATGAAATGAGAGAGTGGAATGGACATATATACACTACCAAATGTAAAATAGAGAGGTAGTGAGAAGCAGCTGCATAGCACAGGGAGATCAGCTTGGTGCTTTGTGACCACCTAGAGGGGCGGGATAGGGAGGATGGGAGGGAGAAGCAAGAGGGAGGAGATATGGGGATATATATATATATAGATAGATATTCACTTTGTTATAAAGCAGAAACTAACAGACCATTGTAAAGCAATTATACTCCAATAAAGATGTTAAAAACTCATTATGTGTCTCAGTGTGTTTCTTCTTCGGTTTATCTTGTATGGGACTCTCTGTGCTTCCTGGTCTTGGGTGACTATTTTCTTTCCCATGTTAGGGAAATTTTTGCCTATGATCTCTTCAAATATTTTCTCAGACCCTTTCTCTTTTCCTTCTTGTTCTGTGACCCTTATAATCCGAATGTTGGTGTGTTTAATGTTGTTCCAGATGTCTCTGAGACTGTCTTAATTTCCTTTCATTCTTTTTTCTTTATTCTGCTCCTTGGCAGTTATTTCCACCATTCTATCTTCCAGTTCACGTATCTTTTCTTCTGCCTCAATTATTTTGCTATTGATTCCTTCTGGTGTATTTTTCATTTCAGTTATTGTCTTATTCATCTCTTTTTGTTTGTTATTTAATTCTTCTAGGTCTTTTTAAAACTTTTCTTGTATCTTCTCATTCTGTGCCTCCATTCTATTTTTGAGATCTTGGGTCATTTTTCTTGTCATTACTCTGAATTCTTTTTCAGACAGATTGCTTAACTCCTTTTCATTTAGTTGTTCTTATAGTATTTTATCTTGCTCCTTCATCTGCAACATGTTTTTTGTCATCGCTTTTTGTCAAACTTACTGTGTTTTTGGTCTCCTTTCCGCATGATGCAGGATTGCAGTTCTTCTTGCTTCTGGTGTCTGCCCTGTGTAGGTGAGGTTGATCCAGAGGCTTGTGCCATTATCCCCTTGATAGGACATTTGTTTGGTGTTGTGATCAGAGCCTGCCCTAGATACTGAGCAGTGCCTCCCCTTTGCTACATGGTTGTCACTGCCCTGTCAGGCTCAGGGTCTGCTCCCTAGTTGTTGGAGCAGAGACCCCCAAATCTGTTTCTTAGCTGTGTTTCTGATCTGCAGTGTGAGGTAGCCAGGATTGGAGCACTCCCACTGGGAGGGAAGACACTTAGTTTTCCTCTTTTGGAGCTGTTCACCTGTGAATGTGCTCTGTTGTGTCCCCTTTCACCTGTTCTGTGGGCTCACAAAATATACGGTTGTTGGCATTGCTCTCAGTCCCACCTTAACTGAGGGCACGCTGGCAATTTGTCCTGGTGACTCTCAGGCATTTTTTTCACCTGGCCACCAGTGCAGATCCACTGAGGTCAGGTCCCAGTAGTAGTTGTGCACCTGGACCCACTGTGGGAGCTATGGTGGCAGCTCAGACTCTGGCCTGGCCCAACTCCCATGTATATGTGCCCACAAATCCCACAGCCACTAAAGCCAGACCTGTCCCAGCTGCAACAGCACGTGTTGTCCTTTTGGATGTTTTGCAGGTGCTGAATTAAGGAAGCCATCAGCAGAGGTGTAACTCTGCAGTTCACACAGCCACGAGGAGAGATTCACCTCTTCTTCCTTAGTCACACAGCCCCTGGCTCTCAGCTGTGGTTTCAGCCCCTCCTCTGGGAAAATTTCCTAGTGGGGGGAGCTTTCTGCAACCTCCCAAGACTGCAGGGCAGGTCCCGACACCCACTGGTGGATTTCCTAGTAGCAAGAATTTCTGCATTCTCCCAGGATGGCGGGGCAGATCCTGGCACCTGCTCACAGATTTCCTAGTTGGGGGAGTTATCTGCACCTCCCAGGACAGTGGGGGCAGGTCCTGGCACCCACCAGCAGATTTCTCAGTAGCAAGAGTTATCTGCGCCCTCCCGGGACAGCAGGGCATGTCCCAGTACCCACTGGCAGATTTTCTAGTAGTGAGAGGTTTCTGAGCATTCCCAGGACAGTGGGGGCAAGTCCTGGCACCTGCTGATGGATTTCCTAGTGGGATGAGTTATCCACGCCCTCCAGGGACAGCAGGGGGCTTCAGCAGGCACTGACAGATGTCCTGGTTGTGGAAGCTATCCGCACCCTCCTGGGACAGCAGGGCAGGTACCGAAATCTGCTACTGGCAGATTTCCTAGTAGCAAGGGCAGGGGAGGGTCCTGGGGTCTGCTGGCAGAATTGCTAGTGGCTGGATCTGCATGTGCCCTTCCGAGTCAGTGGGGACATGTCCTGTGACCCGCTGGCATAATTTCTAGTTTTGGGAGCTGTCTGCGCCCTTCCAGGTCAGCAGGGGTAGGGCCTGGCATCTGCCCAAGGGTCTGGAAGAGGTGGCCAGTGCCTGCCTCAAGAGTCCAAGATGGCGGCGGTGACTTGCACCTGCCCCTAGAGCTCCTCTAGGTGGTGTCCTGTTGCCTGGGAGCTCTCACAGAGATAGAAGTTCTTATGGTTGTCCCACCCCTTTCCTTGTGCACCTCCTAATAGTGGTGTCTTGCATCTCTGGCAAGCCCAGTCTTCTTCCTAGTACACCCTCAGTTGCCACAGCCTGACCTCTTCAGGCTGTTTCTGTACCTAAGCCTGGTCCTCTCCCTGGGACTGAGCTTCAGAGCCTGAGCTTCAGCACCCAACCTCACCCTCACTGACAGATGGCTGTGCCGACCCTCTGTGCAGGTTATTCTTTGTTTTGGCTTCCACAAATTGGTTGCTGTTCTCGCCTTTTAGACTCCAAAACTCCCCTTGTGTCCAGTCTAATTTCTCCACTGGTGAGGAGCCTTCCCAAGGTGCAGGAAATTTTCTTCCTTCACAGCTCCCTCCCCAGGGTACAGGCCCCATGCTGATTCTTTCTTTTTCTTATTCCCTTTGTCCTACCTGGTTACATGGAAGTTTTCTTGTCTTTTCGGACATCTGAGGTCTTCTGTCGGTGCTCAGTAGCTGTTCTGTGTGAATCATTGCACTTGTAGATGTTTTTTTAATGTTTCTGTGAAGGACAGTGAACTCTGCTTCATACTCCTCCGCCATCTTGGTCGCATCTCTATCCATTCATTATTGATGGATACATTGGTTGTTTTTATCTTTTGGCTGTTGTGATTAATGCCATTATGAATATTGGTGTGCAGGAATTTGTCTGAATTCCTGCTTTCAATTCTTTGGGGCATATACCTAGGCAGAATTGATGAATCCTGAAAGTCTACCTTTAAAAGCATGCCAAATGATCAGACATTTGGGTAAACACTGTCCTAGGACATTGAAGAACAAATCCTGGAAAGTCCCAATGACCCCTATTCTTCACTTTAGTAGTCTTGAAGAGGTAAACCGTTAGGATGTCAGATCAGTGGATCTGGAAAATTTTGACAGGTGTTTTGCATCTTGGTGTGTCATAAGTTAATTGCTCAAATCTTTACTGAGTGATTTAGGCCAAGTATTGGCTGATCATGCCCCCCTGCAGTCGTCTCCCTCACCCTGTCTTTAAAAACCTTTCCCTGAAGGCCAGCAGGGAGGTCTGGGTCTTCTGAGTATTAGCTGCCCATACTCTTCTCTTGGTCTTGAAGTACACGCTGCACTCTCCTTCACCACCACTTGAGGTCAGTAGATTGACTTTACTGAATGCAGGAAAGAGGACCCAAGTTTTGTTCAGTAGCAGGATGGCCACTCTGAACATCCTTCCCTGCAGCATGCAGAATCTTTGGGAAGTATAAATTGGTGTCAGGCAGGGGCTAAGTTGGACAGTGTATGAGACAAATAGACCATCTGTTTCCTGTCTCTCCCCCAGAGTTTGATCTCTTAGGACTGGGCAGAGAGAAGAGGGAATTGAATATCTTGAATTGTGGAGATTGTATCTTTCTCTGAGTCAGTGCCCTCAAAATGGCAGGACCTTCAATTGGGATAATTGATGCCTGTTGGGACAGGAATAAAGCCAAGCCCTGTGGTCTTGGAGACAATTGCAGAGACACTGACAGGGATGAAATGCAAATTCAGATGAGCCACAGGTGAGGCCATAATGCTCAGAAACATGGAATGCCATCTGTTTCATGGATAGAAAATAAGGACAGTGTAACTGGGTGACTGCCTTGCAGAAGAGGTGAACAGTTTACCAACTTATTTCTTCTCTCTGTCTCCTTTTACATCTTACCAATTTAAGAGCTTTGCAGGAACACTGCGATTCTCCATGTAGCTCCCTCGGTAAAACCATATAAATTCAAATTGTGGTAGTTTTAAAACATGGCTCCCAAATTCTTTGTTATTCCTCTCATGAGACTGGAGCCCATGTCCCCTGTCTTGACTCAACTTGTAATGCTAAGTATGAGTTGTAGTTGAAACTACTTACTATCTCTGAAAACTTTAAGTTATCCAAACGATTGAAATGTCAGTTTCCTAGTTTTAAAATGGGGCCAATAATAATTATAATTTTCGGGGCTTCCCTGGTGGCGCAGTGGTTGGGAGTCCGCCTGCCGATGCAGGGGACGCGGGTTCGTGCCCCGGTCCGGGGGGATTCCACGTGCTGTGGAGCGGCTGGGCCCGTGAGCCATAGCTGCTAGCAGCTGGGCCCGTGAGCCATGGCCACTGAGCCTGCGCGTCCGGAGCCTGAGCTCCGCAATGGGAGAGGCCACAACAGTGAGAGGCCCGCGTACTGCAAAAAAAAAAAAACAAAGAAAAAGAAAAAGAAAAAAAAGAAGAAAAATTACAATTTTCCATAACATTTTTAAAATCAAATATCCCAGCTATTTATTTTCACATGCTACCACATTGAATGGCACAGGTATAGATCCCCCCCCTTTTTTTTTATCTCTGTCAGCTCGATACAACTTAATTTTGATTTCATGCAAGCCGTTTCTCCAGGGACTAGGGGTGGGGAAAATGGGGAGCTATTAGTAAAAAGGCACAAACTTCCAGTTAGAAGATGAATAAATTCTGGAGATCTAACTACAGTCAGCATGGTGACTATAGTTAACAATACTATATTATACACTTGAAAGTTGCTAAGAGAGTAGATCTTAAATGTTCTCACCACATATTAAAAAAAGTTAATTATGTGAGGTGATGGAGGTGTTAACTAACCCTATTGTGGTAATCATTTTGCAATATATACATGTAGTAAATCATCACATTGTACACCTTAAACTTACACAATAAGTCAATTACATCTTGACCAAGCCAGAAAAAATAATTTTTAAACTGATTATAACTCAGGTAAAAGGAGGAATTTTCATAGTATTTTTTATTCTGGCAAGAGCAATGTTTCCAAAATACAAATTTGACCAAATCACCCCACCACCACGTGGGTCAACAAGTCACATCACTGGCTTCCAGTGGCTCTTGAGAGGGAAGTCAATTTAGTTACCATGGCCCATAGGATCCGGCATGAAATTCAGGCTCTTCACTCAGAAGAGAGTTCTTTTTCATTTTTCTGGAATGCGTTTTCATTCTTTCCACCACGAACTCCACTCATATTCATCATTTACTTCTATGCTGTGCCTGACTCTCCCATCACCTACTTCCTAGTCACCTGCAATTTTCCTTTCTTGCACGTATTGCAGTTGAAATATTAAAGTACTTTAAGGATTTCTTAAATTCATATATTCCCCCTCCATCATCCCAAGTATAAACTTCATGTAGCCAAATATGTCTCTTTTTGTTCACCATCATATTCCCATGATCTTGCAAATTAGGTGCTCAATAAATATTCACTAACTAATAAATGAAACGAGGCTTAAAGCTGTCAAATAAAATACAAAAGAAAATAATTGATAACTAATGTCATGAGTAGAGCTGTAAAATGTGATATAAAATATTAAATACATTTGTCTGTATTGCCAAAGTAAAAATTGCACCAGAAAAAGTAAAATAGCAAAGAAGATTTTCTTTAAGACTACTGCAAAAGAGGAGAGAGACTGAACTGCTGGAATATAAGGCAGGAGGGATTTTGGTGCTGGGTGAACTAGTGCAAAAGTACTGGAGGATTTTGGTGGGGAAAGTTGATCAATGGGTTGTGTCAAGCACATGGAGTTATTTCTCAGTTTGCAAATGTTTTTCTCTATCACTAAGCAATCTGTATTTGCTAATTGACGCCCATAGAAGTTAGGCTCTTACCCTCCTACAGACAATGGGAAATAGGAGTGCTATCTTCTTTTATGTTTACATTTTAAAAAGATGGGTCCCAAGTCATTGAGAGAGGCATTTCCTTGGTTGTAAAACTGGCAAGAGGATGGGAGAGAATGTACATATATGTCAAAGGGCAGAGAAAAAACTTACAGCTGCAAGTTTTCTAAATTAAATGTTCTAAGAAAAGAGAAGTCAGTGGTCTAAGATCAGGAAGAAACCTGTCTAAAATTTACTCAAGCTGAGGGGAACATTGAGGCAGTCTTGGTCAGTATATTAAAGAACAATACACCATGGGCCACCAATGCTTATTCCAGGAATTTAAATATGCTTCAACTTTAGGAGGTCTATTTACATTAATTTATTGCATAAATATATCAAAATAAAAGATGGCAAGTTTGATAAGAATCAAAACGTATTTGTTAATTTCTTTTTTTTTGCAAAACACATTTTTTTAACATCTTTATTGAAGCATACTTGCTTTACAATGTTGTTATTTGCTGCTGTATAACAAAATGAATCAGCTATATGTATACATATATCCCCATATCTCCTCCCTCTTGCGTCTCTCTCCCACCCTCCCTAATCCACCCCTCTAGGTGGACACAAAGCACCGAGTTGATCTCCCTGTGCTATGTGGCTGCTTCCCACTAGCTATCTATTTTACATTTGGTAGTGTATATATGTCCATGCCACTCTCTCACTTCGTCCCAGCTTACCCTTCCCCCTCCAGTTATTGTTGCACATGGTAATGTGTATATGTGTGTGTATGTGTGTGTGTGTGAGATGTGCAGACACTCAAGCTAGAAAAATAAAGATATATCTTTAAAATAATAAACAATCTTGATTTTTAAATGAGAGGTAATGTTCAATTGAACGTGGAAACATTAAGAAATGGCAATTAATGGACATCATATAGCAAATATTGCTCCTATAAACCACAGTATTTAATATTGTTTTTTTTTTTTTTTTTTTTTTTTTTTTTTTTTTTTGTGGTACGCGGGCCTCTCACTGTTGTGGCCTCTCCCGTTGTGGAGCACAGGCTCCGGATGCGCAGGCTCAGCAGCCATGGCTCACGGGCCCAGCCGCTCCGCGGCATATGGGATCCTCCCAGACCGGGGCACGAACCCGTATCCCCTGCATCGGCAGGCGGATTCTCAACCACTGCGCCACCAGGGAGGCCCTTTAATATTGTTTTGATAATTCAAACAAATGCATGATATGAAAAAGAAAGGGGGCATAAGCATTAAAGTCAAAAAACAAATGTATTATCACTTGTAGATCAGATTTTGGAAGCAGAGAGCTCTCAACTCTCTGAAGATCTAGCCTTGTGATGGTCTTTCATCATCCATTCCAACAAATCCCCTAGGGCAGTTATTTTCTAATTTTAGCCACACATAGAATCCACCTGAATGTCTTATTAAACACAGATTGCTGGGCCTGACCCTGAAATTTCTGACTTAATAGATCTGGGATGAAGGCCAAAATGTGCATGTCTAACAAGCTCCCAGGTGATGCTGAAGCTTCAGGTCTGCAGACAACCCCAGCAGAAACACTGTTTTTGTTTGTGTCCCTGGGACTCTGTTTAATAAAAGTTTTCCCTTCACGGCTTACATCTCCTCTCTTCTATCCCACCCCCAGCCTTTACTAGAATGCACTGGCTCTTTCAGATAGCATTATGGAAAACCCTGGCTGCCTTGGCTCTTTTCCCACTGTGGCTTTTCCTCCAGAAAGGGAGATTATCCAAGAAGGGAATTCATACCGTATCTCTGGGAAGCCCAAGATGCTTTGCCTTGGGGACACTGAAAGCTTATTTCAAAAGTTTCCAGGACTTCATTGGCTGAATTCTCAGACTGCCTCATTAAATAAATTGTTCTGTTGTCATTCTACTCTTTAAACAATTAAGCTCCCTTGGGCTAGAAGGAGAATAACAGAAAAGAAACTTTCTGTCATTGCTGTTTCCCTGAAGATAGCTGCGAAGAAAGACAAATTTCTTTCTTCCAATTATCCCTTCTTTACCTGGTATGCTCAAACATTTGCAGTCCAGATCATTCCCCTGGAGTTTACAAAGCCTTCTTTATGAAGAAGTCTGCCAGGTGTCCTTAATATACTGCCATAATTCTTGCTTCTCCTTCACAGGATTTAATTTCAAAGTTAGAAGTTTTTCCCTGAGCGATGTGTTAGTGTTATAAGTTGCCCTGTAGACTTGACTCAGGAAATCCTATTGTAACAAAAATAAAATGCATGAGAAATGTCCCTATTTCAAGAAAGGGAATGCAGCCGTTAGTGATATCGCTACTGGAAAATCAAGCATTTTGAAGAATGGAAATATCCCTTAGAATGTATTTGGCACATGAGATCACCGCAGACCTCAGGGAAGGCAATTGTGATGGAGGTAGAAAGTCTCCAGATGAGTTGGTTGAGGAGAGAATGAGCAGTGTGGAAATGGAAGTAGCAAGAATAGACCAAATTCTTTCAAAGTTTGGAGCAATACCCAAAAGGAAGTATGGGTCTTTGAGTTTTATTTTAATTGAAAGAAATGGGAGTGTGGAACATTGGATATTATAACATTGCATGCGGACACTGGAATATAAAGGATTAAGAAAGGAAGTGATAGTGTAAGTTCCCCCCAAAAGTTAGAAAGGGATAGAATCCAAAACTCAGGTGAAGGTTTTAAAGATGCAGTCATTAATAAAATAATTGTACAAATAATTATGTAATTACAATGGTGTTTCCTCATGGTCAGAACAAGCAAAACAGTTGGGCTAGACAGATGGTAGGCACTAGTGTGCAAAGTTTCAGCTCCGGGCAATGTGACGTTTATGTCCTTGGTTCTGGTGGGGTCCAAGAACTCTCATTCAGAGTTCTGCTTTCCTCCCACATTAGTTCTAGTTCCCATGGGCATTACCCCCATGATAGCAGGAAGCAGTTCTCTCTAAACTGTCCCCTAAGTACTCCAAAATCATGAAGTGAGGATGTGGATGAGGCTAAGACAGTAAACATGGTATCATGATTCTTCATTGAGGATTTCCTAGGTTCCGGGCTCTGAGCTAAGTGTTCTATGTAGCTTGCTCCATTTCAACTGCGTAATCCCCACCAAGAAAGAGGAATGAACAGTATTGTCACTTCACAGATGAATAAGGGATCACAGCATTTAAATATAACTTGTATTAGGTCATGGGGTAAAATAGGAGTGAATTCACGTTTGAATCCAGGCATCCAGCCTCCAGACACAGGGCAGTTAGCCAGAATTCTCTCTTGTCATTTTATTTGCCTGGTCACTTCAGGCAGAGACCCCATGTACACTGCCCTCTGTCCTTTTAGGGGTTCCCGGTAGACCTCAGTGGATGGTAAGGGGTACCCTTGCTGCATTGACTCTAGGAAGGAGAGCTGAGATCAAGGGAGGACTCATAGAGGATCAGCAGATTGTAACGTAGCACAGATCTCTCTCTTGCTCCTGCCCCTAGATTTTGCTTCAGCTTTCCATCCACGTCCTCCTTTATTCTTTTTTTTTTTTCGGTATGTGGGCCTCTCACTGTTGTGGCCTCTCCCATTGCGGAGCACAGGCTCCGGACGCACAGGCTCAACGGCCATGGCTCACGGGCTCAGCCGCTCCGCGGCATGCGGGATCTTCCCAGACCGGGGCACGAACCCGTGTCCCCTGCATTGGCAGGCGGACTCCCAACCACTGTGCCACCAAGGAAGCCCTCTCCTTTATTCTTGTACTTTAGTCCTTCTCAATCTCTAAAGGAGACATAAAGGCAGAGTGTTGGGTTCCATTCTTAGTTAGGAAACGGAAATCAGTTAAAAGATGTTTCTTAGCTGTGCTTTTAGTTAAGACCACCATACTTCTGAAGTACTTCTGTTGTACTTTATGAAGTGCATGGAAACAAAGTGAAGATATTTAGTGTATGGGCATCAGAGACTGATAATTTAATTTTGTCTCCTCTATTTATTATCTCGAGTGATATGGGGCAAGCTCTTTGTATCTCTGAACGTCAGTGTTGTCATCTGAGTCAATCCCTAGTTGATACAACTGCTTTGTTGTAAGAATTAAACAGTATAGTGGAAACTACATATTTAATTACATATGTAATGAATGTACACAGGGCACAATAAATTTCAGATACTATTAACAGGCTAGCTTCGTACTATTTGATTAAAATAAATTGTCATCTAAAGTATGAATGTCTCTGGATCTGAGGAGCTATTTTATTTTGTCCTTATCCAAGTAGATACTGAGTGTTTGGAGGGAAATAGACTGAGTCTCATTCATTCCTGATTCCTCAGAGCCTATACTTCTTTGGCACAGAGTAGGCCACACAAACAAACAAAACTCTGTTAAAAAAATTAAATAGACCCTTAGTTCACATAAATGCAGAGTAGGCAATACTCTTTCCACCCACTGGGTACTTTTCTTTTCTTTCTTTGTTTGTTTATTTGTTTATTTTTGGTTGCACTGGATCTTCGTTGCTGGGCGCGGGCTTTCTCTAGTTGCAGCAAGCGGGGGTGGCTACTCTTTGTTGTGGTACACAGCCTTCTCATTGTGGTGGCTTCTCTTGCTGTGCAGCACAGGCTCTAGGCACGTGGGCTTCAGCAGTTGTGGCACATGGGCTCAGAAGTTGTGGCTCGCAGGCTGTAGAGCATA
This sequence comes from Hyperoodon ampullatus, assembly GCF_949752795.1. Taxonomy (NCBI): domain Eukaryota; kingdom Metazoa; phylum Chordata; class Mammalia; order Artiodactyla; family Ziphiidae; genus Hyperoodon; species Hyperoodon ampullatus. The sequence continues at coordinate 31,664,831 of NC_136917.1, forward strand.
GGCTCAGTAGTTGTGGCCCACGGGCTTAGTTGCTCCGCAGGATGTGGGATCTTCCCGGACCAGAACTCGAACCCGTGTACCCTGAATTGGCAGGAGGATTCTTAACCACTGTGCCACCAGGGAAGCCCCGATTGGGTACTTTTCTGCCTGTACTTTCATCCTTCCAGCAATATCCCATCAGACTAGAGACAAGATACAGTGGGGCTTGGGTGTTTTTATGGCATGGGCTTTCTATGAACCTATTATTTTCCTTTTATAAGACACACGTCATTCAATTATCAAAAGTTGTGGAGATTTGGATGAAATCATGTCATTTGCAACAATAAGGATGGACCTTGAGGGTATTATGCTAAGGGAAATAAGCCAGAAACAGAAAAACAAATACTGTACAATCTCATATGTGGAATCTAAAAAACAAATGAACAAACAAAACAGAAACAGACTTTTAAATACAGAGAGCAAACTGGTGGCTGCCAGAGGGGAGGGTGGTGGGGAAAAGAGCAAAAAAGGTGAAGAGGATTAAGAGGTACAAACTTCCAGGTACAAAATAAGTCAAAGGGATGTAATATACAGCATAAGGAATATAGTCAATAACACTAATAATTTTTGTGGTGACAGATGATTACTAGACTTATCATGGTGATCATTTCATAATGGGTTTGATTGTCAAATCACTATGTTGTACACCTGAAAGTAACCTAATATCATATGTCAACTAACTTCAATTTTTTAAAATAAATAAATAAATTTATTTATTTATTTATGGCTGCATTCAGTCTTCGTTGCTGGGCACGGGCTTTCTCTAGTTGCAGTGAGCAGGGGCTTCTCTTTGTTGCGGAGCACAGGCTCTAGGAGCACAGGCTTCAGTAGTTGTGGCATGTGGGCTCAGTAACTGTGGCTCGTGGGCTCTAGAGCGCAGGCTCAGTAGTTGTGGCACACAGGCTTAGTTGCTCTGCAGAATGTGGTATCTTCCTGGACCAGGGCTCAAACCCGTGTCCCCTGCATTGGTAGGCGGATTCTTAACTACTGCGCCACCAGGAAAGTGCCCAATATATTTTTTTAATGTATTAAGGGAAAACAAGACAGAACAAAAATATAAGAATTACTGCAGGCAGACGTTCACCTTCAAATCAGAAGCATAATCAATACATAAAATTAAACCTTGCAATTCATTTCTTAAAGTAAATAATAAAAAGATGATTCATGTGTGTGTGGCACATGGTACATGTTTAACAAATGTTAAGTATATGAAGTTATTACTATTTGGAAGTGTACTTTGAATTGGAAAATGGACCTAAAGACTGTCAGTGTTTGTTGCTGTGCAACAGAAAAAAATACTATTCCCACAAATTCCTCTTTTGAGTACAGTTGACCCTTGAACACGGGTTTGAATTGTGCAGGTCCACTTACACACAGACCATAGTACTATGTGATTGGTTGGTTGAATCTGCGAATACAGAATCACTTACATGAAGGGTCAACTGTAGTAATACATGGATTTTCTATTGCTCCACGTTGGTGCCCCTAACTGCAGCATTGTTCAAGGGTCAACTGTAGTAACACATGGTGGTTACACGTGTGAATTCTGAGGCCAGGCAGATTTTAGCTGCCAGTTGTGTGACCTTGGGCAAACTCCTTAGTTTCTCTGCCTCAATTTCCCCATCTGTGAAATGTGGATAATAACAGCATCTATCTCAAAGTGTTTTGTGTGTGTGTGTGTGAGAAGAGAAAATGCATTAGAGCTATAAAGTGCTTCAAACAGTGCCTGACACAGAGCTCAATAAACCTTAACTAGTTCAGTTGAATCAAACTAATAATATTTATATAATGCTAACAACAATCCATATGTTTTCACTCAAAGTAAAGCAATGTTGGTCTCATACTTTATTGACTGGATTCTTTCCTTCCCTTGTAACCACACTCCTTCCATAATATAAGGAGCCCATATGCTGTGGATGGTTAAAAAGATATCTGGTGCTTGCCTAGAAGATGCTAAGTGAAGGTTACATGAAAATGCTCTCAGCCCCAGCTGACCCTAATAGTTCCCTGTCCAACCACACACAAGCCTGATTGTCCTAACTGGTTCTTCAGAATTCTTTGATCTCTGGAGGCAGTATAGTATAGTAATAAAAACCATGGTTTCTGGATTCAGACATAGTTCCCCTATGTACTAACTATACAACGCTGGCCAATTATTTGAGCTCATTTCTGCTATTTCACTATGGTGTGTTAGGTGGATAATAAGTATCTGCTTCATAAGGTTTTTGTGATGATCAAATACGTTAATATATAGAAATATCTTAAATATTAAGATAGTAAATGACACAGAGTGAAACTCATGAAATGTTGAATATTATTTTCTCTTACTTCTCTCTTATGATGTCATAAAACCAAATAAGCCCCTTCTCTTCAAAGCCCTCTCTAAATCTGTCTTCTAAACTCCTTCATGGTCTAAAAACTTGGGACAGAAAAGATGTGGTCCCACCGCAGCCACTGCAGTAGCACTTCCTATGTGCACCTTTGATGCTACTGAATGGCTTTGATTTAATTTATGGCTAGTGCTGATACTGTATCTGTCCTAGACTAAACACAAAAACTGTTTCTTGTCCCTTGTCTATTTTTTAACACCTTCAGATTTAAAAAAAATATATTAGCCTTGAAATATATTTTATGATTGAGAAAGGTAACAGAAAAGCAGGTAATTTAGAGCTTCTCTGGATAAGCTGGCCTCACAGAGGGAGGTGCTGGGTTTAGAATTCTTATCATATTTCACAAAACAATGTGTATGATGAATTGCAGGACAGATCTGATCAGAACACTGTGTCCTATATACCCTATTAGCAGAAAGCACAGGTAAATGTATTTATTCAACAAATGTTTGAGTCATTATGAAGTGTCAGTCACTTTAAAGGAAGGAATCCAGGACTAGTCATAAATTTTACTTTAACTACTGAGGAGATATGGATGTCATTTATAAGGGTAAAACAGGGTCAATAAGGGTAGCTTGCTAAAGAAGAGTTCTATTTTGGACATGTTATTTTTAAGTTGCCTATTAGATGTCCAAACATATATTTGGAACCCGAAGGAGAGGTCTCAACCATGGATTTAAATTTGAGAGTTGTTAGCCTATATGTGTGTATCAATTAGCTATTGCTATAATATGCTGCAAAACAAATAACTACAAAAACCTCAGAAGCAAACAAATAACTACAAAACCCTCAGAAACAAGCACTTATTGAGCTCACAAATCTGTGGGTTGGCTGATCTTCACTGGGCTATTTAGCTCCTCTTGGATGGTTCACTCATGTCCTGTAGTAATGCCAGAGGTGCTAAAGTTAACAAGCACAACTGCACCAGCACGTTTTAAGCCTCTGTTCACATTTTGCTGGCTAACATTCCATTGGCCAAAACATGTCACATGACAAAGGGCTTGAATACACAAGGAGAGAAGAAATGGGGCCATTAATTTTCTACAACGTGGGAGTGAAGGCCATGGTACTTAGACCATGAGAAGCAACCACTGAAGGAACGAAAGGATAGATCTATTAAGAGTGTTCACTATTGAGCATTCAAAAATTGTAGGCAAATATATAGAGATCCCTGGCTTTAATCAATGGACACTCAGGACTCTTGCTGTTCCCTAGGTGATGAAAATTAAGGCATTCCAGCAAATTAGGGCTCAGGGTTTCCCTTGGAACCACTGATACCAAACCTCAGTAGAGATGGAGGCTGCCATAGAAATAGACAAGTAGTATACTGGGCTTTCTCAATCTTAGCACTACAGCGTTTGGGGCCAGGTAATTCTTTGTTTGGGGGACTATCCTGTGCATTGCTGCATTCCTGGTCTCTACTCACCAGATACCAGAACACACACACACCACACTACCACCCGTTGTGACATCCAAAAATGTCTCCAGACACTGCCAAATGTCACCTGGTGGGTAAAATTGCCCCTGGTTGAGAACCACTGCTGTATACACTGGCCTATTTAAGAGTCTTATCTTGCCAGAGGCAACAGACATGTATCACTAGACTCTCAACCCCACATTTACAGTCTCTCAACAGGAGTGTAATACCCTATTCCTAAATTGGATTCCAGGTATGGGCTTACAGGAGCTTTGAGAACCTTCACAAAATATAGTCACAATTATATGTGCTTGCATCATTCATTATGGAAGTTCTGGTCAATATGCTTCATCAGATTCTCAGAGTATTAGTGACTTAGAACCACTGCTATTAAGTTTTACTCAGGATAATGTGTCCAAAATTTTGAGAAAAATAATTTATCTGAAGGTTCAGGCAGTGTCACAGGTCCCTTGGTTCTTAAACCTTTGTACACATAATTTTCACCAAATACTCCAATGTCAAAATTCTTGGAGCACACAAGGGACATTCCTGCCTCGAGCCATTTGTTCCTGTTGTTTGATCTACCTGTACTTCCCTTCCTTAATATCTACCTCGTTCCCTTTCTCACATCCATCGTGATTTAGTTCAAATCTCCATTTCTCAATTTTGGAATCACCCAATGTAAAATTGTAACCTCCCAGTCTTCTCTATCCCCCTTAGTATATTTTTCCTTAAAGCTTTCATTGTTTACTTCTTGACTAATTTCACTAGAATGTAAACTCCATGTGGGCCATGATATTTGTTTGATTTGCTCACATGTATCCTGAGCAGCAGTTAAGAGTACCTAGATATACAGGCACTTGGTTTTGTTTTGTTTTTTCTGCTTATATTTCTATCCTAAGAATTGGTCTCTCTCTTCAATGACAGAAAATTCTTAGACATTACTCTTGAAATGTTTCTATGTCATTCTCATCCTTCTTTCTTCTGGGAAACCTAGTAGACACATTATCTATTGCATCTCTTGATATATCTTCCAGGTCTCATACTGTTCTATATTTTATATCTTTGTATTTCTGTCTTCAAATTAATCATTTTCTCTTCAACCTTGTAACTCTAGAGTTTGCAAAGAAAAAAGATTCTATCTTTTAATTTCAATAATCATCTTTAAAGTTTAAAATTCCTAATTTACTCTGTTCATATCTTCCTATTTTTGCTTCATTTTTACAATGCTTCATCTTTTTCACTTAAAAAAATAAGCTGGAATTCAAATTACAAGAAATACATTTGCTGTTCACAATGGAATTTAACTAGAAACCAATAACTGAAAGACAATAGGACAATTTCCAAACACATGGAAAGTAACCAGCACCCTTCTAAATAGTTCATGTGTCAGAAAGGAAGTCTGAAAGGGAAAATTTTAAAATACACAGAATTAGATGAAAATAAAATTATAACATATAAAAATATGTGGAATGCAACCAAAGCAGTGTCAACATGGATATTTATAGCACTGAATGCTTTTACTAGAAGAGACATCTCAAGTCAATGATCTAAACTCCCATCTCAAAAAAAAAACAAAAACCGGCTTCCCTGGTGGCGCAGTGGTTGAGAGTCCGCCTGCCGATGCAGGGGACATGGGTTCGTGCCCCGGTCCGGGAAGATCCCACATGCCGCGCGGAGGGGCTAGGCCCGTGAGCCATGGCCGCTGAGCCTGCGCGTCCGGAGCCTGTGCTCTGCAACGGGAGAGGCCACAACAGTGAGAGGCCCGCGTACTGCAAAAAAAGACCAAAACAAACAAAAAAAAAAACCTAGAAAAAAGAAGAGCAAAAAACCAAAAACAAGCAGAAGGAAGGGAATAAATAAGAGCAGAAATCAACAAAATTGAAAACAGGAAAACAGAGAAACTCAATGAAAGAAAAAGCTGTTTTTAAAAAAAAAATCAGTAACACACAACCACAATTAAATAGATAACCTGAATAGTCCTACAACCATTAAAGGCATTGAATTAGTAATTTTAAAACTCCCCCACAAAGAAATCTCCAACCCTAGATAATTTCACTGGAAAAATTTGCCAAATATTTAAAGAAGATTAGCACCAATTTTACACAATCAATAAAAGGAGAGGGAACACTTTCCAACTCACTTTGTGAAGGCAGTAATGCCTTGATATAAAAACCATTCACAGGACTTCCCTGGTGGCACAACAGTTAAGAATCTGCCTGCCAATGCAGGGGACACAGGTTCGATCCCTGGTACGGGAAGATCCCACGTGCCACGGAGCAACTAAGCCCCTGTGCCACAACTACTGAGCCTGTGCTCTAGAGCCCATGAGCCACAACTACAGAGCCTGTGTGCCACAACTACTGAAGCCTGCACACCTAGAGCCCATGCTCTGCAACAAAGAGAAGCCACTGCAGTGAGAAGCACACACACTGCAAAAAAGAGCAGCTCCCGCTCACTGCAACTAGAGAAAGCCCACGCAGCAACAAAGACCCAATGTAGCCAAAAACAAATAAATAAAATTAAATTAAAAAATAAATATAAAAACCCGTCAGGGACTTCCCTGGCGGTCCAGTGGTTAAGACTCTGCGCTTCCCACAATAGCCCGGAGCTGGAAACAACCTAAGTGTCCATCATCGGATGAATGGATAAAGAAGATGTGGCACATATATACAATGGAATATTACTCAGCCATAAAAAGAAACGAAACTGAGCTATTTGTAATGAGGTGGATAGACCTAGAGTCCGTCATACAGAGTGAAGTAAGTCAGAAAGAGAAAGACAAATACCGTATGCTAACACATATATATGGAATTAAAAAAAAAAAAAATGTCATGAAGAACCTAGGGGTAAAACGGGAATAAAGACACAGACCTACTTGAGAATGGACTTGAGGATATGGGGAAGGGGAAGGGTAAGCTGTGACAAAGGGAAAGAGAGGCATGGACATATATACACTACCAAACGTAAGGTAGATAGATAGTGGGAAGCAGCCGCAGAGCACAGGGAGATCAGCTCGGTGCTTTGTGACCGCCTGGAGGGGTGGGATGGGGAGGGTGGGAGGGAGGGAGATGCATGAGGGAGGGGATGTGGGAACAGATGTATATGTATGACTGATTCACTTTGTTATAAAGCAGAAACTAAAAAAAAAAAAAAAAAAAAAGACTCTGCGCTTCCAATGCAGGGGCTGTGGGTTCAATCCCTGATCAGGGAACTAAGATCCGACATGATGCATGGCGTAGCCAAAAAAAAAAAAAAAAGGCAAAGAAAGAACAAAAAAGAAAACTATAGACCAACATATTTCATGAACTTAGACACAAAAATCCTCAAAAAAATGTTAAGCTGAATCCAGCAACGTGTAAAAGGAATTCCACATCACAACTGGAGACACATTCCAGATGTGCATGTTTGGTCCATTACATGAAAATCAATGGAATCCATCATATCAACAGGCTATGGTCATAGATAAGCAACAGGATTTACTGTACAGCACAGTGAACTATACTCAATATCTTGTAATAATCTATATATGGATAACTGAATCACTTTGCTATATACCTGAAACTATCACAACATTGGAAATCAACTATACTTAAAATAAAAAAACAAAAAACCAACCAAACAAAAAAACAGGCCATGATCATATCAATTGGTGCAGAAAAGACATGACAAACCCCAAAACTTATTCATGATATTCAGGGTTTGTTTTTTAACATCTCTGCAAACTAGGAAGAGGGTAACTTAATCTGATGAAGAGCATCTCCAAAAAATCTATCACTAACATCTCAGCAATGAAAACAAACATGGCTACACACAAGAACTTGGATGAATCTGAAGGGGATTATGCTGAGTGACAAGTCTATCTCAGAAGGTTATATAATGTATGATTCCATTCATATAACATTCTTGAAGTAAAATTATAGAAACGAAGAACAGATTAGTGGCTGTCAGGGCTAGTGATGGAGAGGTTTGGGTGTGACTTCAAAGAAGTAGCCTAAGAGAGAGTTCTTTTGTGGTAATGGAACAGTTCTGTATTATTATTATTTTATTAAAATTATTATTATTATTGTTTTTTGTGGTACGCGGGCCTCTCACTGTTGTGGCCTCTCCCGTTGTGGAGCACAGGCTCCGGACGCGCAGGCTCAGAGGCCATGGCTCATGGGCCTAGCTGCTCCGTGACATGTGGGATCTTCCCAGACCAGGGCACGAACCCGTGTCCCCTGCTTCGGCAGGCAGACTCCCAACCACTGCGTCACCAGCGAGGCCCCAGTTCTGTATCTTGATTGTGGTTAGTGGTTCCATTAATCTACACAAGTGCTAAAACTGCAAACACATACACACACACACACACACGTATTTAAAATTGGTGAAATCTGAATAAGTTCTGTGGATTTCCACTGGAAGAAACTGGGTGATGAATACATGGGACTTCCATATACATTTTTTTTACAAAAATATGAACTTGTAATTATTACATAATAAAGAGTTTAACACACACACATACACACACACACACACCCAAACTAAGGACCAGAAAGCTTAAAATGACTTTTTTCGAAGGTCACAGAAGTGAACTTGAATAGTGAAGACTAGAAATCAGGTGTCTTGATTCCAGTCCAGTTTTCTTTCCATTCCAACAAGGAAACCATACGGCCTTATGATAACAGGCACATAAAGGTGATCCTCTGCATATATCTCAAATGCATTGCAAATGATAATGTTAATAGTAGAATATTCTGATTGGATGGTTATATAAGCAAATTGGACACAGCAGAAGGCAGGCACTGATACAAGCGACTATCGCAAATAGCTAGGGAAATAAGAGAAAGTTAAACTCAAATTCAGTAGAAGGAATAAGACCAAAAATTAAAGAATTAGAAGCATAATAAACTGAGAGTTGGTTCTTCAAAAAAAACTTAACATATCAAGATCCCTACCAAGATGAAGAAAAAGAAAGGGACCACATAAACTACCAAGATCAGGAGTGAAAAGGGGGATATAATTACAGCTTTCAGACATTAAAAAGAAATTATAGGATATTATGAATAACTTTATGCCAACAAATTTGGAAAGTTATGGAATGGACAGATACAATTTAGCAAAACTAACACAAAAACAAATAAAAAATTTTAATAATCTTTTTTCTATTTATACGTTTGGTGTAATTCATGAGTGAAACTATCTTACAAAAGCTTCCTATGAAGAAAACCCAAAACTAGATTCCCAGGTGAACTTTTCCAAACATATAAAAAATAGATAGTAGATAGTTTAAATTTCATATAAAGTCTTTCAAAACAATTTCCAACTTCTTTTTGAAGCAGCATAAACCTGATACAAAGCATACAAGTATATTAACATAAAAGAAATTACAAGACAAGCCTCATTAACACAGACACAGAAATAAGTTTTTTTTAAATAACATTTTGAATCTAGCAAAATGAAAAGGCTAATAAGCTAATATATACTATTTCCAAGTATGGTTTATTCCAGGAATACATCTTGTTTTACCATTTGAAAATCAAGGAATGTAGTAATTCACGACATTAAGAGACCAAAGGAGTTTTTAAACACTCTGACATAGACAGAAAAGGCACTAGATAAAATTCAATATCATTGATGATTAAAAATAAAACTCTTTTGACAATCGAGGAATAGAATTCTTTTCATTTAAAAAAGTTATCTATGAAAAACTTACAGCTATTATTATACTTAATGGTAAAATATGGAATACTTTCCCCTAACATCAGGAACAGGGCAAAGATGTTCATTTTTACCATTTCTATTTATCACTATAAAGCAATGAGGCAAGACAAATAAAAGGTAAAGTTTAGAAATCAAGTAAGAATTTTTTTTTATTGGCACTGACAGGATTGTATACACAGAAAATCCAAAACAATTCATAAACTATTTGAATAAATAATTGAATTTATAAATGTCATGGATAAAAGATCAATGTACAAAAATAATTACAATCCTATGTGCTAGCCCCCAAAATTGAAAAATAAATAAAAATATTTACAAAGGAAAACATACCACATACCTAGAAATAAATTAAACAAAGTTACTTCAAGACCTCTACAATTAAAACTACAAAACACTGTTAAGAGGAATTAAAGATGACCTAGATAAATGGATAATTATACTATGTTCATCAATTAGAAGACTCAGTATTGTAAAGCTGTCAATTTTATTCAGGTTATTCTCTAAAGTCAATGCAATTCCAAGCAAAGTCCCAGAAGATTTGTGAAAATTGGTAAGATCTAAAATTAATATAGAATCAAATCAGGAATAGAAAAGGAAGACAATCCTGATGAATAAAAAAGTTGGAAGGCTCTTGTTACCGGATATCCAAAAATACTGCAAAGCCAAGTAAAGATTGAGAAACCATCTTAGCAATCTAAAGAGATGGTAACAGACAGAATCGAACCTTTCTGAAAGGATTTCTAGAACTACTTAGCCTTGGCTGACAGTTCCCAGACTTCATAGTTCCCTCCCATTGCTAAGACCAGAATGAGCATATTGTGCTAGCTGATGTTATTATTACCTCTATTTCTACACCCTACCTGTCCCCTGCTGCCTCCTTCCCTTCACCATATACATCACAATTGCCAGGACCCTATGATTCAGTTAGGACTGACTCCACTCTCTTTTTCTGGAGGAGTATGGGAGCCAGTCCTAAACAAACCAGAGAATTACATTCCTCTGGCCATAGTGATTCGATAACATTTGACAAGTGAGCCAATCAGATTCAACTGTAATAATCATATTGGAATTGTTCAGAAAGACAATCACTCTCTTCTCCCTGAGACTTCAACCCAGAAAGAAAGCAGCATGGATCTTCTGAGGGCCACTGTGAAGAAAAAGAGCCAACAAGGAAGAATAGCTAATGCAGAAAGATGCACAGACAAGACATGGAAACAGAATTCATCCAGATAACATCTTTTTAGCTCCAGGACCCAGCCACCTCTGAAGTTACTTATACCCAAGGATTTTTCAGTAATCAAACCAATAAATTCCCTTTATAGTTTACAAAAATGAAAAGCATGAAGACATGTCAGAGACTGGGAAAAATTATCTGCAATACACACACACATATAGATATATAATACAGATAATTTACAAGTATTATAACATGTTTTACATATATGTATGTAACTAGATATAGACAGAGATACACATATGTTAAAAAAGGACAAGTAGGGTTTCCCTGGTAGCGCAGTGGTTGAGAGTCCGCCTGCCGATGAAGGGGACACAGGTTCGTGTCCCGGTCCAGGAAGATCCCACATGTCACGGAGGGGCTGGGCCCGTGAGCCATGGCCACTGGGCCTGCGCGTCTGGAGCCTGTGCTCCGCAACAGGAGAGGCCACAACAGTGAGAGGCCCATGTACCGCAAAAGAAAAAAAAAAAAAAAAAAAGGACAAGTAACCACAGGAAACCCTTCAAATAAAAAAGGAACCAAAAATGAGTGAAATGCTTCAACAGGTACCCTCATATAAGAAGATATCCAGGAGGTTCTCTGGTGGCCTAGTGGTTAGGATTCTGAGCTTTCACTGCCGTGACCTGGGTTCAATCCCTGGTCAGGGAACTGAGACCCTGCAAGCCGTGTGGCACAGCCAAAAAAAAAAAAAAAAAAGGTATCCAAATAGCCAACAAGCACATAAAAAAGTATTCACCATTATTAACATATCAGGTAAATGCAAATTAAAACCAAAAACAAGATATTAGCATATCCTGTGTTGAATGGCTAAATTAGAAAGTGCTGACCAGGTATGTGGAACAATTGGGACTTTCATGCATTGCTTTTAGGAGTACGTGTGGAATCAAACTTTCTGGAAAACTGGAATACCTACCAAAACTAAACATAAAGTCTATCCTATGATTCAGTAATTTCATTCCTATATACATAGCATATACCAAGAGAAATAAGTTCATAAGTCTGCCAAAGGAGAAATTAAAAGGCAAATTAGACGTTATGTTGATAAAAGAAGCCAAATGCATAACTGTGCGTACTGTATTTTAACATTTACATGAACATCAAGAGCAAGCAAACCTAATAAATTATAATAAAAGCCAAAATTGCAGTTACCTCTATGGAGCAATTATTGAGACGGCAGATGAATGACCTTTCTGGAATCCTGGAAATGTTCTATGTTTATCAGGGTATATACAATGTGAAATTTCATCAAGCTGTACACTTAAGATTAGCAAACTTCATACATATTACTGTATGTATGCCTTAACAAAGCAGTAAAAGATGATAAAGGGGAAGTGGTACAGCTATAATTTTTGAGGTAAATGGGAAATAAAATGGAAGGAAAAAGTGTAGCTAAATGTACCTGAAGAAGCATAAACCAAATAGCTTTCATCTTCTCAAATAAAAAAGGAGTACACTCTTCCCCATTTGAAGGTGTTAAATATAAACTTTCCTCCACTAAAATGGGATGACACCCTGTCTGATGCTTACTTCAATTATACCTGGTCTTCCTCATTGTCCACAGCTCTTCTTCTTGTCTTGAGATCACAGGGAACTTGCACAGATGTGTCTTTTCCCCTTGAGCAGAGTGACATGATGGGGCTGGACTATGCAGATGACAACAATCCTGCTCCAAACTGGGGCCAACTCTATACAGTCAGTTGATGTGCCAGAGGGGCTGTAATATTGTAAGGTCGGATCTTAACAGACAGCACCACGAAACAGAAGAAAGCTTCAAGTGAGCTTTATTAGGGGGCGCTCCCGGGCGAGGTTCACTGGTCCGAGAGAAAGGGGACAGAGAAGTTGGACCCGGGCGAGGGTTGGGCAAGATTTTATAGGGGAAGGAGGGAAAGGGGTGTGGTGAATCTGGGAGGGCACAGGGTATTCCTTATTTGGTGGTCTCTTCGGGTATCGTGGCAATATCTGGTGCCAGTTACATCAGTCTTGGGACCGCTAGTCCCGCCCCTCGAAAGGCGGGAAGACTGGGCCGGGTGGAAAGCCCCCAGGTCAGTTCCTGGAACTGGGTGGTCCGGAATGTCTCCAGGTCAGTTTCTGGAACTGGGTGGTCCAGAGAGTTTCGGTCTGATGCAACCTGTGAATCTGATTGCGTTCCCCTGCCTCAGGCCAGTTGGCCTTACATCCCGACATCTTTGGTGTAATGGGGCGGCGTTCTGATCTCTGGCTACTTCATGCTGAATGGGGGCGTTGAAAGGGGAGTCGGGCGACCAGAGGTCCGAGGCTTAGGGGAGACCAGTGGGGGGTTCTGTAGGAAGCAAGGTGTAAGGACCGAGGAGCATTTGGTTTGTGGCCACCCGAGAGACTTCCTCCATGCGCCTGCGAAGGAACCTAAGACAACAGGGGGCAAACATGAGCAAGATACAGATGAGAATTAAGGGGCCTAAGATTGGTGTTAGCCAGGTATAGAGGGTGGATCGCCACCAATCGGGAATTGGGGAGGCGGACTGTTGGTGTTTGCATTGGAGTTCTTCTCTTAAGCGATGGAGGGCGTTTACAGCAGCATTCTTCCTGTAGGAAGAGGCAGGTACCTCCTTTGTCGGCCGTCAGGAGATCCAGGGCTCGTCGATTCTGGAGAGCGACTCGGGCTATGGAGGTGATTTGGCGCTGGAGAGAGGAGATGGAGGCGGCGGAGGTTTCAATGGCTAGCTGGAGTTTATGTTCTAAGTCGCGGGATGTTGAAACACTATGTGTTAGAGCTCCCCGCCGAGGCCTGCAGCGACCAGGGAGGAGGCGAGAGAAATGCCTGCGACCAGAGGAAGAAAGATAGTTCTTTTCCGTCGGGTAAAGGGCAGCGTGATTAGCGAGGAAAATTCGGCTTGGCTATACAGTGTGAATTCTGGGATGAGAGTAACGGGGATACATGGGAAGGGGGAGGAAGAATTGATCTCTTTTGTGAGGGAACCATTGCACCACAAAAACATGCCTGGTGATGCTTCAATTAATGTGTTTACCGTGAGGGATGGTTGCAAAGAAACCCAGTATCAGCTAGATTTGGGCGACTGCCATAGATTTTTTGAATCAAGGAATATGGGGAATTGTAGGTGGAACTCCTGGATGAGGGAGGGGCCCAGGAGGGAGAGAGAGACTTGTGGCCTAGGAGGTCGACCAGCCGGTGGTAGGAAAACATGGTTAGTGGGTGGGCCAGAGTCAGTTTGAGTGTTTGTTTGGTCAGTTCGGCTGCTGCTGCTAGGGCCCGAAGGCATGGTTGCCATCCACGAATGGTTGGGTCTAGCTGTTTGGAGAGGTAAGCCACGGGGCGGTAGGAAGGCCCTACAGGCTGGGCAAGGAGTCCAGGGGCTATTCCAGCCCGTTCATCCACAAAAAGGTGAAAAGGTCGGTTTGGGTTGGGCAGAGAAAGGGGAGGAGAAGATATCAGAGCGTTACAGAGGGTGAGAAAGGCCTGTCGGATGGCGGAAGGAGAGGTGAGGGGTCCTTGAGGGGTTTCTTTAGCGGCTAAATATAAGGGTTTAGCGAGGAGAGCAAAGTTAGGGATCCAGTGTCGGAAAAATCCTATAAGGCCCAAAAAGGAGAGAATTTGTTCTACTGTTTCCGGAGGCTGGAGTTCACGGATAGTCTGTGTGCGGTCGGCTGTTAGACCTTTTGTGGTAGGGGTAAGGTGGAGCCCCAGGTAGGTTACAGAAGATACAGATAACTGAGCCTTGGCTGGGGAGACCCAATAACCGCGAGAGCCAGGATAATTGAGGAGATCTGCAGTATGTTGTCTTGAGAGGCTGAGAGATGGGCTACAAAGCAGGAGGTCATCTACATATTGAAGGAGTGTGCTGGGGGTAAGGGAGCAGGAAGTGAGGTCCCGTGCCAGTGCCTGACCGAAGAGGTGAGGACTGTCGCGGAAGCCTTGGGGAAGAACTGTCCAGGTGAGCTGACTGGAAGTATGAGTATCCGGATCCGTCCAGGTAAAGGCGAAGAGGAAATAGGAGTCGGGATGTAGGGGGATAGTGAAAAAGGTATCTTTGAGATCCAGAACCGTAAAGTGGGTTGTGGATGGGGGGATATGGGAGAGAAAGGTGTATGGGTTTGGTACTACTGGGTGGAGAGGAATTATGGCCTCATTGATTGGTCGGAGGTCCTGGACCAGGCGATAATCCCCAGAGGCCTTGCGGACAGGCAGGATGGGGGTGTTGCAGGGAGAGTCAGTGGGGATAAGGAGTCCCTGGTTTAGGAGTCTGGTGATAATAGGTTGTAGGCCCCTAAGGTGAGTCTCAGAGATGGGAAATTGGGGCCTTGATGGAAATTTGGAGGGGTCCTTTAGGCAGATGAGGACGGGGGAATGGTGTGTTGCTATTATGGGCTTAGAAGTATCCCAGACTTGGGGATTGATTGGGTTCGGTGTGATTGGAAGAGGGGGATAGGAGGGGGAGGGTTCTAGAGACAGGCCGAGAAGAGGAAGCAGGAGTTGGGAGGAGGGGACCTTAGGGTCAAGTCTAACCAGCTGGAGGGAGGCCCCTAAGTGGAAAAGGACATCTCGGCCTAGCAAGGGAACTGGGCAGGATGGTATGACTAAGAAGGAATGAGTAAAAGGGAGTCCTTCGATATGACATGGGAGTGGACCGGTCTGGAGTGGGAAGGATGGTTTGCCATCAATACCCATGACCGAGATCTGGGAAGGAGAAACTGGCCCAGAATAAGTAGGCAGGACTGAATAGGTAGCCCCCGTGTCCACCAGAAATGAAATGGACTTACCCACTACCTGTAGCATTACCCTGGGCTCAGCAAGTGTGATGGGGGTCTTTGAGTCCGGGCACCGTCAGTCGTCAGCCAATCCCAGCAGTTCGAGTGGTAATGCCGTTGGGTCAGCCTGCTCCCCGCGTGGAGATGCTGAGGGAGGGCCAGTCGTAGAGCAGTCACTCTTCCAGTGGCCTGTTAGCCCGCAGCTGGGACAGGGCTTAGAAGGAGGTCGGGGATTGGGACATTGGTGAGCCCAGTGGCCTTCTTTTCTGCATTTGAAGCAGGCCCCCAGTGGGGTTGCCTTTTGCAGACCCCGTGGATGCTGTGATCCATGGGAGATGGCTGGCCTTAGGGCAGCTACAAGAGCTTGGATTTGGGGGGCCACCTTCTTGTGCATCCGAGCCTGTCGGCTGGATTCTGCCAAATCCTCACGGCCATTGTAGACTTTAAAGGCCATCTTTACCAGATCTCGAATAGGGGTTTGAGGGCCGTCTTCTGCCCGTTTTAATTTCTTTTGGATGTCCGGGGCTGATTGGGTGATAAAATGGGTGGCTAGGACCACTGCCCCTGCTGGGGTGTCGGGATCCAGCCGGGTGTAGAGAGTTAAGGCCTCTGTAAGGCGATTGAGAAAGATAGCTGGATTTTCGTTAGGTTCTTGGGTTATCTCTTTTAGTTTTTCAAAATTGACTACCTTATGAGCGGCAGCCTGCATGACAGCCAGGAGGCATTGGATCATGAGGTCGCGTTTACGACGGCCATTTTGGCCATCCTGATAAGTCCAGCCTGGATCGGTGCCAGGTACAGCAGGCAGTTGCTCCGACAGGCATGGAGTTGTCAGTAAGGTGAACCTGATCTGCATGGTTTCGGGCAGCAGTTTGAATTCTTTTCCTCTCGTCAGGGGTCAGAGTAGAAGATAGGATCACAAAGATATCGTGCCAGGTTAGATCGTAAGCTTGAGAGATGTAGCGAAATTCTTTGATGTAGCTGGAAGAGTCAGCAGAAAAGGAGCCTAATCTCATGAACTCTAACTAATCCTTCCGCTCCTGCTACCTCCCTCAGAGGGCAGGGGAGATTTGGATCTTGGGAGTCGTGAGAGCGAGTATGTGCACTAATTGGCGAGGCAAGGGGCATGGGAAGAGAAACCGTTGAGGGAGGCGGGGAAGCGGTTGGATGGGCCAGAGCGGGTTCGGGAGGAGGAGGGACCACTTCAGGGTTGGGTGGAGGTTGGAGAGGAGCTCTGGAGGGGGGAGAGGCGAGAGATTAGGGTGGGTCGGCTAGTGGAGAGGGGTCATCGTCAAAGGAAATTAGGGGCTTGGATGTAGGAGATGTCTGTCTGACAAGAAGGATCTGGGAAGTGGAACAATTGACGCAGAGGGAGGGGCGGGAGCGTAAATACCAGAAGGCCTGAACATAGGGGACCTCGGACCATTTGCCTGTCCTGCGGCAGTAATTATCTAGATCACGGAGGATGTTAAAATCGAAAGTCCCTTCAGGAGGCCATTTGGATTGATTGTCTAGAGGATATTGTGGCCAGGTCACAGTGGAATAGAAAATAAGCCGTCGGCGACGGAGATCTTGGGAGAAACCGAGGGCTGTAAAATTGGCTAGGAGACACCCCAGGGGCGTCTTAGAATCTGGTTTCAATTGTGAGGTTCCCATGACCCCCAGTCTGTCCCTGAGTGAATGGACAGGGAGAGAGGCGTCCCTGGTCTCAGTCTCCAATTCACGGAAGGTTGGAGGGCGGTCAGGCAATTGGGATGTCTCCACAATCACCCGAGGCCCGGTGGGTCGGAGAGTGGTCAGGCAATTGGGACGTCTCCACAGTTGCCCGAGGCCCGGAGAGCGGACGGAGGAGTCCCTGACGCGGCCGCGATTAGGGACAGGGAGTCCGGCGGGCAGGGACTCTGGGGTTCGGAGGGAACAAGGGAGGGGGACTTACCCCGTTTTCTGCCGGATTGGGTGGGTGAGTAGAGGTTCCCTGGTTGTCTCCTGGGGGAGGGGAGGAGCAGCCCGCACGGTAACCCGTGGGGCTTGGTACCCCTCCCAGGTTTCTGCACCAAATGTAAGGTCGGATCTTAACAGACAACACCATGAAACAGAGGAAAGCTTCAAGTGAGCTTTATTAGGGGGCGCTCCCGGGCGAGGTTCACTGGTCCAAGAGAAAGGGGACAGAGAAGTTGCACCCGGGCGAGGGTTGGGCAAGATTTTATAGGGGAAGGAGGGAAAGGGGTGTGGTGAATCTGGGAGGGCATAGGGTATTCCTTATTTGGTGGTCTCTTCGGGTATCGTGGCAATATCTGGTGCCAGTTACATCAGTCTTGGGACCGCTAGTCCCGCCCCTCGAAAGGCGGGAAGACTGGGCCGGGTGGAAAGCCCCCAGGTCAGTTTCTGGAACTGGGTGGTCCAGAGAGTTTTGGTCTGATGCAACCTGTGAATCTGATTGCGTTCCCCTGCCTCGGGCCAGTTGGCCTTACAAATATCAGCAAAATTACAATGCAAGAACTTGCCAGAAAAAATCCAAGAAGCTGTGTACGGCCATGATGGAGGAATTTATGGAAATGTCTATGGAGCTGCTGCCTCTGAGATAACTGAAGTCACGCATTTAATGTTCCCTTTTGAGCCAGTACTGATCAGTGGATTCAATAATTAGGAAAATGAGCTGGAAACTGGAGCTTACCAGGACCTATGCATGTGTCTTCCTGTCTCATGGCCCCGCTAAACTCAGAATAATGCTTCTTCCCTCTGCCTTCCAATTTTCACATAAACTCTTATTTTAGACAACTCTAACCAGGAACTGGATAAGGAAGTAATTCTGGGAAATGTAGTCCCAGCCATGTTCAAAGTAACACAACATAAGCCAGCCCAACCAACTTCTAGCTTTCCTGTCACAAGGTCTCTTTTATAAAAATTCAAAACAGTGGGTCCAACTCCCAGTCATGAGCAAGGACAAAGAACAAAATACAAAAATATAACAGATGAGACTCTTCTTTCAAAACCTTTGTACTTATTAATTTCCACTGGATTACCTATTAGACAGGAAAAGCTTTTAATAGTAAAAACTGATAATCTTTTAGTAGAAAAAAAAGGGGGGGGGGTTTCCCTGGTGGCGCAGTGGTTGAGAGTCCGCCTGCCAATGCAGGGGACACGGGTTTGTGCCCCGGTCCGGGAGGATCCCACATGCCACGGAGCGGCTGGGCCCGTGAGCCATGGCCACTGAGCCTGTGCGTCCAGAGCCTGTGCTCCGCAACGGGAGAGGCCACAACAGTGAGAGGCCTGTGTACCGCAAAACAACAAAAAAACAAAGGGGTGGGGGAATATTGGGTAGGCAATTTCCAGTTTCTGCCATAATAGATCAAAATGAAATTACCATTTACAAAAGAAATTACAAATACCAAAGTGTTGCTACCACAATGACTGCATACTTAGAGAACAATGAGAGTTAATTAGAAACTAATAATAATAAAAAAGACCACTCATGCCTGCATACGAAAAAATACACTTCAACTCCCCGATGGGTCCAAAAAATTCTGTAATGGAAATAACATTTACATCCAAACCAAAACAAAAGCACCTCATAAAACATACGCAGCTACAGCTGAAAGGTATTAGGGGAAATTTATCACCTTAAACATTCATCAGAAAATTAAAACTGGAAATCAACGAGCCAGCAGTAGTCCACTTTAAGGATGAGGCGCCGATCTTTGCTTCTAGTATGAATTTTCTTAGAACACAGCAAGTGACGTTCATGAAGGTGTTACCACATGATTTACATACACAGGGTTTCTCTTAGTTGTGAGTTCTCAAGTCTTCAAAAAGATGAGTGACAATTTCTTACATTCACAGGGTGTCTCCACAGTGTGAGATCTTGCGTGCTAAGATCTGAAAAAGGCTTGCAGACATTTCCTTATTCCTTACTTTATATGTTTCCTCTAGTGTGAGTTTTCAAATGTCTTCGAAAGTAAGCGGGACAAACAAAGGCTTTCCCACATTCCTTACATTCATAGGGCTTCTCACCAGTGTGGCTTCTTACGTGTCTTCGAAAGGATGAAGGACAACTGAATGCTTTCCCACATTCCAGACATTCAAAGGGTTTCTCTCCAGTGTGCATCCTTGTGTGGACAGTAAGGTATGAAGAATGGCGAAAGGCTTTCCCACATTCCTTACATTCATAGGGTTTCTCCCCAGTGTGCGTTCTCATGTGGATCCTAAGGGCTGAAGGGTAAATGAAGGCTTTTCCACATTTCTTACATTCATAAGGTTTCTCTCCAGTGTGAGTTCTTATATGTACCGTAAGGTGGGAGGAACTAATAAAGGCTTTCCCACATTCCTTACATTCATAAGGCTTCTCTCCACTGTGAGTTCTTAAGTGTTCGGTGAGGGATGAGGAACGACTAAAGGCCTTCCCACATTCCTTACATTCGTACTGCACCTTGCCAGTGTGATCTCTCACATGTGCTCTAAAGGATGAGGGACAACTGAAGGCTTTTCCACATTCCTTACATTCGTAGGGTTTCTCTCTACTTTGATTTTTCACATGTGTATTCAGGGAAGTGGGAAGATAGAAGGCTTTTCCACATTCCAGACATTCATAGGGTTTCTCCCCAGTGTGTTTTCTCATATGGATACTTAAGGAGGATGGACAATTGTAGGCTTTCCCGCATTCCTTACATTTATAGGGTTTCTCTCCCGTATGTGTTCTGACGTGTACAGTGAGCTTTGAGGACTCACTGAAGGCTTTCCCACACTCTTTACATTCATAAGGCTTCTCTCCAGTATGGATTCTTATATGTATTATAAGGTGAGAAGAAGAACTGAAGGCCTTCCCACACTCCTTACATTCATACGGCTTATCTCCACTGTGAATTCTTTTGTGTTTGGAGAGTGAGGAGGAACAACTAAAGGCTTTCCCACACTCCTTACATTCATAAGGCTTATCTCCACTGTGAATTCTTTTGTGCTCTGTAAGGGATGAAGAACAGCTAAAGGTTTTCCCACATTCCTTGCATTCATAGTTTGTTTTTCCTGTGTGAATCTTCATATGCGCCCTAAAGAATGAAGAACAACTGAAGGCTTTGGTACATTCCTTACATTCATAGGGTTTCTCTTCAGTGGGAGTTTTCATATGCTTCTTAAAACAAGCAAAAAAATGGAAAGCTTTCCCACATTCCTTACACTGATAGGGTTTGCTTCCAGTGTGAGACCTTATGTGATTCTTAAGGGATAAATGATCTGTGAAGGCCTTTTTACACTCCTGGCATTCATAGGCTTTTACTTCAGTAGTTCTCTTGAGTATATTAAGATTTGAGATATGGCTGAAGGTTTGTCTACACTGATTTTCTTCGTTATGTTCATAGATGTTCTCCACCATGTGATTTCTTTTAAAAAATAAAAAGCACATTATTAGCAGCAAGTAAATTTTTACCATTTTCAGTGACTACGTCTGTTTTCTGCCCTGTCCAATGATAAGCTGAAAGTTCTCACAGAGGGCTCTACGATAGCCAATATTATCACTGAGTTTTTGGCTTATGGGGTTTTTCTGATGGTTGCTTACAAATGAATTATGTGTCAAACATGGAAGAGCTCAGTCTCATTTGTGGAAAAAATATCTTATGAAAATTCCATATGAAATCACAATTTTTGACCAAGTTTTATATACGTTTTAAAAATTTCGTGACATTTTAAGATTCTCTCCTGAGACACTACTTTCTCTTATATGAATGGCACTCACCTCAAATGTCTCTCACGGTTTTTGTTCTGATAATCGAAACCATGGTATTCCCAGCTTTTGTGTAAAATGGACAACAAGGAAGCACTCCTTTTGAATCTTACTACATTCTGTTCACTGGATATTTTTTCTCCATAAATATCTTGTGAAGCGACTAATTCATTAGTTTTAAGTTGAATCTCAAAACCTGAAAGAAAAAAATAAAGGCATCATGAAAGAAGGACTTTTGGCAGTGTGGCTGGTTCAGGACTTTCCCAATAAGCACAGGGTCAAAATGGCAAAGCAACTAAGAAATAATCCCATGAAGATTGAGACTGAAGGTAACATAAATAGGGTATTCCTAGGGGAGCAAAACAAAAAGGAACTGGGTAAAATGCACATGTCCGAATACTACATTACGAAGAGGAAATATGGGCTTTCCCAAGAACAAGGAAAGCATGAGAGGACCGATGAAAAGTCAAAAGTAATCGAAGGTATCTGTGGAAGATCAGCTTCCTCAGACATGGCAAAGTTTCCCTTTGCTTTTATTTGATTTTTCCAAATGTAATATCCCCCAACCAAGTCAGTTTCTCCCAAGGATTCTTGCCTTTCTGATGCTCCCCCTGGGTGGGTCCTCTCTCTGCTATCTCCAGGTCCACCTCTTGTTTCCACTGGGAGATAAGATAGGGTGTGTGTAGTGGATACCCTGTTCATGCGGAAAGGTATATCATGAGGGAAAACAATGAGGACCCATAAACATTTCCATGAGACAGGGCAAAAAGTTTGCTCTTCTGTTACTCTAAAGCAAGTAGGAGTTTAATTGCAACAAAATGGTGAATTTATTTTTTTAAGGTGGGAGGGGGTGGTATGATGTCTAGAACTGATCTGACATTTATGCCTAAACCTCAGTATTATTAGAAACTAGTCCAATATTCACAGGCAGGACATACTGTTCTCCTGTTGAAGATAAATAATCTCAGAATACCAATCTCAGACAAGGTTACTCTGAGACCATGATAAGATGAAACAAAATAAGGCTACTTCATAATTTAGCCTAGGGACAGACAAAAAAAGTCACTGTGCCATCCACAAAATACTAATAGAATTTCCCCTGCATCCAGATTTCTGTCAGCATCCAATCTAAAGTGAACACCTATGGACTGGGTTGAACAGTGCCCCTCAAAAATTCATGTCCATATGTACACTACTATGTATAAAATAGACAACTAATGAGAACCTACTGTATAGCACAGGGAACTCTACTCAATGATCTGTGGTGACCTAAATGGGAAGGAAATCTAAAAAAGAGTGGAAATATGTATACGTATAACTGACTCACTTTGCTGTACAGCAGAAACTAACACAACATTGTAAAGCAACTATACTCCAACAAAAATAAATAAATAACTAAATAAATGACAGCATAATATTAAAATAAATTCATGTCCAAACAGATCAATGGAACAGAATAGAGAGTCCATAAATAAGTCAATATAAGTATAGTCATAAATATAGTCAACTTATCTTTGACAAAGGTGCAAAGGCAATACAATGGAGAAAAATATAGTCTTTCCAACAAACAGTGCTAAAACAACTACTAGACATCAACATACCTTAAAAAAAAAAAAGAATCTTGACACAGACCTTACACTCTTGCAAAAATTAACTCAAAATACAGGGGGAGGCATCCAAAGCTTCAGGACAACTTGGGGCCCCATCAATAGGGAGTAAAAAGTTAGCTCAAAATAGATCACAGATCTAAATGTAAAACATAAAACTGTAGAACTCCTTAGAAGATAACATAGGAAAAAATGTAGGTGACCTAAAATTTGGTGATGACTTGTTAGATAGGTGAAAATTAATCAGGGGAAACTTCACTAAAATGGAGTTGAGAGGCCAGAAGGGGAAGCTTTCATGCAGTTCCACAGGACATCAATTATAGGAAGAAGGCTTCCCTGGTGGCACAGTGGTTAAGAATCCGCCTGCCAATGCAGGGGTCACCAGTTCGAGCCCTGGTCCGGGAAGATCCCACTTGCCACAGAGCAGCTAAGCCCGTGTGCCACAACTACTGAGCCTGCGCTCTAGAACCCGTGAACCACAACTACTGAGCTCACGTGCCACAACTACTGAAGTCCATGTGCCACAACTACTGAAGTTCATGTGCCTAGAGCCCATGCTCCACAACAAGAAGCCACCAAAATGAGAAGCCCACGCACTGCAGCGAAGAGTAGCCCCCGTTCACTGCAACTAGAGAAAGCCTGCACACAGCAACAAAGACTCAATGCAGCCAAAAATAAATAAATAAATAAATTTATAAAAAAACAAATTACAGGAAGAATTGTCAATTACAGACTCCAACAAAAGAATTATCAATAAGAATCACCAGTTATAATCTTGACAGGAAAAGATGTACATTGCATCCCCTATAAGAAATCAACTACCCCAGCAACTAAGCCAATATGAAACCATTATCACCCTGAACTCTCATTTTTCTCCAATAGACTTTCATCCAAAACAACCTCTCCCAATTTCCTCCTTTTTCTCTATAAAATTATGTTCTTCTCCCTTGTTTTTTGGACTTGCCTATGGCTTCTGTTATAGCTTTCTTGTCCTAAATTGCAATTCCTCTGCTATGCCCAAATAAACCATTTTTGTTGGTAAAATAGCTATCTTATTTTTAAGGTCAACAGATAATGACCTGAAAGACACAATTCATGAAAGAAAGAATTGAAAAGTTGGACTTCATTAAAATTAAAAACTTTTGCTCTGAGAAAAAACTGCCAAGAGAATAAAAAGCCACAGACTGGAAGAAATTATCTGCAAAAGACATATCTGATAAAGAAGTGTTATCCAAAATATACACAGAATTCTTAAAACTCAACAATAAAGAAAACAAACAACCCAATTAAAAAAATGGGCCAAAAACCTTAACAGATACCTCATCAAGGAAGATACACAGATGGCAAATAAGCATATGAAAAGATGTTCCACATCATATGTCATCAGGAAAATGCGAATCAAAACAATGAGATACCACTATACACCTATAAGAATGGCCAAAATCCGGAACACTGACAACAAAGAATTTTGAGAATGTGGAGCTGGTGGGAATGCAAAATGGTACCAGTCACTTTGGAATACAGTTTGGCAGTTTCTTACAAAACCAAACATACTCTTAACCATACAGACAGGCAATTGCACTCCCTGGAATTTACCCAAAGGAGTTAACAACATGTCTACACAAAAACCTGCATGTGGATGTTTACAGCAGCTTTATTCATAATTGCCAAAACCTGGAAGCAATCAAAATGTTCTTCAGTGGGTGAATGGATAAACAGACTGTGATACATCCAGACAATAAAATATTAATCAGCACTAAAAAGAAATGAGCTATCCAGCCATGAAGAGAGGTGGAAAAACCTTAAATGCATATTACTAAGTGAAAGAAGCCAGTGTGAAAAGGCTATATATATACTGTGTGATTCCAACTACATGACATTCTGGAAAAGGCAAAACTATGGAGACAGTAAAAAGATCAGTGGTTGCCAGGAGTTGTGGGGAAGGAAAGATAACTTGGGGTGGAGGGGATACAGAATTTTTAAGGGTAGTGAAGCTACTTTATGATACTATAATGGTGGATATGTCATTATATATTTGTCCAAACCTTAAAATGTACAACACCAAAAGTGAACACTAATATAAACTCTGGACTTAAGGTGATAATGATGTGTCAGTGTAGGTTCATCAACTGTAACAAATATACCACTCTGGTAGGAAGGCTGTGAGTGTATGGGGACAGGGGGTATATGGGAAATATCTATCTGTACCTGTTACTCAATTTTGCTCTGAACATATAAACTGCTCTAAGAAAAATAAAGTGTACTGAGAAAAAAATCCTTGTCCTTCCAGAATTTCAGAATGTTACTTTATTTGGAAATAAGGTCTTTGCAGATATAATCAAGTTAAGATAAGTTATACTGAATTAGGGTAGGCCCTAAATGCAATGACTGGCATCCTTACAAGGACAGAAAGACTTAGAGACAGAGGACGAAGGCCGTGTGAAGATGGAGGCAGAGATCAGAGTGATGCAGCTGCAAGCCAAGGATTGCTGGCAACCACCAACAGCTAGGAAGGGGACAAGGAGGGATTTTTCCTGAGCCTTCGGAAGGATCATGACACCCTGATTTCAGACTTCCAACCTCCAGAAATTTAAAATAAGGTTCTGTTGTTCTTAGCCACCCAGTTTGTGGTGCTTTCTTATGGAAGGCCTAGGAAACCAATACAGCCTGCTTCCATAGACCTACCCCCAAGTCATTCAACCTAAGTACACAAATCCTGTAATATTTACTTTCTAACACCTTCTTTCTGAGACACGCCATGGCTCCCCATGGCATGTGTTCTCCCTCACTGCTCAAAGTAATAAACCCAACTTGCTTAACTGGTGGTCTCTGGGTACAGGGCATTAACAGCAGTAAAATTCTCAAAAGGTCCCAAACCACCAATTTTCTCCCTGTGCCTCAAAGTGACCCCCGAAGTCTGTGCCCACAATTTCTACACTTAGTAAGCCTTGAGGCTTCCAACCACAAGAAAAAGAGAAAGTCAGTTCAATACATGTTTATTTTCTTTCTTTTTTATGTTAATTTCATATTTATCTTCTTGCCCATTACACCTAAGCATTTTGAATACAGTGACATCTTGTTTTTTATAGTATACATTCAAAAAGGTTTGATATAGAGTTCACCCTCAAAAAAATGCTTAATGAATGAAAGAATGATCGAATGAAGAAAAATAAGACCAACAGCATCTTTATAACACTGGATGAAATGAAAACTCTGCATTCAGTGCTAGTGTCAGAATGGATAAGGAGATTTCCACTGATTCTTTTTTTGTTGCTGTTTTATACTGGTAAAATATTTTAACAATATGCATTGTTTTTTTTATTTTCATGGTGAAGCCACTAGACTGTAAGTTCCTTGTGGTCAGTGACCATGTCTGTCTTATTTACCAATTTATTCCAATTCCTCAACCCAAATCCTAGAACAAAGTCAATTAGTAAGATAAAACTGTTTTCTACACGACTAAATGAAGGAATGTTGCCACCCTTACCTAATGAGGCCAGGTTCCAGAAGTTTTCCAGCATCACATCTCTGTAGAGGTTTCTCTGAGTGAGATCTAGCAAAGCCCACTCCTCCTGGGTAAAGTCCACAGCCACATCCTCAAAGACCACTGGTTCCTAAAACATTCCACATATTTTGTTCAGAAAAGTGCCAACTCCCCCAATATGTGCAGGAGGATGAATGAGGCTGGAAATACTGAGGAACTGAGAATCAATTCATAGGAAGTTCAGAAGATTCTATTCTCCCAAAATCTACCCTAGGATTCAGGCATCAGATCTTCTTCGTTCTACATAAGCATCCTGACTGATCAAATTTTCTCACAGATGTAACAACACTTTTGAAACAATAAATTTATCTTTCCACAGTTTGATGGTGACCAATTCCAGTCTTACAATAATCCAAAACATCCAGAGGATATAGCAGAAATGAGAGAAATGCTCTAGAAATGAAATAATAATTTCCACATTGAAACCAGCAAAAATTCCTTGTTACAGAAACAATTTCACTGCTTCCTTATATCCCACCACAGCAACCAGCATAACACAAAACACTGGGTCAAATCTGGATGAGGTTTTAATGAATAAAAACACACTGAGGGACAGAGAGCTTTTCCTTTTCTTTTTTTTCTTTCCCCACAAACCTGGGGCCCAGGAGTCTGCAAGAAGCACAACATTCAACCCAGGCCCACAGCCGGCCACATTTTCTTGCACTCAAGGCCAGGGGGCTGTAAATTATACAACATGAGCTAAATTCAGCCTATCATCTATTTATGTAAGTAAAGTTTTACTGGAACACAATAAAACATTTGTTTATACACTATATGTCTGCTTTCACACTAAAATGGCAGAACTGAGTAAAACAGAAACTCTATGGCCTTCAAAGCCTGAAATGCTTACTACGTGGCCCAATGCAGGAACAGGTTGCTGACCCCTGCTCTAAACAATTAGGAAATCGATGGCCCAGTGGAACTGAAATATTCTTTTGGAGAATTATTAGCTCTTACTTACCTGTGTCATATTTTTCTGTAACTCAGCAGCTGTTCTTTCTTCCTCCATGTTCCCTTCATGAAGAAAGACAGAGTGTTGAGAAGTTAGAGCTGAGGCAGGAGAAAGAAGACACGAGAATCTGGGTCTCCCCACAATTTCCATAATCAAGACTCTGGATTTTGCAGCACATCTGTTAGGAGTGATCACTCCCCTCAAAACACACACACACACAGACATGCATAGCCCCAAGACACCCAAGCAAACACACATCAATCCTGTAAGAAAATAGAAGGGGGGGAAAAGAAAAAAGAAGTTAGAGCAATCTTATCTCCTCTAGAGCTATAAAACAGTCCTCTGGTTCTTGTAGATCATTAAAAAAAAAAGGTTAAGAGTCCCATTTTGTAAGCAAGTTAACTGTAGTCTAAAAACATTTAGCTGTCAATTTGATCATATAATGAAAACATAAAAAAAAAATCAGAGAACACCTTCAATAGTAAGAATATACACACCATCTCAAATCCAGGAGTGTGACCTGTATGCCAGACTTCCGGGGGTTCCACTCCCAATATTTATTTCTGTACCGCTTGGCAGGCTAACATGTATTACTGTTCAGCCCCTGACTACTATACCCTCTCCCACAAGGGCTGCAGGGTCCCCAAAACCTGGTTTTTGAGAAAGAGCATCAACTAACTGAATTCCACATGCAGGTGGCAGAGAAGACTTCTCCTACTCAATTCTGCAGGAATTGTACAGGAGGTGCAGCAGCAGAATAAGAACACTCAGAGTGAAGTTAGCAGTGTGTGTCATCTCTCACAGTGATATTGTAGCACTACTGCACAAATTTCAAATAAAGAAAATGCAAGTTTCTTCCACTGCCGTGGATGAAATATGTATTTTAAAGCCAATACAAACTGTAACATTCTTTACTAACATGTTCCATTTGAGCAACCAAGATATGAGAATGACTTGGCAAAGAGATGCCCATACCTCTGCAAAAAGATTATTCATAGAAACTCTGCAAATCAGATACTATCACAACCAGTTTATAGTTGAAGAATCTTGGAAAGAGTCACTTAACTATGTGCTCAATGCTACCCAATTAGAAAGCTGCTGAGGAGCTGTGTGTATGCAGGTGTATTTACTTTCAAAGCCTAAATGCCCAATGAGTGTATTTCTCAACATATACCTTACAATTTAGTTGTCAGTGAGGCCCTTATGCCCTAACATTACCAGGGTCTGGCCTAGAACCCTGTTGGGCACACTATGGAGAGTAGACAAATGAAGTATTCTATTCAAGTGTTTTATCTTTGAACTCCTTCTCTTGACTAAGCCCTATGTCTTCAGCAAGGATGCTTCCCTTAAGGCCCTGACCTCCTGCTCTTTCATCTCATATTTATTTAGGTAATATTCACCCTGTCCTACTACATGCAGTCACAGGAGACACAGCACTGAACAAAACAGAAAAATCCTAAAGTGCCTGAGTCTTATAATCGTTTGAAGGAGGACCACTAAATTAACAAAATATTATCAGGTGGTGGTATATGCTATATAAAAATGCATCACATTATAGGGATAAGGAGATACACACATATTTATCTTTAGCAAATCAGGACTACTTATGTGACAGGATAGAAGCAGGAAATTAAAATAACTGTTTCAGATAACACTAGAAATCCACGGCTGGTGTGGTACATATATTTATATACAACTGACCCTTGAACAATTGCAGGGGTTGGGGCACCAACCCTCCGGCAGTGGAAAATTTGAGTATAACTCATAGTTAGCCCTCAGTATCCAAGGATTCAACCAACCACTGATCCTGTAGTATTGTAGTATTTAGTACTGAAAAAAATCTGCATATAAGTGGACGTGTGCATTTCAAACCCATGTTGCTCAAGGGTTAATTGTATTTACAAATATCATCAATTCCTATAGAAGAAAAATCAGTATCAATGGGTTAACCATTGACTTATAAGGGCAGAAAAAGAACAGCATAAAGGTTTAGAAAAAAAAATGAGTATATGACAAAATTAACAATATTTTAAAAAACTTAAACAGAATCAGAAAAGCTAAAATGGCAATACTACCCAAAGCAATCTACAGATTTAATGCCATCCCTATCAAATTACCCATGACATTACAGAACTAGAATAAATAATCCTTAAATTTATATGGAATGATAAAAGACCCAGAATTGCCAAAGCAATCCTGAGGAAAAAGAACAAAGCGAAAGGCATAACCCTCCTAGGCTTCAGACAATACTACAAAGCTACAGTAATCAAACAGTGTGGTACTGGCACAAAAACAGACATACAGATCAATGGAACAGAACAGAGAGCCCAGAAATAAACCCACACGCCTATGGTCAATTAATCTTCAACAAAGGAGGCAAGAATACACAATGGGAAAAAGACAGTCTCTTCAGCAAGTGTAGCTGGGAAAGTTGGACAGCTGCATATAAATCAATGAAATTAGAACACAACCTCGCCTGTGGAGAAAAGGGAAACCTCCTACACTGTTGGTGGGAATGTAAATTGGTACAGCCACTATGGAGAACAGTATGGAGGTTCCTTAAAAAACTAAATATAGAACTACCATATGATCCAGCAATCCCACTCCTGGGCATATATCTGGAGAAAACCATAATTCAAAAAGATACATGTACCCCAAAGTTCACTGCAGCACTATTTACAATAGCCAAGACATGGAAGCAACCTAAATGTCCATCAACAGAGGAGTGGCTAAAGAAGATGTACTACCTATATACAGTAGAATATTAGTCAGCCATAAAAAAGAATGAAATAATTCCATTTGCAGCAACATGGATGGACCTAGAGACTGTCATACTGAGTGAAGTAAGTCAGACAGAGAAAGACAAATATCATATGATATTGCTTATATGTGGAATCTAAAAAAAGGTACAAATGAACTTATTTACAAAACAGAAATAGAGTCACAGATGTATAAAACAAACTTATGGTTACCAAGGGGGCAAGGAGGGAGAGGGATAAAGTGGGAGATTGGGACTGACATATACACACTACTATATATAAAATAGATAACTAATAAGGGCCTACTGTATAGCACAGGAACTCTACTCAATACTCTGTAATGACCTATATGGGAAAAGACTCTTAAAAAGAGTAGATACATGTATATGTATAACTGACTCACTTTGCTGTACACCTGAAACTAACACAAAATTATAAATCAGCTATACTCCAATAAAAATTTTAAAAAAAGAACACATCCTCTCACCATACACAAAAACAAACTGAAAATGGCTTAAAGACTTAAACATAAGATGTGACACCATAAAACTCCTAGAAGAGATCATAGGCAAAGCATTTTCCAACATAAATTGTACCAATGTTTTCTTAGGTCAGTCTCCCAATGCAACAGAAATAAAAAACAAAAGTAAATGGGACCTAATCAAACTTACAAGCTTTTGCACAGCAAAGGAAACCATAAACAAAACGAAAAGACAACCTATGGAATGGGAGAAAATATTTACAAATAATGTAACCAGCAAGGCTTAATTTCAAAAATACACAAACAGCTCATACAACTCAACAACAAAAAAACAAACAACCCAATTAAAAAATGGGCAGAAGGACTTCCCTGGCAGTCCAGTGGTTAAGACTCCACGCTTCCAATGCAGGAGGCATGGGTTTGATCCCTGGTCGGAGAACTAAGATCCCACATGCCACACAGCCAAAAAAAAAAAAACGGCGGAAGACCTGAATAGACATTTCTCCAAAGACATACAGATGGCAAATAGGCACATGAAAAGATGCTCAACAACGCTAATTGTTAGAGAAATGCAAATCAAAACTATAATGAGGTACCCCACCTCACACTGGTCAGAATGGCCATCACTAAAAAGTCTACAGATAACAAGCACTGGAGAGGGTGTGGAGAAAAGGGAACCCTCCTACACTGTTAGTGGGAATATAAGTTGGTGCAGCCACTATGGAAAACAGTATGGAGGTTCCTCAAAAAACTAAAAATAGAATTAACATAAGACCCAGCAATCCCACTCCTGGGCATATACCCAGAGAAAACTATAACTCAAAAAGATACATGCACCCGTATGTTCAAAGCAGCACTATTCACAATAGCCAAGACATGGAAGCAATCTAAATGTCCATGAACAGATGAATGGATAAAGAAGATGTGGTACATATATACAATGGAATACTACTGAGCCATAAAAAAGAGAAGGGAATAATGCTATCTGCAGCAACATGGATGCAACTAGAAATTATCATACTAAGTAAAGTAAGTCAGAAAGAGAAAGACAAATACCATATGATATCACTTATATGTGGCACAAAATATGGCACAAATGAAACTATCTACAAAACAGAAACAGACTCACAGATATAGAGAACGGATTTGTGTTTACCAAGGGGGAGAAAGAGTGGGAGAGGGATAGACTAGGCGTTTGGGGTTAGCAGATGCAAACTATTACATATAGAATGGATAAACAACAAGATCCTATTGTATAGCACAGGGAACTATATTCAATATCCTGGGGTAAACCATAATGGAAAAGAATATTTTAAAAGAATGTATATATGTTTATAACTGAGTCACTTTGCTGTACAGCAGAAATTAACACGACATTGTAAATCAACTGTACTTCAATTAAAAAATAATAAAGTGAAAAAAATGTTTAAAAATTAAAAAATATAGGGACTTCCCTGGAGGTCCAGTGGTTAAGACTCTGCGCTTCCAACGCAGGGGGCACGGGTTCGATCCCTGGTCAGGGAGCTAAGATCCCGCATGCTGCAGGCCCAAAAAATAAAATAAAATAAAATAAATAAATGAATATAAACACAAAACCTGTTTACATCCAGTCATTAAAGAAAAAAATTAGCAGTTTAGAACGTACCTACAAAGGAAACAGAAGTTGCAGACTGTTTTACAGACAGGTTCACCAAGTAAGTAAAGAATTCATAATTCCATTTTTTGGGGGGGTGGGGGGGTGCTGTTTTCCTGTGTACTTCCAAGACCAGAAGAGTACTCAAAACTCAAATATATGTGTATACACACACACACACACATAAATATGTGAAAGATCTCATTCATATACACAAGGGCAAAATATTAAAATATTAGTACAGTCCAGAAATGAATAATGAAGATAATAATCACAAACTAAGTTCATTTCCTCCTAGGAATGAGGTGTGGTTAAAATGATTAACATAATTAAAATGATTAATAAAATTCACATTAATAGAAAAAGATCATATGACTCATCCCCTTCGATACAAAATAGTAACTGATCTCTATCAATATGCATTGATGATAATAGTTTAACCCACTAGGAGTAGAGGGAAATAGGCTTTAATTAGAAAAAATATTTATTACTTACAAACACCTACAGCAAACATCCTATTTAATGGTGAAATGGCAGAATAATTCCCTCTGGGATCAGGAACAAGACAAGGATGCAACTTAAATGCTATTCTACATTGAACTGAAAGTCCTGGCAAACGCACTAAATAAATAAAAAGAATATAAGGTGCAAAGAATAAGAAAGAAAACGCTGAAACTGACATATGATCACACTTTCGGTGTGAAATTCAAAAAAAATCTACAGATAAATGACTAACATTTAGAGCTGCAACTGGCAAGGGGGGTTAAAAAGATACTAAGTAATCAGTTCACTTTTATGCAGCTGAATATAATGTAGCAAACTGATGCCCACAGGAAGAGAAAAAAAAAATCACAGGTTAAAAATAATATCTCTCTAGGGGCTTCCCTGGTGGTGCAGTGGTTGAGAGTCTGCCTGTCGATGCAGGGGACACGGGTTCGTGCCCCGGTCCGGGAAGATCCCACATGCTGCGGAGCGGCTGGACCCGTGAGCCATGGTCACTGAGCCTGCGCATCCGGAGCCTGTGCTCCGCAACAGGAGAGGCCACAATAGTGAGAGGCCCACGTACCGCAAAAAAAAAAAAAACAAAAATAATATCTCTCGCACCAGGAAGGGAGAGGTGGGGACGGAGTTACGCAAATATCACCCCATTCTCACAGAACAAGCTGAAATCCACAGACCTGCGCAAAGACGAGGTTGAGACTCTCGTCCCCGTGACCCGAATGGCAGGGATGCTTTTCCTTTCTGGAAAGAGAGCAGAGGATGATTTTGGAGGCCGATTAAATACGAGGATGGCTCTCCAACTCTCGCCTGCAGCAGACTCACCCCGACTGCTGGACCCTCACAGAGTTCCTGATTCAGTGAGTTTGGTACCAGCCGCAGCTGCTGGAGGCCCCGGGCGCGGGTGTCCCAGCGTGGAGCGGTGGGCACAGCCCAAGCGGCCGCCTTTTGGCCTCTGACCCCAAGGCCAACCTCTCCACCTCCCGCGCACCGGACTTGGGGCGGGCTGGGCTGAACCAGGTAGGACGCGGACCGAGGCAAAAATGTACATGAGATTTAGACGGGGCTACAAGCGGACATGGCCGCCGGCTTGCGCACGCGCAGAAGTGCACGGCTGCTTCCGGTTTCTGCGACACGCACAGCGTCAGGGGCCGGGCCTCGGGAGCTGGGAAATTTGGGTTGGGAGGGGCGGTGGCAGCTTCCAGCCGCAAGTGGAGGAGAAGTGCTAGTTTCCTTCCACGGAGAGACGCGACTGGGTCTTGGGGCCGGGTCAACCTAGGTCTTGGGGTTGGAGACGGCCTGGAGCGGGACCAGGCTATGGGCGGGGCTTGGTTGACTAGGCCTGTGGGGCGGAGATGGGGCGCGACCAGGCTTAGGGGCGTGGCTTAGTTGAATATTCTAAAGAGCTGAGTTTAGGGTGGGATCAGGTCGAGGGGTGGGACTGTAGCAAGAGGAGGTCCCACAGTCAGGCTGGTGATTTGGGGCGCTTTGAGACAAGACGATGTCCTCATCCCTGGGGACCACTGTAGCAGGTTAACTAGCCAATAAGGCAGAAATGGCAAGCCAAGGCCGGTCTCCGAAGCACAGTTAGGGGAGGCATCTTTGTCCACAGCCAGCACGCCTCTGCTGTGACCCAGTCAGATCTGCTGTGAAGGACAGCATCATTCTTGCTGCTCCCCAGAGGGATAGTGAGACACCCCCCCCCAACCCTTGGGCTGGCCCAACTGAAACACTGCTTAAAGTAACTAAAGTCAAGGAAGTTTATATCCCTGCCTCCCTGGGAGCCCAAAGGAGGTGGCTTACCCTACTAAAAGAATGCTCCAAACCACGAGATGGGCGTTGGGCCCTGCTTAAGGGAGCTTCTCACCAGGAGGACACCTAGAGAGGAGGTAGGAGCCCAAACTCTTGGGGAGATGCGAAGTGATGGAGTGGAGGATCCTGGAAAAAAAGGTCTGGTGCCCTTTACTGGAGAAAAAAAATGCAGCACGGTGTCCCACAATAGGAATACTGTGTAGAAACTGAGATACTTTATCCTCTGCTTTGCCAGTGACCATCCAAAAAGTAACAAAAGACAAAAAGGGCAAAAGGAGAAGGCCAAAAAAAGAGGGGCTGATTCTCTCTTGAAGGAGGAAATACACATCATCTCTCTCCTTAAGGACCTCCCCCCAAGAAGCACTCCCCCTTCACCCCAGGAAGTGAATGAATTGGGAGGAGGATGAGTTAAAAGGGCAATTACCTGCTTAACTATTAAAATTGGCCCACTTTTGCTAAGAGATGCTTCTGTCCTGGTTGTTCCTCCCAGACTCTCCCTTTTCCCATTATTGGAGTGGACCTCCTCGGTCAGCCTCATGAAACAAGCCTAAAGCTTTTGCTATGGTGGGTGTCACCTGGTGGTAACCAGTTAACTTTATCCTACCCATGTGGGTGACCAATATGCCACAGTACTGGCTAAGGACAGGCGCTGAAGGATTACGGCCTGTCATAGCTGACTTACTGAAAGAAGGGGTACTGATTCCTACCATGTCACCTTTCAGTCCCCTGGTGTGGCCTGAGCCAGTATGAATATATGGAGGCTGCCTACAGGCTATAGAGGGTTAAACAAGACTACTCCCTTCATTATAACATCCCTAACAAATATCATCACCTTAATGGATGACATTCAAAATAACATGGGTAAATGGTTTGAAGTTACAGATTTAGCTAAACACATTCTATTCAGTAAAAGTTTCACAGGAGAGAGAGACAGCCTCACCTACTGTCCATGTAATTTATCCTTTGCTCCACTAAAGGCAAAGTGGAACGAACTCGAACCTGCTCTGGAGACCCAGGGAGTGGAACTAAGAACCTTGGACTTGGGAATTTCCTGGAGGTCCAGTGGTTAGGACTCCACGCTCTCACTGCTGAGGGCCAGGATTCAATCCCTGGTCCGGGAACTAAAATCTCACAGGCCGTGTGGCACAACCAAAACAAACAAACAAACAAACAAAAAACCAAAACCTTGTATTTTTTTGCTGTTCAATATCTGTATTTATTTATTTTTTATATAAACTGATCTTTTTTAACTTTTTATTTCATATTGGA
The DNA here is from genome assembly GCF_949752795.1 of Hyperoodon ampullatus. Lineage (NCBI taxonomy): Eukaryota > Metazoa > Chordata > Mammalia > Artiodactyla > Ziphiidae > Hyperoodon > Hyperoodon ampullatus. The sequence goes on from NC_136917.1 coordinate 31,700,625, forward strand.
GTATAGCCAATAACAATATTGTGGTAGTTTCAGGTCCACAGCAAAGCGACTGAACCATACATATACATGTATCCGTTCTCCCCCAGACTCCCCTCCCATCCAGGCTGCCACATAACATTGAACAGAGTTCCCTGTGCTGTACAGTAGGTCCTTGTTGGTTATCCTTTTTAAATAGCAATGTGTACATGTCAATCCCAAACTCCCTAATTATCCCTTCCCTCCACCCTTCCCCCCCGAAAAAACCTTGTATTAGACCACACCATTTGAGCGATACTCTGGGGACAATCAGATCCTCTACTGCTGGCTCCAAATGACCACCAACTTTAACCCCTAATCTGTGACTGGGCCCCTTCCCTGTAGTCGAGTAGCCAAATCTAGACACAGCTAAGCAGTTTTATATTCTGAAGGTGGCACAGCAGAAAGCCTCTTACAGCATCAGAACCCAGGAGGCAATGAGAAACTCTCATGACAGGCCTCCCATCCTCTCATGTTCTGGGAGGATCACAGGGCCAACTCCCAGATTCACCACAGTCAAGTCTTTGCCTGCATAGTCTATGTGGATAGAGGCAAAGTCTCAAGGGCACCATTTCTCCACACCTCTAGCCCCCAATCTTTCATGTATCTAGCTAAGAATTCTTTTTAGGTACTTTTTGTGGTAGGCAGAATAGTGCCCCTTGCCAAAATTACCCATGTCTTAATCCACAGAACCTATGAATGTTACTTTATATGGCAAAAGGGACTTTGCAGGTATGACTAAATTAAGGCTTTTGAGATGGGGAGAGTACCATGGGTTACCCAGGTGGACCCAATGTAGCCACAGGGATCCTTGTAAGTGAAAGAGGGAGGCAGGAGTCAGAGAAGGAGATGTGAGGATGGAAGCAGAGGTCAGAGTGATGTGGAGCCATGACCCAAGGAATGGAGGCAATCTCTAGAAGCTGGAAAGACAAGGAAATGAATTCTTCCCTCCAGCCTCTGGAAGAAATACAGCCCTGTGGACCCCCTGATTTTAGCCCAGTGAGACCCAATTCAGATGCCTGATCTCTACAGCTGTAAGATAAAATACTTGTGTTGTTTTAAGATACTAAGTTTCTGGTAACCTGTGATAAAAAGAAATGTTCACATACTGAGGTATGGGGAAGTCATTCTGGCCTATACATGAGTTAACTTGCATTTTATGCTAACTAAAATAGCTTGTTTGGGCTTCCCTGGTGGCACAGTGGTTGAGAGTCTGCCTGCCAATGCAGGGGACATGGGTTCGTGCCCTGGTCCGGGAAGATCCCGCATGCCGCGGAGCGGCTAGGCCCGTGAGCCATGGCCGCTGAGCCTGCGCGTCCAGAGCCTGTGCTCCGCAACGGGAGAGGCCACAGCGGTGAGAGGCCCTTGTACCACACACACACACACACACAAATAGCTTGTTTGTGGCCTATCAAACATACATTGTACATCTGCTTTAATTATTAAAGAAAAGTGTGCATTAACCAGAAGTAAAGAATGTCCATGCTAAAAATAAAGATTAAATGCCTCCCTTCCTGGGACGCTGATGCTGGTACTCCTTCCATACTAAGACTCCCTTTCCAGGTGCCAAGGTCACACTGACTAGCTGTGCACGTGCTGATCTGTTTTTTTAAAACCTTAAGGAATGTATCCCTGACTTTCTTGATGTTCTTTGTTCTCACAAGACATAAAGCTGTACTGAAAACCCAGGCTTCTCTAGAGCAGTTTCTCAAAGTAATCTGGGAAGCTGGCTTCCAAGCTATAGTCCTCAGTTTGGCTTAAATAACTCTTTTCTCTTCCTATTGTAGATTGCTTATTGATTACTTTTGTCAACACCTATCATAGCAGCAATAGGGGACTAACACAGATACCCTAACAAACTGTACTGATAGAGCTTGGACCAAAATGGTTCTGTTCCTTTTAGGGAACATCTGACAAGAGTGACTGGGACCATGACTCTCAGTAGGGTGATTCGAGGTAAGTGGAGGATATACCACAGCCAGGCTCCCCATCCAGAGCCAAGCCAGTTAAATATTAAGCCAGGTACAGCAAGAGATGCTGGCAGCCAAACATACCCTGCTTTGACTGGCCAGGAAGAAGTCCAGGGTAATATGATTGTTCATTACCACCCACAGGGCATGCGGGATCCTAGTTCCCTGACCAGGGATCGAACCCACACCCCCTGCAGTGGAAGCTCAGAGTCTTAACCACTGGACCACCAGGAAAGTCCCATACACCAGAGTGTTAGGAACAATGTCATCATCTGTGGAAAATATACAAAATAGGCACCAAAAATAATAGGATAAGGCTAAAGGGAATAATAGTGTCCAGAAAGTGAATTTTTTCCTGTCATTTCAAGTTCAATCTCAAGGGAGGCTGCTCCTTCTGGGAGGCTCTTTGAAGTGTCTACATGTGGGCATCCACTTCAGAGGTCACTGTGGGGCGTAGAGAGAAAGTTTGTGGAATGAGACCTTGTTAGAGTTTTACTGTGTTGATTACAAATTCAACATCCTCATTTTACTGCAATTAAACTGATACTTTCTCATCTCCAGAGACCCTGGAGACCAAAATATTGAACCAATCTCATAAAAGTGTTTGTTGCCCTACAGAGCTTCTGTTTGGGATGATGGAAAAGTTTTGGAGATGGATAGTGGGGGCAGCTGCACAATATTGCGAATGTACTTAATGCCACTGAGTCGTACACTTAAAAATGGTTAAAATGATTAAATTTTATGTTATGTATATTTTACTGCAATTTTTTAAAATGTTTGTTGTCCTTTGCTGTCTTACCTCATTGTTTGCTTTTGTCCCTGAGCAGCATGTCAGCTATACACACTCTTTCTGATCCCCCAGGAGGAGCAAGGGAAGAAGCTGGAGAAAGTGGACAAAGGACTTACCCTGGGCCACTGTGCAGGGAAGCCCCAGATATTGGGAAACAGAGGCCCTATCCTTCCTGATGATTACATTTCAAAGGAAAGGCTCTCAAATCCTTAGAAACACTTCAGAGTTATAAGAGATACGTATTCACAATGGTAAACGTTTTCAGGAAATGCTCTAGGAACAAGAGGTCAGCGGCCTATCATCAGGTATTGGCTAAAACAGTAACTTTTCCTGGCAGTGTTGACCTTTTTCAGGCAGGCATTTTAATAGGGGTGGAGAGTGCTGGGGCCATTCTAGAGACACAACCTTATGCTGCTAGAAGCCATGCTAGACCTTGGTCAAGTTGCTTATTGCAGGAGTTTGCGTGGAATTGTTATGTGCCAAGGGTTCTGTAGTCCTCACTGCCTTCTACCTTCTTCCACTACCAATTCCATATTTCCTTTGACCTCAGTTGATCATGTTCTTTGCTTAAGAAGGCGACTGAAACCTTCATTCCTCAAGGGTCTGAGCCATTAGTAGTCCCACCTGCATTGGATTGTGGAGATTTCCATTGACTTTATTCATAGGACAAGGGAATGCTAAGAGATGCCCTTGGAGACCTCCTACATCCCAGACATATCCCCTCCTATTCCCACTGTGTAGTAGCTACCCAACTTCCCCTTGGTAATCAGGATCAGACACCTCAACTGGTGCAGTAACCACCCCTCCCATCTTTGTTGATTCTTTGACGATCCCAAAGTTGCCAGGTGGCAGTCTTAACTTCCAGTTCAATAGAATTATTGTTATGCCTCCTGGTGGAAGAATTCTTCCCTTTGGAGCCAAGACCTCTAGATCAGCACAACTTATCATGGGGATGGAAGCAAATTTTGCTAGTGGATCACTAGGGGTAATAGTAAGTGAAACCATTCCCATTTCCAGCCCTTGATTCCTAGACCCATGAATCCTGGCTATCGGAAACACAGCACCATATATTGGAAGCTGATTTAAATTATACACCACATCCTGCAGGTCATTGCCCCAGCCCTGCAAGCCTTTGCTATCTAGCTGCCACAACTTAATCTTCAAAAGGCCATTCTAGAACAGTAAAATGATTCTCTAAATGTGTTAAAATTTGAGCATGAGCATGCTATGAAATGAGTTTCTTGGTTAGAAGTGACACTATGTGGAGTAACATGAGGGTGCATAGGTATTCCTCAGTTGGTGGGTTTTGGCAGAAACACTGAAGACACGGAAGGCAAATTCATATGCAGAGTTAAGTGTCTACTCCACTAAGAAACAATCACTTCCCTTTACATTACAGATGTGGTTCAATCAACCTGCCACCTGGTAAATGGCTGATTCTTCCAAGGAATGGTGCCATATCAGTGGCTCAGTATTGGTCTTGCTGTTGGCATACTGGGCACCCAGCCTGGGCTTTAGCAGATCAGCCTTGGTAAGTAGTAGTGTTAGTGAACCAAACTTGGGTCCACTTGCCCTTGTGTAGTAAAGCCAATCTACTGACACCGGATTATGGTGAAGGAAAGTGCAGCATTTATTGCAGCGTGCAAAGCAAGGAGTCCAGGGCAGCTAGTGCTTAAAAGGCCTAAACTCCTGAAGGCTTTCAAGGAAAGGATTTTAAAGACAGGGTTAGGGAGGGGGGATTGTTGGGTGTGTGATCAGCTGGTGTACATTCTTCTGATTGGCTGGTGGTGAGGTAATCGGGAGTCAACATCATCAACCTTCTGGTTCCAACCGGTCTGGGGTCTACGTGCTTGTGGGCAGCATACAGTTAACTCCTTCCATTTGGTGGGAGCTTCAGTATCTGCAAAACAGCTCAAAGGACGTGGCTCAGAATATTATCTAGAGCCCTTGAGGAGGAACTAAATGTCCTTGAATCTGTTTAATGGCTAAACTATTATTATTTTGTCTTGCTTGTCTTTCCTTTCTTTCTGCATTTTCTCACTTCTCTCATTAAATTTATTGACTAAAGGTTTTCTACAGACAAAAGGCAGGCAGAGGACATTGTGGGGAGCAGTTCCTATTCTGGGAAGGTCCCATAGGGTCCTGCTCACTTACGGTAGTCCATATTGCTAAGCCCACGCATAACTTCCATCCCTGCCATCATGGCTACTTTGTTCAGGAGCCCACTGAGGAGACAAGAACAGCTGGAGAAGGAGGCTCATAGCCACAGAACCAGTTGTCCTAGTGTCATGGTCATTCTGCCAATACGGAACAGATCCCCCACCCCAAATTTTGTTTGGATATCAAGACTGATTATGCCACACACACACACACACACACCAAGAGGGTATGAAAATGTTCAGAACTTACATTACAAATGACCCTTAATATATAAAATAGATAACAATTAAGGACCTACTTATAGCACAGGGAACCCTACTCAATACTCTGTAATGACCGATATGGGAAAGAATCTAAAAAAGTGTTGATATATGCATATGTAAATGATTCACTTTGCTGTACACCTGAAAAAACACAACACTGTAAATCAACTATACTCCAACAAAATTTTTTTAAATGACCCTTGGGTCAGCAAGGTGAAATAACTCTGTTTGTAAATAATGGCCATCAAATATCAGTTTTTGAAGACACTGGAGACATACTCTCCATTAATTTCTCTCAGTCTTCCATGAACCTTCCTTGGAGCAATAAAAAGGTCTCAATGGTGGGACTTACTAACCAAACATATTCACATTCTCTCCTTCTCCCTCTCTTTCTCCCAACCTTGCCTGTCTCTTTGGGACCCTTAATTCTCAACATGTCTTTCTCAGTTCTTCACCCCCCACTAACCTTTAGATGGGAACTTTTGGCTCATTGAAGAGCCAATATTAGGTGCACACCTGAAAGATGTTGTTGTTGTTTTTGTTGTTGTTTAATCTCTCAGGCTCTGATGTCCTAATATACTAAGTTATGGTGGCTTTCCTTGAGGACTTTCCACTCTTGTGTCTCCAACTCACTTCCCCCTTATAATTACTTCAGTTTTCTGATTTACTTTCCTCAGTACCTGATGTCTCATCTACAGAGGCAACCTCATCTACAGATGTGGGAAAAAGAAAGATTATAGAACCCTTATGAATCAATATAACAATGCCTCTGAAAATTGTGCCAGTCTCAAATCTCAAAGCACTAGAGGCAGTATGACCTATTGTTGCAGATTTCATAGTCAAGAGCTTACTCATTCCTCATACTAGTATAATAATAATAATATCCTATCCCCATAAAAAAATAAATAATAATGAGAGTTGACATTGTTTTGTAAAAAACTTAAGGCCTATAAATTTTATTGTGTGCCCACATTTCCTGTGGCCCCCAAACCAAATGCCATTCTGGCTTCTTTACCTCTGAAATCAACATACTTCACAGTAGCAGGTCTCTCTTCAGCTTTCTCCAGTATTCCTTTACATCCTGACTCCTAATACGGTTTCAGTTTCATGAGACAATACAATACAACTAGACGGTGATGCCACAAGTCTTCACTAAAAGCCCCTAATACTTCTTCCAGTTTCTCAGCCATAATCTCCAAGACTTTCGACCTCCCTATCCTTCTACTTTGATTCTAGGTGTACTCACCTGATCTAACCTCCTTTCAAGAGGAATCTCTTCATCTCTGGAAAGCATTGCTATCTAAAGCCGTAAAGTTTCTGGGAATTCCCTGGCTGTCCAATGGTTAGGGTTCCACGCTTTCACTGCCAGGGCCAGGGTTCTATCCCTGGTGGGGGAACTAAGATTCCCAAGCTGCAGCGGCCAAAAATAAATAAATAAATAATAAAGATGTAAACTTTCTGAGGATAAATTACAATTCAATCAGATTTAGTAGGTTCATTATATAGTTCATGACCATAACGCTGGGAAACAAGTCCCTCAAACACCAGAGTGAATAAGATCCATTAAAAATTCCCTTTCCTTTTACTGAAAGACGACTTATAAGATTCCTAAAACTTATTGTAGACTGTGCATTGCCACCTTAACTATTTGCCTCCTTCTATGACATGATTATTAACATCCGTGAATCTCTGCCGTGGGAGGTCACTGTACCGTTAGCCTTTGACTGACTCCAGGCTAATACTGAGAACTCCACATTTCTTGGTCTCCCAAATTACAATAAGCTGTTTTCTTTATCTGTCGGTAGCTAAAATGGATCGTCAAGCTCAAAAACATAATGGAAACCAGAGTCCAGCTGGGTATCACAGTCACTCTCGCAACTCAGTGGCTAAAGAATCTCCCCATTGCTTCAGGACAGCAGCCTCAGCCACATAGTTAGCAGAAGTCATCTTAGATTTAAACTTAGGGTCACCTCTTCACCTCCAGTGTCAGAGGCCCCAGACTGAGATGCAGAAGCGTTTGCTCCCTCTCTCCCTAACTGCGGTTTGCAGCTCCCTTCCCAGGTAGGGGGAATCACAGAGAGGAAGCTAAACTATAATGAAAAAATGAATGGTGCACAGTGAATTTATGTTGCCATGTGAAAAGGTCAAGTACATCTAGGCGGTAACTGTATACATATCTCCGTGGGGAAAGTGCAGCAAGAGTTGTGCAATGACAGGTATGATGCATTCAACTATGCACCAAAATTTGAAAGCAATTGTTATTTATGTAAGACATGTAAGATGCATGGGCTATGGAGGAAAACAAACCACTACGCAGGTCCTGGACCACAGCCCCGCCTTCCGGGGGCCTGACCCAGCACCCCAGCACCAATCCGCGGGAGGAAAAGGATATCTCTCCTCTGCTCCAAGATGAAAGAAAAGCAACCTCCGGCGTCTGCCCAACCTCCGAGGACCCGTCCCTTACGCTGTGCGAGGAGCCTGGAAGTGTGCGTGCGCCTGCGGCTTGGCGCGTGCGCAAGGCGGCGGCTGTGTTTGCTGCGCGGTCCGGCGCGGGTCTGAGGTAAGATTTTCGCCTCTTGGTGTGTGTCCCTCCTCTGTGCAGTCAAGCAGGAGGGGAAGACACCAAAGAAGAGGCTTGAGGTCAGAGGACGCTGGCCTCGCGCGCTGGCCTGGCCGCCCCGGCCTCCGGCCGGCGCTGCCGGGCGGCGGCCCTTCCCGCGAGAGCGCGGGCCCGCTCGGCCAGCGGAGGTCCGGGCGGCAGCTCTGGGAGGAGGCGGGTCGGCCAGGCCTTGTCTCCACCCGCGATGCTCCCGATTTCAAAAGGCTCCAGAGCAATCTTTGGGTCCTTTCTCCACAAGGAAAAGGAATAGCATCTCCGTCGTTCTCGTCACGGTGACTCCGGCCCCAATGGCCCGCTGTCCCCGGGTCCCGGTGAGCACTCGGTGGCTTTGTTCCGGCCGTGGGTGTCGGCTATTGAAGTTTGGTAAGTTATATTCCGTTGGAAAGAGAAACCTTTGCAGGTTATTAGGCAGCACGTGTGTGTGATCTAAATAAATGCAGGAGTGAAGGAATTCATATAAATACTAAATTTACCACATCAGAGCCTTGTAAAGCCCCAAAGCTTCAAAAATATAGGAGTCTCTGGGAAGGAAGACGACGTAGGCTGGTTTCTGTTAGTAGCAGAAGTTGGAATTGAATTTACCGTAAGTAAGATGAGTTTTGACGGGTGGATTTTTCTTCCAGGTATTCATCTTGAAATTATTATTATTATTATTTTTTGTCCGCGCTGCGCAGCTTAGAGGATCTTAGTTCCCCAACCAGGAATTGAACCCCGGGCCTCTGCAGTGAGAGCGTGGAGTCCTAACCACTAGACCACCAGGGAAGTCCCTCATCTTGAAATTCTTATCTAAAGAAAATCTGTGGCGTCAATAAAACGAACATCCATGAACCCTTCATCTAGGTTCACTAATTAAGATTTTGTTTGTCGTTATATATATTATGGTGAACCATTTAATGGGAAATTGCAGACATTCACTTCCCCCTTTAATCTTCAGCATTCATCTCTTAAGAATGAGGACAGTCTCCTACTAAGAACAAAACTGCATTGTCCACCAAGAAAATCAAAATTCTTCCAGTTTTCCAAGAGTATCTTTTATGGTTGTCCGGTTTTTTTGAGAGCTAGGATCCAAATTAGATTTGCACGTTGCATTTTGGTTTTAGATTTCTTTTATCTAAAACATTTGCCTGTAGTTTTGGTTCCTGGCTATTCCAGGATTTTTGTATTGTAAAATGTTGGCATTCTGATATGATGTTTTCCTATGATTTCATTTAATTAACTTGTCTATCTCATACAGTGGACATTGTGTCTAGAGCAGTAGTGTCTAATACAAATATAATGTGAAGTACAGGTTTAATTTAAAAAATTTTAGTACCCAAGTTAGGAAAACATGAAGTTATTTTTAATAATATATCTTATCTAACCCAATTTATCCAGTTATTAATATATAATTATTTGTGAAATTAATGACTAATGTAGCTAATATAAAATTATAAATGAAAAATTTTACATTTCTTTTGTACTAACTGTTGGAATCTGGTATGTATTTTACACTTAAGCACATCTCAGTGTGGATGCTAAATTTTTGTGGGAAATTCTTGATCTGTATTTAGCTTTCATAAAATTTACTGTTGAAAAAGTAGATTTGGAAACCCAGATTGCGCCAAACATGCTGAAAAGTTTTTTAGTAACTGAGCAATTTTATTTCTAAACTTAATTAAAAAGTAAGTAAGATTAAGAATTCAGTTCCTCAGTCACACTAGCCACATTTTATGTTCACAGTAGCCACATAGAGCGAGCCAATGGCTACTAAATTAGACTGCAGGTTTAGAGACGTGAAAATTTCCTAGGTGATGTTGTGTACTTCATATTGTATCCCATCAGGAGGCACATAAATGCAAGTTGTCCCACTGTGTATTAGGAATGCAAAGCATTTAGTCAAGGTACCCATCTCTCTCTTGTGTAGTCACATTTTTCTTTTTGGTGATCTGTGGGTGATACTTGGTAATGGGGGAATAATCTCTTCCCCAACCCTTTCAATCGGTGGTTTTAACATCACTTGTTGATCTTCGCTTCAACCTGTTTTTACGTTGGGGGCTTATGAAATGTTTTTTTTTTTTTTTTTTCTTCTAATTCTGTCATTCCTTCTCCATTCTTTAGCTGTCAGTCTTCTATAAACAAGAGCTTTCTCTCCCCACTTCCCCTGCCCTCTATATTTTTTTCCCTTTCGGAGTGTCACAACATATCCCTGGATTTTTCTTTCATTCATCATATTATAAACAGTTGCTGTCATTTGATGCTCAAGCTGTCCCAAACTTGGCCAGGAGGAGTCCTTTTAATTTGATTCATGTGTCCCTTCAACACATACCTATTAGTCCTTGAGTGTAAATCCCCAGTTCACTTTGTACTTTCCAGTTACAGACCTGTAATCAATGATTTCTCCAAGAAGCCTCTTTCCTTATAGACACCAACGTCTCTGTGATGGGCTCAGTGCTACTGGGGTATAACTGTATCTAGGCTTTTCAGTGGTTATCTAAAATATATATATATATATATTTTTTTGAGACAAAATTGAAATCAGATTGTATTTATAATTTTATATTCTCCTTTTCATATAAATTATTATCATGAACATACTCTCATATTGTTATTCTTCAAAAACCCAATTAAAAAATATATTTTCTTACATTGTAAGTTCATACTCATATTCCTAGTAAAAATTTAATATGTGCTTTTTTCTTTATTTTATACTTGTATCTCTTTTCTCTTATTATAAAAACCTTGGTTTGTAATACCATTAATATATTGTTTTATCCAACAGTATGGGTACAGTAGTTTCAAAAATTATAATACCAATATTACTACCAACGGTAGACTTGCTCAATAAAGTATTAAGTTTCTTTGCATTTTTTTGTCCTTAATGGTTTATATTAAGTATATGCAGTTCATAATACTGTGCTCAAATATTTGTATGAACTCTTAAGTCTTTTCTCTCATGGTTTTGTTATCAGTTTGATACACTATTATGTACATTTAGTTTTAAGGTTTGCTTCCTTTCTGAATTAACTTATTTTTTTACTTTATAAAACTTTTTCATGGTTCAAAGATAAAACTGTATAAAAAGGTATATTCAGAAGTCTCACATCACATTACCACCAGTAGCTAACCATTTCCATTTTATTAGTTTCTGATGTAAACTTTCTCAAAATTCATATATATATATATATATATATATATATATATATATATATATATATATTCCTTCCTTCCTTCCTTCCTTTTTACCTTCACATGAATGTACTTCTTTCCCCAATTAAACTAAATACTGGAAATCAATCTATATCAGTTCATAGTGATTTTCCTTATCCTTTTTTGTGGGTGCTGAGCCCTTTATTAGTGCATGTGTGGTAGTTTAGTCAACTAGTGTCCTATGGATAGAATTTGTGTTGCTTCCAATTATCCTAACCAAAGCAGCCTAATAACAGTAGGAGCAAACCTGTAGTGCAAAAAAAGAAAAACAGATTTTTTGACTCATTGCAGTGTGGGAGACTGCATAGCAGAGGAACTGTGGATGTCTCAACCAAACAAAGCAAAATGTATACTTACTGGATTCTGAGAATTGTGACATTTAGGTGAAATTTAAAGGAAGCAGTAATTTGATAGGCTCAAAGCAAAGCAGGACTGTGTTAAGGGGTTAACATCAGGTCTGTACTACAAACAACCCAGGCTTTTGTTTCCTTGGAAACAATAAAATTAAGATAGATGTGGAATATTGTGTCCAGAAACCCTTTATTTGAAGCTCAGTTCCAGGTTTTTAAATTAAGGCTCCTTCTTGATGTCAAATATCAAAATAATGATGTATATCCTCCAGGCAAAATTGGGATGTTTCAGTCTTACTGATATAATTTCAAACAGTGAATCTCTGATAGTCTCTGATTTTACAGAACAAAGTTTCTCAGTGAATAATAAAGCAATAGTAACTCTGTTACATATTCTTTCATGAGATGGTCAGTGAAGTGCTGCCACAAGGGGAGACTGGAGGCCCGGGAAAAAACAAAGTTTATTATACTCTTAGGTCCTAGAGGCGAGGCAAGATGTAACCATGCAGGGTGATGTGGGAAAACACCAGGATGGTCAAGAGGCAGAAGGCACAGGAGAGAGGGGAAGGTTTAGGACACTGCCTTTATTGGGATTCCATGGGAAAGGCAAGGCAGGGCAGAGGAAACAGCCAGGATTGACTGCTTTGAATAATTTTGGCAGGCTTTGGGTATACGAGTGGTCTCTAGTTGCCTGCTACCTGGCCCTGGGATGTTTAAGGCAGTGAAATATTGCCTCCTACAGTGGATGGGTCTGCTGGAGGTAAGTATGGTTCTCGATTGGTTAGTTTGCGTATCAAAGTCATGCTCCGGGTTGAGTCCTTTGTTATTTCTCAGAGTTGGCTAGCCCCAAGAAAAGGTCTCTCCCCAGCCAGAAAGGATTTTTTCAGATGTCAAAAGTCATATAATATACAGAAAAAGTGTGTGTGTGTGTGTGTGTGTGTGTGCGCACGCGCGTGAGTGTCCAATACAGTCGGTACTCATGTTTTGATGAGAGTAAGGAAACTGGGGCAATGATAGTAGAGACTTTTAGACAGTGTGGCGTAAGTTCCCCTAACCAACACAGAAAACATTTTACTGTGATAATGGAAAGGAGAAACACAGGTAAAGTACGAGGAGTCCTTGTAGGCCAGCCCATAATTTAAGTTTCCCATTTATATTGCATTAGTCAAGAAAATAAATCTGAAATTTTTTGCAGTCCCTAACAATATCTTAGTGGAGTTGTACAGTAGATTAGAAATACTCTCATATCAGGGTGACACATCTGGCAGTGGTGTTGTTGGAGGGGATGAGCTGATAAGTTAGTAAAGTACATGTAAAGGTGGTTGGTGGTGTGTGGAACCAAGGGGAAGGAGTGCTAGTGGCTGCAACGCAGAAGGTCTTGGTGGAAAGTTGGAGGAGGTTAGTGGAAGAAAGCATCAGGGAGTGGGTAGCCCTTTTCCCAGAGGGTCCAGGGGTTGGCCAGTATGAGGCACGTGCCTCCTGGGGAAAGCAGTAATCTCTACTAATTCCTTTTCCTTTTTAAAATTAAAACTTTGTTTTTAGAGCAGTTTCAAGTTCACAGCAAAATGGAGGGGAAGGTACAGAGAGTTCCCATCTGTCCCCTGCTCTCCCCCCAGCCTCCCCCATTATCAGCATCCCCCACCAGAGCGGTACATTTGTTACAGTTGATGAACCAACATGGACACCTCATAATCACCCGAAGTCCGCAGATCACATTACAGTTCACTCTTGGTGTTGTAGGTTCCGTGGCCTTGGACAAACACGTAATGACGTGTTTCCCTCGTTACGGTATTGTACAGAGTATTTTCACTGCCCTAAAAACCCTGTGTCCTGCCTGTTCTCCCTGACCCCCACAACCGTTGGCAACCTCTGGTCTTCTTACTACTCCATACTTTTGCCTTTTCTAAAATGTCATATAGTTGGAATCACACAGTCCATTAATTTTTGGAATGATATCGATACTAGTAACCTCTACCAGATTTCCCTGTAGGCATGGAGTGTAGGGGTGTATGTTTTGGCAGAGAGCAAGGAGTATACCTGGATCGTGGGCTAAGCAGACAAGGAACTCAGAATCATAATAGAATTCCTAATATCAAAGGAAGAAAAGCACAAAGTGTCCTATGTCCAATCTGTGCCTTAGAAGAAACAGTCCCTGGGGTTTAGTGTCAGGGTCAAGTTAGCCCAGGGGGCAAAGTCATCTCCAACGGCAAGATCTCAGACTGGGGTGATGTCTCCTGGGGTGACGTCATCTCTGGTGGTGAGCTCCTGGGCCAGGGTGATGTTGCTGAGTGTGAGACTGGAGTATCCTTTTCAAGTGGGTACCTACTCCAGTTGATGTGGATCTCAGCATTTGCCATGTTTGGTTGAAACACTGTCTTATTTGGAGGGTTTGGGCCTCTGGATTGTAAACCAATGAAAGCACCCAGACCAATAATAAGTCCACAGTTACCTAAACTGTGGTGTGTAGCTAAACTCGACAGGGTTTTTATTTTTTGAATGAAGTTTAGGCTCAAGGTTTAGGCTCCCATATCAGTAGAACAGCTGCCTGGTCTTTGGGACAATCTATGGTTAATAGATCCCAGTGGAGTGCACCCCCTCAATCTGGCCTCCAGCCCTTATGGGATAGGGCAAGATAAAAAAAAATTATAAATATAGGTTAAGGTTTGGGGGCAAAATGGAGACCTTTTCAGGTTTATTTGTTGGACTGGAATTTAATGAATAGGGATTGTTCAGGAGACTATTAAGCATCTCAGTTAAACCAGTTATTGGGGTCATGAAAGTTCTATGAATACCTTTTCTGAGAGCCCAACATTGTGTATTCTGAGCAGTGAAATGCATGTCTTTGGTACTAGCAGTAATGCCTATAACTCCAAAGGGAATAAGCATCCTGGCAAGGCCTTGTATTGTAGTCTTAGTTATATGTAAAGACATGTGATTTTGATTTATATTTTCGGTGCCTGTGAGGCAAGAGATTGCCAGAGTTCTGTACCACGATATAGGACCATTTTTAGATAATAGCCCAACAGTATATAATAAATGTGATGATGGGACCATTTGTTGGCTAGGGCATCCAGTGCTGAGATGACTGCCTGAAGTTTGACCAAGTTTGTTGTTTCTTGGGTCCCATCCTTTATTTAGGGACATCATGGCTAAGGGATGGAAAGCAGCAACATTCCATCAGGCTCCATCACATATGATGGTTAACAGTGCCATTTGTATAGTCCTCCAATTCTCATTGCTATTTACTCAGTTAATCCCAGGGAGCTTCCTAGGTAGTCAAGGGTCTAGGGGAGGGGTGACATCCTCCAGCACCATGGCATCTGGCAAGAGACAGGGGAGGCCACCCCTCCTGAAGGTGGAATATATGAAAGGGCCCAGATTTGGTTCCCTCCTCCCGTAAGGAGGCCTCAGCAGTCATGCTGAATTTATGGGGTATTGTTTCCATGACCCAAAGTATAATGGACAAGTGGTTATGGAGGGTCGCAGGCTCAAGGTCTGTGAGAATGTCTGTTTCCAAGAAAGTATGTTGACAGCAATTACTGTTTATAATGTACAGGCATACCTTGTTTTATTGTGCTTTCCTTTATTGTGCTTAACAGATAATTGCATTTTTTTTAATTGAAGGTAAATTCTCATATTGGAGAATAACAGTAACCTCAGGAGTTCAGGCTTTTGAGACGGAGTAACCTGCATTCAGACTCTGGCTCACCACTTCTTAATTGGTGATCTTGGGCCAATTACTACTCCTGTTTGAACATAAGTTGCCTCAACTATTGAATGACAGTAATAATAACTGTTGATAATCATAAGAGCTTCCACTGTTTCTGGCACATAATGAGTACTCAGTAAACGGCAATTATTATTTATATTCATGTGGTCTACAGTTTCTAATGACTTTCACATAATATAACTTCCATCTTCTACAGAGAGATGGCTAATGAATGATGCTTGATGACAGATGAGAAATGCCTCCTGCATAAAGATTGATGGTATGAGGCAAGACTCCTACTTAATCAAGAGGAATTGAGATTAACTTATCCATTAAATTCAGAAACTGTCTTGAAGAGACTTTGGGAATAAGACATGTTAAGGCAGATTTCATGAACAGATTCACAGGATGCCAGCCATTGACCTTTTCCCTTGTGGTGAGGCCTTGTTGATGCTCCTTTCAGAGACCGTGCTTTAACTGGCCTGTGAGCAGCCTGTCTTGTGGTCTGGGTCTATGCAGTCCTGCTTCTGGGCTGTCTAGGAGTGGGCTTAAGTATATAACAATATACTGTTGTCGAAATCCTGGGGCTTGGGAAAGAGGGGTAAGTATGCCTATTTTTGTGGGAGAGGTTTTGCTTAATCACATGGTGAGTTATTATTGTTAGCCAAAAAAACCCCAACAGTTTTACTTCTCTGTACTTTAATTTCTTTATCTGTAAAATGAGATTAGATTATTAAACTCTTCTTGTTTATCAAAGCCCCAAATCCCATTTCTGACTTCAGATGAGGCGGGCTGTAGGGCATTTTATGGCAGCAGTGTGTGTGTGTGTGTGTGTGTGTGTGTGTGTGTGTGTGTGTGTGTGTATGTGTATGTTCACTTAGAATTAGTGTGGAGTGGCTGCCAGGCTTGTGAGTATGGAAACTGTGGGCAGCCTGGCTTCTCAGGTTTTGTTTCTTCTCCTCAAGGTTGTCTTTCTCAAGACTTTCTCTTTTCATGAGGAGAAGTCAGAAGGGGAAAGGATTGTGACTGGGTGTCTGACAAATTATTTTCAGGTCAGTAGGAAATTTATTCTTTTATAAAAGCACATGCTTCTTCCTACGAGGTGGATATGTTTCCTACTAGTGAAACAGAGCTTCTGTTTCAAATAGGGCCTGCTTAGGGACTGAGTCCCCAGTTAAATTTCCTCAGGTCTTAGGGCCTTTCATTTACACAGGAGAATGATACTATCACTCCAGTATTTACTAATTCATTCCAGTATTTACTAATTCAGTCCAATTCGTCCATGCTGATTGTGTGCTCTCATTTTGCTATGATAGACAGGGAGCCGACATGTGCTTCTGAGAATTTGTACTGTCACTGGAGGAATAATTTCATTTACCAGCATTTACTGTTTCTGTAATGTGCTCAGGACTATGGCTAACCTGTCAACAGACAAAAATAAGACCAGAAGAGGTCACAATCTAGTTGTGGTGAGATACGTTCAGTTAGGTGAGAGAGGTGCTCTTAAAGCTACGTAATTGGATGAGGTCACCATGAATACGTCCAGGTAGAGAGGAGAAGGGGCTTGAGGACCATCAAGCCCTGGGGTTGATTATGGAAGAACATAAAACCTGTCTAGGCTTTGAGTCTCCCTCCTTCTCCAGGGAACATTGATGGAGATGGCAGTTGCTTGATGCCAGGATGTTCCTCTTGAAAATGAAGATCTGTTCATTGTATTGGCTTTAATTTTTCTAGGATAAAAAGCTTAGGACTTCAAAATTATGTATATAAGCTTGAGCTTGGGTTTTAGGCAAAAGACTGGCAACCCTTTTGTTGCACAGTGAGAGAGAGAGAGAGAGAGAGAGAGAGAGTGTGTGTGTGTGTGTGTGTGTTTGCATTTTAGTTTTATTTGAAAATTTACTGGTGTGATAAAGTTGACATGAACAATTTTGTTGCTTCTCAAGTTATACCTGAAAGTATTTGATATCCCTGAAGAGCAGAGTCTTGGCCCCTTATTTATGGAAGTATTTGTCATCCCTTGCATGTTCTTCTTACATCATGCATCTTTCTCTGAGAGCAGGGCACCAGCTATGCAGACCTGGTCTGACCTTTCAGGTGGAACAAAGAGGAAAGCTGAAGAAAATGGAAGAGCTTTCCAAGTGAGGGAAAAGGCAGATGTGATTCTTTATGAGAAACAGCTGTAATCCATGAGAGCTGCAGTCCATTTGGAAATGTTAAACAGGAGGCTTTTGAAGAATTTTTTTCCTAAGGATGCTGAGGTCATTTGGGTTCTGAGGTTCCTTGGGTACCTCAAACTTCCCTTTCTCTTCAACTTTTCATTCGCCTTCTTAAACTTCCTTTTGGCTTGACAGTAGGATCTGTCCCATTTTTTTTTCTTTAAATTTTGCATTTGCATTAAGCTCTTTATCCATTTCCTTTCAACGTTGTTTTCCTGGTTATGCTGCTTTCTGTTCATTGTCAGTCTCAACATTTATAGAATCATTTCTTAGTAAATCACCTACCAGTTTGACCACAGCACCTTATCATGCCAAACTCTTAGTCCAGCCAAACTTCTTAATCTCTTCTTTTTTTAAAAAAAATAAATTTATTTATTTATTTTTGGCTCCGTTGGGTCTTCGTTGCTGTGCGTGGGCTTCCTCTAGTCGCGGCGAGCGGGGGCTACTATTCGTTGTGGTGCACGGGCTTCTCATTGTGATGGCTTCTCTTGTTGCGGAGCACGGGCTCTAGATGCGCAGGCTTTAGTCAGTAGCTGTGGCTCGAAGGCTCTAGAGTGCAGGCTCAGTAGTTGTGGCGCACGGGCTTAGTTGCTTTGCGGCATGTGGGATCTTCCCAGACCAGGGCTCAAACCTGTGTCTCCTGCATTGGCAGGTGGATTCTTAACCACTGCGCCACCAGGGAAGCCCCTTTCTTTTTGTTTTAAAATGTATCTTAAGTCAGTGTTTGAAAGTAGATACACATTGGCCTTCATTTTTAACATCTTCCTTCCATTTATTTCTCCAAGAACATAAATTTTTTTAATCTTATTTCAGATTGGGAGATTTGTCTTAATGCCAGATTGTCAGCACCTCAGTGGAATATTTTGGATGGGAAAAAATCCAGTGTGGTGGAAATGGTAAGATTCACAAGATATAATTCCTTGCCTTCCACACTAGTGGAAGATTAGCAGTTCCATAAGATAGGAAAGCAGCATGATAAACATGACAGATATTTGAGACTAGTGTCATTCACCTGTTTTTCATAGTCTCTGGGCATCGTGAATTTGGGGAAAACTTTAAACGCCCCTCATGATATATTTCTTCACACAGAGTTCACTCAGCTGAATATTCCCATATATGTCATTCAGATGAAGTTTTTTTTGTTTTGTTTTGTTTGTGGTATGCGGGCCTTTCACTGTTGTGGCCTCTCCCGTTGCGGAGCACAGGCTCCAGACGTGCAGGCCCAGTGGCCGTGGCTCATGGGCCTAGCCGCTCTGTGGCATGTGGGATCTTCCTGGACCAGGGCACGAACCCGTGTCCCCTGCATCGGCAGGCGGACTCTCAACCACTGCGCCACCAGGGAAGCCCCAGATGAAGTTTTTGATAAATAATTTCATCTTGATCAATTATCAGTTAAACTCTATAAAAATCCCTGTGAAAGTAAAGAATACAACAAAACTTTCTAGCAGAATGATCACTTCATTCTGCTTGAAAGCACTGAGAGTCTGGAACCATGCATTACAGTGAAAATGGAAGAAAAACAAAAACAAATAAAAAACTTCAACCATACTAATTTGTTTCTTGTATAGAAAAACAGAATTCAAGGCAGAGGGGAAAATCTCTGAATATAACAAGGTTGGAAAACTTTTTAAGTCATCATTAATCTCTTCATCAACAGGAGAGAAACTACATTGGAGAGAAATCAGTTTTAACCATTGTGAAGAAGGCTTGAGTGAACACTCATGCCTTAAGGCTCAAAGGAAAACTTACATTAGAAAAAAAACTTGTGAGTGTTATCAGTGTGAAAATGCCTTCATAAAGAACTGTGCCCTTGATCTACACAAGAAAACCCATTCTGGAGAGAATGCTCCTGAGTATAATCGGTGTGAAACAGCCTTCAACCAAAATTTACAGCTGGTTCACAAGAAAACTTACACTCAAGAGAACCCTATAAATGCGCTGATTGTAAGGAAGGCTTACCTTCTTCCTCATACCTTAGGGAATGTATAAGAACTCATGGTGGAGAGAGGATGTATGCTTTTAAAGAACGTAGGAAAGCTCTTTCTCATTCTACAAACCTTTTTGTACATATGCGAACTCACTAGAGAAATACCCTATGAGTGTAAAGGATGTGGGAAGACTTTCACTCAATCTTCATGTTATTCAGCATTTAAGAATTCACAGTGGACTGATGCCTGTGAAATGTAAGAAACTTGAAAAAGCCTTTTCTTATTCCCCAGATCTTGCTAAGCATATAAGATTTTATACTAGAAACATTGTGTTTGTAAGGAGTGCAGCCCAGAGTTTACTTTTCTCAAAACAGTATTCACATGCAAATTCAAACTGGAGAAAAATCTTATAAATGTAAGGAATGTGGAAAAGCCTTTGTTAGTTCCTCATACCTTACTGTACATATGAAGAATTCACACTGGTGAGATGCCTTATCATTGTAAGGAATGTGGGAAAATGTTTAGTATTTCATCTTGCTTTAAAAGTCACCTGGAACCTCACCCTGGGGTAAAATCTTATAATTATAAGCACTGTGGGAAAGCCTTTATTTGATTCTCATTTCTTATTCGACATTTAAGAATGCACCGTGTAGGGACTTTCCTGGTGGTCAGGTGGTTAACACTACGCTTCCAATGCAGGGGGCACGGGTTCTATTCCAGGTGGGGGAACTAAGATCCCACATATGCTGGCATAGCCAAAAATAAATAATTAAAATTTAAAAAAATTTTAAAAAGAGTGCACAGAAAGACCTTTTGAATGTAAGGAATGTGGTAAAGCATTTAGATAATCCTTGTACTTTAGTCAACATAAAAGAAACACAGGGCTTCCCTGGTGGCACAGTGGTTGAGAATCTGCCTGCTAATGCAGGGGACACAGGTTCGAGCCCTGGGAGGATCCCACATGCCGCGGAGCGACTAGGCCCGTGAGCCACGACTACTGAGCCTGCGCGTCTGGAGCCTGTGCTCCGCAATAGGAGAGGCCGCGAGAGTGAGAGGCCTGCGCACCGCGATGAAGAGTGGCCCCCGCTTGCCACAACTAGAGAAAGCCCTCGCACAGAAATGAAGACCCAACACAGCAAAAATTAATTAATTAATTAATAAACTCCCACCCCCAACATCTTAAAAAAAAAAAAAAAAAAAAAAAAAAAAGAAACACAGGGCCTCCCTGGTGGCGCAGTGGTTGAGAGTCCGCCTGCCGATGCAGGGGATACGGGTTCGTGCCCCGGTCTGGGAGGATCCCATATGCCGCGGAGCGGCTGGGCCCGTGAGCCATGGCTGCTGAGCCTGCGCATCCGGAGCCTGTGCTCCGCAACGGGAGAGGCCACAACAGTGAGAGGCCCGCGTACCACAAAAAAAAAAAAAAAAAAGAAACACATACTGGAGAGAAGCGTATAAATGTAAAAAATGTGGAAAAGCCTTCACTATTTCATCAGGCCTTACAGTACACATGAGAACTCACACTGGTGAACAACCTTTTGAATGTAAGGAATGTGGGAAATCCTTTACTCGATCTACATGTCTTATTCAACATTTAAGAGCTCACAGTGGGGAGAAGCCATATATATGAGGAATATGGGAAAACCTATAGTAATACTTGATGCCTTTCTGAATGTATACACATTCACACTTGAGAGAGAACTTATGCTTGTAAAGAGTGTGGGAAAGCCTTTGATACTTTCACACTTACTGAACATGTACTAATTCATAGTGGAGATAACCTTATTGTAAGGAATGTGGGGAGCCTTTTGCTCTGCCTTATACTTTAATATTCAGCTGTGAGTTCACAGGTGTGAAAATATTACGAATGTAAAAAGTATAGGATTTCTTTTAGTTTTTATTCTCTGCTTTGGGAAAGTATGAAGGCACACATAATGAGAAATCCCCTGAATTAAAGGGATATAGGAAAGCCTTTGATTGTTCTTTGTCATTAGGAAATATGATTCACACTGGAGAAGAACCATAAATTATAAATATAGGGAGTGTGGAAAAGGCTATGTTAATTTATTGTAAAAGTCACACTGGAGAGGTAATGTATGAATGTAAAAACAATTAGAATGCTTTCAATGAATATCTTTTATATATTTTTATAAATAAAAATCCTAAAAAGTTTTTTTTTTTTTTAATGAAAAACCTTTGTTACAAAGAGGTTTTTAAATAAGACCTTGGGAAAGTTTTGGAGTACATGTTTTCACTTACTGCATAGAAGAAAATTGATACTGGAAAAGAAAACCAAGTATATTTTTATTTAAATGAGTTGCCTTTCTTTGTGCATTTTTTTTTCAAGGTAGACCCATACTTTTAAAGACTAATGATGTTGAGCATAAATATGGTCAACTGATCTTTGACTGAGGAGCAAAGGAAATGGAATGTAGTAAATATAATTCTTTTCAACAGGTGGTGCTGGAACAACCAGACACCCACATGCAAAAGAATAAATCTAGACACAGACCTTGCAGTCATCACAAAAATTAACTCAAAATGCATTGCAGCCCTAAGTGTTAAACACTCAACTATAAAACTCCTTGAAGATAACACAGAAGAAAACCTAGAAGACCTTGGATGTGGCAATACTTTTTTTTTTTTTTTTTTTTTTTTTTTTTGCGGTAGGCGGGCCTCTCACTGTTGTGGCCTCTCCCCTTGCGGAGCACAGGCTCCGGAGCACAGGCTCAGTGGCCATGGCTCACGGGCCTAGCCGCTCTGCGGCATGTGGGATCTTCCCAGACCGGGGCACGAACCCGTGTCCCCTGCATCGGCAGGCGGACTCTCAAAGTGGCAATACTTTTTAAAATATGACATGGAATACATGATCCATAAAAGAAATAATTGATAAACTGGACTTTATTAAAATTAAAAACTTCTGCTCTAAAAAAGGCATTGTCGAGAGAATGAGAAGACAAGCACAAATTGAGAGAAAATATTTGCAAAAGACACAACTGATAAAGGACTCTTAAGACTCAGCAATAAGAAAATAAACAGCTGATTAAAAATGGACTAAGACCTTAATAGACACCTCACCAAGGAAGATATGCAAATAGCAAATAAGCATTTGAAAATATGGTCCACATCATATATCATCAGAAAAAAAGAGACCACTACAAATCTATGAATCTATGAGAATGGCCAAAATCTGGAACACTGATAATGATAAATGTTGGTGAAGATACAGAGCAACAGGAAATTTCATTTCATTGCTGGTGGGAATACAAAATTGTACAGCCACTTTGGGACACAATTTGGTGGTTTCTTACAAAACTAAACATAGTCCTACCAAGTGATACAGTATTCACACTCCTTGACATTTACCCAAGTAAGTTGAAAACTTATGTCCACACAAAAACCAGTACATGCATGCTTTGGGGGTTTTTTGTTTCTTTGCACATGAATGTTTATAGTAGTTTTATTCGTAATTGCCAAAACTTGGAAGCATTCAAGATGTCCTTCAGAAGGTGAATGGATAAACTGGCACATCCAAACAACACGATATTATCCAGTGCTTAAAATGAATGAACTATCAGGCCATGAAAAGACATGGAAGGGGCTTCCCTGGTGGCGCAGTGGTTGAGAGTCCGCCTGCCAATGCAGGCGACACAGGTTTGTGCCCCGGTCTGGGAAGATCCCACATGACGCAGAGCAGCTGGGCCCGTGAGCCATGGCCGCTGAGCCTGGGCATCCGGAGCCTGTGCTCCGCAACGGGAGAGGCCACAACAGTGAGAAGCCCGCGTATCGCAAAAAAAAAAAAAAAAAAAAAAAAAGACATGGAAGAACCTAATGCATATACTAAGTAATGCATATTATTAAGTGAAAGAAGCCAATCTGGAAAGATTACATACTGTATGATTCCAACTATATGACATTCTGGAAAAGGCAAAACTGTGGAGATCATTGGTTGCCAGGGATTGGTGAGAGTGATGGGTGGAATGTATAAACAAAGCACAGAGGATTTTTAGGGCAGTGAAAAATACCCTGTATGATACTCTAATGGATATACGTCATTACAGTTGACCCTTGGACGACAAGATTTTGAACTGCATGGGTCCATTCATATGTAGATTTTTTTTAAATGAATATGTACTACAGCATTACACCATTCATAGGTGGTTGTATTTGCAGGTACAGAACCCAGAGGGCCAACTGTTAAGTTGTACTGGTGTTTTCGACTTTGAAGAGGGTTGGGGACGCTAACCCCCATGTGTTTACGGTGGAGCTGAGAAAGGCTAGTGGGCACTTCTGCCTCAAAACATCCTGCTTTTGTTCCTTGAGCAAAGCCTGGAGTCCACATGATACTGCCTGGTCAGGCTGTGCTCATTATGTGGTGAAAGAACCTAGCCTCCTTAAAATATTTTTGGAATGGAATGTAGATTAATATTTTTCCGGTTTAAACACATGCTCCTAGTCTTTAATATTAGTAATTAAGTGCCTAAGATTTCTGGGCTCTTCTGTACATGGGCAGATATTTTATGGCACCGATCTGCCTGAGAGGCATGGTCAGCTGCGAGGGGTTGAGCTTTTAAATACAGATCTCCAGATATGGGTGATTCCATTAAATAATAAGGATCCTACTAATGATTAAGTTTTTTTATGTCTAGGCAGATGTTTTATTCATGGGGGTGTCTAGAAAAGGCACAGAGAGGAAGCTATTGAAATTTTTAAAATCCTTATTTCGGGCTGTCTAACTGTAGTGACAACAACCCCAAAGCACCTTAAAATCCGTCTTTTCTCTACTACCAGATTTCCGTTTTAAATCATGGGTTCCGGTTATGCATATTTAAGAATCAACCCTCTTTTGGCCCTGATAAAATCCATTTCTCGGCGGGTAGCTTAAAGTGCTGATCGAGACTGTTTTTTGTTTTTAATACCAGGATAATCATTGTTTAAGTTGGAGTCTGGACAAAAAAGTTCTCTGACTTCTGTGGGGCTTGCTTTGGTTAGGAAGAGGGGAGGGGAAGTGACCCTGCAAGAGAATCCATAATGGCTGAGTAGTGAAGTTTGGACTCCTTTTCCCTTCTGACTGCTCAGTCTCCTTTTCAAAACCTTGGGGATCTCTACTTTTTCCATCGAGGAGACCATATGGAGTCAAAGACCCGGGCTCAAGTGCCTGCGCACCATTTTACTTAAATGTGCAATCAAGAGTGAGTTACTCTACTTGATAAGCCTCCTTCGCTTAAAATAAACTTGCCTGCACTTCGCCTCAACTCTGTGCCTAGGCTCCCTGGCCAGGCCTCAGCCAGTCTCTCCGGGCCCGCCTCCCAGCCCCGCTCCCCGCCTCGGAGTTCCGGGGGGGTACTGAACTACTGGAGGCGGGAGCCTCAGGCCCGGGACCCGAAGCGGAGGTGCGCGTCCGCTGGCGGCTTGGTCCTCAATAGCTGCTTCGCGCATTTTACCCGTTTCCATATCCGTTGGCGTCCGATCCGGCTGGGACTTGGGCCCAAGTCCAGGTTCCGACCACGAGTCTGGAAGGGCCGTTCGATAGTGGGGAGGGGTCAAGGGTAAGGTTTACGGCGCCAGCTGCTCCCGGACCGCGGCGCCTCCTGCTGGGCTTCACGCGCGACTTCCCGCCCGGGGCCTCAGGACGCCCCGCTTGTCCTCCAAGCCCCGACCCGCTCCATTCGCGCCTGCTGGGGCCGCGGCTTCTTCCCGTCTCCCACTGCTCGGGCGGTCTGTCCCCGGCAGGAGGCGGGTCTGGAAATAAGGGCAGGGCGCGTCCGCAGGGTCTTTTCTCCATCGCCTGTCCTCCCCTCTTTAAAAGGCCTCCCCCAAGTCAGACTACTGTTCCTTAAGAAGATGCCCTTTCTTGTACCTCATATTCTTCCGTTATGACATTTTTTTAAGTACTCATCAGTTCACGGACATCTGCCCTTTTTTTTTCTCTTTGATCTGGCTTACAGTTCTCTAGTGTGTGGAAGCAGCCTAGTCCCCTATTGGTGGACGATTGAGTTGTTCCCATCTGAATGGGCTTGTGCATGTTTCTTCATATTTCTGTACTTAGGACTTTAAGGTCGATTTAGACTTTAGAACTAAAGTTGTCGGGTCATGTGTAATATTCCTAGATATTGCCAACTGCCCCCGTTCTATTTTGAGCGCTCAGACGTGTATTTTGCATCCAGCAAGCTGCACACCTCTCTTAGTTTTCAAATAATCTTAAACTATAGATGCTTTGGGATGTTTCCATATCATCCATGAATGACAGGTTTATTCTTCCTTTACAGTCCTGCAACCTATCATGTCTCCCCATCCTTTTCCGCTCTCCCCAACTTACTGCACTGTCTGTATCATGATTAGTAGAAGGAGCCACTTCTGTTTCTGTGTCTCAAAGGCCTTCAGCTTGTATTAGTAAATTGAAATGTTTGCTCTATGTTTTCGATACATTTTCAGGTTTAAAGACATTTCCTTCTATTCCTCTTTTCCTCGTTTACTATAATTAACATGTAACTAAAGTGTACAATTCAGTGAATTTTAGTATAGTCCCAGAGTTGTGCAACCATCACCACAATCTAATTTTAGAAAATTTTCATCATCCCAGAAAGAAATCCCATACTCATTAGCACTCACTCCCCATTCTTCCCTACCCCCCAGGACCAGGCTACCACTCACTAATCTATTTCTTGTCTTTACAGACTTGTCCATTCTGGACATTTCATATAAATGGAATCATACAATATTTTGTCTTTTGTGAATGGCTTCTTCCACTAATGTTTTCAAGTTTCATCCACATTGTAGCAAGTGTCAGTACTGATTCCTGTTAATGGCCAAAAATATTCTTTTGTATAGATACATCACATTTTATTTATCCACTCATAATTTGATGGGCATTTGGGTTATTTCCACATTTGGGCTATTGTAAATAACGCTGTTATGAACATTCTTGTTAAAGTTTTTGCGTGGACTTAACGTTTTCATTTCTCTTGGGTTTATACCTAGGAGTGGAATGCTGATTCATGTGATAATCGTATATTTAACATTTTGATGGACTACCAAACTGTTTTCTAAAGTGGCTGCACCATTATTCTTTACCACCAGCAAATGAGAGTTCTGATTTCTCCACATACTCACCAATTGTTATTTGTCTTTCTGATTGTAACTATCAAAATGAGTGTCAAGTGGTATCTTGTGGTTTCATTTGCATGTCCCTGGTGGCTAATAATAAGCATGTTTTCATATGCTTAATGGCCATTGTATTTTCTTTAGAAAAATAGATATTTTGCCCATTTTAAAAGTTGAGGTTTTTTTAATAGAGTTGGCTAAAATTACTTTTAAATCGTGCAATGTTGGGTATTATCAAACATTTTTACTGTATTATTGACATGATCATACTGTTTTCTACTTTGATCTATTCATGAAACAAATGATATTAATTGATTTTCTAGTAAGCCTCTCTTGCATTCCTGGGATAAACTCAGCTTGGTTCTGATGTATTATCTTTCTCATTTTTTGATGTATTTGATTTGGACTTTTTCTATAGACTCTTTGTATCTGTGTTTATTAATGAGACCTGCGTATCATTTTGTTTCCTTACAATGGCTGTCATGTTTGATATCAGTATTATACCAATCTCAAGGAACATTCCTCTTCCTTTATCTACTTAATCAAGGTAATCCCTTTGATAAGGCAAACTGTTTGGTGATATCATCTTAAAAGTGGCATGTCCATCCCCTCCCCTTCTTTCCCCCCATGGTAATTATGTAAGGTACTGTCATAGATTAATCAAAATGCACACATGACGTTTTGGATCGTGCACATTTCTGGAATTTTGCATAAGTGTGTCTAATCCCGGGAAGATCTGAGTCAGATTAGAATTCTCTCTTCTTTGAATAAAACCTCTGAGCCTGGTATTTTCTTCATGGGAGAAGTTTATATGCCTAGTTCTTTATTTTGTTTTTGCTCTTTTGATTGTTGTTTTGTTTTTTAAAGAATCTATCTAGGCAGTGAATTATTTGGGCTGGAGAGACCTGGAGTCTCTCTGAGGGGGTCAGCAACAACCCAGATTATTCCACTTTTATACATTTTTTAAAATTGTGGTAAAATATATACAATATAAAATTTGCCATTATAAACATTTTTAAGCATACAATTCAGTGGCATTAATCACAATCACAGGGTTGTGCAACTATCACTGTCCAGGTCATTTTTGATAATTATTTTAGGACTATTCAGTTTGTTATTTCTAGTCTTATTTCTAGAATTGAGCTATTTCAGGAATTGAGCTATTTCCTGTGACTTCTGAGCTTGATTAGCATACAGTTATTCACAATATCTTACATGTTTAATCTCTGCAGCATCTGTAATTGTGTTCTTTTTTGCTTTTCAATTTTCTTTGCACCTTCTCCCTCTTTTTTTTCTTGAATAATCTTGCATGATTTTTCCTATTAATTTTCAAAGAATCAATTTTTTTTGTTTGATCTCTTCTGGATTTTTGTTTTCTGGTTCATCATATTATTCTTTCTTTCCTTCAATTTTTTAAAATTTATTTTGAGATTTTTTTCCTCTAAATCTTTTTTTTTTTGGCCATGCCGCATGGCATGCAGGATCTTAGTTCCCTGACCAGGGATCGAACCCAGGCCCTTTGTAGTGAGAGTGCTGAGTCCTAACCACTGGACTGCCAGGGAATTCCCTAAATTCTTAAATTGGAAACTCAGACTAATTTTTAACTTTTGTTTCTAATATAAGTACATAAAGCCTGCTTTTTTTTTTTTCCCTAAGGCCCACTTTAGCTGCAACCTACAAGTTTTGATACTTAGCACTGATCAATAACCATAGTATCAATGTACTTTTAAATTTCTAATTTAATTCATTAATTATATCTTTTACCCATGAGTTCTTCGTAAGTGTAATAATGTTCTCTAAACTCCAGATGTCAATGGCTTTTTTCTATTAGATTGAACTATGGTGAAACTGCTAACATTCAACCTTTTTTTTAACCTATAAAAATGGCAGTTTCATATGGTTCAACATAATTTTCTTTTGTAATTAATATATAACTTAATTTCATTTTGGTCAGAGAACATATCTGTATACATCTTTGAAAGGCTTAAGAGTAGCTTTATAGTGTAACAGTGGGGTCAGTTTTGTAAACATTCCACTTATGCTTGAGAAAGATATGTATTCTCTATTTATTGAGAGTAGTGTTTATAAGTGTTTTAGATGAAGGATGTTCATTTTACTATTCAGACCTTCAAATCCTCTTTTTTTCCTCTGATCTATCTATTACTCAGAATAGTGTGTTAAAGTCTCTTACACTGATGGAGGTTTGTCAATTTCTACTTTAATTCTGTTAGCTTCTGTTTATAATTTTTATGAGACTATGTTACTTGTGTATACAACTTCAGAATCTTTATACTTTCTCGTTAATTTAATCTTATATCCTAATGTAGTTACCTGTTGTAGTGCCTTTTGTCTTAAAAATGTGTGAAATTAAGTTAGCCAAACAAACTTTATTTTGGTTAATATTTGCCTGGTATATTATTTCCATATTTGAGATTTAGTCTTTCTGTGTTGTTTTGTTTTTAGTGCATCTCGTGAAACAGCATAGAGCTGAAATTTATCTTAATCTAACATGGCAGTCTTTGTTTTTAAACTATAGAATTCAGTCTATTTATTTGTACATTTATTGTGATTATTGATAAAGACATTTTCTGCCATCTTACAACATGCTGTTTATTTTGCTTTTGTTGTTTTTTTCCCCTGCTTATTTTTCTTGCCTTTGTAATAATTGAAGTTTTTTCCTCATTCCATTGTTTCTTCTAGCCTGTGAGTTAAACTCACTGTGTTCTTCAGTAGTTGCCCTAGCTATTTTATCATGCACACTTAAAGTCTAAAGCTAATCAATACCTTTATTCTCTAACGGAAGAATACCAGGAGCATAAGACTATAGTCACTTCCCTCCCAATTTATATATTTTTATTTTTCAGTAGCATTCCAGCTTGCTTTTCCATCTCACAAATTAGATGTTGCTATTATTATTTTATATAATCAAAGTTCACTTAACATTTCAGACATACAAATTCCTATTTCCTGGAATACTGAGAATTTACTTTAGTGATGATCTTTAGATGGGTAAGCTCTCTTGGGTCTTTACTTAAAAATGTCTTTATTTTACTCCCCTTTTAAAACTTTAAGCTTTTCATATGGTAATTTTCAAGCACACACAAAAGTAGAGAAAATAATATAGCGAATCATGTCTTCAACACTCAATTTTCACAATTATCGATATTTTACTATTCTTGGATCCCGTAGGCCTGAGCTGTCTAATACACTAGCCATATGTGGCTATTCAAATTTAAGTTAAAATTTAAATTACTTAACACTAGCCTCATTTCAGGTGCTCAATAGCCATATGTAAATGGTGGCTATTGTATTAGATAGTGTACATAAGAGTTGGACAGTGCTGGTAGCCTAGTCACCTGCTTTTCCTTTTTTCTGGAGTGTTTTTACAGCAGATTCTGGACATCATGTCCTTTCATCGGTACTTAAGCATGAGTCTCTGGCTGGTACATAACCATCACCGCGTTTTCCCACCTGGCAAACTCCAAAGTTCCCCAGTTGTCTCCAGAATATCTTTTTACAGTTTGTTCAAATCAGGATTTTAACAGGGTACCCACCTTGTTTTTTTGAATATGTATCTCTTAAGTTTGTTTTATCCCCTCCTCCTCCTTTTTCCTTTTTTTTTTAAATCCACTGACTTATTGGAGATATCAAGGCGTTTGTCCTACATTATGGATTTAGCTGATTGCTGCTGCTTTGTGTTATTTAACTTGTTTATCTCTGTATTTCCTATTAAAAGTAGTTAGTCCAGAAGCTTGATTAGATTCAGGGTTTGATTTCATAAATTCACCCTTGAACCTAATGAAGATATTTTAACTGGATTTAGAATTCTAAGTTGATAAGTTATTTTTCTCTCAGCACACTGAGGGCGTCATCCTTTCTTCTGACATACCTTGTTGCTCTTGAGACGTGAGACATCAGTTTGTCTGTCCTTTTTAGGTGACCTGGGTTTTTTCCCTGGCTACTTTTAGATTGTGGGGGGAAAAGAAATCAAACACCAAAGAAGAAAATAAATGTAAGTGTGGATTTCTTTTTATTCTTTCAGCCTGGGATTTATTGTGCTTCCTGGATCCAAAGGTTAGTGTCTTTCACTAATTCTAGGAAACTCCTAGCTAGTTTCTCATCAAATGGTGTAACAAAGTTCTAATCTGGTGGTTAATCCTTGCATTGAATTTCTAACTTCAACGAGTCTGTTTCATTTCTAAAAATTACGTTTGTTTCTTAAAACTGTTTCATCATTTCTAGCGTATCTTATTCCATATTCATCCAGATTTCTCTTAATTTCTTTAAGCCTGTTAAATATAGGTTTTTTTTAACATAATGTCTAAAAAGTCTAATACCTGCAGTATTGTGCTTTCTTTCTCCTGCTGCCTGTGTTTTGACTGCTTCTCACTCATGGTACGTTATATATTTTATATATTTGTGTTTCATAATTTTTTTAACTGTGACTTCCTCAGTTTACTTAGAATTTTATCTGTGGGAATTCTTTGAGGCCTGGCTTGAAGTTGAGTTTTCCAGAGATAGGTCCATTTGCTCACACTAATTGCCTGGGGGACCCTCTTTAATGAAACCTAGAACCGTCTTTAAATAAAATTATTCTCTTGAGGGAATAATTTTGGATTACACAAGTAATGTGAATTTGGACTAAAACATAAGATTTTCTTTTTCTACTATATCTGATGCCAAGGTACAGACCAGTACATTTTCTCTCTGTCCCCTTCTGTATGGAAAGTTATCTTTCTTTTCTTTAGAACTTTTAATTATGGATTTTCAAACATACTCAGGAGTGGAGAGTACTATGATGAAATCTCCCTGTACCCATCATCCAGCTTCAATGATTACCACGATTTTGCATTCTTAATTCTTCCCCTTGCTTACTATAATAACTGAGTTTTATTTTCCTGGAGCATGTTAAAACAAATATCGAACATCATGTCACTTCACCCAGAATTTGAGTTGTATCTATAAAAGAAAAGGACATCATAAGGATACAACCAGCCTAACCCAGTCTGGGGGCAAAAGAGGAAGGAGAACTGTTACAGAGCAAGAGACTTACGGGACAATTCTTTTTTTTTTTTAAACATCTTTATTGGAGTATAATTGCTTTAAAATGGTGTGTTAGTTTCTGCTTTATAACAGAGTGAATCAGCTATACATATACATATATCCCCATATCCCCTCCCTCTTGTATCTCCCTCCCACCCTCCATATCCCACCCCTCTAGGTGGTCACAAAGCACCGAGCTGATCTACCTGTGCTATGTGGCTGCTTCCCACTAGCTATTTTACGTTTGGTAGTATATAGAAGCCCATGCCACTGTCTCACTTCTTCCCAGCTTACCCTTAGCCCTCCCCGTGTCTTCAAGTCCATTCTCTACGTCTGCGTCTTTATTCCTGTCCTGCCCCTAGGTTCTTCAGAACCATTTTTTTTTATATTCCATATATATGTGTTAGCATACGGTACTTGTTTTTCTCTTTCTGACTTACTTCACTCTGTATGACAGTCTCTAGGTCCATCCACCTCACTACAAATAACTCAATTTCGTTTCTGTTTATGGCTGAGTAATATTCCATTGTATATATGTGCCACATCTTCTTTATCCATTCATCTGTCGATGGACACTTAGGTTGCTTTCGTGTCCTGACTATTGTAAATAGAGCTGCAGTGAACATTGTGGTACATGACTCTTTCTGAATTATGGTTTTCTCAGGGCATATGCCCAGTAGTGGGATTGCTTGGTCATATGGTAGTTCTATTTTTAGTTTTTTAAGGAACCTCCATACTGTTCTCCATAGTGGCTGTATCAATTTACATTCCCACCAACAGTGCAAGAGGGTTCCCTTTTCTCCACACCCTCTCCAGCATTTATTGTTTGTAGATTTTTTGATGATGGCCATTCTGACTGGTGTGAGGTGACACCTCATTGTAGTTTTGATTTGCATTTCTCTAATGGTTAGTGATGTTGAGCATTCTTTCATGTGTTTGTTGGCAACCTGTATATCTTCTTTGGAGAAATATCTATTTAGATCTTCTGCCCATTTTTGGATTAGGTTGTTTGTTTTTTTGATATTGAGCTACATGAGCTGCTTGTAAATTTTGGAGATTAATCCTTTGTCAGTTGCTTCATTTGCAAATGTTTTCTCCCATTCTGAGGGTTGACAAGACAATTCTTTAATAAAAATAAACTTTTAATTTAATTCCTAATTTAAATAAATTAGGAGTTTGGGATTAACAGATGCCCACAACTATATATAAAATAGATAAAAATTAAGGACCTACTGTATAGCACAGGGAACTATATTCAATATCTTGTAATAACCTATTATGGAAAAGAATCTGAAAAAGAATATATATATGTGTGTCTGTACATATATATTTATATACACACACATATATAGCTGAATGACTTTGCTGTACACCTGAAACTAACACAACATTGTAAATCAACTATACTTCAATTAAAAAAATTTTTAAATAAACTTTTAACAGAAGTTTTTAGTATTATCACAACACCATTATCACACACCCCCAAATTAACAGTATTTCTTGATGTTATCAGTGGTCTTTAGCTAAAGACTACCAGGGGCACACAGAGTTAAACAAGTTGGATTTATTATTTACTGCAGCAAGGCAGAATGCACACCATGATGAACTGTGGGATATCTCAGTAAGAGAGTGTTAGAAAAGACTTATTAAGGAATTTGGTTTTGAACACGTGAAACTTATATTTTATAAATCGTTACCTCAATTAAAATAAATTTTAAAATTACTTTTTAAAAAGAAAGGGGAGGGACTTCTCTGTTGGTCCAGTGGCTAAAACTCCCAATGCAGGGGGCCTGGGTTTGATCCCTAGTCAGGGAACTAGATCTCACATGCTGCAACAAAGATTGAAGATCCCACGTGCCACAACTAAGACCCGGTGCAGCCAAATAAATAAATAAATAGTGAAGAAAAAAAAGGGGGGGGAACATCGCTCTTGATATACATACTAGCAAATTGGCTAGTAAGTTTAATAAAAAGTCATACATCATTTTAACATTCAAAAGGTTGCTTTAAAGGGCATCCAGGATAAAACTACTGACTCAGAAGCATACTGCGTATTGGAATTATAAAATGTCATTTCAAGGATCAAGAGTGTGAGTTGTAAGTGAACGTGATTTTTCAAGCTATAGTGGTATTTCCCGAGGGATGGTGATATTTAAAATAAAATTGTAGTTTAATCAAACAACAATACATTTTTTCCACTTTGGTAGAAATAGCTATTTTTGAAGGCAGATTCTCTAGTTTTCAAACTAATTTCTTTGTCAATGTTGGGCATTTTTTAGACTTTGTCATTGTCTAGTTGACCTTTGTCAGTTGAGAACCTA
This sequence comes from Hyperoodon ampullatus, assembly GCF_949752795.1. Classification (NCBI taxonomy): domain Eukaryota; kingdom Metazoa; phylum Chordata; class Mammalia; order Artiodactyla; family Ziphiidae; genus Hyperoodon; species Hyperoodon ampullatus. The sequence goes on from NC_136917.1 coordinate 31,734,297, forward strand.
AAATTATATAACTTAAAGTGATATATTTTTAAGATGCCAGCTGAAACCAGGAACTTAGAAAATGCAACTACAAAGCCTTAATATAAAAAAACAAACAAAAAAACCCACACATTTTTCTAACCTATAAAAAAAAGAATTGGGGCTTGTATTAGGTGCTTTTGGGATGAGTTCTGGATTGGATGTTGTAGGGTGCAAGGGTATTCTGTGTTGGGCATCTTAGTAAATGTTACCTACAAAGGGGGAAAACTATCCTGAGGCTAAAATTATAATTGATAAACAAGCAGCAGTCACTCATATTAGCCAGAAAAGGGGGATGTTTGGTCATTTTTTAGGTGTAAATAATGTTTATATTTTGTCCATGTTCAGACACAATTACAGAGTGTTCTTGCTTTTGTCTCAATATATTATGGTCACAGAGTGACCTTGTCTTGTTGCTGTTTTGGGTGTTGAACAGAACACCCAGACGTTGCTGTGAGTTTCAGGCCAGCTCCTGCATATCAGGGCCTGCTTTCTCTCTCTCTCTCTCTTTTTTTTTTTTTTTTGGTTCCAAAACCCAGGATGCTTTTCTCTTTACCAATATCGTCTAATAACCTGTCTGTGTTCTGTTAACCCCAAGTGTCTCAAATGTGTTTTTATAGTCGTTCGAATCAAGATCTAAGGGCCACACTTTACAATGGATTGTTAAGTCTTACGTCTCTTAATCAGGAAGAGTTCTCCCTTCCTCTTTTTCCTCCAAACTGGATTTGTCTGATTATGTCCTGTATATAATATCATTTAACCTGTCCTCTGTCTCCTCCTCTTACCCTTATTCTATAAACTGCTAATAAAAGGATTTGTTAGGATTTTTTTTGGCAAAAATATTTTATAATTGGTGGTGGTTTTTATTACATCATATCAGAAGTAATGATGTCCAGATGTCTCTTTTGAGATGTTAAGATTTATCAGTTGGTCCCAGTGTCAGCTTGATCTTACTTTATAAAGTTCCCCAGCACATGTACTTAGTCTTAAATTATCTCCTTCAGATTTCTTGTTAATTACAAAAGAAAAAAAGAGTAACTTAATGGGGAAACATGCTGCATACCACCTTAACCAAGTGATCAAAGTTAATATCAATAATGAGACAAGACTGGCATCATAAGCCTCCTAAACTGATGCAGAGAAGGACAAGCATCAATCACATAATACGTCATCCAAAAATGAACTTTGTGAATCTAATCATGAGAAGACAACAGACAAACCAAAACTGAGGCTGTCTGTAAAACATCTGGCCTGGACTTTTCAAACCTGGGAAGATGAAGAAAGGCTGAGGGACTGGTCCAGATTAAAGAAGATTAAAGAAACATACTTTGAGGGTGTGATCCTGGATGGGAAGTTTAAAAGGTGACTGCTATAAAGGACATTATTGAGCCAGTTGGTAAAATTCTGCATATGGATTGTATGTCAGATAGTAATATTAAATCCTGCTTTCAATCACTGTGTTTGTGTTAGAGAGTGTTCTAAGCTCCTATGATACTCTGAAGAATGTAGGAGAAAAGGGTCACGACATCCACAATTTCCTCTCAAGTAGATTCCTCTCAATATCATTCTTGATGAAACACCCACACTCACACCCACACCCACACCCACACACACCCGTACAGAGAGAAGAGAAAGAAAGCAAATGTGATAGAACTTTAACAACTGATAAAGAGTATAGGGAAGTTCATCATATTTACACTATTCTCACAACTTTTGAGTTTGAAATTTTTTCAAAATTATAAGTTGAAAATAAACATCCCCACTCACTTTTCACCTAATATTTTAATAGCCATTTATTGTCCTTGCCTAGGCCCATTAATTTACTAGTGGTTGCAGAATGGTGACTTTCTGATTCTAGCATTTTCTTCATAATAAATGAAGCTCCTAATAAAGTTTCTATGATTATTCTATAAAGAGCTTTCCCTTATCGCAACCATTTGGTAATCATAAAATATTGTTCATAAAGGAGGGAGCGGGGTGATACACGCTTGATTCTTTTTTTTAATTACATTTCTTTAAATAAATTTATTTATTTTATTTATTTATTTTTGGCTTTGTTGGGTCTTCGTTGCTGTGTGCGGGCTTTCTCTAGTTGTGGCAAGCAGGGACTATTCTACTTTGTGGTGCGCGGGCTTCTCATTGCGGTGGCTTCTCGTTGTGGAGCATGGGCTCTAGGCATGCAGGCTTCAGCAGTTGTGGTACGTGGGCTCAGTAGTTGTGGCTCACGGGCTCTAGAGTGCAGGCTCAGTAGTTGTGGCACACGGACTTAGTTGCTCCATGGCATGTGGGATCTTCCCGGACCAGGACTCGAACCCGCGTCCCCTGCATTGGCAGGTGGATTCTTAACCACTGAGCCACCAGGGAAGCCCTACACGCTTGATTCTTTTCACGAATTTTCAGAATAACAAAATTATATCCTGGCCATCTCCGATAGTGACCACTGAGGGGTTTTTTTAGTAACACTATAGACTCATGGCTTTGTTTTATATTTGGTATATCTCAACTGATTGTAGTCATTATTCTTTATTAAATTGTTTCATCTTAAGCCAGTGGGAACCTTTTTAAGTTTTCTCCTGTGTGGTAGGCTCCTTGCTTTCTGGTATAAGCTGTTCCAGGCTCATCTTGCACATTTCTTGTTCCACACTGGACTCAGCTATTTGCCAAAGGAGTCGTGGTTTCTTATACAGACAGATGGCATTTTGAGGAATTTTAACACTAGAGCGCTCACTGCTCCTGAGTTGTGAGTGACTCTAGGCATTTTTGGTGGTTCAGTCTAGGGAAAAGTTTAAAAAATAAGTACATACAGGGCTTCCCTGGTGGCACAGTGGTTGAGAGTCTGCCTGCCGATGCAGGGGACACGGGTTTGTGCCCCAGTCCGGGAAGATCCCACATGCCGTGGAGCGGCTGGGCCCATGAGCCATGGCCGCTGAGCCTGCACATCTGGAGCCTGTGCTCTGCAACAGGAGAGGCCACAACAGTGAGAGGCCCGCGTACCACAAAAAAAAAAAATAATAAGTACATACAATATTCCCATTCCTAACTGTTCTTGGATAGGGAGATAAAATCTGTACTGTATTGTTTGTGTGTATATGTGCATATATGTGCATTTGTGTGTGCGTGGTTAAAGCTAGTGTGAGGAAGCTTCCAGGCCTGTAAGTGTTGAATATCTCTCAGGCCTAGACTCTCATGGCTTCTTTCTTCTTCTCTAGGTCTGCATGCTCCAGGACAGGAGCCTGGCCAGGAGGGAGACACAAGAGGAAGAATGGCTGCAGGATTGCTGACAACCTGGTCACAGGTATGTGGGAAGTTACTGTTTCCAAAAAAGCATTGCTGTTCCTAAAGGATACATCTCTTGCCCATGACCCACAGCTTCACAGCCCAAGCAGGCTGGCCTCAGGCTTCCCCAGTTCTCTGGGCTTCTCAGAATGGGAGATAGAGAATGTCTTAGGAAAGGCCTCAACATTTGTTAATTTTTTTTTTTCAGATAATCCTCCAGGGTGAGTATTAGTTCCATATTCTGCTGGGTGCCATGAAGGAAATTAAAGACTTTTTTCACTAGGAAAGACATTCATTCATTTTCTAAGTATTTTTCTCATTCTGCAGTATGCTCAGTCTTGATCTTCAATAAGACTGGCAGATTCCTCACAACCTAGTTGTGGAAATATCAGTTCCACTGTGTTAGAAAAGCTGCTAAGCTGCTGGATGATATGGTCCAGGGAGTGAGGACAGAAGTGGAAAGTTCCAAGCATTGAGCCTTGGGTCAAATAATGAGAGACCTCTGAAGCATGTCTGAGCTTCCTATACATTGGGTCTCCTTCCCAAGTCCTGTCAGCCTTACTCGCCATCTTTCTGGTTCAGAGTTAGAGATGGTCCTTGGCTGAACCTGCGTATGTATGATGTTTTAGGACTCGGTGACCTTCGAGGAAGTGGCAGTGGACTTTTCACAGGAGGAGTGGGCACTGTTGGACCCTGCTCAGAAAATCCTGTACAGAGACGTGATGCTGGAGAACTTTAGGAACCTGGCCTCAGTGGGTAAAGCTGACCTCATTCCTTCGTATTCATTTGTTCATACATGTAATAGTTCTTTATCGCATATCTGTTCCAGAAACTGTGAAAAGAATGGCAGTACATGGTAAACACAGAATGGATGGTTCCTGCCCTTGTGGGGCAGTCTTGTGGCTTCCCATGAAAATGCACTGATTGTATTTTCTCGATCCTTAAAAAATTTAGGTAATTTGCAGATCTTGGGCTTGGAATTCAAGGGTCAGGTCATGTGGAACAAGGAATGTGCATGTCTGTTTTGGGGCCCTGTGAAATAGCTATATAATCTGATTGTTTTGCTGCTCCTAAAGCTACACTTGCTTATCTTCAGAATCCTTTAAAACCAAAGTATTGGAATCAATTTTGTGGAAAGATTTCTTGTTTCCTTCACAGTCTCCCCACATCATGTGTCTTTCCCCATGAGCAGGGCATCATCTCTGCAAACACAGTCTGATCACTGGGGTGGAGCAGGAAGAGCTGAGGCCACAGCAGAGAGGAATTCTCCAGGGTGCTTATAGAGGTGAGCCCAGGCAGAAAGGGGTCATTGTATGGAATAGCCACAGCCTGCGAGGGGTGATACAGTTGGAAATGTCAGTCATTGTGGGAAAGAAGGCAGAGGCCATTACATGAGCTTTCCTTCTTTCACCATCTCTCCATTCATTCATACTTCCATTTGGTCTCAAAGAAAAAACTATTTTAATTACTCTTTCAATTTCACATTTCCTTGAATACTTTTTGTTCAGTTCTCCCCACTTGCTTTCCAGATAATACCTTCTCTTATTGTCTCAAGCCTCCAGAATCCTTAGTAAAATACCTTCATTTCCATTGCTTGTCCCTATCATTGGCATCTTTTTCCAGAGCCAAGTTCCTAAATTAATTTCTCTGGTCACTGGTTTCATCTTCTCTTTCACATTTTCCTCCTATATTTAGTGTTATTATTTGAAAACAAATCCATAGGGTGCCTGCCTCCTTTTTCTTTCATCCCTACTTTTTCTCCCAATAATTATAAAAAATTTCCCCATTCACTTTCAGACCGGGATACTCAACTTAAATCAAAAGACGCAATTCTTACACACAATGTTCCTGGGGAAAAAACTTCCAATGGCATAAAAACGGTGAGATTCACTAGAAATGATTCCTGGTTTTTTAGAATGGGAGAACTCTGTGAATTTCAAGGAATTAAAACAGCAGCAGCACCCAAACAAGGGGAGACACTTGAGGCAAGTGGAATTCACTCATCAGAAAGCTGCTTCAGGAAAGCCTTTATGAATCCCATAAAATTGGAGAAATCTCCAAACCTACCTCAACACTTGCTGCCTTGCAGAGAATATCAAAAAGTAAACATTTACTTAAATGTGATTCAGTTATTAAGTATTTAATAAATAATTCATTCATTCTTCACACATGACTAGAAAAACTATATTTAGGATGCCCTTTGATGGGAATGAATACCATGGGGTCCTGGGAAGAGTATTCAGCTATTTCAACTTGAAAGAATAACGCAAAAGGTATACACACACCCTGAAAATGGTAAAAATGTTAGTCATAATAATATGCTTCATATATATGGCAGAATCCACATGGGAGTGAGTTCCTCTGTGGTGAAAGTGAGAAAGCCTTTAGTCACCACTTATTCCTTATTCTGTAGGCAGCAACTCACCCTGGTGAGAAACCAATGGAATTTAATCATTGTGGAAAATTCTTCAGAAAGAACTGTCGCCTTATTTGTCCAAGATATTGCAAGAGAGAGAAATGCTACAAATATAAAGAATATGGGCAAGACTCTGGCCATCCCTCAACTCTTAGGAGTCATGTGAGTACTCACACTGGAGAGAAAATTACTGAATTTAATGGTTGTGGAAAAATTTTCAATCAAGAATCATCCCTTAGGAAACACTTAACTCTCACAGGAGAGAAATCTTCTGAGTGTAATCAACATCTTATGTCCTTCAACTTACACTCTTCCTTTTCAGTACATGAACAAATACCTACTGGAGAGAAACTCTGTGAATGCAGTGACTATGGAAAAAGATCTTCCCTTAGTTTCCACAAAAAAATGTGTACTGTGGAGGAAAGCTCAAAATGTAATGAACATGGGAAAGTTTTCACTGGCCCCTTGTCCCTTCAGATATGTGTGAGACCTCACACTGGAGAGAAACGTTATGAATGTAGCAATTGTGGGAAAGCCTTTGTTTTTCAGTCTTCCCTTAAGAAACATGTGAGATCACACACTGGAGAGAAACCTTACGACTGTAATCATTGCGGAAAATCCTTCAGCCAGAGCTCTCATCTTAATGTGCACAAAAGAACTCACACTGGAGAGAAACCCTACGACTGTAAGGAATGTGGCAAGGCTTTCACTGTTCCTTCATCCCTTCAGAAACATATGAGAACCCACACTGGAGAGAAACCCTATGAATGCAGTGACTGTGGGAAATCCTTTATTGATCAGTCATCCCTTAAGAAACATACACGATCTCACACTGGAGAGAAACCTTATGAGTGTAATCAATGTGGAAAATCCTTCAGCACAGGCTCTTATCTTATTGTGCACAGGAGAACTCACACTGGAGAGAAAACCTATGAGTGTAAAGAATGTGGGAAGGCCTTTAGGAATTCCTCTTGCCTAAGGGTACATATGAGAACTCACACAGGAGAGAAGCCCTATAAATGTGTTCAGTGTGGAAAAGCATTCAGCACCAGCACTAACCTTATAATGCACAAACGAATACATACTGGGCAGAAACTATATGAATGAAATGACTACAGGCTAGCCTTAAGGGGTCCTTCACATCTCACTCATTTTAGAACTCACTCTGGAGAGAAACCCTATTGTGACCAATTTGGAAAGCCTTCAGGCACAACTCTTAAGTCACGTTATACTGGGACCAACCTTATAAATGTTATGGTTCTGTGATTGTATTTATCAGTGAGTGTTTAATCTTTAAAGTGTGACAACTCATTAAGTGATGAGTATTAAAGATTATACAGCACTCTAAATTCCCCTTTATCTACATCACAAAAGTTTTGACATATAATGTTTTTATTGTAATTAAGTACTAAATATTGTCCATTTCTCATCAAGATGTCTTGGACCAAACTATAGGTTATTTAGAAATATATATTTTAATGTGCAGACTCTGTGCATATTTTAGTTATCTTTTAGTTATAGATTTCTAAATTGCATTATGCACAGAATGCATGGTCTTCATGATACAGATTCTATAAGACATAGATTCAAACAGAAAATTATTAGAGACTTGCTACATGGCCTAATGTGTGAGACACAAGAAGTTGCTGTCCCAATATCCATTCCTCCCCTCCTTTCAAGTAACAAAACTACAACTGTATTCAAATTAGCAGTGTGGATAGTTCTTAAGGATTCATCTCCCAGCTTTCCTTGCAGCTGTGACTGCCTATGAGCCCACAGTCCTGGCCAATGAGAAAGGAGGCAGAGGTCACTGCTTATGGGTTCTAAAGAATTCCATGGGAATGGAAGCATCGCATCTGGCGTTTTCACTTTACCATTTGCCCTTTGTCTTATCTCTTCTTTTTTCCTAGAGAATAGACCAATAGGATGACAGTCATACACTACTGATTATATAATAAGGACATATTATTTAGCTATGTATAAGCAACTATGGGTTGCTTATTTCTGGACTTCTTGTAACATGAAAAAAATAAACTAACTGGTTTAACACTCTTGTGGGAAGTCTGTTTCAGCGGATTTCAGTCTCAACTGATACATCTCATATGGTCAAGTTTTAAGAATCCTTAAAGTATAGTTGAAAACAATGTGTATTCTATAATTTGTTGGGTATAACAGATTTTCAGTATATCTGATGGATAAATCTTACTGTGTTTTTAAAATCTGTATCATTACAAACCTTATCTCATGATCTCCCCTTTATTGAGAGAGGTATGTTAAAATGCCCCAGTATGACTGTGGGTAGTCAGATTGTTTTTTAAATTCTATCTTTTATTTTGAGGCAGTATAACTGGATGCATAAAAATGTAGTCATTTTATGTTTCTGGTAAATTGTCCTTTCATTCTTATATAGTGTTTATCCTTTTCCCCCTAATAATGAATGTTCATTAATTCACTTGATATAAATGTGAGCTATTGACCTAGTGGATAACATTTAATGCCTACTGATTTTTAAGAACAACCAGAAACAACTTACCTTTCTTCATAACCATGTTAATTATGATGTTCCTTGCAACACCAAGAGAGATCTCCTCCATGACATCCCTTGTGGGAGACAAAGAGATCAGGAGTTCCCCAGTGGCTGTTCCCACCAAAGATACCAGCAGCCCTCACCTATCTCTGTTGCTCCTTGCTTTGCTTCTGTAGTGATTTATTCCCCAACCTAGTGGGATATGAGGGATCTCATCCATAGAGACTGGTGGTTCAATGTTTAATGAAAAAGGAAAAGGGGAAGGAACATTTTGTTCTTGCTCCCAAGAAACCTCAGAAGGTTTCTCAACTCAAATCAGTTTGTAAATCTCCTGGTCAGTGTGCTTGGGCTCTCTTGAGTGCCGCTGCCTATCAGCATGTAAGAGCATCCTCCTGAAAACCAAATTGTTACAAAATAAGGATTTCCCCACCTTGGATATAGACTCTAGTCCCTCTGAGGTTGATAGGAACAGTCTAGAAAGGGAGGCCACTGCTCACAGCAGGGGTCACTCGGGACCACCAGGAGCTTAGCAGGTAAATATCTAAAGAAAAATAAAGAAATAAAGAAAAAACAGGGAAACACAAGAGACCAAAAGAAAAAAATTAAGTATAAAGGCTGGGGCTTTACGAAGCTACAAGCAATCCCCCCACCCCCTACAAAAAGAAAGGGGAAACTTTAAATCTTACGTGCCAAGTAGTTTTGAGGTCTAGCAAACGTAATGCTGTCTTCGATTGCTTACTGATTTAACAACAACAATGAAAAACCCCCAGGTGCAGGGGACAGCATTAGAGTTTAGCACTGTGTCCTGCCTTGTGGGATTGACCGGAGGAGATAGACTACTTCATGGATCGGCAGGATTATCGATATGGGAAAATCACTGTTAGGGCTCTAGGAACGAGGGGAGAGGCACGTAGAAGACCTTTTGATGTGCTTGCTTGGGGTGGGTCCCTGCCCGCAGCCACGCCCTTCTGGCGCCAGTATTCAGCGATCTAAATACGCACAAGACGTATCCCACCTCCAACCCCTCCTCAGAAACAGGCCGCGCCCCCCACCAGCAGCCCCACCTAAGGACTGGTTCCAGCCTCAACCTTGTCTTTGGGGCTCATTCTGTCCCCAGCCCCCGCACCTAGCCCACCCGGAACCCATCTGTACCCACGCCAGAGAAAACTAGAATTTCTCCACTTGAAGGGATCGAACGTGGCCTTCGACGCCATGGCGGAAACCCCGCCTCTTCCGACCCCGCCCGAGCCGGAAGCGGAAGTGTTGACCTTCGTTCGCCGCAGTCTCTTCCGCTGCGGGCCGGGTGTTTCTTGAGTCGTTTCCGGTTGGTTGTGGTTCGGCCGGTAGGCCGGCGCGTAGGAGAGGGAAGTAAGTGGAAGGCGGAATTAGAACGAGTTTGTCCCGGGCCGCCCTGGGGTCTGCTTAGGGAGGCCTACGCCGCTCACTTCCGCCGCGGCCTCGGGGCCTCCCGGAACGGCCAGGTCCAGAGGCCGCCCCGGCGAAATGTCCTAAGGGCGCTTCCGCGGGGTCGTTTAGGTTTCATCCTGTGCACCCCTCTTCAAAAGCCTCCAGAGCAGCCTTCGTGATTTTTCTTCGAGAGGTAAAGAATTTCCACCTTTAGGGTCCGTTGACTCCAGCCCCGTGTCCTCGAGTCCTCACGCACCCGGAGATTCCGGCACATGTCGGTGAGCAGTGGGGGAAAGGGCCTCCCTTTCCTTTTCTATGCAAAAAAAGAAGTTTCGTTTGAGAATTTGGTGTTATCTTTGCGCGTTCTTTATTTTTGGCGCATTACATTCAGGTAGAAATGTACTTTCATGGATGTCTATGGGGTGCGTTATTTTGTATAGAAATTAAGTTTATATAGGCCACAACTCTTTCTACAAAAGAGAAACAAGGATGCTCCCTTATCTCTTCATCTGAACTTCCTAAACCTGTACCTCCCCACAAAACTTCAAAACATGGGATTCCAAGAAAAACGGATGGAGCCTCTTTTGCCCTATATCTAGGATAATTGAACTTCTGATTAACAGGATGTTTGGTCTAAGTACTGTTTCCCCACATTTTTCGTTTGAAAAGTCGTAAACCTAAATAAAATGTGAAGCTTCGGTACAATTAATGTCCGTTGAAGTAGAGTCACCCATTTTGGGCATTTTGCATGTTTGCTCTCTTTCTCTAGATGAGTACATTTTTTGGTGAGCTATTCGCGGGAGTAAGCTGAAAATAAATTGCAGCCATGTATTAATACTTGACCTTTAAATACTTGGTAATGCATCTCCTAAAGATAAGGACATTGTGCTAATTAAACCACAGTACTATTATTTACCCCAAGAAAATTTAAAGTAATAATGTCACCTTCTATCTACTCTGTGAAAATTAAAATCCTCCACATTGTTCTGAAATACACTTCTGAGTGTCTTTGGATCTGAGATGCAGTCACGGTTTATATACGGCAGTTTTTTTGTGTCTTTTAGTCTCCTTTAACCTAGAGCGTTGGCTGTTATTTCTCCATTATATTGATTTTTTGAAAAGTAACACGTTTTAAAAAGTCACACGCTTTGAAGTTTTTTAAAGTTGAGATATAATTGACATATATTAGTTGCAAGTGTACAACATAATGATTCAATGTTTGTATATCTATTCCGAATTAAGTCTAGTTAACATCCATCGCCATCCATAGTTACAGATTTGTGTGTCTGTGTGATGAGAACTTTGAAGATCTGCTCTCTAAGCAACTTTCAAATATACAATACAATATCATTACCCATAGTCACCATATTGTATATTGCATGTACTCAGGGCTTATTTATTTTATAACTAGAAGTTAGTACCTTTTGACCACCTTTACCCATTTATCCCATCCCACTCTCCCCTCCTCTGGCAACCATAGATCTGTCTATCCATGCATTCTAGTTTGTTTTTTTAAGGTTCTACATATAAGTGAGGTCATATGATTATATGGTATTTGTCTTTCTCTGTCTGACTTCATTTAGTATAGCGACCTCAAGGTCCATCCATGTTGTTGCAAACAGCAAGATTTTCTTTTTTTATCCCATTGTGTGTGTGTGTTGGGTATGTATATGTGTGTGTGTGCATGCAAACACACTATGTTTTCTTTCTTTATTCATAGATTGACACTTAGGTTGCTTCCATGTCTTGGCTATTGTAAATAACATTGCAGTGAACATGGAGATACATATATCTTTTGAGTTAGTGTCTTTGTTTTCTTCACATAAATACCCAGAAGTGATATTGCTGTATCATATCATAGTTCTATTTTTAATTTTTTGAGGAACCTCCATACTGTTTTCCCTAGTGGCAGCCCCAATTTACATTCCCACCAGCAGTGCACAAGGGTTCCCTTTTCTCCACATCCTCACGAACACTTGTTATTTGTTGTCTTTTTGATAATAACCATTCTGAGAGATGTGCTATCTCGTTGCATTGATTTGCATTTCCCTTAATAGTAATGTTGAGCACCTTTTCACATACCTTTTGGCCATCTATATCTCTTCTTTGAAAAAAACATCTATTCAGATCCTCTGCCCATTTTTAAATTGCATTGTCTTTTCCTGTTGAGTTGTATGAGTTCATATATTTTGGATATTAACCCCTTAGTAGATACATGATTTGCAAAAATTTTCTCCCGTTCTGTAGATTGTCTTTTCATTTTGTTGATGGTTTCCTTTGCCGTGCAGGAAGTTTTTTACTTTCACATAGTTCCACTTGTTTATTTTTGCTTTTGGTGCCTTTGTTTTTGCTTTTGCTATTTTTGCTTTTGTTGTCAAATACAAAAAATCATCTCCAAGACCAATGCCAAGGGGCTTACTGCTTATGTTCTGTTCTAGGAGTTTTATGGTTTTAGGTCTTACATTCAAGTTTTTAATCCATTTTGAGTTAATTTTTGTGTATGTTGTAAGAGAGTAGTCCAGTTTCGTTCCTTTGCATGTGGCTGTCCAGTTTTCCCAACATTACATGTTGAAGAGACCGTCCCTTTTCCATCATATATTCTTGGCTTTTTTGTCATAAATTAATTGTATTTGTGTGGTTTTGAATTTCTGGACTCTGTATTCTGTTCCATTGATCTCTGTGTCTGTTTCTGTTCCAGTACCATACTATTTTGATTACTATAGCATTATAATACAGTTTAAATTGGGCAGCATGATGCCTTAGCTTTGTTCTTTTTTCTCAAGATCACTTTGGCTATTCAGAGCCTTTTGTGGTTCCATACACATTTTAGGATTGTGTGTTCTATTTCTGTGAAAAACGCCATTGGAATTTTGGTAAGAATTGCATTGAATCTTTATATTGCTTTGGTACAGGGGACATTTTAACAATAATTCTTCCAATCCATGAGCCACATAATATCTTTCCTTTTATTTCTGTCTTCTCCATTTCTTTCATCTACATCTCATACCTTTCAGTGTACAGGTCTTTCACGTCCTTGGTTAAATTTATTCCTAGGTATTTTACTCTTTCTGATGCAATTGTAAATGGGATTGTTTTCTTAATTTCTCTTTCTAGTAGTTTGTTATTAGTGTATAGAAACCCAATTGATATTTTTATAAATTCTTGCTTCCTTTATTAGCATAATTTCTTGTTTTTTCAATTTAATTTAGTTTTTATTTTATATTGGAGTCTAGTTGACTTACAATGTTGTGTTAGTTTCAGGTGTACAGCAAAGTGAATCAGTTATACATATACATATATCCCCTCTTCTTTTAGATTCTTTTCTCATATAGGTTATTACATATTGAGTAGAGTTCCCTGTGCTCTACAGTAGGTCCTTGTTGATTATCTATTTTATATGTAGTACTGTGTATATGTTAATCCCAAACTCCTAATTTATCCCCCTGCCACGCAGTTGATTTCTGTATATTGATTTCGCATACTACAACTTTACTGAATTCATTTATTAGTTTTAACAGTTTTTTGGTGGAGCCTTTTGGGTTTTCTATATATAATATCATGTCGTCTGCAAAGAGTGACACTTTTACTTCTTCCTTTCTAATTTAGATGCCTTTTCTTTCTTTTTCTTGCCTAATTGCTCTGGCTGGACTTCCAATGCTATGTTGAATAAAAGTGGTGAGAATGGGTATCCCTGTCTTTTTCCTGACTTTAGAGAAGCTTTCAGCTTTTCACTGTTGAATATGATGTTAGCTGTGGACTTGTGATATATGTCCTTATTATGGAGCAGCATTCCCTCCATACCTGCTTTGTTGAGTTTTTAATCATGAATGGATATTAAATTTTGTCAAATGCTTTTTTCTGCCTCTGTTGAGATTATGATATGATTTTTGTCCCTTTTTAAACTTTTTTTTAAACTTTTTAATTTTTTTTTTTTTTTTGGTTGTACCGGGTCTTTGTCCTTAGTTGCGGCACATGTGCTCCTTAGTTGCTGCACATGTGCTTCTTAGTTGTGGCTCACTGGCTCCTTAGTTGTGGCATGTGGGCTCCTTAGTTGTGGCATGCAAACTCTTAGTTGTGGCATGCATGTGGGATCTAGTTCCCCGACCAGGGATCGAACCCATGTCCCTTGCGTTGGAAGGTGGATTCTTAACCACTGTGCCACCAGGGAAGTCCCCAATTTTTGTCCTTCATTCTGTTAATGTGTATCATATTGATTGATTTGCAGATATGGAACCATCCTGCATCTCTGGATATATCCCACTTCATCGTGGTGTATGATCCTCTTCATGTATTATTGATTTGGGTTTGCTAATATTTTGAGGATTTTTGAATCTGTGTTCTTCAGGGATAGTGGCCTGTAATTTTCTTTTCTTGTAATGTTCTTGTCTGATTATAGTATAAGGATAACACTGGTCTTATAAAGTGAGTTTGGAAGTACTCCCTCCTTCCTGTTTTTTGGGAAGATTTTGAGAAGGATTGATATTCATTCTCTTTAAATGTTTGGTGCAATTCACCAGTGAAGCCTTACGATCCTGGACTCCGGTTTGTTGGGAGGTTTTTTACTACTGATTGATCTCCTTACATGTAATCAGTCTGTTCAGATTTTCTGTCTCTTCATGATTCACTCTTGGTAGGTTGTATGTTTCTAGGAATTTATCCATTTCTTAGGTTGTCCAGTTTTTTGGTGTACAGTTGTTCATAGCAGTCTCTTATGATCCTTTGTATTTCTGTGGTATCAGTTGTAGTATCTTTTTCATATTTAATTTTGAGCCCTCTTTTTTTTTCTTGGTGAGTTAGCTAAAGGTTTGTCTTATTTTGTTTATCTTTTCAAACCTCTCAGTTTTATTGATGTTTTCTATTTTATTTTTATTCTCTATTTCTTTGAGTTCCATTCTGATCTTTATTATTTCATTCCTTCTACTACCTTTGGGCTTTGTTTGTCCTTCCTTTTGTAGTTTCTTGATGTGTAAAGTTAGCTTGTTTATTTGAGCATATTGATATTTCTGATTTTATTTTCATGGTGTGTTTAAATGTTTATTCTGTTTCTTGTATTTCTATCAACTGGTAATTGGATCCAGAACAACAGCTAGCACACACTGTCTGAAAAGGGACAGGGGACTTTCCCGGTGGTCCAGTGGTTAAGACTCTGCACTTCCAATGCAGGGGGTGCAGGTTCGATCCCTGGTAGGGGAACTAAGATCCCACATGCTGCAGGGCGTGGCCAAAAAACAAAAAAAGAAAAGAAAAGGGACAGACAGGAAGTACTTTATGCTTTCCAGGCCACAAGGTCTCGAATTAGTCCATTCTACTTCTGTCGTGGGGAAGTAGCCATAGATCTCAGTAAACAAGTGTATATGGCTGTTTCTCCATAAAACTTTATTCACAAAAAAAGGCCTGTGAGTCATAGTTTGTCACTTACTTTTTGGTCTGCAAGCTCAAAAGATCATTTATAAAATATATCATAGATGATGTTGTATATCTTGTTGTATTTCATCAGGAAAACCTAGATTTATATCATTCTTCTGTTAGTGATGCTACATTTGATTACTTAAGGTAATGATCACCAGAGACCTGTATTTTAAAGGTAAACTACTTTTCTTCTTGAATAAGAAAGTAATATGTGGGGTAATATTTTGACACTCAGAATATCTTGTTTTCTAACAACCTTTATCAATTATTCTGGCATCTGTGATTTAGCACTACTAACAGTGATCCTCTGTGTATGTTGTTTCACGTTTGTAGAGGTGCTTCTTCAGGACTAGATTTTAAAGTTGGGTTTCTAGGTCAAAGGGCCAAAACACGGTTAATTTTTCTGGGTATATAAATCCCTTCTGTAAATCTTGTGCCATTTGGTAGTTTCTAAATCAACATTAAAATAGGATTAAAATTATTCTGGAGAAACATAAGGAACACATTTTAGTTTTGACTTCAAGGCACTTGTTTTCAAAAATGATATCCAGGGAATTCCCTGGTGGTCCAACGGTTAGGACTCTGTGCTTCCACTGCTGGGGGCCTGGGTTCAATCCCTGGTCAAGGAAACCAAGATCCCACAAGCTGCGAGATGAGGGGGAAAAAAAGTCGATATCCAGTCCACTTTCTTCCTAAGAGTATTCAAATACGCTTTCAGAAGTACAGTTTTAAAACGGGAATAAAGACACAGACCTACTTGAGAATGGACTTGAGGATATGGGGAGGGGGAAGGGTAAGCTGTGACAAAGCGAAAGAGAGGCATGGACATATATACACTACCAAACGTAAGCTAGATAGATAGTGGGAAGCAGCCGCAGAGCACAGGGAGATCAGCTCGGTGCTTTGTGACCGCCTGGAGGGGTGGGATGGGGAGGGTGGGAGGGAGGGAGATGCATGAGGGAAGGGATGTGGGAACAGATGTATATGTATGACTGATTCACTTTGTTATAAAGCAGAAACTAATAAAAAAAAATTTATTGCAGACACACACACACAAAAAAAGAAGTACAGTGTTTTGATTCGTATCGTGCACATGCATTTTATATGATTCCTATTTCATTTTGTGTTTTAATTTTTTGTTTGTTTTACTTCAATTTGTGCATATCTATGCTGTAACATTTGTGTGGTGATTGGCAATTCTGACAGTCCCCCTAATGAGCTAGGCTATCTTCCAGAAATAGGGAAACAATCGAGATCGAAATAAGGATAGTATTGCTTCTATGGGGTTTACAGTTTATTTAGGAAGACATTTTAAGTGATTGTTGGCAAGTTTGTTATCTGGACATAATAATGGCTTAATATGAGGGGAGAAGATATATTGGGAGGTGTTGATATTTAAGTTGAGAATGAAAGCATGGATATGACAGCTAATCAGGTTGTTGAGCTAAGGTGAGGAGGTGTAGAATGAATGAGAACATTTCAGATGAAGGGAACTTCATGAACAAAATTCCAGAGAAGTTGCGAATTCAGTGTATTTCCTAAGGTGAGGAAAGAGGGTTGTCTGAAGCAGAGCAGAACCAGAGAGTGTTGGGAGGTATATTGGAGAGTGGGGGATAGGGCCAAGGGAATTACTTACTCTGAATTATATTCTAAGGCCATGGGAAACTTAGGAAATATTTTAATCAAAGGAGTAATTTGAATCTGCTTACAACTCCTAGTTTGAGAATGGTCTTCAGAAAGTGTGAGAGTGAATGCATGGAGTCAACCTAGAAGCTTATGATAAATAAGCTTTAAAACACGATGGTGGTAAATTACAATTGGATTATTATTATGGAAAAGGAAATAAATGAAATGATTTGAGACTTTTATAGAAGGTAAAATTGAGAATTTTAATTACTTGATGAAGTTATTCCTTCATCTGTTGATTTACTAGAGGATATATTATAGTCAGTGCTTGAATGATTAAGACATAGTGAAGAAAACTGAATTCCTCACATTTGTTCACAGACTTGCAGATATAGTTTCCTAAAGACTAAATGGTAATGTTAACCTTTAACATCTTATGTATAAAATTAAAATGGGGAGGAGATAGAAATGAATCGTTAGTTTATATAAATAAACATATGCATTATATAAATGCATATATATAATAAGCAAAGAGAAAACGTGCAAAACTACTACTGTGCTTGTTTCTCTAATTGGTCTTGAGGTTGTGGTTGACATCCATGGGTTACTTCTTCAACAATCAGTTTCACATTTCCCTTGCCCTCAATGAGATCCTCACCTGGTCTGGGTTATGTACCTGGTGGAGTGACCCGAATGTTCATTCCCAGGCACACAACAGTAGTGTTAGCTGGGTCATCCATGGAGAAGGGAAGTCCATATTGTTGAGCCCACAGATAGGCTTTATCCCCTTTAGCCTGGCCATTTGGTTCATGGGCCCATTGAGGAAACACTGTTTTGTCTGGGAAAAGTAATTGACATCTATGGACTGCATCATTTTGTCCACCTGATTATTAATAGTCTTATTTGTAGTGGATTGCTCTTGGTGGACATTCATATAGGGCACAAATAACTTTACAGTTTATGTGCATTCAGAGATATCCTTTCATATACCTTTTCCCAGACTACTTTTCTTGTCATCAACCTTCCAATCTTGTTCCATTCACATCTTTGACTCTCCAGTCAAATGATTGACAACTGTTTGTGAAGCAATGTGTATCCATACATATGGCTGTTTTTCACTCCAGACCTAGCGACAGCCAAATATACTGCTTGAATTTCTGCCACTGGGAAGATTTTTAATTACTACTGCCTTTCAGGGTCGTCCCTTCAGTAAGGATATAGAGCTTCAGCTCTAAACTTGCAGGTGTAACTAGCTTACTATGCAGACCCATCTATAAACCAGGTTTTGTCTCAGCCAGCTGGGTGTAAGGAATACCACAGGAAGCCATAGACATGGACTGAGGAAGAGGAGGTAGTGCAACTGTACTTAGGTGTTGAAAGAGCCTTGGCAGCCTATCATACAATTTACTTGCACTTGCTGGAACTGCCTGAGCTTAATCCCTTAGGAGCTCCTAGGAGTTTGCATGTTCACCAAACTCTTTTGATACACATTTGCAGAGTTGGGCTTATTTTGTATGTAAGCTGTTTTCTCCTACCTTATGTTGCATACTGTCCTGTCCCCTTGGATTTTGCACTAGTTGTGTGTCCAGAGGCAACGGCAGGTAATTGTGGTGGGTCTCGAGAATGAGCATGCCTTCCAAGGCATCTGCTCTAAGTGAGATTATCACACATTTGTCAAGCAGAGGAAGGCTAGTATCTTCAGAAACCTAAGAGCAAGCTACTTCCCTGATAAGGGAGGCTCAGAGTGTCTTGGGGGTTCAATATTGTGAGTGTCATCAGGGTCCCCGTAGATGTCCCCATTTCAAGTTTCCTGTCTCATTCTTCCCTGATCAGTGCCTCATTTTCCCATGAAAAAGCATGTGAGACCGACTTTAAGTATGGTTGAATACTTGAACTCTGCATTTGATTTTTAGCAATATCTTCCCCATGTGACCACATGAAATGAGTTTTTAACCTGTCATGGAATCTCTCTGGTTTCAGACTTTGACTTGAGATAGTAGATCTGAGCTTGTCAGTGTCTGGGCAACTACACTCAAAAGAATCCATCTCTCACCATAACCATTATAATCACCATTATTGTTGTACCGTTAAGTGTAGCATTCACCTGGTCTCCCAAGGCAAGAGCTGTACCATAATCATCATAGGTGATTGCTTGACAGTTGTAATTCTGTGAATGTCTTTCCCATTGGCAAGGCTTTTAGCTCTATGCTTGAGTCCAAAGGTTTGACCAAACATATCCCAAAATGTCATCTTTACTACTTTGTCTCCAGGGATCACCTATCTTCACTATTGTGTATAAGTCTGCATGAAATGAAGAGACAAAAATCATACTTTGATTTCAACAGAAGTATAGTATAAAATTGTAAAGAGAATTCTGTCATATATCCTAGAGTTCATGGAGAGTACCTAAGGAAGGCCAAACTTACAGTGGGGCCCTCTCCCCAAGATTGATTTCAGACCTTGTTAGAGAAGGTACCATTGAATATGAGGAAATTTGCTAGGTTGCCAGGGCCAGAACTAGTTAACAGTCACTGGGCAAGGATGAAGCTCCCCTCTGGTATGCAGGCAAGCCATGACCGGTATGTAGATGTGGAGAGGGAATTGGGGTGCCACTGCCAGTGCAGGACCGAGAGCACTAAGTGTCCATATAAGGAGGCTGTGGGAAACAAGTGATGGGTGTGCAGATAAGCCGACACTGGTGTGAGTGCTTGAAAGAAGATGGTGTTCCTCCCACCCTTACATTCTTAGAGTAATCAAATACATTTATGAAAACAGATATATGTTGTATTATGAACAGTTATTTAGGTATAATCTAGGTGTACTTGAAGAGTGATGTGAAGGAGCTTCACTCTGTCAGTCACCAGTCAGGGGGTGCCTCTGGTGTGCCAGACACCGTGCCACTCTTTGCACTGGCAGACACTGGCATCCAAAACAGATACAGTGCTACCAATGATATGCCAAAAAAAGAAACTCTCCCCAAAAAAGCTGATCCTTATGTCAGACAACGTTGTCAAGAAGCATTACTAGAGATACAGAGGTCATGATAAACAAATCTGTTTCTCCAAAAATATAAAAAATCAAATGTGTATCCACTCAATAATATTGTTGCAAATATATAAAGCATTACTTGAAAGAAGTGGAAGAAGAAATAAACAATTGCAAAATTCTAGTGGGAGATTTTAATGTATTTTGCCCATAGTTTCACTAAACAGTACACGAAAAATCAGGACCCACATTTGAAAATGTTGTATTAATTGCCTAATATACATATATAGCATAATGTATCTAGTAACAGTGAAATCAGAAAGTGCTTGTCTGAGCGCAAGAAGTAAGGAATGGATGGAAAGGACAAGAAGGTTTTCCAGGGAAATAAATGTGTTCTGTTTCTTGTTCAGGCTGGTGATTATACAAGTACATGCAATTATCAAAATTCATCCACTAAATACTTAAGATCTGTGTATTTCATTAGACATTAATTATATCCAACTACAAAATAACAGAAAAATAAAACATTTTAGCAGGTACTGCCTCACTAAACTTACTCAGCCTCAGGATTCCTGGTTTGAGACCCCTAGTAGTAAGTACAGTTATAAGGGAGTTTAGACACATGATTTTTTTTGACCTCATGTATGTATGGGTTTTAGTCTTCTCTACTGAAGAGTAAGGACTGTGGGGACAGTGAGGATGAATATGGTTCATAGGTAATGAACTGTGGAACTTTAATTGTCATCATTCATATACCATTTTGTAGACCAGCATTTGGCCTGCTGGTCTGTGTTTGATATATTAAAGGTTATTGATATTTAACAAAAAGAAGTTAACTTTTAAATACAGAACGTTAAAAGACAAGAAGCATGAAGAAAGTCTGTGGAAGAAGTAAATAAACATAAAAGCAGATTTTTCAGTTCCATAAAAAAGGAACTGAAAAATAATATGAAAAGGTGATTATCTGAAAAGATTCACAAAATAGACAAATGTTGGGCTAAGTATGACAGGGCCTTGCTCCTTGTCCAAGGCAAGGAGAGAGTACAGACCTGTTTGATTTGAGTGTTTCCAAATGGAGACCCATGGAGACTTCCCAGTACTTTCATGTATTCTGAATTCTTTTGTAAAAAGTTTGATAAATTTTTTTCTGATCTTTTTGGACCAAGTGTGGAAGACCTAATGATTTCCCCTTTCTTTCTTTATCTGGCCCAGGAACTAACAATATATGTGGGGGGGGGGGGGTGTGCGTGCGTGTGTAGGATATCCTTTATTTTTTTTACCTGCTTGATTGTTTTCCCATGTTACTAATGAATTGATATATCAATTATTAGTTTATTGTCTATCTTCCCTAATAAGAATGGTGGATATTTAATGCCTAGAATATTTTCTGTATATGTTACTGCTCTCAACTGATTGCCTAGCACAAGGTCATTGAAAGAAAGGAGTAATCCAGTGATAAGAACTAAAGGAGGCCTAGGGCTTCAAACTTCTCCAACATCCATGAAGAGAAACTCAAGGATGTTGACCGAATAGAATGTTTTATTTTTTTCCCTTCATAAGCCCAGCAGCAGCCTACACCAGTGCTTTTCCAATATAAATATAATGTATAGATCACGTATATAATGAAAATGTTTTCAGTACCCACAATAAACAAAAATGAAGATTATTTATATGAATATATTTTATTTTATCCCATATATATTAAAATATCACTTAAACACTTAGTTTAAAATTTGAGATATTTTACATTTTTTTCATTTGAAGGGTTTTAAATTTATTGGACACTACATTTTTATCATATATACTTAATTTCTGCTTAGAGCATACATAATTTACAGTTGCAAGAGTAGATTTCAGTATTCAAGTTGTTCCAAACATATAGGTAAGCTGTAAGCTCCTAATGAGATATCTGGTACATAATGTCCTCAATGAATAATAATTGATGTTACTGCTATTCTTGTTGTAGAGCATACTTTTAGTAACTATGTTATCTACATAGAAAGAGCTAATTTATGATGTTGTGTGTGAGATAACTAATATTTGTTGATTAATGATTGATATGAAGCAGGACTCCAGATAACCCAATCTCCAGGGGCATGGAGATGTCCCTGTCCACTTGTATTCATGAGCTATCTGACATGATCTTGACATCAGAGAAAGGAATTTTAAGGCAAATTTCACCATCATTGCAACATGACAGCTATATGTCCCATGAGAAGTCCTTGTTAATGTCCTTTTTCAGAGACTCTACTTTAGGATCTGCCAGTCTTTTGGTCTAGGCCTGAGCAGTCATGCTTCTGGTTCATCTAGGAATTGCTGAAGGGAGCCAGATAATGCTGTTCTCTAACTCGGCTTTCTGGTATACGCATTTAGGTAGAGTTGCTGCATAACCTTATTCATGTATTTTATTGCCTTGACAAATGAAGTGTCACATTACTCAGGTCTTAAGGTTCCTTCCCTGTAAAATGAACCCATTACTCTTTTCCTGATGGGCAACATGGCTCACCATCCCCTTTTCTGGCTCCAGGTGAGACAGGACTACTCTGGCATTTCACAGCAGTGGTGTGTATATATGTGAGATTTCTTGAGTGTGCAAGGATAATTGGGAATTTTGAGCTAGAGTTGAATGACTTCCAGTAAGTGACTGTGGGAATTATGATCATCTCTGGGTACTCATGCCTTCTTTCTTTTCTCCTAGGTGTTCTAAGGACCCTTTTGCCTTCCTGAGGAAAAGATAGAGGCAGAAAGGATAATGGCTGAGTGTTTGAGAAGTTGTTCTGAGGTAAGAAGCAAGTCTATCCTTCTAAAAAATGAGCTACTGTATCCACCAGATGGACACATTCTGTTTTGGTAGACCTGTGTCCAGAGCTTCTTAAAGAAATAAAGCCACTGCAGGACTCAGTCCCTGATGAATTCCCTCCCTAAGTGGAAGCTCATACTGGTGACACATTACCCTGAATAATCTCAGTATTTCAGTAATGACCTCCTAATCTTGCCTCTCGTGATGGTGACTGCATATTTTTTGTTTTGCTTGGTGCTCTTACGCAGTAAGGAAGATGACTGTGCATTTCTCAAAGAATGTATTCATTCATCAGCGTTTACAAGTGCTTCCAGTTGGCTTAGGACTATGCTACAGGAGAGAAACAAAACACTTTAAGGCTCATTCTATTGAGATAAGTTCATGTATTACATGTTCCATTAGAGCTGTAGCTGAAGGATATCAATCATGAGTGAGTGTAGATAGAAGAGAACCTAGGACCATTGTGTCCTGGGAGAGATGATGAGAGACCTTGAATCATAGGTCACCCGTCTCCAGTCCCTACCATTGGTGGAGGGCTTACTTTGCTGAAGCTAGTATGTGTGTGATGGTTTAGGACTCAGTGACCTTCGCTGATGTAGCTGTGGACTTCACCCAGGAAGAATGGACTTTACTGGACCCCATTCAGAGAAAGCTATACAGAGATGTGATGCTGGAGAACTACAAGAACCTGACCACAGCAGGTAAGGCTGCCAGCATTCCTGTAGTGTCTTAGGGAACAGATGTATGTGGTGCACTTACTGTGTTGCAGCATGGGTGATGTTACATATGAATATAATGGAAACTAACAGACACTGGTCTTCACATGAATGAGTTTTAATTCGGTTGTCATCTGAAAATGTGCTTCTAGGACTAGCATTATCACCATTGCTGTTAGAAATGTGCATTCTCAGACTCCACCTTTCACCTACTGAATGAAAGTGCGGCATTGGGACCCAGTCATCTGTGTTGTGACAGACACTGGACTTGGTTCTCATGGACACCAAAGTTTGACACTCATTGGTATATTGGTTTCTCCATGTGAATGAACATCTTTTTTTGCACTTACTTTGTTTCCCATATCAAAAAAAGTCTTAAGCTTTGTAATTGTTTATATCAATCTGAATGTGGGCTTCAGGGGCCAGAGAGAAACAGTCTTTGTGGAGAACAGAAGGAGGTGAATTTCCTGTTTTATCTCTTCTGAAATAGTTTTACCACAGTTTTAGACGTATAGGAGCTGATTCACTGGACAGTTTCTTCTGTTTTTCTGGAGCTTCTTTCATTAATCTTTCCTCATAAACAGGGTATCAATCATTGAAACCCACTCTGATCTCTTGGTCAGAACAAGAAGATGATTTGAGGACAGTGGAAAGAAGAGGAGTCCCCCAAGGTGAGTGATTCCTGATCAATGAAAATTTCAGTGTCTTTGGAATAATAATGAGGAAACTTGTAAAGATGTGCTTTCTCACAGAAGGCTGAGGCCACTGGTCTCTGATGTTTCAGGATATATTCAAGTTGTCATACTTACGTACTTCACATTTACTCACAGTTTCTTATGAGCTCACAAAATGGCTTGTTCTTTCTTTTTTTAATATAATTTTATTGAAGTACAGTTGATTTACAATGTTATGTTAGTTTCAGGTGTATAGCAAACTGATTCAGTTTTATATATATATATATATTTTTAGATTCTTTTCTCATATAGGTTATTACAGAGTACTTAGTAGAGTTCCCTGTGCTATACATTAGTTCGTTGTTATCTATCTTATATATAGTAATGTGTGTATGTTAATCCCAAGCTCCTTATTTATCCCACCCTCCCACATTTCCCCTTTGGTAACCATAAGTTTGTTTTTGATATCTTTAAGTCTGTTTCTGTTTTGTAAATGAGTTCATTTGTATTGTTTTTTTAAATCAGATTCCACATATGAGTGTTATCATATGATATTTGTCTTTCTCTGTCTGACTTACTTCACTTAATATGATAATCTCTGGGTTCATCCATGTAACTGCAAATGACATTATTTCATTCTTTTTTACAGCTGAGTAATATGCTGTTGTACATATGTACCACATCTTTATCCAAAATGGCTTGTTCTGTTTCTCTTTTTTTTTTTTTTTTTTTGTGTGTGGTACGTGAGCCTCTCACTGCTGTGGCCTCTCCCATTGCGGAACACAGGTTCCGGACGCGTAGGCTCAGCGGCCATGGCTCATGGTCCCAGCCGCTCCGTGGCATGTGGGATCTTCCCGGACCGGGGCACGAACCCGTGTCCCCTGCATCGGCAGGCGGACTCTCAACCACTGCGCCACCAGGGAAGCCCCTGTTTCTTTTTTTTAACTTTATCATTTTGATGTAGGCTATTTTTCCAAACATTCCTCTTTTCCTTCACTGATAATATTCAGGTTTTTCCCCCATCATATTTAATTTTCATAGAATTCTTTTTAATCAGGTACTGAATTTTGACTCTGCATTCCTATCATTGTTAAATATTTGGCATAGCCAAACTCCTCAAATCTAGTATGTATGTATTGATATTTTTAGCATCTTTAATTTGGAAGCCAATACAAATGAGTATTATTATTTTTAACTCCTTCAGCCTCCTGTTTCTTTCTACAAACTCTTACATTTGTTATTCTTTTTTTATGGGAAATGCAACTTAAAACCAAAGGCTCAGCAATTCAGCAGGATAATCTTGGGGGAGAAACATCTGTTGGGATGGAAACAGTAACATTGGTAAGTTTAAAACATCATATTTCTCTTTTTCCACATTCAGAAAAGAAAGGGAATCTCATTTATAGCATGAGCACAAGTGATAGATGTTTGCAGTAGGTGGCAGTCACCCAGGGGAGAGCAATGTATGGTGAGATACTCAGAATAGGATGAATTTGGGGATATCTTAAACTTAGCTTGATACTTATTGCCTCAGAGTTCCCATAAGTCCTCATTTCCACATATGTAACAGGACATTTGAGATTTTACAACAATCCATGAAGCTGTACAGGATTATTTGAAGGTTGGAGTAGATGGAACATCATTCTGGCAGAAGGATTCCATCATTCAACTTGAAAGAAATCAACAGGGCAGAGGTGTATGAATGTAGTAGAAATGGTAAAAGTCATCTTCATCATTGTAATGATGTTTCAAGTGTGAGATGAGTAGGATCAATTAATGAGTCTGAGCAATCTTTGCATCATCATTCATCTATCCATCCACAGGCAAGAATCCACAATGGATGGAAACTCTGTAACTGTGAGCAATATAGGAAAGACTTCAGTGAACACTTGAGCCTTAGGACAGGCAGGAGAACTCAAAATGGAGGCAACACTCACGAGCATAATGAGTATGGAAAAAGCTTCCTTACTCTGCAGAAGAAAACCTCTACGGTTGTGAAGCATTTTGTGTTTAATCACCGTGGAAAAGCCATCATCCTGACTCCAAATATTGTGGACAGGAAAACCAGTGTGGGAGAGAAAGCCTTGGAATGCAGTGATGGTGAGGAAGCTTGTGTGAATCAGCCTTCTCTTCAGGCACAACTAGTAACTCAGAATGGGGAAAAACGCTGTGAACAGAAGGAACATGGGAGAGCTTCTATTCTCTCCACAAGGCGTGGTATACCTGTACAAAATCACACCACAAAAAAAAGTTATGAATGTAAGGAGTGTGGGGAAGTCTACATCATATATCCATTAAAATTCACATGGGAACCCACAATGGAGAGAAACCCTATAAATGTAAGGAATGTGGGAAAGCTTTCGTTATAGCTTATGAACTTAAGAGGCTTATAAAATCTCATACTGGAGAAAAGCCCTTTATATGTAAGGAATGTGGGAAAGCCTTCATTAGAGCTTATCACCTTAGGAGCCATGTAAAATCTCATACTGGAGAGAGGCCCTTTATATATAAGGAAAGTGGAAAATCCTATTTTTATCCCTTATTCCTTAATGATCACATGCAAAATCATAGTGAAATAAAAGTGCATAAATGTAGGGAGTGTGGGAAAGCCTTCCTTACTTCCTATAGACTTAACTTATAAAATCTCATAGTGAAGAGAGGCCTTTTCCATGTGAAAAATGTGGAAAATTCTTCAAAAGTTCGTCATATCTTAAGATTCACAATCGAATTCACACTGGAACAAAACCATATAAATGTACAGAATGTGGTAAAGCCTTCATCAGGCTTTTTGTACTTACTGAACATATGAAAACTCATGTTAGAAAGTTTTTATGTGAAGATTGTGGAAAATTTTTTGTCAGATCTCAGTTTAGGGACCATAGAAAATCTCACATTGGAGACAGGCCCTTTCTATGTGATCAGTGTGGAAAATCCTTTAAACATTCCTTATACTTTCATCGTCACAAGACAATTCACTCTGGAATAAAACCTTACAAATGTGAGAAATGTGGGAGAGCCTTCACTTGGAAATCAGACCTTTCTAAACATGTCCAAACTCATGGTGGAGAGAAAGAAACCTCAGGATGTAAACAATGTGAGAAATCCTTCAGTTATTCCAATTCCTCAGGAAAAACTCACCCTCTAGCAAAATCCTATAAAATGAAGAATATGTGAGATAGCCTTCAGTTCTCTTTGTTTGTTTGTCTTGAAAGAAATCACTGTCTAACTGATGTCAGGTATGTGGGAAAGCCCTCAGTTGCCCTGATACACTTGACGTGAAAAGAGCACACTGGAGAGATGGTCTTCAAGCATAAGGAATGTGGGAAAGCCATCGATCTCACAACCCAGCCTGTTAGGGCTCACAGTGAAGCCATACTATTAAGAAACATGGAAAACACTTTACTGTTTGCTCAGGGAAATATATGTTCCGTAAATATGGGAGATCTTACAATGCAGAGGAACTCTACTGATATAAGATTTCTGGAAAACTGTACATCTCTTGAGTACTTTGATGTTCACTTGTGATCTTACTGTGGAGAAGAACATTAGGCATGTGAGAAATATTGTACAGTCATCATTTTTTTCCACTAGATTGTTGCTCATGCTTAATAAACATGGGGTGATTCACAGGCAAGAGAAACGGAGTGTAGTAAATATGGGAAATGGTACTCTGAGTCTGAAATCTTAGGGTTTCTGAGAAAGGATAGTGTTCCAGGTGGTCCCAAAGATCTATTTTGAACATTTGTCATTTGGCCGTGACCTTTCCTGGGCAGTGATACGTCTTTCCCTCATCATCGGGCCAGGCCAGTCTAGTTGCTACATTTTCCAGGTCACAACCTGGCCAAAAGTGGGCCTACAGGATTCACACTTAATCCTCTTTGGACCCCCTGTTTTTTCCTGTTGGATGGACCTGGTCTTATATTATGAAGACAGGAACTGCTTGACTATGTATGAGGCTCACCAAGTCCATCTACATCAAGTCCCAATGGCCAAAGTGGAGGATATAGTACATCTCTGTAAATCTTGTAAAGATGGCCTCGTCCTCTCTCATACCTGATCCTTTCAGGGTCAGGGTCAAGCATGGGATGAGTGGAGAGGAAGTGAGATTTCATCTACTAATGTGAGACACCCTGATTTCCTGACCTTTGTGGGAGAACAACACCCTGACGCCTGTGGAGGACATTCAACCTCAGGCCTTGCAGGAAGAGGGTGAGAGCAATGATTGTTCCTTTTCACCCCTATATTCAGCTCCACACCCATGCAAAACAATCATGTCATGTGTCTGGATCAAACAATGTCTGCTGTAGGTGACATGTCCTCCCTCTGGGTTTGTCCTCCAATCCAAGTGCTTGAAAAGTGAAAAACTCATGTGACTGGCTGCTCCTGATAATGTGCGCTGCTTGATGCCATGACTGGCAGTTCCTGAAGGTGGGTTTTAGGTTCAGACACAGACAAATGACTAGTACACCTATTATTCCTCTTAAAGATGGCTTTACGGAGGTTGATCTCTCCTCAGTTACTCCCCCATCTTTGTCACCACTGGGAATTACAGAAATTGAACAGGATCTGTCAGGATTTTTTATTGGCTCAATTCTACCAGCTGTCAGTAATGTCCTCAGTACAGGTGTACCAACTGCACCATTATTGCTACCAGAACTAACCAGTCCCTCATTTATGTGCCACCAGTGAACCCAGCTACTGCATTACCAGGTCTGATGCATTTACCAGCAGGTATGCCTAACCTCTGCACCCCACATCATGCCAGGTGTCAGCCAGAACCCAGGTTCTGCCTTCCTAGGACTTTATCTAATAATAAAAACCTCATTTCAGCCTCTGATGAAAGGTTACAGAGTTCTCATGCTTGAGCAGCCTTGGGTTACCTCACGTATAGCCAATCAGGGTACAGCTTTTTTTTTTTTTTTTTTTTACTATTTATTTATTTATTTGGTTCTGCTGGGTCTCAGTTGTGACAGGTGGGCTCCTTAGTTGTGGCGGGTGGGCTCCTTAGTTGTGGCATGCAAACTCTTAGTTGTGGCATGCATATGGGATCTAGTTCCCTGACCAGGGATTGAACCCGGACCCCCTGCATTGTGGGTGTGGAGTCTTAACCACTGCACCACCAGGGAAGTCCCCAGGGTGCAGCTTCTTGATGACACTTTCTTGAGGCTAATCAAACCATTGTAATGATAATCCAAGTCAAGCTTAAAACAGAGTCTGGACTGGAATTAACCTCTGAACCTTCATTTATACATATTTATATGTGGAGTAATGTGTCATGTTTGGTTCTTTTTTGTGTATGCATATTGCTATTTGGCCTATCTGTTGACCTCTTTAATTATTGGCAGTGACACTGAATTATCAGCAGATTAGTCTTAACTCCCTTGAATGCAGTGTAATGGATTATATACTAACCCTGGATGACATTCTGATTTTCTGAAATAAGACCTATATTTCCAGTAGAATTTGTTGCAGTTGCCTGAGTCTGAGACCTCATGGGTCATGTTAGAGGTTTATATGCAGGTTGGCCTCATTCTGCTGCTTCGACTCCTAGTGATAGTGTCATCAACAAGTGTTTACTGAGATCCATGAAGCAGATTTCGTCCCAACTCTTGTTCTTTAGTGGTTGACAAGGTGCCATTTTCATGTGAAAATTCTCCAAAAGCCAAGTTGATGTGTGAACCAGGAGCTTGCTGAAGACCCTCCTCCGTGCATCGCTCTTGCCCCTGCTCATCATGTTCTACATGTGAATACAAGGCTCTGATCCCTTTTTTTCTCAGAATTGAGAAATGCAGTGAGGAACGTGGAAAGATGAGATCATCTCTCCCATTGAGACAACAAGAAGGCTTGGTTACTATTGCAAAGAAACTGAAATAAATTCTACAACCTCAGCATTGCTCTCCTGTAAGACAACCCAATGTAGTGCAGACTCCACATGGGCCCTCTGTGTCACCCCTGAGAGACTCAGGGACAAAGGGAACCAATACAAACAGGCTAACTTTCCTTGGAGGAGGGGAATAATCAAGTCACTGGTCCAACAGTTTTGGTGATGGAGACGTGGCTTCCTGGAAGAGGCAGAACAGTAGTGGCCAGGCTGGGTGGAAAGACAGAGAAGTATCTGGAATCCAGTAATGGAAGCTCTTCCCCAGACATTTGCCCATGTTTGGTGCAAGAAGAGAGAACAAGGATCCCTGCTGTCCTACTTCTTAATGAGGCTCAACAGTAAGTGTATCAGTAGTTACATCAGTTTGCTTTTCCTTAATTTCTCAATCTTATACTACCATTAATTTTTAATTTATTTTTTGGCTGCATTGGGTCTTTGTTGCTGCACTCAGGCTTTCTCTAGTTGCAGCAAGTGGGGGCTACTCTTCGTTGCTGTGCACGGGCTTTTCATTGCAGTGGCTTCTCTTGTTGCGGAGCATGGGCCCTAGGCCCACGGACTTCAGTAGTTGCAGCACACCAGCTTGGTGGTTGCAGCACACAGGCCCTAGACTGCACAGGCTTCAGTAATTGTGGCACACGGGCTCAGTAGTTGTGGCTCGAGGGCTCTAGGGCACAGGCTCAGTAGTTGTGGCGCACGGGCTTAGTTGCTCCAGGGCATGTGGGATCTTCCCGGACCAGGGATCAAACCCATGTCCCCTGCATCGGCAGGCCGATTCTTAACCACTGCACCACCAGGGAAGCCCTATGCTTAATTTTTTTTTTTTTTTTTTTTTTTTTTTGCGGTACGCGGGCCTCTCACTGTTGTGGCCTCTCCCGTTGCGGAGCACAGGCTCCGGACGCTCAAGCTCAGCGGCCATGGCTCAAGGGCCCAGCCACTCCGCGGCATGTGGGATCTTCCCGAACTGGGGCACGAACCCGTGTCCCCTGCATCGGCAGGCGGACTCTCAACCACTGCGCCACCAGGGAAGCCCTGCTTAATTTTTTAATGTCACTTTATACACAGACATTATGTGGACTTCAAAAATACCTACGTTTTTGCTATCCAATCTTAAAATCCTTTTCTTTTACTTGGAGCATTTACTGTATAATATAATAAATTACTAATAAATTTGGGTTTGTGTGTATCATCTTATTTTTTCCATATTTATCTCATTTTCCATCTTTCTCTACATTGTTAGTGTATTTTCATGCAGATGATTTAACTGGCGGTGATTGAAATTTATATGCTCCACTACTTTTCCTTTAGTTGCTACCCTGAAACCTTTTAAATTAATGTCTTTCATTGAAGTCTTTTTTTTTTTTTTAATTCATTGAAGTCTTAATACCTTTTCCCTTGTACAAAGTGTACTGGGACTTGTGAATACCGCAATGCCCATTGTCAACTCCTCAGCAACACACTGACCCAGAGACCCAGAAATCAGTCTGTAGTCAGGAGAGCCACAAAACAGGCCCAGGTGACAAAAAGAACCAAGTCCCCCCAGAGAAGTGGCAGAGCCGCCCCTGTCTTATGAGAGGTTATGTTTGACAGGGAATGGATACCCCAGTGGGGAAGTGCTCAGTATCATCAGAAACAGTGAAATTAGTGCACTATCATGAGGTAAACTGACCATCACCATAAGGGGACACAGCTGTGGAGACTGACTGCATGATTGCCCCGCTGTGGCCAAACAGTAATGATGATAGGAATGGCTATGACTGTTCCCCAGCTTTCCTGGGTACTTCATGTTGGCCTTTTCTATCCCAGACGACTTTGGAGCTGGCTGTCTGCCTCAGCCCCCAGTGGTGCATCCCAACGGATGCATTGGCTTTGTCCCCTGGCCTTGCTGGGACCTTGCAGTTAGTGCAGCTCTGGCCCTTTCTTCACTCTTTACCCAGACCTGCCGCTCTCACAGGCAGCTGTCTTCCTGCCTCTTTCCCTCCCTCTTGACTGCCCTGTCACTTGTCACATAAAGGGTGACTTGTGGGTCCCTGGTGATGGGGACATTATATAAGACGTTATTGCCCCTGAGCAGTATGTCTTTCCACATAACAGCAGAAAGGCATCTCTTTAGTACAGGAGCTTTGAGGCGAGGAGTGGGGAAGATTATTCATTAGAGTGAAGGGCAGAACAGGGTCAGCTTGTGTTTGTGCTCCATGAGGGGAGGAGAGATCTGCACCCTGAGCTTCTGAACCAGTTCACTTGTGACCCATTGGAACACAGCGCCTTTCACCACTACGAATCACTTTTGTCAGTGGAATCAATTTCATCATTCTTATCTCAATGTTAATGGAAAAGTTAAGGGACAGGTTGGGGATATCCTTCCGCCTGAATCTATCACGTCTTGTCTCTAGAGCAAAGCCCAGAGTTCTTGGTCACAGAACATGTTTAGACAGGTACACTGTTCAGCCCATGGTGACTCTGGGGGCACCAGGCCCCTGCACTGGCCTGGAAGGCCATGTGATTCCTCAGCAGCCAGGCAGATTGGAGCCCAAATATCTACAAGGGCAGCTCCAGGAGCTACTGGGCTCCCCTCAGCTGGGAATGCAGAACACTCTATTGTGTGGGCTTCGTCCTTGAAGCACTTGGTGGCTGATTTGTGTCAAAGCCCACCTTCCCTCCCCAACCACCGGCTCTCAGTGATGTGTGTCCGATGCTTTTCCTGCGTGATCCACTGCATTTGGCCTACCCTCTGGCGCCTGCCTGGGAACAGGGCGTTCCTGTTTCTGAATGGCTGAGGCAGCTGTACTTGTGAGGCTACTGACCTCCCTGTGCTGGCTGCCTACCGGAGTGACCCTGCATGTGGGCATTTAAAAATACTGTTTTGTGTTAGGTGTTTTGTTCAGTGTTTTAGTCTGAAATGCCAGCTAAACAGTTTGTTTTTTTTATATTCACTTTTTTTTACACTCTGCATTTCTCCATTTGGGGTCTGAGTTTAGTAGTTTAAAAAAAAACTAGCCTTTTAAAAAAGTCTGACTTTTGATTTGCAAATTGATTTAAAATGTACACTTTAAATAAACAGCTGATATATATACATTTAATATTACTAAAGGAACCTGTAGCACTTTACTGTCCTTTTATGAGCAGGTTTTTATACAGCTCGGTCTCTAAGAAAGGCACTCCACGTGCCACAACGAAGAGTAGCCCCTGCTCGCCGCAACTAGATAAAGCCCGTGCACAACAACAAAGACCCAATGCAGCCAAAATAGATAATTAATTAAAAATAAATTTTAAAAAAAGAGATAGTACACAGTTCCACGGGGGGACTTAATCACCTTTCTCCCCATAATGTTTCTCCAAACAATAGAGAAAAATGAGTTTTAGGCCATATATGTGAAAACAGTGAGCGAAGGCTTAATGTATGTGTACTGAATACTGTCTCTCTAGTAACTTACAAATCAGAAAGTGCTTGTCTGGGGATGAAGGTGAGGGGATGGACTAGAACAGGCAGGAGGGCTTTGGAGGAAAGATAATTATGTTCTGTATCTTGTTTCAGCTGGTGATTACTCAAGTATGTGCAGTTTTCCAAAGTCATTCCCTGAATGCTTACATGTGCTTTTCATTGTACACTAATTGTATCTTTAAGTTTATTTATTTATTTTTGGCTGCATTGGGTCTTCATTGCTGTGCACGGGCTTTCTCTAGTTGTGGCAAGCGGGGGCTACTCTTCGTTGCAGTGCACGGGCTTCTCACTGCAGTGGCTTCTCGTTGCGGAGCACAGGCTCTAGGCACACGGGCTTCAGTAGTTGTGGCATGCAGGCTCAGTAGTTACGGCGCACAGGCTTAGTTTCTCTGCAGCATGTGGATCTTTCTGGACCAGGGATCAAACCCGTGTCCCTGCCTTGGCAGACGGATTCTCAACCACTGCGCTGCCAGGGAAGCCCCACTAATTGTATCTTAACAACAAAAAGTAAACATCCTATGCAGTCACCAGGAAAATAAACAGATTTCTGGCCCTGTTCAGTACAGGGTTTCCCAGTTTGAGGAATGTGGTATTAAGTAGAATCTCTACTATGAAATAGATAGCTGGTTTTCACCTGTGACCATATATGACTTCAGGGTTAACAAAATAACATTGGTAAACAAAAGACACATAATGCTGCCCAGGACATTTAAAATCTGTCCAAAAGAAAGCAGGTCCTAATGCCGGACAATATAGACTTGATGTATGTAGTTTCAGGCTTCAGGCTTCTCATCTGTGGGGTTATCATGATGGTGGATTTTGTTCATGCATATGAACTGTGGAACTTTCCACCTTTGTCATTCGAATACTGTTGTGAAGATTACCATTTAGGCTGCCCGTCAGTTTTAGACTGTGATTGGGCGCGGCACCCCCTTGCCTGCCCGCTTGTAAGCCTCACAAGTGTCCTATTGTAATAAATCACTTCTTATCAAAAAATTAAAAAAACAAAGACTGTGATTGATTTTAACCAAATAGAGTTGACCTTTAAAACCACAGAAGGTTAAAAGTTTTCAAATGGTTGAACATGAAGGAAATCTGAAGAATAAATGAATAAAAGTAAAACAGAAGAACTGATAAATAATTCCCAGTGGTGGTTCTCTGAGAAGACACACATCCAGGGAGACTCATACAATACATAGATGTTGGAGAAAGTCTGACTTGGCATTTCCGCTTTGCAAAGGTGATGGGGAGAGAACAGACCTGTTTCAATTGAATTTTCCCAACCAAGACTTTCTTGAAGTTACCCAGTACTTAAAATTTATTTAGAGAGTTTTGGGCAAAATTTATTTAGAGGGTGTTGGGTGGGGGGTAATCATGATATTGTTTTTCTAATCTTCTTTGGTTCAAGGTATAATAGTCAATATCTATTTTCCTTTTCTGCCATTATCTGCCCCAGAATATTTATGCCACCGTGGGTGTGTATGTAGGACCTTCCCTATTTTCTTGCCTGCTTCATTTTTTCCATATCACTTTTGAACTGGTATATTAATCATTACTTTATTATCTACCCCCTACCATCATATCAGCTCATCTAGACCGCGTACATGTTTTTTTAACTTTAACCTTTTATTGAAATAAAACATTACATACAGAAAGTACACATGAGTGTTTAGCTTGATACATTTTCACAGTGGAACACACCAATGTAACCAGCACACAGCTCAAGACACAGGACGTTACCACCACCCCAGTATCCCCTGGTGTACCCTTCCAGACACATGCCTCCCAGGGTAAGCACTTCCCTGACTTCTGATAGCATAGGATGACTTTTATGTCTTTGTATTTGACATTAATGGAATCATACAGTATCACATTTTTAATATAAATATATTGTTAAATTTATTTATTTGGCTGCATTGTGTCTTAGTTGCAGCACATGGGATGTTTGTTGAGGCATGCGGAATCTTTCCTTGCGACACGTGGGCGTCTCTCTAGGTGTGACGCATGGGCTCTAGAGCATGCAGGCTTAGTTGCCCTGCAGCATGTGGGATCTTTGATCCCTAGCCAGGGATCCAACCCGCATCCCTGCATTGGAAGGCAGATTCTTAACCACTATACCACCAGGGAAGTCCAGTATCACTTTTTATATTTAAATAAACTTCTAAATTTTGGAACAGTTCAGATTTTCAAAAAAAAAACAAAAACGTGTAGACGGTACATAAAATTCCAGTGTACCCCACACCCAGTTTTTTCTGTTGTTAGCATCTTACCTTGCAATTAGACCTCGTACATTTTTTGTATACAGTGCTCGTGTCTTCTCAGTTTCCAGCACAGGGACATAATTATTTCCTGAGAGATTAAAGGAGAAAACCAGAGAGAAGGACTTAAAAGGAGATACAGGTCTCCAGGCTTCTCCAGGCTCCTTCAAGGGAACGTCAACTATGTTGACTGAATATTTCATTTTTCTTTTCTTCATAATTCCCAGCTGCAGTTTATACTGTGTAAGCCACATATAGACTTAAAATTTTTTCAATAGCCACAATACACCAAAAAGAAATAACTGAGATCATTTTTAAATAAATTTTATTTAACCCAACATATCCATAGTATTTCAGCATAGTAAGTGGTAATGGTGATATTTAAATCCCTCATATGGAGTATTCAAAATTCTCTGGTTACTATATATTCATTAGATGTAACTGATATGTGTTTAGCTCTCAAAAAATTACAGTTGAAAAGGTAGCTTCCAATAACCAAAATATAATTTCCAATAATTGCCTACATACGGGTGTGAGGCCAGCAGCTCCCGGAGCCCTGGCTGCAGATTTAACCTTGGACCCCCATGTCCTGAGTAGTTGTCACATGGCCCTCCAGACACGCTTCATAATTGAAACAGTGTCTCAAGTCTGGAAATCCAAAGACTGATTTGTGTCATCACAGTAGAAAATCACAGCCCACTAACCAATTTCCAGGCATAGGTCAATAAGAAAGAACCTTTTCATCAAAGGGAAGACATTGCACCATCACCACAATCCATACTAAATCTTCTCTCAAACCCTCCTCAGAAGGACTTGCAGTCTTTGCTATAGTGACTAGGCACTGGGGAGAGGAAATGCCCAGATGGTCTCAGATGACATGAATTTCTGGAAATCCAAACTCCCATTGTAGCCCTCCACCAGTAAAGCAGAGTGTTATGGTAGGATTCCTCCCGCATGGCTGTGGATGGGCCAGGGGTCAGCTAGTGGGGGGTGGGGTCCAGATGCAGCCCAGAGGACATGGTTCATTCATTCATGTTGGCCTCGGTGGCAGAAGGGACTCTGCAGGTGTAATTAACTTCAGGATTTTGAGATGGGAAATTTATCCTGTATTACTTGGGTGGGCTGAATTTAATCACAAGTGTCATTATAAGAGGAAGGCAGTGGGGTAAGAGAGAGATTTCAAGCTATATTTTTACTTTTAAGATGGAGGAAGGACCACCAGCCAAGCACTGCAGGGGGCCTCTAGAATTTGGAAAAGGCAAAGAAAGAGATTCCCCTCTAGTGCATCCAGCATTAAGCCCCTTGCTGATACTTCATAGAATTCAGACCTCCAGAAGTGTAAGATACTAAATTTCTGTCATTTTAAGCCACTGGACTTATAGCAACTTGCTACAGCAGCATCAAGAAACTAATACACCTCTCTTCCAAAATCTACCTGTCTTACTGCCACTGGCTTGGTCAGGTCCCCATCATCTTTCCCTGAACTACTTCAACAGCCTCCTAACTCTTCACTCTGCCTCCAGTTTCCCCCGCTCATAGCAATACTAAAATCCTCATATTATGCGCATGATTACAGCATGGCCCTTGTGCTCAATTGCTTTTAGAATCCTTAATACGTCCAACTAGACTCTCAATAGTCTGTCTTCCATCTACGTATCTATGCTTATTTCTAATAAGTCAGACATAAGTTCCAAATATCTTACTGAAGTGCTTTACTTGAATTTCCACATACATGTGTGTGTGTGTGGTTTCTTCTTTCTCAGGTTCCCAACCTCCTATCCTGTTTTCTACCCAAACCCATTATCCAGTTAAATTTCTACTGATTATTTGTTACTCTTGCTCAAGTATATTCCCCATTAGAAGTTTTTCTGAATCCTAAGTGTTGGCAAAAATGTGAAAAACCTGAAACCTTCATTCATTGCTGGTGGGAATATAAAATGGTGCAGCACTTGGAAAACAAGTTTGGCGTTTTCTTAGAAATTAAATACAAATTTACTGTATGACCCAGTAATTACTCTGCAATACCTACCCCCAAAGAAATAAAAGCACATTTTAGCACAGAGACTCATATGCAAACATTCATAATAGCATTATTCATATTAACCCCAAACTGGAAATACCCACATAGCCGTCAATTGGTAAATGGATAAACAAAATGTGGTACATCCATACATTTGAATACTATTCTGCAATTATAAGGAACAAAATGCTGATGTATGTTTTCCACGTGAATAACCCTGACAAATCATTATGCTAAGTGAAAGAAGCCAGATACAATAGATCATCTATTGTATGATTCCATTTATATAAAATAGCTAGAAAAGGCCAGTTTATAGAGAGACAGAAGCAGATAAGTGGTTACCTAGGACTGAGGTGGCAGTTGATAATACCTGCAAATGGGCATGAGGGAACTTTCTAGGGTGATAGAAATGGTCTGTGGATTGTGGTGATGGTTGCATAACTCTATAAATTTACCAAAACTATTGAACTTACACTTTCAGTGGCTGAATGAATGGTATATAAATGATCCTGCAATAAATCTGTTAAATAAATTTTTTAAAAAATTTTTCTGGACTTAATCAAGGTGAGTTGAAAAGTTTTACCTTTGTTTTCAGCATGCCTTATTACACACCAATATTATTATGGTTACCACTCTGTATTTCAGTCATGTTTACCTCTTTGGTCCCCAGTTGAGTTTGTATGAAGTAGGCAATAAATACACTATGGATTAAACTTAGTAGAATCAAATTGAATTAAAGCCACACTGAATATGTTTTTCCTCACTAAAAAATTATGATTTTCCAGTACTTTTGAAGATCTTAGTACATACCCGATACTTGTTTTATTTTGTTTTTGTTGTTTTTGCCCCCAAAGTCCTTAGTTCCATTCATGGTATTGTTTGGATACTCTTCACAGTCTTTATCACTTGTCTCACCTTTGGTTCCCCAGAAGCAGATGCCGATCCAAGGATTCACATGCAAGCACTTTATTGGAAGGAGCAAGGACCATGGTATATGTGTTGGAGAGAGGAGAAGTGATACAGGGAAGAAAACACATCCAGTAAAGTTTACCTTAAGTCAGCTCCCGCAAGAGTGAGCAGAGTTTCTATCCTGTAGGGAAATTCTGGAAAATGGTACAAAATCCAAACTTCAGAATTATTCCAGCTGAGGGGTGAAGAAGATGGTACACCCCACACCTGTCCATCAAGAACTGTCCCTGGGGCTTCCCTGGTGGTGCAGTGGTTGAGAGTCCGCCTGCCGATGCAGGGGACACGGGTTCGTGCCCTGGTCCAGGAGGATCCCACATGCCGCAGAGCGGCTGGGCCCGTGAGCCATGGCCACTGAGCCTGCGTGTCCGGAGCCTGTGCTCTGCAACAGGAGAGGCCACGACAGTGAGAGGCCTGCGTACCAGAAAAAACAACAACAACAACAAAGAACTGTCCCTGGTGGGGCATAATTCTATGTCACGTCTACCATCATGCGTTGGGAAAAGTAGGTTCCACCTGGTGGTGACAGTGGCAGTCAGGCTGGTGTGCAGTGGGGATGTGAAGGGATCCCAGGGAATGTAGGAGAAGTACTGACCACTTCTACCATGCCATCCTTCACTGCAGACTCAGTTCTATCAATATTCTTCTCAAGAAGTGGACTAAGTTCTGAATACATTTCAGAAGTGTGTAACTATCATTCCTGCTGGCACCTCCAGAGACATCCCTTTCCCCAAAATAAACCACATTGGAAAACAAGGTTTATTCTGTTGTATTCATTACTAGATGTTTTAGGATCTTTGTGTATCTTCAAACTGCCATGATGGGAAATAAATGTCCAATAAAACAAGGAAAGGAAAGAGGAAGGGAAGAAGAAGGAAGGCAAAGAATGAAGCAATATAACAGAGTTACCTGATGCAATATATTACTATGAATCACCTGAACAAACTAGCTGTCAAAACATTCCCGCCTAAATGTCCGTCAACAGAGGAATGGATAAAGAATATTTGATACCTATATACAATGGAATATTACTCAGCCATTAAAAAAGAATGAGATAATGATATTTACAGCAACATGGATGGGCCTAGAGATTGTCATACTGAGTGAAGTGAGTCAGAGGAAGACAGTATCATATGATATCACTTATATGTGGAATCTAAAAAAATGATACAAATGAACTTATTTACAAAACAAAAAGATTCACAGACTTTGAAAACAAATTTATGGTTACCAAACAAAGTGGAAAGATGGGGGATTGATAAATTAGGAGTTTGGGATTTACATATTCACAGTACTATATATATAATCAACAAGGACCTCTTGTATAGCATAGGGAACTCTACTCAATATTTTGTAATAACCTATATGGGAAAAGAATCTGAAAAAGAATGGATATATGTATATGTATAACTGAATCAGT
Organism: Hyperoodon ampullatus; assembly: GCF_949752795.1. Classification (NCBI taxonomy): domain Eukaryota; kingdom Metazoa; phylum Chordata; class Mammalia; order Artiodactyla; family Ziphiidae; genus Hyperoodon; species Hyperoodon ampullatus. The sequence goes on from NC_136917.1 coordinate 31,774,135, forward strand.
GCTATACATCTGAAACTAACATAACTGTAAATCAACTTTAATATAAAATAAAAGTTCAATTAAAAAAATTCCCACTCTTAAAGTTGAAAACCATGTCACTGTTTTCAGGAAAACTGATAGCAAAGTTAGCAATGTGGGCTCAATGTCAGGTTTCCAGGTTAGCGTCCATCCCATTCTCATTCTCTTAAAAATGAGGTAAATGAGAGAAATACCTTTAAAAATGTTGTCAAGATTACATAAAATATACACATAAAACAATAAGAACAGACTTGATATGTGAAGCAGTTTGGTCATGAGTATTGTGTGATTTTCATTCCATTTTTTTCCAGAGAAAGACAACCAAATTAAGGTGAAGAACAACAACATTTGAGAGGATAATTTTAGGGGGAAACCATGCCACATTTGATATAAATGCTACAAATCTAATGTCAGAAATCGCTGGAATGGCTGTAAGAAAGCTGGCCCAAGATAGATATGTATGGTCTGCAAATAGGAAACAAAAGTTAAAAAGGAATTACTGAGGAGGGTGTTGAGGAGAAACTAATACAAAAACAAATAAAAGCAAAGTCATAGGTGCTTTGAAAATAGAAGAAATGAAGCATGTCTTTCAGGGTCAAAAAAGAACCAAGATATTTAAATTCACATTTGTTTTTGAGCCTCACAATGTCCACTTAGTTCTGAGGCCGGTGACCCATCACAGACAAGGGGCACCTCAGCTGAGGAACCTTCCCAGGGCCCCCTTCACATACATCCTTGTTCCTCAGGCAGTAGATGAAGGGGTTCATCATGAGGGTGACCACAGTGTACATTACAAGGCAAAGGAGCTTCTCTGGGAAGAATGAGTCATATCGGTACTGAGATAGATCCCCAGGCTTGTCTCATAGAACAAGGAGACCACACAGAGGTGAGACCCACAGGTGGAAAATGCTTTATATTTTCCCGCTGCAGAGGAGATTCTCATTAAAAAGGAGGCAATTCGGGGCTTCCCTGGTGGCGCAGTGGTTGAGAGTCCGCCTGCCGATGGAGGGGACACGTGTTCGTGCCCCGGTCTGGGAAGATCCCACATGCCGCGGAGCGGCTGGGCCCGTGAGCCATGGCCACTGAGCCTGCGCATCCGGAGCCTGTGCTCCGCAACGGGAGAGGCCACAGCAGTGGGAGGCCCACGTATGGCAAAAACATAAAAAAGACAATTCGAGAGTAAGAGAAGAGGATTCCAATGAGAGGAACCACACCCAGCAGGGCAGTGGCCACAAACAAGACGATGTTATTGATGAGGGTGTCAGAACAGGCCATCTTGAGACTCTGAGCCAGTTCACAGAAGAAATGTGGAATTTCAGTGCCAGTACAGAAGTTCAGCCGCCTCAACAGTAGAATATGAATCGGGGGAACCCAGAAAATGAGGAGCCAACACATCAGAACCAGGAGGCCACAGAAGCAGGGGTTCATGATGACCGTGTAGTGCAGGGGGAGGCAGATGGCCACAAACCGGTCATAGGCCATCACAGGAGAAAACTATCCATTACAGCAAAAATCATAAATTAACCTGAGTGAGGCACCCTATGTAGGAGATGCTTTTGCTCTGTGTCTGGATGTTCACCAGCATCCTTGGGACAGTGGTGGAGACGAAACAGATGTCCACCAAGGAGAGGTTGGCGAGGAAGAAGTACATAGGGGTGTGGAGGTGGGGGTCTGAGCTGACGGCCAGGATGATGAGCAGGTTCCGCAGCACAGCGACCAGGTACATGGACAGGAACATTCCAAAGAGGAGGTGCTGCAGGTCAGGATCGTCTGAGAGACCCAGGAGGAGGAACTGTGATACTCCTGTGTGGTTTCCTGCTCCCATGTCACTGGTGCGTCTGCTGGGGAAGGAGGCAAAAGCAAGGTTCAGCTAACGGCCGATTGTGGGAAAGATTGGAGAAGAGGTAGTGATTCTCTGGGAAATAAGTCTTTGGAGAGAGGGTCCAGATTCCACAAAATGAGAGAAAGAAACAGAACTGGGTTCAGTAGAAACTAAAGTGTCTGAAAACTACAGACTTTGCCGTCATAGACTAAATATATATGGCACTGTCCCAGTCCCACTGTTCTAGAGGTAAAGCCCAGTACCCACCCTCTCTCCTCTTTTCCTTCTTACTCCACCAGCCTTTACTGGGACACGGTCTCTGATGGTCATCACTGAAGCTTTCTCTTCTCTGCAGTCTATCTGGGAGAAACCCATTTGGGTTTCAACTGAGGCAAGGGTCACAGAACTATAGGGAAGGGGCAACAGGGACATGTTATTATCATCTCAAGGGTTGAATTCTCAGGGCTCCTCATTAAATAAATTGTTGTATTGACTTTCCTCTCTCCTAACAACTCAGCTCCCTTGAGGTACAAGGAAAAGACAATGGAAACATTTCAGCCAATGCTGTGTGTGTTGAGGCAGCAATGGGGGAAGAAGGTATATTCTCCAAGGGGAAATTCTTCCTTCTTTGATTTGACTTTAAAAGTGACAGGGGGGCTTCCCTGGTGGCGCAGTGGTTGAGAGTCCGCCTGCCGATGCAGGGGACGCGGGTTCGTGCCCCGGTCCAGGAGGATCCCACATGCCGCGGAGCGGCTGGGCCTGTGAGCCATGGCCGCTGAGCCTGCGCGTCCGGAGCCTGTGCTCCGCAAAGGGAGGGGCCACAACAGTGAGAGGCCCGCGTACTGAAAAAAAAAAAAAAAAAAAAAAAAGTGACAGGGTATCCCCTAAGGAATGTTTAATTTCTACAAGAACCAAAACATGGAAGCTTTTGTAGATATTATGGAGGGCTCCATTTATTACCTCTAAATAAAGGGGCAGGGGCAGCCCTTAACCAGGTAGATTGGGTTGAAGAGTGTGTATTGAGGAAATACATGTGGCAAATATAAATGATCTGTAAAGTTTGTCGAGGAAGGAGAGGACAGAGGTAAAACATAGCCTAAAGGGAGTATCTGATATGAGAGGGTTAAACCTAAGATTCGATGGAAGTTATGGGAACACACTTAACTTCAAGCAGAATGATGTTGTTTAATGCAAGCATTTGAATACACAGGAATTTATGGGTACATAATTCATAGGATGCAGTGGACACTCTAAACCAACAACAATCATAATGTGCTGTATCTCCAGTTTATAGGACATGGTTGCAGAAATCAAGTGTTGGAGCAGAAGTGAACCCCTGTAATATCACTCCCAGTTAGTCATGTGGGGAGTTTGTGGTCCAGGTCTACACACTTCTGGCCTCTGCAGGTTTGGAGGCCTGGACACCTAAAAAGATAACAGTTCCAGAGACATGGCGAAAATCCCATTGAACTTTTTTTTTTTTTTTTTTTTTTTTGGCTGTGTTGCCAGCTTGTGGAATCATAGTTCCCCAACCAGGAATTGAGCCTGGGTCCGTGGCAGTGAAAGCTCCGAGTCCTAACCACTGGACCACCAGGGGATTCCCACCATTGAACTTCAACCTATTCTACTGCATGAACATTTCAAGTTCTTTCTGCTAAGAACAGGAGTCACCTCCAGGCAAGGGTAATTGACCCTGGTGATCAATGTCATTGTATGACCCTGGCAGTGGGCAGTGCTACGCAGCTGAGCTCAGTCGGTGGCTGGAAGCAGGAGCAACCTCAGGGCAAACACAGTGGTGGATACAGATGGTGGTCAGTTATGCTCCCACAGCTAGAGATCTGAGTGGTGAGACCTTGGGTGAGGCAGCTTCCTTTAGCCGAGGACAGTTCTCAAAGAGAAGGCTCAGGGCTGTCATATGCTTGGAAAAATAAGCCTTTAATTCTGAAGAGAGAAGTGGGCAACACAGCACAGGATTCGCTACAGTGAATCCCGTTGGCTGTTTGGATTGTGATCTGTAACAACATGGACAGTGTCCCATGAGAGCTTATCTGTGATGCATGGGGGATGAGGAGTGGTGAAGGCCTTTCCTTAGGAAGTGAGGGCCAAACCAAGAACTGAAGCATCATGAGTAAGGCTCAGCTAAGCATAATCTTGTCTTTCTGACCTGCTTCTCTATAAAAATCCAATTCGCTCTACCATTACTGCCATTAAGACAGAACACCAGACCAACACATGCCACTGCCAAGTGAAAATTCGTGGGGTATTTCACAGGCACATCCAACCGAACCTTTCCAAGAACAAACCTACATTTTTTTCTTCCTTTCTTTTCCTCAAACACTTTATATCAGAGACAGTAACACTGTAGGGAAGGTGAACAGATCCACACGTGGAATTGTTCTAGATGGTTAAGTAATAATAAAGTTATATTAAAATAATTTTCCTAATTAGTCTTTACTTTTTTATTAGCATTTATCACAAAGCCTAGGTTTAGCATTTATTTATATATTACTTTCTACCAATAGAATGTACACTCTATGATTTTGGGGCCTTTACTTTATTCCAAATCTCATACCCATACCCAGAAGATAATAATAAATATTTAAAGGCATGAGTCAGTGAATTAAACTATTGCTATTACTAGCATTTGAAATAAACTGGTTTCATCATCTGGAAAAAAAACGAAAAAATAGAAAAAAAATGAACTTGGAAGCAGAGAAATGTTCCAATTTTTCTCTCTCTTTCCTAGTCTTTGCCTGATACTAAACTTCACCTACACAAATTGAACATTTGTAACTACCAAAAATTTGTATAATGGATGTAATCCATCTTTTAATCTCAGAATGTCTTGTTTTCCACATACCTTTTAATGACATGTAAATGTTAGGTAATTTTTGTCTCTAAGGAAAAATTCCAAATCTAATAGTAGTGTAAAGGAATATAAAGGGGAAAAAAACCTATGGTCAAGACAGCATCAGGTTCCTCTTTTTCAGCATGTTTTCGGTATGATTAACAAAAGGGAATAGTTACAGAAGGGTATATTACATATCTTGGGTACTACTGTGGACTGAATTGTGTTCACTCAAAATTCCTGTGTTGATGTCCTAATCCCAGTGCCTCATAATGTGACTGTATTCAGACAGTGCCTTTAAAGAGGTAATTAATTTAACATGAGGTCATTAGGGTGGGCCCTAATCCAATTTCACTGGTGTTCTTATAAGAAGAGGAGATTAGGAAACACAGAGATCAGGGCACACCTGCACAGAGGGATGACCATGTGCAGAGGCAGCAAGGGGATGTCCATCTTCAAGGAGACACGTCTGAGAGGAAACCAACCCTGCCGAGACCTTGATATTGAACTTCCAGCCTTCAGGATTGTGAGAAAATATATTTCTATTGTTGAAGTCACGCAGTCTGGTATTTTGTTATGGCAGCCCCAGCAAACTGATACAGGTACCAATTAAAACTCCTCTTGCCTCATCTTTTCCTTGAGCCAGATCTGCTGTAATTTATTCTTTTTTTCCAACAATTTAAAAAATATTATTTATTTATTTGGTTGCTCTGCGTCTTAGTTGTGTCAGGGGGGCTCCTTAGTTGCAGCTCACCAGCTGCAACTGGTGTGGCATATAGGCTCCTTAGTTGTGGTACATGGGCTCCTTAGTTGCAGCAGGCAAGCTCCTTAGTTGTGGCTCATTGGGTCCTTAGTTGTGGCACAAGGGCTCATTAGTTGTGGCATTCAAACTCTTAGTTGCAGCATGCATGTGGGATCTAGTTCCCAGACCAGGGATTGAACCCGGGCCCCCTGCATTGGGAGTATGGAGTCTTAACCCCTGTGCCACCGGGGAAGTGCCTGCTGTAATTATTTCAATGGAAGCAGTGACATGCTTTGCCCAGCTCCAGCTGGACAGCACCTTCCCACACGCCCATGCCAAATACCTCCTGCTTCCTGCCCTGAAGCTTCTCTGATACCACACTATGGGACATCTGAGGGAATCTGGTATATATTCAGAAGTGCGCAACTCAGAAATGTGGGGATGCTAATCTCTCTAGGACCACCTCTGGCCCATAGAAAGCATGAGCTGATGTCTCTTCATCTACTGAGTGGAAAGTTCTGAGACACATGTCATGATGTACCTCAGAAGGGTTTGGTGGGATTTAGCGCTAGCCATCAATAAAGGAATCAAAACGATAACGATTACTTTAATTGTTTGGGTTTTCCTTCCTTCCCTGGTAGATAATAATAGGAGATATATACAACATATATATATATATATACATATATATGTATCTACATATGTGTATATGTGTGTGTGTATATATATATGTATATATATTTGTTCTGTTTCTCTGGATAATCCTAGTAACAATCCCCAAGAGAAATGAAGATATGTCTGAACAAAAGGACATACATGAATTTTCATAGCACCATTACTCATAATATACACAAAGTGGAAACAACCCAAACATTCATCAACTGATGAATATATAAAACATAACATATTCATACTATGGAATATCATTCTACAATACAAAGAAATCATATGTGCGACAACACATATGAGTCTTGAAAAACATACTACGTGAAAAAATTATACTGATGAAAGATTTTATGATTTGATTTACAAGAAATGTCTAGAAAAGGCAAATGTATAGAGACAGAAAGTGGAATCATGGCAGTGTGGATGTTAAGTGTGTAGGAAAATGGTATAACTAAAGGGTACTTTATAATTGAACCAAAATTCCATTATATTTTTACAACTAAATTTTCAAATAACATAAATCTACTGTTATCTAAAGAGTCTGATACAGACACAAGTAAATATTTCTGGCACAGAGGTTGGATACTTCTCTCACCACGGTGTTAGCTTGGATTTTTCTCCCTCTTTCTCAGCTCTATAGTTCTTCCAGGCTACTTTGTAGCAATTTGAGTCTAAAGCATCACCTTCCACTGGAACCCAAAGGTCTAGGAGAAGCTTCAAGCTGTGAAAAGACTCCCAATGGATTCATCTGAGGTTAACCCAACCTGGACCCTGGAGTCTCCTCAAATGTCCATCGATGAAAATTCCCAGGCAATTCCAGTTGCCTCTGAACCTATGTCTGAAGTGTTGATAAAGAACCTCAGTAAATTGACGCTCAACCCTAGTATCAAATTGCCATTCATTCTACCAGAATGTCTACCTCAACCAATTGGGCGGTTACTTGGTGAAAACATACCCTACAGGAGAGGGGTGAGGACCCTGTTAACGGATCGGAGAGATAAGATGGAACGGCTGATTCAATCCATTAAAAAACGCTACGGCAAAGGAGTTCCTCGGTCTGACTCTGAAAGAGAACCATGGCAGAATGATGTTGAGATTCAGTCAAGAGGGCAAAGATTTAGATGTAGCTGTCGTTTTTGCAGGTTTCATAGAGATACTTCTGAGGATAATTATGAGAATTATGACAACAATAAGTATTACAGTAATTATGACATGGAGTCGAAGGAATCATAAACTTTATCCTTGTACTATTTTTTCGTGCTGGTAATTTTAGGATTATGAAGCTTGGGAAAGATTGTGTACCAACATTTTGATAACCTATAAGTTCTGTGTAGTCTTTTTTTCTTGCATCTCTTTTCTACCTTAATACAGTAACTTATAAGGAATCTATGTAGCTTGCATTTGAATGACTTGAATATATTTTAGTTCCACTTTTTGAAACAATTAACTTGTGTGGAAGGAAAGTGAAGAACACCAGGTTGGGTGGCTTGGCCACAGCATTGTTAGAACAGCGTGTTGAATTGCAATAAAAATTTTTGATGTGCTGTTTCAATTTTCAGTAGCAAATAAATGTGTTTATAGAGGATCTTATTTAAAAAAATATATTTCTGGCACAGAAGACTCTAAAGCCTGATATAAGTATATATAGGAATTTATTGTTTAATAAAGGTAGAATATCAAATTCCTATGTCAAGGATAGATTATCAGTAAACAATTGGCTCTCTTTCTGGAGAACAAAAATAATTGGATCCACTACCCCACACCACATGCCAAAGTACATTCTTTGAGGATTAAAGGTTAAAATGTCAGGGACTTCCCTGGAGGTGCAGTGGCTAAGAATCTGCCTGCCAATGCAGGGGACACGGGTTTGATCCCTGGTCCGAGAAGATCGCACATGCCGCAGATCAGCTAAGTCCATGCGCCACAACTACTGAGACTGTGCTCTAGAGCCTATGAGCCACAACTACTGAGCCCACAGGCTGCAACTACTGAAGTCCACGCGCCTAGAGCCTGTGCTCCGCGACAAGAGAAGCCACTGCAATGAGAAGCCTGTGCACCACAACGAAGAATAGCCCCCCATCGCCACACACCACGAGAGAGAGCCCATGCCCCTGCACAGCAATGAAGACCTAACACAGCCAAAAAAAGGTCAGTAAAAGTATTCCATTTTAGAAGAAAATTAATCTATGTAACCTAGAGTTGGAAGGGAATTTTTAAGGCTAGTAGGAAACCCAGAAATTATTTTTAAAAAGAAAAGAGTCCTTTGGCTACATAAAAAGTGAATATCTTGTTTGCAATGAATGAAACATTAACGTAGCAATATAATTATCAATTTAATAGATGCATAAAACATTTGATAATGCACATAAACAATTTCGGTAAAATGTGCTAGGAAACAGGATTTCAAAAGACCTTTATAAACTCCTCTGGGGCCACCCACTGAAATATACAGCAAACATGATTTTGGAGAAAATTTAGAACTACTCCTGAATGAGTGAAGAACGCCTGGTATCAGTGCTGTTTCTCAACTTAGTATGGGAGGCCCTGGACGGTATGGTAAGATCGGGAAAATAAAAAACAGAAATACATACTTGAAGAAGATAAATACAAAGGTTGCAGAAAAATGTCACTATGAATACTAACAGAAATCCATGATTAGAGTTTAGCACGGTATCCAATGTAAATAACAAGAAATACGGGGAAATAAAGCTTAAATACAGGACTGAACGGAGGAGATAGACCATCTCATGGATTGTCAGGCTTATCAATATGTGAGGATCATTCTAAGGGCTACAGGAAGTTGAGGACAAGCAGGTAGAAAAGCCCTTGAGGAGCATCGTGAGGGGTGAGTACGCAGCCCCGTCCTCTCCTAACCTCTAATCCTGGCGCTGGGCCTTGCACGGCCTCCAACACAACTTCCGGTTGTGGACCCCGCCCTCTGGCCGTAGCCCCGCCCACAGGCCTAGTTCCAGCCTCAACTTTGTCCGCTGGGCCTGTTCCTGCGCCCGGCCCCGACACCGAATCGACCCCAGGCCCCTCAACCGGAACGTGGGGAGAAACAAGTTTCCTCCTGCAATGGTGGAACTTGGCTGACAGCCCCAACCTCAGAGCCCCGCCCCGCCACGACCGAGGTAGGAAGCGGAAGTGCGTCACTGGTGCGCGGCAGCTTTCTGTCCCGCGGTTGTGCGCCTCGAGGAGGGAGTCGCTTTGGTTGTCGTGCTTTGGTGAGGCCCGCGTTAAGGGAGTGCTCTGGGATGTACGGAGCGCATTAAAGGGCAGGTTTGGCTCGGGCTTTCAGAGGGGTCTCCTTGGGCAGGCCTGGCCCCTCCTCTCACGTTCGCCCGGACCTAAGCCCCCGCTTCAGCGAGTTCGTAGGTGCGGCAAGGGGCGTCTGCGGGTTCGTCATGCACGTGCTTCCCTATTCGGAGGCCTGTGACTTTAGTCCATGAGGACATGAATATCCGCTGTTCCAGCCAGGTTGCTCAGGCCCGCGCGCCTTCTGGTTACCATGAAGGTAGTGATCCTGCCGTGTTCGTGTGAGTATGAGGGTGTCCACTTGAAAATGTAAGAGTTGTGAGTTGAGTTTATTGTGTGTTACTGAGGACTGTTGTCCAGGAGTCAGCCTCTGAGATAGCTCTGAGAAATGGTTCTGAAGAGGTAAGGGGGGATGTTAGTATATATGTGGTTTTGGAGAAGGGTATGTATAATTGACCATAGAAAATTAATCAGTCGGTCTAAGAAAGAATTGGAAAATTTTATTCAAGCCAAATTTGACGATTACAACCCCGGAATAGCATCTCGGAACGGTCTGAGAAGTGTTTCGCCTTTTAGAAGTCAAGACTCAGTTTATATAAGTTTTTTGAGACAAAGTGCTTTACATTAAATAAATTTTTTTCCCGCCGCGCCTCGCAGCGTGCAGGATCCTAGTTCCCAGGGATGGAACCCACGTCCCCTGCGCTTGAAGCGTGGAGTCTTAATCACTGGAGCGCCAGGGAAGTCCCTCAATGGTGCATTACTGACAGTTTACATAATCCAGATGGAAGCGCCATCGTGGTGGGTCATGTGACCCTTTACAAGCTTAAGAAGGGTTGTTACCTTTTAAGTTGTCTTGATGCTCAGAGAATGTTGCTGTTTATGGTTGAGCAGGTATTCCTGTGGATGGGGGAGGTGTGGTCAATGCATAATGTGGGTACACAATACACAGTGGGGGGAGAGGGGAGGCCAAAGGGTAGAGAAGAGTTTTTTATGTCTAAATTTTCCTTGTCTTGCCATAAATAAGGATTTTATTTCACATAATCAAGCATCTTGGCGCAAGGTTCCTGCTAGTCAGGAGGAACAGATACTTTAGTTAATGGTTTTCGTGTGTTTCTAAGTATAGGAGAATGCAAGAATTGGGGTTCATAAAATTTTCTTCTGAAAATATCTAACTATCTGAATGCATGCATGTTCTGCCAGTTTTCCCAGAGCACAGAGTGCCTCATTTCTGACCTGTGTTCTGAATTCCTTTCAGGATGTGCGAAGGTCAGCCACTGCAGTGGTCAATGAGTCAGTCCTAGTAGACCCAGATGGTGGGCAATATTCTTTGGCCGGCAAGGGAAAGTTGGCTCACAGGGCCTCTTTTCTTACGCAAAGTTTCATTTGAGAATTTGTCTTCATCTTTGCATGTTCTTTATTTTTGAATAGTGCATACAGGTTGGAAGATGAGATGCTTTCTTGGGTATCCATGGTGTGCTAATTTCTGTGTATTAATATAAATGTATGTAGACCACAAGTCTTTCACCCAAAGAAAAGCAAGTATACTTAATGTACTTAGACCGGTACATGCACACGGAGTTAAAACAGGGTCCTCAAGGAGAAAATGATGGGAGGGTTTATGACACTGGTTCTAAAATAATTGAGATTACCATTAACAGGATGCTTGCAGTACATGTGTCCCCACCACACCCCATTTTTTTTCCATAAAATCTTTAACCTAAAGAAAGTCTAAACATCTAGTACAATGAATGTTCACTATAGTAGATTCACTTATTTTTATTTAGCATTTTGCATGTTTGCTCTCTCAAGTAAATAAATGCATTGTATGGTGAACTATTTGAGAGTAAGTTGAAAATAAATTGCATACATGATACTTAACCTTTAAATACTTGGTAATGCATCTTTTAAAGATAAGGATATTGTCTTACTAAAACCACAATACTATTTTGCTCACAAAACTTAAAGATAATAACGTAATCTATTGTCTAGCCTGTGTAAAAACTAAACTTTTTTGTGTTGTTCCAAAATATGATTTTGGTTGTTTTGGGATTTAGGACCCAATCAAGGTTTATATGTAGCAATTGTTTACGTGTTTTAGTCTTTTTTATACTAGATCAGTTCATATTGTTTGTCTAGTGTATTGACTTTTTGAAGAGTCACACCCAGTCTTTTAGAAAGTCACACATTTTGATAGTTCACATTTTATTTTCAGGCTGTGTTTAAATGTTTCCTCCATGTCATGTATCAATATTTCCTGTGAAATGGCAATTGGATCCAGAGCAGAGGTTCGCAAACCTTTTATCTGAAAAGGTCCAGATAGGTGTGGAATTACTCAGCTTTGCCTTTGTACTGGGTGAGCTGCCATGGGCATAGCTGTGTTCCAGAGAAACTTTATTTACAAAAACAGGCCTGTGACCAAAGGGTGCCAACTCCCGGTGTAGAGGCTTCAAGATAAGTTCAGGATATATTGAGGGTGATGTGTCCATCAAATTGCATTCTGTCAGGAAGATATAAATGTATGCCATCCTTTGATTTGTGATGCTAAGTTTGATTACTTGCTGAAGGTAGTGATCATTAGAGCAGTCTGTTTTAAATATAAATATAGAGTTTTCTGTTTGAGGAAAAAATATTGTGGGATGATACATTGATGCACAGAATATCCTGTTCCTCAGCAACCTAACAATTGACTTAGCATTTGTTAATAACTTGCAGTGAGTAAACTTGTGTATATATTGTTTCACATTTGTAGAGGTGTATTTTCAGGGTGAGCTTCTCAGGTTGTTTTTCTAGGTCTAAGGGCAAATATACTTTTTCTGGATATTACAAATTCCCTTCCATAGGTCTTTTGGTATTTTTCTGTTGCTGATCAACTTTTTAAAAGCATGTCTAAAATTTATTATGGAGAAACATAAGGAAAACATTTCGCTTTTAACTTCAAGGCATTTGTTTTCAAAAAGAATATCCTATCCAATTTCATCATGAGTAAAAGTAACACAAATATTTTTCCAGAAGTACAGTGTTTTGGTTTCTGTTATATTATGCCCATTTTATGTGAGCCTTATTTGATTTTTATGTTGTAATTCTGTTTTTGTGTTCCTCTTTTTGTGTGTACTGTACTGGAACATTTTTGTGGAGAATGGCAAATTGTCTGGCAATCCACAAATGGTCATTGAATTCCTTTAATGAGTTAGTCTGTGTGCCAGGGACAGGAAAGCAATGGCCATCAAAAGAGACATAGTACTGCCACCATGGGGCCTACTATGTCTATCTAGGAATTCAGATTGAAAATGAAAACTGGCAGTTTTGTAATATGGACATAGAGTGTCTTACTAGGAGGTGATACTATGTACTGGGAGGGACTGATATTTAAATTGTGAAATAAAGCATGAGTAGGATTTACGTAGTCAGGTCATTGAGCTAGGGTGAGGATTTGCAGATTGGGGAGAAAATTACAGGTGACGGGCACTTCATGAGCAAAATACTGCATTGTTGGGAGCTTATTGTTTTTATTTTTTAAACTGAGAAAGAGGTTTGGCAGAAAAAGAAGGGAGAGTGGGGGGAGTTAAGAGTGAGAGCAGGGACAGGACCGGGAATGAGGTGCCCTGGACAATACTCAAAGGCCAAGGAAACTTCTGAAACATTTTAAGCAGGAAAGTGATTTGACATCATTTACAACTGAAATAGAACCCAATAACTCCTACTTCGGGAAAGGGCTTTTGGAAAGTTGAGAGTGAAAGCATGGACACAAGACAGAATCCTGTGTTACATAAGTTTTAAAACACAATCATGTGTTTTAAACACAATATAGATGTCACAGTTGTTACAGAAAGAAAATGATGAAATGATATGAGAGTTTTTGTAGAAGGAGAAAATGAAAGAATCTGGGCATTTCCTTCACCTATTTATTTCCTAGAGGATATACCCCCCCAACTAATGCATGCTTGAGTAACACTTAGTGAAAACATTCAACCCAGGGCTGTTCTTAGGGAACTTGTAAAATACTGGAGGAGGCAACCACCTTTCCAAGAAAATAAATGTATTATTAATATGTATTATTAATAAACGTATTATTAAAATGTATTAGGGTTCTGGAGCTAAAGTAGAGGACCATATTATTTTCTCTATCTTTATGTGAGAGTAGTTGAAGGTAAGGAAAGAATGATATTTAAGTCATAAAAAGACAAGGCGTAGGAGTTATCCATGTTGGACATGAGGGGAGTAGGAGGTGGGGAAAGTGTTCTGTGTTTGGTTGATTACATTTCTAGGGTGACAGAGGGGAGTGCATGAAGGGTTACTACTCCCAGATTTGACAGTGCAGGCACTTTACTTGATTGGGAAAAATGCTGAGGGAGGAATCTAATCTTCAATGTACAACTGACAGGAAAAACAAGTAGTATCTTTTTTAAAAAAGTTTTGTTTATTTTTGGGTGCGTTGAGTCTTTGTTGCTGTGCGCGGGCTTTCTCTAGTTGCGGCGAGCAGGGGCTACTCTTCGTTGCGGTGCGCGGGCTTCTCATTGCAGTGGCTTCTCTTGTGGAGTATGGGCTCTAGGCACATGGGCTTCAGTAGTTGTGGCTCGCGGGCTCTAGAGCGCAGGCTCAGTAGTTGTGGCGCACAGGCTTAGTTGCTCCGCGGCATGTGGGATCTTCCCGCATCAGGGATCACACCCCGTCCCCTCATTGGCAGGCGGATTCTTAACCACTGCGCCTCCAGGGAAGTCCCAACAAGTAGTATCTTTTTAAATGCTGCGAATCAAGAGAAAATATGAATGTATTTTAATTCGTGAACAACAAATTCATTCAACAGTTTAATTAGAATCAGTGGCTGAGGGCTTCCCTGGTCTGGGTCCGGGAAGATCCCACATGCCGCGGATTAACTAAGCCCGTGCGCCACAACTACTGAGCTTCTGTTCTGGACCCCATGATCCACAACTACTGAAGCCCGCGCAGCTAGAGCCTGTGCTCCGCAACCAGGGACTGCAACTAGGGAAAGACCACACGCAGCAACAAAGACCGAACACAGCCAAAAATAAATAAAAGAAAATAAAAAATAAAAGAAAAAAAGAATCATGGCTAAGCACTGAAAAATAGTTTCTCCATGAAAATTCACTTTGTTATTATAATCTGAGCAAATGCTTATCTTCATAAACATATGGTGGTTTTGAGATACCTTTTCTTACTCAGAGGAGGCCTCTGATTCCCTAAAGGTTCATCCAGAGTAACCAGTCCTGTTTGACTCCTTATAGACACTGATGTATTAGGGGACTAGGATCACTCCATAGGTAAATGATGAGAAGATTACCCTGGCAATGTGGGTTGCCACAAAGCACTGAAGTGTCCATGTGATGTGGCAATTTCCATATTACTTCGTGTATTTGCTACTTCTTTGTCCCAGTGAAGTAGCTGTGACACAGTGAATTAATTGATGAAGGTTCTGAAGATAAAGTTGGTGAGGATGTGCATATGCTGTTGGCTGGGGAGTTCATTGGAAAACAGTTTACAATTTGTACATATGCCTGCATGTGTGTATCAAGATAAAAGTAAAAACTTTTCATTCCAGTATTATCTGAAAGAGTCCTAAGTTGGAAACAACTCAAATGTGGATTAACAGAAGAATGGACAAATTGTGGTATGCTTATACCATTGGAAAACTCTGAAGCAAAAAAATCTACCTGTCTTATTGCCACTGGCTTGGTCAGGTCCCCATCATCTTTCCCTGAACTACTTCAACAGCCTCCTCATTCTTTACTCTGCCTCCAGTTTCCCCCGCTCATAGCAATACTAAAATCTTCATATTATGTCCATGATTACAGCATGGCCCTTGTGCTCAATTGCTTTTAGAATCCTTAATATGTCAAACTAGACTCTCAATAGTCTGGCATCCATCTACATATCTATGCTTACTTCAGTAACTTAGAACGTATAACTCAGTCATAAGTTCCATATAACCTCCTGAAATGCTTTACTCTTGAATTTCCCCATGCAGGTGTGTGTGTGGTTTCTTCTTCCTCTAGTTCCCAATCTCCTATCCTCTCTGCTTCCTTCCAAAACCTGTTATCCAGTTAAATTCTACTGATTTTTTGTTACTCCAATCTCAACTACACCCTTCCATTAGAAGATTTTTTCTGAATCTCAAGTGTTGGTGAAAATGTGGAAAAACTGAAACCTTCGTTCATTGCTGGTGGGAATATAAAATAGCACAGCCACTTTGAAAACCAGTTTGGTGTTTTCTTAGACATTAAATATAAATTTACCATATGATCTACCAATTACTCTGAGATATCTACCCAAAAGATATAAAAGCACATTTTAGCACAGAGACTTATATGTAAACATTCATAATAGCATTATTCATATTAACCCCAAACTGGAAATATCAAAATATCATCAACTGGTAAATGGATAAACAAAATGTGGTACATCCATACATTTGAATACTATTCTGCAGTTATAAGGAATAACATACTGATGAACGTTTTCCACATGAATAACCCTACAATATTATGCTAATTGAAAGAAGCCAGATATGAAAGATCATATATTGTATGATTCCATTTTTATAAAATAGCAAAAGAAGGTCAGTTAATAGAGACAGAAGCAGATAAATGGTTGCCTAGGACTGAGGTCGCAGTTGATATTACCTGCAAATGGGCACAAGAGAACTTTCCTGGGGTGATAGAAATGTTCTAAAACTGGATTGTGCTGAAGGTTGCATAACTATAAATTTAGCAAAACTATTGATCTTATGCTTTCAAGGGCTGAATTTCATGATATATACATGATCCATCAATAAATCTATTACATAATTTTTTTAAAGTTTTTCTCTGTAATTATTCAATGTGAGATGACAAGTTTTACCTTTGTTTTCAGCATGCTTTATTACACACCAGTATTTTTATGGTTAACCACTCTATATTGCAATCACGTTTACCTCTTTGGTCCCCAACTGAGTCTGTATAAAGTAGACAATAAATACATTATGGATTAAACTTAGTGGAATCAAATTAAAGCCCCACTGAATGTTTTTCTTCACTAAGGAATTATAATTTTCCAGTAATTTGAAGATCTTAGTACATACCCACTACTTCTTTTTGTTGTTTTTGCCCCTCAAAGTCCTTAGTTCCATTTATGGTATCGTTTGGATACTCTTCACAGTCTTTATCACGTGTCTCAGATTTGGTTCCCCAGAAGCAGATGCTGAGCCAAGGATTTACATGCAAGCTGTTTATTTGAAGGAGCAGGGACCATGGAACATGGGTTAGAGAAAAGGGGAAGAGATACAGGGCAGAAAATACATCCAATAAAGCTTAAGTCAGCTCCCACAGGAGTGAGCAGAGTTTTCATCCTGTAGGGAAATTAGGGAAAATGGCACAAAATGCAAACTTTAGAATTATTCCAGCTAAGGGGTGAAGAAGATGGTACACCCCACACCTGTCCAGCAAGAACTGTCCCTCGTGGGGCATAATTCTCCGTCAGGTCTGCTGTCACACGTTGGGAAAAACAGGTTCCACTTGGTGCTGACAGTGGCAGTCAGGCTGGTGGGGATGGTGAAGGGATCCCAGGGAATGTAGGGGAAGTGCTGACAGCCTTCACCATTCCATCCTTCACTGCAGACTCAATTGTATCAATATTCTCAAAAAGTAGACTAAGTTCTGAAACATTCCACAGGTGTGTGACTACCACTCCTGCTGGCACCTCCAAAGAGTGCCCTGCCCCCAAAATAATCCATGTGAGCAAAGAAGTTTTATTCCATTGTATTATTAGATGTTTTAGGATCTTGGGGTGTATCTTAAAACTGCAATGATGGGAAATAAATGTCCAATAAAACAAAGGAAAGAGGAAGGGAAAGAAGGAAGGAGGAAGGCAGGCAAAGTAGTGAAGCAGTATCTCAGAGTTACCCAATGCAATATATTACTATGAATCCCCTGAACACACTAGCTTTCAAACCTAAGTTCCCACTCTTGAAGTTGAAAATCACATCACTCTTTTCAGGAAAAGTATGATAGCAAAGTTAGGAATGTGGGCTCAGTGTCAGGTTTCCAGGTTAGAGTCCATCCCAATCTCAATCTCTTTGAAAAATGGGGTAAATGAGAGAAATACCTTTAAAAATGTTGTCAAGATTACATAAAATATACACATAAAACAATAAGAACAGTCTTGGTATGTGAAGCAGTTTGGTTATGACTACTGCATGATTTTCATTCCATTTCTTCCAGAGAAAAACAAACACACAACCAAATTAGGTGAAGAATATCAATATTTGAGAGGATAACTGTGGTGGGAAACCATGCCACATTTAATATAAGTGCTTCAGATGTAATGTTGGAAATTGCAAGAATGGCTATAAAAAAGCTGGCCCAAGACAGAAATGTATGGTCTGCAAATAGGAAGCAAAAGTTAAAAACGAATTACTGAGGAGGGTGTTGAGCAGAAAGTAATACAAACACAAATAAAAGCAAAGTCATGGGTGCTTTGAGAATGGAAGAAATGAAGCATGTCTTTTAAGGGAAAAGAAAATCAGGAGATATAAATTCACAAAATTTGTTTTTGCAGCCCACAGTGTCCACTTAGTTCTGAGGCCAGTGGCCCCTCACAGACGAGTGGTACCTAAACCGAGGAGCCTTCCCAGGGCCCCCTTCACATCCTTGTTCCTCAGGCTGTAGATGAAGGGGTTCAGCATGGGGGTGAGCACGGTGTACATCACTGAGGCGATGGAGCTTCTCTGGGGAGAATGGGTCACAGCAGAAGTGAGATGGATCCCTACACCTGTCCCATAGAACAAGGAAACCACAGAGAGGTGAGACCCACAGGTGGAAAATGCCTTATATTTTCCCGCTGCAGAGGAGATTCTCATTAAAGAGGAGACAATTCGAGAGTAAGAGAAGAGGATTCCAGTGAGGGGAAACACACCCAGCAGGGCAGTGGCCACAAACAAGACGATGTTATTGATGAGGGTGTCAGAGCAGGCCACCTTGAGAATCTGAGCCAGTTCACAGAAGAAATGTGGAATTTCAGTGCCAGTACAGAAGTTCAGCCGCCTCAACAGTAGAATATGAATCAGGGGAACCCAGAAAATGAGGAGCCAACACATCAGAACCAGGAGGCCACAGAAGCGGGGGTTCATGACGACCGTGTAGTGCAAGGGATGGCAGATGGCCACAAACCGGTCATAGGCCATCACAGTCAGGAGAAAACTATCCATTACAGCAAAAATCAAAAAAAAAATACACCTGAGTGAGGCACCCTATGTAGGAGATGCCTTTGCTCTGTGTCTGGATATTCACCAGCATCCTTGGGACAGTGGTGGAGACAAAACAGATGTCCACCAAGGAGAGGTTGGCGAGGAAGAAGTACATGGGGGTGTGGAGGTGGGGGTCTGAGCTGACGGC
Source organism: Hyperoodon ampullatus (assembly GCF_949752795.1). Lineage (NCBI taxonomy): Eukaryota > Metazoa > Chordata > Mammalia > Artiodactyla > Ziphiidae > Hyperoodon > Hyperoodon ampullatus. The sequence continues at coordinate 31,792,872 of NC_136917.1, forward strand.
CAGGATGATGAGCAGGTTCCCCAGCACAGCGACCAGGTACATGGACAGGAACACTCCAAAGAGGAGGGGCTGCAGGTCAGGATCGTCTGAGAGGCCCAGGAGGAGGAACTGTGACACTCCTGTGTGGTTTCCTGCTCCCATGTCGCTGGTGAGTCTGCTGGGGAAGGAGGCAAAAGCAATATTCAGGGAACAGCCAGGTGACACCTCAGCTAGTCATCACTTATGATTCCACCTTTAGGTTGATATCCTTCACCCTCTATTAGTCCTTGCAATGACAGTGATTCACTCAGCCAAATGGTAAACCATTTCCATTTAAAATGTATTTATTTAGCTGTTTTAAAATTTAGCAGAAAAAATACTTTTGTCTCCTACTCACTGGTTCTAATTTTTTTTGTTATTGGAGTATAGTTGATATACAATGCTGTGTTAATTTCTGCTGTACAGCCAAGTGATTCAGTTATACATACATATATGTATGTACATACATTTTTTTGTGTGGCTGCCCCATGCAGACTTTGGGATCCTAGTTCCTCAATCAGGGTTCAGACCTGGGCCCACAGCAGTGAAAGTGTGATGTCCCAACCACTGGACCACCAGGGAATTCCCTATAAATTTTTAAAAATATTCTTTTCCATAATGATTGATCTCAGGATATTGAATTTAGTTCCCTGTGCTATACAGTAGAAACTTCTTGTTTACTCACTGGTTATAATTCTGTATGAAACTATGGACATAATTCAGTTTCTTCTATGACATGACCCTTGTAAAACGAATGAAGACATTTTATATCTTTTCTTTTTATTCTCCATACTTACTTCGTTCTAGTAACTCAGTAATAGTTACTGAGACATGGATTCTCAACTCAGACAAACAGTTCTATGACCTGATGCTCCCTATTGTTGTGATACTTTAACTCTCAAGTGTCTTATTATTTTTTATTTCTTAAAGTACGGTTACTACTGCTGTTAACTTCTCTGTGAAGATTAAAAATGCCTTTGTGGGGCTTCCCTGGTGGCGCAGTGGTTGGGAGTCTGCCTGCCGATGCAGGGGACACGGGTTCATGCCCCGGTCCGGGAAGATCCCACATGCCGCGGAGCGGCTGGGCTGGTGAGCCATGGCCGCTGAGCCTGCGCGTCCGGAGCCTGTGCTCCGCAACGGGAGAGGCCACAACAGTGAGAGGCCCGCATACTTCAAAAAAAAACAAAAAAACAAAAAAAAAGCCTTTGTGCACAGGAGGATCCCAGTAACAGATAGCTATTATTATTACTAATATGTTACTTTTATGACAATTATTTTTGATACATAACTCTCCCACAGTATAACAGAGATGTCACTTAGAAAATGGGATCTTGAGTTAGAATTCCTAGAGTAGAATTTTGATCCACCAAGGCTTGTGTGACATTGACAAAGTTATTTAATCTCTCTTAGCCGCAGATGCCTTGCCTCTACAATGGGAGTTATAAATATTTCCTGCATTATAAGACTGATGAGTGAATTAGATGATGCATTTAATTTTTCTAGTGTGGTTCTTGTGACGTACAGCAGACACTTGATAAATGTGAGCTTCTTAATAAATCTGTCTTGTGTGACTATCATTGATCATTATTACAGTTAAACAGGGGCAGCCAGCAAAGATGGAATTCTGATCAGTATAAACACACCAGCTGTTAGCTCTTTGGACTGCAGTGCAGTACTTCTAGTTAATGACGATCCCTTTGGCTCCCTCTCTCAGATACCGTCTGCCAGGTGGATTCTTCCAAGAAGAGGGAAAAGTATGTGAACTACACACATAAGAGGGGTAAACAAAATCAAAAGACCATAAAATAAAATGCAATGCCCATGTGAGAGTGTGAGCTCATATATAATGTTGAGTGGAAATGTGTTGTATTAAAAATCAGCACAGTTAATTGTAAACGAAATAACTGATAGATTTGATTTAAAATATTCAAAGCTTCTATAAAATAAATCACATTATCCTTAAAAAGATATAAGACAAATTTAAGATGAATATAAATGTTTACATTCTCCATGATAGGAAAAAGCTCCGTATTATTATGCCTAGAGAATGCAATTAATATTCTTTTATATAAGCAAAGTGAGGATTTATTAAGCAATAGTACACTCGCAGGAGGGGAAGCGGGAGGCTCAGGTGAGCAGCTGCCAAGAATGCATTTAATTAAGAGAAAAAAGTAACTGGGCATCAATTTAGTCTGGGAAGGTGTGTAGAAAATGCCTCTCTGAAATGAGAATATTGAGCTACAAGAGGAAGGATGGGTAATTGTTAACCAGAGGAAATAAGGAAAGGGCAAGCATTTTGGGCTGAGAGAACAGAATTCACCGTTTGCCTTGGGGTTGGTGAGCTTGGTAATGCAAGGGATGTGAGAGGCCAGTGAGATGGAGAACAGTGAGGGTCAGAAGGACAGAGTATGATGCTCACAAGTCGAGCATCCTGTACTGTTCTTTTTTTTTTTTTTCTTTTTCTTTTATCCTTTTTTTGTGTGACTTCTATCAAAACACAGAAATACAGCACACACACAAACCGGCACAAAAGCGCAGCGCTCTATTTATAGCTACGGCTGGCGCCTGCCCACCTGGCCAGCCGCCTGCAGGTTGGGGTGGGAGAGGGGGTCAGCCACATCGTCAGGGAGAGGAACTGAGGCAGGAGAAGACAGAAGGAAGGACGGCGGGGTGGGGGCAGAGAAACCAAGAGGAGGAAAGTGAAGCTCCCGGAGGAGACAGCAGCAGGAAGGGGAGGGAGAGGCAGGGAGAGCTCTCCTCTCCTTCCACTCCCTGCCAAGGACTGGATACAGGGCTCTGAAAGCAAAGCTGAAGAGGGTGGACGCAGAGAAAGAGGGAAAATCGAGGCTCCGTAGGACTGGGGGGGTGGGCGCGGAGGGGCAGTCCTGGCGGCCGAAATGGGACCAACCCCCATCCCAAATCCCCCACCCCACTCTGCCACTTCCCCCTAAGCTGCCAGCACATCTGGTTTCCACAAATGCCACTCCCCACACAAGCCCCCTCCCACCCCCTCCACCCCACCCCTTGACCCAGGCCATCCCAACACCGAAGGGGAAGAAACTTTCTTAAGGTTATCGTATTTGCAGTATCGCCCCAGCTCCAGCCCCCAACGGGGACTGCTAGAAGGGCAGGTTGGCCATGCCACCCGGCGCCGGGAGGTAGCCCATCTGGCTGTCCAGAGACACACTGCGCTGCCGCAGCGGGTGGGACACCATGAGGTTCTGCTGGGGCGGGGGACCCATGAGAGAGCCCTGCGGGGGGAGCATGTGGGGGGGCTGGCTGTAGACCTCACCACCCACGCCCCGCTGCTTCATCAGCATGAAATTCTGCTGGGTCATGAGGCCTTGTGGAGGGGCCATGACCCCCTGGTGCAGGCCATGGGGCACCATGCCCTGCTGTGAGGGCATACCTGTCCTGCCCAGCAAGGACATCTGTCCGGGGTGGCACATGGACATGCTGAGCCCCCGCTGGACGCCCTGCTGGCACGGGAGGTTGGGGGGCCGGGAGGGGGTCTGCTCCGCCATCATGTTCTGCAGGTTCATGAGATGCAGATTGGGGGGCTGGGCCTTGGGGGGCTGGTTCTCGCTCTTGGGGAAGTACTGGAGGGTGCTGCTTGGCTTCTCCGAGGGGATGATCCTGGATTTGATGTTCTTGATGTGCCTCTCATGTTGGTAATTTATATTTATTTGCAGGTGAGACAGAGCTTGTGACCGTTTTTGCTCATCGTCTTTCCGGGGACTTACATGGTGCCTGGAACATAGCAGGTGCTGAACACGTGCAAATGTTAGATATGTAATAAAGACTGAGACCAAAAGCATCGTTGTAACACAAAGAAAGAAACTTCCAAGTTCATCATGCCTGAATAGAGGCACAAAATAGAATAGTAAAATTAAAGTGCATTCACATACATTTTAAAAGAATAATATATCATGAACGAGTAATTCCTACTCTAGGAATGGATATCTGGTTAGATACAGGATGTTTGCTGTCATAATTCATCTCAAAAATAGGCCAAGGAAGAGGAACCATAACCATAATTAGAGTAGAAAATACATTTGAGAAAATGTAACAGTCATTACTGTGGTTAGCAGCCAGGACAGAGCCTCTCGCTAAATAAGGAAACTTAGAACAATGTCTTAACTCAGTAAAAAACAGGTATTTTAAAGCTGCAGCCAACAGGCTATTCTACATTAAAACACTAAATAATTGCTTTAAATTCATGAAGAGGACAAGGCAGTCTACTCCAAATTCAATCACTGGATATTCTCTTAATGATTTAAAGAGAATGGTAAAAACAAAGTGAAGTTAGCCTGAATACCGAATATCAGTAATAATTACATTGTTCTTAGATGATACCGTGGTGAAACAACATCAGTAGGGAGATATCAGGTCCTCTCAGGAAGTCAGATCTGCCAGCAGAAAAAGGGAACCGAAAAGAAAAATCCAAGCACATGAGGAACAAAATTGATAATACCTGTGAATAAATCTCCAGTGAGTAGTTAATGAATAAATCATTGGACACACGATATCTAAGAGGAGCCTACAATTGTGGGAAAGATTGAAGAGGTGAAGGATCTCTGGAAAATAACTCATTGGAGAGAGGGTCTAGATTCCAAAAAAGGACAGAAAAAACAGAACTGGATTCAGTAGAAACTCAAGTACCCACAAACTACAGACTTCCCCATCATAGACTAAATAACTATGGGACTGTCCCAGTCTCACTATTCTAGAGGTAAAGCCCAGTACTCACCCTCTCTCCTCTTTTCCTTCTTACTCCACCAGGCTTTAGTGTGACACCGTCACTGAAGCTTCCTCTTCTCTGTATTTTGTCCCAGGGAAACCCATTTGGGTTTTCACTGAGGCTGGGATCAGAGAATTGCTGGGATCAGAGAATTACAGGGAAGGGGCAATGGGGCCACTATTACCATCTTAAGGGTTGAATTCTCAGGGCTCCTCATTAAACAAATTGTTCTAGTGACTTTACCCTTTCTAAACAACTCAGCTCCCTTGAGGTACGAAGATAAGAAAATGGAAATATTTCAGCCAGTGTACTGTGTATGTAGGCAGTAGTGGGGGAAGAACGTACATTCTCCAAGGAGAAATTATTCTTTCTTTGGTTTGACTTAAAAGTGACAAGGTATCTCTTAAGGAATGTTTAATTTCTACAAGAACCAAAACATGGAAGCCTTTGTTGATTTTAGGGAGGGCTCCTTTTATTACCTCTAAATAGAAGAGTAGGGGCATCTACGTTCCCTTGCACGAAGTGTTCTGAGACCTGTGAATACATAAATGCCCATTGTCAACTCCTCAGCAGCACACTGACCCAGAGACCCAGAAATCAGTCCAGTTATAAGAGCCTAAACAGGCCCAAGTGGGAAAAAGAACCAAGTCCCTGCTGCGAAGTGACAGAGCCACTGTCAGAGTCTGACAGGGACTTGGATACCCCTGTGGGGAAGTGCTCGGTATCATCAGAAACAGTGAAATTTTTTAAAAATTAATTTTTATTGGAGTATAGTTGATTTACAATGTTGTGTTAGTTTCTGCTGTACAGCGAAGTGAATCAGTTATGCATATATCCATTCTTTTTTTAGATTCTGTTCCCATATAGGTCATTACAGAGTATTGAATAGAGTTCCCTGTGCTATACAGTAGGTTCTTATTAGTTATCTATTTTGTATATAGTAGTGTGTATATGTCAATCCCAATCTCCCAATTTATCCCTCCCTCCCTTTCTCCCTTGGTAACCATAAGTTTGTTTTTCACACCTGTGATTCTATTTCTGTTTTGCAAATAGGTTCATTTGTCAGAAACAGTGAAATTAATGCACTAATGTGAGGTAAAGATTGGCCACCACCATAAGGGGACACAGCTGTGGAGACTGCATGATCGCCCACTGTGGACATAACAGTAATGACGATGGAAATGGCTATGACTGTTCCCCAGCTTTCCTGGGTCATGAAGGCTTCCTGTTGGCCGTTTCTATCCCAGACGACTTTGGAGCTGGCTGTCTCCCTCAGCCCCAGGCGGTGCCATCCTTTGAGTTTCCCATTGGCTTTGTCCCCTGGCCTTTCTGGGTCCCTGCAGTCAATGCAGCTCTGGTCCTGTCTTCACTCTTCACCCAGACCTGCCGCTCTCACAGGCAGCTGTCTTCCTCCTGCCTTTTCTCTCTCCTGACTGCTTGGCCACTTGACACATAATGGGTGGTCTGTGATTCCCTGGGGATTGGGACATTCCTGTTTTTGAATGGCTGAAGTAGCTGTACTTGTGAGGCTACTAACCTCCCTGTTCAGGAAACCTACAGGACTGATACTGCATGTGTGCATTTTAAAATTCTATTTTGTGTTAGATGTTTATTCAGTTTTTCTTCTGTGAAATGCCGGCTGAGTGGTTTGGTTTTTTTCTTTTCATTTTTTTACCCAATACATCCCTCAGTTCAGGGTCTGAATTTAGTAGTAATTTAAAAATCTAGGCCTTTTAAAATCTGAGTTTTCATTTGTTAGCTGGTTTAAAACGTCTGTTTTAGGGACTTCCTTGGTGGTTCAGTGGCTAAGACGCTACACTCCAGTGCAGGGGTCCTGTGTTCAATCCTTGGTCAGGGAACTAGATCCCGCATGCCACAACTAAAGATCCCACATCCCACAACTAAGACCCAGCACAGCCAAATAAATAAATAATGCAGGAGACACGGGTTCGAGCCCTGGTCCAGGAAGATCCCACATGCCGTAGAGCAGCTAGGCCGGTGCGCCACAACTACTGAGCCTGCACTCTAGAGCCTGTGAGCCACGACTCCTGAGCCCGCACACCTAGAGCCCATGCTCTGCAACAAGAGAAGCCACCGCAATAAGAAGCCTGCGCATTGCAATGAAGAGTAGCCCCTGCTCGCCGCAACTAGAGAAAGCCGGTGCGCAGCGATGAAGACCCAATGCAGCCAAAAATAAATTAGTTAATTTTTTAAAAAAAGAAAAAAAAAGAAAAATGGTACTGATGAACCTATTTGCAGGGCAGGAATAGAAACACGGATGTAGAGAACGGACTTGTGGACACAGTGGGAAGGAGAGGGTGGGACGAACTGAAAGTAGCATTGACATATATACACTACAATGTGTAAAACAGCTAGTGGGAAGCTGCTATATAGCACAGGGAGCTCAGCTTGGTGATCTGTGATGACCTGGAGGTGTGGGAGGCGGGGGGGGAGGGAGGCTAAAGAGGGAGGGAATATATGTGTACATATAGCTGATTCATGTTGTTGTATAGCAGAAACTAACACAACATTGTAAAACAATTTTACTCCAAATATATATATATATATATATATATATAATATATATATATATATATATATATATATATATATATATATATATATATATATATATATATATAGTGCTGCCCATGACATGCAAAAACTCTCCATAAGAAAGCAGATCCTGGGACTTCCCTGATGGTCCAGTGGTTAAGGCTCTGCGCTTCCTATGCAGGTGGTACGGGTTTGATCCCTGATTGGGGAACTAAGATCCCACATGCCACAGCAAAAACACACACACACAAAAAAGCAGATCCTAATGGCAGACAACATAGACTTATGCCGTGATTACAGGTTTCAGGCTTCTCATCTGTGGTGTTATTGTGAGAGTGAATTTGGTTCATGCATAATGAAGAGTGGAACTTTCCATGTCTGTCATCATTAAATACCATTTTTTAGATTACTAGTTAGGCTGGTGTTATGATTTTGATTTATTAAAGACTGCAATTTATTTTAAACCAAGAAAAGTTGACCTTTTCATAGGGTTAAAACACACCAAATACATGAACATGAAGGAAATATAAGGAACAGATTAATAGACATAAAAACGGACTTCCCTGGTGGTCCAGTGGTTAACATTCTTTGCTTCCAATGCAGCGGGCAGGGGTTCGATCCTTGGTCGGGGAACTAAGATCCCACATGCCTCTTGGTGTGACAAAAAAAAAAAAAGGAAAGAAAACCTGATAAACAGTTGTACATGGGTGAACTGTATGGTATAGGAATTATATTTCAATAAAGCTGTTCCCCAAAACAAGAGAAAATTATGATAGTACCCATATCATTGAGTAGTTACATTTAAGAACTTTAATGTATGAAACACCTAGAGCAATAACATACAAAAACATTAGCTACCATTATATTTTTACTGCTAGTATTAAAACTTAAATTATTGTCATCAAAAGGAAATACAGTGATATTGGCATTAATAAATATCTTACTGGCACAGAATAGTCTGGGACTTGATTCAGGTATATATGTAAGAATTTGTTGTTTAATCAGCTAGGGATTTCAGATCAGGCAGGCAAAGACAGTTTTTCGATCAGTGGTACTAAAATTTTTTTTTCGTATTTCTGGAGGAAAATATATTGGATCTATCCCAGTCCACAGAGGAAAATACATTCCATGAAAATTATATATTTAAATGTTTTTGTTCGTTTGCTTGTTTGTTTTTTTGGTATGTGGGCCTCTCACTGTTGTGGCCTCTCCCGTTGCGGAGCACAGGCTCCAGACGCGCAGGCACAGCGGCCATGGCTCACGGGCCCAGCCGCTCCGCAGCATGTGGGATCTTCCCGGACCAGGGCACAAACCCGTGTCCCCTGCATCGGCAGGCAGACTCTCAACCACTGCGCCACCAAGGAAGCCCCTATTTAAATGTTTTTAAAGCAGAACATTTCAGAAAAAATTTAGGAAATTTGTACATGATCAATAATTTGAGGAGACTTTTTAAAGCAAGGTAAGAAATCCAGAAATTATTTTTAAAAATAATTTTTTTATGTAACTGAAGAATTCTTTAATTACTTAAAAAAATTTTACAGCAAAAGATGAAAAATTAATGTAGGAGAATAACCATTTGATAGATGTAAACACTCTTAATAATGTATGGGAACACGCCTCATAAAATGTGTTAGTAAATGAGGGTTTTTAAAATTTTTATTAACTCTCAAAGGCCACTCACTGACACAATAAACAAAATTATCAGAGAAACTTTAGTACCATTCCTGAGCAGGTAAAAAATGCCCGATATCAGTGCTATTTTAACATAGTAGGGGAAGTCCTAGCCTGTCTTGTTAGATATGAAAAACAAACTCAGAAGTATGTATCTGAAGAGAAAACAATTTTTCAAATTTACAGAATATATCTGTACATTGAAATTGCAAAGGAATCCACTATTAGACTTTAGCATGGTGTCCATATAAATAAAAAGCAATCAGGGAAAACAAAGGCCTAAAAACAGAATTGACTGAATTGACCGCCACTTCAAGGATCAGCAGGCTTTTCAATATTGGAGAATCCCTATAAAGGGTCTAGGAAACTGGATAGGTGGTGGGAAAGTTTTTGATGAACATCCTATGGGGTAAACCCTCAACCCCAGTCTTGCCCTTCCAGCCTCTAAACCCCGCCCTGGGCCTGGTCCCGCAGCCCCGCCCCTGGGTGTGGGCAGGGTCTTCAGCCGTAGCCCCGGCTACAAGCCTGTTTCTAGCCTCTGCCTTGTCCCTTTGGCCTGATCCTGTCCCCAGTTGCCGCACTTAGCTGAGCCAAAGGCCCATCCGCATCCACTCCGGAGGGAACTACGTACAACTTGTGTGAAGTGGTCTAACCTGGCTGATGCCTGAAGCCCTGCCCCTCCTCTCCGAGGCAGGGAACGGAAGTGACGCAAGCGACGCAAGCGGTTCAGTCTGTCTTTCAGGCACCTAGTCTGCATCTCCCAGGGTGATTCCACTTTCGTGGGGGTCAGTCCCATCCCAGCTCGGTGAGGCCTGCGTGAACGAGAGGGTCCTGGGCTGGATGAGGGCGTCCAAGGACAACTTTGTCCCAGGAGGCTTCAGCGGCCTCCTGGGGGAGGCCTGGCCCACTCTGCTCGCGTGTGCTGGGACCGCGGGTCCTCCAGGTCCAGCTGTGACCTAGAGATCACTCCTGTGATTGGCTGAACCAAGTTGGCAGATGCATCCAGAGAGCATCCACCAGGTCTTTCCGCCTATTCTCTACCTCTGTTCAGAAGTCTTCAGAGTCAAGTTTGTTCATTTTTTTCTGTAAGGAAAAGAATTTCTGCTGTTGGATTCACGTTGACTCCATCTCCGTGCCCTCATGTCCTCATGGATCTGGCGATTCCCCCGTATTCTGGTGAGCACTGCTGGAAAGATGGTTCAAGGGGTCCTTTATTACCTTTTATATGCAAAAGAAGGTTTCATCTGAGAATTGAGCTTTGCCCTTTATTTACTTTTGACACTTTCGGTAGAAAGAGAAGATACTTGAATGTCCTGGGCATACATATATCTATATGTAAGTAAAAACGTGTGTAGACCACAAGTCTTTCTTCTGACGAAAGGCAAGAATACTTGGTTTTTATCATCTGGTCTTCTGAGGCTTATACATCCCCACCAAGCTTCAAAACAGTCCCCCAAGAAGAAAGGATAGATGATTTATTACACTAACACTAGATTAACTGAATTTGCCATTAACAGGATGTTTGGACTGTTTCCCTCACACCCCAACTCCCACATTTTTCTTTCAAAATATCTTAAACTAACCAAACAAACGAAAAATAGTAGAGTGAATCCCCATGACAGTAGATTCACCCATTTTAAACATTTTGCATGTTCTCTCCCCAGATAAATAAATTTATGGTGAACTATTGGAGTAAGTTGAAAACAGAGACATGATTTTTTATCTTTACTTGATCTGTGTCTGCTAACGAAAAAGACATTGTCTTACTAAAAATCACAATACAGTTATAACACCCAAGAAAATTAAAAATAATATCATCTAGTACCTACACTGTGTAAAACTAAAATTCTCCACATTGTTGGAAAACATTTTTGGGGTGTTTTTAGATCTGCCATCCATTCAACAAAGACCCAATGCAGCCAAAAATAAAAAATTAATTAATCCAATTAAACGTTAACGAAAATGAGGACAGTTTCAGAATTCCCTGGCAGTCCTGTGGTTAGGACTCAGTGCTTTCACTGCTGTGGGCCTGGGTTCGATTCCTTGTCAAGGAACTAATAAGATCCTGCAAGCCCTGCAGCATGAAAAAGAAAACAAGAAAAGAGGACAGTTTAAGGAACCTGTGGGACAATATGAAGCATTCTAACATTCTCATAGGGGTCCCAGAAGGAGAAGAGAAATAAAGGGGTCAAAAATGTATTTGATGAAATTATGGCTGAAAATTTCCTGAACCTGAAGAAGGAAACAGATACCCAGGTACAGAAAGCACACAGAGTCCCAAACAAGATGGACCCAAAGAGATCCACACCAAAATATATCATAATTAAAATGCAAAAGTTAAAGAGAGAATTCTAAAGGCAGCAAGAGAAAAACAAAGAGTCACATACAAGGGACCCCCTTAAGGCTATCAGCTGATTTTTCTGCAGAAACTATGAGGACAAAAGGGCATGATACATTTAAAGTGCTGAAAGAGAAAAACATACAAGCTAAGATACTCTACCCAGCAAGGTTATCATTCAAAACTGAAGGAGAGATAAAGAACTTCTCAAGCAAGCAAAAACTAAAATAGTTCATCAGTACTAAAACAACCCTAAGAGAAATGTTAAAGGGTCTTTTCTAAGTGGAAAAGAAAAAAACTACAAGAAGAAGAAAGAATGTATAGGAAAGAAAAGTCCCACTAGTAAAGGTAAATATATAGTAAAGGCTATGGACCAACCATTAAGTAAGCTAGTACAGAGATTAAAAGAAACTAATAATTACAACAATCAGTTAAGGGATAAACATGAAATACAACATCAAAAACAAAATATGTGGAAGAAAGAGTAAATAATGTAGATCTTTTAGAATGTGCTTGAAATTAAATGACTATTAGTTTAAAACAAGTAGATCTAGTTACTGGTCAACATATGAACCCCATGGTAACCACAAATTAAGTAAAGCTAAAGACACACACAGACTGAAAGTGAAGGGATGGAAAAAGATATTCCAAGCAAATGCAAACAAACAAAAAATCTGGAGTAGCCATACTCATAGCAGACGGAGGAGACTATAAAAGTCTAAATAAAAGACAAAGAAGGGCATTATGTAATGATAAAGGCATCAATTATAACATTTGTTAACATATATGGGCCTAATACAGGAGCATCTAAATAAATAAAGCAAATACTTGCAGACATAAAGGAAGAGACTGACAATAATACAATAATAATAGGGAATTTTAATACCCAACTTACATCAGTGGCCGGATCATCCAGACAGAAAATCAATAAGAAAACAGTGGTCTTAAAAGACACATTAGGCCAGGGACTTCCCTGGTGGTCCAGTGGCTAAGACTCCACGCTCCCAATGCAGGGGGCCCAGGTTTCATCCCTGGTCAGGGCACTAGATCCCGCATGCTGCAACTAAGAGTTCACATGTGCTGCAACTAAAAAGATCCCATGTGCCCCAACTAAAAAAAGATTCCGCATGCTGCAGCTAAAAGATCCTGCATGCCGCACCTAAAGATCCTGCGTGCCACAACTAAGACCCGGTGCAGCCAAATAAACAAATTAAATTAATATTTTTTTAAAAAGACAAATTAGGCCAGTTGGACTTAATAGACAACCTACAGGACATTCCACCTCCAAACTGCAAAATAAACATTCTTCTCAAGTGCACACAGAACATTCAACAACAGAGATGACATGCAAGCTCAACAAATTTAAGAGCACAGAAATTATATCCAGCATTTTTTCTGACCACAGTGGTATGAAACTAAAAATCAATTACAGAAAGAAAAACGGGAAAAGAACAAACATGTAGAGACCAAACAACATACTACTACAAAACCAATGGGTCAATGATGAAATCAAAGAAGAAATCGGAAAATACCTCAAGACAAACGAAAACAGAAACAAAACTTTCCCAAATTTATGGGATGCAGCAAAAGCAGTTATAAGAGAGAATTTTATAATGATATAGGCCTACCTCAAGAAAAAAAAATCTCAAACAACCTAATTTACCATCCAAATGCACTAGAAAAAGAACAAACAAAACAAAACCCAAAGTTAGCAGAAGGAAGGAAATAATAAACATCAGAGATGGAATAAATAAAATAGAGGACACCTCCCACAAAAAAAATAGAAAAGATCAGTGAAACCAAGAGCAGGTCTTTTGAAAAGATAAATAATGTTGATAAGGCTTTAGTCTGGCTCATGAAGAAAAAAAAAAGGACCCAAATAAACAAAATAAGAAATGAAAGACTTTTCTGGTGGTGCAGTGGTTAAGAATCCGCCTGCACAGGTTCGAGCCCTGGTCTGGGAAGATACCACATGCCATGAAGCAACTAAGACCCTGTGCCGCAACTACTGAGCCTGCACTCTAGAGCCCACGAGCCACAACTACTGAGCCTGCGTGCCGCAACTACTGAAGCCCACGTGCCTAAAGCCCGTGCTCTGCAATGAGAAGCCACCGCAATGAGAAGCCCACACACCACAACGGAGTAGCCCCCGCTCGCAGCAACCAGAGAAAGCCCGTGTGCAGCAACAGAGATCCAACACAGCCAAAAATAAAATCAATTAATTAAAAAATAGATAAATAGGGCTTCCCTGGTGGCACAGTGGTTGAGAGTCTGCCTGCTGATGCAGGGGACACGGGTTCATGCCCCGCTCCGGGAAGATCCCACATGCCAGGGAGCGGCTGGGCCCGTGAGCCATGGCCACTGAGCCTGCATGTCCGGAGCCTGTGCTCCACAACAGTGAAAGGCCCACGTACCGCAAAAGAAAAAAGATAAATAAAAAATAATCTCATAAAAAAATGAAACAGAAGAAATTACAACAATATCACAGAGATACAAATAATCATAAGAGAATACTACGAAAAAAAGACGAATATTATAAACAGTTATATGCCAACAAACTGGACAACCTAGAAAAAATACGTTCCTAGAATCATACAACCTTCCAAAAGTGCATCAGGAATAATCTAAACAGACTGATTACTAGTGTTGAAATTGAATCAAAAACTCCCCAAAACCAAAAGTCCAGGCCAGATGTCTTCACAGGGGAATTCTACCAAACGTATAAAGAAGACTTAAAGACCTTTTTTTTTTTTTTTTGGCTATGCCATGCTGCATGAGGGATCTCAATTCCCCAATCAGGGATTGAACCCATGCCCCCTGCATTGGAAGCATGGAGTCTTAACCACCTGACCACCAGAGCAGTCCCTTAATACCTACTCTCAAACTATTCCAAAAAATTGAAGAGGTGGAAACACTCCCAAATTCTTTCTATGAGACCACCATTACCCTGATACCAAAACTAGAAAAAGGCAGTATAACAAATTAAACTACAGGCCAATATCCCTGATGAATATAGATGCAAAAATACTCAACAAAATATTAGCAAACAGAATTCAACAATCTGTAAAAAGGATCATTCACAATGATCAAGTGGGATTTATTCCAGGGATGCAAGTATGGTTCAACATCCGAAAATCAAGCAATGTGATACACCACATTAACAAAAGGAATAAAAATATCACACAATGGGCTTCCCTGGTGGCGCAGTGGTTGAGAGTCCGCCTGCCGATGCAGGGGACACAGGTTCGTGCCCCGGTCCGGGAAGATCCCACATGCCGCGGAGCAGCTGGGCCTGTGAGCCATGGCTGCTGAGCCTGCGCGTCCGGAGCCTGTGCTCCGCAACGGGAGAGGCCACAACAGTGAGAGGCCCGCGTACAGAAAAAAACAAAAAACAAAACAAAAAAATCACACAATCATTTCAGTAAACGAAGAAAAAACATCTGATGAAATTCAACATCTATTCATGATAAAGACTCTCATCAAAGCTGGTATAGAGGGAACGTATTTCAATATAATGAAGGCCATTTATGACAAGCCCACAGCTAACATACTCGATGGAATGCTGAAAGGTTTTTGTCTAAAATCAGAAGTAAGACAAGGATGCCTACTCCTATCACTTCTATTTAACACAGTATTGGAAGTCCTAGCCACCAGTATCAAATGAGAAAAAGAAATAAAAGGCATCCAGATGGGAAAGGACGAAGCAAAACTGTCACTATTTACAGATGACATGGTACTATATATATAAAAAACCCCGAAAGTCTCCATCAAAAAACTATTAGAATGTATGGTTGATTCACTTTTTTGTGCAGTGGAGGCTAACACAACATTGTAAAGCAACCATACTCTAATAAAAATTAATTTAAAAAAACTATTAGAACTAATAAATGAATTCAGTGAAGTGGCAGCATACAAAATTAATACACAGAAATCTGTTGCTTTTCTATATGGTAATAACTATCAGAAAGAGCAAGAGAACAATCTCATTTAAAAACATCAAAAAGAATTAAATTACTAGGAATAAACTTAACCAAAAAAGACCTATACTCTATAAAACACTGAAGGAAATTGAAGATGATATTACAAAGAAGTGGAAATATATTCCATGTTCATGGATTGGAAGAATTAATGCTGTTAAAATGTCCATACTACCCAAAGCAACTACAGATTTAATGCAATCCCCAGCAAAATACTCACAACACACAACTAGAACAAATAATCCTAAAGTTTATGTGGAACCAGAAAAGACCCTGAATACCCAAAAAAATCTTGAGAAAAAAGAACAAAGCTTGAGGTACCACATTCCTTGACTTCAGACTATACTCCAAAGCTACAGTAATCAAAACAGTATAGTACTGGCACAAAAACAGACACACAGAACAATGGAACAGAATAGAGAGCCCAGAAATTAACCCACACATTTATAGTTAATTAATCTACAATAAAGGAGGCAAGAATACACAATGGAGAAAAGACAGTCTCTTCAATAAACGGTGCTGAGAAAATCAGCTCATGTAAAAGAATGAAATTAGAACATTTTCTCACACCATGTATAAAAAAAACTCAAAATGAATTAAAGACCTAAATGTAAGAACAGAAACCATAAAATCCTAGAAGAAAACAGGCAGAACACTCTTTGACATAAATCACAGCACTGTGTTTTTGGATCTTTCTCCTAAAGCAAAGGAAACCACAGCAAAAATAAACTAATGGGCTTTAATTAAACTTAAAAGCTTTTGTACAGCAAAATAAACCACTGACAAAATGTAAAGACAATCTACTGAACTGGAGAATATTTTCAAATGATATGACTGATAATAGGTTAATATATAAACAGCTCATATAACTCAAGATTTTAAAAAATCCTATTAAAAAATGAACAGAAGACCTGAAAAGACATTTTCCCAAAGAACACATACAGATGGCCAACAGGCACATGAAAAGATACTCAACATCACTTATCATCAGATGAATGCAAATCAAAACTACAATGAGATATCACCTCACACCAGTCAGAATGGCTATCATCAAAAAGACCATAAATAACAAATTTGGCGAGGATGTGAAAAAAAGGAAACCCTCATATTCTGTTGGTGGGAATGTAAATTGGTACAGCCACTATGGAAAACAGTATGGAGATTCCTCAAGAAACTACAATATGGTCCAGCAATTCCACTCCTTTGGGTATATATCCAAAGGAAATGAAAACAATAATTTGAAAAGATACATGCACCCCAATGTTCACAGCAACATTATTTACAGTAGCCAAGATATAAAAGCAACCTAAGTGTCCATCAACACACGAATGGATAAAGAAGATTCACAAAGTGAAATATTATTCAGCCATAAAAAATAATCAAATTTTGCCATGTGCAATAGCATGGATAGACCTGGAGGGTATTATGCTTAATGAAACACGTCAAAGACAAAGACAAATACTACATGTTATCACTTACATGTGAAATCTAAAAAATGAAGGAAACAAATGAATATAATAACAGACTCAGAGGTATAGAGAACAAACTAGTGGCTATCAGTGGGGAAGGGGAAGAGGGGCCAGTAAGATCAGGGTAGGGGACTAAGAGGTAGAAGCTATAAATACTATGTATAAAATAAATAAGCTACAAGGATATACTGTACAGCACAGGGAAAACAGCCAATATTTTGTAACAACTTTAAATGGAGTATAATCTATTAAAATATTGAATCATTATGTTGTACACCTGAAACAAATACACTATTGTAAATCAACTATACATCAACAAAAAATTTTAAAAAATAAAATAAAATCGACATTGCAACTTTGGGATAAACACACACTAAAAACCAAAAGCTGGGACTTCCCCTGAGGTGCGGTGGTTAAGAATCTGCCTGCCAATGCAGGGGACATGGGTTCAATCCCTGGTCTGGGAAGATCCCACATGCCACGGAGCAACTAAGCCTGTGAGCCACAACTCCTGAACTCACACACCACAGCTACTGAAGCCAGCGTGCCCTAGAGCCCGCACGCCACAACTACTAAGCCCACGTGCTGCAACTACTGAAGCCTGCACACTCTAGGGCCTGTGTGCCACAACTACTGAGCCTGTGTGCTGCAACTACTGAAGCCCTCACACCTAGGGCCCACGCTCTGCAACAAGAGAAGCCACCGCATATAAGAAGCCCGCACACTGCAACGAAGAGTAGCCCCCACCTGCAGCAACTAAAGAAAGCCCTCGCACAGCAACGAAGACCCAACACAGCCAAAATAAAAAAAATAATAATAATAAATAAAAACGAAAACCAAGGGGCTTCCCTGGTGGTGTGGTGGTTGGGAGTCCGCCTGCCGATGCAGGGGACGCGGATTTGTGCTCTGGTCTGGGAGGATCTCACGTGCCGTGGAGCGGCTGGGCCCGTGAGCCATGGCTGCTGGGCCTGCGTGTCCGGAGCCTGTGCTCTGCAGCGGGAGAGGCCACAGCGGTGAGAGGCCGCGTACCGCAAAAAAAAAAAAGAAAAAAACCGAAAACCAAAAAAACTCACAAATACACATTACTGCCATGAAATAACAGAGTAGTCCTGTCTCACCTGGAGCCAGAGAGGTAAATGGTGTGTCATGTTGCACACCTGGCAAAGAGTAATGGGTTCATTTCACAGGTAAGGAAACATAAGCCCTGAGTAATGTGACTCTTCGCTCATCAAGGCAATAAAATACATGCATAGGATTACGCACGCAACAACTCTACCTAATGCGTACAGATCAGGAAGCTGTCTTAGAGAACAGCATTCTCTGGCCCATTTCAGTTCCTCCTAGATCAACAAGCAGCATGACCACTCCAGCCCAGACCAAAGAAATCTGCATTGTAAAGGCAGAACCTAAAGCTGAGTCTCTGGAAAAAAAAAGCATTAACGAGGACTTATCATGGGACATATGATAGGCTGTCATCCTACAAGGCTGAAGGTGAAATGTGCATAAACACTCTTTTCCTGAACCAAGATCATTTCAGGGCAGCTTAAGAATGTAAGTGGATGGGGCCATCTCCATCCCCCTGGAGATATCATTATCTGGAGCCTTGCTTCATATCAATCATAAATCAACAAATATTAATTATCAGTCATCCAACATGATAAATTAGTTCTTCCTGTGTAGATGACATATATGAAAGCTACTAAAACAGTGTGCTCTATAACAAGAGTATCAGTAACATCAACTGCCACTTACTGACAACCATCATGTACCAGATGTCTCACTAGGAGTTTATAAGTCCCTTATATATTTGGAACAACTTCAGTATTTGAATCTGCTCTTTCAACTGTAAATTTTGTATGATCTAAACACTAATCAAGGGACTCCCCTGGCGGTTGAGTGGTTGAGAATCCGCATTTCCACTGCAGGGGTCATGGGTTCCATCCCTGGTTGGGGAAATAAGATCCCACATGCCGCGTGGCGTGGCCAAAACATATATATAAATAAATACACACTAATCAAGTAAAGCTGATAAAAATTTACAGTGCAGTGAATTTTGGACACTTTAAATGAAGAAAGTAATGTAAAATATCTCATTTTTAGTAGATTACATGCTTAAGTAATATTTTAGGATATATAGGGTAAAATAAAATATATTCTTATAAATAAGCTAACTTTTTTCATTTGTTATTGTTGGTACTGAAAATATTTTCACTGTATAATCTATACATTATATTTGGTTTTTTAATCATTACTATTTTAATTTTATTGAAGTATTCACAATGTTGTGTTAGTTTCAGGTGTAGAGCAAAGTGATTCAGTTATATATATACATATATACATTCTTTTTCAGATTCTTTTCCCATATAGGTTATTACAGAATATTGAGTAGAGTTCCCTGTGCTCTACCGTAGGTCCTGGTTAGTTATCTATTTTGTATATAGTAATGTGTGTATGTTAATCCCAAGCACCTAATTTACGCCTCCCCCCTACACACTATATATTTATTGGACAGCAAGAGTGTAGGCTGCTGGAGAAGTATGAAGCTTTGGGCCTCCTTTTGGGATCTTATGACAGGCTTATTATTCCTTTATTCTTTTAGTAAATAATTAGGAAGTTATTAATAGTACTATACAAAGAAAATGTCTAGGCATTATGATTCAACATTCCTACTGGAGAATACAGACAATAATAACTGATATATCAAGACATCAGTGAGGACTTCCCTGTTGGTGCAGTGGTTAAGACTCTGCCTGCCAATGCAGGGGACACAGGTTCGAGCCCTGGTCCTAGAAGATTCCCCATGCCGCAGAGCAACTAAGCCCGTGCGCCACAACTACTGAAGCCCGCGCACCCACAGCCCATGCTCGGCAACAAGAGAAGCCACATGAGAAGCCCGTGCACCGCAACAAAGACCCAATGCAGCCATAAATAAATAAATAAAAAAACATCAGTGATATGGGAAAACGAGCAGGTAAGAAAATCACACACACACACACACACACACACACACACATACACACACAGAGAGAGAAAGCACATATGTTCTGCTGATTCCTAGGCAAAATAATGAAACAAAAGGAAAATAATCATTGGTTCTTCCACATCTGACTCAAAAAAAAAAAAGAATTTCAAAGCTTTTACAAAAGAACTCAGAATACATGAAAGAACTGAGAAGCCCCCATAATTCTCAGTTGGAAACAAACAAGTCTGCTGCCCTATCATACACTGTTCAACATCTATTTTACAAATCTTTTCAAACAACTGCCTTTTCATATTATTTATCAGTTCAATTTTCTACCAAATTCACTTTTATGTTCATTCATTTCTTCCACAGACGTCCTTCATGTTCCTTTCTCTTCTAACATTCTGTATTTAGGGTTAATTTCTTTTGTTAAATATCAATAACCTTTAATATATCAAACAAAGACCAACAGACCAAATGCTAATGTACAAAATGGTATTCAAATGATGACAAACAATGAAAGTTCCACAGATATAAATATCAGTGAAACAAATTCGCCCTCACTAACTCCACAGTACTTATTCTTCAGTTGAGAAGACTAAAACTCAAAATATAATGGTCATAAAAAAATATGCGTTTAGGGGCTTCCCTGGTGGCGCAGTGGTTGAGAGTCCGCCTGCCGATGCAGGGGACACGGGTTCGTGCCCCGGTCCGGGAAGAGCCCACATGCCGCGGAGCGGCTGGACCCGTGAGCCATGGCCGCGGAGCCTGCGCGTCCGGAGCCTGTGCTCCACAACGGGAGAGGCCACAACAGTGAGAGGCCCGTGTACCGCAAAAAAAAAAAAAAAAATTTGTTTAGATTCTTCGTATAAATATACGTACTACTAGGGGTCTCAAACTACAGATCCTTGGTCTGAATGAGCCCAAAATGTCTTTTAGTCAGGTGGTTTCTAATAGAATGTTGCACTTTAGGCATATTTTAATTGGATATAATTAATGTCTAATCAAATACACAGATATTAAGTATTTAGTGGATGAGTTTTAACAACTACATATACACATATACACAACTGCATATAAATGTGATCACCTTTCTATTCAAGATACTGAACACAGTTATCTCCCTGAAAAGCTTTCTTGCCCCTTCCAGTCCATTCCTTCACACTCACTCCCAGACAAGAACTTTCTGATTTCACTCAGGTACTAGATACACAATGCAATATATGCATATTAAGCAGTTCCCACATTATTTTTCAAATGTATATACTAGTTGATTTTCCTGTTTAATGAAAAATATGTGAAATATATTAAAATCTCCCACTAGAACTGCAGATTTGTCTACTTCTACTCCTGTCATTCAGTGTTTGAGATATTTGCAAGAATATTATTGAGGGGATATACATTTTATTTTTTAATTTTTGGAGAAACAGAATCTTTTATACAATGACCTCAGTATTTGCAGCAATGCTTTTTCACAGTGTTGTCTAACATTAGGATCAGCTTTTGCTTGGAGAGTTTTTGTCTGTTTTTTTTTTTTTGGTTTTTGCACATCATAGGTAACACTGTGTCTGTTTTGGATGTCAGCTGTCTACCAGTACAAAGAATAGCACAGAGTCAGGCCCGATGAAGTCACTCAGTGATTGGTGATTGAAAAACACCAGAGGTCCTTCACATTCACTCTTCAAGTACATCTACATTATAGCTAAATAACTGTACATAACACAACATATATTTCAGTCTTCGGAAATGTATTTAATGACTCTAAGAATGTATGTGTGGGGTGTTCCCTGGCGGTCCAGTGGTTAAGACTCCACGCTTTCACTGCTGAAGCCGGGGTTCAATCCCTGGTCTGGGAATTAAGATCCTGCAAGCCACAGTGTGGCCAAAAAAACAAAAACAGAAAGAAAAGAAAGAAAGAATGTAAGGGTGGGAGGAACACCATCTTCTTCTGAGGACTCATACCAGCGTCAGCTTATCTGCACATCTTTAACTTGTTTCCCACAAGTCCATGTTTGCATGGACACTTAGTGCTCTAGGTCCTGCACTGCCAGTGGCACCCCAATTCCCCCTCTACATCTTCCCACAGTCATGGCTCTTCTGCAGCCCAGAGGGATGCTTCCTCCTTGCCCAGTGACTGCTGACTACTTCTAGCCCTGGCAACCTAAAAAACTTCTTCACCATCTAACAGGCTGCCACACCCCCTTCTCCAGCAAGGTCTGAAGTCCAGTCTTCAGGAGAGAAGTCCCCTCCAAGTTTGGGCCTTCCCTAGGTACTCTCCATGAACTCTAGGATATGCGTTAGAATTCTCTTTACATCTTTATATCACAATTCTACAGCTTAAGTGTGATTTCTGCTTCTTAATTTCATGTAGACTCATACAGAATTGAGTACAGTGATCCCTGGAGACAAAGCAGTAAAGAAAAGATTTGGGATATGTTTGGTGAAGCCTTTGGACTCGGGCATAGAGCTCAGCACCTTACCAATGGAAAAGACATTCACAGAATTACAATGGTCAAGCTATCCCCTATGGTGATTATGGTATTCACCTTGGGAGACTAGGCAAATGCTACACTTAATGGTACAACAATAATGATGATTAAAATGGATGTGATGAGTGATGGATTCTTTTGAGTATAGCTACCCAGAAAATGACACAGTCTGATCTGCTACCTTGGAGCTCAAGTCAAATTCTGAGACCAGAGAGATTCCATGACAGGTTAAAAACTCTTTTCATGTGGTAAGACAGGGAAGATATTGCTAAAAATCATATGTAAAGTTCAATTATTCAACACGGTTAAAGTCAGCCTCACATACTTTTTCATGTGAAAATGAGGGTACTGATCAGAGAAGAATGAGACAGGAAACTTGGCACGGGGACATCTACATGGACCCAGATGAAACTCACAATCCTGACCCCCCCCCAAGACACTCTGAGCCTCCCTTATCAAGGAAGTAGCTAGTCCTTAGGTTTCTGAGGAGACTCGCCTTCCTCTGCTTGATAATCTCACTTGGAGCAGATGCCTTGGAAGGAATGCTCATTCTCAAGACCCACCACAATTACCTCCTGTTGTCTCTAGACTCACAACTAGTGCAAAATCCAAATGGACAGGTGTGCACCATAAGCCAGGAGAAAATCGCTTACATACAAAAGAAATCCACTCAGCAAATATGTATCAGAAGAGACCAGGGAACATGTGTAGGAATGGATCCTCAGGTTGTTAGACCAAGAAGATTGGAATATAATCTAAACAAGCCAACTGACTGACATGGTGTGCTTGTTAGTCTGGACTTAATATATTAGCTCATGGACTTGGAGATGGTTCTAACAGCTTACTTTGTTGAATGGCTGAAACTTGGACTCAGCGGTGACCTACATTTAATAAGGCTGATTTCAGTCACCAATACAGGAATTATATTAGAGGGCTGACCACCAGGCGTAAGTCTAGAATTCTACAGAGGCTCCAGGCCCTGAGTTCAGACCCTCTGATAGCTGGCTTAATGAAGTATGTGACCTTGTGTGTAGAAACTTTTTGTGGCCTCTCTAGAATCAAAGGTAGCCTCAAACTGGCACCAGCAAGCTGTTCTACAGCTGTAAGGAAATGAATTTTTCAGGTTACCCAAGTGACTGTAGAACAAGTATCTTCCCTGGTTAAGGTCTCGTTAAGTTTTCCTAATTAAGCATGATGAAAAAGCAACTCAACAAATGCTTTCACTACAGTGTGGAGAGATATCCTGAGAAGAGTACCTGCCTAAGTTCTATCCGTACTCCTGACCCAAAGAAACTGTGAGATAATAAATGTGTGTTGTTTTAAGGCTCAAAATTTGTTTTAACATGTTAGGCAGCAATGGATAACTAATACATACACCTTCCCTAATGAGGTCTGCATCAGAGGGCCATGCTCCTTTTTTTCCCCACTATGGTTTATTACAGGATATTGAATATAGTTCCCTGTGCTATATAGTAGGACCTTGTTGTTTATCCATCCTATATATAGTAGTTTGCATCTGCTAATCCCAAACTCCCACTCCATCCCTCCCCTACCTACTCTCCCTCTTGGTAACCACAAGTCTGTTCTCTATGTCTGTGAGTCTCTTTCTGTTATATAAATAAATTAATTTGTGTCATATTATAGATTCTACATATAAGTGATATCATATGGTATCTGTCTTTCTGACTTATTTCACTTAGTATGATAATCTCTAGGTCTATCCATGCTGTTGCAAATCGCACTGTTTCATTCTTTTTTATGGCTGAGTAAAAAAGATATATATATAAATATATAGAGATATTTATATCTATATCTATCTATCTATCTATATAGATATATATGTATATCACATCTTATTTAACCATTCATCTGTCAGTGGACTTTTAGGTTGTTTCCATGTCTTGGCTATTGTAAATAGTGTTACTATGAACATAGGGGTGCATGTATCTTTTCAGATTATAGTTTTGTCCAGATATATGCCCAGGACTGGGAATGTCGGATCACACAGCAACTCTATTTTTAGTTTTTTGAGGAACCTCCACACTGTTTTCCATAGTGGCTGCACCAATTTACATTCCCACCAACAGTGTAGGAGGATTCCCTTTTCTCCACACCCTCCCCAGCATTTGTTATTTGTAGACTTTTTAATGATGGCCATTCTGGCTTGTTTGAGGTGGTACCTCATTGTAGTTTTGATCTGCATTTCTCTAATAATTAGCGATGTTGAGCATCTTTTCATGTCCCTATTAGGGCCATGCTCTCTTTTATGTCTGGCTTCTTTCACTCAACATTATGTTTGTGAAGTTTATCCACACTGTTGCATCTACCTTTGATTTATTCCTTCCATTTGCTTCAGAGTTTTCCAATGGTATAAGCATACCACAATTTGTCCATTCTTCTGTTAATCCACATTTGAATTGTTTCCAACTTAGGATTCTTTCAGATAACACTGGAATGAAAAGTTTTTACTTTTATCTTGATACACATGTGAAGGCATATGTGAAAATTTTAAATTGTTTTCCAATGAACTCAACCAACAGTATATGCACATCCTCACCAACTTTATCTTCAGAACCTTCATCAATTACTTCACTGTGTCACAGCTACTTCACTCGGACCAAGAAGTGGCAAATACACAAAGTAATATGGAAATTGCCACATCACATGGACACTTCAGTGCTTTGTGGCAACCCACATTGCCAGGGGAATCTTCTCATCATTTACCTATGGAGTGATCCTAGTCCCCTAGATACATCAGTGTCTATAAGGAGTCAAACAGGACTGGTTACTCTGGATGAACCTTTAGGGAATCAGAGGCCTCTTTTCAGTAGGAAAAGGTATCTCCAAACCACCATATGTTTACGTAGATAAGCATTTGCTCAGATTATAATAACAAAGTGAATTTTCATGGAGAAGTTATTTTTCAGTGCTCAGCCACTGATTCTGATTAAATTGTTGAATTTGTTGTTCATAAAATTAAAACACATTCATATTTTCTCTTGATTCACAGCATTTAAAAAGATACTACTTGTGGGCTTCCGTGGTGGCGCAGTGGTTGAGAGTCCACCTGCCGATGCAGGGGATGCGGGTTCGTGCCCCGGTCCAGGAAGATCCCAAATGCCGCGGAGCAGCTGGGCCCGTGGGCCATGGCCACTGAGCCTGCACATCCGGAGCCTGTGCTCCACAGTGGGAGAGGCCACAAAGGTGAGAGGCCCGCGTACCGCAAGAAAAAAAAAATCCACACTGTGGATGGATTTATTAAAAAAAAAAAAAAGGCAAAAAATTTTCCTTATGTTTCTCCGTAATAAATTCTAGTCATGCTTTTTAAACTTGATCAGCAACGGAAAAGTGGCAAAGACCTATGGAAGGGAATTTATAATACCGAACAAAAGTATATTTTCCCTTTGACTTACAAAACTAACCTGAGAAGCTCACCCTGAAAATACACCCCTACAAATGTGAAACAATATATACACAAGTTTACTCACTGCAAGTTATTAACAGATGCTAAGTCAATTGTTAGAAAGGTTACTGAGGAACAAGATATTCTGAGCATCAAGGTATCATCCCACAGTATTTTTTCCTCAAACAGAAAACTCTATATTTAAAACAGACTGCTCTAGTGATCACTACCTTCAGCAAGTAATCAAACTTAGCATCACAAATCAAAGGATGGCATACATTTATATCTTCCTGACAGAATGCAATTTGATGGACACATCACCCTCAATATATCCTGAACTTATCTTGAAGCCTCTACACCAGGAGTTGGCACCCTTTGGTCACAGGCCTGTTTTTGTAAATAAAGTTTCTCTGGAACACAGCTATGCCCATGGCGGCTCACCCAGTACAAAGGCAAAGCTGAGTAATTCCACACCTATCTGGACCTTTTCAGACAAAAGGTTTGCGAATCTCTGCTCTGGATCCAATTGCCATTTCACAGGAAATATTGATACATGACATGGAGGAAACATTTAAACACAGCCTGAAAATAAAATGTGAACTATCAAAATGTGTGACTTTCTAGAAGACTGGGTGTGACTCTTCAAAAAGTCAATATATTGCACAAACAATATGAACTGATCTGGTAAAAAAAAAGACTAAGAGACAAAAACAGTCACTACATATAAACTTTGACTCGGTCTTAGATCCAAAAACAACCAAAATAATATTTTGGAACAACACGGAAAAGTTTAGTTTTTATACAGAGTAGACAATAGATTATGACATTATCTTTAATTTTTGTGGGCAAAATAGTATTTTGGCTTTACTAGGACAATATTCCTATCTTTAAAAGGTGCATTACCAGGACTTCCCTGGTGGCACAGTGGTTAAGAATCCGCCTGCTAATGCAGGGGACACAGGTTCGAGCCCTGGTCCGGGAAGATCCCACATGCCACGGAGCCACTAAGTCCATACGCCACAACTACTGAGCCCACATGCCACAACTACTAAAGCCTGTGTGCCTAGAGCCCGTGCTCCACAACAAGAGAAGCCACCGCAATGAGAAGCCCGTGCACTGCAACGAAGAGTAGCCCCTGCTCGCAGCAACTAGAGAAACCCCACGCAGCAATGAAGACCTAACACAGTCAAAAATAAATAAATAAATATAGTGATGGAATTAAAAAATTTTTTAAAAGATGCATTACCAAATATATAAAGCTCATATCATGTATGCAATTTATTTTCAACTTACTTTCAAACAGTTCACTATACAATGCATTTATTTATTTGAGAGAGCAAACATGCAAAATACTAAATAAAAATAAGTGAATCTGGGACTTCCCTAGTGGCGCAGTGGTTAAGAATCCGCCTGTCAATGCAGGGGACACGGTTTCGAGCCCTGGTCCGGGAAGATCCCACATGCCGCGGAATAACTGAGCCCACGCGCCACAGCTACTGAAGCCTGCGTGCCTAAAGCCTGTGCACCGCAATAAGAGAAGTCACCACAATGAGAAGGCCGCGCACTGCAAGGAAGAAAATCCCCCACTCGCCACAACTAGAGAAAGCCCGCGCGCAGCCAAAAAAAAAAAAAAGTGCATCTACCATAGTGAACATTCATTGTGCTAGATGTTCAGATTTTCTTTAGCCTAAAGATATTACGGAAAAAAAAAACTGGGTGCAGTGGGGACACATGTACTCCAAAAATCCTGTTAATGGTAAGCTCAATTATTCTAGAACCAGTGTCATAAATCCTCCCATCTTTTTCTCCTGAGGACCCGGTTTTAACTCTGTGCACGTGTACCGATCTAAGTTCAGATGAAAAGATGGCTAAGATCCTTGCTTTTCTTTAGATGAAAGACTTGTGGTCTACATACATATATATTAATATACAGAAATTAGCACACCATGGATACCCAAGAAAGCATCTCATCTTTCTACCTGTATGTACTGTTCAAAAATAAAGCACATGCAAAGATGAAAACAAATTCTCAAATGAAACTGCGTAAGAAAAGGGGAGGCTCTTTTCTTTTCTTTACATAAGAAAAGAGTAGCCCCCGCTCACCGCAACTAGAGAAAGCCCGTGTGCAGCAAGGAAGACCCAACGCAGCCATAAAGAAATATATAAATAAATAAAATTTTAAAAAAATAGAAGAGAGGAGCCCTGTGAAACAATTTCCCTTGCCAGCCGAAGAATGGCTGGTTCTACTAAGATTGAATCATTGACACCATAGTGGCTGACCTTCGCACATCCTGAAAGGAATTCATATGTGTTCTGAATGAGGCACTCTGTGCTCTGGGAAAACTGGCAGAACATGCATGCATTCAGATAGTTAGATATTTTCAGAAGAAAATTTTATGAACCCCAATTCTTGCATTCTCCTATACTTAGAAACACACGAAAACCATTAACTAAAGTATCTGTTCCTCCTGACTAGCAGGAACCTTGCGCCAAGATGCTTGATTATGTGAAATAAAATCCTTATTTATGGCAAGACAAGGAAAATTTAGACATAAAAAACTCTTCTCTACCCTTTGGCCTCCCCTCTCCCCCCACTGTGTATTGTGTACCCACATTATGCATTGACCACACCTCCCCCATCCACAGGAATACCTGCTCAACCATAAACAGCAACATTCTCTGAGCATCAAGACAACTTAAAAGGTAACAACCCTTGTTGAACTTGTAAAGGGTCACAGAACCCACCACGATGGCGCTTCAATCTGGATTATGTAAACTGTCAATAATGCACCACTGAGGGACTTCCCCGGCGCTCCAGTGATTAAGACTACACGCTTCAAGCACAAGGGACGTGGGTTCCATCCCTGGGAACTAAGATCCTGGCGAGGCGCGGCGGGGAAAAAAAGTCATTTAATGTAAAGCACTTTGTCTCAAAAAACTTATATAAACTGAGTCTTGATTTCTAAAAGGCGAAACACTTCTCAGACCGTTCCGAGATGCTCTTCCAGGGTTATAATCCTCAAATTTGGCTTGAATAAAATTTTCCAATTCTTTCTTAGATCGACTGATTAATTTTTTGTGGTCAATTATACATACCCTTCTCCAAAACCACATATATACTAACATCCCCCCTTACCTCTTCAGAACCATTTCTTGGAGCTATCTCAGAGGCTGACTCCTGGGCAACAGTCCTCAGTAACACACTCAATAAACTCAACTCACAACTCTTGCAGTTTCAAGTGGACACCCTCATACTCACACGAACACGGCAGGATCACTACCTTCACGATAACCAGAAGGCGCAGGAGCCTGAGCAACCTGGCTGGAACAGCGGATATTCATGTCCTCATGGACTAAAGTCACAGGCTTCCGAATAGGGAAGCACGTGCATGACGAAACCCGCAGACGCCCCTTGCCGCACCTACGAACTCGCTGAAGGCGGGGGCTCAGGTCCGGGCGAACGTGAGGGGAGGGTCCAGGCCTGCCCAAGGAGACCCCTCTGAAAGCCCGAGCCAAACCTGTCCTTTAATGCGCTCCGTGCATCCCAGAGCACTCCCTTAACGCGGGCCTCACCAAGGACACGCTGCAACGCACGACGACCAAAACGACTCCCTCCTCGAGGCGCGCAACCGCGGGACAGAAGACTGCCGCGCACCAGTGACGCACTTCCGCTTCCTACCTCGGTCGTGGCGGGGCGGGGCGGGGCTCTGAGGTTGGGGCTGTCAGCCAAGTTCCACCACTGCAGGAGGAAACTTGTCGTTTCTCTGCACGTTGCGGTTGAGGGGCATGGGGTCGATTCGGGGTCGGGGCCGGGCGCAGGAACAGGGCCAGCGGACAAAGTTGAGGCTGGAACTAGGCCTGTGGGCGGGGCTACGGCCAGAGGGCGGGGTCCACAACCGGAAGTGATGTTGGAGGCGGTGCAAGGCCCAGCGCCAGGATTAGAGGTTAAAAGGAGAGGACGGGGCTGCGTACTCACCGCTCAGGATGCTCCTCAAGGGCTTTTCTACCTGCCTGTCCTCAACTTCCGGGAGCCCTTAGAATGATCCTCACATATTGATAAGCCTGACAATCCATGAGATAGTCTATCTCCTCTGTTCAGTCCTGTATTTAACCTTTATCTTCCTTTTTAAAAAAAAATTTGATTCCTTTATTGATGGCTAGTGCTAAATCCCACCAAACCCTTCTGAGGTACATCATGACATGTGTCTCAGAACTTTCCACTCAGTGGATGAAGAGACATCAGCCCATGCTTTCTATGAGCCAGAGGTGGTCCAAGAGAGATTAGCATCCCTATATTTCTGAGTTGCACACTCCTAAATACAGAGCAGATTCCTTCAGATATCCCATAGTGTGGTATCAGAGAAGCTTCAGGGCAAGAAGCAGAAGGTGCTTGGCATGGGCTTGTGGGAAGATGCTGTCCAACTGGAGCTGGGCAATGCTTGTCACTGCTTCCATTGAAATAATTAACAGCAGACATGGCTCAAGTAAAAGATGAGGCATGAGGATTTTGGATTGGTGCCTGTATTAGTTTGCTGGGGCTGCTGTAACAAAATACCAGACTGGGGGCTTCCCTGGTGGCGCAGTGGTTGCGAGTCTGCCTGCCGATGCAGGGGACACGGGTTCGTGCCCCGGTCCGGGATGATCCCACATGCCGCAGAGCGGCTGGGCCCGTGAGCCATGGCCGCTGAGCCTGCACGTCCAGAGCCTGTGCTCCGCAACGTGAGAGACCACAGCAGTGAGAGGCCCGCGTACCGCAAAAAAAAAAAAACAAAAAAACCAGACTGGGTGACTTTAACAATAGAAATTTATTTTCTCACAATCCTGGAGGCTGGAAGTTCAATATTAAGGTCTCAGTAATGCTGGTCTCCTCTGAGGCCTGTCTCCTTGTGTAACCAAAAGTAGGGTCTGGCTGCTCACTGCTCAAAAGCCAGCAGAGAGGCAAGGTTGGTGGACAGGAAAGTTTGCTTTACTTTGGATTCCAGCAACTGGGATTGAGGGCAGATGCCTGTCCAAAGGCCGACTACCCCCCCCCCACCACTGACAATCAGGGGGCAAGAGCTTTTATAGACGAAGGGAGGAGGCTACATGCAGAAACAGTACAGTCAGCTCTGACAGTCTTCTTGAAATTGGTCATGTGGTAATCTAATCAGAGTCATCTTGATTGTTTTAAGTACAGTTAACTTCAGTTCCAGGGTCGGTTTGTTCCCATTTCCTTGATGGCAGTTCTCAGAATCTTGACAGCTTATGTCATGGCTACAGTCTGGTCATCACGTAGTTAACTTCTTCCACTTGGTGTGGGGTTCAGTATGTAAAAGACAGTTCACAGGATATGGCTCAGAATATTATCTATAGCCCTTGAGGAGGAACTAAAACTACTTGACTCTGCTTAATGACTAAACTATTATTATTTAATAATAATAAACAGTCTCCTTTAACTGTTTTCCTTTTCTTCTGCATTTTCTCACTTCTCTGATTAAACTTATTCTTTCACTAAAGTTTTTCCACAGACAAAAGGGGGACATAGACCATAGGGTACTGCTCCGTTTCACTTGGATTGCAGACAGCCACCCTCATGCTGACTCTGCACATGGTCATCCCTCTGTGCAGGTTGCCCTGGTCTCTCTGTGTGTTCTGATCTCCACTTCTTATAAGGACACCAGGGTGATTGAATTAAGGTTCACCCTAATGACCGCATGTTAAATTAATTACCTCTTTAAAGGCACTTTCTCCAAATACAGTCACATTCTAAGGCATTGGTAATTAGGACATCAACTTAGGAATTTTGAGTGAACACAGTTCAGTCCATAATAGTACCCAAATAGGACTTCCCTGGTGGCGCAGTGGTTAAGAACCCACCTGCCCATGCAGGGGACACGGTTTCGAGCCCTGGTCCAGGAGGATTCCACATGCCGCGGAGCAACTAAGCCTGTGTGCCACAACTACTGAGCCTGTGTGCCACAACTACTGAAGCCCGCACACCTAGAGCCCATGCTCCGCAACAAGAGAAGCCACCCCAATGAGAAGCGTAGCCCCCGCTTGCCACAACTAGAGAAAAGCCTGCACACAACAACGAAGACCCAATGCAGTCAAAAATAAATAAATTAATTTTAAAAATAAAAATAGGGCTTCCCTGGTGGCACAGTGGTTGGGAGTCTGCCTGCCAATGCAGGGGACATGGGTTTGAGCCCTGGTCTGGGAAGGTCCCACATGCCGCAGAGCAACCAAGCCTGTGAGCCACAACTACTGAGCCTGCGCGTCTGGAGCCTGTGCTCCGCAACGAGAGGCCGCGATAGTGAGAGGCCCGCGCACCGCCATGAAGAGTGGCCCCCGCTTGCCGCAACTAGAGAAAGCCCTCGCACAGAAACGAAGACCCAACACAGCCAAAAATAAAATAATAAATTAAAAAAATAAAATAAAATAAAATAAAAATAAATAAAACATAAATAAAATAAAATTCTTTAAAAAAAATAGTACCCAAATATGTGTAATATACCCTTCTGTATCTATTCCCTCTTCTTAATCATGTGAGAAACATGCTTAAGAAGAGGAACCTTATGCTTCTTGACTATAGTTTTGTTTTCTTTTATATTCCATTATTTACACTACTATTAGATCTGGAACATTTCCTTAAAGAGAAAAATTACCTAAAATTTACATGTCATTAAAAGACATATGGAAAACAAGACATTCTGTAACTAACAGATGAATTACATCCATTATTCAAATTTCTGATAGTTACAAATGTTCAGTTTGTGTAGGTGATGCTTAGTACCAGGCAAAGACTAGGAAAGAGAAAAACTGAAACATTTTTGTCCTCCCAAGTTCATTTCTTTTTTTTTTCTAATTTTTTCCTTGTTTTCCCCCAGAAGCTGGAACTAGTTTATTTCTAATTCTAGTAATAACAATGGTGTGATCGACTGATTTGTGCCTTTAAATATTTATTAACTGTTATATTGTAGGTACTGGTATGAAGTTTTGTACAAAATGAAAGCCGACATTTCATAGAGTGTACATTCTGCTGGGAGAAAGAAAATAAAATAACATATAAACAAATGGTAAAACTAGATTTTGAGATAAGTGCCAATAAAAAAAGTAAAGACTAATTAGGAAAACTATTTTAACATAATGGAAATAATATTTAACCATCTAGCACAATTCCACATGTGCATCTGTTCACATCATCTATGGTATTACCTCTCCAATACAACTTGTTTGGGGAAGAAAAAAACGTTAGTTTGACCTTGGAAAGGGTCAGTTTAATGTGTCTGAGAAACACCCCACTAATTACTTCCACTTGGCAGTGGCATGTGTTGGTCTGGTGTTCTGTCTTAATGGCCATAGTGGTAGAGAGAATTGGATTTTTATAGCGAAGCAGGTCAGAAAGACAAGATTATGCTTGGCTGAGCCTTACTAATGATGCTTCAGTTCTTGGTTTGGCCTTCACATCCTAAGGAAAGTCCTTCCCAGCACCTGACCCCCATGCATCAAAGATAAGCAACTATGGGACACATTGCGTGTTGTTACAGATCACAATCCAAACAGCCAATGGGATGGGCTGTAGCCAATCCAGTTCTGTGTTGCCCACTTCTCCCCTCAGAATTAAAGGCTTATTTTTCCAAGCATATGGAGTGCAGCCATTTGACTGCCCTGAGCCTTCTCTTTGAGAAGTGCCCTCAGCTAAAGGAAGCTGCCTCACCCAAGGTCACACCACTCAGATCTCTTGCTGTGGGAGCATAACTGACCACCATCTGTATCCACCACTGTGTTTGCTCTGAGGTTGCTCCTGCTTCTAGCCACCGACTGAGCTCAGCTGCGTAGCACTGCCCACTGCCAGGGTCATACAATGACATTGATCACCAGGGTCAATTACCCCTGCCTGGAGGGTGACTCCTGTTATTGACATGAAGAACCTGAAATGTCAGGCAGTAGCATAGCTTGAAGTTCAAAGAGACTTTTGCCATGTCTCTGGAAGTGCTCTTTTTAGGTGTCAAGGCCTCCAAACCTGCAGAGGCCAGAAGTGTGGAGACCTGAAGCACAAACTCCCCCATAGCAACTGGGAGTGACGTTACAAGGCTTCACTTCTGCTTCCAACCCTTGATTTCTGGAACCATGTCCTATAAACTGGACATACAGCATGTTATGATTGTCGTTTTAGAGTGTATAATGCATCCTATGAATTACATGCCCAGAAATTCCTGTGTATTCAAATGCCTGCACTAAATATCATCATTCAATTTGAAATTAAATGTGTTCCCGTAACTTCCATTGAATCTTAGGTTTAACCCTCTCATATTAGATACTTCCTTTAGGCTGAAAGAGACTTTATCTCTGTCCTCCCCTTCCTTGACAAACTTTACAGGTCATTTATTTTTGCCACATGTGTTTCCTCAATACTCACTCTTCAACCCAATCTACCTGGATAATTACCGCCCCTTCTCCTCTATTTAGAGGTAATAAACAGAGCCCTCCCTGATATCTACAAAGGCTTCCATGTAGGCTTCTTGTAGAAATTAAACATTCCTTAGGGGATATCTTGTCACATGTAAGTCAAACCAAAGAAAGAATTTCTCCTTGGAGAATATACGTGCTTCCCTCACTGTTGCCTACCTATACACAAGGTTGGCTGAAAAATTTCCATTCTCTTATCTTTGTACCTCAAGGCACTTGAGATGTTGGGAGAGAGAAGAATCACTAGGACAATTTATTTAATGAGGAGCTCTGAGAGTTCAACCATTGAGATGATAATAACATGTCCCTGTTGTCCCTTTCCTATAATCCTCTGCTCCCAGCCTCAGTGAAAACCCACATGGGTTTCCCAGAGACAGACTGCCGAAAACAAAAAGCTTCACTGATGACCATCAGAGACCGTGTCCCAGTAAAGGCTGGTGGAGTAAGAAGGAAAACAGGAGTGAAGGTGGGTACTGGGCTTTACCT
Organism: Hyperoodon ampullatus; assembly: GCF_949752795.1. Taxonomy (NCBI): domain Eukaryota; kingdom Metazoa; phylum Chordata; class Mammalia; order Artiodactyla; family Ziphiidae; genus Hyperoodon; species Hyperoodon ampullatus. The sequence continues at coordinate 31,827,430 of NC_136917.1, forward strand.
CTAGAACAGTGAGACTGGGACAGTCTCATAGTTATTTAGTCTATTACGGGAAGTCTGTAGTTTTAAGATACTTTAGTTTCTACTGAACCCAGTCCTGTTTCTTTCTCTCATTTTTTTGGAATCTAGACCCTCTCCCCAGTGAGTTATTTTCCAGAGATTCTCCACCTCTTCTCTGATCTTTCCCACAATTCTAGGGTCCTCTTAGATTTCCTGTGTCCAATCCCTTATTCATTAACTACTCACTGGAGATTTGTTATGCATGAGGTATTGTGTATTTTGTTCCTCGTGTGATTGGATTTTTCTTTTAGATTCCCTATTTCTGCTGGCAAATTAGAGTTTCTGACAGGACCCGATATCTCTGTATTGATGTTGTTGTTTCACCTTATCCACCTTGTTGTGTCCACAATATCAACTACAAACAATGTAATTATTACTGACCTTTGGTACTCAGGCTTATTTCATTTGCTCATTTTACCATCTGTTTAAATCGTTAAGAGAATATCAAGTGATTGAATTTGGAGTAGACTGCCTTGTCTTCTTCATGAATTTAATGCAATTATTTAGTGCTTTAATGTAGAATAGCCTTTTGGCTGCAGTTTTAAAATACCTATTCTTTACTGGGTTAAGAAATTGTCCGTCGCGATGAAGAGTAGCCTCCGCTTGCCGCAACTAGAGAAAGCCCTCTCACAGAAACGAAGACCCAACACAGCCAAAAATAAATAAATAAATAAAATTTTTTAAAAAAAGAAAGAAATTGTCCTTAGCTTCCTTATTTACCAAGGGGCTGTGTCCTGGCTGCTAACCACAGTAATGGCTGTTGTCACATTTTCTCAAAAGCATTTTCTACTGTAATTATGGTTATGATTCCTCTTCACTGGCCTATTTTTGAGATGAATTATGTTAGCAAACATCCTATATCTAACCAGATATCCATTCCTAGAGTAGGAATTACTTGTTCATGATATATTATTCTTTTAAACTATATATGAATGCAATTTAATTTTACTATTCTAATTTGTGTCTATATTCAGGCATATGATGGGCTTAGAGGGTTCTGTTTTTGTGTTACAGTTGATACTTTTGGTCTCATTCTTTATTACATATCTAACATTTGCATGTTTTGAGCACCTACTATGTTCCAGGCACCATGTAAATCCCTGGAAAGACAATGATAAGCAAAAATGGTCATGATCTCTGACCCACAAATAAATATAAAATTACCAACATGAGAGGCACATCAAGAACAGTACAGGATGTTCAACTTGTGGGCCTCACACTCTGTCCTCCTACCCTCATTCTGTTCTCCATCTCACTGGCCTCTCACATCCCTTGCATTACCAAGCTCACCAACCCCAGGGCTACCGTGAATTCTGTTCTGTCAGCCCAAAATGTTTGTCCTTTCCTTATTTTCTCTGATTAACAATTACCCACCCTTCCTCTCATAGCTCAATATTCTTACTTCAGAGAGGATTCTTCTATCCACCGTCCCAGACTAAATTGATCCCCAGTTACTTTTTTCTCTTAATTAAATGCATTCTCAGCAGTTGCTCACCTAAGCCTGCCTGCTTCCCCTCCTGAGAGTGTACTATCGCTCAATAAATCCTGCTTTGCTTATGTAAAAAAAATATAAACTGCATTCTGTAGGCATAATAACGCTGAGCTTTTTTCTATCATGGAGAATGTAAACATTTATAATTATCTTAAATTTGCCTTTCATTTTTTAAAGAATGATTTGTTAGATTTTTTTATAGAAGCTTTGAGTATTTTAAATCAAATCTACTAGTCTTTTTTTTATGCTTCACTGTGCTGATTTTTAATACAACACACTCTGACACTTCCATTGCATTTTATTTTATGGTTTTGGGATTTTCTTTACCCTTCTTATGTGTGTAGTCCACACGGATTTCCATCTTCTTGGCAGAATCCACCTGGCAGGCGGTATCTGAAAGAGGAAGTCATAGGGATCATCATTAACTAGAAGTGCTGCATTGCAGTCCAAAGAGATAACAGACTGGCTGCCCCTGTTTAAGGGGAATAATGATTAATGATAGTCACTAAAGACAGATTTATTGTTTTGTTAAGAAGCTCACATTTATCATGTGTCTGCTGTATGTCACAAGAACCACACTAGAAAAATTACATGCATCATCTCATTTAATTCACTCATCAGTCTTACAATGCTGGGAATATTTATTACTCCCATTGTAGAGGTGAGGTATCTGCAGCTAAGAGAGATTAGGTCACACAGACCTTAAGGTGGTGGACCAAAATCCTCTTCTAGGAATTCTGAGTCAAGATCCCATTATCTGAATGGCATCTTTTTATCATACTTTGGGAGAGTTATGTATCAAAAATAACTGTCATAAAATTAATAGATTAGTAATAATAATAGCTATCATTTACTGGGATCCTACTGTGCACAAAGGCATTTTCAATTCTCACAAAGAAGGTTATAGCAGTAACTACACTTTGCTGCTGTTGTTGTTGTTTTTGGTTTTATAGATTTATTTTCAAAGGGCAAAAACACTTAAGACAATTTAAATACAAGTCTAAACAGAATTACTCTGTCAAAGTCAGCTATGATGCAGAGATGCGTTCTCACTTCCAGACACTTCCCAGCATCTTCTGAGTCTTCTCTCAGTGAAGAAAAGGGGTCTGATTTTTTATTCATATACATCCTTCTTATCTGCAATGTAATCTACAATTTCTTGTGGGCATATTAACTTCTCCACATCTATATCAGGAACTTCAAACCCAAATTCGTCTTCCATGGCCATGATAATCTCCACTTGGTCCAAACTGTCTAAGCCCAGGTCTTTCATAAAATGGGAATTTACTGAGAGCTGTTCTGGGTCAGTCTTGTCATAGAGTTTCAAGACGTAAAGAACATGGTCCTTGATTCCCTCTAATGTCGAAGGGGGAGAGTCACTATACTGGCGGCACAGCTGTGTAACTCCACCTGGAACCTGCGCGAGCACTGAGCACCGAGGCCAGCTGCGGAGCCCCAGGCCTCGTCCGGGCCCCCACGAGGAACAGGGTGTGCTGAGCGGCTGGGCCGCGGCCAGTGTGGGGAGCCTGGGCAGTGGCACGAAGGCCGCCGGCAGTCGGCGGACACAGGTGCAAAGGACACGAGCCGCCATGGTTACGCCGACCCAGGATGCACTGCTACGTTTTTAAAAATTAAAAATAAATAATAATAAGGCACTTAAGGCATTTGAGAGATAACTATCAGAACAACAAGGGGCATCAGATCATAGAATTAAGTTTGTCTGAGTTGGGAATCCCCGTCTAAATAACTATTATTGAACTATTTGAAAGAAGGAACTACGGAGATCAAAAAGAAAAGATACTAAATGTCTTCATTCATTTTGCAAGTGTCATATCATATAAGAAATCGGTTTATGTCCAGAGCTTCATATAGAATTAGAACCAGTGAGTAAACAATAAGGTCCTATTGCATACCACGGGAACTATATTCAATATCCTGAGATAAATAATGAAAAAGAATATAAAAAAGAATGTATGTGTGTGTGTAACTGATTCACTTTGCTGAACAGCAGAAATTAACACAGCATTGTATATCAACTATACTCCAATAACAAAAAAAGTTAGAACCAATGAGTAGGAGATAAAAATATTTTTTCTGCTAAATTTTAAAACTACTAAATAAATACATTTAAAATGGAAATGGTTTACCATTTGGCTTGAGTGAATCACTGTCATTGCAAGGACTAATAGAGGGTGAAGGATATCAACCTAAAGGTGGAATCATAAGTGATGACTAGCTGAGGTGTCACCTGGCTGTTCCCTGAATGTTGCTTTTGCCTCCTTCCCCAGCAGACTCACCAGCGACATGGGAGCAGGAAACCACACAGGAGTATCACAGTTCCTCCTCCTGGGCCTCTCAGACGATCCTGACCTGCAGCCCCTCCTCTTTGGAGTGTTCCTGTCCATGTACCTGGTCGCTGTGCTGGGGAACCTGCTCATCATCCTGGCCGTCAGCTCAGACCCCCACCTCCACACCCCCATGTACTTCTTCCTCGCCAACCTCTCCTTGGTGGACATCTGTTTCATCTCCACCACTGTCCCAAGGATGCTGGTGAACATCCAGACACAGAGCAAAAGCATCTCCTACATAGGGTGCCTCACTCAGGTGTATTTTTTTATGATTTTTACTGTAATGGATAGTTTTCTCCTGACTGTGATGGCCTATGACCGGTTTGTGGCCATCTGCCATCCACTGCACTACACGGTCATCATGAACCCCCGCTTCTGTGGCCTCCTGGTTCTGATGTGTTGGCTCCTCATTTTCTGGGTTCCCCTGATTCATATTCTACTGTTGAGGCGGCTGAACTTCTGTACTGGCACTGAAATTCCACATTTCTTCTGTGAACTGGCTCAGATTCTCAAGGTGGCCTGCTCTGACACCCTCATCAATAACATCGTCTTGTTTGTGGCCACTGCCCTGCTGGGTGTGGTTCCCCTCATTGGAATCCTCTTCTCTTACTCTCGAATTGTCTCCTCTTTAATGAGAATCTCCTCTGCAGCGGGAAAATATAAAGCATTTTCCACCTGTGGGTCTCACCTCTCTGTGGTTTCCTTGTTCTATGGGACAGGTGTAGGGATCCATCTCACTTCTGCTGTGACCCATTCTCCCCAGAGAAGCTCCATCGCCTCAGTGATGTACACCGTGCTCACCCCCATGCTGAACCCCTTCATCTACAGCCTGAGGAACAAGGATGTGAAGGGGGCCCTGGGAAGGCTCCTCGGTTTAGGTACCACTCGTCTGTGAGGGGCCACTGGCCTCAAAACTAAGTGGACACTGTGGGCTGCAAAAACAAATTTTGTGAATTTATATCTCCTGATTTTCTTTTCCTTTAAAAGACATGCTTCATTTCTTCCATTCTCAAAGCACCTATGACTTTGCTTTTATTTGTGTTTGTATTAGTTCCTGCTCAACACCCTCCTCAGTAATTCCTTTTGACTTTTTGTTCCTATTTGCAGCCCATACATTTCCATCTTGGGCTGGGTTTCTTACAGCCATTCTGGCGATTTCCAACATTAGGTTTGAAGCACTTATACCACGTATGGCATGGTTTCCCCCAAAATTATCCTCTCAAATGTTCATGTTCTTCACGTTAATTTGTTTGTGTGTTTGCTTTTCTCTGGAAGAAATGGTATGAAAATCACACAACAGTCATAACCAAAGTGATTCGCATACCAAGGCTGTTCTTGTTTTGTGTACGTTTTATGTTATCTTGACAAAATTGTCAAAAGGTGTTTTCTCTCATTTATCTCATTTTTCAAACAGATTGGGAATGGAATGGAGTCTACCCTGAAAACCTAACACTATGCCCACATTCCTAACTTTGCTATCCAGCATTTTCCTGAAAACTGTGAGATTTTCAGCTTCAAGAGTGGGAATCTAGTTTTGAACGTTAGTTTTTTCACATGATTCATAGAAGTATATAGCATAGAACAATTATGAGATATTGCTTCATTCTTTGCCTTCTTCCTTCCTCCCTCCCTCCCCCTCCCTCCCTTCCTTTCCTCTTTCTTTTGTTTTGCTGGACCTTTATTTGCTATCATTGCAGTTTTAAGATACACCACAATATCCTAAAACATCTAATAATGAATGCAGTAGAATAAAACTTGTTTTCTCCTGTGGCTTATTTGGGGGGAGGGCACTCTTTGAAGGTGCCAGCAGGAGTGGTAATCACACACCTGTGGAGTGTTTTCAGAACTTAGTCCACTTTTTGAGAAGAATATTGATAGAATTGAGTCTGCAGCAAAGGGTGGAGTGGTAGAAGCTGTCAGCATTTCTCCTACATTCCCTGGGATCCCTTCACCATCTCCACTGCACAGCAGCCTGACTGCCACTGTCAGCACCAGGTAGAACCTACTTTTCCCAATGTGTGACGACAGACCTGATGGAGAATTATGCCCCACGAGGGACAGTTCTTGATGGACAGTTGCGGGGTATACCGTCTTCTTCACCCCTTAGCTGGGATCATTCTGAAGCTTGGATTTTGTGCTATTTTCCAGAATTTTCCTACAGGATGAAAACTCTGCTCACTCGTGTGCAAGCTAACTTAAGATGAGCTTTATTGCATGTGTTTTCTGCCCTGTATCACTTCCCTTTTCTCTAACCTATGTTCCATGGTCCTTGCTTCTTCCAATAATGTGCTTCCAAATAAATCCTTGATTCGGCACCTGCTTCCAGGGAACCAAAGCTGAGACACATGATGAAGACTATGAAGAATATCCAAACAATACCATGAATGGAACTAAGGACTCTGGGGGCAAAAACGACAAAAACAAACACAAAACAAATACTGGGTATATAGTAAGATCTTCAAATTACTGGAAAATCGTAATGTATTAGTAAGGAAAAACATATTCAGTGGGGCTTTAATTGAATTCGATTCCACTAAGTTTAATCCATAGTGGGGTTTAATTTATTTTTTTCTGCAGCAGGTTCTCATCAGTTATCTATTTTATGCATATTAGTGTATATATGTCAATCCCAATCTCCCAATTCATCCCACCACCGCCACCCCGCTTTCCCCCCTTGGGAAAAAGATATTCAGTGTGGCTTTAATTCAACTTGATTCCACTAAGTTTAATCCATAGTGTTTTTATTGCCTACTTCATATGAACAAAACTGGGGACCAAAGAGGTAAACACGTTGCAATTCAGAGTGGTAACCATAATAATATTGGTGTGTAATAATGCATGCTGAAAACAAAGGTGGAACTTTTCAATTCACTTTGAGTGAGTCCAGAATAAAACTTAAAAAAATTTATTTAATAGCTTTATTGAGGGATAATTTATATATCATGAAATTCAGCCATTGAGAGCATAAGGGCAATGGTTTTGGTAAATTTTTACTTATGCAATCATCACCATAATCCAGTTTTAGAACATTTTTATCACCCTAGAAAGTTCCCCTGTGCCCATTTGCAGGTAATATCAATGGCCACCTCAGTCCTAGGCAACCACTTATTTGCTTCTGTCTCTATAAACTGGCCTTTTCTAGCTATTTTATATAAATGGAATCACACAATAGATGATCTTTTGTATCTGGCTTCTTTCACTTAGCAGAATGATTTTTCATAGTTATCCATGTGAAAAACACACATCAGTACTTTGTTCCTTATAATTGTACAATAGTATTCAAATGTATGGCTGTGCCACATTTTCCTTATCCACAGATATTTGGATATTTCCAGTTGGTCAGTAAATGTGTTCAGACACACACACCCTTCACTGATGTGCTGTATTCATCCTGTGGTGACTCTTGGCACTCTGGGTCAGAGGGTGGGTCTGGAGGCCATGTGATGACTACTCAGGACACCAGAGTCCGAGGCTAAATCTGCACGCAGGGCTCCAGAGTGCCTGGCCTCACACCTGTATGCAGAAAATTATTGCAAATATGTTGGGTATTGGAAGCTATCCTTTCAACTGTAATTTTTTGAGATCTAAACACAAATCAGTTACATCTGATGAATATATAGTATCCAGTGAATTTTGAATACTCCATATGAAGGCTTTAAATAGCTCCGCTACCACTTACTATGTTGAAATGTTTTGGATATCTTGGGTTAAATAAAATTTATTAAAAATGATCTCAGGGGCTTCCCTGGTGGCGCAGTGGTTAAGAATCCACCTACCAATGTAGGGGACACGGGTTCGAGCCCTGGTCTGGGAAGATCCCACATGCCACAGAGCAACTAAGCCCGTGCACCACAACTACTGAGCCTGCGCTCTAGAGCCCGCAAGCCACAACTACTGAGCCCACGTGCCACAACTACTGAAGCCCACGCACCTAGAGCTCATGCTCTGCAACAAGAGAAGCCACCACAATGAGAAGCCCACGCACCACAACGAAGAGTAGCCCCCGCTCACCACAACTAGAGAAAGCCCGCGTGCAGCAACAAAGACTCATCGCAGCCAAAAAAAAAAAAAAAGAAAAAGATCTCAGTTATTTCTTTTTGGTTTCTTGTGGTTATAAACAAATTATTTATTTATTTTTGGCTGTGTTGGGTCTTCGTTGCTACACGCAGGCTTTCTCTAGTTGTGGCGAGTGGGGGCTACTCTTTGTTGCGGTGCAAGGGCTTCTCATTGCGGTGGCTTCTCTTGTTGCAGAGCACAGGCTCTAGGCGCGTGGGCTTCAGTAGTTGTGGCACACGGGCTCAGTAGTTGTGGCTCACAGGCTCTAGGGTGCAGGCTCAGTAGTTGTGGCACACGGGCTTAGTTGCTCCACAGCATGTGGGATTTTCCTGGACCAGGGCTTGAACGCGTGTCCCCTGCATTGGCAGGCGGATTCTTTTTTTTTTTTTTTTATGTCCATGCCACTCTCTCACTTTGTCCCAGCTTACCCTTCCCCCTCCCCATGTCCTCAAGTCCATTCTCTATATCTGCATCTTTATTCCTGTCCTGCCCCTAGGTTCTTCAGAACCATTTTTTTTTTCTTTTTTTATTTTTTTTTATTTTTTATTTTTTTGCTTTATAACAAATTTAATCAGTTATACATATACATATGTTCCCATATCCCCTCCCTTTTGCGTCTCCCTCCCACCCTCCCTATCCCACCCCTCCAGGCGGTCACAAAGCACCGAGCTGATCTCCCTGTGCTATGCGGCTGCTTCCCACTAGCTATCTACCTTACGTTTGGTAGTGTATATATGCCCATGCCGCTCTTTCACTTTGTCACAGCTTACCCTTCCCCCTCCCCATATCCTCAAGTCCATTCTCTAGTAGGTCTGTGTCTTTATTCCTGTCTTACCCCTATGTTCTTCATGACATTTTTTTTTCTTAAATTCCATATATATGTGTCAGCATACAGTATTTGTCTTTCTCTTTCTGACTTACTTCACTCTGTATGACAGACTCTAGGTCCATCCACCTCATTACAAATAGCTCAATTTCATTTCTTTTTATGACTGAGTAATATTCCATTGTATATATGTGCCACATCTTCTTTACCCATTCATCCGATGATGGACACCTAGGTTGTTTCCATCTCTGGGCTATTGTAAATAGGGCTGCTATGAACATTTTGGTACATGTCTCTTTTTGAATTATGGTTTTCTCAGGGTATATGCCCAGTAGTGGGATTGCTGGGTCATATGGTAGTTCTATTTGTAGTTTTTTAAGGAACCTCCATACCGTTCTCCATAGTGGCTGTACCAATTCACATTCCCACCAGCAGTGCAAGAGTGTTCCCTTTTTTCCACACCCTCTCCAGCATTTATTGTTTCTAGATTTTTTGATGATGGCCATTCTGACTGGTGTGAGATGATATCTCATTGTAGTTTTGATTTGCATTTCTCTAATGAGTAAAGATGTTGAGCATCCTTTCATGTGTTTGTTGGCAGTCTGTATATCTTCTGTGGAGAAATGTCTGTTTAGGTCTTCTGCCCATTTTTGGATTGGGCTGTTTGTTTTTTTGTTATTGAGCTGCATGAGCTGCTTATAAATTTTGGAGATTAATCCTTTGTCAGTTGCTTCATTTGCAAATATTTTCTCCCATTCTGAGGGTTGTCTTTTGGTCTTGTTTATGGTTTCCTTTGCTGTGCAAAAGCTTTGAAGTTTAATTAGGTCCCATGTGTTTATTTTTGTCTTTATTTCCATTTCTCTAGGAGGTGGGTCAAAAAGGATCTTGCTGTGATTTATGTCATAGGGTGTTCTGCCTATGTTTTCCTCTAAGAGTTTGATAGTGTCTGGCCTTACATTTAGGTCTTTAATCCATTTTGAGCTTATTTTTGTGTATGGTGTTAGGGAGTGATCTAATCTCATACTTTTACATGTCCCTATCCAGTTTTCCCAGCACCACTTATTGAAGAGACTGTCCTTTCTCCACTGTACATTCCTGCCTCCTTTATCAAAGATAAGGTGACCATATGTCCGTGGGTTTATCTCTGGGCTTTCTATCCTGTTCCATTGATCTATCTTTCTGTTTTTGTGCCAGTACCATACTGTCTTGATTACTGTAGCTTTGTAGTATAGTCTGAAGTCAGGGAGTCTGATTCCTCCAGCTCCATTTTTCGTTCTCAAGATTGCTTTGGCTATTCGGGGTCTTTTGTGTTTCCATACAAATTGTGAAATTTTTTGCTCTAGTTCTGTGAAAAATGCCAGTGGTAGTTTGATAGGGATTGCATTGAATCTGTAGATTGCTTTGGGTAGTAGAGTCATTTTCACAATGTTGATTCTTCCAATCCAAGAACATGGTACATCTCTCCATCTATTTGTATCATCTTTAATTTCTTTCATCAGTGTCTTATAATTTTCTGCATACAGGTCTTTTGTCTCCTTAGGTAGGTTTATTCCTAGATATTTTATTCTTTTTGTTGCAATGGTAAATGGGAGTGTTTCCTTGATTTCACTTTCAGATTTTTCATCATTAGTATATAGGAATGCCAGAGATTTCTGTGCATTAATTTTGTATCCTGCAACTTCACCAAATTCATTGATTAGCTCTAGTAGTTTTCTGGTAGCATCTTTAGGATTCTCTATGTATAGCATCATGTCATCTGCAAACAGTGACAGCTTTACTTCTTCTTTTACGATTTGGATTCCTTTTATTTCCTTTTCTTCTCTGATTGCTGTGGCTAAAACTTCCAAAACTATGTTGAATAAGAGTGGTGAGAGTGGGCAGCCTTGTCTTGTTCCTGATCTTAGTGGAAATGGTTTCAGTTTTTCACCATTGAGGACGATGCTGGCTGTGGGTTTGTCATATATGGCCTTTATTATGTTGAGGAAAGTTCCCTCTATGCCTGCTTTCTGCAGGGTTTTTATCATAAATGGGTGTTGAATTTTGTCGAAAGCTTTCTCTGCATCTATTGAGATGATCATATGGTTTTTCTCCTTCAGTTTGTTAATATGGTGTATCACGTTGATTGATTTGCGTATATTGAAGAATCCTTGCATTCCTGGAATAAACCCCACTTGATCATGGTGTATGATCCTTTTAATGTGCTGTTGGATTCTGTTTGCTAGTATTTTGTTGAGGATTTTTGCATCTATGTTCATCAGTGATATTGGCCTGTAGTTTTCTTTCTTTGTGACATCCTTGTCTGGTTTTGGTATCAAGGTGATGGTGGCCTTGTAGAATGAGTTTGGGAGTGTTCCTCCCTCTGCTATATTTTGGAAGAGTTTGAGAAGGATAGGTGTTAGCTCTTCTCTAAATGTTTGATAGAATTCGCCTGTGAAGCCATCTGGTCCTGGGCTTTTGTTTGTTGGAAGATTTTTTATCACAGTTTTAATTTCAGTGCTTGTGATTGGTCTGTTCATATTTTCTATTTCTTCCTGATTCAGTCTTGGCAGGTTGTGCATTTCTAAGAATTTGTCCATTTCTTCCAGGTTGTCCATTTTATTGGCATAGAGTTGCTTATAGTAATCTCTCATGATCTTTTGTATTTCTGCAGTGTCAGTTGTTACTTCTCCTTTTTCATTTCTAATTCTATTGATTTGAGTCTTCTCCCTTTTTTTCTTGATGAGTCTGGCTAATGGTTTATCAATTTTGTTTATCTTCTCAAAGAACCAGCTTTTAGTTTTATTGATCTTTGCTATCGTTTCCTTCATTTCTTTTTCATTTATTTCTGATCTGATTTTTATGATTTCTTTCCTTCTGCTAACTTTGGGATGTTTTTGTTCTTCTTTCTCTAATTGCTTTAGGTGCAAGGTTAGGTTGTTTATTCGAGATGTTTCCTGTTTCTTAAGGTGGGATTGTATTTCTATAAACTTCCCTCTTAGAACTGCTTTTGCTGCATCCCATAGGTTTTGGGTCGTCGTGTCTCCATTGTCATTTGTTTCTAGGTATTTTTTAATTTCCTCTTTGATTTCTTTAGTGATCACTTCGTTATTAAGTAGTGTATTGTTTAGCCTCCATGTGTTTGTATTTTTTACAGCTCTTTTCCTGTAATTGATATCTAGTCTCATAGCATTGTGGTCGGAAAAGATACTTGATACAATTTCAATTTTCTTAAATTTACCAAGGCTTGATTTGTGACCCAAGATATGATCTATCCTGGAGAATGTTCCATGAGCACTTGAGAAAAATGTGTATTCTGTTGTTTTTGGATGGAATGTCCTATAAATATCAATTAAGTCCATCTTGTTTAATGTATCATTTAAAGCTTGTGTTTCCTTATTTATTTTCATTTTGGATGATCTGTCCATTGGTGAAAGTGGGGTGTTAAAGTCCCCTACTATGATTGTGTTACTGTCGATTTCTCCTTTTATGGCTGTTAATATTTGCCTTATGTATTGAGGTGCTCCTATGTTTGGTGCATAAATATTTACAATTGTTATATCTTCTTCTTGGATCGACCCCTTGATCATTATGTAGTGTCCTTCTTTGTCTCTTCTAGTAGTCTTTATTTTAAAGTCTATTTTGTCTGATATGAGAATTGCTACTCCAGCTTTCTTTTGGTTTCCATTTGCATGGAATATCTTTTTCCATCCCCTTACTTTTAGTCTGTATGTGTCTCTAGGTCTGAAGTGGGTCTCTTGTAGACAGCATATATATGGGTCTTGTTTTTGTATCCATTCAGCCAATCTGTGTCTTTTGGTGGGAGCATTTAGTCCATTTACATTTAAGGTAATTATCGATATGTATGTTCCTATTCCCATTTTCTTAATTGTTTTGGGTTCGTTATTGTAGGTCTTTTCCTTCTGTTGTGTTTCTTGCCTAGAGAAGTTCCTTTAGCATTTGTTGTAAAGCTGGTTTGGTGGTGCTGAACTCTCTCAGCTTTTGCTTGTCTGTAAACGTTTTAATTTCTCCATCAAATCTGAATGAGATCCTTGCTGGGTAGAGTAGTCTTGGTTGCAGGTTTTTCTCCTTCATCACTTTAATTATGTCCTGCCACTCCCTTCTGGCTTGTAGAGTTTCTGCTGAGAGATCAGCTGTTATCCTGATTGGGATTCCCTTGTGTGTTACTTGTTGTTTTTGCCTTGCTGCTTTTAATATGATTTCTTTGTGTTTAATTTTTGACAGTTTGATTAATATGTGTCTTTGCGTATTTCTCCTTGGATTTATTCTGTATGGGACTCTCTGTGCCTCCTGGACTTGATTAACTATTTCCTTTCCCATATTAGGGAAGTTTTCAACTATAATCTCTTCAAATATTTTCTCAGTCCCTTTCTTTTTCTCTTCTTCTTCTGGAACCCCTATAATTCGAATGTTGGTGCGTTTAATGTTGTCCCAGAGGTCTCTGAGACTGTCCTCTGTTCTTTTCATTCTTTTCTCTTTATTTTGCTCTGCAGCAGTTATTTCCACTATTTTATCTTCCACCTCACTTATCCGTTCTTCTGCCTCAGTTATTCTGCTATTGATCCCATCTCGAGTATTTTTTATTTCATTTATTGTGTTTTTAATCGATGCTTGATTCATCTTTAGTTCTTCTAGGTCCTTGTTAACTGTTTCTTGCATTTTGTCTATTCTATTTCCAAGATTTTGGATCTGGGAAATAGAATCTTGGATCATCTTTACCATCATTATTCTGAATTCTTTTTCAGGTAGACTGCCTGTTTCCTCTTCATTTGTTAGGTCTGGTGGGTTTTTATCTTGCTCCTTCTCCTGCTGTGTTTTTCTGTCTTCTCATTTTGCTTATGTTACTGTGTTTGGGGTCTCCTTTTTGCAGGCTGCAGGTTCGTAGTTCCCGTTGTTTTTGGTGTCTGTCCCCAGTGGCTAAGGTTGGTTTAGTGGGTTGTGTAGGCTTCCTGGTGGAGGGGACTAGTGCCTGTGTTCTGGTGGATGAGGCTGGATCTTGTCTTTCTGGTGGGCAGGTCCACGTCTGGTGGTGTGTTTTGGGGTGTCTGCGGACTTTTTATGATTTTAGGCCACCTCTCTGCTAATGGGTGGCGTTGTGTTCCTGTCTTGCTAGTTGTTTGGCATAGGGTGTCCAGCACTGTAGCTTGCTGGTCGTTGAGTGAAGCTGGGTGCTGGTGTTGAGATGGAGATCTCTGGAAGATTTTCGCCGTTTGATATTATGTGGAGCTGGGAGGTCTCTTGTGGACCAGTGTCCTGAGGTTGGCTCTCCCACCTCAGAGGCACAGCACTGACTCCTGGCTCCTCAATTTGGGATGATTTGTTGTCTCTTCATGTATTCCACAGATGCAGGGTACATCAAGTTGATTATGGAGCTTTAATCCGCTGCTTCTGAGGCTGCTGGGAGAGGTTTCCCTTTCTCTTCTTTGTTCTCACAGCTCCTGGGTCTCAGCTTTGGATTTGGCCCCGCCTCTGCGTGTAGGTCGCCGGAGGGCGTCTGTTCTTCGCTCAGACAGGACAGGGTTAAAGGAGCAGCCTCTTCGGGGACTCTGGCTCACTCAGGCCGGGCGGGATGAAGGGGCACGGAGTGCGGGGTGAGCCTGCAGCGGCAGAGGTCGGCGTGCCGTTGCACCAGCCCAAGGCGCGCCGTGCGTTCTCCCAGGGAAGCCACCCCTGGATCCCGGGACCCCGGCAGTGGCGGGCTGCACAGGCTCCCGGAAGGGCGGTGTGGACAGTGACCTGCGCTCGCACACAGGCTTCTTGGCGGCGGCAGCAGCAGCCCCAGCGTCCCACGCCCGTCGCTGGGCTCCGCGCTTTCAGTCGTGACTCGCGCCCGTCTGTGGAGCCCCTTTAAGCAGCGCTCTTAATCCCCTCTCCTCGCGCACCAGGAAACCAAGAGGGAAGAAAAAGTCTCTTGCCTCTTCGGCAGCTCCAGAGTTTTCCCGGACTCCCTTCCGGCTATCTGTGGCACATTAGCCCCCTTCAGGCTGAGTTCTCGCCGCCAGCCCCAGTCCTCTCCCTGCGCTCTGACCGAAGCCCGAGCCTCAGCTTCCAGCGCCGCCCGCCCCGGCGGGCGAGCAGACAAGCCTCTCGGGCTGGTGAGTGCCGCTCGGCACCGATCCTCTGTGCGGGAATCTCTCCGCTTTGCCCTACCCAGGTATGTGGGGAGTTTCTTGCCTTTTGGGAGGTCTGGGGTCTTCTGCCAGCGTTCAGTAGGTGTTCTGTAGGAGTTGTTCCACGTGTAGCTGTATTTCTGGTGTATCTGTGGGGAGGAAGGTGATCTCCGCGTCTTACTCTTCCGCCATCTTACCCGGAAGTTGGCAGGCGGATTCTTAACCACTGTGCCACCAGGGAAGCCCACATTCACCCTTCTTGTGGTTATAGAAAAAATTTAAAGTCTATATATCGCTTACACAGTATAAACTGCTGCTGGGCATTATGAAGAGAAAAAGAATGAAATATTTTATTCAGTTGACCTAGTTGACGTTCCCTTGAAGGAGCCTGGAGAAGCCTGGAGGCCTGTATCTCCTTTTAAGTTCTTCCCTCTGGCGTTCTCCTTTAATCTCTCAGCAAATAATTAAGTTATATCCCTGTGCTAGGAACTGAGAAGACATGAGCAATGTATACAAAAAATGTATGAGGCCTAGACGATCCCATATGATGGTAGGAGGTAGATAATAAAGTAATGATTAATATATCAGTTCAAAAGTGGTATGAGGGAAATGAAGGAGGCAAGAAAATAAGGAAGGTCTTACATACACACCCACAGTGGCATAAATATTCTGGGGCAGATAAAGGCAGAACAGGAAAGTAAATATGGACTATTACACCTTTAACCAAAAAAGATTAGAAATACAATGTCAAGATTTCCCCGCAAAAACCACTCTGAATAAATCTTAACTACTGTGAAAGGTTCACAGATAATGCCAGTCCAGGCTTTGTTTTAAGCTTGATTTGGATTATCATTACAGTGGTTTGATTAGCCTCAAGAAAGTGTCATCAAGAAAGTGTCATGCACCCTGATGGCCATACATGATGTAACCCAAGCTTGCTTGAACATGAGAACTGTGTAACTTTTTATCTGAGGCTGAAATGAGGTTTTTATTAGACAGAGTTCTAGGCAGGCAAGATGGGCAACATACTCGGGTTAACAAGTTCTGGCTAGCTGACACCTTGCATGATGTGGGGTGCAGGAAGCTTAAGACTGGGGAGGGTGCCGAGGTTAGGCATACCTGCTGGTAAATGCATCAGACCTGGTAATGCAGTAGCTGGGTTCACTGGTGGCACATAAATGAGGGACTGGTTAGTTCTGGTGGCAATAATGGTGCGGTTGGTACACCTGTACCAAGGACGTTACTGACAGCTGGTAGAATTGAGCCAATATAAAGTCCAGACAGATCCTGTTCAATTTCTGTAATTCCCAGTGGTGACAAAGATGGGGGAGCAACTGAAGACAGCTGAACCTCCATAAACCCATCTTTAAGAGGAATAATAGGTGTACTGGTCATTTGTCTGTCTCTGCACCCGAAGCCCACCTTCAGGAACTGCCAGTCATGGCATCAAGCAGCGTACGTTGTCAGGAGCAGTCAGAGTCACATGAGTTTTTCATTTTTCAAGCACTTGGATGGGATGACAAACCCAGAGGGAGGCCATGTCACCAACAGCAGAGGTTGCTTGACCCAGACACATAATATGATTGTTACCCATGGGTTTGGAGCTGGATATAGGGGTGAAAGAGAACATTCATTGCTTTTACCCTCTTCCTGCAATGCCTGAGGTTGAATGCCTTCCAAGGTGTCAGGGTGTTGTTTTCCCGCAAAGGTCAGAAAATTGGGGTGTCTCACATCAATAGATGAAATCTCACTTTTTCTCCATTCATCCCATGCTTAATCCTGATCCTGAAAGGATCAGGACTGTGAGAGGACAAGGCCATCTGTACAAATTTACAGAGATGTACTATATTCTCCACTTCAGCCTTTGGGACTTGACGAGCACCATACACAGCCAAGCAGTCCCTGTCTTTGCAACGTCTTAACCAGGTCCACCCAATGAGGAGAAACCAGGGGGTCCAAAGAGGATTAACTGTGAATCCTGTAGGCCCACTTTTGGCCAGGCTCTGGCCTGGAAGATGTAGCAATTAGACTGGCCTGGCCTGACGATGAGGAGAAAGAAAGACGTACCACTGCCCAGGAAAGGTCAGGGCCAGATGACAAATTTCAAAATAGATCTTTGGGACCAACCAGAACACTATCCTTTTACAGAAACCCTAAGATTTCAGACTCAGGGTAGCATTTCCCATATTTCCTACATTTCATTTCTCTTAATTGTGAATCACCCCATGTCCAACGGATGAATAACATTCCTTTTTTTCTCTCTTTTTCTTTTGGCCACACTGCATGGGTTGCGGGATCTTAGTTCCCTGACCAGGGATCACATCCGGGCCCCGGCAATGAAAGCGCTGAGTCCTAACCACTGAACTGCCAGGGAATTCCTGATGAGTAACATTCTAATGGGAAAAAAAAGATGACTCTGCAATATTTTTACATCCATAATGTTCTTCTCCACAGTGTGATCTCAAGTCAACATCAAAGTACTCAGGAGAAGTACAGTTTTCCACAAATATTACCGTAGTAGCATTCCTCTGCATTGCATGATCTCCCATATTTAAGGAATATATATTTCCCTGAGGAAACAGTAAAGTGCTTACCATGTTTCGCAGTAGTATGGCTTCACTGTGAGCCCTAACAGGCTGGGTTGTGAGATGGATGACTTTCCCACATTCCTTATGCTTGAAGGCCATCTCTCCAGTGTGCTCTTTTCAGGTCAAGTGAATCAGGACTACTGAGGGCTTTCCTACATGCCTGACATCGAAAGGACAAGGTGATTTCTTTCAAGACAAAAGGAATAGAGAGAATTAAAGGCTTTCCCACATATTGTTCATTTATAGGATTTTTCTAGAGGATAAGTTTTTCATGTATTTAAAAGGAATTGGAATAACTGAAGTCTTTCTCATGTTGTTTACATCCTTAGGTTTTCTCCATTGTGAGTTTGTACATGTCTAGAAAGGCCTGCATTCCAAATGAAGGCTTTCCCACATTCCTCCTATTTGTAGGGTTTTATTCCAGTGTGAATGTGAATGTGAATTTTAAGGTCGGAGGAACTTCTAAAGGATTTTCCACATTCACATGGGAAGGGCTTCTCTCCATTATGAGATTTTGCATGTTTCCTAAGTTGACTAGAACTAATGAAGGCCGTCTCACATTCCCTGCATTTATATGGTGTTGCTGCAGTGTGAAGAGGAATGTATTTTTTAAAGTATGAGGAATATCTATAGGACTTTCCACATTCCTTACATATAAAAAAGGGCTCCTCTCCAGTTTGAGACTTTATATGCAAAGTTGAGAAGCTCTAATAAAGGCTTTCCCACATTCCTTACACATAAAGGGCCTCTCTCCAGTATGAGATTTTATTTGCCTCATAAGCCAATAAGCACTAACAAAGTCTTTCCCATGTTCTTTACATTTATAGGGTTTCTCTCCAGTGTGGGTTCCCATGTGAATTTTAATGGATGTATGATATTTACAGACTTTCCCACACTGCTTTCACCCATAACCTTTTTTTGTGGTTTGATTGTGTACACGTATACCACAGCTTGTGGAGTGAACAGAAGCTCTCCCATGTTCCTTCTGTTCACAGGGTTTTTCCCCATTCTGAGTTACCACTTGTGCCTGAAGGGAAGGCTGATTCACACAGGCTTCCTCACCATCACTGCATTCCAAGGCTTTCTCTCCAATGCTGGTTTTCCCATCCACAATATCTGGAGTCAGGATGATGGCTTTTCCACACTGATTAAACACAGAATACTTTTCAACAGTAAAGGTTTTCTTCTGTGGAGTAAGGAAGCTTTTTCCATACTAATTATGCTCGTTAAGTGTTGCCTCCATTTTGAGTTCTCCAGTGTTCACTGAAGTCTTTCCTATGTTGCTCACAGTTACAGAGTTTCCATCCATTGTGGATTCTTGCCTCTGGATGGATAGATGAATGATGATGCAAAGATTGTTCAGATTCATTAATTGATCCTACTCATGTCAAAATTGAAACATCATTACGACAATGATGATGACTTTTACCATTTCTATTACATTCATACACCTCTGCCCTGTTGATTTCTTTCAAGTTAAATGATGGAATCCTTATGCCAGAATGATGTTCCATCTACTCCAACCTTCAAATAATCCTGTACAGCTTCATGGACTGTTGTAAAATCTCAATGCCTAGTTATATATGTGGAAAGTGGGACTTCCAGGAACTCTGAAGGACCAAGTTTCAAGGTAGGTTCAGGATGTCCCCAAATTCATCATATTCAGAATACAGTAAGTCCCCTACATATAAATGAGTTCTGCTCCGAGAGCGCATTCATAAGTCCAACAAAGTTAGCCTAGGTACCCAACTAACACAATCAGTTGTATAGTACTGTACTGTAATAGGCTTATAATACTTTTTACACAAATAACACATTAAAAACAAACACAAAAAATAAAACATTTTAATCTTACAGTACAGTACCTTGATAAGTACAGTAGTACAGTACAACAGCTGGCATACAGGGGCTGGCATCAAGTGAACAGGCAAGAAGAATTAATGACTGGATGAGGGAGGGGAGGTGGGAGATGGTAGAGTTGAAGACTCATCAGCAATAGGAGACAGAGGGAAAGCTGCAATTTCACTCATGCCTGATGCTGATGGCACAGGTTCTGGTTCCTTGCTGGATTCAATTCTATCTATCCTCTAGAAAAAATGATCCAGTGATGTCTGGGTAATAGTCTTTTTCCCTCATCATAGATGACAAAGTAGCACTGGGCTGCATTCTGAACAGCTGCAGCAGCCTTCGTGTACCATTCTACATTCGGGTCCTGTGCCTCAAAATCTAACAGTGCCTCCACAAATAAGAAAATCCCCTTGCCATTTCCTGCATGGTGAATCTCTTTGGTTCTTCAGTTACTTCTTCTTCCTCGTGTCTCTCTTCATCCTTTCTCTGGGCCTCCAATTCCATCATTAATCTTCATTAGTAAACTCCTCATGTTGCATAGCAAGGAGTTCAATAAAGTTGTCCTCTTGCAGATCTAGCTCCAGATTCTCCCTGAGGGTCACTAAGTTGCTGAAGACCTCTTTGGACTACTCATCCACCTTCTCAAATCCATGAAAATCATGAACAAACTTCAGGCAAATGTTCTTCCAAACCCCATGCACGGTGATGGCCATAACCTCATGCCAAGCAAAGTCAATGATTTTTATGGCCTTGTAGATGTTACAGTCCTTCCAAAATTGTCACAAGATTGTTTCTGATTGTCACTTGCCTTTAGTGCCTGACGAAAAGTGTGACATAAATAACATTTCTTGAAAGTCACTTTAACTCCCTGGTCCATAGGTTGGATGAGCGATGTAGTATTCAGTGGCAGATGCACTACTTTGACATCGGGATGAAAGTCGTCCATGAATCGGGGGTGGCACAGAGCGCTGTCAAGCAGCAAAAGAATGTTAAATGGGACATCCTTCTCCAAGCAGTATTTCTCTACCTCCGGGATAAAGTGGTGGAGAAACCAGTCCTGGAAAATGGCCTGTGTAACCCAAGCTTCGGGGTTACTCTTCCACACAACAGGAAGAAAGCCCTTAGCTATGTTTTTAAGGACTCTTGGGTTCTCTGAATGATAAACTAAGAGAGGCTTCAGCTTCATATCCCTGGAAGCACTGCCACCAAACAACAGAATTAGCCTACCTTTTTGGTTTTTTTAATACATTTATTTATTTATTATTATTTATTTATTTTTGGCTGCATTGGGTCTTCATTGCTGCACACGAGCTTTCTCTAGTTGCGGCAAGCGGGGGCTAGTCTTCATTGCGGTGTGTGGGCATCTCATTGCAGTGGCTTCTCTTGTTGCAGAGCACAGGCCTTAGGTGTGTGGACTCAGTAGTTGTGGCTCACGGGCTTAGATGCTCTTCAGCATGTGGGATCTTCCCAGACCAGGGATCGAACCCGTGTCCCCTGCATTGGCAGGTGGCCTCTTAACCACTGCACCACCAGGGAAGTCCTAGCCTACCTTTTGCTGCTTTGTAGCCTGGCATCAACTTTTCCTCCTTACTGATGTAACTTCAGTCTGGCATCCTCTTCCAGTACAGTCTTGTCTCATCCACATTAAAAACCTGCTCAGGGGACTTCCCTGGTGCGAAGAATCATGGCCCTCTGATTCTTCGCCATGTTACTTCTTCAAGTCTTCATAAAGGCTTTTAGCTTTCTCTTGAATCAGCATAAGCTGAGCAGGACTTGACGCTGATGCTGATCCTGCATCCACACCCTGAAAAGTTTCTCCATCTCCTCCATCACTTTTCCACACTTCTTCAATATTATTGTTGACATCATTGGCACAGCAGACTTCACATGATCCATGATCTTGTCCTTGTTCTTTAGAATCATGCCAATGGTTGAATGATTCATGTTGTAAGAACAAGTGACGTCTACCATCTTTTCGCCTCACTCCACTCTCTCAATTATTTTCACTTTTATGTTTCCATTGTTAACACTTGGCACTTCTTAGAAGTACCAGCTATATCGCCACTGCTTTTATGCTTCCTTCCAGACATCCTGGGGTTGAAATAAAGATACTCTACTACTGTACTGTATACAGTACTGTACAGTACACAAAAGCACAACCACTTATAGAGGATGAACGTATGTGACAATATACGCCAGACACATGAACTAACTTATGTGATTGGACATGCGAACGCACATTCGCATCTTTGAAAGTTGAAGGTTCACATGTAGGGGACTTAGTGTATTCAGAATATCTCGCCAGAGACATTGCTCTCCCCTGAGAGAATGCCACTTATCGCAAACATCTATCACTTGTGCTCATGCCATAACTAATAAAATTTCCATTCTTTTCTAAATGTGGAAAAATGATATGATGTTTCAAACTTACCAATGTTACTGTTTCCATCCCAACAGATGTTCTTCCCCCCAGAATATCCTGCTGAATTGTCGAGTCTTTGATTTTAAGTTGCATTTCCCATAAAAAAAAGAATAACAAATATAAGAGTTTCAAGAAACAAAGAGTACATTGAAGAAGTTAAAAATAATATCATTTTATTTGCTTCCAAATTAAAGATACTAAAAAAAAAACACATAACAGATTTGAGGAGTTTGGGTTTGCCAAATTTTAAGAATGCTAGGAATGCAGAGTCAAAATACAGTAGCTAATTAAAAAGATATGATGGGGAAAAAAGACTAAATATTATCAGTAAAGGAAAGGAGGGATGTTTGGGAAAATAGCATACATAAAAATGATAAACTTAAAAAAAGAAACAGAACAAGCCATTTTGTGAACTCAGAGGAAATTTTGAGTAAATGTGAAGTAAGTACATATGACAATTTGAATATATCCTAAAACATCAGAGACCAATGACCTCAGCCTTCTGAGAGAAAGTACATCTTGATATGTTACTATTTTTTTAACATCTTCATTGGAGTGTAATTGCTTTACAATGGTGTGTTAGTTTCTGCTTTATAACAAAGTGAATCAGTTATACATATACATATGTCCCCATATCTCTTCCCTCTTGCATCTCCCTCTCTCCCACCCTCCCTATCCCACCCCTCTAGGTGGTCACAAAGCACCCAGCTGATCTCCCTGTGCTACGCGGCTGCTTCCCACTAGCTATCTATTTTGTTTGGTAGTGTATATATGTCCATGCCACTCTCTCACTTTGTCACAGCTTACCCTTCCCCTTCCCCGTATCCTCAAGTCCATTCTCTAGTAGGTATGCATCTTTATTCCCGTCTTGCCCCTAGGTTCTTCATGACCATTCTTTTTTTTTTTTTTTAGCTTCCATATATATGTGTTAGCATACGGTATTTGTTTTTCTCTTCCTGACTTACTTCACTCTGTATGACAGATTCTAGTTCCATCCACCTCACTACAAATAACTCAGTTTCATTCCTTTTTATGGCTGAGTAATATTCCATTGTGTATATGTGCCACATCTTCTTTATCCATTCATCTGTTGATGGACAATTCGGTTGCTTCCATGTCCTGGCTATTGTAAATAGAGCCACAATGAACATTTTGGTACATGACTCTTTTTGAATTATGGTTTTCTCAGGGTATATGCCCAGTAGTGGGATTGCTGGATAATATGGTAGTTCTATTTTTAGTTTTTTAAGGAACCTCCATACTGTTCTCCATAGTAGCTGTATCAATTTACATTCCCACCAACAGTTCAAGAGGGTTCCCTTTCCTCCACACCCTCTCCAGCATTTACTGTTTGTAGATTCTTTGATGATGGCCATTCTGACCAGTGTGAGATGATATCTCATTGTAGTTTTGATTTGCATTTCTCTAATGATTAATGATGTTGAGCATTCTTTCATGTGTCTGTTGGCAATCTGTATATCTTCTATGGAGAAATGTCTATTTAGGTCTTCTGCCCATTTTTGGATTGGGGTGGGGTTTTTAAAATTTTGAGCTGCATGAGCTGCTTGTAAATTTTGGAGATTAATCCTTTGTCAGTTGCTTCATTTGCAAATATTTTCTCCCATTCTGAGGGTTGTCTTTTCATAACACTTCATGTTTCCTTATTATAATTCCAAAGACACTGAAATTTTCATTGGCCAGGGAATCACTCACCTTGGAGGACTCCTATTCTCTCCACTGTTCTCAAATCTTCTTGTTCCAACCAAGAGATCAGAGAGAGTTTGAACAATTGATACCCTGCTCATGAGCAAAGATATATTAATGGAAAAAGCTCCTGCAAAATATGAGAAACTGTTCAATGACTCAGGTCCTATATTTCCAAAAAAGTGGTAAAATTATTTCAGAAGAGATAAAAATGAAAATTCACCTCTTTCTGTTCTCCAAAAAGATCTTTTCTCTCTGGCCCCTGAAGCCCATGTTCAGATTGCTATACACAATTACAAAGCTTAAGACTTTTTTGAAATGGGAAATGAAGTGCAAAAAGAGATGTTCGTTCACATGGGGAAATCAATACACCAGTGACTGTCAACATTTGGTGTCCAAGAGAATCAAGTCCAGTGTTTATTATGACATAGATGACTGGGCCCCAAGGCCAGAGTTTGATTCAATAAGTGGAGAAAGAGAAGGCACATTTCTAAGACTAATGGTGATGCTGCTAGTCCTAGAACCACATTTTTACACAAACCACCCAAATTGAAAACCATTCATGTAGAGACCAGTGTCTGTTACTTTCCACTGTATTCAGATTTAACATTACCCACCATGCAACACAGAAGGTGCATCATATATATCTGTTCCCTAAGAGGCTACAAGAATGGTGGCAGCTGTACCTGCTGTGGTCAGGTTCTTGTAGTTCTCCAGTATCACATCTCTGTAAGCTTTCTCTGAAAGGGGTCCAGTATAGTCCACTCTTCCTGGGTGAAGTCCACAGCTACATCAGCTAAGGTCACTGAATTCTCAACCATCACACACATACTAGCTTCAGTAAAGTAAGACCTCCACCCATGTTCAGTGGGGAATGGGGCCCAGTGACCCATGGCAACAGAGGGATTCAAGGTCTCTCATCATCTCCCCCAGGACACACTGGTCCTAGGTTCTCTTCTATCTACACTCACTCATGATTGACATCCTTCAGCTACAGCTCTAAAGGAACATGTAACACATGAACTTATCTCAATAGAATAAGCCTAAAAGCCTTTTATTTCCTTCTTGCAGCACAGACCTTAGCCAACTGGAGACACTTCTAAATGCTGATGAATGAATACATTCTTTGAGAAATGCAGTCATCTTCCTTACTATGTAAGAACACCAAGCAAAATTAAAAATATGCAGTCACCATCATGAGAGGCAATATTAGGAGGTAATTACTGAAATACTGAGATTATTCAGGGTAATCTGTCACCAGTAGGAGCCTCCAGTTTCAGAGGGAATTCATCAGGGATTCAGTCTTGCAACGACTTTATTTCTTTAAGAAGCTCTGGACACAGGGCTTCCCTGGTGGCGCAGTGGTTGAGAGTCCACCTGCCGATGCAGGGGACACGGGTTCGTGCCGTGCCCCGGTCCAGGAGGATCCCACGTGCCGCAGAGCAGCTGGGCCTGTGAGCCATGGCCGCTGAGTCTGCGTGTCCAGAGCCTGTGCTCCGCAACAGGAGAGGCCACAACAGTGAGAGGCCCGCGTATACAAAAAAAAAAAAAAGAAGCTCTGGACACAGGTCTACCAAAACAAAATGTGTCCATCTGATGGATGCAGTAGGTCATTTTGTAGAAGAATATGTTTTCTTCTTACCCACACTGTCTCCTTAACTGAGAACAATTTCTCAAACACTCAGCCATCATCCTTTCTGCCTCTATCTTTTTCTCAGAAAGGCAGAAACTATCCTTAGAAAAAACACCTAGAAGAAAAGAAAGAAGGCATGAGCACCCAGAGATAATCATAATTCTCCCAGCCACTGCCTGGAAGTCATTCCACTCTAGCTCGAAATTCCCGAATATCCCTGCACACTCAAGGAATCTCACATAAATACACACTACTGCTGTGAAAAGCCAGAGTAGCCCTGTCTCACCTGCAGCCAGAAAAGGGGGTGGTGAGCCAAGCTGCCCGTCAGGAAGAAAGTAATGGGTTCATTTCACATGAAGGGAGGGAAAGGGATGCCATTACAGCCTGTTTCTCCATGTGCCAGCTCCTGCTTATGCGGGCTCTGGGAAGCATGCCCCAATCACCGCCTCGGGGGTTCCCGCTCCCCAGTTGCTAGTGGGTTGCCCGCTCACAGAGGTGAGGCTGAAACCACAGCTGAGCCCCAGGGACCGTGTGACTTGGGAAGCAGGGATGAAATCTCTCCCCTGGGCAGCATGAGCTGCAGATTTACACCTCCATCACCGGCTTTGTAAATTCAGCATCTGCAGGACATCCGAGTGTACGAGTGCTCCTGCAGCTGGGACAGGACTGGCCCTAGCAGCTGTGGGCTTCGTGGGCTTCATGGACACGTGCACGCAGGGGCTTGGTTAGGCCAGGGTCTGAGCTGTCTCCATAGCTCCCACAGTAGGTCCCGGTGCATGACTATTGCAGTCCTGGGACCTGACTTCAGTGGATCTGTGCTGATGGCCTTGTGAAAACAATGCCTGAGGGACACCAGGGCTAACTGCCAGCATTCCCAAGGTTGACATGGGGCTGAGGGCAGTGCCAACAACAGTGTACTTTGTGAGCCCACACAACAGATGACAGGTGACACAACAGAGCACACTCACCAGTGAACACCTCTGGCAGAGGTATATTCAGTGGCTTCTCTCCCAGTGGGAGGGCTCCAATCCCATCTACCTCACACCACAGATCAGAAATGCAACTCAGAAATGGATCTAGGGATTTCTATTCAACAACTAGGGAATAGGCCCCTGACATGGCAGTGACAACCACAGAGCAAAGAGGAGGCCCCACTCAATGTCCAGTGCAGGCTCTGGTCACCACAACACCAGTTACTCCTCCTATCAAAGGGATAATGGCCAGCATACACTGAGGAAAGAGGCAGCAGGCATCCACAATGAAAATAGCTCTCGCACCAAAAAAATATTAAGCCCACACAGGCTATACAAGGATGCTGCCACATAAAAATAGCCCTCCAAGACCACAGTAAATAATTGTTTCTCCTAAACTCATAGATCAAGAAAAATATAAGTGAAATGAAGGAGAGGAACCACTCCCAATTAAAAGATCAAGAGAATTCCCCTGAAAGAACAAACAGTGCAACAGACCTCTTCAGTCTAATAGACACTGAGTTCAAAAAGGAGATAAAATATTGAAGGAATTGAGGACTATTGATAGAAATGCAGATTACTGTAAAAAGGAACTAGAAACTATAAGCAGGAGCCAAGAAAAATTAGAAAATTCATTCACCAAGACGAAAGCTGAGCTAAAGACAATGAATAAGCAGAATGAATAATGCAGAAGAATGAATAAGTGATCTGGAAGATAAAATAATGGAAATCTTCCAATCAGAACAGCCAGCAGAAAGCCAAATGAAAACACTATAAGAGAACTATGGCATAATATAAAGCATGCCAATCTATGCACAATAGGGATACCAGAAGGAGAAGAAAGAAGAAAAGGGGATTGAAAATGTATTTGAAGAAATTATGGCTGAAAAGTTCCCAAACCTAAAGGAAACAGATATCTATGCACAGGAAGAACAGAGGGTCCCAAACAAGGTAAACCCAAGACATATTATAATAAAAAATGGCAAAAGTTAAAGAGAGGATTGTAAAGGCAGCAAGAGAAAAAGAGTTAATCACAAGAGAACCCCCATAAGGATATCAGCTGATTTCTCCACAGAAACGTTGCAGGCCAGAAGGGAGTGGAAAGATATATTCAAAGTCCAGAAAGGGAAAAATCTGAAACCTAGGATACTCTACCCAGCAAGATTATCACTTAGAATAGGAGGAGAGATAAAGAATTTCTCAGACAAGCAAAAACTAAACAAATACAGCAATACTAAATCTATCTTAAAGGAAATATTTAAAGGTCTTCTCTAAATGGAAAAGAAGTAAGAATCTATAGGAAAGAGAAAATCAAAATTGGAAAGTAAATCACTTAAATAAGCCAGTACACAGATTAAAAAAAATTAAAAAATTTATGTGAAAACGATGATGCCCACAATGAACAGCAAAAGGATAAACATGAAGATGTAAAAGAGGGCATCAAAATCATAAAATGTAGGGGAGGAGAATAAGAAAATGTCGATTTTTTTCTATAATGTTGGAGCCTATATGATTACCTGTCTAAGGCAAGTAGATATAGGAAAGTGTTAACATACGTGAAAAGCAGGGTAACCATGAATCAAAAATATACAATAGATTCACAAAAACAGAAAAGAACATAAGCATAATACAAAAGAAAATCATCAAACCACAAAACGAAAAAAAAAGAAAAACAAAGAAGAAATATAAAATCAATAAGAAAACAATGTTTAAAATGGCAATAAATACATACCTATCAATAATTACATTTAATGTCAATGGACTAAACGCTCCAATCAAAAGACACAGAGTGGCAGATTGGATTAAAAAAACAAGAGCCTACAATATGCTGCTTACAAGAGACCCACTTTAGGGCAAAGGATACACATAGATTGAAAGTGAGGGGATGGAAAAAGATATTTCATGCAAACAGAAATGACAAGAAAGTGAGGGTCACAATACTCATATCAGACAAAATACACTTTAAAACAAAGGCTATAAAGAAAGATAAAGAACACTATCCAATGATAAAAGGATTGACACAAGGAGAGGATATTACACTTGTCAACCAATATAGGAGCACTCAAATACATAAACAAATACTAACAGACATAAAGGGAGAAATTGATGGGAGTATAATAATAATAGGAGAGTTTAACACCCCACTCACATCAATGGACAGATCTTCAAGATGGAAAATCAGTAAGACAACAGAGATCCTAAATGATACGAAAGAACAGTTAGACTTAAATGATATTTTCAGGACATTACGTCCACAAAAGACAGAATACACATTCTTTTCAAGTGTACATGGAACATTCTCTAGGACTGACCACATACTAGGGCAGAAAACAAGCCTCAACAAATTTAAGAGTATAGAAATTATTTCAAGAATCTTTTCTGACCACAGTGACATGAACCTAGAAATCAACCACAGAAAAAGAAGCAAGAAGAAATCAATTACATGGAGACTAAACAACATGCTACTAAAAAACCAATGGGTCAATGATGAAATCAAAGAAGAAATTTAAAAATACCTTGAGGCAAATGACAATGAAAACACCACACAATATCTATGGGATGCAGAAAAACCAGTTCTTAGAGGTAAGTTCACAGTGATACAGGCCTTCTTTAAGAAACAAGAAAAATCTCAAATAAACAACCTAAGCCACCACCTAAAAGAATTAGAAAAAGAGGAAGAAACAAAACCTAAAGTTAGCAGAAGGAAGGAGATAATAAAGATCAGAGAAGAAATGAATAAAATACAGATTAAAAAACAATAGAAAAAAATTAATAAAACTAAGAGCTGGTTCTTTGAAAAGATAAGCAAAATTGACAAACCACTGGCCAGGGTCACCAAGAAGAAAAGAGATAAGACACAAATAAACAAAATAAAAATGAAAGAGAAATCACAACTGATATCACAGAAATAAAAAAAAGAAAAGAATACTATGAACAATTATATGCCAACAAATTTGACAACCTAGAAGAAATGGACAACTTTCTAGAAACATACAGCCCACCATAACTGAATCAAGAAGAAATACATAACTTGAAGAGATCAATCACTAGAAGTGAAGTAGAATCTGTGATTTAAAACCAACCAAACAAACAAACAAAACTCTCTACAAACAGAAGTCCAGAGCCAGATGGCTTCACAAGAGAATTCTACTGAACACAGAAGAATTTATACTGATCCTTCTCAAACTCTTCCGGAAGGCTGAAGACAAAGGAACACTCCCAAAGACATTCTATGAAGCCACCATCATCCTGATACCAAAACCAGATAAAGACAACACCAAAAAAGAAAATTACAGGCCAATATCTTTTATACTGATGCAAAAATTCTCAACAAAATATTAGCAAACCGAATCCAACAACACATAAAAAAGATCATATACCTTGACCAAGTCAGATTCATCCCAGGGTCACAAGGATGGTTCAACATACACAAATCAATCAACATGATACACCACATCAACAAAAGACAGAAACCACATGATAATCTCAATAGGTGAAGAAAAAACATTCAATAAAATTCAACATCCATTCATGACTAAAACTGTTACCGAAGTGGGTATAGAGGGAACATATCTCAACATAATAAAAGCTTTTTATGACAAACCCACAGCCAATATAATAAAAGCTGAAAGCCTTCCCAGTAAAATGTGAAACCAGACAAGGATACCCACTCTCACCACTTCTCTTCAACATAGTATTGGAAGTCCTAGCCACAGCAATCAGACGTGAAAAAGAGATAAAAGATATTCAAATTGGTAGGGAAGAGGTAAAATTGTCATTTATATGCAGATGACACAATACTATATATAGAAAACCCTAAAGACTCCACACAAAAACTACCAGAACTGATAAATGAATTCAGCAAGGAAGCAGGATACAAGATTAACATACAGAAATCAGTAGCATTTCTTTATGTTAACAATGAAATATCAGAAGGGGAATGTAAGCAAACAATCCCTTTTAAAATCACATCCAAAAAAATACTTAGGAATAAACCTCACCAAGGAGGTGAAAGACTTACATGCTGAGAACTAAAAACATTAATAAAGCATATAGAAGATGCTTCAAAGAAATGGAAAGATATCCCATGCTCTTGGATTGGAAGAATTAATATTGTTTAAATGGCCATACTACCCAAAGCAATCTACAGATTTAATGCAATCCCTATCAAATTACCCAAGACATTTTTCACAGAACTAGAACAAATAATCCTAAAACGTATATGGAACCATAAAAGACCCAGAATTGCCAAAGCAAACCTGAGAAAAAAGAACAAAGCAGAAAGCATAACCCTCCCAGACTTCAGACAATACTAAAAGCTACAGTAATCAAAACAGCATGGTACTGGCACAAAAACAGACATACGGATCAATGGAACAGAATAAAGAGCCGAGAAATAAACCTACACACCTTCGACAAAGGAGGCAAGAATATGCAATGAGGAAAAGATAGTCTGCTCAGCAAGTGGTGTTGGAAAGGTTGGACAGAAGCATGTAAAATCAGTGAAGTTAGAACACACCCTCACACCATACACAAAAATAACCACAAAATGGCTTAAAGACTTAAATATAAGACATGACACCATAAAACTCCTAGAAGAGAACACAGGCAAAACATTTTCTGACATAAATATTACCAATGTTTCCTTAGGTCAGTTTCCCAAAGCAATAGAAATAAAAGCAAAAATAAACAAATGGGACCTAATCAAACTTGTAAGCTTTTGCACAGCAAAGGAAACCATAAACAAAATGAAAAAACAACCTATGGACTGGGAGAAATTATTTGCAAATGATGTAACCAACAAGTGCTTAATTTCCAAAATATGCAAACAGCTCATACAACTCAATAACAAAAACCAAAAAACCCAATCGAAAAATGGGCAGAAGACCTAAACAGACATTTCTCCAAAGTAGACATACAGATGGCCAATAGGCACATGAAAAGATGCTCATCATCACTAATTATTAGAGAAATGCAAATCAAAACAACATGAGGTACCACCTCACACCAGTCAGAATGGCCATCATTATAAAGTCTACAAATAATAAATGTGGGAGAGGGTGTGGAGAAAAGTGAACCCTCTTACACTGTTGGTGGGAATGTAATTTGGTGCAGCCACTATGGAAAATAGTATGGAGGTTCCTCAAAAGCTAAAAATAGAGTTGCCATGTGATCCAGCAATCCCACTCCTGGGTATATATCCAGACAAAACTATAATTCAAAAAGATACATGCACCGCTATGTTTGTAGCAGCGCTATTTACAATAGCCAAGACATGGAAACAACCTAAATGTCCACTGACAGATGAATGGATAAAGAAGATATGGTATATACATACAATGGAATATTACTCAGCCATAAAAATAATGTCATTTGCAGCAAAGTAAGTCAGAAAGAGAAAGACACATACTATATGCTATCACTTATCTGTGGAATCTAAAATACAACACAAAGGAACATATCTATTAAAAAAAACAGAGAGAACAGACTTGTGGTCGCCAAGGGGGGAAGGGGGGTGGGGGAGGGAAGGATTGATAGTTTGGGATTACCAGATGCAAACTAGTAGGATGAATGAACAACAAGGTCCTACACACAGGGAATTATATTCAATATCCTGTGATAAACCATAATGGGAAAGTATATGAAAAAGTGTATATATATATATATATATATATATATATACACACGCACACACACATACATATGTAACTGAGTCACTTTGCTGTACAAGAAAAATTAACATTGTAGATCAACTATACTTCAATAAATTTTTTTTAAAAACTGAAAGTGGATAGGATATTTTTTGAAAACAAGTGTCTTGAAGTTAAAACTAAAATTTGTTACACTTAAAAGGAAATCTTAGCCAGAGCCAAGCAACTGCCATCACTATTATTAAATATTTGTTGATTCCACTGTTCCTCTTCCCTGTTATTAGATACTGAGTACTACATAATTTTCATGTTTTAGGTGTGATGGATTCTCCACCAAGAAACTTAGAGGTATCCATTATTTCCGATAATGAACCATAATAAAATGGATAAATTAAAAAAAATAAAATTTGTTCCTTATGTTTCTCCATAATAAATTTTAGATATATTTTTTAAAGTTGATCAGAAACTACAAAATGGCACAAGATCTATGGAAGGGAATTTGTAATAGCCAACAAAAGTAAATGTATACTTGTCTTTGACCTAGAAAAACACCCTACAAACTTATTTACTGCAGGTTATTAACAGATACTAAAACAACTGTTAGGGAGAAAAAGATTCTGAGTATCAAAATATCACCCCACATCTGATGCTTTTATTCTTATGGAAAAGTCTATCTTTAAAATAGAGAGCTCTGGTGATTACTATCTTAAGCAAGTAATCAAACCTAGCACACTAACCAAGGAATGTCATAAGTTTACATCTTCCCAATGGAATGCAATTTGATGTACACATCACCTTCAAAATATTCTGAAATGACCTTTTGAAGCTTCTACACCAGAAGGTGGCACACTTTGGTCACAGGCATGTTTTTGTAAATAGTTTCTTGGGATCACAGCTATGCCCATTTGTTTCCTTAGGTCTTTGGTTGTTCTCCCACTACAAAGGCAGAGCTGAGTAATTCCGTACCTTACAGCCCACAAAGCATCAAGAACTTACTATCTGGACCTGTTCATACCAAAAGCTTGCCAACCTCTCCTCTGAACTCATTTACTAACTGACAGGAAATACAAGACATGAAGGAAAACTTAAACATACTGTGAAAATAGAAGCAGGAATATCAAAATGTGTAACTTTCTAAAAGAAGGCATGTGACTCTTCAAAGAGTCAATATAATGAATATAATAGACAAACAACAGCAAGTGATCTAGGTTAAAACAGAGTAAAAGGCATAAACAATTGTCATACATAAACCCTGATTGGGTTGTAGATCCCAAAACTACCCAAAACATATTTTGGAAAAACGTGGAGAAGTTAACCTTTTAGAGTAGATATTAGAAGACATTGTTATTTTTACTTTCCTTGTGTGAAATAATATTATGATTTTACTAGGATAATGCCCATATC
Source organism: Hyperoodon ampullatus (assembly GCF_949752795.1). Lineage (NCBI taxonomy): Eukaryota > Metazoa > Chordata > Mammalia > Artiodactyla > Ziphiidae > Hyperoodon > Hyperoodon ampullatus. The sequence goes on from NC_136917.1 coordinate 31,860,537, forward strand.
TTTAGGAGAAGCCTTACCAAGTTCTTAAAAGTCAAGTAGCATGTATGCAATTTATTTTCAACTTACACTCAAACACCTCACTATACAATGTATTTGTAAATCTACGAGAGAACAAATTTGCACAGTGCTAAAAATAAGTGAATCTACTAAAACAAACATTCATTGTACTGGATGTTAACGTTTTCTTGAGGTTTAAGATGTTACCAAAAAAAAAAAAGTGGGTAAAAAACACACTTAGTCCAAACTACACTCCTACTAGGATGAGAAGAAGACAACATCAGAAGTAGACAGCTAGCCCAAGATACTGGGCCTGACTCTTATGATCATTTATAATGTTTTCTTGACGTCTTCAACCATTGCATATGAATCAAATGTTTTTCTTTCTTTTTTTTTTTTTTTTGCGGTACACGGGCCTCTCACTGTTGTGGCCTCTCCCATTGCGGAGCACAGGCTCCGGACGCACAGGCTCAGCGGCCATGGCTCACGGGCCCAGCCGCTCCGTGGCATGTGGGATCCTCCCAGACCGGGGCACGAACCTGTGTCCCCTGCATCGGCAGGCGGACTCTCAACCACTGCGCCACCAGGGAAGCCCTTGAGTTCATTCTTGATAATTAATGTATGGTATTCCATTGTATTGAATACACCACAATTTATTTACCCGTATCAATGATGATGGACTTTAAATTGTTTCTAGTGTGGGGCTATTTCAAATACTGCTTATATGAATATTCTTGTACATAGCTCTTGGTGGTCATGTGCAAGCATGCCTGTTATATACATTCCAAAGAGTGGAATTACAGGGTCCTTGGGCATGCATATCTTCTACCATAATAGGTCTGTTTTCCAAATGGATTGTATTAATTTTCTATGCTGCGTAACAAATTACCATAAGCTTATTGGCTTACACAACACCTATTATCTCAGGTTCTGTAGGTTAGCTGTGTTCTCTGTTTTAGGGTTTCACAAGGCTGCAATTCAGATGTCACCCAGGGGTGGATCTTGACCAGAGACTCAACTGCAAAAGAATCTGTTCCTAAGCTCCATCAAGTTGTTGGCAGAATTATCCTTTTGGCTGTATGGTTCATGAGAGCTTGCTTCTTCAATGCCAGCAACAGAGGAAGATTAGGAAAAGTCTGCTACCAAGTTTTATACAATACAATGCATTGTATAAAACAGGAGAGGCATCCCATCACCTCTGCCATATTGTATCGCATAGTGCATATAGCCAAATTCTGTTGGTTAGAAGGAATATGATTGTAAAAATTTACACTCCCACATAGTCTATGTGCATTCCTGTTGCTCCACATCCCTACCAATACTTGATATTGTCAGCCTTTAAATTTTGACACTGTGTTGGGTGTACTAGCATCTCAGCATGATTTTATTTCCATTTCACTGATCACTGAAACTGAGCATCATTTCATTTGTGTTTTGGCTTGGTTTTGTTTTGTTTTTTGCCACACCACACAGCATGAGGGACCCTAGTTCCCTAACCAGAGATCGAACCCGTGCCCCCTTCAGCAGAAGCGTGGAGTCTTAACCACTGGGCTGCCAGGAAAGTCCTTTCATGTGTTTATTGATTGTTTGGAAATCTTTCATGAACTGCCTACTCAAGGCTCTTGCCCATTTTTCTTCAGACCTTTGTCTTTTTCTTATGATTTGCAAACTTTATTCACTTATTCTGTTACTTTTCAGATATATATGTTGCAAATATCCTACCCCTCATTATAGCTTACTTCTCCCTTTCCGAATGATGTCTTTTTGATAAACAGAGTTCTTTAGTGTCATCTGTGAAAAGAAATAAGCCTCATTTTATTTATTTATTTATTTTTAATTTATTTATTTTTGGCTGCATTGGGTCTTCGTTGCTGCACGTGGGCTTTCTCTAGTTGCGGCGAGCAGGGGCTACTCTTCGTTGCAGTGCACGGGCTTCTCATTGCAGTGGCTTCTCTTGTTGCGGAGCACAGGCTCTAGGCGCGTAGGCTTCAGTAGTTGTAGCGTGTGGGCTCAGTAGTTGTGGCTCGTGGGCTCTAGAGAGCAGGCTCAGCAGTTGCAGTGCAAGGGCTTAGCTGCTCCACGGCATGTGGGATCTTCCCTGACCAGGGCTCGAACCCATGTCCCCTGCCTTGGCAGGCAGATTCTTAACCACTGCGCCACCAGGGAAGCCCTAAACCTCATTTTAAATGGAGTCAGAAAGCCCTGAATGGAGACCTTTCAATCACATACCACTTGTTCCAGCCTCCATAAACAGCAGGAAGAAGGAAAATAGAATGTTACTTTTATTACAGTACAAGGGAGGACATTTTTCACATAGGAATTTTATCTCCTGCTTTTAAAAAAAAAGGAAGAATTTTTAAATTTAATTTTCATTTTATTTGGGGGTATAGTTGATTTACAATGTCATGTTAGTTTCAGGTGTAGAATTTTTTTAATAGAAAAAAATAAAAGAAAAAAAGGGAAGGAAGATGCCAAGGTAAAAAATTAACAAACAGTAACCTCAATTAAATAGAGTTGGGAGAACCGAAAAGGAAGTTCTCACAACTTGCATTTATAGCAGAGCCCAACAGGAAGAAGACTCCTCTTCTCTCCTGGCAAGGACTCAGCCAATGAAAAGCCATGAACTCTTTTTTTTTTTTAACTAACTTTATTTTTTATTTATTTATAAAATAAATTTATTTATTTTTGGCTACTTTGGTTCTTTGTTGCTGTGCGCAGCTTTCTCTAGTTGCAGCGAGTGGGGGCTAATTTTCGTTGCCACGCGTGGGCTTCTCATTGTGGTGGCTTCTCTTGTTGTGGAGCACGGGCTCTAGGCGCATGGGCTCAGTAGTTGTGGCTCGCAGGCTCTAGAGCACAGGCTCAGTAGTTGTGGCACACGGGCTTAGTTGCCCTGCGGCATGTGGGATCTTCCCAGACCAGGGCTCAAACCCGTGTCCCCTGCATTGGCAGGCGGATTCTTAACCACTGCACCACCAGGGAAGCCCCAAGCCATGAACTCTTTGTTTACTATAGCCCTCCCAACTTCCTTTTCCCCTCTATAAAAACATTCTCCTTCCCTTGCCATGTAGTGACTTACACATGGCTCCCCATTGTTGCAGACCCCCTACTGCAATTCTCTGCTGATCCCAAATAAACCCATCTTTTCTGGAGAAATATCTGGCAGTCTGTTTGTTTCAGGTCAACACCTCTCTGCGCCAGCAACAATGCTCTAACCACCACTTGCAGCCAATGAGAAACAATGTACTTCTCCAATGAACTTTTGTTCAAAACAACCTTCCCCAGTTTTCTCCTAAAACCTAACAAAAGCAAGCCCCCCTTTTGTTCTCTAGACTTGCCCATAACTCCCCATAGCTTGCTTGTCCCAAATTACAACTCTCTGTCATTCTCAAATAAACCGATTTTGCTGATAAAATAATTTGCTGTTTTATTTTTGAGGCTTACAAGTCCAACTGATCACTCTTTACTGTTATGGTTATGGTATTTCCTCATCTATAAATTGCCTATTTCCATGCCAGCTTTCTATTGAATTGCTTGCATTTTTGTCCTTGATACATAAGAGTAAGTTATATACTTGTATACCCTGGATTTTCTCCTTTATCTTTTTTATATTGCATATATTTTCTCCTGGTTTGTTTCCTATCTTTCAACAGTTTATTTAATTTTGATGTAGGCAACACTTTTCCTTTTGTGTTTTCTTCTTAAGTGGGAATAAATAATAACATATCTCCCAAGAGCTTTGATTGAGCTTTTCTCCTAACATTTTAATATGAAAATTTTCAAATATATACCAAAGTTTGAAAAAATTTATACTAAACATCTTATACACACCACCTAGATTCTGCCATTAGCATTTTACAATTGCATTATCACATATCTAGCCATCCTTCTATCTACCAATCAGTCTTTTCTTCATGCTTTTCAAAGCTAATTGTTACATCAGTACACATCTTCCTATATTTTTCAGTATGTATATCATTAACTAATGCTTAATATTTGCATACAATATTTTATTTTGAGGAAAACTTTACATAAAGTGAAATATAAAATCTGAAGTGTGCATTTGCTGAATTTTGATAAATACATACATTTGTGTAATCCAAATCCACATCAAGATGGACTATTACCCTCACTTGAGAAAATTTCTTCACATCCCTTCCCAGTCAGTTCCTATCCAAAACCCCCCAACAGCCCCAGTTGTGAATTTTTTCACTATAGATTACTTTGTTTTTGTTAGAACTCCATCTAAATAGAAACATATAATATACACTATTTTGTGTAAGGCTTTGTTGGCCTAAAATTATTAAAACATCAAGTTATTTTACCAGCAAAACGAGTATATTTGGGAACAGCAAAGAACTTCAATTCAGGACATACAACCTATGGTGAACCACAGGCATGTCCAGAGAACAAAGGGAGCCTGCTTTTATAAGGAATAGGGAAGAATTGGAAGGGTCTGTCCTAAATGAAAGCTCACTAGAGGAAATAGGAGTTCAGGGTGGTGACAGCTTCTCCTTGGCTAAGCTGCCACGTTTCTCATCGGTGGTGGGCTGTTGCTGAGACAGGAAAAATTCTTCCTTCAGGATAGCAAAGTGTGCTTCCAGTTTGGGAAAGCAAGGTACGCTTCCTCTTGTGGGGCATACAATTGACCTTGAATAGCAGGGCATGAGAGGGCCCTCTTCTGGCCTCCTGACTCCATTTTAAGTGAGGTTTTATTTATTAATTTTCAGCTTCTTTCACAAAGCATGTTTTTTACCATCATCCACGCTCATGTTGTTTTGAAAGTTCTCATTTAAAGAAGCATTTTCTCATCCCACCATACCTTTGGGTTCTAACACCTGCCTTGTGCTTGTGGACGGGAGGGTGGACAACAGTTTGAAAGATGAGAAAACAGAGTCCCAGCGTCACCTGAACGTAATTCCACTTCAGCTCTTCCCCCACCCCAGCGGGTCAGGAAAAAAGCACTACTGGGGCAGGACTGAACCTACCCAATGACCCTGACCCACCCCCCAACTCGGCAGTCCTTACCTCTGCTGAGTGACCGTGACGCCCGCTGAGGCTGCAAGCCCGCTGATTCCCACTTCCGCTTCCGTTTTGTGAGCCGGAAAGGGGCGGGGCCCTAGGGAGGAGTCTAAAGAAGCCAGAGGGGCAGCCGTGTTCCTGAAATCGCTCCCACCTGGTGCCACTTACCAAGGTAAGTGGACGGAACTAGAGAGGAGAAAGATTCTTGGGGGGCGTGGCCTGGACGGAGATAAGGCCTGGGGGCGTGACCGGGGCTGAAGACCAATCCTAGAAGGCGAGGCTGGGCGTAGGTACAGGATCTGGTGGGCGGGGCTAAGCCGGGCTCCAGGCTCAGGGTCTGAGCTGGGGGAGGGGTTCAGGTGTGAGGGCGGGGCTTGGGCGGGGCCTCACTTCTAGTTGGTCAGCCCTCAGGATATCCAATACAGGCTTTTCTTGCTCCTTTTCTCTACCATTCTGGACCCTTATACAACAGAACACCAGGTTTAGGAAGGTATCTGATCACAAAGGGATCATCCTCTGTTTACCCTGTTCCTTCTTTAGGGTGTTAAAGTTTAAATTTTTCTTTTTCAGTGGGTTGTATCTTTCTATTAGATTAACTCCTAGACACTGTACATACATACATCTAAATTTTCGTTTCACTTCCCATTTGATTATTTTTGGGGAGTTCTGAGAGATGAGGGATGTGCTCTGATTTAAATCATAGGTGTAAATCAGAGTATCCTGCTGATAAAGTGGATATTCAACAAATACGAATTCCTTTCATTTTTCCCCTTATGAAGGGTGAAGAGGAATACAAATGTTAGCAGCTTCTCTTAATTCCTGTGTTATGAAGTTATAATACTTTTTTTTTTTTTCAAGGATTTTTTTTTATTAGTTTCTGCTTTATAACAAAGTGAATCAGTCATACATATACATCTGTTCCCACATCCCCTCCCTCATGCATCTCCCTCCCTCCCACCCTCCCCATCCCACCCCTCCAGGCGGTCACAAAGCACCGAGCTGATCTCCCTGTGCTCTGCGGCTGCTTCCCACTATCTATCTACCTTACGTTTGGTAGTGTATATATGTCCATGCCTCTCTTTCCCTTTGTCACAGCTTACCCTTCCCCTTCCCCATATCCTCAAGTCCATTCTCAAGTAGGTCTGTGTCTTTATTCCCGTTTTACCCCTAGGTTCTTCATGACATTTTTTTTTTTTAATTCCATATATATGTGTTAGCATACGGTATTTGTCTTTCTCTTTCTGACTTACTTCACTCTGTATGACAGACTCTAGGTCTATCCACCTCATTACAAATAGCTCAGTTTCGTTTCTTTTTATGGCTGAGTAATATTCCATTGTATATATGTGCCACATCTTCTTTATCCATTCATCCGATGATGGACACTTGGGTTGTTTCCAGCTCCGGGCTATTGTGAATAGAGCTGCAATGAACATTTTGGTACATGTCTCTTTTTGAATTATGGTTTTCTCAGGGTATATGCCTAGTAGTGGGATTGCTGGGTCATATGGTAGTTCTATTTGTAGTTTTTTAAGGAACCTCCATACTGTTCTCCATAGTGGCTGTACCAATTCACATTCCCACCAGCAGTGCAAGAGTGTTCCCTTTTCTCCACACCCTCTCCAGCATTTATTGTTTCTAGATTTCTTGATGATGGCCATTCTGACTGGTGTGAGATGATATCTCATTGTAGTTTTGATTTGCATTTCTCTAATGATTAATGATGTTGAGCATTCTTTCATGTGTTTGTTGGCAGTCTGTATATCTTCTTTGGAGAAATGCCTATTTAAGTCTTCTGCCCATTTTTGGATTGGGTTGTTTGTTTTTTTACTATTGAGCTGCATGAGCTGTTTATAAATTTTGGAGATTAATCCTTTGTCAGTTGCTGCATTTGCAAATATTTTCTCCCATTCTGAGGGTTGTCTTTTGGTCTTGTTTATGGTTTCCTTTGCTGTGCAAAAGCTTTGAAGTTTCATTAGGTCCCATTTGTTTATCTTTGTTTTTATTTCCATTTCTCTAGGAGGTGGGTCCAAAAGGATCTTGCTGTGATTTATGTCATAGAGTGTTCTACCTATGTTTTCCTCTAAGAGTTTGATAGTTTCTGGCCTTACATTTAGGTCTTTAATCCATTTTGAGCTTATTTTTGTGTATGGTGTTAGGGAATGATCTAATCTCATACTTTTACATGTCCCTGTCCAGTTTTCCCAGCACCACTTATTGAAGAGGCTGTCCTTTCTCCACTGTACATTCCTGCCTCCTTTATCAAAGATAAGTTGGCCATATGTGCGTGGGTTTATCTCTGGGCTTTCTATCCTGATCCACTGATCTATCTTTCTGTTTTTATGCCAGTACCACACTGTCTTAATTACTGTAGCTTTGTAGTATAGTCTGAAGTCAGGGAGCCTGATTCCTCCAGCTCCGTTTTTCGTTCTCAAGATTGCTTTGGCTATTCGGGGTCTTTTGTTTTTCCAAACAAATTTTGAAATTTTTTGTTCTACTTCTGTGAAAAATGCCAGTGGTAGTTTGATAGGGATTGCATTGAATCTGTAGATTGCTTTGGGTAGTAGAGTCATTTTCACAATATTGATTCTTCCAATCCAGGAGCATGGTATATCTCTCCATCTATTTATATCATCTTTAATTTCTTTCATCAGTGTCTTATAATTTTCTGCATACAGGTCTTTTGTCTCCTTAGGTAGGTTTATTCCTAGATATTTTATTCTTTTTGTTGCAATGGTAAATGGGAGTGTTTTCTTGATTTCATTTTCAGATTTTTCATCATTAGTGTACAGGAATGCCAGAGATTTCTGTGCATTAATTTTGTATCCTGCTACTTTACCAAATTCATTGATTAGCTCTAGTAGTTTTTCGGTAGCATCTTTAGGATTCTCTATGTATAGTATCATGTCATCTGCAAACAGTGACAGCTTTACTTCTTCTTTTCCAATTTGGATTCCTTTTATTTCCTTTTCTTCTCTGATTGCTGTGGCTAAAACTTCCAAAACTATGTTGAATAAGAGTGGTGAGAGTGGGCAGCCTTGTCTTGTTCCTGATCTTAGTGGAAATGGTTTCAGTTTTTCACCATTGAGGACAATGTTGGCTGTGGGTTTGTCATATATGGCCTTTATTATGTTGAGGAAAGTTCCCTCTATGCCTACTTTCTGCAGGGTTTTTATCATAAATGGGTGTTGAATTTTGTCGAAAGCTTTCTCTGCATCTATTGAGATGATCATATGGTTTTTCTCCTTCAACTTGTTAATATGGTGTATCACATTGATTGATTTGCGTATATTGAAGAATCCTTGCATTCCTGGAATAAACCCCACTTGATCATGGTGTATGATCCTTTTAATGTGCTGTTGGATTCTGTTTGCTAGTATTTTGTTGAGGATTTTTGCATCTATGTTCATCAGTGATATTGGCCTGTAGTTTTCTTTCTTTGTGACATCCTTGCCTGGTTTTGGTATCAAGGTGATGGTGGCCTCGTAGAATGAGTTTGGGAGTGTTCCTTCCTCTGATATTGTTTGGAAGAGTTTGAGAAGGATGGGTGTTAGCTCTTCTCTAAATGTTTGATAGAATTCGCCTGTGAAGCCATCTGGTCCTGGGCTTTTGTTTGATGGAAGATTTTTAATCACAGTTTCAATTTCAGTGCTTGTGATTGGTCTATTCATATTTTCTATTTCTTCCTGAGTCAGTCTTGGTAGGTTGTGCATTTCTAAGAATTTGTCCATTTCTTCCAGGTTGTCCATTTTATTGGCATAGAGTTGCTTATAGTAATCTCTCATGATCTTTTGTATTTCTGCAGTGTCAGTTGTTACTTCTCCTTTTTCATTTCTAATTCTACTGATTTGAGTCTTCTCCCTTCTTTTCTTGATGAGTCTGGCTAATGGTTTGTCAATTTTGTTTATCTTCTCAAAGAACCAGCTTTTAGTTTGGTTGATCTTTGCTATCGTTTCCTTCATTTCTTTTTCATTTATTTCTGATCTGATCTTTATGATTTCTTTCCTTCTGCTAACTTTGGGGGTTTTTTGTTCTTCTTTCTCTAATTGCTTTAGGTGCAGGGTCAGGTTGTTTACTCGAAATGTTTCCTGTTTCTTAAGGTGGGATTGTATTGCTATAAACTTCCCCCTTAGAACTGCTTTTGCTGCGTCCCATAGGTTTTGGGTCGTCGTGTCTCCATTGTCATTTGTTTCTAAGTATTTCTTAATTTCCTCTTTGATTTCTTCAGTGATCACTTCATTATTGAGTAGTGTATTGTTTAGCCTCCATGTGTTTGTATTTTTTACAGATCTTTTCCTGTAATTGATGTCTAGTCTCATAGCATTGTGGTCGGAAAAGATACTTGATACAATTTCAATTTTCTTAAATTTACCAAGGCTTGATTTGTGACCCAAGATATGATCTATCCTGGAGAATGTTCCATGAGCACTTGAGAAAAATGTGTATTCTGTTGTTTTTGGGTGGAATGTCCTATAAATATCAATTAAGTCCATCTTGTTTAATGTATCATTTAAAGCTTGTGTTTCCTTATTTATTTTCATTTTGGATGATCTGTCCATTGGTGAAAGTCGGGTGTTAAAGTCCCCTACTATGATTGTGTTACTGTCGATTTCCCCTTTTATGGCTGTTAGTATTTGCCTTATGTATTGAGGTGCTCCTATGTTGGGTGCATAAATATTTACAATTGTTATATCTTCTTCTTGGATCGATCCCTTTATCGTTATGTAGTGTCCTTCTTTGTCTCTTCTAATAGTCTTTATTTTAAAGTCTATTTTGTCTGATATAAGAATTGCTACTCCAGCTTTCTTTTGATTTCCATTTGCATGGAATATCTTTTTCCATCCCCTTACTTTCAATCTGTATGTGTCTCTAGGTCTGAAGTGGGTCTCTTGTAGACAGCATATGTATGGGTCTTGTTTTTGTATCCATTCAGCCACTCTGTGTCTTTTGGTGGGAGCATTTAGTCCATTTACATTTAAGGTAATTATTGATATGTATGTTCCTATTCCCATTTCCTTAATGGCTTTGGGTTCGTTATTGTAGGTATAGTCCTTCTGTTGTGTTTCTTGCCTAGAGAAGTTCCTTTAGCATTTGTTGTAAAGCTGGTTTGGTGGTGCTGAACTCTCTCAGCTTTTGCTTGTCTGTAAAGGTTTTAATTTCTCCATCAAATCTGAATGAGATCCTTGCTGGGTAGAGTAATCTTGGTTGCAGGTTTCTCTCCTTCATCACTTTAATTATGTCCTGCCACTCCCTTCTGGCTTGTAGAGTTTCTGCTGAGAGATCAGCTGTTAACCTGATGGGGATTCCCTTGTGTGTTATTTGTTGTTTTTCCCTTGCTGCTTTTAATATGATTTCTTTGTGTTTAATTTTTGACAGTTTGATTAATATGTGTCTTGGCGTATTTCTTCTTGGATTTATTCTGTATGGGACTCTCTGTGCCTCCTGGACTTGATTAACTATTTCCTTTCCCATATTAGGGAAGTTTTCAACTATAATCTCTTCAAATATTTTCTCAGTCCCTTTCTTTTTCTCTTCTTCTTCTGGAACCCCTATAATTCGAATGTTGGTGTGTTTAATGTTGTCCCAGAGGTCTCTGAGACTGTCCTCTGTTCTTTTCATTCTTTTTTCTTTATTTTTCTCTGCATCAGTTATTTCCACTATTTTATCTTCCACCTCACTTATCCGTTCTTCTGCCTCAGTTATTCTGCTATTGATCCCATCTAGAGTATTTTTCATTTCATTTATTGTGTTTTTAATCGATGCTTGATTCATCTTTAGTTCTTCTAGGTCCTTGTTAACTGTTTCTTGCATATTGTCTATTCTATTTCCAAGATTATGGATCTGGGAAATAGAATCTTGGATCAGCTTTACTATCATTATTCTGAATTCTTTTTCAGGTAGACTGCCTATTACCTCTTCATTTGTTAGGTCTGGTAGGTTTTTATCTTGCTCCTTCACCTGCTGTGTGTTTTTCTGCTTTCTCATTTTGCTTATGTTACTGTGTTTGGGGTCTCCTTTTTGCAGGCTGCAGATTCGTAGTTCCCGTTGTTTTTGGTGTCTGTCCCCCGTGGCTAAGGTTGTTTCAGTAGGTTGTGTAGGCTTCCTGGTGGGGGGGACTAATGCCTGTGTTCTGGTGGTTGAAGCTCGATCTTGTCTTTCTGGTGGACAGGTCCACGTCTGGTGGTGTGTTTTGGGGTGCCTGTGGCCTTATTATGTTTTTAGGTATCCTCTCTGCTAATGGGTGGGGTTGTGTTCCTGCCTTGCTAGTTGCTTGGCATAGGGTGACCAGCACTGTAGCTTGCTGGTCGTTGACTGAAGCTGGGTGCTGGTGTTGAGATGGAGATCCCTGGGAGATTTTCGCTGCTTGATATTATGTGGAGCTGGGAGGTCTCTTGTGGACCCGTGTCCTGAAGTTGGCTCTCCCACTTCAGAGGCACAGCACTAACTCCTGGCTGCAGCACCAAGAGCCTTTCATCCACCCGGCTCAGAATAACAGTGAGAAAAAGTAGAAAGAAATAATTAGTAGAAGAAAGAAAGAGAGATTGAAAGAAAGGAAGAAGGGAAGTAAGGAAGGAAGGAAGGAAGAAAGAAAGAAAGGAGGGAGGGAGGAAGGATGGAAAGAAAGGAAAGAAAGGAGGGAGGGAGGGAGGAATGAAAGCAAAAGGAAGAGTGAATGGAAGAAGAGAGGGAGGGAGGGAGGAAGGAAAGAAAGAAAGAAAGACAGGAGGGAGGGAGGAAGGAAAGAAAAAGAAAGTGGAAAGAAGAAGGGTGGGAGGGAGGGAGGGATGGAGGAAAGAAAAAGAAAGAAGGAAAGGAGGAGCGGAGGGAGGGAGGGAGGAAGGGAAGGGAGGAAAAAAAGAAAGAGCAGGTAAAGTAAAATAGAATAAAGTATGAAATATAGTAGCGTTATTAAAATTAAAAAGTAATTATTGAAAAAAAACACGGACCGAAAGAACCCTGGGACATATGGTGGAAGCAAAGCTATACAGAGAGAATCTTACACAGAAGATTACACATACACATTCACAAAAAGAGAGCAGGGGGAAAAATCAAAAATCTTGCTCTCCAAGTCCACCTCCTCGATTTGGGATAATTCGTTGTAAAAAGAGGAAAAGGGCGAAAAGTCTGAAATCTTGCTAAGTCCACCTCCTTAATTTGAGATAATTCGCTGTAAAAAGAGGAAAAAAAGGGGGGGGAAGTCTTAAATCTTGTCCTCAAGGTCCACTTCCTCAATTTGGGATGATTCGCTGTCCATTCATGCACTCCACAGACGCAGGGCACATCAAATGGACCGTGGAGCTTTAATCCGCTGCCTCGGAGGCTGCACAGAGAGATTTCCCTGTCTCTGCTCTCACAGCTCCCGGGTCTCAGCCTTGGACCTGGCCCCGCCTCTGCGCGTAGGTCGCCGGAGGGCGTCCGTTCTTCGCTCAGACAGGACGGGTTTAAAGGAGCCGCTGATTCGGGGGCTCTGGCTCACTCAGGCAGAGGGGAGGGAGGGGAATGCCCTCTCCTCGCGCACCAGGCAACAAAAGGGAAAAAAGTCTCTTGCCTCTCCGGTAGCTCCAGACCCTTTCCCCGGACTCCTTCCGGGCTAGCACTAACCCCTTCAGGGTCTCTTCCTGCCGCCAGCCCCAGACCTCTCCCTGCGCTCCGACTGAAAGCCGATACCCGAGCCTCAGCTCCCAGCCCCGCCCGCCCTGGCGGCCGAGCAGACAAGTCTCTCGGGCTGGTGTGTGCCTGAGGGCACCGATCCTCTGTGCCAAAATCTCTCTGCTTTGCCCTCCACACCCCTGTTGCTGTGCTCTCCTCCGCTACTCCGAAGCTTTCCCCCTCCGCCACCTGCAGTCTCCGCCCTCGAAGGGGCTTGTAGTGTGTAGAAACCTTCCCTCCTTCACGGCTCCCTCCCACTGGTGCAGGTCCCGTCCATATCCTATTGTCTCTGTTTATTCTTTTTTTCTTTTGACCTACCCAGGTATGTGGGGAGTTTCTTGCCTTTTGGGGGGTCTGAGGTCTTCTGTCAGCATTCAGTAGGTGTTCTGTTGGAGTTGTTCCACGTGTAGATGAATTTCTGATATATCTGTGGGGAGGAAGGTGATCTCCGCGTCTTACTCTTCCGCCATCTTCCTCCGGTTCTCCAATACTTTTCAAATAAATTTATTTATTTTTGGCTGCGTTGGGTCTTCGTTGCTGCTCACAGGCTTTCTCTAGTTGCAGAGAGCAGGGGCTACTCTTCTTTGCATTGTGCAGGCTTCTCATTGCGGTGGCTTCTCTTGTTGCGGAGCATGGGCTTCAGGCACACGGGCTTCAATAGTTGTGGCACACAGGCTCAGTAGTTGTCAGGGAAGTCCCATGAAGTTATAGTGAATAATTTACATGGCAAATCTGGTGATGTGCTGCCATCTGCTGAGAATCAAGGGTATTAGATTCTATCTCAACTGGCTACTTTTGAAATCAACCATAAAACTTTCCTTTCCGTATTGGAAAGTTCTCATTTTAAGAAAGCATTTTTCAAGACTATACTTTCAGGGATCATTTCTTTTAAAGATTTTTTAAAAGTTTTTATTTATTTATTTTTGCTGTGTTGGGTCTTCGTTTCTGTGCGAGGGCTTTCTCTAGTTGTGGCAAGTGGGGGCCACTCTTCACCGCGGTGCGCGGGCTTCTCACTATCGCGGCCTCTCTTGTTGCGGAGCACAGGCTCCAGACGCGCAGGCTCAGCAGTTGTGGCTCACGGGCCTAGTTGCTCCGCGGCATGTGGGATCCTCCCAGAACCAGGGCTCAAACCCGCGTTCCCCGCATTGGCAGGCAGATTCTCAACCACTGCGCCACCAGGGAAGCCCTCAGGGATCATTTCTATAGGTCGTTTCTAGAGAAGTTTCTCTGAATGTGTAGAGCACCTGAAACCACGAGGAGGAGGTGTAGTGTTGTGTCCTGAGCATGAAGCTGGTTATTGGCGTTGCTTCTGCAGCTGCCATTAGCCATTGATGATCGTCCTTCTCTTCCTTTGGGAGAGGGAGAGAATGCCATCTGAGTAAAAAAATAAATAAAAATAATAAAAATTTTTAAATTAAAAAAGAAAAAAGAAAAGGATAAACAAAAAGAGAAAAAAACAAAAAAAAAAGAGAGAAAAAAGATTTTTTTAAAAAAAAGCATTTTTCCTTACCACTATACCTTTGGGTTCTAACAGTGCTTAGTGCTTGGGCTTGCGTGGGGAAGAGCGATGGTTTGGCAAATGGGAAAACTAAGGCCCAGAGTTATCTAGACACAGTGCTTCCACATTACCCCCAGCAATCAGGCTGAAGGAATTTGGGGACTGTGAGAATTTCTGGAGGAAGAATGAACAGCAAGTGCAAAGGTCCTGAGGCAGGAAAAGTTTGGCCTATTTGACCAACAGCAGAAGCTCAATACCTAAAATGGTTGAAGTGAATTGTGAAGGTTGGAGACCAGCAGGAGATAAAATCAGAGAAGTAACAGAGTCAGATCATATGGGGCCATCTGGGCAACTGTAAGAATTTTGGGTTTTACTCTGAGTGCAGTGGGGAGCCCCTGAAGGGTTTTGAGCTACATTATCTGATGTATATTTTTAAAAGATCTCTGTCTTGTGTGTGACTCCATGGAAGCAAATATAGAATTGGGGAGGACAATTAGAAAGTTAAGGCAATAATCCTGATGACAGATGGAGATGTCTGGACAAAGGTGGCAGGGGAGGATGGAAGGAGTGGGACAGTGTTCTGATGCTAGAAATAAGGCAGAGCCGATGACTGTCTGCTGATGGATTTGTTGTGTAGTTTGGGGGCAAGGAGTCAAGAATGACTCTGAGGGACTTCCCTGGTGGCGCAGTGGTTAAGACTCCGCGATCCCAATGCAGGGGGCCCAGGTTCGATCCCTGGTCAGGGAATTAGGTCCCACATGCATGCTGCAACTAAGAGTTCACATGCTACAACTAAGGAGCCCGCCTGCCACAACTAAGACCCAGCGCAACCAAATAAATAAATAATAGAATAAATATATAGATATTTTTAAAAATGAGGATTTTTGTTTGTTCTGCATTGTCAAATAAAAATAATTCTGGACATTGGTAAAGGGAGACTTCATTCAAAATGGTTATTGCAAGAGGGAGAACACTCCGACGAGATCTGCAAGCATCTTAAAGAGTTAGACAGAAAAAGGCTCTTCTTTTGTTGGGGGAGTTTCTCCCCAAGAAGCTTGGGGAATATCTTTGCATTTAAGGAGGTGCAGTGTACATGGCTGACATTAGCTTTTGATTGCTGAGGCATCTATTTCGAAGACATCCATTTCAGATAAATCTATTACCAGTTGCATAACACAGTTACTAGCTAAACAACCAGATAGAAACAAGGCTGCCCCATCCACGAAGGTCCTCTTTTAGCGATCTCTGGGCAACCTAGATAACTGATTGTTTAAGTGATTGTATTTTTCTCTTCCTGCCCCCTAGTTCCTGCTCTTATGTTCTAAATTCACCAATACAGAGTAAAACCTTAAAATACTTGTCACCCCACCCTCCACCCCAAGAAAGACAGAACCCAGGTCTGTGCTTTGTATCTCCTTCTATCTGAGACCTTAGGCATGCCCTCATACCTTTTAGGACCTGTGACTAATAAACCTTGTTTTTTCAAGTTCCCTGCTGATTGTTTCTGAGGTGCTTCTTGAAATTGTCAGTGAAAAAAAAATTAGTAGCCAATCTAATAAAGAAATAGAGAATTTTATTCTAGCCAACCTGAGGATTATAACCTGGGAGACAGTCTTTCAGAAAGCTCTGAGGACTTTTCCACCAGCTACAGGTCAAAGCACAGTTATATACATTTTTTTGAGAAAAAGGTTATACATCAAAGTGACATGCTGAGAGTTCACACAGTACAGATCTGCACGTACAAGGCAAATAGTCAGTCATTGTGACCTTTTACAAGATTAAGAAAGGAATGTTATCTCCCAAGGAGTTACCTTGCTGGTGCCAGGAGAAAATTGCTCTTTACAATGGGGCAGGTATTCTTGTGTCTTCTAAGGAGGTCTGGTTAATGTATAATGCAGAAGCACATTGTACACAAAGGAGAGGAGGTAGTGGCCCAAATGGGCAGAGAGAGAATCTTATGTTTAATTTTTTTCTTGTCCAGCCTTAAAATAAATTTATTTCATCACAATCATAATAAGAAACCATAAGGGCCAGTCCAGCCACACAGCAGTGGCTCAGGCTGGGGAAATGTCTGTGGAGGCTCGCTGCATTTATTCTGGGCCCAGGTGAGTGCTCCAGGCATCCCTAGCTGATAGCATCCTTGTCAATAGGCTGAGATAGACACAAAACAGGCATGGGGACTTCCCTGGTGGCGCAGTGCTTAAGAATCCGCCTGCCAATGCAGGGGACACAGGTTCGATCCCTGGTCCGGGAAGATTCCCCATGCCGCGGAGCAACTAAGCCCTCAAGCCACAACTACTGGGCCCATGTGCCACAACTACTGAAGCCCGCGCGCCTAGAGTCCGTGCTCCACAACGACAGAAGCCAGTGCAATGAGAAGCCCGCGCACCGCAACAAAGAGTAGCCCCTGCTCGCTGCAACTAGAGAAAGCCGGTGTGCAGCAACGAAGACCCAATACAGCCAAAAATATGTAAATAAATAAATTTATTAAAAAAAAAATTTTTTTAAACAGGTATGCATCTACTTTAGTCTGAGTTAGGGCAGAAACTCCATTCCTCTGGCTCCCTGGGTCCGAGTGGGGGGAATTTCAGCTGAAGCAACAGTCCTGATCCCTCTTTGCACATACACATGCACACACTTTATCTGAATAGTGGGTTTGGAAGAAGGAGCTGAGTCTGAACGGTTCACACCCTTTCTCTCTGCCTTTTGGAGTCTTCTGGGCCCCAGACAGAGGGTATTTTGATCAGGCTGGGGCCATGCAGTAAGCATCTACAGGAGCCTTGTGGTTGACCAGCTCTGCCATGCCCGAGTAGGTTTGGCAAACTTAGAGGTGAAATATCAGAAAACCCACCGGGCTGCATAGTGGAGCCACGTGTTTCAGTCCTGCTTTTATGGGCCGTGAAGCTGATGTTTTCATTGCTGATTCCTGTGACTGGTCTCAAACTCAGGAGGGAAATGAAGAGATGCCCATGATTGTTTTTTGTCCAAAGTAACAATAATAGACTGCCAACTAAAAATTGTCACTTGCCTTCTGGTTCTACAAGAATGAAGTCACTAGCCACTGCAGTGGCTGACCTTCAACACACCCTGAAAGGAGTTCAGCATGGAGATCAGGAATGAGGCACTCTGTGCTCTGGGAAAAACTGGCAGAACAGGTCTTCCGATGGTTAGATTTTTCAGAAGATTTTATCAGTCTAGTTTCTTCCATCGTCTCATATTTAGAAAAGCACTAAAATTATTAACGGAGACATCTGCCCCTTGCGACTAGCAGCAACCTTCTACCAAATGTGTGCTTGATTGCACGTATCCCCCTTCATTAAAGTCATATGTATACTGACCTCCTCCCCTACCTCTTGGGAGCAGTTCCTCAGAGCTATCTGAGAGGCTGTCTCCTGGGCTATAGTTCTCATTTTGTCCCTAATAAAACTTAACTCACAACTCTCACATTGTGCATTTTTTTTTCAGTCAACAAGACAAATAAAGTTTTAGAAGACGATAAGCCAAACTTACAATGATTCCCTGCGGGCCAGGGATTAGAAATAGATTCAATTTCTGTAATGTTAAAATTATTTACAAGCAGGTATTATTTTCAACATCAGGAAAATTTCTTGTTAACCAGAAATTATATGTTTTTTAATGCTCTTTTAAATAAAATATTTACTTATTTATTTATTTGGCTGCACCGGGTCTTAGTTGCAGCATGCGGAATCTTTAGTTTTAGCATGTGGGATCTTTAGTTGTGGCATGCGGGATCTTTAGTTGTAGCATGTGAGATCTTTAGTTCCCTGACCAGGGATCGAACACGGGCCCCCTGCATTGGGACTGTGGAGTCTTAACCACTGGACCACCAGGGAAGTCCCAAGGCTTATTTTATACTTTACTTTTTTAACTGAAGTATACTTTATTTACAATGGTGTGTTAATTTCTGCTCAAGAATTATATGTTTAAACGCAAATAACCATCCATCAGTGAATGGATAACAAATTGTCTCTAGCCGTATGATGGAATACTACTCAGGAACAAATTTTTTTCTTAAGTTTTTTGGTTTTTATTTTTTTGGTCACGCTGCAGGGCATGCAGGATCTTAGTTCCCCTGACCACCAGGGATCAAACAGGGGCCCCCTACAGTGGAAGCATGGAGTCCTAACCACTGGACTGCCCGGGAATTCCTGGGAACAAATTTTTGATCCCTGCAACAGTCGGGATAAATCTCAAAATTATTACGCTGGGTGAAAGAAATAAGACCCCTCCCATACACACAGAGAAAATAACATGCTATATGATTCCATTTATATAATATTCTAGGAAAAGCAAAATAATCTATAGCGACAGAAAGATCAGTGGTTGCCTGGGGACAGGAACGGAGGGAGGGTTATGAGGGGCCACTCAAAAGGAAACTTTTGGGGGTGATGGAAATGTTTGTTATTTTGATTGTAGTGATGGTTTTACGAGTGTACACATGTCAAAAGTCATCAAATTACTTAAACATGTGGTTTGTTATACATTAATTATGCCTCAATAAACTAAAAAAAGTTTTTTGTCTAATGGAGCACAGTTACTGGGCCATCCTTTCACATAATGTTCCATGTCAACAAAGCAAATTCACATAATGGTTAAGATCATGGAATAAGATTACTCAAGTTTTGCTACTTCATTGGCTGTGTGGCTTTCGGCAACTTAACTTCTCTGTGCCTCAGTTTCCTCCTCTGTGCCCTTCTCACTGGGCTGCTGATAGGAGTCTGTACATGAAGGACTGAGCACAGTACCTGACATGCAATAAGCAAGCACTCGATAAATGATACCTTACCTTCGCGGGATGGTGTATTTTTTGTTTGTTTTGTTTTTTGGGGGGTTTTATGGCCACGTTGCATGGCTTTTGGGATTTTAGTTCCCCGACCAGGGATTGAACCCTGGACCCTTGGCAGTGAGAGCTCGGATCCTAACCACTGGACAGCCAGGGAATTCCCATGGGAGGGTGTATTAATCATGTTTTTTCTTTTCTACATTTTATGATGCTTTGACATCTTAGGTCTTGCAAACCTGGGGGAAGACCGCCCCTCCCAGGGTTAGCTAGTTCCTAGAGATAGCAAACTACATGCCTGGGAGCCCGCTTCTCATATGCAAACCAGCCAATCCGATCACCTCCTTTATCTAACCCTGGGACCCTAAACCAATATTCCCTCTGCCCTAAATCATCCCAGGACCATGTAACATGCAACTAGGGACCACCCCTAGAGCCTAGAACCCACTGAAATTATTTATTTATTTATTTATTTAAATGCCTTTTAAAACATATTTATTTATTTATATATTTATTTAATTGTTGGCTGCGTTGGGTCTTAGTTGCAGCACGTAGGATCTTCCTTGCAGCATGCGGGATCTTTTGTTGTGGCGCATGGGCTTCTCTCCCTAGTTTCAGCCTGCCGGCTCAGTTGTGATCCCACGGCATGTGGGATCTTGTGGGGATCTTAGTTCCCTGACCAGGGATCAAACCCACGCCCCCCGCATTGGAAGGCGGACTCTTAACCACTGGACCACCACGGAAGTCTCCCACTGAAATTATTTAAACCATCCAATTCTTAGCTTGCTCTGCTGGCCTCCCCTGCCTCTCCCATTCCTTCCAGCAAAAACCATAACAGAGGCTCTGGCCCATGCTTTTCCCTCACTCCTTCTGACCAGTCCTGGTGCGCCCCCGTGTGGCCGTGTGTGGCATGGCATGCCCCTCCTCTTGGAAAGTGTAGTAATAAGCCCTTCTTTAAAGGACAGTTGGAGGATGGAGAGAATGAAAAGAGACCACCGAAATGAGAAGGCATCTTGAGACCGAAAAACAAGGCAGGCAGCTCCATATAATCAATGGATCCGTTTATTAGAGGGTAACTTGTTCACAGGGTGGGATCAGGTGGACAGCGATCCGGAAGCATTCACAGCCTCACTCCACACCCCCGAGGGGCCATTTGGACAATTTATAGTTAACCTAGGGTATGGGGGATGGTGCTTGGAAACAGGATGTGCATTCCTAAGTCAAGATTTATAAATGGGTAACTAGTCTCATGGGTGCCGGGAATACATCAGCAGTGAAAGTTTTCATCATTGTTTGGGGCCTAACAGAGCATAGAGGCCACCTGAACCTAATGATTATGAAACAGTATTAACTACAAAGCCCTTGACGACAGAGAAGTGATTTACTGTACAGTACAGTCCTGCATAGGGTCAGTGGAAGGTCAGGAGGAACAGGGCCCAAGATGGTGTCAGTTATGCTAATGGCCATACAACTGCTGTCTCCACGTCTATCACCTTATTATACGTGATTAAAACAAGTTCCAGGTACATTCTGTCTTGTTTTATTTTTATTTTGGTGGGGGTGAATTAGATTAAAAAATAGCTTTATTGCTTTGCCAGGCAAAGGGGGCCACAGCAGGCTAATGTCCTCAAAACTGTGTGTCCCGACCTGGAGTGGGGTAGTGAGCAGTTTTATAGTAATGGTTCAAAGAGGAGGGCGTGATCAGCTCGTGGACATTCTTTTTATTTATTTATTTGTCTATTTATTTATTTATATTTTTGGCTGCGTTGGGTCTTCGCCGCTGCCCGTGGCCCTCTCTATTTGCAGCAAGCGAGGGCCACTCTTCGCTGCGGTGCGCGGGCTCCCCACCGCGGTGCCCTCTCCCGTCGCAGAGCATAGGCTCCAGGTGCACGGGCTCAGCAGCCGTGGTGCACAGGCCCAGCCGCTCCACGGCATGTGGGATCCCCCCAGACCAGGGCTCAAACCCACGTCCCCTGCATTGGCAGGTGGACCCCCAACCACTGCGCCACCAGGGTAGTCCCTCATGGACATTCTTGTGATTTGTTGGTGGTGAGGTAAGTGGGAGTCAGCATCATTAACCTTCTGGTTCTAACCGGTCTGGGGTCTAAATGCTTGTGGGCACCATACCATTAACTTCTCCCACCTGGTGGAGGTTTCAGTATCTGCAAAACAGCTTGAAGATATTATGTATATCCCTTGAGCGGGGGTACCAGGACCCTGCCCCAAGGCTGCACTATTGTCCAAGCACATTTTAAAACAGATGACAGGGACTTCCCTGGAGGTCCAGTGGTTGAGACTCCACGCTTCCACTGCAGGGGCATGGGTTTGATCCCTGGCTGGGGAACTAAGATCCCACATGCCATGCAGTGTGGCCAAAAAAAAAAAAAAAATGTATATACATATACGTATGTGTAACTGAGTCACGAGTCACTTTGCTGTACAGCAGAAATTAACACATTGTAAATCAACTATACTTCAAAAAAAAAAAGTAACGCTCATTTCATGGGTGAGCACTTAGGATCACCATCAGTCTGCCACCTGCATCTTTCAAGTGGTTCAGACTCAAAGGGCAGGAAAAGGAGTTGCTACCTTGTGAACCCCTAAAACCAGAGCCACCTGTGAGGCCTTCTAACCTCTCCCCATCATCTCTCTGACTTCACTTTTGATTGCTCACCCCTTGTTCCCTCAGCCACTTGGACCTTCTTCCCATCCCTGGAAATTGCCAAGCTCACTCCCATCTCGTCTTTGCCTTTTCTGTCTTCCCCACCGCTTCCCGGGGCTGGTTCCTCACCTCTCAGCTCTCGGCTCAGAGAGGCCCACCGTGCCCACTCAGCCAAACACGTGTGCCTCCATCACGTGGCCCTGGTTTATTGTCTCAGAGTCTCTGAAACTGTTCCATGCATGTGTTCACCTTTATCATCCTGCCTTCTTCCTTGTCTGTTTTGTTCACTGCTGTGGTCCCAATGCCTAGAACCATGCTTGCAAAAGAGCGGAGGCTGAAGACACATTTGTTGAATGAATAAACCAAATGCTTTTTTGAAAAATATGATTATTTTTCTTTAATAGCAAAATAATATATATTGCAGAAAACTTGGAAAATACAGAATACAAAATACTGAAAGGACAACTTAGAACCTTTATTAACATTTCGATCATCAAAGCATGAGTTGTATCTGCCCTGCTCTCCGTGTCTCCCGCGTGCATGTAGGACTATCAGTGGTGTGTCGGCGTGTCAGTGCTGTGTCGGCATGTCAATGATGTGTCAGTGTGCTGGTGCACATGTGTTGACAGCCCTTCCAGGCTTCCTAAGGGGCCTTGACCCCTCAGGTCTCCCTAACTCCTAACCCACCCTTCCACATCTGTCCTGTTCCTGAGAATGGCTCTTCATCCAGGACGTTCTCGGGCCTCAGGGCTGGTAAAGAGTAAGGCTTTGCAACATAACCGAGAGGTAGCTATGGTCTTCCTCATTTCTGGAGGTGAGGACAGGGCCTCCGAGAGGCTGGCTGATGTCACAGAGGCCACACAGCTGGCAAACCATGATTCCAGTGATCTGAAGGAGTCAAGGCTTGGGTTCTCTCTACCTGTGGCCTTCATACCTCTCCAGCCGGATTACCTGCCCACGGTAAGGTGCTGCTCAGAGGGTCTGGGACTCATTAATAAAAGCTGAGAGGGGTCTCAGGGTCGGCTGGTGCAGTCACATCCACCAGTCCATGGACTCTTTGGGGCAGGCCCTGACAATGACCATACAGTGGGGTAGCCCCTTAGACAGGATCCTCTCCGCCTCCTGACCCTCCCAGCCCAGCCCCTGCAGCTCAAGGACCCTGAGCTTGGGCATGGTGAGGCAGGAGGAGAGGATTTCATGCGGGGAAGGCATTTCTGGGGTGATGAGCGGCCCCAGCAGGCACAGACTCTCCAGGGCCGGCATGCCCTCCAGGACCGACAGGCCAGGGGCCGAGAGGCCCCGCACGGTCAGCCGGATCTTCCGCACATCTCGGAGGTGGCGGCTGATGGCCAGGAGAGTGCTGTCGGCCGAGAGGGTGCAGCCCAGCACCTCCAGCCTCTGCAGGTAGCTCAGCTCCTGCAGGCCCATATCCAGCCCGGTCTCGGTCACCCGGTAGGTGCCGCCCAGCACCAGCGAGCGCAGCGCGCGGAAGCGCGTCAGGCCCTGCAGGTGCTCGTCACGGAAGGCGGGGACGCGGTCCAGCACGATGCACTCGAGCAGGGGCAGCACGGTGGGGTCCTGCTCTTTGAGGAGCCAGGCCATGGAGATCTCACAGCTGTGCAGCTCCAGGGTCCTCAGGGTGCAGGGGAGGCTGGTGATGGGCACCATGCTCAGGTTGGCCACGTGCAGGCAGAGGCGCTTGAGGTTGGGGCACTTCTGGCCCAGGGCCCTCATCAGGGCGGGGGACAGCTGGGGAGCCTGGGAGCCCGAGAACAGGTAGCCGCCCATCCGCAGGGAATGGAGCCGGGATGCCATGTACCGGCGAAGGAGGTGCCACATGACTTTCGGCCGCATCTGTAAGAACCAGAAACGGGGTGCGGGGGGGCTGTGACTGGGGGAGAGATGTGGGGCATCTTCCAAGGCCCCACCTGCCTGGAGACAGGCAGTCCCCAGCTGGGGCTCTGATGTTCCCTGGGAATTCTGTCCTTCCCTCACCAGCCTCACGCAACCAGATACCTCCCCAGGAGCAACAGGATGATTTAATCTGTTTTGACCTCTAGGTTGGAACAAAAGCAATGGCGATAAGAGACCATAACAGATCTGTCTCTAGCAAGAGAGTGGATTCTCGTTATCTTCTGCAGTAAGCAAGAAAGTGAATCCATCTGGCAATATTTTTATCCCTTTCTTAATGACTACCTCCTCATAGAAATAAGCAATACAAAATAAAGCTGAAAAAGGCTAAAACTGCCCAGGGTAAATTACATCTAGGTTAAAAGAAAAAAATAAAAATCACAGCTTGGTAATAGTGAAAGCTGCAAAAATTAACCCTGGGAAGTTAGACTTAGTAGAAAACAAACAAACAAACAAACTATAACTGGTACCCTGTGCATTTCATTATATGTACATTTTAGGTTTAAAAAAAGGACAGAAAAAAGAAATTGTAGGGACTTCTCTGGTGGTGCAGTGGTTAAGAATCCGCCTGCCAATGCAGGGGACAAGGGTTCAAGCCCTGGCCTGGGAAGATCCCACATGCGGCAGAGCAACTAAGCCTGTGCACCACAGCTACTGAGCCTACACTCTAGAGCCCACAAGCCACACTGAGCCTGCATGCCACAACTACTGAAGCCTGCGTGCCTAGAGCCCGTGCTCTGCAACAAGATAAGCCACTGCACTGAGAAGCCCACGCACGGCAACCAAGGGTAGCCCCCGCTCTCCACAACTACAACAAAGACCCAACGCAACCAAAAATAAATAAATAAATAAAATTTAAAAGAAATTGCATACCATAAAATCTGTTGACGACTTTTTTTTTGTAAATATGACTTTTTTATTAGCAAAATCCATGACCAGGCAAGAGGATATTTTGCTACCTCTCAGTTACACCTTTTCTGTTGGGTTCTTGGTATCCCTAATCCTTTTATTCCTAAATTCTTTTTAAAAATTTTTTATTGAAATATAGTTGATTTACTATCTTGTGTTGGTTTCAGCGTACAGCAAAGTGATTCAGATTCAGAATATATATATGTTCTTTTTTTACACTGTCTTCCATTTTAGGTTATTACAAGATATTTAGTATAGTTCCCTGTGCTATACAGTAGGTCCTTGTTGGTTATCTATTTTATATACAGTAGTGTGTATATTTTAATCCCAAACTCCTAATTTATCCCTCCCCCCTGCTGACTACTCTTGACAGAGGAATCAAATCTTCCTGATAAGATCTGGACCTGCAAGTTTGGGCCGAGGGAAAGGGACTCACTAGAAATATTGCCCACTAAAAGGTAACTCACAAAAGTAGAAGCGACTGTTGGCAAAATTTTAAATGGCCACGAAGCCGGAGGTTGAATCCCTTTTACTTGTAAAAGGACAAAATGAGAAAATCCTTTAAGTTTCACAATATCAAACACTGGCCAGGATGTGGAGAAGCAGTTCTCAGGTCCTGCTGGTGGGACTTGGTCTGGCTACTTTGGAATGCGATCTGGTGGTTTTTACTGAAATGTAAAATGTGGACACCCACTGGCACCTGTTTTGTTTTTAAGAATATGGGAGCAGGAATTCCCTGGCGGTCCAGTGGTTAGGACTCTGCACTTTCACTGCCGAGGGCCCGGGTTTGATCCCTGGTCAGGGAACTAAGATCCCACAAAAAAAAAAGGGGTGGGGGAGCATCTGCTGCTTCTCTGGGAAAGAACAAGGTGACCTGGGTGACAGAAGTAGGGAGACCTTACTTTCCAATTTTTATTATTTTGTACCTTTTGAATCCTGTGTATATCTTTTCTGCACCGCCCCCCATATTATTTTTTTTAAACTAATTTTTCAGTTTGTTTAAATGCACATACTGCCTGACCTAGTAAGACCTCTTTTGTGGAATTTACCCTACAGAAACATTGGTTTCTGAGATCGTGGTTTTAACAGCAAAAACCAAATGTCCACTGATAAGATAACAGCCATGTAGGTAGTAACTAAGAACAAAGTAGATCCAGAGATATGAACCCTGGTAACTCCTCAAAACATGCAGGAAAGAGTGGCAAAATGATACTTCAAAGGTTAAAGAAACAAGAAACAATACTATATATTTTATATGGGTACAATTATTCCAACCATAATGGCTAACTTGTATTGAGTACCTACTGTTTGCCAGGTGCAGTGATGAGCATTGAACTAGAAAGCTCACACAGTACTTGGTTGTGTAGTAGGTACCTCTGGAAAAATGCAGTGGCCAGAATCTTGTTGCAAGAGTACAGCTATGATTCAACACAGCCTGACTCCAAAGGCCAATCTTGCTTTTGTAACCACTGTACTTTCCTTCCCTTATACAGGGCCAAGGGTATAAATGCATAGAAGATGGGATAGAAGGAAATATTCCACACTTATAATAGTGGTTACTCTGGGGGAGGGTTGAAGATACCAGGGGATGACTGTCAAAGGCTCTTAGCTTCATCTGTGGCAATACTTCAATGGTTTTTTGTTTTAATTTAGATATAATTGACATATTATATTAGTTTCAGGTGTACACACAATGGTTCGATATTTGTATATCTTGTGAAATGATCACCACAATAAGTCTAGTTAACATCCATCACCAGACATAGTTATACTACTTCAACATTTTTACAAGAATTATTGTGTGATTTTTAAAAATTAAACCTCAAAAAGAGAAACGCAAAACAAATGTTCTAGTTAATCTCTATTACATATGCTAAAGTATTTAGTGATGAAGTGGACTCTTGTCTGCAACTTATTTTGAAGTGTATTTAAAAAATAAAATGGATTGATGGATGGAAAGAGGGATGGATGGATCGGTCAACAGGGGATAAAACAAATGTAGTTAAATACTAATAGTGGGCAACTTCGTGTTCTCTGCACTATTCTTTCAACTTTTATATATGTTTGAAATTTCTCATAATAAAATGGCAGAAAAAATAACTAAGAACTACATTATTATGTAGTGTATTAGTTTTTTAGTACCGAAAAAATAACCTTTTTTTTTTTTTTGGCGTTACGCGGGCCTCTCACTGCTGTGGCCTCTCCCATTGCGGAGCACAGGCTCCAGACACGCAGGCTCAGCGGCCATGGCTCACGGGCCCAGCTGCTCCGCAGCATGTGGAATCTTCCCGGACCGGGGCACGAACCCGTGTCCCCTGCATCGGCAGGCAGACTCTCAACCACTGCGCCACCAGGGAAGCCCCAAAATAACCATTTTTAAAGGTGATTTCAATAAAAATAATTTCTATACAAGGCCACAATTCCTTATCCAAAACTCCTGGAGACAGACGGGTTTCAGAATTCAGAATTAATGTGGTACAAATACCATATATAATACCATCAGAAGGGTCAAGGGCAGCACCTTGTTATCAGATTAATATTTTTCAGTATAACATGACTTTTATTCCAAGTGGGATAAGGAAAAGGACATTAATAGCCTCACACCAGCTCACATCAGGTGTTGCCACCAAATGAATTTGTGCCAAGCTTACAAAAAACCTTTTCACTTTTCTGGCTTTCTGATTTTGGAACTGCAGATGAAGAACTGAAAGTGAGAAAACACAACGGATCCTACCTCTCAGAAATTGTACTTCTAGGTTTCAGAGTAACTGGTACCTGGATGCAAGAAGACAGACACAAGGACATTCTTGTGGAACAAGAACCAACAGCATTAGTAACACCTTGAAAGTTGTTAGAAATTTGGAATCTGGGGCCCCCACTCCAGGCCACTGAATCAGAATCTGCATTTTAACAAGATCCCCATAGGTGATTCATATGCACAGTAAAGTCTTATAAAGCTGTTCACAACAGTAGAAAGTTGGAAATAACCTAACCATCTGTCAACAGGAAAATAGATAAACAAATTGTGGTATATTCATTTAGCAGCAGTTAAAAGGAATGAATTAGATTTACAAGTGCTGATTAGAATAAATCTCAAAAGCGATGTGTGAATAAAGCTGTTTATATAAGTAAAACAGCATTTAACTATCTAAAGAGTAGATCAGCATTATCTAAATTTTAGAAATACATTAACAATACTGTGTGTTGCTTACGGGCACACACATAAGAAGTAAATAAAAACGCGAAGGGATACAAATCCACTTTATGATAGTGGTTACCTCTGAGGAGGGTTTCAAAAGTGCAAGAAATATGCCTAAAAATGTTGTATGCATATGTGTATATATAAACATTTGTATGTGTGTTTCACAAGATCAGCAGTAAATAAGGCCAAAGGTTAAAAAAAGGTTAAATCTAGGTGGTGAGTACATAGTTTCAGATATTATCCTCTGTACATTTCTTCATATATTTGAAATAGTTCATAATAAAAAGAAAAAAATAAAATGCAAATGGGAGAAAGTGGAAATGGTTTGCCTGCACCACTCAGGAGATTAATTCTGGAAATAAGTTGACTATGGAAAATGATTTCTCCATGAAAACTCATCAATAAGCCCCTTCCCTGTACGACTTTGGTAACACCCATTCTGGACGTGGGGAAACTGAGGCCTGGAGGTCACAGTGGAGCAAATAATTGACGCGGCCGGGATGCACCCGGGACAGCCTCGCTCGAAACACAGGGTTGGAGGCGTGGTCCTCGAGGTCGGGCCAACCCGACCTTGGCCCAGACCTGCCCGGCCAGCCCCGCATACCGTGTAGAGCGTCAGGTCGACATGTCGCCACAGCCACCGGTCGTCCACCAGCCTCTTCCAGCGGTGACAGACCCTGGGGAAGGGGACCCGCCGTTAGAACGTCCCGGCCCCGCGGGGAACAGATGTTCATCTCCTGGTGCACCCCCCCGCCCGGCCCTTCCCTCGCGCGGGGCGGGGCCGCACCTGGAGATGCGGATCCTGTCCCGAACCGGGAGGTAAGAGAAGATCTCCAACAGGACAGAGTCCGGCAAGTCCGCAAAAGTCGCCATGATCCCGCCGACACGCACTTCCGCTTCCGGCGAAAGGGGCTCGGTGACTCGCCTTGGAAGCCCCTGAGACGGTGGGAAGTGAGGGTGCCGGCAGGGAGGTGGTCGTGGCTTCCGGTAGCCTGCAGAATTCTGGCTTTCCTCTTGCGTGGACGTGGTTGGGCCCCGGAGCCAGACCAGCTCGGAATCTGAACGCGGCACCGAGGGTGCGGGTAGGGACTAGGACCAAGCCCGGAAGGCGTGGTTAGGGCGACGACGAGACCAGGGGGGCGGGGTTAAGGGAGGGAACGAGACTCGGGGGGCGTGCCTGGGGAACTAGGACCACGCCCTGAAGGCGTGGCCAGATTGGTGACGAGGCCGGGGGCGGGGTTAAGAGCGGGAACGCGACTGGTGGGTGGGGGGCTTGGACCAATCCGGGAAACCGTGGCTGGGGCGGTCACGAGCCCTAAAGGGTGGGATTGAGGGCGGAACCAAGAGCCGAGGACAACGCGGAGAGTTCGAGAATAAATTATGTAGAAGTGAAATAGCTTGTTAAAAGATGTGTTGAATTTTTCGCTTTTATTGATGGCGCCAAATTGTTCTCCACAGGGCCTGAATTGACACTCCCTCCAGATATATATCACTTTTTTTTCTAAATATATCACCCACTTTTAAAGTTGCAATTCATAAGGGCAGTGAAATTTATTCAAACATTCCCGTATTGATGAGTATTCACGTTGCTTCCAGTTCTATCACCGCAATTATCGGCGCTAAACATTTTTATATATGTAAGTACATGCATATGTGTGTGTGTGTGTGTGTGTATATATATATATATATATACACACACACACACACACACATACATATGTAATATATACCTCCTATGTGTTTATTTCTATAGGATAAATAACCAGGAGTTGGGTTGATGGGTCAAAGGACATGTGAAGTTTAATTCTGAATAGGTTTTGCCAAATCACACTCCCAAGAGCCTATAATGGCAATACATGGTTTTGGGTTGTTGTTGTTGTTTTTTTTTTTTGGTTTTTTGGTTTTGTTTTGTTTTGTTTTTGCCACACTGTGCGGCTTGCAGGATCTTAGTTCCTCGACCAGAGATTGAACCCGGCCAGGGCAGTGAAAGCACCAAGTCCTAACCACTGGACCGCCAGGAAATTCCCTGGCAATACATGTTTTTAATACACACACACAGAAGAAATTGGAGACGTTGAAAACCGTTTTAAAAAGAAATGCAAACTGGGACTTCCCTGGCGGTCCAGTGGTTAAGACTCTATGCTTCCATTGCAGGGGGTGCAGCTTCGTTCCCTGGTGGGGGAGTTAAGATCCCGCATGATGGGCAGACCGGCCCCCCCCCCAAAAAAAGCAAACTCATTAAGATGTATATGTTAAATGTGTGCAATTTTGTATATCAACTATATCTGAATAAAGCTTAAAAATCTGTATGCTTTCACTTATCCATAAATAAATAAAAAGTAAAACACTGTGGTATTCACCTATCAGATTAAGATGAGGAAGCCAGAAAATACCCACACTAGCCTTGGTGTGAGGAAATAGACCTTCTCAACCACTGCAGACGGGGAAGAATTGATGCAAAATCTTTAAAGACAGTTTGGCAATATCAGATTGCAGCCCCTGTAGGGCCCAATAATTCCACTTCTAGGATCTCAAAATTGTCAGAAAGAATGAGGTAGGTCTTTCTGTGCTGTTTGGAACAATCGCTAGGATATTGTTGTCTTTTAAAAGCAAAAGGTGTAGAGAACAGTGTATAGTTTGATCTCATTGGATATATATATATATATTTATTGTGTTTCATTTTATACATAAAGGCCTGTATGAAAACTAAGTCATTGGGGCCTCCCTGGTGGCGCAGTGGTTGAGAGTCCGCCTGCTGATGCAGGGGACGCGGGTTCGTGCCCTGGTCTGGGAAGATCCCACATGCCGCGGAGCGGCTGGGCCCGTGAGCCATGGCCGCTGAGCCTGCGCGTCCGGAGCCTGTGCTCCGCAACGGGAGAGGCCACAACAGTGAGAGGCCCGTGTACCGCCAAAAAAAAAAAAAAACTAAGTCATTCATTTCTGCCCTTTGACACAACTTAAAATATGCTGCCGTATGTAATACTTTTGTACTGCTTGAATTTTTACCATGTGCAAGAAAGTTCCAAATGTTTATTAATAAATCCAACCCCTTTGATATTTTTCCTCAAACAAGAGTACAGAAAAAAATGCTTCATGCTCTGGCAACCATTTTACGACTGTGGAAGAAAAGACCAAAAGAGTCACACAGAGGTCAAGTCGCTTGCCAGGCCCACGAGCCCAGATTTTTCTGATGCCAGAGCGTGGGCTTCTATCGCAGTGCTCTCCGATTCCCTCTGCAAAGCCCACGCCGGCACGCAGGGGCAATGACTCCTCTGCTCCCAGCGCCTTGGGCTTCCCCTTCACAGCACCTGTGTCACACTGTATTGCAAGGACCTCTTCACTTGTCTTCTTCTTTACTTGTCTTCCTCCTGTATCAGACTGAATTCTGGGGCGGCAGGTCGGCCTTGGACACTGCTGCATCTCCAAGGCCTGCTGACAGGCTGAGATGTTGGGGGAAGGGACCTCCTGAGCAACTCTCTCCACCTCTAAGATTATTTCCCCTCTGGTGAACCTTTAAGTTCAGCGGAACGCAGGTATCCCTGACCCCAGCTCAGTTACAGGGGTTTCCTAAGAACCATCTCCTCCCCATCAAGCATACAGGAGTGGAGGGATGGGAATCCCCAAGTATAAGCTCCTTCCTCTGGGTCAGAAACTTAGGTGATAAGGGGCAGAGGGGCCCTGCCCAGCTTGCTCCTTGAGTTCGGACCCAGAACTCTCCCTCCTGGGAAGCACCTACCTCCTCACAAGAGCAGCTCTGACAGCAGGTCCTTCGGCTGCCTAGACGGGAGGATGGGGCTGTCCTGGCCCCTCAATGGGCAGGCACTGAGTCCCTTCATGGGAAGCGCCGAATGATATTTACCAGGATGTGGAGAGAGGTCTCTAAGGTGAGGTGTCCTATCTCCTGAGGCCTTTCCCCCTCCCACCTGACTCTGGAGGAAACAGTCCATGCAGCAGTGGCAGCCTAGTCCTGGGACTTCCCATTGCCCATCCCCTCCACTTCCTCAGGATGCCTTAGCCCAGTTGGAGCTGGCAGCCCCCCACTAGATCCCCACTACTGCCCATGGAGCCCAAGTCCCCAACAATCCCAGACTTTATATTCCTCCCCTTTCAGCAGCACTCCTCACCCCTTTCCAATCCCCCCCAGCCCATAACTCAGCATCACCATCCTGTGCCTTAGCTCCCCCTTTTTTAAAATTTTTTTTAAAATTTGGGGGTTTTTTTTTTTTTCTGCACCACACAGCTTCTGGGATCTTAGTTCCCTGGGCACGGACTGAACCCGGGCCCTCGGCAGTGAAAGCGCAGAGTCCTAACCACTGGACCACCAGGGAATTCCCTAGTTATCTTTGAATCAAACATTGAAAAAATAGAACTTCTTGTTTTAAAAAAATAACATTTACTTTTTCTTCTGATTACAAAAGTAACATATGTTCATTGTAGGTAATCTGGGAAAACACCAAAAGCACCAAAAAGAGGAACATGAGACACAGCAATTCCACCGTCTAGTGGTAAACACCATCAACATCTGGTGTGTCCTAGTATTTCTACGTGAATGCAAAGATGTGCTCCTTCCAAACTTCCTCGGGCACATTAGTCCCCTCAAGCTCACCCTTGACCTTCCCATCTCCCCCTCTTGCCCCATCTGTTCTTCTGCAAGAGGACTGTCAGGGGCTGGTCCAAGACCGATTCTTACTACAATCCTAGGGTGGGGATTGTTCTCCCCATTCATAGATGAGGAAGATGAGAATCAGAGAGGGGAAGAGTTGTGATCACACAGCTTAATATTAAGGGGTTCTGACTCATCTGTCTGGATCCAAAGCCTGTGTCTCCAATCTGAATAAGCTTTCCATTCAGATTCCCTGCCCTCTCAAGCCCACTCAGAGGGATTCTGCAGGGGTCGGAGAAATAACGGATCAAAGTCCTGAGGCAGGAAGGCCCCTGAGTCTAGTGTTTGAGGTGGGACTCCTTGGGCCAGTTCCCTAAGGCAGGACGGCCCCAACAGGGTCACAGAGCACCCTCCCTTTCCCCAGGAAAGCATCTCATGTCTTCCACCTAATCTCATATCCTAGTTTGAGAAGGTGGATTGGGTGAATCAGAAGTGGTGGCCCCGCGGCTTCCCTGGTGGTGCAGTGGTTGAGAATCCGCCTGCCAATGCAGGGGACACGGGTTCGAGCCCTGGTCCGGGAAGATCCCACACGCCGCGGAGCAGCTAAGCCTGTGCACCACAACGACTGAGCCCATGTGCCACAACTACTGAAGCCCGCGCACCTAGAGCCCCCGTGCTCCGCAACAAGAGAAGCCACCACAATGAGAAGCCCACGCACCGCAATGAAGAGTAGCCCCTGCTCGGGGCAACTAGAGAAAGCCCACGTGCAGCAACGAAGACCCAACGCAGCCAAAAATAAATAAATAAAAATTAAAAAAAAAAGAAGTGGTGGCCCCTTTTCAGAGTGAATCCTTTTAGGCTCACCAAACTAGGAGAATCCTGTCTGCTGAGAACGAACAGTTCAAGAGTCAGTTCCATTGGCAGGTTGGACTTAGGGAGGGGTGTTCTCTGTCCCACCAGCTCTGGGGAACCAGACCAGTTCAGGGGCTGCTTTGGCGCTGAAAGGCAAGGTTGGGAACTGCTACACAGTGCCCCCTGTAGGGCGGGAGCGACCTTCCTTGAAGATACAGACCTGAGATATTTTGCAGTTGTGCAGTTTCCGGCTTCCTCGTCAGTGTTGCAGGTAGGCGTGCAACGTGAACTCCATTCTGGTAAGTGCTGGTATCCAGGCCAGGATCAGGAGGCTCCTTCACTTATTGACTGCAGTCTGCACCCAAGATGTCCCTGGGGGCAGGCGAGATAAGCAGAGGGGAGGGGTGAGCAAAACGCTTCCGAGGCCCAGCCCTGAATGAAGGCAGGGGGGCGGACGGGATGCCCGCAGGACTTGACCCAGGCTCCCCAAAACCCTAAAGCTGCAGTTAGAGGCTCCGTCAGGCTCAGGAACGAGAGGTCATCCCCGCCCCCCGAGATGCCACACCAGACGGCGTCTCGGCACAGCGAAAAGCCTTCAACTAACTGCATCCAAACGGCTGGGCGCCGGTTCATGACCTCTGACTCTCCACGCCCCCCCCTCCGCCGGGACCCTCATTCGGCTCCACGCTCCGTCCACATGTGTCCCTCTACTCAGGCTCGGGACCCCAAAGCTGCTCCTGGGAACCGCAAGCCCACACCGGCCCGGGGCTGCGAACTCCGCGGGGTGTTGACAGACACTGGGAGGGGCGGAGGGAGGAGCTTTCGGTTGCGCACTTCCGCTTCCGGTTCTTAGCGTCACCGCTGGCTGGGGCTCTGCCTTCGAGCGAGCTTCGTGTGGCGTCTGCTGGTTCCAGGAGATTCGAGGTGAGGGGGCCAGGTGGAGAGGTCCGGAGTAGGGGAAAGTTGATGGGACCCGGCCATCGAGGATCCGCCCGCCTGCGAGAGGCGAGGCTCGGCCTTCAGGCTACCTGAAATGGGACTGGGCCGGGACGGGGGGTAGGGCGCGCTGCTGCCTGGAGTCCGCGGTCGCCGTGGGGTCCGAGGTCCTGGGACACGGGACTTGGGGCCCAGGAAGAGTCCGATCTGGGGGATTGAGGGGGGCGTGAACATTAAGTCTCAATAACCGGGTGCCTTGGGGCCTGAGGGACCCCTGAAGTCCTTCCTGATTCTTTTGCCTCTATCCCCGCCCTGTGTAGCTCCAGCCAGGATGATCGAGGTTGTTTGCAACGACCGTCTGGGGAAGAAGGTCCGCGTTAAGTGCAAGTATCCACTGGCGGCCGAGAGGCGGTGGCTTCCGGAGGGTGCTTGACATGAATGAGGCAGGCAACTCAGTCCATGTTGTAGGGTGATTTTAGTTAAACCCGGGGGCAGGGGTGGGGGCGGGAATGGGGTCCTGGCAGAGTGCATTCACTCCTGGAAATGTCCTCGTCGCGTTCTATCTCCCCCTTCCATTTTCCTTAATTCCTCTGCGTCCAGTACTGATGACACCATCGGGGACCTTAAGAAGCTGATTGCAGCCCAAACTGGCACCCGTTGGAACAAGATCGTATTGAAGAAGTGGTGAGTACAGGGGTAGAGCTGGGGGCTGGACAGGAGCAGGCCAGAAGTTTCTGGTTAGGGGAGGGCTGCAGCCAGCCCTTTGCTTAGGCAGAACTTCCTCAGCTTGCCTCCAGGCTCAAGAGCCTCCTTAGGCTTTTTCCTGAAAAGTTTTTATCCCGCAGGTACACGATTTTTAAGGACCACGTATCTCTGGGGGACTGTATCCTTTGACTTCTTGAGGAAGGGTCTACATACCCAGACTTGATTCTCTTTGTTCAATACTGGAGTCTATATGAGATTATGCACATAATGTGTTTAACTTAATACGTGGCACATGCTAAGTATTTAGAAAATGGGAGCCATGTAATTATTTTGTTGGGGGAGGAGGGTGGTTGGTGAAATGTTTTGATTTGACTCGGCTTGTAAGACTTTGACACATTTCAGTCAAAGTATTTATTACTGAGCTCCACTTGAGTTGGGTACGGGAGGTCAGAGTGGAGGGAGACTCGGGCATGTTTGTTGTGCCAAAGGAACATGAACTTTTTTAAAAGTTTGGATTCTTTTCAAATTAAAATGATCCAAATTAAAATGTGGCCACCCTGACCCAACTGTGACAGATGGGAGGGGTGGGGATGGAGCCCACAGCGAGGATTCCTTAACACCTGTACTTCAGATGAAATCCACGATGGGATGAACCTGGAGCTTTATTACCAATAGAGCAGAATTCCTTCTCCGTGTCCTTCCCTCTTCCCCCACCCTCACCCCCCTCACTAATATGGATGCTTGTTTTTGAAAACTCATGTTAATAAAAACTTCGAGGCTGCTTCATTCACCGTTGTCATCTTTGAGTGAGGGCTGTCTCTTGAGGGGAGGGTTGGCATCTGGTCGTCATTATATTCTCAGTACCCAGCTGCTCAATAAGAGTTCAAGATTGGATCAATGAGGGAGTCAGTAGACTGGGAGCCTGAATGGAAGACCAGAGCTCTGGGGCTAGCCATGTGTCTCTGAAGGTCAAGAGATCCTGGGATTATTGTCATCCTAATGGACCAAGGAAGGGTAAGGACAGTAGATGTAGTAGTTAGGAATACAGGTTTAGATTCAGAGAGACTATGGGTGGAATCCCAGCTCTGCCACCAACCGTGACCCTGGGCAAGTTACTTAATTTCCCTTAACCTTCATTTCCTTATCCAAACTGGAACCGAGGTGTTTACTTCAGTGGTGGGTTGTGAAGTGGAGATGAGATAAAGCATGATTAAGCAGCCACAGTTCTTAGCACTTATGAAATCCTTATGGACAGAGTGAAACAGTGTGGCATAGGCTATAAGAAGAACCCAGCCTCAACAGTCAGACCAACTGGGTTTGAATTTTGATCATTAGCAGTGGAATTTGGAGGAGTCAGCCTCTCTGATCATCAGTTTCTTCCTCTAAAAAGGGGAACCATGATGACAATCACATTTCCATGAGATAATGATGAGATAATGGAGTTAAAACAGCAGGATGCCTGGCATTATTAGCTGTCTCCTGCCTTCTTCCCTCAGGTTTGAGTAGACAGGACCCCAAACACTCCATTTCTGTTCCCCTGGCCACAGATCCTGGGGTCAACCTTGGCCTTGTCCTTTCCCAGAGCCACATTCTGGAGCTGCTTTGAGAGTTTCACCTAGAGCCTTGCTCCATCCCTTCTCCCCTCTCTGTGTGTTGACTTGGCTGATCCTCCTCAGGATATAACCATGTTCAAGTCTAGCTCACTGCTCCACCCAGGCTTCTGCCTGCCTTTTGACACCAAGCTTCTTGGGATGCAGACCTGCCGGCTGCCTGGGGTGATGGTCTCACCTTGGTCTCCATTGGCCACCTCCCTACCTGCTCCCTTGGCTTCCCTCCTGTCCCTAGGACTCCACTTCCTCCTGACAAGTTAGAAATCTCTGTTTTCTGGTACCCCTGCTCTTATAGGTCAGTATTCTCCTTACCTGTCTGCTTAAAGAACAACCCCCCCCCAATTTTTTTTTTAAATTTCATGACAGCCTTGACAAGGTGAGTCCTTGTTTTCAAATCAGCATAGAAAAGTACAGGCTAAAAGTAAGACCCCACTCCTGGCCCCATTCTCTCTCCTGAGGCCCCACTCCTGGCCCCATTCTCTCTCCTGAGGTCAGGCCTTTCTCAATGCATTTATATAAACTTCAGTTTTATTTTTCAAAAGACTGTGCCAATAACTGCTTGTAGAAAAAATCCAAATGTTTTGTTAAAAATTGTTTCTTATTTTTATAATATCCCCACTGACAGTGGCAATAATTAACATTTGAGTGAATCCAGAAATTTTCTGAAATATAACCTATAGTTTTTATACAATTGGAATAATTATATATTTTGTAATATTTGCATACCATTCAGCGGTTTGCTTTTTTATGCTTTACTTCTTTCTATATAAATTATCTGTTTCATTCTTTTTAATTAGTATTTTTATTGATTTTTGTTTGCTTTTTTTTTTTTTTTTTTTTACATAAAAGGGCAGTATGCAGGGATTTTTGTGGTGATGGAACTGCTATGTCTGGAACTGTAGTGGTGGATGCAGGACTCAGCATTTGCCAACCAGGACATAGGGAGAAAGATGGAATGCAGGCTGTCAAATAAATCTGCCTGTATTACAAATGAGTCACATGACCCCACCAAAGGGGTTAGGGGAGAAAGGAGCTGACCTAAATAACCTTGAAAAAGTAATTTGATTTAATACTGTAAGGATAAAGAAAAAACAATTATACACAAACACTGTACTTTAGTTGGTAACTAGGTTCCTCACAGTGGTATAATTTAGCAAATCTGAAACTAGTTTTGTACATGTATACACACACAGGGTTGGATAATATATTGTATATAATTAGAGCCAGGTTTCTTGCTGCTGGAGAAAGAAGTTACAAATAAAACTAGGAGAGGGTACAGTGGAAGGGGTTGGGTAGAATGAACCCTGTGGAGCTGGATTAGAGTTGGGAGTTATCAATGTGGACTCATGGTTTTTGTTTAATATGTTTACAGACACATGTAGAAATACAGACATGTGCATATATCCATATATTTCCTTTACCCACTTAGAGGGACCAGAAGCCGTGACACCCCAGTATCAGTGAGCACACCCAGCAGCCAGATCTTGGTTTCTAAATAATATTCTCCAATAAAAGGAACCAGGGCTTCTGGGAGAGCTGAGCCTGTATTTTCCTGCTCTTATAGGTCAGTATCCTCCTTATCTGTCTGCTTAAAATACAAACCCCCAAAATTTGTGTACCAGAAGGTAAGAAGTACTCAAATAAAAAGGATGGAAGCATGTCGAAAGGGCACAGAGGCCAACCTGTGAAAAAGCTCTCAGTGGCCAAATCTGGAACAACTTGAGCAACAAAATAACAATAGTATTGGATTCTAACCCAAATAATTAAATGTCCTGAGCCCATGCTCATATAAATAAATAACTGAATATGTAAATCAGTGGGTGGAAAGGGACAACTCTTCATTACAAAAGGATTTCAGTTAGTTGTAGAAGGAAAGAGAGAAATAAGAAATCACCCACCCTTGCATCACCGTAGTAATAATTGCTGTAGGCAAGATGCACTAATAGATGCTAAAATTGGTGGGCAAAAGTTTAAGCAGAAGTAGGATATTTGCACAGTCTCAAAACTATCTCTCCCAAAAGTAGTTATTCATTACAAAGGGGAAAATAGTTCAGATACTGCCCTAACCAAGTGATCAAAAACATCACAACTGAGAGGCAGCTTCTAAGATGGCCCCTAATGATCTCATGTATTCATACCCTTGTGTGATCCCCTCCTCTTGAGTATAGGGTAGATCTAACTTCTGACAAACAGCATATGGCATAAGTGATGGTATATCACTTCTGAGATTGGGTTGTGAAGAGACTGGTTTCTATCTTGCTTGCTCTCTTGCTCATTGATGAAAGCCAGATGCCAGGTTGTGAGCTGCCTTACCGGCCCCCAGCCAATAGCCAGTGAAGAACTTGTGGTCCTCAGTCCAGTATCCTGTTAGCAACTAAGTCGTGCTAGCAACCATAGGAGGGAGCTTGGAAGCAGATCCTATCCAGTTAAGCCTTCAGATAAGACCACAGACACCCTTGCTGACACCAGCTAAACTGTACTGGAAACTGAGATGGCAAATGTTAATCCACTAAATTGCGGGGTAATTTGTTATGCAGCAGTTGAAACCCTAATACTACCAGTAATACATTGCAACATCATTGATCACCCAGTATGATGCACTGAGAAGGGCATATCATCTCTGTGGTATCCCTCTCAACAATGCATACCCTCAATCTAATCATGAGAAAATACCAGACAAACCCCATCATGACCAAACATCAGAATGAGAGACATTCTACTCTACAAAAGTATCAAGAGCATGAAAGACAAGGAAAGACCTAGAAATTGACATATATTGGAGGAGACCAAGGAGACATGACAATATAGATCCTGAAACATAAAAGGGATATTAGTGGGAAAACTGGGGAAATTCTTTTAAGGTCTAGTTTAGTTAATAGTATTGTACCAATGTTGATTTCTTAGTTTTGATCATTATTCTGTGGCAGAATTTCTCAAGTTTTGGCACTGTTGACATTTTGGGTGGATAATTCTTTGTGCATTGTAGGATGTTCAGTAACATACTCAGCCTCTACCCACTAAATGCGAGTAGCATCTCCTTTCCTCCATTTGTGACAATCAAAAATGTCTTAAACATTGCCAAATGTCCCTTGGGGAGCAAAATCACCCCTAGTTGAGAGCCTCTGTTCTATTATGTAAGATGCTAATATAAGGGAAGGCTGGGTGAAGGACATTGAAAACTATACTACTTTTGCAGCTCTGCCCTAAGTCTACCTAAAATTATCTTTTAAAAAGTATTATTACTACTGTGCTCATATATGCTTGTAAAAAAGAATCAAAATGTTATATTAGAACTTAGTTTCCATTTCTTCCTTCACCTGAATCACCAGTGTTAGTCATTAACATATTTGAATAAATCCAGAAATTTTCCGTGATATAAAACTCTAGTTTTTACACAATTGAGATAATTATACATACTCTAATAATACACATAATTAAATTATTTTTTGTTGATTTTTTTTTTGGTTTTGTTATGCTTTCATACATACTATAATTGCCACACTGTACTGTGACTTGCTTTTTTTTTCACCCAGCAACACATATCCTTGCTATGGACCAGACATTGTTTTTGAGTGCGTTATATAGATTAACTCATTTAATCTTTACATCAAAGGTATTTATGAGATATGTATTTTTCTTACCCTCATTTTTCAGATGGAGAAGCTGAAGTGCAGAAGTTAAGTAATTTGTTCAAGGTCATAGCAAATGGTAGAGCCAGGCTTTGAACTCAAAGCAATCTGCCTCCTGAGTGCTCTTAACCTTCAACTCCCATCCTGCCTCTATAATTTGTCATAACACGTTTCCCTGTGTTTCATGTCATTACACCTCATTCTTTTTAACGGTTATGTAAGGGTCTATGCTATAGATGAACTGTAGTTGAACTCTTCCCTGTTGGTGTCTTGACTCCCATGTCTATCTCCAGCCCTAGGTCTCCAACCACCTCCTCAGTGTCCCACGAGTGCCACAGACTTAATTTTAAATTGACTCATTCAACTATACTTAAATAAAAAATAAATTAAAAAAAATAAATTGACTCAAACTGAGCTCATCATCCTCCCACCCGCGCCTCCCATGTTGTCCCATCTGAATGGCAATGCCAACACCCACTAGTCACCCAGGACGGAGGCAGAAGCCAGACTGGGAGGAAATAGGTGAAGTAAAGTAGACTCCAACGGAAGTGTAAGGTGTTTGGGTCATGGGTCAGTAGCATAGGGAAAGAGACTTGCACAAAAAATTAAAAGGAGGTGGGCTAGCTTTGGACATCTGGAGGAAACAGGTGGGAAGAGGGAGGATGGAGGAGCCAAATTTAGGCTACTGGGTTCCTATCTGTTCATCACCAAGGTAACTGCGTTGCTATGGCAACAGCAAAGGCAGCGCAGCCTCTGCCAAGAACCTTCTCTGCTGCAGTTACCTCCACACAAACCAGACACTTCCGCATGGGGAGCTGCGGCCCTCCGGGTACGGCTTAGGAAGGCGGGAATTGCTGCTGCAGTAGCCAATCGGATGAGCTCTGCGGCGAAGGACGCAAAGGAGAGGTGAGGACTTCTTTGAAGCTCGGCAAAGGGCGTTGACAAGGAGGGCTCCTGTCCCTTTCCCACCACTTAGGGGCCGAGGAAAGGAGGAGGGCGGGGCCTGGGTGAGGCCGACCGGGGGCGGGGCCCAGGTAAAACTGTGGGAGGTCCCGCCCACCCCCGCTTCTGCTCAATAGGAAGCCAGAGAGCCCGTTCGGACAGTTGGGGTACCCAATGAGTGTCGTCACTAGGCCCCGGTGCGGGGCGGGCCCAGCCAATCGGCAGCGGCGGTGGGCAGGCGCGGGCGGCAGAGGCGGTGCGGCGGAGGCGGAGCGGGCTCTGCGGCAGGAGGGAAGATGGCGGACGAGGAGAAGCTGCCGCCCGGCTGGGAGAAGCGCATGAGCCGCAGCTCAGGTGCCGTGGGGGTCGGGGCTGGGGCGGGGCCGCGAGGGCCCGCGGAAGCAGGGCTCGAGCTCGCCCCTCGGGCGCGGGGCCGCCGCTCGATTGCCGTGGGGTCTTGGCTCCTCCGCGTCGTCCCAGGGTGACGGCCCGGCTCACCCCGTGGGGGCTGCGAGCCTGAGGAGTGGGGAACCCTGAGGAAACTGAGGCAAGGGGCGAGGCCGGAGAGGCCCCTCGCACTGCCCGGGTGGTAGGGGGACGGTGATCCCTCGGCACTCCCTCAGGCGATGGCCCTGGCCCTGCCGATCTGACCGACACCTTTCTTTCGGCCTAATGCACTTGACGTCCGGGGAGAAGGTCTTTGCACCCCGC
This sequence comes from Hyperoodon ampullatus, assembly GCF_949752795.1. Classification (NCBI taxonomy): domain Eukaryota; kingdom Metazoa; phylum Chordata; class Mammalia; order Artiodactyla; family Ziphiidae; genus Hyperoodon; species Hyperoodon ampullatus. The sequence goes on from NC_136917.1 coordinate 31,902,174, forward strand.
TGGGCCCAGGGGGCACCCCTGGGGGAGGACACCCCAACCCCATGCTCAGGGCGGGGCCCCAGGGTTGCTCGGCCTCGGGTCCACAACCTTTTACTGCTAACATGCCTGCTGCCATCCATACCTAATTCTGAGTTTGCGATATCCGCCCGGTGGTATTCTGCCTGAGAACATCCCCCCGTGCTCCGGGACCCGATTTAAGCCTTTTCCCCCAATAATAATGTCAATAATAGGGCACGTTTATCTCAGTGCCAAGCACTGTGCCAAGCGTTTTAGGTGTTTTCTTTCTCTGAATGGCTGCAGTTCTGGAAGGTAGGTAGTTATTATTACTCCCATTTTGCAGGTCAGGAAACTGAGGCCAGAAAACTGAAGGAACTCGCTCAAGGTCATTCATTTCAGGGGGTGGGGGCTGGGTTAGAATCCAGTCAGTCTGACTCCACAGCCCCCTGCCCTTGTTACTGCAAACCACTGAGATACACTGAGGTCCAGTGTTTCGCTCCGCTGGACCAGAGCTCACAGTCGCAGTAAGAATTCCGATTTATTGAATGCCAGGAGCTCTGGTGAGCACTTTGCATACATCATCATCAACTCTCCACATTAACCCCATGAGGTTTGATGTCCTTATTCTCTCACCTCACCCCCACTTTTCAGATGAGAAAACTGAGGTTCAGGGAGATGGAGCCCATTGCCAAGGTTTTAGAGGCAGTCAGTGGCTCAGCTGTCACCCACCCTGCTGCAGCCCTGGCCTGTGGCTGTGACCTGCAGCCTAAAGCTGATGCTCTGCCCAATTCTGGGCCCCCACTCCCTCCATTTCTTCCCAGTTCAACCCTAACAGTGTTCCCCGTGGGTGACATCCATCCCTTCACATTGGTGGGCACAAGTCCTCCACGTAACCCAGGCAAACTCTCCGCCCCTGGAATGACACCCTATCTCTACTGGGTCCTACTTCAAGCTTCTTGTTTGCGGCCCTCACTCCATGCTCCTTAGTCTCTGGGTAACATCTGGCCCCAGTAATGCTGGCCCCCAGTTCTGCAGCAGAGTACACTGGGTAGGGGAAAAGAGCAGAGTCAACACCCAGGAAATGTTGCTTAGTTTTGTGGTCTATAAAATGGACATAATAGTTGCTACCACACTCCTAATGTGTGCCAGGTGCTATCCTAAGCACGTTACAGTTATGAACTCATATAGCAACCCTTCAGGCAGGTATTGCTGTTATCTCCATTTTACAGGTGAGAAAACCGAGGCCCAGGGAAGGTTGATCATACAGTGAGTGAGTGGCAGAGTGGCAGATTTGAACGGGCGGTCTGGCTGCTGAGTGCACGCTTGGAACCTTTCTTCCTCACCTGGGGTTATTTTCCCCCTTGAAGTTATGAATGACTGAAGTTATAACGTGGTTTTATTGCTTGTTTGGTGTCTGTCTTCCCCCATCTAGAATGTTAGCTCGCTAAGGCCTGGTGGCACTGGTGGACAGCAGTGGGTTGGCTGAATGGAGGCATCTCATTGGCCAGTCCCTTATCACGGCCTCACGGTGGTGTCCTCTGAGCAGGTCCCAGCTGAATGCCACTCCCCCCTCTTCCAGGCCGGGTGTACTACTTCAATCACATCACTAACGCCAGCCAGTGGGAGCGGCCGAGTGGCAATAGTACTGGCGGCGGCAAAAATGGACAAGGGGAGCCCGCCAGGGTCCGCTGCTCACACCTGCTGGTCAAGCACAGCCAGTCACGGCGGCCCTCGTCCTGGCGGCAGGAGAAGATCACCCGGACCAAGGAGGAGGCTCTGGAGCTGATCAATGGTGAGCAGAGGTGGAGACAGGGTCTGGGGATCGGGGGGCAGGTCCCTCTCCCCAGGGGCCAGACTGGGCCTTGTAGAAATCATGCCAGACCCTCTACCCCAGCTTGCTCAGCTGTCAGCTGTGGCCTTGACAGACCTGGAAGTGCCTCTACATAACACAAGCCTGCCTCTCACGGCTGCCTCTCTTTTTCCCCTCCAGCTGGTATTTGAGGGTGAGCTAGGGTAGGTGGGGAGGACCCAACCTTGGGGCTGGCAGACCTGGGTTCAGATGGTAGGCATGCCACTATAAGTTCCTTGACTTTGGAACATTCACGTTGCTTCCTTGAGACTCAGTTTTCACCTCTGTAAAATGGGCATCATCATATACCTGCCTCCAAGGGCCATCGTGAAAACTCAGTGAGATGAGAAAGTGCGTGGCACACAGTGGGTCCTCGTTTAGTGGGAGCTCTCCTTGAGGTATCATCAAGCAGGGTCCTGGGGCACATGTATGGATGGGTCAGGGGGGAGGTTGGAAAGGTAGAGTCGGTGAATTAACTCTGCCCTGAAGGAGGAGGCTGTTCCTTGTTCTGTTCTGTGTTTCCTCCACAGTCTAGAACAGCAGTTGGTAGGCAAACTTTTTCTGAAAAGGCCAGATGGTAAATATTTTAGGTTTTTTAGGCCATACAGTCTCTGTCAGCTCTGCTTGGTAACTCCATAGCAGCCATAGATGATATGTAAACAGATGGGTGCGGCTGTGTGCCAATAAAACTTTATTTACAAAAACAGCAGGATTTGACCTGTGGGACATAGTTCGCAGCACCCTGGTCTAGAGCTGTCCAGTGTGGCCACCACTACCTACATGTGTTTATTTCCATTTAAATTAATTAAATTTAAGTCATATTAAAGATTGGGTCCTCAGTCACACTGGGCACACTGTTCAGTAGCCATATGTGGCTAGTGGCTGCCGTCTCGGACAGCACAGATAGAGAATGTTTCCATCCTTGCAGGAAGTTCTGTTGGACAGTGCTGGTCTGGATCACACGTGTGGTTTCATCATCCACTCAGCCTCTCTCACCAGAGATCCCAGACCCCTCCTGGGCCCTCCAACCCCACATAACCCATCTCTCTCCCATGCCCAAATAGCCTGAGTGCCCCTCCAGCTCTGCCAGGTCCTGGCTGTGTGACCTTGAGCATGTTACTTAACATCTCAGAGCCTCAATCTTTTCACTTGTAAAATTAGCATTATGATAATAGGACCTATTGCATAGGGTACTTGAGAAGACTCTGACCTAATGCAGTAAAGCATGAATAACAGCCTTGGCATCTAGTAAATGTTCTGTAATTGCTGGTGGCTATTATGATGGTTGTTATTAGCACAGCCCTGGCATAATCAGTCCATATTGGCTGTTGTTTTGCTATGACATCACTGGTCTGGTACTTGGCCGGTGGGATTTTTTTTTTTTTTTTTAGTTAGTTAGTTATTTCTGGTTGCCTTGGGTCTTCATTGCCGCGCGTGGGCTTTCTCTAGTTGCAGCGAGCGGAGGCTACTCTTCGTTGCGGCGCGTGGGTGGCTTCTCTTGTTGCAGAGCACAGGCTCTAGGTGCGCGGGCTTCAGTAGGTGTGGCACACGGGCTCAGTAGTTGTGGCGCACGGGCTTAGTTGCTCTGTGGCGTGTGGGATCTTCCCGGACCAGGGATCAAACCCGTGTCCCTTGCATTGGCAGGTGGATTCTTAACCACTGCAGCACCAGGGAAGTCCCTGACCCATGGGATATTACTTAAACACACCTCTACCCACACCTACACCCCCCATACAGTGTCTGGCACCTGATAAATGGCACCTCTTAGCCTCCTACCTCCCAGCCTTGTAGAGCAGAGCCAAGTTCTTGCACAGAATCTTTTTTTTTTTTTTTTTTTTTTTTGCTGTACGCGGGCCTCTCACTGTTATGGCCTCTCCCGCTGCGGAGCACAGGCTCCGGACACGCAGGCTCAGCGGCCACGGCTCATGGGCCCAGCCACTCCACGGCATGTGGGATCTTCCCAGACCAGGGTACGAACCCGTGTCCCCTGCATCGGCAGGCGGACTGTCAACCACTGCGCCACCAGGGAAGCCCTTTGCACAGAATCTTTAAGGCAGATTCAAAGAGCTCACCTCCTGAGCTCCGTGAGGGCAGGGACTGGATCTGTCTCTTTCCCCACTGTATTCTTGCCACCCAACACAAAGCCTGGCCTACGGCAGCGCTCGCAGCCTGGTTTCCTGAATCAGGAGGAAGCGAGAAGGATCCCTGGCAGAGGAAGCGGCAGAAATGAAGGCCTGTGGCTGAGCTGTAGGTAGGACTCGGGGGGAAGGCTGTGCAGGGGACTGAAGAGGGATGAGACCCCTCAAGGGCAGGTCCCAGCCAGGTGGAGGACGGCCCAGAGTGAGGCCAAGAGTTTGGGTCCTTTCCCAGAGACAGCCGGAAACACATGGCCACTGTGACTGGGAGGGGGGCCCTGTGGCACTGGCTTTTAGGAAAGAGCCATGTGGCTGGAAGGTGACGCACCAAGAAAGCCAGAAGGCCCAGGGCCCAGGCTGGCTGGACCAGCGGTGAGCTGTGAGCAATGAGCGGGGTCTGGCGGCCCCAGGGGAAGAGGATGTGGCAGGAAACCCAGAGGAATCACGAAATGACCTCTTGGGTCCTCCTAGCTCCTAGAGGGGTCCCTGTTCTGAGGCTTCCGAACCACATGAGAGCGAGCAAGAGGTGATGGGCACTTGGAGGTTGAGCAGAGGAGGTGCCGTCACTGGTTGAGGGGGTTGGGAAGAGGCACAGTCTGGGTAGAGACTCACTAAATCTGAGGGTCTGAGGAAGAGACGTTGGCAAGGCAACCGTGAGAGGACCTGGATTCAGCAGAGCAGCAGGCCAGAGACAGAAGCCCTTGCGACAGTCCTGGCCAGAGATGGCAGGTGGACATGGGGATATCTGAGCATCACGTGGAAGGAAAGCTGTTGGGCCCTGGGGACTGCCTGGGAGTGGCAGGTGAAGATGCCCCCCATCCCATCTCTAGAATGGACAGGGATGTGTCTGGTGGGGCTCACACTGCAGTGGGAGCCTGGGTGTGCTGAGGTCAGCCTGGGTCTTGGGAAGGGATGTCTGGGGGTGTGCCCAGTAAGCAGCTGGGCCCTGGGGCCTAGCCTTAAGTCAGTGCACACTTGGGAGTGTTCGCAGGGGTCCGACATGCCTGCCTGTGCCAGAGGGCCTGGTGGAAGCTGTGCGAGGAATTGCAACTAGAAATGCTGTGACTTGAACTTGGGGCAGGTAGGAAGCAGGTAGAGTAGATTCTAGAGAGATTTAGGAGGCAGAATTGGGAGGACGGGGTGATGGATTAGAGGGGCAGGGGTGGGATAAGGTCAGAACCAGTGTGGCCCAGCCCTGGAGTCACACAGAGATGGATCTCGGTGCCAGCGGTGTAGCTTCAAGCAAGTGTCTTTACTCTCAGAGCCTCAGTTGCCTCATCTGTAGGATGGGGACAGGGTGGCCATGAAGATCCAGGGGCCAGCCAGCAGCTGAATGCTCAGCAGAGCAATGGGCTCAGTGTCAGACGCTTCCTGTCTACACAGCAGAGCCTCAACCCCAGTCATTTAGGAGTGTGTGGTGGGCACCATGGTCTGGACAAGGCTTCTGCCTACCAAGAGCTCCCTGCTGCTTCCCCATGGCCCATGGGTGGAGCTCTGGGCCAGGACGTGGGAGGCCTGGTGGGTTTAGCGTGCAGACCCTCCAGTGACCTTGGCTGTGGTTTTATTCAGTGTCCTGAGATGGGGCTGAGGCAGGCCCCCTCGGGGGTCATTACGAGGGTGCAGTGAGATGGCCCGGGCCATGGTGCACTCGGTAACCAAACACTCGTGTGCCACATCAGCAAGCTTTGGGCGCCTGGGCTTGGTTTTCTCTTTCGTGAAAGTGGATGTTGTTCCCCCCTCCCCTGTTCTCGTCATGGGCTTGTTCCAGGCGATAAAGAGATCAGGATTTGGGCGGCACACTCTGCAGCTGGCAGCCTGGGTCCGTCAGTTTGCTTTTAGGTCCTGTGCTCCCCGGTTGCCCCGAGGGGACAGGCTGCCAGCAGTGCGTCCACATTTTCTGCTGAGGCTCCTTTTCCAAGTGCTGGCTCCTCTGCAGCTGCTGGGCTGCGGCCACAGGCTTGTCAGGGATCTGGGGACCGGCTGCCTGTCATTGCCAGTGTCCTTGTGTAAGGAAGCCAGGCCATGGAGAAGTCCTCCCTGCCTACTCCCACCCCTCCATCCCCATATGCCCAGGGCCTGAGGGTCCCAGGGAGGCCCTGATGTGAGCAGCAGTCCCCCTACATGTAACTGTGCCCAGGGCCTGAGGGTCAGTGAGCACCTTTGGCCCAGTGTCCCCACCCAAGGTGGGTAGCTCCCTTCTAGCCTGCTGGTTTTAGGCTGGGTCTCTGGCCTCTCTAGGCACCCCCTGCTGGGATTTGGGCCTTGAAGGAAGGCAGACCTAATCCTGTCACCTTTTTCCCTGTCCAGGCCCCTTCCCTAGTTTGTCTCTAAACCTTTTTTTTTTTTCTGGTCGTGCTGTGCAGCATGTGGGATCTTAGTTCGCCAACCAGGGGTAGAACCCACATGCCCTGCATTGGAAGCGCAGAGTCTTAACCACTGAACCTCCAGGGAGGTCCCGTCTAAACCTTTTTAGAGTCAGAGACCAGTCCATTTGTTCACTCACTTTCCCTGAAATAATTATGGTGCAGCTCAGGCTGCTATGACAGAATACCGTAGGCTGGGTGGCTTAGACAGACATTTATTTCTCACAGTTCTGGAGGCCGGAAGTCCAAGATCAAGGTGTCAACAGGTTTGTTTTCTTCTGAGGCCTCTCTCCTTGGCTTGCAGACGGCCACCTTTTGTGTGCTCACAAGGCCTTACCTCAGTGCATGCAGTGGGGAAAAAGAGAGAGAGCTTTTTGGTGTCTCTTCTTAAAAGGACACTAATCCTTTCAAATCAGGGCCCCTCCCTTATGACTTAACCTTAATTACTTCAGCAAAGGCCCTAGGTCCAAATATCATCACATTGGAGGGTTAGGGCTTCAATATATGAATTGTGGAGGGACATAAACATTCAACCCGTATTATTTATGGACTGACAGCTAGTAATTTTCAGGGGCTCACTCTGCACCAGGCACTGTTCTGACAGTAATTCCTTTACCCTTCACAGCAGCCCTCCAAGGTCAGAGCTGATAATTAGCCCATTTTACAGACCAGGCAAGTGAAGCTCCAAAAGACGAAGTCATGTACCAGGGTTGCGGGCTCAGGATCAGTAGAGCTGGGATCCGAACACAGTAGTTGGGGTCCACAATCCACCCTGCTCTGCCTCAGCTGCCCTGTTGGGTGAGGGTTAGATGGACGCTGTCTGGGTAGGGGGTGTTGCCGGTCGGGTGAGGCAGGGCATTGCTGGGAACAGCCCGGGGTGTCTGGTTTGCACTTCCTTTCTTGCCTCCTCTGTAGCATTTGAGCCTGAGGTTCACAGAAAAAAGGCATGAGATTCCAGCATTACCGTCTACAGAACCCAGTGGTGGATCCCTTTCTCTCCTTCCCCGTGACCTGTTTCTGTCTCATTTATTCACGAATTCCTTCAACATTAGTGAACACCTGTTCAGTGCACAGCACTGAGCAAGGGAACACAGCAGTGAGCAAGGCTGACCTGGTCCCTGTCCTCCCCGTGTGAGGCGGCAACAGACGCACAAACAGGAAAGGGGTAAATGCAGGGCCCAGGGAGGCACCTCGCCTAGTGGGGCCTTAGGGAGACTGCTGGGTGAGACCAGAGGACAGCAGATGAGCTTCCGGTGGGAAGAGATGATTAAACAAAGGTTAAGCAAAGGCTGAGAGGTGGGGGGGTGTGGGGGGGGCAAGACTGGGTGGGACACCATGGGGGTGTAAGACTGAGCTGAGGGGACACAGGGGGTTCTGAATGTAGCCTTGCATCTTGACTTGTGGCCAGACCCCTGAAGGTCAGCTTTTGAAAGGGAAGCTCAGGAAGGAAGCATTGTTTCTTTAAACAAAGTCATTTCAGGCTCCCATCCAAGCAGAATATTTTCTGAGAGAGTTGGCTGGTCAGAGGAAGATTTGGGTGCTATGAACTACGGGGGACATGGGAATTCTTTGGCATTTGGTTAGGACTCCGCTTTCACTGCCAGGGGCCCAGTGAACTAAGACCCCACAAGCCATGCGGCTGGCCAAATAAACCCTCAAAAAACAAACAAACAAAAAACTATGGGGGACAAAAGCTTGGCTTTTATTCAGTCTTTAGGCTGCTGTTGCATGCACACATGCACTGTGTGCACACCTTGGCCAGGCCACCTAGTCTCGGGGGTTCCCTGCCACTGTGCCCACAGCTCCAGCTGCTGGAGGATGCAGCAGGGGGGTGCTTGTACAGGGTTCAGGGCTGGGCCCGACTCCCCAAGTGCTGGGCATGTGCAGCAGTGCCCCCCAAGGTACCTGGAGGCGGGCAGGTGCCCTGGGGGGCAGTGTGCACTCAGGATTCCCTGGCTGGTGTTACTGAGGTCCAGACAGAAGAGAGAGGAGATATCCTGGTGCTGCCCGGGTGAGGCTGAGGACGCAACCAGAATCCAGGGAGAGGAGGAGGTAGAGGAGGGGTATCCTAGTGACATCCGGTTCAGATCGCAGTCACCCATGGATGTGTCTGGCACAGGGGGACCACCTACCTGGCAGCCCCAGGGCGGTGTCGGGAGTACCGCAGAGCATTACGGCAGAAGCCACTGTAGCATGCGTGCAGTCCACAGAGGGTGGGGCTTGTGTCGCATCCGACGGAGAGCCTGCCTGACCAGGCGGCGCATCACAGTGACGGCCAGCGCAGACTGCGAGGTGCAGGCGAGGAGGACCAGGGATGGGCAGGTCGGAGAGAAGTAGGGGCAGCCTCATCACCGGCTGGCACAGCCCACACGGAAGGGGGAACAGAATGGTGACAGCAAGTGCCATTTGTCAAGGTGCCTGTCTGTGCCGGGCACTGTGCTACGGGTCACTGTGGACTGCTGGCAAATGACTGACAGTTGAGGCTCAGAAGTAAAGGGACAGTCAGAACAGAACGAGAGGGACACGGGGGAGGCAGGGGTTACCGGGACAGCTGTGGAAGCAGCCGAGCAGATCAGATACCGGGACACGCAGTTGCTGCTGTGACATGCAGTGAGATGGGGGTGGGCGGGGAGTGATAGGTGTGCTGTCACCGTTGTTCCAGGGAGATAGATGGATAAGAGTGACGTTGAGGTCGGACAGGAGTCGGAGACCCATGGGCCGAGGTGAAGTTTGCACCAGCCGAGCATTAGGCAGATGGCCTGGCTGCGTGTCTGGGCCTCAGAGCACCAGGTAGATTAATCCGCAGTGTCCCTGTGGTGCTCAGACAGGTACCAGGCGTGTCACAGGCTCGTTTAGGTTAGACAGGAGCATCGGGTAGAGGTGTCACCATGGAGTTCAGAAACCCACCGGTGGGTGTGACAGGGTGCCTCTCACATCCACTGTGGGCTGGTGTCCCATCGCTAAGCTGGGGGTGGTGCATGGTCCCAGGTACCCCCGGGGGCCTCAGGGATAATGCCTCCCATGAGAGTAGCTGTCAGGGAAGCCACGTAGGCCTAGCTCAAGGCAAGGGGCTGTCCGGTGGTGGTCTGGGGAGGACAGGATGGGTTCTTGCTCCAGAGGCTCCTGCCTGGACTCAGGAGAATGGCTGGCGGCCCTTTCCTACCCCGCACACGCAGGGTCTGTGAGAGTCACACAGGTGCTCGGTGCTGCCCCCTGGCGCCCTCTGCTGGGAGCCCTTCCCCTCAGTCATCCTTTTCCTTCCTTCCCATCAGCGCAGCCTCCCCGTCCCTCCGGGGAGAATCGGTACCCAATGGGGACAGTTTGGGCTGCACAGGGGGTGAATCTGGTGCGCTACCAACACACCCTGCTGTCTCTGGGGCGCAGTCTGTGGGAATGACGCATGTCCCTTCCCGAGCCCCGGCTAGGCCGCCGCTGGGTCTCTTCACAATGCCCCAGTAAGCGGCCCTGGCCTTCCTCACACTTTGGACAGATGAGACAACTGAGGCCCACGGGCTGAGGACCCAGCCGTCTCCTGTGGCAGACTTGGCCTCCTGCCTTTCTCCTAGAAGCCTCTAGAAAACTCTCCACTGGGGCTTCCACCACTGCCCTGGGGCTCTTGGGGGACCCCTGGGTCCCAGTGTCCCTTTTTAACTTCTGTCCTGTCTTCTGCTGTCCTCCCCAGCAGGGCCTGGGGGGTAGATTTTCTCTCAGAGTATGTGTGAGGGTAGGAAGAGGCCATGCTCTGTTCATTGTACGTTGCTGAGTGTGTGTGTGGTGGGGAGTGACAGAGCGGGCGGTATTGGGATGGGACGTGAGACCAGCTGGCTGTTGCGGTCACCACGGGGTCACGGTGCGCATGCACGTGAAAGGCACTTTCTGAGTGGGGTGCCGCCCTCCCTGGAGCCCTCCGCCCCGCCCCACCCCTGACGGGGAGGTCTCCCTGTGTGTCCCCCTCGCAGGCTACATCCAGAAGATTAAGTCGGGAGAAGAGGACTTTGAATCTCTGGCCTCACAGTTCAGCGACTGCAGCTCCGCCAAGGCCAGGGGAGACCTGGGTGCCTTCAGCAGAGGTGCGCGAGGAATGGGCACCAGCAAACCCTGGCAGGACCCTCTGACCCACCAGCGCCCGCCCACCACCTAGAGATCGGGAAGGGTAACGCCTGTTGCATGGGCCTTTGGAGTCCACCAGGTGGCAGCAAAGTCCCTCCCTCAGGCTTCAGAGGCCGCCCTTCTGGGGGTGGTGGACGCAGAGCCTTCTCCCCAGTGACATTCTCTCTTGCGGTGGGGAGTCCATCCGTGTGTCTCTCTGCTCAGTTGTCCCCATCACGGGCCCACCAAGGTGGGTACTTGCTGCCATTTTCCTCTCCTCCTGTTGGAGGTGTGAGGCTGGGGCCCCTTAGAGCCCCAGGGCATGTCCCCCAGCATCCCCTGCCCCGCCCTCATGGGTGGGGAAACCAGGGGTGAGGGGAGGAGGGGGTCAGATCAGCAACCCCGAGTTCAGGCCTCTCCAGCTGGGGCTGTGGAAAAGGGAGGAGCAGAGGGAACCAGGCCTCCGCCTCCTTCCCACTCCATCCCTGGGGTCTACAGAGCACCAGGGAGGGGCCCAGGCTGGGGCGAGGGGTGTCGGGGAGCCAGCAAGGGTCTGTGGACCGTCTGCCCGCCCCAGGAGGCATGGGAGACAGACGGTGTGGCAGGGGCTGGGGACTGGCGCAGGGAGACCAGTTCACCCCTAGAACGTGTCTCTACGTGCACGGCAGAGACCGCAGCTCTGCCCTCATCCCTCGTGGCTGTCCTCAGCCTTCCCGGGGCCTCCCTAATTGCCCTGCCGCCCTCAGCTGGGCCCCACGCGCCACTGTGACCGGGCCCTAAACCACGTGACGAATGAGTCCAAATGAGTGCCCGGGGGTGCAGGTGGGAGCCCCATCTGCCTGCCCTGCCTGGTCCTGGCCTGCAGCCCGGGTCTTGACCCCCCACCTGCCATCCCTCATGCTTCCTTCCCCAGGTCAGATGCAGAAGCCATTTGAAGATGCCTCCTTTGCACTGCGGACGGGGGAGATGAGCGGGCCCGTATTCACGGATTCTGGCATCCACATCATCCTGCGCACGGAATGAGGGGTGTGGACGGCCCAGGCCTGCCACACACACACACCCCGCCCGCCCCCCCCCGGGGTGGCTGCGGGACAGGGCGGCTGGGCGCGCAGACTCCGCTCCCTGCTACCGCTGACCAGTGGGTACCCCTCCCTGCTCGTGTCACACAGTATTTATTGATCCCAAAATGGCTGGGAGGGGGGCTCTTCACCACCGGGGGCTCCCTGCCAGACTCCCCTCCCCTTTAGGAATTGACTTCAGAAGGGCGCAGGGTGGAGAGGCTCGCAGGGCTTCCAGATCCAAGGGCTGGGGGTGACCTGTCCCAAAGAGAAGGCCTGGTTAGCTGAGCCGCCCCCTGTGTCCCCACAGGTCCAGGACGGGGGCAGGAGGGCCTTGAGTTGTTTTCTGGTTTTGCCACCTCCCTCTATTCAGTTGCAAAAAGCAAATGCTCCGCCTGGGGCCCAGGCTGCCTGCTGCTTGGGGGCCCTCTCTAAGCAGCGGTGCAGCACCTTCCCCGGCCTCCATTAAACCTGGAACCACTGTTCTGCTGTCCCTGTCTCTCATTTCCTCCCTGCGGAGGTGAGTGGGGCACGGTTGGGGGAGCGATCATCTCCCACCATCCCTGGCGTCCAGGTGTCTAGGCCGCCTTTCCTCCCTGAGAAGCCTCTCCTCTTCCTGGGCTTGGGGGCCCCCTAGCAGCAGCCAGGCTCTCGGGGAAGTGGAGCGCTGCTCAGCACCAGCGGTCCTCACACTTGGGTGTTAAAGAATGTCCTGGAACGCAAGGGCCCTGACCCCCCAGCTCTGGATTCAGCAGGTCGGGTGGAGCAGGGTTGAAGGCCCTGTGCCCTGGGTGCCCTCACCGCCCCCCTCCCACCGACTCCCTTCACGCACATGGGCCACTTGAGTTAGAATGAACTACGCCCAGCACCCTGAGGCCTGCTTCCCTGTCACCACAAGCGCTCTGGCAGATTGTGCTTGGGTCCTGCGGCCTCTGCAGGCATTGTTACCATGGCAGCAGGGGCCAGCCTGGTGGGGGGGCCCTGCCAGGTGCCTCTGAGAGCAGGGATCCTGCCCCACCCTCTGGGGGAGGGGCCGTCGTGGAGCATAGGGAATCGCTGTGGCACATGGGGGTGGGGGGGGACCCTTCCTCCTCTTCAGGTTGGGGGCTGGGGTGCAGCCCACCTCTTGTCCATCACTTTCTGGTAGCTGCCCTGGGGCCAGGGCCTGGGCTGGGGGCTCAGGTCAGTCAGGAGGTTTGCAGAGCTGCTGAGAGGCGGTTAGGCCTGGTCTACCCACCTGCTTCATGGGGACCAGCCCGGGGCGGGGGCGGGCTAGCGGGGCTTGGGCACCTGAGGAAAATAAAGCCCTGCCTGGCCTGACACCAGGGAACACCCCACCCCCCGCCCCCCATCCCCACCAAAGCTGAGTCTCTGATAAAAGCCCCGAGTCTCAAACAGCCACCTGGGCCGACCCCCATCTAGCCAGCTTCTGGAGCCATCGCTCTCTGCCTGCCGCCTGCCAGAGCCTTTGTCATTAGGAAGGTTTAATGAATTTCCTCTCCGCTCTGGTGGGCTGGGGAGAGCCGGCTGGTTGGCTGCCCCTCCAGGCAGAATCCTCTCCCACCCCCCGTGGAGGCCACAAGCAGGCAGCAGCCCTGCTGTCTGCGCCAACCGTTCTGTCAACCGTTACTGCACCCCTCCAGGTCCAAAGGAGCCTCTGGGAAGGATCGGAAACGAGTACTTGGGGGCGGAAGGGTTTTCAGGGTCCTGCTCCAAGGCACCACCTGAGGATGGGCCTGTGCCTTGCTCTCAGCACCAAAGGCCCGGGGAAGGTCTCCCTGGGCTCCCAGGCATCTGAGATGCTGCCAGGGAATGGAGGGTGCGGGTGTGTGTGTGTGTGTGTGTGCGCGCGCATTTTCCCGTGTGGGGCTGGCAGGGAAATTTTCTTTTTCTTTTGGCCAAGCCGCACAGTTTGGGGGATCTTAGTTCCCTGACCAGGGATCGAACCTGTGCCCCCTGCAGTGGAAGCACAGAGTCCTAACCAATGGACCGCCAGGGAAGCCCCAGGGAAATTTTCTCTGTGTCACTCCCTGTCACTTTGGGCATCCGTGTGTGTGTGTGTGTGTGTGTGTATGTGTGTATGTGCGCCTAAGCCTGCATGTGCCCATGTGACTAGTTGGCCTTAGGTGTTTGTCCTGTGTGACCCGGGGGTCCCCCCCGTCTGGGCGTGACCACCTGCCTTCATGGACCTCCCTCTTCCTTTGTCTAGCTGTGCAGCGGCCAAAACGCAAAACAAAAGAACGTTGCTCCTTGGTAAACATGCCCCTAGAGCCCACTCAGCACGCGTGATTCACGAGCTGTGGCTTCTGTCACCTGCTCCACACCCCTCCTGCCCAGAAGGGAGGCCCTAAATCCCAGGCCTTCAGCGTGGTGAGAGTATAGTCTGTCAGTGATCTGGCACCTCCCGACCCAAACTCGACCCAGGGGGCTGGTTTCCACTCTTGCCGTTTTCACCAGCTCAGGCTTCTGTGGCCACAGAGCAGGGCTAGAGCCAGTTACTTCAGCTCGGGGTAACATGGGTACTGCCACGGGATGGGCTACAAAGCTTCCCCGATGTAGCCAGATACCCATCCACAAAAGGGGAAGTCAGGGTAAGCAGTAGGCAGCCTAGGACACACGCAGATGACACGCAACCCTCACCTGGGTCGAGGGGCAGGGGGTTATTACTCCTTGCCAACCTTGGTTGGAACAAAAACCACCAACCCAAAAGTATAAGAAGGGCCGGGCCTGCCTCTGTGTGTGTGAAAGAGAGAAGGGGCGCCTGTGGGCATCTGTCTGACGCCCAATACAAATTGGAGGGATGGGGCGCGGATGTTCTAGGTGCCCTGGGCCTGTGCCTGTTTTTTGTTTGTGTGTTTGTTTTTTAAAAGCAGGTACAGAGCGAAGTGCCTCTCAAGGTGCTTATCCAGGAATCGATTCTCTTCAATGTCGAACTTGTTAATTTAAATGGAAATTAATTGCTTTTCTTGAAGATTTCTTTAAAAAATGGTTTTAAATGAGTGCATTAGGCAGTCGCATTTATTATTCATTGGTTTCATCGGCAATACAGCCCCAGTGTCCCGAGTTCCCGGAGATGCCAGCACGGAGCGGAGATGATTTAATCAGGCCATTAATTAGAGAGCGGAGACAGGGAGGGAGGGTTCCTCCCAGAGGAGCAAGTTTGGCCTCCGTGGCCTCAGCAGGGGCAGGCGGGCGGGGCGGGGCGGGGGGTGTTGTCTGGGCCGGCGGGCTGTTTGCACAATGTTTCTGCTGGAGATTTCCGGGGGGGCCGTGTGTTGGGGCGAACGCGGGGTTGGGGAGTGGTCAGCACTACCTTTGTTCCCGGTCACAGCTTCGGAGGCGACTGTCTTCCCCCATCTCCTTGCAGTCTGTCACCCAGGCTACCAAAGATCTGGCTAAAATAAAGCCTTCATTTTGTTTTTCCCCTTCTATGACCCCCTCCCACCCCACCTTAGTCACACTGCCAAAGTTCCTGAGGCCTTGGCCTTTGCTTACTTCAGTCTCTGCCCCACGCGCTCACACACCCCTTCCCTTCCTGTCTCTGATACTTGCTAGCTTTGCCCGTCCTTCCCCACCAGGAGCTCCAGTCGCCATGTAGGCCCCCACAACAGGGACTATCCCTGCCCAAGCCCAGGCACGGGGCGTGGGTGTGTCCAGCGGAAGGGCCCCCATGCACTTTCAGAATTGCTACCTTTTTTTAATCAGCTAACTCAGGTGCAACTCATACAAAATGATTTTGATGTTACAAAGAAAAAAGAGAAGAAAAGGGAAAAATTCTGTGTGCTACCCTCTCATACCCATATTCTTAAAAGCAGCCAAATTGTTAAAAACCCATTTTAAAGTTGCCAGATGGGTCAGTGATGCACCCGTGTGATCAGTGAGTGAAAAAAAAAACAAAAAAAACCAGTGACTAAGAATATTCATTTGAGGCCAGTCTTCATCGTTGTGATAGTTCTTGGTTATTTGGATCATGTTGTTCGGATCAATTGAAACAACTTTGGATTGGGTATGCTCGCCTGTCTTCCCAAAGGGCTCGCCCTGCCAGGGCCCTCACCCACCCACCCCCCAGGCTGGGCTTACCTGCCCCTGTTCTCAAAGCCTGTGGCCTGGGACAAGGGGACCCAGCTGGGATGGGCCTCCAGGCTCACCCTCCACCTGGCCTCTTCTGCCCCTTCCAGACACACAGAGCAGCTGAAGCATCAAATGTCAAAGGTCCCGTTTATTCCAGCAACCCGGAAAGAAAAAGTGTAAATAAAAAAAGAAACATCCATGCACTCAACTCCTTGGGTCGGGAGGAGGGGACGTGGAGCCAGGAGGAGGAGGACTGGGTGGGATGCAAAGGGGGAAGGGAGGGAGGGAAGAGAGACAGGCAGAGAGAGAGAGCTGGAGGGTCACATCGATCAAAAGATAGAGAGGCCTCAAGAAAAAGAAAGAGCGAAGTCTCAAAATCAATAGAGAAGAGACAATACTGAGAAAACGCACTGACAAATACAGAAGCAGAGAATGAAAGCTGGGCGCAAAAGGTGGAGAGAGAAAAAACAGTACAGGAGGGGAGAGGGAGAGGGAGAGAGAGGGCAGGACAGAGACAGAAAGATAAACTTGGAAGGACCACAGGCGGAGTAGAAAGGGCTCCCGTGGCCCTCGTGTGGCTGCATGAGCCACGACGGCAGCCCCTAGGGGCCCCCTGCGGTGCTGATGACGTGGAAGAGGGTGACATTGTAGAGCACCTGGTGGCCATTGTTCCAGGTGTACAGGGCCCGCTCGCGGGGGTTGTAATCCAGCATGGAGATGTGGGAGTACTGGTTGTGGAAGGGCACGTCTGTGTACTCATAGCTGGACGTGTTGGTGAAGTAGGCGAAGTAGACCTTGGCCCCGGCCAGGTGGGAGTTGGTCACGTAGAGCACGCCACAGATCATGAAGGCCTCGCCGGCGCTGCGCTTGGGGTAGCCGGTGTCCCAGGACCGCACAACCTCGAGGGTGTGCGGGTCCAGCCGGCTGACCACGATGTTGCCTGCGTTCTGGTTGGTGGTGTACACGGCCCAGAGCCCACTCTCGTCCACCATGAAGTCCATGTCCGAGAAGCCACCCCAGGAGTAGGGGAAGGTGTTGTTGTAGCCGGCCCCGGGGAGGCTCCTCTGTACCAGCACAGAACGCGAGCGGAAGTGGTACTTGACCACCACGTTGCTCTGGTACTTGTTGTAGAACAGGGAGCCATTGTACACCACGTGGCCCGTGCCTGCCCACGGCTGGGGCAGCAGGTGCTGGATAAAGTTCTGGCCTTTGATGAAGTCTCCCAGAGTGCGGAACTCCAGGACCCGCCGGCCCTTGTAATAGCCATCCATGTACCAGACCTACAAGAGAGCCGCTGGTCACTGGCGGACCACCACCAATGACCCAAAGTTCCCAGCAGCCACTCAGGAATCATATGGCCATTAGGGATCAACAGTCACTAAGTGGTCATTACTCAGTCATGGGGTGTCCAATGACCTTTCATGACCAGGCATCCTCCCAGTGACTGGGATCATTTGGTCAGGGAGTGCTATTGGTCTCTGACACTCAGAGGACAGTGCTTGATCCCCAAGAATCGGGGAAATGGCAGTCCCTGCTGACTCACTGGGCCTAGGAGTTCACTGATCATTGGATATGGGATGGCTAGTGGTCATTAGGCTGCCCTTGGGTGGTAAGAGGTCATGTGAACCCATTGCCCGTGGGTAATTCCTGTAACCACGAGGTGACCGGCATGAACGTCAGCATCCTCTCCGTCAACATCTTTCGCTGTCACCGTGGTGTCAGCATTTGTGAGCGCCCTTACTCATGCTGGTTATTGGGCTAAGCATCCTAAAACCTGTAACACTGATGTTATCATAACCATTTTGAAGATAAGGAAAATTGAGGCTCAGAGACATTAAGGAACCTGCCCAAGTTTCCCAGCTAAGAATTGGTGGAAGCGGGATATAACTCCAAGTCTGATTTCTTTTTTTGGTGCCTCGTGGCTTGTGAGATCTTAGTTCCCTGAGCAGGGACTGAACCCCTGCCCCAGCAGTGGAAGCACCAATCCTAACCACTGGACCACCAGGCAATTCCCCCCAAACCCAAGCTCGTAACCCCTTGGTTGAACCACCACGATGCCTGGGAGGCCAATGATCACAGTGGGGCAGTGGCTATTTGCTACCTCTGATCTATGACACTCAATGGCTGCCCAGTGACCAACATCCGTCACTAGGATAGTCACTAGGCAGTTAACAGATGGTTCCTGTGGATCAGAGGTGATAGGCAATTGTGACCATGGTGGCCACCAGAAGTTTAAAGGTCATTGAGTGGTGCTGGTAGGTCCTAGTCCTTGGGAAGGCACTGGTCACTGGTGGTTACTTTGAGGTCAGTGGTCACTGGGAGCTGGCCATTAGTACTAGTAACCATTAGTCTCTATACAGTCATTGGAGGTCAGCTGACTTATGGATTCACAGGGCTGGAAAGTTCTTGGTTACTTGGTGGTCGCTAGACAGTCAGGGGGAGGTCCAAGGGCCCTGGAGACCCTAAGACACTTCGGCCTACAAGATAATCATTGATGTGGAATCGCTTGGCACCTAGGGGCAGCCACAGGCTATGTCTCCTCCCCAGTATAGGCTCTGACCCCTGGCATGGGCCCAGTCACTCACCCGGCTATCCGCACTGGGGGCCATCGTGTCAGTCATCCAGGAGCCGAAGCGGGACCCCATGGCCCGAATGGTGATGGGGTTACTGACTCCCGTCAGCTTCCCACAGCCTGGGAGGCAGGAACAGGGGGGATGAGGGTGGAGAATGGGAAGAGCGCAAGGGAGGCAGGGCAAGGATGAGGTAGTGTGATCAAACTGAAGAGCTGGGAACAGGGGTGAGGAAGGATCCAGAAATCTGGTGCCAAGGGGGAGTTAGGTTGTGGGTGCGGGACTGGAAGTGTAGGGTCAGGAGCATTTCCAGCTTCTGGGTCTAGTTTTGGCCTTGGGTAGGGAGGTCAAGGGTCAAAGTTTTGAAGTTAGAGGTCAAAACCATGCCCTGGGCACACAGAGGGTTTTGGGGTTGGGTGTGGAGGCCAGGGGTCAAGATCAAGCATCAAAGCATACCCAGCTTCTGGGCACAGGCGTGGAGCCGGGCCTCCAGTGCCATCACCCGCTGCTGCAGGTCTTCGTATCCGTAGGCGCCCATCTCCTCCTGGATGGCTGCAAGGCTGCCGGAGAGATTCCTCACCTCCTCCCACAGGCGCACAATGGTCCTCATGTCCGCCTTGTACTGCTCCAGGACCGAACTCAGGGGCAACAGCTCCGTCATCCTGTCCTTCATCTCCTGCTCCCAAGATGGAACCATTGCTGATCCCAACCCCTGACCAGTGACCCAGACCTGAGCCCAGCCTTCAACCCACTTCACCCCTTATATCTCTGATGCACACCTGGCCCTTGACATTCAGCCCACACTGGACCCTAGATCTGGGCCAGCCAACACTCGGTCCTTCCCAGATGTGACCCCCACTCTGGGAACTAATGGGCACCAATCCCAATGCTTCTCTTGACCTCTGACCTGAACCCAGAAGGACCCACCTGGAAGCTCTTGGCTGAGAGGGACCCGTCGGCTGCCCGGAGCCTCGCATCCAGGCTCCTCATGAGGGTCTCCATGCTTCGCACGTACTGGAGGTCACGGTACGTCCGCAACTCAAGGACCTCCATGGACTGGGAGACGTTCTGAACCTAGGAACTGGGAGGGTTAGGGAGAGCCACACTCCTGTCCCCGTCCCCGGGATGCCACAGACAAGACCTGGTGGGGCCAGAGGCCAAACACCCAACCAACCTTCTCCTCCCAACCTTACCAGCAACCTGACCTCCCAATGGCATGCCCAATCCATCCATTGGCTACTAGTCTGGCCACCACCACCTCCCTGTTCTCCCTGCCTCTACTCTCGTCCCCATCAGTCAAGTCTCCACAGAGCAGACAGACAGAGTTTTTTCTTTTTTCTTCTTTTTTTTTTTTTTTGGCCACACTGCAAGGCGTGTGGGATCTTAGTTCCCCAACCAGGGATCGAACCCAGGCCCCCTACAGTGGAAGCGTGGAGTCTTAACCACTGGACCACCGGGGAAGTCCCGAGAGGGAGTTTTTCAAAAGGAAGATTGGATCACCTTCCCCTGCAGACCCTGCGAGCCGGTCCTGCCCCTTTGCCTGCCTACTCGCAGTGTTCATCCACTGCAACCACCAGCCCAACTTCGCTCACATAGATTTGAAGCTTCTTCCGTCCTCAGGGCCTTTGCACTTGCTGATCTCCCTACCTGGAGCGCTGTTCCCTTTGTCTTCGCCGCTGGCTGCGCCTCATCCTTCATGTCTCAACTCCAGCATCACCTCCTCAGAGTGGCCTTCCCTGATCACCCTGCCTTAAGCAGCCACTCACACTCTCCCCCTTACGTGGTTATTTTCTTTCCAGCTATGACTACTACCTGGAACATTCTGACTCATCTGTCTCCTTTAGGTGGGATCCTCAGAGGCAGACCCAGTGTCTGGCTTGTCCACAGCTGAATGCTCAGTAAATACTAGATGCTCAATAAATTCCTTTAGGCTAAATGAGGGAACTGAAATTCCCCTTACCCTGACCTCTCCTAATCCAGACTGAGGGCCCCCTAGCTCCCACCTCCACTTGGCTAAGTTGAGTTCCTCCCGGCCAAGGTGAACTCACAGGCAACACTGGATGCTTGTTGAAATACACAGACTTTCCTGAACCCTTGTTCACGTGACACTTGGAAGTTCTCAGAAAGCCAAGAGCCTGATACCCATCCTGGACGCCACAAAACATTTTTACGGTCATGGTCAACAATCAGGGGACACCACATGGCCATTCTGCACTGTTGGGGAAAGCAGTTCCAGTGTCACGGGCAGGGCAAGATCCTACAGAGTTAATGGATGGAAGACTCCAGTGCCAACAAGGATGTCTTCTGTCCTCAGCTTCGTCCTCTACAGGATGGTGGTGGGAAGTTGCTAGTCGCTTTCAACACCGACATCAGAGGTGACTAATGGGCAGTTCAGCTGGGTAG
The DNA here is from genome assembly GCF_949752795.1 of Hyperoodon ampullatus. Taxonomy (NCBI): domain Eukaryota; kingdom Metazoa; phylum Chordata; class Mammalia; order Artiodactyla; family Ziphiidae; genus Hyperoodon; species Hyperoodon ampullatus. Next base: position 31,922,709 of record NC_136917.1, read on the forward strand.
TGGCAAGGGACAGCAGTTGGCCTCTAAAGGGCACCAAAATATCCTTGGGAATGTATTGAATGGGGACCAGTTTATATCAACCACAGTCAGAAGGGGAAGGCATCTTTATGTAAGTCTCTTGGGATGGAGGGTGAGACCCTTCTTAGCAGGTGAGTCTGGCTGAGTGCGTGGTGGGGCCAGAGCTCACGCACCGAAGACTCAGATGCTGCCACTGGGGTTCTCCTTCCCCGTCCCCATACAGCGCTCAGCTTCTCCTCCAAAGAAAGCACTAAACAGATATTGACCAAAATATCCACCTGGAGGGGAGCCAGGTCATCCACCAGCTCTGAATAATCTGCATGGCTAGATCTGGCCCCGGCTGACCTGGATGGGGGCAGAGGGCAGGGTGGGAATTGGGAGATTTTTCACAAGGGAACCTGGAAGGTTCTTACCTTCTCCATCAGCTGCCGCAGTTCCCGGCTCCGGCCATCGCGGGAGCAGGTGCTCTGCGCAGGGATCACGGCCGTGCAGATGCATTTTCCGTCAGGAGCCTGGGCCGAGGTGTACAGCTGCCAGCCTTCCTCTGGGCTTTGGAAGAGGGTCTGTGGGGAGGTCAGGGTCAGAGAGCGGGAACCCAATGGGGGAATCACCCCATCACTCCTGGGAGAGAAAGGGGGCCCTGGAGAGATGACAGACGTCTTTTGCTGGACCCTTGGAATGTGCCAGACCATGTGCTAAGTGCCAGACGTGTGTGATCTCAATCCCTCCTCCGGGAGCCCCATTTTACAGATGATAAGACTGAGGTATGAGGGGTGAAGGAACATGGCAAAGAACTGTGGGATTTGAGCCCTTCCAAAGAGGGGAATTCATTCTCTTAAAAGCATTTGCGCACGCATGCAACAATGCCTCCATAACCACCATTAGAACATAGACCCAGACTCCTACCGACCCTTAAACCTGAACCTTCCTCTCTGCTTCTCAACCCACAGTGACAGACGGGTTCTGGATATATCTTGGGGGCCACTAAGCACAACTCTACTATTGTCATTCCCCCTTCCACCAACCCCTGTTCCTGAGAAGAGGCAGGGTGATGGCCAAAGGGTGACAGACTCCTCACAGAGACCTCCAAGCCCTTGCCTAGAAGGCGTCACTTTTAGACTCCTCCTAAACTAAACTTCAAGTCAGTTGATGCTGCTCAGATAATTCAGGGATCAATTATGGCTGTGCTTTCCAAACCATGCTCCTTGGAACCCTGGCAATCTTACCAGGCATGCTGGGAAGAGGGTACTCTGAAGTCAAATATGTTTGTGCATTGCTGAGTGAAACGAGTTTCTTTCTTTTTTTCTTTTTTTTTTTTTTTTTTTTTGGCCACGCTGCGTGGCTTGAGGGCTCTTAGTTCCCCAATCAGGGATCAAACCCGGGCCTTCGGCAGTGAAAGCACAGAGCCCCAACCACTGGGCCACCAGGGAATTCCTGAAACGAGTTTCTTTAATGCAGGACTTATCAGAACCTTTGAAATGCTCATGTTCATCAGGGAACTGATGCTGGTTGTTCAAGTTTTTAAGGGATGCGTGTGTCCTATGGCTCATGTTCATCAGAGCCATATTTTTCCAAAATTATTAGAAAATATCTAGTGAGTGCCTATTCTATGCCAGGCATGGGTCTGGGATAGGGTCTAGGAAGAGAGAGACGAAGAAAGCATATCGATTGCTGCCCATAGATGTGGAGGAGACAGACATGAATTAGAGAATTCTGCCATTACTTCTAGAACTATATGCTGCAGTGAATGCTATAAAGAAAGTACAGAGAGTAACAGACCCTCCCAGGCTGAGGGTCTCAGAGGAGGTGCCCCAGGGAAGGGACATGTAAGTTGAACTTGAGTGATGAGTGAGCCAGGAGAAGGGAAGAGAGGAAGGGACACTTTTGGCACACAAATTCTGACCAATATCTGGACGGATTGGAGAAACATTGTTCAAAAAGCATTGAATCCTCACTGGATGGGACGTGTTGGGCCCCCAGATCAGGCCCCCTTGAGCTTCCCCAGAACGTACTGGAGTCAGTCACAAGTCCCAGTCTTTTTGTTTTTAATCAGGGCATTGTGGTCTCATATGTTCAACAAATATTTGTTAAACTCCTACTGTGTGTCAGGCTCTGTTCTGGATATTGAAAACATAGTAAACAAAACACAAACACAAAAGCTCCTCTAGGAGTTACATTAAAGTGGAGAGCAACAGAAATAAACAAATAGCTTAACACCAAGTATTTAAAGGGTGATGAGTGCCATAGAGAGAAGTAAAGCAGGGAAGAAATGATGGAGGATGCTAGGGTTGGGGGGTGGTTAGGGATTGCAATTTTAGGGGCCCTGGGAAGGGCTTAATGAGAAGATGTCATTTGAGTAAAGACCTGAAGGAGGTGAGGGAGGAGCCATGAGAATATCTGGGGAAAGATGTTCCAGGCAGAGAGAACAGCAAGTGCAAAGGCCCTGAGGCCGGACCATGCCTGGTATGCTTGGGAAACATGGACGAGGCTAGTTCAGCTAGAACAGTCACCGAGGGAGAGATTGTGCAGGGGGTGGGGGAGATGAGGACAGGGATGGGACAGGACAGCATGTGCAGGGCCTTGTGGACCATGGGGAGGACACTGATTTTTTGCTCTGAGTGAGGTAGGAGCCAAGGAGGGTTCTGTGCAGAGGATGGACAGGACCTGACTCAGGTGTTCACAAGCGCCCCCTGGCTGCTGTGGGGGGAACAGACTGTGGGTGTGAGGTGACAAGGGTGGGAAACCAGGGCAGAGGTGACTGCAAGAGTCCAGACAAGCCATGATGGGTGGAAACCGAGGAGATGGGAAGTAGAAGATGCTGGTCCTATCCAGAATGCATTCCTAAGACAGGGAAGAAAGTCTGATAAAACCCCAAGTGTTTTACAGAGAAACAAAGCTTCACCATCATGGATCATTTGCACAGCCACTGCTTATCACCCTGCAGAGGCTGTTCCCATGAGCTGTAGCAGAGATAAGCCAGGCTGTGAGTTATGAGCAATCCCAGAGACTCCAGCTGTTAGCCCACCTTTTTCTCTCCCACTCAATAAAGCCTTTTTTTTTTTAGCTTATTGGAATGTGAGCAAGTGATATCACTGTACAGATGAGCTTGACTCGTCCGCTAATTTATAAGAAAAATAAATAAAGAAACCATTCATAGACGCCATCTGAAACTATTGTAATTAGTCATTCTTTGAGCCTTATGTACACACTTCGGAGGTTGAGGGAACCCCCCCTTTACAAGTCCATGTTTCCCCGGCGGAGGAATGAAGTCACTCACCTTCCCAGGCTCCCTTGCACGCAGGCATGGTCCAGGTGGAGCCCACACTCCAGCCTTACTGCAGAGCGCCCAGGATCCCCCACTGCCAAGGGCTTCCTCGGGTGGTCCGAGCCCACCCCGCCTTTGCACTGGGCAGGCAGAAGCACCTCCCACCCGGAAGTCTCCATGGAGTTCGTGATAAATACCAGCCCTCTCGCCTCTCCAGTGGGAGAACTCTGGGGTGCCTGCTGCCTGCAGTTTCCCAGAGGATCCCATGGGGATCTGTGGTCCAGGTGCCCACAGTGGCACCATTAGATTGCCCTGCCTGGGTTTCCTTCACTTCCCATCTCCCTTTCGCCACTGGTTCCTCCTGGGACCGCATCCCAGCTAAGTATTTGCACTCAACTCCTCTCATCCAGTTCTGCTCCTGAAGAAGCCTGACCTAAACCAAGAAGGATGGCCTAAGACAAAAAGGGTGACCCAGAGGGGGAGGGATAAATTAGGAGGTTGGGATTAACATACACACACTACTCTATATAAAATAGATCATCAATAAGATCTGACTGTATAGCACAGGGAACTCTATTCAATACTCTATAATAACCTGTATGGGAAAGGAATCTGAAAAAGAATAGATATATGTATATGTATAACTGAATCACTTTGCTGTACACCTGAAACTAACACCACATTGTAAATCAACTAAACTCCAGTATAAGATAAAAATTAAAAAAAAAAAAAGTGATTCAGGAATGCGTTCACCTTTGGTTCTAGGAGAATGCAGAACTAGCTTCACCTTTTTTCATGACAAATACAGTTCTCAAAAAACAAAGACAAAAAAAACCAAAACCATGAACTTGAGTCCAAACATCTCCATCTGTGCTCCCCTGGCTCTGATCCCCAAGCAATTTGGATAGAACCCCCCGAAGATTCTCATTTGTGCAGAGACAAAGCAGCCCGGTTCAACATAATTAACATCCCCTTCCTACATTCTGTAGCGTGTCCTTTGAAGCAAACAAGCCATTTTCTCTCAACACATGAAATATTGAATTGTAAAAGAGAAGCAAGATTTAAGTGGTGCAGAGAGAAGGCCTCCACGGCTTTCCTAAAATAATTGTCTGCGTTGGACGCACCTCGCTGGAGTGTTCTCTGCAGCAGCGTAATTAAATGCTCGGGGTTTGGCTGCCAAATCTCAGCACGGCAAAGAGCCTGAGTTTCGCCCATCGGGTTCAAGTTCAAATACACAGTCAATTCATGTCCTTGGGAACCTATTGGAATGTCCTGGAAGGCTCCGTGTTTGACAGTCCAAAGGCCAGCTCTCCCAGACTGGGTTTAGCTTCAAACCAAAGTCACAAATTCTCAGAGGTCACAGTCCTAGGGATAGAGAACGCCTATAACTAAGGGAAATGTTTATAACAGCAGGTGTGAGAGCCGCGGAGCTCTCCCAGTACAGACACTTCTGATCTGGTGGCCTGTCTCACCTCACATGTATATATGTCCATGCCACTCTCTCACTTCGTCCCAGCTTACCCTTCCCCCTCCCCGTGTCCTCAAGTCCATTCTCTACTAGGTCTGTGTCTTTATTCCCGTCCTGCCCCTAGATTCTTCATGACCTTTTTTTCTTTTTTTCTTAGATTCCATATATATGTGTTAGCATACGGTATCTGTCTTTCTCTTTCTGAGTTCCTTCACTCTGTATGACAGACTCTAGGTCCATCCACCTCACTACAAATAACTCAATTTCGTTTCTTTTTATGGCTGAGTAATATTCCATTGTATATATGTGCCACATCTTCTTTATCCATTCAGCTGTCAGTGGACACTTAGGTTGCTTCCATGTCCTGGCTATTGTACATAGAGCTGCAATGAACATTTTGGTACATGACTCTTTTTGAATTATGGTTTTCTCAGGGTGTATGCTCAGTAGTGGGATGGCTGGGTCGTATGGTAGTTCTATTTGTAGTTTTTTAAGGAACCTCCATACTGTTCTCCATAGTGGCTGGGATTTTTCAAATGCTTTCACCCAGGCTGCTGCCCCGATTAAGCAGCAGTCTCTGTAACAGGTCCAGGATCAACTGAGTACAGGACACGCAGGAGAAGTTTTTCTAGCTCTCGCGTCCGGGATCATCAGCTCAGCCTACAGCTCCGTCACCTACGTCTTGGTTCAGAAAACAATTCTTGGTTCTTCCGGGGGCCGAGGGATTGCTACAGGATCCCAGGGGCAGCCAACCATTGAGCACTGGCTATTGGGGATTAGCAAACAGGAACAGAGCAAGCAGCTGCCTCTTAATAAGTCAAGGATATTATTGCGTTTGAGGCGGAATAATTTAATCAGGAAGCAGAAGTGGCTTGGGGCTCGTATATTTATTGTTGGCTGCCTTGTTCCAGAGAGAACTGCAAGTGGTTTACAAGGATATGTAAAATACCACACGATAGCTCCAGTTAAATAGGAGAGCAGGAATTAGATATTTCTGGAGGGCGGTCTGCCAATCCAGAGCTGAAGCCTTAAGGTTTCTGCATTTGTATTTAACGCAGCCAATCTGAGTCTAAGAATTTAGCCCAAGGAAATCATGTGACAAGCACTCAATTGCTACAAGAATGCTCATTAAACTGCTGTCTAAAATTGGACAACTGGAATTTTTTCCCCTCCAGTCGTTTGCCAGTAGGGGCACTGATTTTAAAACTCTACGGCAGGGAATACTATGCAGCCATTAAAATCGGAGACTAGCAGGGGTTTTTATCCCCATCTTCAAATTTACCTTCTAACTTTTCTACAATAAACACGTATTGTTCTTGTGAAGTTCTTTTTCAGTCCATTTAAAGTTTTATGGGGGGGGGGTTGGGGGTTTTTTTTTGCAAGGAAGAGAGAGAAAAAGTGGGGACATAGAGCCAGAAGTGAGGCTAAGAAAAACCCATCCCTTAAAAACTTGAACAACCAGCATATGGTTGGGCCATAAATTTGGCTTCAAGCTCCTTAGCCGCCAACTCAAAAAGGGAAAGCTGGTCATTTATGCGGCTCCCAGTGTCCTGAAACAAAAACACACCAGATGCTCAGGAGAAAACTTAACTATTTTTAGTACCAAGAACAGGCAAGGATCTCTCCCACGGTCCTCCCAAAAAGGAGTCCGTGTGATGTCACCAGCATCTTTCCAGACAACATCCTTACAATGGAAATGACTCGTTTCTTCTGGATGTTCCTTCTTCCTACTCAGCTGCTAGAGTAGAGCCAGGCGGTTAAGAGCAGGGTCTGAGGGTCAGGCTGCCTGGGTTGATGTCCTGGCTTGGCCACTCACTTGCTGTGTGAGTTGTTTAACCTCCCTGTGTCTCCTTGTCCTCATCTGTAAATTGGACATGATAATTTGTACCCACCTCACAGCGTTGCTGGGAAGCTTGAACGAGTCAATACTATACATGTGAGAGGGGACTTCCCTGGTGGTCAAGTGGTTAAGATTCCACGTTCCCAATGCAGGGGGCACGGGTTCAATCCCTGGGTGGGGAATTAAGATCCTGCATGCTGCATGGCGTGGCCAAAAAAAAAAAAAAAAAAAAAAAAATACTATACTTGTGAGCAATTAGAACAGTCATCAGCATGTAGTAAGTGCTACAGAAGCGTTTGCTATTGTTATTATTATAATCCTCATGATGCTCTAAAGCCAATTTCGTAACTTCCTGAAGTCAAAATGGTTTGAATTTGATGCGGGCACTGAATTGAGATGATCTGGAAGAATGGGTGAGAGTCCATTGGATTTGGGGCTGAGAATGCAAGATGGTGAGAAGTCACAGCCGGATGGCAGTGAGAGAGAGAAAGAGAGACAGGGAGAGACAGGGTGTCGAGTCCTACCAAAGACAGACATAGACGTTGCTCCATCCTGCTCGCCACGTGACTCGGCCAGTTTAGTTTCTGGTCCTAGTTACATCTCCCTGATGTAATTTGGTGGAGGGGAGTCCTGTTTCAGTGTAACAGGCAATCAACAAAGCTCATGGGACTTCCCTGGCGGTCCAGTGGTTAAGACTCCGCACTTCCACTTCATGGGGCGCGGGTTCAATCCCGTAGGGGAACTAAGATCCCACGTGCCATGCGGTCCAGCCAAAACAAAACAAAACCAAACCAAACAACAGCAACAAAAAACAACAATGAAACCCCAAGGCTCACACGGCCGTGTTCTCTGTGGCCCATCCTCTAGGCATCCTCCTCTTCCTGGAACACACCATGCTTTTTCCCACCTTCAGGTCTTTGCACTGGCTGGTCCCTCTGCCATCAAAACTCTTGCCCCATCTCATGGCTGGGCTAACTCTTCCCCATTTCTAGGGCTCAAGCATAAATGTCTCTTGCAAAAGCAGCCTCCACTGTCCCTTCCCCATGTTACCCACTTCTCAATGCATCCTGTGCTCTTTTCCCCTAATACTTGTATTTCTTACTGTATGTCAAGCCTTGTTCTAAGCACTTTGCATGCTTTAACTGACGGAGTTCTCACCATGGCACTAGGAAGCAGGCACTGTCATTATCCACCTTTGAGAGGTGAAGAAAACTAGGGGAGAGAGGGCTCAAATCTCTTGCCCAGAGCTTCACAGTCTATAAGTGGTGGAGCTGGGATTTGAACACAGGCCACATGGCTCCACAGTCTACACCACCATGCTGCACCTCCCCTGTTCTCCTTCAAGCCCTGATCACAATGGCCATTGGGACCTCTTGGGTGTGACCACTGGCTCAAAGCCTGCTTCCGCCCCCCGGACGGGAAAAAGCATGGGAAAGGGGAGTTCTGTCTGCTTTGCTCATTGCTGAATCCCCCAGGCCTGCATGGTGAACGTTTGTTGAATAAGTAGATGCTGATGGGCAAACAGCCCATCACGGATTCACCATGCATTTCCCCTCCACCATCAAATCGGTTTCTGTCTGTCCCAGGGAGGGACTGTCTGAGATCAAGTTGCAGATCATCTGAGACAGGCACAGAGGCCGGCTGCGGCTTCCCTCTGACTGCAGGGACGGCAGAAAGGCGTGATGAATGATCAGGGACATACCTATCTGCCACGCCTCAGCCATGACGGGGCCTGAGTCCCTTTGGAGGGCTTGAGATAATAGCAGGCTGCTCCTGTTACACCTAGCAGTATTGGGCAAATCCCCGCTGAGTGATAAGCTTGACAGGCTTTAAAGAAGACATCAGCTCACCACCGGTGCCGAGATGGAGAACCAGAGCCTCCCTCAGTCTGAGCAGCTGGGGCTTGGCCTGTGAGAGTCCGTGGCCGGGGGAGGGGCTGGGATGGGACGAAGGGGGGCGACTGTGAGTTCATTCATTCATGCATTCTTTTTTTTTGGCCATGCCCTGTGGCTTGCAGGATCCTAGTTCCCCCACCAGGGATTGAATCCAAGCCCTCGGCAGGGAAAGCACTGAGTCCCAACACCTGGACCGCCAGGGAATTCCCAATTCATTTATTCATTCGTTCCCTTCCAATGCAGATAAGCCATCTTGCCCTGAGAGGCTATTCAGGCTGGCACACACCACCTCTCACCCTCTGAAGCCAGCCAAGCCATGGCAGAAGACCCCCATTGTCCCTTGGGCCCCGGTCCAGATATACATTCCCGGATGTCTTAGGCTCTGCCATTACAGTGCCAACGTGGACCAAAATGAATGAAATAGACTCCCTTGGGAAAGATGGGAAGAGACACAGGCCCCTGAATTTGACTGACTGCCCTCCCTGGGGTCCTTCTCCCTGGAGAAGGCTTGCCTTGTGCAAGAATTTACAAACGCAGTCCATTCCCTTGCAGTGTGGCCCAGACTGTCGGAAACACCGTGGATGCCCACAGACAGCCCTAAGGGTAGGGCTGATGGACAGAGGTCTGCATCCAGGCTACAACACGAAGGCCACTCCAGTCATCAGACCAGTTTGCTTTGAGAAAGGACAAGTTCCTGCCCGTCCCCAGCACTCAATAACACCCCATTTGAGGAGACCCCTCAGGGAAGAAAGAAACCCTCACTCGAGTCTCCTGAATCTCACCAGCCTACATTCAGATTCCCAATGACTTCTGAGCTCTTTATCACCCCAGGGCCTTTGAACATGCTGTTCACCCCCACAGTCATCCAGGTGAGCCATGATGAGGGCTTGCACCAGGGTAGATGGAATGGGGACAGCAAATGGGTAGATTCCTATGTTTTAAAGGCAGAGCCCGGTACTTCCCTGGTGGTCCAGTGGTTAAGACTCCGCGCTGCCACTGCAGGGGGCACAGGTTTGATCCTTGGTTGGGGAACTAAGATCCCATATGCCTCGTGGCACAGCTAAATAAATAAATAAATATAAAGGCAGAGCCCACAGGATTTGAGGGACTAGACGTGGGGCGGAAGGGAAAGAGGGGAGTTGAGGATGAGTCCAACTTTTGGGGCCCAAGCAATGGAGTGCATGGATGGGGGATACCATTTACTGAGCTGAAAAAGGCTGGAGGAGGAGCCCATGTGGAGTGGGGCAGGGAGGAAAATTAGAGGCGGGATGAAAATCAAGAGTCCAGCCTGAAGGCATGTTCCATTTATGCTGCTTGTGACCACCTCCAAGTGGAAATATCAAGTAGAGGAGGGAGAGGAGAGAGGGTTTGGCTAGAGATACATATTTGGGTGCCCTCAGCAGAGAGATGGGATTAAAAGCCATGAGAAGCCTCTCCTACTGGTTTTTATTTTTATTTTTTAATTTTTTTTTTTGCCGTATGCAGGCCTCTCACTGCTGTGGCCTCTCCCGTTGCGGAGCACAGGCTCTGGACGCGCAGGCTCAGCGGCCATGGCTCACGAGCCCAGCCGTTCCGCGGCATGTGGGATCTTCCCAGACCGGGGCACGAACCCGTGTTCCCTGCATCGGCAGGCAGACTCTCAACCACTGTGCCACCAGGGAAGCCCTGGTTTTTTATTTTATTTAACACTTATAGAGTGCTCTTTGCTATAGACTGTTTCTGTCTCCCCAGAATTCATATGTTGAAAACTAATCCCCAATGTGATGGTATTTTGGGGTGGGGTCTTTGGGAGTCAGATTCATGCCCTTATAAGACACCCCAGGGAGCTCCCTGAACCCTTCTGCCACGTGAGAACACAGAGAAAAGACATCGTCTATGAAAAAGGAATCTGGTTCTCACCGGGCACTGAATCTGCCAGCACCTTGATCTTGGACTTCCCAGCCTCCAGAACTGTGAGAAATAAATGTTGTTTTTTAAGCCACCCCATCTACAGTATTTTTGTTATAGCAGCCTGAATGAACTAAGATGCTCTTCTAAGCTGCTTTACAAATTTTAAATCCTTGTAGCCTCCCCTCCCCCAATGAGGTATGTACTAACATTAGCTCCATTTTTACGGATGGAAAAACTGAGGCAGAGAGAGGAAAGTTAGTTGCCCAAACTCACAGAGCAAGTGTCTGAGCTGGAATTTGGACCCCAGCCTGTGAGACTCTCAAGTCCTCACTCTTAGCCGCTATGCTCATGGGAGAAGACTCTCTCTCCATGGAAGCTTGGCTTCAAGCCTTGCATCCACTGATCCATTCTCCTCAGAGAAGCCAGAGCCAGCTTTCAAAGTGTCACCCCCGGGCTTCCCTGGTGGTGCAGTGGTTAAGAATCCGCCCGCCAGTGCAGGGGACACGGGTTCGAGCCCTGGTCTGGGAAGATCCCACATGCCGCAGAGCAACTAAGCCTGTGCGCCACAACTACTGAGCTCACACACTGCAACTACTGAAGCCCGTGCGCCTAGAGCCCGTGCTCCGCAACAAGAGAAGCCACCGCAATGAGAAGCCCACGCACCGCAAGGAAGAGTAGCCCCCGCTCGCCGCAACTAGAGAAAGCAGCGCACAGCAACGAAGAACCAAAGCAGCCAAAAATAAATAAGTTTACTAAGTGTCACCCCCCCATATTCCCATATTGGACCCTTCACGGCCCCCAGTGCCCTCAGTATAAAGCCCAAATGCCACCTGGACGCACTCACCAGTCCTGCCCACTTGGGTACGGCTGAATTCTCAGCCTCACCGCTTACTTGTCTTCACCCACATACAGCTGTTTTAGTTCCCCTTTCTGCCTTTGTATCTTTGTCCGTGCTGTGTTCTTTGCTTAGGACACTCTCCCTCTCCTCCTTCACATGGGGAAAATCTGCTCAGGTCTCAGCAGAGTGGGGTGTTCTGGTTCCAGGATGGACCCCTCCCTTAAATGGTCCCCATTCCCCACCCCCTCACACACACACCCATACACACACAGAGTCCTGTGACAGTGGGATACAGCAGTTCTATGCAAAGGAAAGTCCTTTAGCATCATAACAATGACAGTAGTTGTAATAATAATTATTATCATCCTCCTTCTCATCAATAACAACTAACACTTATGGAGCATATCCTGTAAGCCAGGCTCTATTCTAAGGGCTTTGCAGCTCGTTTCTCACCAATCCTCAGAAGAACCCTACGAGGTTGAACCCATAATACACGTCCAAATCCTGGAACTGCCACTTCCTCTTTGTGAGCTTCTAAGCAGATCCCTTTGCCTCTTTCATTTGTAAAATGGGAACCAAAACCATCCCTTCCCCTTCCTGCCTAGTCTCCCCATATGCGTACACACACTGAAGTGTAAGCTGCCTGATGGCTGAATTTTCATCCTTTCCTTCCCCTGCTCTGCTGCATACGGTTGGGAACTACAGCTCTCACACTCCTTTGCTTTCAGAAAGGTTCAGCCAATGGGAGGCACTCGTGGAGGATATGAGGGCAGGACCAGGGGAGAAGCAGCGGTATTTCCCTGCTTTCTCTGCCTCCTGTGCTCCAGCATTGGTTCCGTGGCTTCAGCTCCCACTGGGAATCCCAGGCCTGGGCTCTGTTTATACCACCTCTTCTATCCACCACCCCACAACCACCCGTGCTAGGGGAATAAATGCTCTCAGCTGTTGCTAATCTCTGGTTTTCGTTTCCATCTCTGTTTAGTTTTTCATCTCTTCCATCATCTTTGTAACCAATCCCCTGAACTAAAATCCCCGAAAGCCCTAGAAGAGTTGTTTCTCTAGTCAGCCTCTGAAGGGTATAGTAACTGCTCAGTAAATACTGTGCATGAACAGCCAGCTGTAGATCTTATCACACAGGCTGCTTCAGTCCAAATTCTGATCTACTCCTTCCTGTGTGACCTTGGGCAAGTAGCTTAACCCCTCTGTGGCTTTCTTAACCTCTCCATTTCCTCATCTAAAAGTTGGGATAATAACGGCCAGGCTTCACAGGGTTCTTGTGAAAATGATGAATTGGTACATGTCAAGAGTCAGTCACAGTGCCTGGTACATTATGACTGCCCAGTCAGGGGGAGCTTTTATATCAATTCACGGAACCAGCACTGTTCTAGAACTGTTCCACGTCCCCTGCTAACTTTTTTTTAAATAAACTTTTTATATTGGAAGTATTTTATTTTTTATCTTTTTAATTTTTATTTATTTATTTATTTATTTATTTATTTATTTTTGCGGTACGTGGGCCTCTCACTGTTGTGGCCTCGCCCGTTGCAGAGCACAGGCCCCGGACGTGCAGGCCCAGCAGCCATGGCTCATGGGCTCAGCCGCCCCGCGGCATGTGGGATCTTCCTGGACTGGGGCACGAACCCATGTCCTCTGCATCGGCAGGCGGACTCTCAACCACTGCGCCACCAGGGAAGCCCCTAATTTTTATTTTTTTTAATGGATCATTTTTAATTTTATTTTTTCACTAAGCTGCGGGGCACTCAGGATCTTAGTTCCCCGACCAGCAACTGAACCCGTGTCCCTTGCAGTGGCAGCGTGGAGTCCTAACCACTGGACCACCAGGGAAGTCCCAGAAGGATTTTAGATTTACAGGAAAATTGTAAAGACAGGACAGAGAGCTTCCATACGCCCCTCACCCGATTTCCCTTGTTGTTAACATCTTACATATCCATGGCACATTTGTCACAACTAAGAAACCAGCATTGGTTCATCACTCTTACTAAACTCCAGACTTTATTGGGATTCCTCCAGTTTTTCCACTCATGTCTTTTCTGATCAAGAATCCCATCTAGGATTCCACATTGCATTTAGTTGTCACATCTCCTTGATCTCCTCTGGTCTGTAATAGTTTCTTCATCTTTCCTTGCTTTTCATGACCTTGGCAGTTTTGAGGACTACTGGTCAGAGACTTTGTAGAATGCCCCACCAGCTTTGAAGGGCGGGAAGCAGGTCCTAATTTCTCCCTGAGGTTTCCCTGGCTCACAGCCCAATGCCTGGCATGCAGTAGCTGCTTCACAGACACTTCCTGAATGATGAATGAATGAATGAATACAAGAATGGCAGTCATTTATTTCTTTATCCTCCCGCACTCCATGTTTTGCAGGCATCCCTGCCAGAGGCCAGATCTAGAAAAGTTCACAGCGAAATAAAAGCTCTTCTCCTTTCAGAAAGTTTCATTTTTGATCCTTTCTTTGTAGACATCAAGGATTCATTTCTTTAATATTTAGGGGCTTTTGTACCAAAGGGAAGCAGCTACATTTGCATCAGACGTCTCATTTTTCAAGGCAAGTGAGAGAGATATTTTCTAGCAAGACGGGGATTCTTCCTTCCCAGAGCTATTATTTGATTTCTGTTTCTTCCTTCCCGGCCTTCGGGCAGGCGGCAGAGTGGGGGTGAGGGGCTACAGAATTATCCACATTTAAAAACAAATCTTTTGGCCTCGCTGTGCGGCATGTGGGATCTTAGTTCCCTGACCTGGGATCGAACCTGTAACCCCTTCAGTAGAAATGCGGAGTCTTAACCACTGGACCACCAGGGAAGTCCCATCCCATTATCCACATTTTTATGCCCTCTCGGTCATAGCACAGGGAAGATTAATTAGAACCTTGCAGAGTTGCCGAGACTGAATTGGCCTCAGGACCTGGGGCAGGAAGTGGCCTGGCTGTCACGTGATGGAGATGAATTAGAAGCTTTATTTCCCATCCCTCTGTATGGCTCAATATTTGCCACAGGGACCAAGAGACTTGCCTTTGGGTACACAGAGCTTGCCCCTCTTTAACATTAGCTGATCAGAAATGGGAATTCCCTTTAACCACACAGGCCTGTGGGTCTGGTTGCTTTTTATTTCTCAGCTCTGGGAGGCCAAGGTGAAGCCAGGGAATGTAAGAAAAATACCCACGTCAAGGTCATTTCCCCGTCACCACAGTCCCTGCTGCTGGAAGACACCAGCCCAGGCTTAATCTCTCTCCTGACGTTTGTCAGAAGTAAAAATGAGCCCAGGTGAGCTTTTCTGACAATTCTCTCGACCTATAGGAATTCAATTTCTGGCTTGGGCATAAATTTGCAGCCATCAGTGCCTGCGGTAGGGGATGGGCACATTGGCTGGAGCTGGATTTCTGAAATCAATCCATCGGTGCACGGAAAAGGTCGTCACGGGGGAAGCTGACCTTCTTTGGCTGCCTCAGGAATCTCACGCCGGGAGCCAGGGACGCCCCTGCACAAAATGGAGGTGTTTGCTCTGAGGCTCCCAGGCGGGGGATGGAGGGAGGGAGGCCTTGAAGGCTGGACAGTGTGGCCAGGAGGTGACAGGGAACACCCGATCTGCTGGCTAATAACTCACAGGGACAGTCAGGCATCAGCACTGCCTGAAAACTGACTTTCGTGGGCTCTGTGTGCACCGCTGGGGGTGGCAAGTTAATTTGGGGTCCAAACCTTTTATCATTTGGCTACACCTTGGACTCACATTCAGGATTTCAAAGACGGGCATTCAATTCCCCCAGCCAAGGTGAGGCGACAGAGCACGGTCATTTAGGGCACCGAATCTGGAGCCAGGTCGCCTGGGTTCCAATCTCAGCTGTGCTGTGTGACCTTGGGTGAGTGACTTAGCCACCCTGGGCCTCTGTTTCCCCACCAGTGATATGGAGCTAAGAATAGAACTGATGCCGTTGAGGTTGTTGTTAGTGTATTCGAATAGCTTAACATCGGCAATGTAATATACATGTGAGTGCAATAAAATTGATTATGGCATGAAAATAAGCAAATAGAGGGAATTCCCTGGTGGCCCAGTGATTAGAACTCGGTGCTTTCACTGCCAGGATCAGGGTTCAATCCCTGGTCGGGGAACTAAGATCCCGCAAGCTGTGCAGTGCAGCCAAAAAAAAAAAAAAAAAAGGCAAATAGATGCTGACAGGGAATCCAAAAAGGCAGCCCAGTATCTGGGGCTCAGACAGTCTGCATTTAAATCCTGGCTCTGGGTTACCTTGGGCGAGTTACTCTCTCTGCGCCTCAATTTCCTCAAAGCGGGGAAGAGTGATGACAATGCTTGTGTTTTGAGGGTTAAGGGAGCTAAGATATTTGAAAGACAAAGAGGCGATTAGAAAACAGCGCGACAAAACCGTGATGGAGCGAGCACAAGAGCAGAGGATAGCTACAGAGCCTGGTTACAAGGGTTCCAGGCAAAGGGAACAGCATGGGCGAAGGCATCCCACAAATACTGATGATTGAGCACCTACTCTGTGCCAGGTACTGGAGACACAGTAGCAAACAAGATAGGCAAATATCCCTGTTCTCGCAAAGATTCTACTCCAGTAGGGAGAAGATGGTGCACGAGTTGAAGCTCAAATCGGGAGGCCAGGAGATGAGCTGGATATTTTGTTTGCCCCTCCAGGTCCTCTCACCCCACTTCTCCATCGGCTCTGTGCTCCAGGAGGCTGACCCCTGCAGCCTCCACCTCCCAGAAGCCCCCGCCCTCCAGCTTCCAGTGACGTCTGGCCAGTGAGTGTGACCACAAGAGACTGGGGTGGTGGGCAGGCAGAGGAAAGAGTCTGGGGTATTGAATCCCCTGGTTCCCTTCCTGCCAAGCAATGGTTTCACGGTGGCAATGTTCCTCTCCTGACACTGGTGGCTCCTCTGGGCATCCCCCCAGGATGTCAAGCCCAGGATGTCCGGAAGCAAGCGTAAAAGTAGTGGTGATGTAGCTGGTACTGTACTGTACTTTTCAAGGTACTGTACTGTACGATTAAAAATGTTTCCTTGGGCTTCCCTGGTGGCGCAGTGGTTGAGAGTCCGCCTGCCAATGCAGGGGACACGGGTTCGTGCCCCGGTCCGGGAAGATCCCACATGCCGCGGAGCGGCTGGGCCCGTGAGCCATGGCTGCTGCGCCTGCGCATCCAGAGCCTGTGCTCTGCAACGGGAGAGGCCACAACAGTGAGAGGCCTGCGTACCGCAAAAAAAAAAAGTTTTCTTTATTTTTCGTGTTTGTTTTTTATGTATTATTTGTGTGAAAAGTATTATACACCTATTACAGTACAGTACTATATAGCCGATTGTGTTAGTTGGGTACCTAGGCTAACTTTGTTGGACTTACAAACATGATCTCAGAACAGAACTCATTTGTATAGAGGGGACTTAACTGTACAGTCATATTCTGAGGTCCTGAGGGTGCGGACTTCAACTTATGAATTTGTGGGGTGGGGTGTGGGGGGGACATCGTTCAGCCCATAACCATGTGTGAGCAGAGAAAAGATCTGGTCAGGAAGATCATTGAGGGTGGGCTGGTTAGAGCAAGACAGAGAGGCAGAGAAATCCACCAGCAAGATTCAGGTGAGCACACTGGGGGGCTGACTCGGCCCATCCTTTGAAGTTTTCCAGAGCTTTCAAAGAAATGGATCTCAAAGCAAAACAGCTCCGGCCGAGAGGCACATCCTCTGCTCGGAGGGCAGGAGGCAGTGATGGCCACCTGGGTCACTGGAGCCCTTTGTTAGTGTGAATGGTCCACTTGAAGGGAAATTGATCCTGGCTCAGCACAGAGCAGCTGCTCTCAGCCAAAGCTGCTGTAGAGAGGCCCTTTGCCCCCTCTCCTCCAGGGCTGGCACAGGAGCCAGCAGGAGCCCGAGGATCGTTCTACCAGGTCATGGGTCCCAGAAGGACCTTAAGTCAGCATGCATTGTGACTGCTGGCTCCTGCACTGGTCCAAGGTGGAGTTTCAGCATCACCTCCAGTCTTGGCACTCACCAGAGACCAGCTCCACATGTAATGATTATCATTATCACCAGCCTTGCCGAGTGCCGTCCGTGTGCCAGGCACTATGCAGGCATGTGCGTGCGTGAGGGACTTCCTAGGGCCACCTCCCAGCCATGTGACCTTGGGCAAGTGACTTGAACCTCACTGTGTCTCGGTTTCCCATATATAAAACAGGGCTGGGACTTCCCTGGTGGCGCAGTGGATAAGAATCCGCCTGCCAAGTCAGGGGACACGGGTTCGATCCCTGGTCCGGGAAGATCCCACATGCCGCGGAGCAACTAAGCCCATGCACCACAACTACTGAGCCTGCGCTCTAGAGCCCGCACGTCACAACTACTGAGCCTGCATGCCACAACTACTGAAGCCCGCACACCTAGAGCCCGTGCTCTGCGACAAGAGAAGCCACCACAATGAGAAGCCCTCGCACCACAACGAAGAGTAGCCCCCACTTGCCACAACTAGAGAAAGCCCGTGCGCAGCAACGAAGACAAAACAAACAAACAAAACAACAGGGCTAACAGCAGCACCCACCTCTTAGGATTGTGGTGGAGGTAAATGAGTGCCTGAGCACGTAGTAAGAACTGTGCAAGGTCAGCTCCTGATAGGATCACCTCCATTCACCTCCAGACAGTTGTGGGATGTAGGGGGTGTCCTAAGCTGAAGTCAGGGAGGAGAGGCAAGGGGCAGAGCCTACCATGCCATCAGTCTGTTGAGGGACAGAAGACATGCTAGATGGTTCCATGGAGGGAATTTAATATGGGGAGTGTGGTGCCGAGGAGCCAGAAGGGCTGGATGGGGTAGGTGCAGAAGGTGAAGTGATCAAAAGAATAGCAACTGTAAGAAGCTGCAGGGTTAGGAACTTCCCTGGTGGTCCAGTGCTTAAGACTCTGTGCTTCCACTTCAGGGGGCACGGGTTCCATCCCTCATTGGGGAACTAAGATCCCACATGCCACGCGTCGTGACAAAAAAAAAAAACAAAAAAAACCTGCTGCAGGGTGGCAGGGCAAAGGGGGTTAGTGGAGCTGGACCCAAGGAGGGGACAACAAGGCCACTGCCTGCAGCAAATAAACAGGGGGAGAAATCCCCTGACTTCTCTCTTCCTCCCGCCTCCAACTGTCACCACGGCTTCCCACTGGCCAAATCTACAGGAAGCCAGTGAGCAAGGGAACCTGGGAAATGTAGTTTTCAGGGGGCCAACCCCCCTCTGATACCAAAAACAAGGGGAGGGCAAGGAATGAATCTGAGGGACACCATGTAAATGACCAGCCCACAGGACTCAGGGCCCAGCCTGCCTCTCTCTAAAGTTGTCTTAATTACGAAGCTACACACTTAGGGAGGATCTGTTTCAGTCAACTGTCCCATTTCATGCCTCACAATAATAAGTCTTTGAAGGAACAGTGATAATGCTGGATCCTTCTTATGCATAGTTAAGAGTCACCTAAGTTTATGGGAATTCCCTGGTGGTCCAGTGGTTAGGACTTGGCGTTTTCACTGCAGGGGCCCAGGTTCGATCCCTGGTCAGGGAACTAGGATCCCGAAAGCCATGCAGCATGGCCAAAAAAAGAAGAAAGAAAGAAAGAAAAGAAAAAAGAAAAAAAAGTCACTTAAGTTTAAAAGTCACCTCCTCAAGAAGCCTTCCTTGATTACCTCCTTAAAGAAGATCTTCTCAGTCCCCATCTCCCTGCCTGGTACTTGTCATGGAAGAAATCATACTATATACATTTGTTGGCTGGGGTAGGGTAGGAGAAGTGTACAAATACAAGGACCTTATATCTTGGTCACTACCATGTTCCCAATGCCTAGAACATTGTATTTGACCAATATTTTTTAAACCCTGAGGTGGTGCTGCTTGCTCTGTATATTAAATAGTGGAGCTAGAATTACAAACCCAGTTCTGTGGCGCTGTAGAGATGCTGGTGTTTACTCTGCATCCTCCTGCCAACTACCCCAGGGCTGTCCAAACTCTCTGCATCCTTCAGGGTTCAGAGTAAACATTACCACCTCTGAAAAGCCTCCCCCATCCCTGCAGACCGGTCAGAATCCCCTGTGTGTGTGTCTCCAAAGTCCCTACCCCTTCCCTCTTACAAGGTCATTATATCTGATACATTTTCTTGCCTGGATGAGTGTCTGCGTGCCCTATCAGACCTTGAGCTCCAAAAGGGCACAGTTGGGTGCTCTTTCCCACTGCGGCCCCGACACCAGCACGTGCTGGACAGAGTAGGCAGGCATCACCAGGACATGAATGAGTAAATGAATGAACAAATGAATGAATGAATGAGTGCCTCCTGCCATTCCAAGTCCTCCAGGTGACCTCTTTCTCCCCCACCCTTCACATATTCTCTGTTCTATTCTCTCAGGGTTTCCTCCCTTCTTCCCACTCCTCTCAGGGTGGATACAGGGGCTTTGGGTTTTGAAGGGGGCGTGGGGTCTAAGGCAGTAGAATGTAGCTCAGAAGCATATAGACCCCAGATCCTAACGACTTGAGTTCAAATCCTGGCTCCTCTGGTTTCTAGCTGTGTGACCTTGGCAAGTGATTTAACTTCTCTGTGCATCCATTTCCACATCTGCGAAATGGGCATGATGGCAGTGCCTTCCTACAGGACCATGGAAGAATGAAATGAGCTACTCGGATCTGTTTCAGGGCTGCATCTCTTCCTCACAGCTCCCTTCTGCAATTCCCAGGCAAGTCTGGGCAGCGGGGAGCTGAGTCTCCAGCAGTTAATGAATCCGGAAAGGATCTCAGCTGTGTGAGGGGAGCCCCACTGCCAAGTTGGCCTGATTTTCATCCTGAGAGAGCTGAGAACAGGTTCTGGTGTCAGACATCTGCGCTGTGATTGGCATAAGTGCCTGGTGCTCCCATGACCCTCTTTGTTGGAGCCTGGGGGTGTAGGCAATGCTCTTGGGGCTCTGCCTAGATCTTCTTATAATGGGGCACACACACCCCACAGCTGCTGAGAGTGGAGGCTCACAGCTAGCACTGGTGACCTTCTCTGGAGACCTGCCCTTGGCTCTGGGGAGCTACCACACACTGGAGATGCCTCGGAGGCATCCCCCACCCCAGGGGCAGCCAATGATTGATTGATGCAGGGGTCCAAAAGCCCACCCCTCTGCAGTACAATGTATGTTCCAGAGCTCCCCCCATCCCTGTGGATCAGGCCAAGCCTGGAATATACCCGAGTCCCCTTCCCTCGTCCCACTTCCCTTACCCTCCACTCACAATTAGTCATGTGTTCCAAATCCCTGTCTTGGGTTCTGCTTCTCAGGAACCCAACCTAAGATGGGGGGAAACAATGAACATTCAACAGAAGAGGGTATTTATGTGGGTGTCCCTTCAAAGCTCATCTTCACACCCAGGCACCAGGTTCTGTCATTTCCACCTACATACGCCATCTATCATCCACTCCTGATAACAGCGCTCGTGTCAGAATGTATCCCCAGCTCTGCCCAGTCCACCCAACCTGCAATGTGCAGCCCCTATCACTCCCCAAGGCTCGTCGCTCTGCTGCGTTTTATTGCATAAAATGTACTGCCCCTTGACCCTACATTAAAATTTATCTTGCTTCCTCTGTCTGCCCCGTGATGCTGTCAGCATTCCAAGGGCAGCATCCAAGGGATGTTTACTGCTTTGCTCATTGCTGTGTCCTCAAGCCAGAACGGTGCCTGGCACCCAGTAGGTGCTCAATAAACATTTCTGGAAATAAAGAATGAATCCTTTAAATGCATTCATTTGGAGACAGCTTTAACTGTCTCTTTCTCTTACCTCTTTACAATCGGAATCTATGCACTTTTCCCGCTCTGGACGGGCGTCTTCCTGGTGCAGTCGTCTCTGCCCTGGTACCCTGGATCCCACCCTCACCGCCCACAGTGTGTTCCCCCTGCAGCAGCCAGAGGGCGCCTGTGAGCACAAGTCAGATCATATTCTTCCTCTGCTCAGAAGCCTCTATGACTCCCACCTCACTAGTAAAAGCCAAAGTCCTCCTGCAGCCCACAAGGCTCTGCACAGTCTGTCCCCGTCCCCTCCCTGCCCTCGCCTCCTCCATGCTCCCCCTCACTCACTGCTCCAGCCACACAGCCCTCCTCTGTTCCTACAACACCCCGAGCACACTTCTATATGAGGTTTTGCACCCGTTATTCCCCCTGCCTGGAATGTCCTTCCAGCTCCTTTATTTAATGCCATTGTTTCAAGAGGCCTCCTTGACACCCCTCCTCCTCCAGTCAGAACTACGAATGTCTCAGCACCACCCGTTGCCTTCTTTTCTTTATCAGCTTCCAACACACTACATCATTTATGCATTAATTTTTTGTTCCCCTCCAGAATGTCGGGCAGGGATCTTCACCTGTTTTTGTTCACTGCTGTTTCACCAGTACCTAGAATAGTGCCTTGAACACAACAGGTATCCATTTTTTACTTTAAAAAATTCTCACAACTCCTGGGACTTCCCTGGTGGTGCAGTGGTTAAGAATCTGCCTGCCAATGCAGGGGATACAGGTTTGATCCCTAGTCTGGGAAGATCCCACATGCCGCGGAGCAACTAAGCCCGTGTGCAACAATTACTGAGCCCATGCACCACAACTACTGAAGCCCAGTGCCTAGAGCCCGTGCTCTGCAACAAGAAAAGCCACCGCAATGAGAAGCCTGCGCACCTCAACGATGGGTAGCCCCAGCTAGACGCAAATAGAGAAAGCCCGCGTGCAGCAACAAAGACCCAATGCAGCCAAAAATAAATAAATTAATTTAATTTTAAAAATTAAAAAATATTTCTCACAACTCCCTATGAGGCAGGGACTCTGAGTGTCCCCCTACACAGATAAGGACACTGAGGCCCACTGAGGGGAAATGCCATGATTGGCTTGTGGGTCAGGGAGTGGTCCACAAGCATCTCTTTGGGTGTATGAGATTGTGTGAGACTCTGTGCTGTGTGTGCGGGTCTGAGCCTAAATGCCTGTATCTGTCTGAATGTGGACACAGGAGGAGGCTGCCTGGACGTGTTCAGGCCGATTTTGCAAGTGCATGTCTGTGTGTGGAAAGGAGGCAGTGGGCTAGATCCCAGGCAGGTGCGAATGTGTGCTCAGCTGTGTGGGAATGTGTGTGTGTGTGTGTGTGTGTGTGTGTGTGACAGTGCACTGGACGATGGGGATTTATGTATCCACAGCCAAGCTGTGTGTGGAGTCGGGGGGAGTGAGGAGGGGTAGCTCTGGGAGGTTTGGATGGGGCTGGAGCTGAAGTCGAAGGAATGTGGTGGGTGAGGGAAGAGCCCCGCCAGCCACGGGCCTGTTATTTATAGACGGATCCTGGTTCATAGATTCCAATTTTTTTTTTTTAATCTCCCTCACTGCCAGGCCCTTATAAATATTCATGAGTTTCCTACCTTGGAATATTTAAGTAGTCAGAGGAGGAGTGGGGCGGGCCATGAGAGGGGAAGGAGAGGGTCCTGGTGGTGACGGGAGGACACGTGGATGGAGAGGACTGGGGTCTCTCTGGAATCGCCTTCTCCCCTCGGTGTTCCTCTTCCGAGCTGCAGTTGGCAAGATGGGGAAGGTTCTCGGCCAATACGGAGATCCACCAATGCCTACTATTCTTCTTCGCCGGGGGGGAAGAGAAGGTATGTATGCTGTTTTCTCAGCTCTGACTATAGCACGGGCTTGGAAACTTGTTGCCCTGAGACCCCGCAGCTCAGGAGGAAGCAGGAGATCCCTCAGATGTGCCATGAAACAATGGAGCTCTGGAGGCAAACTATGGGCAGGGCATGTGTGGCCTCCTGCCTCGTCCCATGGAGGAGAACAGGTGCCAAAGACTAGTCCACATGGGAAGAAATAAAATGTGCATGTGTGGGTCTGCCTCTGTGAATGTCTAACTCTTCGAATGTGTAAGAGACTGTGGCAGCTGATAGAACTGTTCACACAATTTCCAGTTCTCTCTTGGGCACATGATAGGGCTGTACTTCCCCAATGTGGCCCTGGGACTTCCTTTAGCCAACGCTATGTGAGTGGAAGTGACCTCCGGCTAAGAGCTCTAACAGCCAGCGCGTGATTTGCCACGTTCTTGCCTCAGGAATTGCGGAAGTGTGTGTTGATGAGAAGCCTCCAGCAGCTGGCCACACAAGGCAGAGATCCCTGCCAGCCCTCATGTAGCATGAGCAATCGCTCATTTGGTCATGCTAATCCGCTGAGACTTGGGGACTGTGTGTTATGCAGCACAGCCTCGCCTACGCTGACTAGCACAGAGCCTGAGAGTGCGTGAGATGGACGAGTGGCACGTCTGTGTCCGTGTGGCCAAGAACACACGTGAGTGTGTAGCCATGTACAGGCTTAAGTGTGAAAGCATCAGCAACTGGATGCAACTGCACATATCACTGTATAAAACAGGGACTGAGTAAGTCTGTGCAAGACTCTGCAGGTGGGTAAGAAAATGTGAATGTGAATGGCGAGGCACTGCATGCACAACTCCTGGGGGCACTGTTCTCAGAGAACACCACATCCCCTAGAGTAGTGCCACTGTTGTAAATATGAAAGTGTTATGACTGTGGTGTGGGAGGCTATGTCTGAATGCACTGCCTTGGCTGGCTGGCAGTGTATCTGTGATGTGGTCTGTGCCTCTGTGTATGTGTGTGTGTGTGAGGATTTGTATATGGCAGCTGTATCAATGTGCGTATTTATGCAAAGCGTGTTGCTGTGTGTTTGAGGCACTTGCATGGGTTTGTGTGCTGTGTGTACCTGTTGCAGTGTGAATGCATGAGCCCCTGTGCGTGATGAGCCTGTGTGAAGTGTAAGCATCACTCTAGTCTCCATCAGAGTGGTCACAGTCAATACGGAAGGAGGGGAATTCCCTGGCTGTTCAGTGGTTACGACTCCAGTGGTTTCACTACCAGGGCCCAGGTTGATCACTGGTCAGGGAACTAAGATCCTGCAAGATGTGTGGCATGACCAAAAGACCCCGAAAAACAAAAACAAAACAGGGCTTCCCTGGTGGCGCAGTGGTTGAGAGTCCGCCTGCTGATGCAGGGGACACGGGTTCGTGTCCCAGTCCAGGAAGATCACACATGCCGCGGAGCGGCTGGGCCCGTGAGCCATGGCCGCTGAGCCTGTGCGTCCAGAGCCTGTGCTCCGCAATGGGAGAGGCCACAGCAGTGAGAGGCCCGCGTACTGCAAAAAAAAAAAAAGAAAAAAAAAAAAGCCCAAAACGAAAACAAACAAACAAACAACATGGAGGGAGGGGAGGCTTGGCTACCCTGGACATTCCCAAGCTGTCAGCTCTGCCGAGCTTGTTTCTGGGCCTATGGGCCTGAGCTGGCTCCGACCTGGGTCTTAGGATGACCTGGCATCGGCAAATAAAATTCACTTCCCCTCATTACTCCTGGGACATGCCGTGTCATTGACAATGGACATTAATCAAAGAGGTACTCAACAGTTAGAGCAAAGTGGCTCAACAGGTTGGGAGATCCCCCGAGGGCAAGCCTGCTCTCCCCAGCTTTCCCAAGAGAAGCCCATTTTCTGTCTGTATCTTCATAAGCTCTGCTCTGGTCTCTCTAAGGATATGGGTTCAGCACTGGACCATCTCAGGACTCAGGTTCATCTCTTGTCTATCCCAGGACCAGGGTTTGGCCTTGTCTCTCTCAAACTCATACTGTAGCCCTGACTCACCCAGCACTTGGATTCATTCCTGGGCTCCTAGGTCTCCTAGGACCAGGTTTATCTTTGGTCTATCCCCAAACCCAAGTTCAGTCTTTGTCCATCCAGGGCTTGGGCTTGACCCTAGTGTGTCTCAGGGTCAACCACGGAGTATCTTAAGACCTCAGGGGTGTATCTCTGCTCTGCCCCAGGACTTGAATTAATCTCCAGTTTCAGGACCTGAGCTGAGCCTGATCTATCTCAGAATGCAGCTTCCCCAGGTCTATCTTAGTATCTGAGCCCACCTTGCCCTAGCTCAGCTTTCTACAATAGGTGGGAAATGAATAGCTGAAGTTTCCTCTTCCTGGGCATCTCCCCACTCATGGATCACTTCCCCCACAAGTGCTCAGGCCTCTTGAATGAATGTCCACTGCAAATGATTGGTGTGTTCCGGGATTAACAAGGGTAGGGGGATTTTATTTTTCCAATGCCATTATCTAAAATTCACTAGAGTGGATTTTATGGGTCTTTCAAGGATTGTTACAAGGCTTTCTTGATAAGTTATTACAAACAGCTTAATCTTCAAGAGTTGGGGACTTTACGAGAACCCATCGTGAGTCTTACCTCGTACATATTGGAGTTGGACACCCCACTCCCCATCTGATCTCTCTCTAGGCTCATATGCCAAACCTCAGGACAGGAGTTCAGTAAGAGACGTGGAAGAGGGCTTCCTTCATGGGTGTGTACCATGGGGAAGGCCTGCACACCATCACGGGCAATTCCAGCTACACTGGAAAGCTCAAAACATTCTCCGTTCCCCTCCAACATTCCCTGACCTCCCAGGGAAAATAACAGCCATAAAATGGAACGCCCTCTTCTCCCCTGACATAATTTACACACGTTTGCCCCATCCCAGCCCCTCCCTCCTGTTACAGTGGAGGAGCTGTCCTTCATCGTGTAAGGATCATGCAGCTTTTCTTGCTTTGGTCCTCTTCTGCCTTCTCATACAATGTATTGCATTTATCTGTCTCTCGTCTATACTTATCTATCTATCATATTACTTGTCTTTATCTTACATATTTAATCTCTCCCTCTCAAGCAGAACTTTCTCTTTTTTTCCCAAGGTATTTTATTTTATTTATTTATTTTTGGCTGCGTTGGGCCCTTGTTGCTGCACATGGGCTTTCTCTAGTTGCGGCGGGCAGGGCCTACTCTTCGTTGCAGTGCGCGGGCTTCTCATTGTGGTGGCTTCTCTTGTTGCTGAGCACAGGCTCTAGGTGCTCAGGCTTCAGTAATTATGGCACGTGGGCTCAGTAGTTGTGGCACGTGGGCTCAGTAGTTGTGGCTCGTGGGCTCTAGAGCGCAGGCTCAGTAGTTGTGGCGCACGGGCTTAGTTGCTCTGCAGCATGTGGGAGCTTCCCAGACCAGGGCTCGAACCTGTGTCCCCTGCATTGGCAGGCAGATTCTTAACCACTGTGCCACCAGGGAAGCCCTCTCATTGGTTTTTAAATAAATTCAAGTCTCTCCTACGAAAAAACAAAACGCCTTACTTGACTCCTCCTTCCATCTGTCTACTGCTCCTCTCCTCCTCTTCTTAGTTGCCTACACTAACTGCCTCCATTTCCTCACTTCCTGAACTCGCACCTCCACTGCTCCTATCTAGTTTCTGACCCCATCATACGACCAACATAGTTCTTGCAAAGTCCACCCATGGCTTCTACGTTTCTAAATCCAATGGATGCTTTTCAGCCCACCATCTCTCTTGACTTCTCAGCAGGGTTCAACTCTGTTGACTCTTCTCTCTTTCTTGATATATTTCCTTCTCTTGGTTGCCATCACATATGTTTGCATGGTTCCTTCCTACCCCAGTGCATCTGTTTTGCAGACTCATCTTCCTCTACCTGGCCATTAAATGTTACTCTAGATCAGGGTAACTCAACCTAAGCACGATTGACATTTTGGCCAGATAACAATTCTGTGCATTGTAGGATGTTGAGCAGCATTTCTGGCTTCTACCCACTAGACACCGCTAGTATCCCCTCTCAGCTGTGACAACAAAATATCTGCAGACATTGCCAAATATCTCCCTGGGTGCAAAATCATCTCTGGGTTGAGAACCACTGCTGTAGACTCAGCCTTAGGCTCTCTCTTTACGTCAATCTTTCTCTAAGGATGCTTCCTCTAACCAAATCTTATATCATCACTTGTATGCATTAACGTCCTTAGAACTCCAAATCCATATATACATCTGACTCCTTGATCCCCTCCGCCCAACACCTTTGGACATCTCCAAAGTACCTCAGTTTCAACATTCTCAAAATGAAATGCAAGATCTTCTCTCTTGAGCCCAGTTCTCATCCAATACTCCCTATGTCACCTTCTCCATCCCCCCAAGCCAGTGGTTCAGATGCCTAGGCATTATCCCCACCCCCATTTCCACTCCCTCACTAAGTCTGGTTGACTTTAACTCCTAGATATTTTTACAACTCATGCAGGTTTCTCCACTCTCTATCACCACTCAATGGTCCAAGCCACCCTCGCAATCCAGAAAGTCTGTCTGGTCTACCTTGCTCTACCCTTCCTCTTACCAGTCCACTGAACACAAGGGAGCCTCAGGGAACTTTTTTTTCTCATATTTCTTTCCATTATGGTTTATTACAGGATATTGAATATTGTTCCCTGTGCTATACAGTAGGACACTGTTGTTTATCCATTCTATATATAAGTTTGCATCTGCTAAGCCCAAGCTCCCAATCCATCCCTCCCCAACCCCCTCCTCCTTGGCAACCACAAGTCTGTTCTCTATATCTGTGAATCTGTTTCTGTTTCATAGATAAGTTCATTTGTGTCATGTTTTAGATTCCACATGTAAGTGATACCATATGATATTTGTACTTCTCTGTCTGACTTACTTCACTTAGTATGATAATCTTTAGGTCCATCCATGTTGCTGCAAGTGGCATTATTTCATCCCTTTTTATGGCTGAGTAGTATTCAATTGTATACATATACCACATGTTCTTTATCCATTCATCTGTTGATGGACATTTAGGTTGTTTCCATGTCTTGGCTATTGTAAACAGTGCTGCTATGAACATAGGGGTGCATTATCTTTTTGAATTATAGTTTTGTCCAGACAAATATGTCCAGATATATGTCTTAGGAGTGTGATTTCTGGATCATATGGAAACTCTATCTTTAGTTTTTTGAGGAACCTCCATACTGTTTTCCATAGTGGCTGCACCAACTTACATTCCCAGCAACAGTGTAGGAGGGTAGGGAAATTTTATGAGGCACATCTGATGATATCATTCTCCCAACCAAAACCTCATTGGTAGACTCCTTTTATTCTTCGGATACAGATAAAACTCCTTAACAAAGTCACAAGGCCCTGCAGGTCTGCCCTTTATTTACCTCTCTGCTTTCATCCTACACCGTCTTTCTCCTCCAAAGCCTTCTTTGGTCTGTCATACTGCCTACACTTTCCCTCACCTCAGAGCCTTTGCATAAGCAATTCTCTCTGCCTGGAATACCCTTTGTTCTCTGCTTCAGATCTCAGCTCTTACTTCCTCTGACCTTCCAGATTAGATCAAATCCCCTTATTAGAATCTCCTATAACACCAAGAATCTTTTCCTCAAGCTGTTATCACAGTTGCAATTTATATTTCTTTGTGAATATTTGATCATTACCTGTCTCCCTGTTTCGAAGGAGGCTCCATGCACTGCTTGGCTCATCATCTTATCTCCCAGGAAGGGCACACAGTAGGTCCTCAAAAGTACTTGTTGAATAAATTAATGATTGGATAAATGGCCCCAATGCTTTCAGGATTAAGTTTGAGTGACTTGCCCTGGCATTTGAGGTTCTCCATGACCTCAAGGACTGAGCTCTCAGTCCAGGTAAAGGTCAGAGCAGAGACCAAAAGACACAAGACACCAAGTGAAGAATAATAATTGCATAGAAGCAGGAAGTCAGAGGCAGGGATGACCAAGAGAATATAGGCCCTCCAGGGGGTGGGGGAATCTTGGGGAATAAATGGCCTTCCATGGATCTTAGAAGGGGATTCAGGCCATTATATCTTCCAGGTTATTAGGAGGCAGAGTGACCCAGCTGGTATCTGGTCTGCTCTGGTCCCCCCGGGGTCTTTTAGAAATGCTTCCTAGGTCTCTGGTTCTCTCTAAACATCACCCCATTTCTCTGTTCCTCACTTTCTCTTACCCCTAACATCTGATCCATCAGCAAGTCCTGATGGCTCTACTTTAAGACATGTGCCAAATCTGCCCACTGTTCACCATTCCGGATGCTTCGATCCCGGCCCAGCCACCACTGGCTTTTGCTTGGACCATTGCAGTCACCTCCTCCTTGATCTCCCTGCTTCCATGCTCACTCCCTGGAATCCATTCCCCATCACAGAAGTTAGAGGGATCTTTACAGGATGTGAATCAGATCATGGCTCCCCTCTCCACTGCAACTTGTCAAGTGGCTTCTCACTGTATTTAGAATAAAACCCAACAACTCACTTTGGCCTGTGAGGCCCTGCATGCAGTGTCCCCTGCCAAGCTATAAGACCTTATCCTCTCCTCCTATAGATCCACCTCGTCCTCTTTCCAGAAGGCAAGAAGCTCCTTCCCATGTCAGAGCATTTGCACTGTGGTTCCCTCTCCGAGAATGTTCTTCTCCCAGAATTCTCTTCCCTCTCTCAGAATGCTCTTCTCCCAGTCATTTCCCTCTCCCAGAATGCTCTCCTCCCAGAATCCTCTTCTCTCTCCTAGAATGCTCTTCCCTCTCCCAGAATGCTCTTCCCTCTCCCAGAATGCTCCTCTCCCAGTTCTTTCCACCACTGACTCCTTCTCATCTGTGTTCACATGTCACCTCTTCAAACTTCTAACTATAAGATGGATTAGTCCTGGGGATATTATGTATAGCATGGTGACTCTAGTTACCAACACTGTATTATATACTTGGAAGTTGCTAAGAGAGAAATCTTAAATG
The DNA here is from genome assembly GCF_949752795.1 of Hyperoodon ampullatus. NCBI lineage: Eukaryota > Metazoa > Chordata > Mammalia > Artiodactyla > Ziphiidae > Hyperoodon > Hyperoodon ampullatus. The sequence continues at coordinate 31,952,542 of NC_136917.1, forward strand.
TTCTCACCTCACACACACAAAAATGGTAATTATGTGAGGTGATGGAGGTGTTAACTAACCCTACGGTGATAATTATTTTATGATACACACATGTATCAGAACATCTTGTTGTACACCTTAAAGTTACACAATGTTATATGTCAATTATATCTCGATAAAGCTGGGAAAAAAGCCACCTCCCCAAAGAGGCTACCTCAGTGTCCTGACAAAATGAGGTTCCCCAGCCTCATTACTTTACTTCTTGTTATTTTTATTACAGCACTTATCTATCCAAAATGAACTTGTTTATGTATTTGCTTACATGTTTGTTGTGTTTCTATATAATATACACATCACAAGACTGAGGTAGACCCATCATATTCACAGCTGTGTCTCAGCACCTACAACAGTTCCTGAGACTCTAGGCACTCAGAGTTTATGGAGTAAATGAATGAATGAGTGACGATGTCTAGCATTGCTTCCCCTCCCAGTGACCCTTCTAAGAGAAAGCTCCTGCCCATAAATCCCTGCTGAGTGGAATACCTCCATAACCACATGTTCCCAAGTGCCCAAGGTGTCTGGCAAATTGGACAACAAGTGGATTCCTGATACAAGTTGAGACAAATCCTCCAGTCCAGGGAAATGGAATTGGAACATGGAGGTCAAAGCAATGAAAAGGTATGGAGCCAGTGGGGCCCTGGAGCTGAAGGTGCATGGAGGATTGGGGGCTGCAGAAACCAGAGCCATGGGCAGGCTGAAGTGAGGGGTGCAGAAATGAAGGGTCCCCAGAGTGGAGGGGAGGACAGGAAAGTGGGGATTTTCTCCTGAATCCAGAGTAGCCCCACCTCCACCACATCCCTCACCCTGGTTTAAGTCTGCACAGAGCTCTTACTGGGCGATAAGTTCTCATTGTGTGTTACTGGTCTCTTCCCACTAAAATGTCAGCTCCACGAGAGCAAGCACCCTGTCTATCTTGTCCACCTGGTTCCTAGTAGCTGGGTAATAAATATTTGCTAACTGAATTGCTAAATGAGTGAGTGAATGACGGCCTTCCAAGTCCCTAAAGCCCCAGCTGTTGGGTTTTCTGAGACTCCCTCCATTCTTTACCTAAAGCTCCTATTTCACCAGCCCATTTTAGGGGGCTCTATATTCCAAACAGACGCTCTAACACCCACCCACCCCCAGGCAGACAGACTGGAACTGTGATGCTTGGAGGCAAATGAGAATGAAGAGAGATGTCAGGGAAGAGTGCACAGTGGGAGAGGAAACCAGGAGAGAAACAGATGAAGCTGAAACGCTGGAGGGACACTGCGGTGGCTGCCAGGACTGAAATGCAGAGGACCAGGATCTCTCTGCATTTCACGGAGAATATTCACAATGGTAGTAACATTTCTACTCAATGGTAATGATGGTCCTTAACATGCTGGGTGCTACTCTAAGCAACTTCTGAGCATTGGCTGCCATAATTGGCCCTTATGCAACGGGGGTGTCAAACTGGTGAGAATCTCAGCTAAGACAGCCTGAGAGAGGCTGGCTCAGGGCTCTGTGTTCCTGGATGGCATTGCCAGGTCACCCAGGCACTCATGTGACTTGAGACATCCTTCCGTGGTCCTCCAAAAAGGGTCTGGGGGCAGTTCCAAGGTCACTCTTTTTTTTTTTTTTTTTTTTGTGGTACGCGGGCCTCTCACCACTGTGGCCTCTCCCGTGGCGGAGCACAGCCTCCAGACGTGCAGGCTCAGTGGCCATGGCTCACCGGCCCAGCCGCTCTGCGGCATGTGGGATCCTCCTGGATCGGGGCACAAACTCGCGTCCCGTGCATCGGCAGGCGGACTCTCAACCACTGCGCCACCTGGGAAGCCCCCAAGGTCACTGTTGTTGCTTTGAGATCTCACTTTGCCAGGAATCTGGGGAATTTGCGAGGGAGTTGGTCATTTGCGTCCCAAAATAGTGGCATGTGGGTACTGGGGTACACAGAGGCCCTGTGACTGTCTGTGGGCATCCATGTTTATCCACAGGCACCTGTGAGCATCTACGTTCTGGACACATATGGAACATCTGGATACATCAGTGACTAGCTATGTGCATAGGTGCACATTTGTGTAAATTCAAGCGAATGCCAGTGTGCATCAGTGAGCAAGTGCAAGTATACATGCCTCTTGCACTGTTGTCCATAGCCATGTACATTCCCTTCATTTAGACGTGTTCACAAGCATTCTATTCCCATATACTCTGTGCACAATTTGTGAGCCCATGAGTCAGTCTGCATGAGGACTCTTTATATATATATAAAGAGTAGCCACATATGTAAATGCACATTGCCTAAACCCACAAACAGCTCTGCCACAGTGTGTCCATCACGCAGGGGAATGCCCCCCTCTAAATACCCACGACCCTCTGTGTGCTATTCTGGACAGCCATGTACATATGTGTATGTCTTTCCAGAAGCCACAAACATGTTACACATCTGTGTCCCTTCAAGAACCTCCACACCCTTCCATGTATAATCCTCCAGGTCCATTCGTGACCATCCTGAGCCTTGAACATTCCTACACTCTTCTCAGTAGGAACTGACATCTGTATACATTCTGTCAGTTGCACTCTTAGGTCTCCCCGACTAACTCATTAGCATTGCAGTCAGTCCTGAAATATTCCTGAAGAATTTATGCTTTACTAATAAGCCTGACGTTCTGCTGAGGTCACATGGCACTTACAAGGGCTAATGGAGCCAGCTTTGGCCAGCAGGTCTGGGGAATCCTTGTTTCCTGGAATAGCAAGAGCATGTATTCACCAGAATGAGCAAATTTCTCTTCCTTCTCACTGCACCAAATGTCCCAGCCAGTGCCTGTCTGCAGAACTGAAGTCAGATTTCAAGATATGTTTATGGCCCCGACACTACCCTGGCATCACACAAAGGGCTGTATCTCCAGATTTGTCATTATATCTTGGGCTGCATCACTCTGATGGGAGCTACACTGAGGGTTGCATCAACAGACTGTGTGGGGTGGGAAGGTGCAGGCAGAGGTGAGAAGTAATCCCAAGGGACCCGGTAGGACTGTAGCAATGGGGGAAATGGGGACCCTGATGCCATGCACTGGGGGAGGGAAACTACAGAGGACAGAGGAGCAAATAGTGCATCGAGAGTTAGAACTCGGGGACTCCCTGGCGGTCCAGTGGTTAGGACTCCACGCTTCCACTGCAGGGGACACGGGTTTGATCCCTGGTCAGGGAACTAAGATCCCACATCACACGCGGTGCAGCAAAAAAAAAAAAAAAAAAAGAGCTGGAACTCAACTCTCCTGACCCACCAGTGCTGAAGGGGATGGGGAAACTCAGAGTGCAATAGCTGCAGGGGTGGCAGCGGGTGGGGGTGACCAGTACCTCCTGGAAGTTGTAGATATTGTTATGGCTCTGTTATCCCTGCCAGGGGGGTCCTGAAAGACATAGTTTGCCTTGCACTTGAGGATAAATGCTTAATTTGCAAGTGCAGACCTTCACTGCATGGCATAGGAGCCACCCTGTGCCCTGTGCCTTGCCATGTGCCACATCCTCTGTTGGGGTCCTTATGCTCAGGCATTCCCCACATGAGAGACACGCTCTGACCTGCTCCAACATGTCCCGCGTGCTCAGATATGCCTGGTGGCCATCGGACTCTCCTTACACGAAGGGACATGTTTGCCATGAAGACATACCCCAACATGTTCAAACATGCCACAACACGCCCTGACATGCAGGGCAGGCTCCAACATATGCACACATGCCTTTACATGCTCTGGGGGATGAGCAGGTCTCCAGCCTCTGCCTGAATCTACACGCCTGAGGCCACCTTGCCCTTCCGGATGGATTGATAGGGCAGCAAGGAGAAGGCTGTTATAAATTAAACATTGAGACACCATCTGAGCACCAGACTGCCATCCACTCATTGGTTGGTTTTCTCCCAGGAGGCTGCGGGACCTCAGGGTTGGGGAGAGGGCAGGGGAAGTGACTCGCTTACTTAATTAGTCCTAATTGAGATATCTTTGTAAATATCCCTTTATGGAAGGACACGATCCCATCATTTCCTGGGAATTTGTCATCTCTATTTGTCTCCAACCCCTGAGTATCGCGGAGATGACAACAAAAGAAAGAGCAGTCCGAAGGGCTGCTGGAGATTTAGCCGTGCTTCTGATAATGAAGGCAACACCGAGGGGCAGGCGAGGAGGCTCAGAGATACACAGAGATCCAGGCGGAGTGGCAGCCAGAGAGACAGGGAGATACAGGCAGGGAGAGATGGGGAAACTGAAATACAGGGCAGGAGGTGTCACAACAAGAAACACAGAGTCTGAGGGACACAGGCAGAGTCAGAGATGCAGGCTCTGAAATACAGGCAGAGGGAGAGACAGCCAGGGACAGGCAGAGAAGCTTCACACCAGGGAGGACCAGAAGTGGGGACAGATGGACCAGGCGTGGGCCGACAGACCTCCCTCTGCCTTTTCCTGCCTCACCCAGTCTCCCCATCTTCTGGGCAAACTACCTGCTGCAGCAGCAGCAACAATCAAGCCTGATTCCTCTTTGGCCCTTGCAACCCTCCCCTTCTCTCATCCTCCCCCACTCACTCCTGCAATCATCTCCCTTGTTCAAAATGAGCTTCTGCAGCTGCAGCCCAGACAGCTGTTCCATCTTGGAGCCAGCGCTGGGGCCTGGTGGCTGGGTCCTAGAGGGATGCCCTCCTGGGCAGCAGAGGGGAATGGGAATGGGGGGTGGAGGGCACAGGGTCACCTAGAGCTTGGGCACCCACCCACCCTTTACCCCAGGCTGAAATCAAAGCTTGGCCCCCATTCCCAGCATCTCCAGGGGGTACAAACATCTCCTCCCTTGTCCCCCCAGGGCCTTCAAGGGCTGATGCTTGTCTGGCTCATCCTGTCCTACTCACTGAATCCTGCCCAACACCCAACATACGTTCTGGCCCTGTCCTGTCTCAGGAGCCCTCTTAGGTCTGGGAATTTGAGTCTCTCCCCCACTCCCTGTCAGGGTCCTGGACTGTGATACAGTAACTACGGTGATAGGGAAACAGAATCCTAGAGAGAGAGAAACAGAATCCTGACAGACAGACAGACATAGACTGAGAGACAGAGATGGGAGAGATATAGTGACAGAGACACAAAGAGGCAGAGATGGCAGAACCAGAGACAAAAGAGACACATAGAGATAGAGACACACAGAACGGATGAAACAGACTTAGAGACAGAGATAGAGACAAGACAGAGATGGAGAGAAAACAGAGAGCAGGATAGAGACAAAGAGACGCAGACATGAGACACAGGCAGACAGAGATAACAATCAATATTCACTCCACAAACATTTATTGAAAGTCTATCATATGTTGTAGATACATAGTGAAGACAGAGAGGAATAAAGACAACTAATGAGACAGAGATATGTGAGAGAGAGAGACACACACACAGAGACAGACTCAAAATACAAAGTTTAAAAATAGAGAAGCATCAAGGCTGAGACAGAGAAACAAGGACTGAGAACCAGCTTGGTCCCTCAGATCTCCCAGTGGCAACTTCTTCACTCCCACACACAAACACACCCAACCCCACATCAAACTCTCTCAAAGCGCCTGAGCCTCCCCCAGAAGCCTGCTTTTTCCTCGCCCAGCTTTGCGGTTGCTCCTCTCTGGAGCTTCACAAAGAGGCGTCAGCCGCCCAGGGCAGGAGGTGAGAAGGATGCTGGGGGCATGAAGCCACCAAGAGGCAGAAACCAGAGCTTCCCTCTGGAAGAGGAGGAAGCCAGTATTAAACTACACTCAAGCAGCCCCAAAGCCCAGACCACCCTCCCTTGGTAGCTGTCCATGGTGCTATTGTTGGTGCCGACTGTATGGGCAAAGGCAGCATCTCAAGCCATTTCTATATGTTGCATCAAGCTTGGGGTCTAGCGTGGTAGTCAGGTATCTGCCTATCTTGCCAGATCCTCAAACACACCACCTGCCATCCCATCCCAACACCTTTACACACCCTGTTCTCTTGGCCTCTCTCCCTCCACGTTACCAGCTCTGTCTTTGCCCAACTCTTACTCATCCTTCATGTCTCAGGGCAAACATCACCTCCTCAGGGAAGCCTTCCTTGATCAACCCTTCCCAGCTTTCTGCCCTCACGGCCCCCACCAATCTTTAATTATATAGCCATTTGCACAATTCCAAGTTCACTGTGTCTCCCTATGAAGCTTTGTGAGGAAAGAGGTCAAGTCTCTCTTATTCACTGCTGTATCCCGAGCCCCCAACACAGGACTTGGCACACAGAAGAGCTCAGTGATTGCTAGTCACGGATGACTCTGCTCTCTGGTGGCAAGATCACTCCATACCTTTATGTGAGAAAGTGGCAATACGCACATTTGTTGGACATCCATTCAAACAGAGAAGGCTTGAGAAACAAAGACACGAGAAAGAAAACTATAAGAAACAGACACTTCTGAGCCATGGGAGAAGACTAAGTGGTCACAGGAATACTCATCAAGGCTCAGAAGTTTCACCAGGAGGACAAAGGGGCAGTGGTCTCATGGGGCAGAACTGAGACCATTCAGGAAATACCTATGGCCCCAAATGAGAAAATCCCAGTAATAAACAAGAGGGACAAAGTTTTCACTCAGATGGCACTTCCGTTCTGTTGGTGGTAAACAAACAATCACCAAGATGATTTCAGATCGTTATGAGTACTGAGAATATAATAGAACAGGTTCAAATAATAAAGTGGGGACACTGTAGTTGGGGTGGTCAGGGGAGCTCTCTCTGAGCAGGTGACGTTTGAGCTGGAACAGGAGGGGTGAGAAGGAGCTGGCTAGAGAAAGGACTGGAGGAAGGATGTTCCCAGAGGATGGGAACAAGTGAAAAGTTCCAGAGGCAGGAACAAGAAGAGCAGCAAGGGATAGAAGAGTGATCCAAGATCTGAGACTCAGGCAGGGATCTAGTGATAATAATAATAGCGAACCTTATAGGCACCTTCCACATGCCAGGCACATGGCTGAACACAATGCTATATGGTACAATCTACTATTATCCTCATTTTATGGATGTAGAAACTGAGGCTTACCAAGTTGGGCCAGGGTAAGGAGTTTAGATCTGGTGCAAGTGAGACAGGAAAATGTTAAAATGAGATAAATTTCATACTCACAATCTAGAAGGATTTTCTAACAATCAGGTCTTTTGAAAAATGCAACTGACAGCCTCATATTCCTTTCCTGCTCCAAACCCCTCCAAGTCTCCCATCCTTTGACACTCAGAATGAAGTACAGACACCTCAGTCCAAATCCCTTTGTGACATAGACCCCTCTGGCCACTCAGGCCACTTCCACAGTCTTCCCAACCTGGCACATTGTCTTCAGCAACTCTGAACAGTTTGCAGTGTCCCTGTCCTCAACAGGATGTTCCTCACTTCTGAGCCTTTGTCCATGCTATTTTTTCTGTCTGGAATGCCCTTGCTCTGTTTTTACCTGGCCAGTTCCTTCTCCACTTTAAGACTCAGTTGGACATCACCACCTCCAAGAAACCTCCATTGCAACCTGGCTGATTTCAGTGCCCCTCTTCTGTGCCCCAACAGCACTCCAGAAATATCTCTGTCTCTACACATACCATGTCGTGTCACAAGTACTGTTGATGAGACAGCGATCTGATTGAAGTCGGGGCATTATTCATCTCTATATTCCATAGTCTAGGACCCTTCCCAGTACAAAGTAGGCGCTCAATAAATATTTCCTGACATATTGAGGTGTTTGAACAAAAGCCATAAGTCCATAGTTAGGAACAGGTGAATAGGCAGGTGTGGGTCAAATCTACAATATGCCTACTTTTCTCTACTCCCTTGGTCCCTACCCTGGTCCAGCCCCCATCACCACTCACCTGGACCAGTGCTGTGGCCGCCTCCCCAGTCTCCCAGCTCCCACCCTCACCTCCTACAGTCTGTCCCCCCCACAGGGGCCAGAGAAAAACTGTGAACATCTGAGTTAAGTCCCATCCCTCCTTTGCTTAGCACCCTCCCTGGCATCCCATTTATTCACTTAACAAGTATTTATTGAACACCAACTATGTGCTAGACCCAGTGCCAGTCACTGGGACTATAACTGTCAACAAAAATGGATTTTTAAAAAAATCTCTGCCCTCATGGAGTTGACATTACAGCGGGGAGAATCAGACAACAAAATAAATGTCAACTATACCGTGAATGTTAGAAGGTTAAAAGTGCATGTTGGGGCTTCCCTGGTGGCGCAGTGGTTGAGAGTCCGCCTGCCGATACAGGGGACACGGGTTTGTGCCCTGGTCCGGGAAGATCCCACATGCCGCGGAGCGGCTGGGCCCGTGAGCCATGGCCGCTGAGCCTGCGCGTCCGGAGCCTGTGCTCCGCAACGGGAGAGGCCACAACAGTGAGAGGCCCGCGTACCGCAAAAAAAAAAAAAAAGTTCCTGTTGAAAAAGAAAGCGTGAAATGAGGAGAGGGAATGCATGAGAAGTTGCAAGTTAAATCTAAAATCCCTGCAAGTCCCTCTCCCCTGAACATGATGTGGCTCCCACCACCTCCCTGCCCTCACCTCTTCTCACTTTCCCCCCTCACTCAATGTGCTTCAGCCACACTGGTTTCCTCACTGACTCTCCAAAAATTCAGGCATATTCCCACCTCAGGGCCTTTGCACTTGCTGTTCCCTCCGCTTACTTCCTTCAGATCTCTGCTCAAATGTCACCTACTCAATCTAAAATAGTCCCCCCCCAGCACTCTCCACTCCCCTTATATTGCTCTATGCTTCTTCATAGCACATGTATCACCAAGTATTATAAATTTATCTGTATACTTATTTATTTCTCCCCTACCCTGCCCTAGAATGTCAGTTCCACAAGGACAAGGATTTCTGTCTGTTTTGTTCACTGTCATATCCCTGGCACTTAGAATAGCGCCTGGCACATAGTAGGTGCTCAATAAATATTTGTTGAATAAATGAATGAGTGAATGAATGGAGATACCCTCCAAGAGAATTCTCATTGTAGAATAAGAGGAAGAGGGATCAGTAGTGTACTTAGGGTTGTTCATAAATATTTGGCCACTCCTCTCTGTCCAGGTCATAGTAGGACCACACTTCTCACCCTCTTTGAGGTTAAGCATGCCATGTGACTTGTGTTGGCCAATGAAATGTGAGCAGAAGTAACGTGTCACTTCTAGGGAAGAGCTTTAGGAGCCAGTGGGGGCTACGCTGTACCTTCCTTTCCCTGCTTCAATGGTCATGTCACCATAGAGCCTCCATCATTCCAGGTCCATGACGACCATGGACAGAGCTCTCCAGCCAACATGGATACATAGTTCAAGCACAAAATAAACCTGTGCAGTATTAAACCACCGAGATATGAGGCCACTTGTTATGGCAGTGTTACCTTGCCTCTCTTGACTGATACTGAGTATTGGGGTCCTTCCCCACTGCACAGAAAACTGTCAAGAAAACACATAGATTCTGAACTTTGGTTCTTACTGGGAAGTCCTCAGAGAGCCTCTTGCTGATAGCTGCTCAGACCCTCCCTGTTCCTCCCATGAGGAAAAGGGTCCTCCCCAAACAGAATATCCCTCCTCCATCTCCCCTTCCTTCCCTCCATCCCTCAAGGAGGAGGGGATGGACAAGGGCATAACATACAGGATGCAGGTAACTCACTTCAGGCCCCGTAATGACGGCAGCTGCTGGCAATGGGGCTGACAATTCTTAGTCTGGTTCTGAATTTATGACCCCCAGGTGAGAAGCCATTCCACTGAAGGCTCCCATCCCACAGGGATGGTTTATGGCTGGGAGTTGGCCAAAGGTAGTAGCAGTGGCAGCTTGGATCTGTAACACCATCTCTCAGAATCTCTTAGAATGCCAGACTGTTTCTCTGCATCAGATCGGGGAGGGGAAACCAGAGACAAGAATGGCCTGAGGGTCTGGGCTCACCCCTACCTCACAGAGGTCGCTTTTAAGTCAAGACCAGCATCCAACTGTCTGCCTCATGACAGGGAATTCTCACTACCTGGGCTCCGGAACCCCTCAGCTTACCCACGTTGGTACTCTGTAGCTTCGCACAACTCCTTACTGAGCACCTACTCTGTGCCTCCTCACTTCGATTTGTTCTCCCCAATCCTTAGGAAGGTGCATTATTGATTTAGACACTTGACAAATATTTATTCCGTGCCTATTATGTGCTTGGCTACAACGTCAAACAGAGCAAACTCTCCTTACTGAACACCTACTATGCACCCAGCCATCTTTCCATTTGAAGATGGAATCCTTATGAAGATGTGATTGTTGATTCAGCCACTTGACAAATAGTTATTGTAGGCCTACTCTGCATCAGGGCTTAGGGTTCAATAGTGAGTAAAACACAGATGTTCTCATGGATCCTATGGCTTAATGGGGACTCTGAACTCCCCTTGACTAATGAGGATTTTGGAGTTTAGAGAGATTAAGTAATTTCCCCAAGGTCCTACCACTAGTAAATTGCAGGACCAGAATTCAAACCCAGATTCATCTGACTCAGAGTCCTGTCACTAACTGAGCATTTACTATGTCAGGCACTGAGCTGGGATTTTCAAGCATATACACACTTGACATAGAAGAGGTACTCAATTATTTTGTTGAATAAACAAAATGGGTGGATGGATAGAGAGATGGATGGATGGAAGGATGGATGCGTGGAAGAATCGATGGAGAGACAGATGATGGATAATGGGTGGATGGAAAGATAGATGGGTGGAGAGATGGATGGAGAGATGGATGGAAGGATGAAGAGATGGATGGATGGGTAAATGGATGGATAGGTGAGTGGACGGATGGATGGGTGGATGAAAGGATGAGTGTAAAGATGGATGGATGGAGAGCTAGATGGAAGGATGGATGGATGAAGGGCTGGATGGTAGACCTCTTACCCACAACAGTTCTGTGAGGTAGGAATTATCATTCTCATTTCATAGCTGGGAAACCGCACCTCAGAACAGTGATGTCACTGGGCCAGAGTGCAAGTCGTGGAGCAAGTTAAGGGAAAGTCTGGATTTCAACCTATGTCTATCAGACTCCCAAGGCACTTTCCTGAGCACCCTCATGTCACAGTCCCCTCCCAGGTCCTACCCTGAGTTACTTGGCATCTCACTCCATAGAGCTCTTCTGGCAAGGCTTAGTGAGACTGAGGGATGGGGTGGGGATCAGGAATGGGAGAACTATTAGCTTTCAGCAGGTGATTTCATGGAAGCATTGAATCAAGGTCCTGTTAGCTACAGATGGGCTAGAGTGAAGACCAGGTCAGTTTGGGTACACACACTCACTCACACTTACAGAAAATCATGAAACACACAGGAATCCACCCACATGCATACAAACTAGGCACACACACCATTCATAGACCATTTACAGATACACACTTGAACATATATGCACACACTTCTATAAACATACATGTCCACATTTATATGCACAAAACATGTACTTGTACATATTTGCAAAGACACATATACACACACAAAATCATAACTCAGAGACATGCTCTTATACACTATGTACACGTTCCCCAGACATACGTGCTCTCATTTACCCATATGCTGTACATAATACATGAACACATTTACACTGACTCAAACTTTTTAGATGGTAGGGGAGGGGAATTTGGTTTCTCATTTCAGTGAGACACCATCTCTCTCCCCCCTCAGAAGGCAATAGCAAGAAGTCTGTCTCAGACTCATGTATATAAACTTATATGCACACATGAAATTACATACATGCAAACCCATAGTCGGGGACATACAACTGCAGACACATCCACACCCAGATACAGTGAGTACTCAGGGACACACCCACACTCATTCTGGGATGCACCCTCATATACAGGGAGACACACTTGTGCCCTCATGCTAGCAAAGCACATAAACTTTCTCACACCCTCCACTCACACACACACCCATACACACACCATGCGTAGATAGATACACCAGGACATATTCAAATATCGCTTGATGTGACAGACACACAGATAAACGCTGTTTCACACATTGGCTTCAATTCTGAGGATTTAAACTGCAAGCCCTCACCTGGGCCTAGCCCAGTGACAATTCCCTCCAGGAGCTGGACAAAGCCTGAGCAGGGCAGCCCCCTCTCCACTTACCCACAACCCTTGGGAGCAAAGACCTCTTATCTTTCAGTGTGGTGGCAGTTGGAGGCTAAACAGGGGGGCTGATGAAGTTGGCGGAACATCAAGCAAGAGAGGGAGCCCCCATGAATCCCAGTTCCAGGTCGAAACCAGATTGAAGGGGGTAAGGAATGGGAGGAAAGGGGCACGTCTGGAGGAGGCTGAGGGAAGTTTGCAGTGGAGGATGTCTCCTCCCCTCTCCCCAGGACCCCAGGACCACCATTACTAACCCCGAGGGAGTGCCCCCCAACACACACATCCTGCCCCCCCTCACCCCCCAGCCAAACTCTGTGGCTTGGGAAGCTGGTGATAGAAGAGGATAGTATCGATGGGATGGGGGAGGGGGCAATCCTGCAGTTTCTGGGGGCAGCATGAGCAGGCCTCCCACGGAGGGTCAGTTATGGGAATATTCAGCACGTGGTGAGGCAGGTAATGAGGAGGGAGATGCAGGGGGTGGGGTGTTGTGCAGGGGAGAGAAAAGGAGAGACAGACGAAAAAAAAGAGTCGGAGACAGCGCGACAGAGACAGCGCGACAGAGAGGAAAATAGAGAAGCAAACCAGAGGGAAAAGAACAGAGTGAGACCGAGAGAGACAGAAAGAGAGAGACATAGAGACAGAGACAGAGAGAGAAGAGAGGGAGAGAGAGACAGACAGACAGACAGACAAGGGGCTACTCAGAGACACCGAGACACAAACAGGGAGAGATGCTGAAGGTGGAGATCCTCAGAGACCTGGAGACTTCCCTATTCGGAGGCAGGGTTACAACCGGCCGCCCGAATCTACCCTCCAGCTCGGCCCACTCAGCCCGGACCAGGCTGAATTCCGCAGCCCTTCCGCCTGCGCCCCGGGGCCAGAGCGAGCCTAGTACATTGTTGCCGCTCGGACACTGCACACTAATAATAAGAAATAATAATAATAACAATAATAAAGGGCGCGGAGGTGGCTGCGGGTCCTAGGGCTCCTCCGCCTCCGCGTCCGGCCCCCAGCCCCGGGAGGGCGCTCCCCGGCCGGGCGCGCCGGGAAGCTGGGGGGCGGGGGCCCCCGGGGGCTGCTGCGGCGGCGGCGCGAGCACCACGCCCCCCGGGAGCGCCCCCTGCGCAGCGGCCACTCACGATTTTCTCGGAGGCGCCCGCGCGGGACACGGTGCCGTTGAGCCCCACGAGCGAGGGCAGCGTCTGCGACATCCAGTTGGTGACCATGGCCATGGTGCTCAGCACGGCCCCGATCTTGAGCAGCGGCACCGACATCGCGCCCCCGCCTCATGCCCCGCGGCCGCCCGCCGCGCGTCCCTTCTCCGGCCCGCCGCCTGGTGCTCGGTCCCTTGCCACCCAGCCACCCAGGGGGCGCGAGCGCGAGTTGGGGGGCCGGGGCCGGCCAGGGGGGCTCGGGGACGCGGGCTGCGGCTCGGCGCGCCCGGCGGGCTCCGCTTATAAAGCGCCGCCTCGGCTCCCCCCCCCACCACCACCTCCCGCGCCTCCCACAGCCTCCGCGCCGGGCACTTCCAGCCGCTGTGACGTCACGGCTCCGGCCCGGAGCCCGGCGAGGGGCGGGCGGCGCCCCGGCTGTCCCCACTCCTCTCCCCCGGCCTTGCTACCCTCTCTGTCCGGGATCGCCCCACCCCGCAAGGGGCCCCCTCCGGCGGCATTCCCCACCTGCGCCCCCACCCCCGCCGCGGCATTCCCAGCCCCGCCCCCAGCGGTGTTCCCGCCCCTGCCCCCCGAAGCGAGGTATTCCCGGGCCACCCTCCGCTCACAGCCCCTTTCAGAGCCCCGGGCGCTCGGCCTGCGTTTAAATGGGCAACCGCCCCACCCCGTGCACCCAAAGCTGGCAGGGGGCCGGAGTCGCAAGTCCCCACCCACCTACTGTTAGGACACCGACCCCGGCTCACTAAAACCCGGGAGAGCAGGTATGGGGGGGGGCCTCCGGTGCGCTCCCTTGAATCGGGTGGCCAAGGGTTTCCTTTTCCTTGGGGAAGGGGCTTCCCTGGTACCATGACCACTTTGGGGACCGCTTGGTTGTTTCCGAACGAGGGGAGCGCAGAGTGGCAGGTCCGAAAGCAACAGGCGATAACTGGGATGGGGAGTGGGGTCACTTCTGCAGCAGGAGGACCCCAATGACTCCAGGGGGCGGCATTACAACCCCGGACGGCCGAGACGGGAGCTAGCCTTTTGCCGGCAAGTCCCAGCTGGGTCTCCACTCACAACTTGGAGTTGGGGTGGAGGCGGGGAACCGATACTTCGGACCTTCCTCCAGACCCCAGGGACCAGCTCCGGGGCCCGCCCCTTCGAAGGAAGGGGGAGTGCAGTGCCCCGAGCTTTGCACCCACGCACCAGCCGGCGGCGGGGCGGCGAGGCCGCCAGGAGGAGAGCCCGGCTGGTTTCATTTCCTCTGTTTTCCCTGCACTCACGCCCCCTCGTGGCGTCCCCGCATCACCTCGCGCGGCCGCCGCGGCCGCCGCAGTCGCCCTCAGTTCGCGGCCGCCGCCGCCATATGGAGGCGGCGATGACTCAGGCCTTTCCCTGGGCCGTGGCAGCTCACCGAGGGCTCGTCTCGGGAGAAGCGCTGAACATGGGGGTAGGGATGGTAGGGGTCTTGAACTATCCTTTTTTTTTTTAGCTTAACAGCAGGGAGAGGCAGGTTCTGCCCCTATGTGACCTCCAGCAATGACCTCTCTCTGCCTCAGTTTCCTCATCTGTAAAGTGGGTGGTTGTAAGGACCCATGGACCTAATATGTGTAAATGGCTCCTGTGTCCTGAGAATCAAGTCAAAGCTTTATTGAACATCTACTATGTCCCAAGCACTGTAAACAACAGATTTAAAAAATGCTAAAAAAAATGCCTGCCTGGGACTTCCCTGGTGGCACAGTGGTTGGGAATCTGCCTGCCAATGCAGGGGACACAGGTTGGGGCTCTAGTCCGCGAGGATCCCACATGCCGTGGAGCAACTAAGCCCCAGCGTGGCAGCTACTGAGCCCGTGCTCTGGAGCCAGCGAGCCACAATTGCTGAGTCCCTGCACCAGAACTACTGAAGCCCACGTGCCTAGAGCCCGTGCTCCACAACGAGAGGCCACCTCAATGAGAAGTCGGTGCACCACAACAAAGAGTAGCCCCTGTTTGCCGCAACTAGAGAAAGCCTGCACGCAACAAAGACCCAGTGCGGCCAAAAATTAATGAATGAATGAATGAATTATTTTTAAAAGTGCCTGCCTATGTGGAGATGAACATTCTATGGGATAAAACAGACAACAAATGGGGGTGGGGTGGGGAGTAAAATACCTAGGGTATCGGGAGGAAGGGGCATATGGACTAGGTAGGGGAGTAAAACTTTAATAGAGGTGGTTGGGGAATGTGACATTTGAGCAGAGACCTGAATAAGCTGAGGGAGGGAGCCATTTGGATATCTGAAGGCAGAGTTCCAGGCACCAAGAACAGTAAGTGCAAAGGCCCTGGGGCAGGAGAATAAGTGTTCAAGGAACAGGAACGAGGCCGGTGTGGTTGCAGCAGAGTGAGCTGGGGCAGACTGGGGAGAGTTGATGCTTGTAAAGCACTTTGCCCGGTGTCTGGAACATGGTGTTTCACAAATAGTAGCTGACATTGTAATTATTTGCAGCTGATAATGAGCTTTAAAAAATGAGATATCTCGGGGCTTCCCTGGTGGCGCAGTGGTTGAGAGTCCGCCTGCCAATGCAGAGGACACAGGATCGTGCCCCGGTCCGGGAAGATCCCGTGTGCCGCAGAGCGGCTGGGCCAGTGAGCCATGGCCGCTGAGCCTGCACGTCCGGAGCCTGTGCTCCGCAACGGGAGAGGCCACAACAGTGCGACGCCCACGTACCGCAGGAAAAAAAAAAAAAAGAGATATCTCCTTGCCTACTTGTACAACAGCTTGCAGTTGTGAGTGCTGAATACTTTGCAAACACACTTGCTGAGTACTGGATGCAACCTCCCATGAACAGTACAGCAACTTCCCTATTTACAAGAGAGGAAACTAGGTTCAGAGAGGACAGGGGACCAGCTCAAGGTGACCCAGCACATAAATGGGAGCCCAGGATTTGGACCTAGGTGGGTCTGATTTCAGACCCCAAAACCACTGGGCTCCAAGCCCTCCCTGTCTAGATAATCTGGAACCCAGTGATACTCTCACTCTCTCACCATTGGTGATGTAGGAAACTGCTCGGCCTCCTCCCAGCCAAACTCCTCCAAGGAGTGGTCTACACTCACATCTGCACTTGCTGTCTCTGCTTCCTTACCTCCCACCTCCTGTATGCTTCCAAAACTCCTCTCACTAACGGCACCAGTGACCTTATGATTTGCTGGTCCCACAGCCTCACACAAGCCCTCATTTAGTCACTCTCACAGGTAAGTCTTCATGAATCACTCCCTCCTTCTTGAAAGTCATTTGTCCCTTGACTTCTCGGCTGCACTATCACTGTCTCCTGCCTTCTCCCTAAATGTCTCCCACGGCTTTGTCCTAGGTCCCTAGCCACTGTCATTCTGTATACTGTGCCTGAACCATCCATCACACTCACATGTAGGGTTTTGGTTCCATTTGGCACACTCCCACCTCAGGACCTTTGCACTTGCTGTCTGCTCTACCCAGAGCACTATTACCACAGATACACATGTGGATTGTTCCTTTACTTCATTTATATTTCTGCGATATCACTGTGCAAGTCAGAGCAATGCCCTACCCTTCTCCAGAAAACTACATTTCCCAGGTTCCCTGGCACACTGGCTTCCTATTAGTCTCACCCAATGAGAGGCACTGGAGGAAGACTGGAGGGTGGGGAGGAAGGGAGAGGCCAGGGTATTTCTTCTCTCTCTTTCTGCTTAGGGTGGGGGTGTGTATTCTGACAGTGGCTATACCTACTCCATGATCCCATGATCCCAGCTCCCACACAAGAAACTTTTCTTCATCACACCACCCTTTTGTCATGTCCCTCCAGTAGCTTTGTGCTGTGGTTTATTCCTGATCATCCCATCAGTCTGGCTTCTCAACTCTTCCATCTCACACTTAACCAATTCTCTATATTAAATTTCCTCTCTTTGAAACACCTAGACTGGTTTGTTTCCCTGATTGGACTCTGAGCGATCTGGCTACTGTATCCTGAAAGACATCCCCTGGCCACCTCATCTACAATAGCAACCCCTCTGCCCCGCCCCCTACTCTGCTCTATTTTTTTGAAGAACATTTATCACCATGTGACATTATATTGTACTTTTATTTGTTTATGGTTTGTCTCCTCCACTAGACTTTCAGCTCCACAAGGGCTCCTACATGTCTGTGTTTTTTACAGCCTCATCCCTAGGGCTTAGCACAGTGACTGGCACATAGTAGGTGCTCAAGAAATTGTTTATTGACTGACTAAATGAATCTACAGCTGAGGTTCCCAAAAGCATTTCTGCAGCCCAGATCTCCATCTAGAGCTCAAACCCCTATGCCCATCTGCTTCTTGGACATCTCCACTTGTGTGTTTCACAGGACTAATAGCACATGACACCCACCAGAACAACCTCAATCAAAAAGACAGGCAGTACCAAGTGTCGGTGATGAAGTGGAGAAACTTAAACCGCTTTCTAGTGGGAACATAAAATGCTGCAACTACTTTAAGAAACAATTTAGCAGTTTCTTAAAATGTTAAACAGAAATTTACCATAAGACCCAACAATTCCATCCACCCAAGAGAAATGAAAGCATATGTCCATGGAAAGACTTGCATGTGAATATTCATAACAGCATTGTTCCTAATGAATGAAACAATTCAAATGCTCATCAACTGGTGAATGGATAAACAAACTGTGGTACATGTATACAATGGAATGTCATTCAACAATAAAAAGGAACGAACTACTGATACATGCTACAGCATGGATGAACCTCAAAAATATTTTACTAAGTGAAAGAAGTCAGACACAAAAGGCCACATTTTGTATGATTAGTTTGCACAAAATGTCCAGAGAAAGCAAATATATAGTGACAGAAATTAGATTAGTGATTGCCTGGCACTGGGGATGGGGTGGGGATGGCATGAGGGATCTTTTGCGGGTGATGGAAGTGTTCTAAAACTGGATTGGGGTGATGTTTGTACAACTCTGCAAATTTACTAAAAGTCATTGAGTAGCACATTTAAACAGGTGGATTTAATGGTATATAAATTATATCTCAATAAAACTGTTTAAAAGGGGGAATATCCCTAAACTTTCCCTGCAAGTTCCCTCCCCCCAGGAGCCCTGCACTGACCTGAGAATGAGTCCTTCCTTAAATTTTGCACCCTAGATTTCTTGCTTGCCTCACCCTGGTCCTGGCCCAAATGTACCCACAGTTAGAAACTACAGATAGTGCCCCTCTCACCTTCTTTCTCTTTCCCTACTCCTCCATTCAAATTATCACCAATGCCAGCTGAAATTGATGTAGAAATATCTCCAGAAAGAATCCCTTTCTCACTGTCACCATCATTACTCTAAATATCGTGTTGGGGAGTGTTACAGATTGAATGCCTGTATCCCCCCCAAATTCATATGTTGAAAGCTAATCCCCAATGTGATAGTATTTGGAGATGAAGTCTCTGGGAGGTGATTAGTTCAAGAGGGTGGAGCCCTCATGTATGGGATTAGTGCCCTTATACAGAGATCCCAGAGAGCTCCCTCTCCCTTCCATCATATGAGAACACAGTGAGAAGACACCAAGAAACTGGTCCTCACCAGACACCAAACCTGACAGCACTTTCACTTTGATCCTGGACTTCCCTAACTCCAGAACTGTGAGAAACAGATTTCTGTTGTTTATAAGCTACCTGGTCTATGGTATTCTATTATAGCAACCTGAACACACTAAGGCCAGGTGCCATGAAAAGAAATCTTTTTTCCCTGACCTGAAAATTACCAGGAGGAAAAAAGTTCATAACTCTCAGAAACAATAACAATAATTGCTAAGGTTTATTGAGTAATTATCATGAGCTCAGCACCATCTGCAACAATGTACATGTAATAACTCATTTAACCCTCAGAATACCACTGTGAAGTAGATAGGGTTAAATTCCAATTTTTTTAATGAGGAAATAGTGGCACAGAGATGCTAAGAAACTTTTCCCAGCCCCCAGGAATCTATCCCAGACGGTCAGGCTCCAGAGTCTGGAGCCTGTTCCTGGGTCATTTGGCCCTGTTCAAAGGGAAAGAATAAATGTTGATCCCTACTTCAAGCCACATACAAAAATCAATTCCATGTAGATTTAATCTAAATGTGAGAGATAATAAATCTTTTAGAATTAAATATAGAAGAATATCTTCATTACTCTAGGGTAGGCAAAGATTTCTAAAACAGGACACTAACAAGCACTAACCCTGAAGGAAAAACAGTTATTATTTAAACTACATTCAAATTAAGAAATTCTATTTATCAAAGACAACACTAAGAGAATGAAAAGACAAGCTACATAGCAGGAGAAGATATTTGCAATCCTATATCCAACAAATAACTGATATCCTAATTTTTAATTTATGTAAAAGAGAGAGAAACACAGATATAAAATTTGGATGTATAAAAACACATATTCTTACAAATTAATAAGAAAAAGGCAGACAACCTAATAGAGAAATGGGCAAAAGACTTGAGCAGGCATTTCACAAAAGGGGATACTCAAGTGGTCAATAAGCATGTGAAAAGGTATTTAAATATTATTAGTCATCAGGAAATGTAAATTAAATACAAAATGTGATACCACTAAACACTCATCAGAATGTCTAAAGTGAAACAGAAAGACAACACCAAGTGTTGGTGATGATGTAGAGCAACTCGAATGCCCAGACACTACTAGTGGGAGAGTAAATTGGTAAACTCTTTGAAGAGTCTTTGGAACTTTCGAAGACTGTTCAGTAGTTATCTCCTAAAGTTCAATATATTCCTCCCCTATGCCTCAGCAATTCTACTCCTCGGTATATACACTTGAGTCTCACTATTTGTGGGTTCCATATTGTCAAACTCGCCTACTCACTACAATTTATTTGTAACCCACAAATCAATCCTCATGGGACTTTTGTGGTGATTCACGGACATTCACAGGGTAGCAAAAAATTGAGTCAGGGACACACAGGCTCCCAATGGAGATCCACCACAGCCATGCTCTGGCCTTCTTGTTTTAGCTCTCATAACTGTAATCAAGTGTCTTTTTCACAGTCTACTTAGTGCCAAAATTTTCACATTCTCGTGCTTTTTATTGGTGATCTCGCTATTTTAAGTGGCCCCATGCACAGCGCTAGGTTCTGTCTAGTGCTCTAGGCGCAAGAAGGTTGTAACGTGTCTTCCAGAGAAAATACAACTTGTCGATAAGCTTCACTCAAGCATGAGTTATAGTGCCTTTGGCAGTGAGTTTGATGCCAATGAATCAACAATGTATATGAAATAAGGTGTTTTTAAACAGAAACATTCATAAAAGGAGGTTGCATATTGTTTGGTCAACAAAAATGTCGTGACCACAAGCTTGCAAGAATCTAACCCCACAATGATTCAGTATTCACTAATTCAGTATTCACTAATTCTTTATAGAACATAATTACTGCAAATAGAGAATCTACTGTACATATATACCAAACAGAAGTGTGAACAAGCATTCACTAAAGACATGTGTCAGAGTGTTTATTTCAGCACAGTTTGTCTCAGCCACAAACTTCATCAACCCAAATGTCAAGAAACAGTAGAATGGATATACCACATGCAATATATCCACACAATGGAACACCATAAAGCAACAAAAACAAGGAATCAATCACAAAACAATAATACGGAGGAATCTTACAAACATTATGTAGAGCAAAAGAAGCTGGGCACCAAAAACTACATGCTTAATGACTTCATTAAGTTAAAAAGCAGGTCAAACCAGTGCATAGTGAGAGACATCAGCTTAGCTGTTACTCTTGAGGGGGCAGGTGGCAAGTAGAAGGAGGATGAGGGGGTTTCTGGATTCTTGCAAAGTTCTGTTTCTTGACCTAGTACTGGTAACATTATGTCACTTCAAGACAATTTATCAAGCTGCACCTTTATGATTTGCCTACTTCTTTGTAGATATGTTTCATGTCAAGAAGGAAGTTTACTAAAAAATATGAATTAAGGTATCAAGTATAAAACATAAGGGTCATTTCTGTTTGATGTGCAGCAGGTAAAAATGCTAGAAGTTCCAGTGGAAAAGCTAGAAAACATAAACCAAGCAAAACTCACTGTCCTTTGTAAGAAGCCAAGTGGTCTCTGTCAACCAACTCTGCCATCTTTGCCTCCATGGTATTTCATTCACACAGAGGAAAGGCATAAATTTACATCTGCACGTACACAGCTTTGCATCCCTTGGAACACAAATGGTGTTAATCTTCTAGCCTATGCCTGCTTTTAGTTTTTTGCTTGGTTACAGCAAATGTTTGGAAATGGTGTTGAATTCTCCCTGGAATTCTCTCTCTTCCCATCTCTGCTTTCCTGCCTGCTTCAGAATTCCAAGAGGAGATTCCAAAGGAGACAGTAGTCCTGGCTGAGGACCTTGGACACCAGACAATGAGAGGTACAGTCCCCCTGTCCTCCCCCAAATATTAGTGCTTCTATGCCTCTGGCTGTCACCAATTTGCCTCAGGTCTTGTTAGCTCCTGAAATAATTCTGTCTTCACACCTTTACTGTTCCTACTCTAGTTTCAGTCAAAGGATCTGTCCCTCACACAAATCCAACCATGTCTCATTCCTGGCTTTAAAACCTTCTATTTAAACAACAAAAAAGCAAACATCCCAGTTTTGAAAAAGAACAAAGGACTTGACTAGACATTTCTCCAAAGAAGATATACAAATGGCCAATAAGCACATGAAAAGATGCTCAGCATCACTAAGTCTTAATAAAATGCAAATCAAAGCCACGATGAAGAACCACCTTACACCCTTTAGGATGAGCTAGGATCAAAAAGTCAAATACTGACAAGTGTTAGTGAGGATGTGGAGAAAATGGAACCCTTGTGCACTGTTGGTGGGAGTGGAAAACGGTCCAGCCACTATGGAAAATGGTATGCATATTCCTCAGAAAGTTAAACACATGATTATCATACAATTCAGAAGACCCACCTCTGGGTATACACCCAAGAGTTAGAAGCAAGGTCTTGAAGAGATATTAGCACAGTCATGCTCATAGCAGCATTATTCACAATAGCCAATGGTGGAAGCAGCCTAAATGTCTATTGAAGGATAAATGGATAAACAAAACGTGCTCCAACCATACAATGAAACTTCCTTTTATTCAGCCTTAAAAAGGAAGGAAATTCTGACACCTGCTACAACATGGATGAATCTAGAGGACATCATGCTCAGTGAAATAAGCCAAAAAGACAAACACTGCATGATTCCACCCATGTGAGGTCCCTAGAGGAGTCAAATTCATAGAGACAGAAAGTAGGATGAAGATTGCCAGGGGCTGGGGGTAGAGGATGGGGAGTTGTTGTTTAGTGGGTAGAATTTCAGTTTCGCAAGATGAAAAGAGTTCTGGAGATGGATGGTGGTGATGCTTGCACCACAATGCAAATGTACTTAATGCTACTGAATTGTACACTTAAAAATGGTTAAGATGGTAAATTTTATATTCTGTGTACTTTGCCACAATTTAAAAAACGCTTTTATTTAAACACACACACACACACACACACACACACACACACACACACACCCTTACTTGGCCCTGAGAACGATTCCACAGTGGGCTGTGTCGCACCCCTCCACTTCCCCAGTACCTCGCTCGGTGTCATTCACATAGGAATTACTAGAGAAATTAAGACTAGAAAGAATCTGGCTCATCATATGCTCCCCATGTTTTTTTTGTTTTTTTTTTTTGCGGTACGCGGGCCTCTCACTCTTGTGGCCTCTCCCGTTGTGGAGCACAGGCTCCGGACGTGCAGGCTCAGCGGCCATGGCTCACGGGCCCAGCTGCTCCGCAGCATGTGGGATCTTCCCGGACCAGGGCACGAACCCGTGTCCCCTGCATCGGCAGGCAGACTCTCAACTACTGTGCCACCCGGGAAGCCCTCCCCATGTATTTTTCTTGGGAACAACCAGGATCCTCTCAACACCTAAAAGGTAAAAAGCTATCTGCCATTTCACTCAATGGCTTCAATCGACTTTGCCTCTTGGTTTCTTTCTTCTCACGCTGCGACTCCCTGTCTTCTCATCTGTTAAGCAGGGCTTAGATGCTAACAGGCACTGAGACCCTCTTGGGTTTCCCAGAAGCAACACAAGTCGGTTTCTGCACACAGACTTCATGGAACCTATTCTGACCCCTCTCTTTTCCCCTGGTTTCTCCTTGATTTGTGGCTGAGCTCTGGATGGATGAGGTTGTGAGACAGACCAGGCTTCCACTCTGGGAGTGAAGATATGTCCATGTTCTTGGACAAGAGTTCCTGAAAAATGGGAACAAAATCTCCTGCCCTTGTCACAACTCCCTTCTCCCCAGCACAGCCAGGCTCAACTTTACAGAAGTTAAATCTTCCATCCCAGTCCTTGAGAGCTCAAGCAGTCACCCAGCCTTGGTGTCCAGTATAAGGCTCAAAACACAGAAGGCTCACAATAAGGCTCAAGGCACAAAAGGCTCACAATGGATGCTTTCTAAATGAATACATGAATGCATGAATAAATGAAAATAGCAAGTTACTGCCTCCCAGGCACTGACACTGAATCTGGGGACACAGAGTCATTGCCAACACCAACTGCTGGGATTATGAGAAATCCACACACGCCCACATGGTCAACCTGTATGGACACAGAGTCACTGTGCCCACACACCCACAAACATGATTATGGCACACACATGTCCCTGCGTCCAGTTTGGCCAATGCCAAGTACACTGTCCCTAAACACACACACACACCCATGGACACTACAGACACACTCCTATAGGGCCAGAGTTACAGTGAGGTGAGCCATGCAAGAGCAGAGGTGGATCCTGCCTTTATTTAAATTTTGATATTTTGTTCATCATGGATTTTTTGCATTAATTTTGATTTTCTTAAAATATTGCATTAGGGCTTCCCTGGTGGCGCAGTTGTTGAGAGTCCGCCTGCCGATGCAGGGAACATGGGTTCGTGCCCCGGTCCGGGAAGATCCCACATGCCGCGGAGCGGCTGGGCCCGTGAGCCATGGCTGCTGAGCCTGCGCGTCCGGAGCCTGTGCTCCACAACGGGAGAGGCCACAACAGTGAGAGGCCCGCGTACCGCAAAAAAAAAAAAAAAAAAAAAAAAAAAAATTGCATTAAAATAGTATTTATCTTGGTCTCTGAGGCTTTTGGCACTCCCCTCAATCTTGCACCCAAGGCAAGTGCCTCGTTTGCTTCACACCCTGATCAGGACCCTGGCTGACACACATACCCAGGGGCATCTGCCCACACGTCTTCCCCAGAGTCACAGGGACACACACAGTCTCTGAACAAACCTCATTCTACCACTAGGTGTCGCCCCAGCTCCTTCATCTTCGGCTCAGCATCAACACCACCATTCCTTAGGAAGAAAATGTCCAGTTCACTTATTATCTGGGAGTCCTCAAGATTTCCTTTTACTTCCATCTACCTGGGACATTTACATTTTCTAAAGGCGCCCTGGGGGAAACAGCATCTTAACCCCAAATATTGGTGCCCTGCAATGGTGGAATTTTAGGCACAGATGGAGAAGATGGGTTTCCCTGATGCCTCTGATCCAGGAGCTGTGGTTGACTTGAAATGGGTATGGGATAGCCCAAGGGGAGGGTTGTTCCCCCGACCCTCCCTTGGCACAAGAGTTCCACTGTTTGAGAAAGAAAGAGACTCTGTGGGAGGAGGAGGGGGATTCATCCATTCATTCAACAGATATTTGTTGAGAACCTACTATGTGCCAGGTTCTGCTGTAGGCACTGATAATACAACAGAGACCACTGGACCCTGATGAGCTGCCCCTCTAAGGGAAGACAGACAATAGGTGAAGAAACAAATCCTGGGAATGTAGTGACAAAGCCTATGAAGAAAAATAACACAGAGTAAGAGCTCAGAAAGTGGCAGTGGGAGGTTATTTTTGATGGCCTCTCAGAGGAGGTGACATTTAAGCAGAAAGAGAGGAAGGAAGTTGAGTAGCTACCTGGGGGATAAGTGTCCCAGGCAGAGGAAATGGCAAGTGCAAAGGCCCTGAGGCACGCATTGTACACTGAGCTACTCCTCTTGTCCCATCCTGTGAGGACCCCAGGAAAGAGGTGACCCCAAACCCAGATAGTACCAAAGATGTAGCTAAATCTTTTTTTTTTTTTGGTAAATTTATTTATTTTATTTATTTATTTTTCGCTGTGTTGGGTCTTCATTGCTAAGCATGGGCTTTCTCTAGTTGTGGCGAGCGGGGCCTACTCTTCGTTGCAGTGCACGGGTTTCTTATTGCGGTGGCTTCTCTTGTTGTGAAGCACGGGCGCTAAGCACGTAGGCTTCAGTAGTTGTGGTGTGCAAGCTCAGCAGTTGTGGCTCGCGGGCTGCAGAGTGCAGGCTCAGTAGTTGTGGCACACAGGCTTAGTTGCTCCGCGGCATGTGGGATCTTCCTGGACCAGGGCTTGAACCAGTGTCCCCTGCATTGGCAGGCGGATTCTTAACCACTGTGCCACCAGGGAAGCCCTGTAGCTAGATCTTAAGGAGGACTTCCCAGTGGTCAGGAAGGGAGCATCTTTCCCATGGATAAGATGGTGGGCCTTGGACCCGTCAAGCTCTCTGGTAGCTCCAGACCCTAGAGGGATGGACAACTCCTCTGACAGGTCCTACTCCCCTGTTCTCAGGGTCAAATCCAAACTGCTGTCCACGGCCCACAAGTTCCCACTTGGTCGGTCCCTCCTGGCTTCCCTGGCCTCATCTCCCCCCAGCTTCCCCTTCACTCACACCTATCCAGACACACCAGCCTCTCTGCTGCTCCCCAAACATACCATGCTTGTTCCCACTTTCAGGGCCTTTGCACTTGCTATTCCTGCTTTGAAGGCTCTTCTCCTGGATACAGAAGGCATCCTTCTCTCACTTCCTTCAAGTGTCACCTCAAATACCACCTTCTTAGAGACACCGCCTCTACCACACCTGCTAAAATAGCCCCCCACTGCACCACCATCACACCTTAATCCCCTTTACTCTGTTTATTATTCTTCATGCCACTTGCATTGTATTATATATTGATTTAGCTGTTGACATTGTATTATATATTTATTCGATTCTTGTCTCTCTCTCCTGCAACAAGGTCAGCTCCAGGAGGGCAGGGATTTCATGACTTGGTTCATGGCTATATCTCCAATGCTTCATCATATCTGTTGATTGAATGGACAAATGAATGATTTCTAGAAAGAACCCCTGGTGGAGACCAGGGCCCATCAAGGACCGAGGGGGTTCTGGGAAGCGATGGAGGGGACGGAGATGGGACAGAGCATCCATTCTCCAGACCTCTTCCTTCCCTGGGGCGTCAGGCTGGGTGGGCAAGCTGGGGCACACAACACTGTAGTGCCCATGGCCGCCTGGAGGCACTGTAGTTGGTAGCAGGACCCTACCCGCCTCACCCCAACTGATTACCCCAGCTTAGCTCCGCCCCCCCGGCCATTTAGCCCCATCTCCACTGAACCCAGTTTGGTCCCACCCCCTAAAGAGCCTGGTATAGCTCTCATGCATCTTCATGTTAGCCCTGCCCCCAAGCATCTCCCACCCTCCTCTGGGGTCACCCAACATCACCTCTCACTGCACTCTCCCACACCCTTAGGCAATCTTGGCAAAAGAACATGAAATCTAGAGTTTCCTAGGGGCCAGCAGGGGTGGAGGAAAATCCCCAGGTGGTGACTCCAAGGATCCTTCTTGGAAACCCAATTCAACTTCACTCCTGGTGCATTTTTATGCACCATTCTCTCAAGTGTATACCTCTTTCGGTCTCTCATCTCTCGCTCAGCTGACTCTCTTTACTTCTTTGGGGCTCACATATCAGTTGAGCACCCAGTGTGTGTGGCCTGATGCTTGGCTCTGAGCACACTTCCCATCCCAGCCAGTATGTGGGTCCTGAGATAGGGAAACAGAGGAGTGAGGGAGGGGACCTCACGAGGTCTCCTCGTAGCCTGGAAATCTTTCTATCTAGAGTCTGATCTCCATCCCTCTCCCAACAGCCCCCCTCAGGGTGGGTACAAGGTTCTGATTCTTCTCTTGGCCAGGAAAGAGAAGGTGCCAGGACTGTTTTTCCCCTGAGCTTCTACCTAGAAACCCTCCTAGTGTTTACACAGGCACTGTTCACACCCATGGAGTGGATTATTTAACAAGAGGGTA
The DNA here is from genome assembly GCF_949752795.1 of Hyperoodon ampullatus. Lineage (NCBI taxonomy): Eukaryota > Metazoa > Chordata > Mammalia > Artiodactyla > Ziphiidae > Hyperoodon > Hyperoodon ampullatus. Next base: position 31,979,966 of record NC_136917.1, read on the forward strand.
AATGCATGGGCTCAGGGGCCAGACTGCCTTGGTTCAATCCTAGCTCTGCCACTCCCAAGCTGTCTGAGCTTGAGCAAGTGACCTAACTTTTCTGTGCCTCAGCCCCCACCATCTGTAAAATGAAGGTAACAATAGCACCCACTAGTTAAGCTGCTCAGAGGATTAAATGTCTTAGTTCATTCGGTGTGCTTGAAACAGTGCCCAGCACATAATAAGCACTTAATAAGTGTTAGCTGTTATTATAATTATTTTATTATTTTGGATTCCAGCTTCCCTCTGAGCTCCTGAAGATCTGAGAACTTAGGGGGCTCCCACCCCCAAAGATGGAGGAAAGAGGCTTCCCAATAGCATTAGAAAGCTGGGACCACCCCCCACATTTTGAAAAGCCCCCATCTCTTGCCCAAGAGATGAGGTACCAAGGAGAGGGAGACGTGCTCCTGTGAAAGCATGTAATGTGCAAGGCACCAACACACACACTCGGATGTACACATTTGCACACACAGCCCTTGCCCCGCACACCCCCTTTTAGAGCGACTTAGGCACAGAATGACACGTGGTTACCCAAAGCTCCCACACAGCCACACACCTGGTCACCCACATTTTGTACAACACCCGGGCACATGGGCCAGGGTCATGGGGACACTGACACACACCCTCCTTTATACACAGCCACAGCTGCCCACATACTGCTGGGATTAATACAGTCCTCACTTGCTGTCACACAGCCAGTCACACACAGATACACAAGTCCCAGTCTCAGGCTCACAAGCCTTCCACTGTCACATCGGCCCTCCAAGTCACAGCCTCCCACTGTCACATACAGACTCTGCCTCGGGTACAAACAGCCTCCCCCAATCATGCCCCAAGTCATGGACGGTTGGGCACACCTGCACAGCCACACACGCAAACTCTCAGTCACACCCAGCTGTGACACAAAGGCACACACGTTTACCCAGCACCCTCCAGCACTTCACACACGTCCCCGTCAGTCACTCACACGTGAGCCCCGCCCCCTTGCCCACCTTGGGGGTGCGGGCGAGGAGTGGGGGGCTATAAAAGCTGGGCACCTCCTGCCATGATGGGGGAAGTGAAGGATAAGCGACACACAAGGCCCCCTGAAGTCCCCCCACGACCCCACTTGGCTCGAGCGAGATGGCGGGTGTGGGCTCCGGTCACCGAGAGATTGAGAACCCCACAGCTGGGATCAGGTTGCCTCCCAAACCATCCCAGCTCTGAGGCTGGATCTGAAGCTCCCCTTCCCATTCCCAAAGCCAGGGTGGACGTCCCAGCCCCTCCCTCGCTGCGACGCCCCCTCCCTCGCAGCCGCGGGGGGCTCATGGAGCCCCCAGTCCCGTTTCTGCGGGGCCCCCTGAGCCCCCGCCCCTTCTGGAGCCCTCTGCGCCCGCACCTGCCTGCCGGGCCCCTACCTGTCCGGCGAGGCCTGAACACAGCAGCAGCAGCAGCAGCGGCAGCGGCGGCGGCGGCGGCGGCGGGACCGTGAGCGGCCACATGACGTGCCCCCGGCCCGGCGTCCTGTCCCCCGCCCGCCCTAGCGACGCCTCGGCACGGGGACAGCCACCATGCGCTACCCCGCCCGCCGGGCCGGGCGACCCTATGCCGCCGCCTCCCCGGCCTCGCGGGCGGCTGGGATTCCGCCCCACCCCCGGCCCTCGCTCGCTCCGAGTCTTTGTTGCGGGCTCCGCCCCCCGCCCCGCCCCCAGCTCGTCTTAGGGCGCCGACGGAGCGGGGTCTGGGGTCGACGAAGCGGGGGTGGGGGTGGTGGAAGCCGGCACCCGAGAGGGTAGCTGGGGTTGCGACCCAGAACCCCAAGGCCAATCTGGGGGTGGCTCATGGAGATGGGGACGGTGAGGGGGTTCCTTCACGTAGTAGTCAATTTCACCCTCCCTGGACATTTCCCACGTTATAAATGGGCTTGGGAGAGGGATCAAGGGGCAGGGGGCGTAGGAGGAAGGCCTGGTAGCAAAGAAGAGAAATTGAGAGGCCTCCTCTTTAAAAAGCTCAGGAGTCAACAGAGAAACTGAGGCAGACTCTGTGAAATTGGGCTTCGAGGGACGGATCACTGCAGGGACAGGGGCGGAGATGGAGACAGAAAGTGAGAGACAGATACAGGGGGCGGGAGATCTCTAGATGAGGCCAAAGGGGATGGCCAGCTGGTGGGCATCTTCTTTCCCACCATCACACCTGGGACAGTCTCTGTCTCCCATTGCAATGGCCCAAGACAAGAGACCAGATCCTGAGAGAATCAAAATATTAAGGCCACCTCCACACGAAGCTGTTTGCATATGAAGGGCGTCCTCGTCCAGCCTCCGGACTTTCTCTGCCTGTCCCCCCTCATCGGTCTCCCCAAACATCTTCCCTCACCAAAGTTCCTCTATGGTTTTTTGGGTGAGGGAGCAAGCAAGTCAGGTTATAAAGAAATCAGCCATAAAATATCGGGAGTGGGGAAGCCTGGCATTTTTCTTACCCTACCGTGTGCCCTGCAGATAACAGGTTGTGGATGGTTTTCTCAAAGCAAGGAGAAAGAGCTTGTTATCCAATAAGACCTGAGTTCGACCCTGGTTCTGTCACTTCTTGGCCATGTGACCCCAGGCAAAGAGCTTTCCTTCTCTTAGGAGACCTGTTTCCTCTTGAGGTGTTGGGGGCTTCTGTGACTTATGAGTGAATAGAGCACCTAGCCCAGTGCCCAATCCCCAGAGGGCATTACTACAGTGAAGCATGGGGTTGAGGACACTGGCCATGGGATGTGGGACACAAAACAGAATCTGAGCCAGGAAAGGCATCTCATCATGCCTCTCCCTCTTTTTCCCAGATGGGAGATGATCTTTTGCTGACTCCTCAGGCCAAGCCTGCATTAAGCATGGGATAGGAGAGGGGTATTGGTTGTTGGAACACACAAGCTCTTGACGAAGAGTGGGCTGTGGTCAGCTCAGGTGGAGGAGGGCCCTGCTTGTCCGTGTCCCTCTCCTTGCCCTTGTTAGTGCTGTGTTTCAGAACCACGGACAATGTCTTCCTTGGGATTGGTCATGGAGGAGGTCATTGTATGGTCAAGCTATGGCCTGTGTTGTGTGGTTGACATGGGTCAATAGGCCCTTAGGTCCATTCCTCACCCTTCCCCTGCTCTGTTTCAGGAGAGATGGCCCCTGAAAACTACATTTCCCAGGTTCCCTTGATCCCTACAAACTACATTTCCCAGGCTGGGCTCAGGCAATTGGAAGTCTGGAGAGAGATTGGAGGACCGGAGAAAAAAGAAGCCAGGATATTTCTCCCTCTCTCTCCAGTTTGGGTGTCTCTGGCAGTGGCTGTTGTCTCAGCCTCCTCTGTGGTCTCAGCCCCTTTGAGGGTCCCCACCATGGTTCATTCAGCTCCTGCCAGGTGGCCGTAACTCTGGTAAACACCTCCTCCCTTTGCTGCTTCAGCCCTTGGAAGGTGGTGGCTTGCTATTCTAGAGTAGATTCACCATCCCCTATTTGCTCTTAAAGCTTAACTAACTCCTCTGTAACTAAATCCCCATATTAAATTCTTGCTATTGAACTATCTGGTGTGAGCTTTGTTTTTCTGACTAGACCCTGGCCAATACATTCAGTGCTGTAGACATAACCACAGCTGTGGTCAGTGGCACTGCCAGTGGCCTGATCATGCTGTAGTCAATGTTCTATTAAACTGTGATCTGCACTGCCCTCAGCATCCTGGCTCTACTGTGGTCAGCATTGTGGTCAATACTGTGGTCTCCAGTGGTCATTCTTGACTGTGCTGTGGTCAGTGTGGTGGTCAGCTTCCTGGCTGTGTTGTGGCTCAGAGTCACAATCACTGTCTTGGTCATGCTGTGGTCAGTGTTCTGACCTAGCTTTGGACAGTGACCTGGCCATGCTATGGTCAGAATTATTATCGTGTTGTACTGTGGTCAGGGTCATACTCAGTGTCCTGGTCGTACAGTTGTCAGCTTCAAGATCAGCACCATGGTCAGTGCTACGATGAGCATGATGTCTGCCTTGTGCACCATCATTGAAGAGAGATCAGCTTCTCAAGGACCTTGTACAACAAAACTGACGGACCAGGTGGCTTGGGGTCTGGTACTGGGCAGTCTTCTCTCCACAATGTGCAGAGGCAGGGGAGAAGGGCAGTGGATCCCTGCCAACTCTCGCCAGCTGGCCATTGGGTTTTCTTAATTGATGCTTAGGCAGCCATTGGCTTTACTCACCTGTGACGCCTCTATGTGTCCAGCCAGAGGAAGAAACAGTCCGGGCCTTTGTTTTCCCATACTCTGCACAGGGCCTGACATGGAGAAGATGATCAAGAGGAATTTAATGAGTTAATGAATCTAGGTCATTCATGTCTACCCATACATTTGCTCTTGCTGACCCCTCCATATATTATTCAGGACTCCTTTGATAGCAACTAGCAGAAAGGCAACTTGAACTGTCTTAAACAAAAAAAGAATATCTATTAGCTCACATAACTGAAAGAAAAATCCAGAGGTAATGGAATTCAGGCATGGCTGGATCCAGGGGTTCTGTTATATCATCAGAATTCTGTCTCTCTCCATTTATCATCTCTACTATTCTCTACAAGGGATCCCTTTTAGCCAGGAGGTGTTAAAGATAATTCCCAGGAGCTTTCATCTTCCAAGCTCAGCAACTTCAGCAAAAAGAGAGTTTGCAAAATAATATCTCTCATTGGTCCATCCCAAGTCATGTGCCCATCCCTGAGCCAATCATGGTTTCAGAGGAATTGATTATGTGGCTTGACCAGACCTGGCTCATAGTTCACCCCTCTGGACCCAGAAAGTGGAGTTAGCCTCATTCAATCTATATTGGATGGAAAACAAGGGAGCAAAGTCGGGGGCGGGGGGAGATATGGAACTTTTACCATTGAAAGAGGGAAAAACTCCTATGTAAGCAAAACCAAAAGACAATGAATTGACTCTCAGCACCATCCCAACCTCCTAGTGTGCATTCCTACACTACAGAGGCTGCAAAGCTAAAAACTATGTTTTCCAGACTCCCTTGCAGCTAGATTTCTGTATGGCAATGAGATTTTATTAATTGGAAGATTGAGATGTGGGTGGGGGAATTGGATGGAGGTCATCTTTCTATTGTGGGTTTTCCTGCAGAGATTTTACTGTCTTCAGTCACCAGTGTCACTAGCTTTTGTTGAGAGGCAGTTGCAAATGACAATGATGGTAGCTTCCAAATCTCTAAATTGCAACCATGGAGATGTATTTTTTTAAAAAAAGCAGTTTTATCAAGATATAATTCACATACCATACAATTCACCCTTTAGTGTATACTTCAATGGCTTTTGGTATATTACATTATTAATTTTTTAAGTTGTAGTAAAATACAAGTATCATAAAATTTAAACTATCTCTTTCTTTTTTAAAAAATATTTTATTTATTTATTTATTTGGTGGCACTGGGTCTTAGTTGCAGAAGGCAGGCTCCTTAGTTGTGGCTCGCCAACTCTTTATTTGTAGCATGTGAACTCTTAGTTGCAGCATGCATTTGGGATCTAGTTCCCTGACAAGGGATCGAACCTGGGCCCCCTGCATTGGGAGCTCAGAGTCTTAATCACTGTACAACCAGGGAAGTTCCATCTTCCTTCCTTTCTTCCTTCCTTCCTTCCTTCTCTTCTTTCTTTCTTTCTTTCTTTCTTTCTTTCTTTCTTTCTTTCTTTCTTTCTTTCTTTCTCTTTCCTTCTTTCTTCCACACTGCGTGGCTTGTGGGATCTTAGTTCCCCAACCCAGGGATCAAACCCAGGCCCTCAGCAGTGAAAGCTGCTAAGTCCTAACCACTGGACCACCAGGGAATTCCCTAAACCATTTTTAAGGGTACAATTCAGTGCTATTAATTACCTCTTCAGTGTTGTGAAACCATCAACACTATCTGTTTTCAGAACTTTTTCATCTCCCCAAAACTCTGTAACCAGTAAACAATAACTCCTCATTTTTCCCATCCCCAGCCCTTGGAACCTCTAATCTACTTTCTGTCTCAATGAATTTGCCTATCTAAGATATTTCATATAAGTGGCGTCACACAATATTTGTCCTTTTGTGTCTGGCTTCTTTCACTTAGCATAATGTTTTTGAGGTTTATCAAAACCTCACGGTATGGCATGTATCAGAACTTTATTCCTTTTTATAGCTGAATAATATTCCATTATATGGCTGGACCAGATTTTGCTTTTGCATTATGGTGATGTATTTTTTTATTTTATTGGCATATAGTTGATTTACAATGTTGTGTTAATTTCAGACGTACAGCAAAGTGATTCAGTTACACATATACATATATTCAGTCTTGTTATGGTGATGTATTCTTGAAGTCAGTGGTTCCCAGTGTGTTATGCCCCACCTTCCTATGTGAATAACAGAGGCAGGAGCTCCTGGAAGGGTCAATTCAGAAGCCGTGTTCTGTAGTAAGTCATCCAATAGGCTTAGCCTAGAGCCCCATCCTTCTGCCTTCCAACAGTTTTGTAAGCACCAGGTTCCCTGATTTTGGTCCTTATTTCCTATAGCTAAACCCTGATTGATATGTTCTTGGAATATTCATTCCCCTTACCTGTTTGGAGAAAACCTTGTCATTCATGAAGTCCTAATACCCCAGGCTGTGTGCTACTACCTACTCAGGGCTGCATCTCTCTCTCTCACACACACACACTTTTTTTTTTTTTTTTTTTTTTGGCTGTACTACGTGGCTTGCGGGATCTTAGTTCCCGAACCAGGGATCAAACCCATGCCCCCTGCCGTGGAAGCGCAGAGCCCTAACCACTGGACCACCAGGGAATTCCCTACATCTCTTTAATAACAACCATCCCTGCTCATCGAGCTCCCACTAAGGACTCAACACCAGGCGAAGTCCTCTCCATGCGTTATTTCCTTTAATTCTTCTTTTTTTTTTTTTAGTTGTGGCACATGGGATCTTTGTTGCAGCATGCAGGATCTTTGTTGCCGCGTGTGGGATCTTCGTTGTCGCGTGCTGGATCTTTAGTTGCGGCATGTGAACTCTTAGTTGCAGCATGTGGGATCTACTTCCCTGACCAGGGATTGAACCTGGGCCCCTTGCACTGGGAGCATGGAGGCTTAGCCACTGGACCACCAGGGAAGTCCCTATTTCCTTGAATTCTTACAACAACCCTGTGAGGTAGGAATTATTATCCCCAATTTAAGAATGAAAAGTCTGAGGCTCAGAGAGGTTAGCTAACTTGACCAAGGCCACCCAGCTACAAACAGCAGACATTGGGTTCAAACCCAGTTCTGTCTGACTCAAAGCCAACCTATTGACCTCTGTAGCATTATACTGGGTTATTTGTTCTGCATCTTTCCTTTCCTATCAAATCCACATAGACAACTGAGGGTCAGTCCTCCTGGAGACCCCTTGGAGAGAGCGTAGATGCTGCCCTTCATAGCTTTCCCACCAGAGGGTGAGGGAGGCAGGTATTTATTCTCCAAGACCCACGTGTCACTTTGGGAGTCCTGCTCCCAGGGGCGTCAGCTCCTCAGCATTTCTGGTTTGGCCAGAATATGAGTTGAGAAAGCCCTGAGGCTAAAGTGTGCACAGGTACCCATGAGGGCAAAGGGGATACAGGCAGGACACCGACATCATCTGCCTCAGTCCCACTTTCCAGATGGAGGGATTGAGGCTCAGAGAAATTAAGACACTTGAGCAAGGCCACAGAGAGGGTGTACAGCAGAGCTAAGACCATAATTTGGTTCGTGTCGGATTCCAGACATGAGGCTTTTTATGCTGTGGTTGCAGGGGATATCTGTTCACGTGGCATCCAGAAGATCTGGTCCATCCCAGATGAGCTGAGCATCACCTCTTCCCCTCCCTGGCTTGTACATGCATCTCTATGGCGATCATTCCAGGCGCCCTCCAGATCCAGGGCTCCCAATCCTGGTCCTCCAGTTGTTCACTCAGAATGGAGCCCAGCTCTCCTTCCATGTCCTAGGAGAGGCTCCTAAGTTCAGCCCTTGAGCCTGGGGGTTCCCCACAGACTGGCCCCACTGTTCAGCCCCATTCTTTCCTTCTCTTGGGCATTTCTCACCATGGAGCTGCAGTCACCAAAGGAACTCCCTCCCCTCCAGGCATCACACACACACACACACACACACACACACACACACACAATGACCATGTGAAAATGAGAATTTGTCCCCCAGTTGCACAGGCCTGGCCTCAAGTGAACTGACACACAAACACACAACATGGACGTAGAGTCACCCAGGGACACTGCACCCTGATAAATGGTCCAGGCACAATGCCATGCTCAGACAGAACAGTGTCACCCAGAACCAGCACATACAACCACATGCAACACACAGCCACATACACGTTCCAGGCAGAAGAGCCCACAGAAACCCACCCACACACCCATCAAATGGTGGAAGAACGTCAGAGGTGAACCAACCACAGTTACCCAAGAACCAGCACTCACAAATACATTTGATCCAACACACACACAGACCCCACACACAAAAAACACCCAAACCCCACGGTTCAGACGCAGAGCTCACACACACAGATTCATATATGTGGAGATCTATAAAACAGACATATCGTTCATACGGTAACATGCACAAACTCACAAGACAATCACACAAAACAGGGCAGGTAGTTTAAGCACAACACACAGACACACAAAAGAGGCACACCGTTTGTATAAAACCCACCCACAGACCCACAGTTCAGACACAGTCACAAACACAAAGTACAGGCAGACAGTTCACACACACCCACAGGGACCCATGACACAGCACAGACACCCACGACACGCGAATCCCAGGCTGGAGCAGTGTGGGAATGAGGTTGTGAGAAGCAGGGGAGGGGGAGGGGGACCAGATGACTCAGGAGGCCTCTCTGGGGGAGGATACAGAGGAGGGAGGGCGGGTGGGCAGGCAGGCGTCCAGCGCATATGGTTCTCATTAAAGGCCTGGGAATTGAGGAATGAGCTGGCGGGACAAGGAGACCTAGCATCACTTCCCAGCCCTGCCAAGCCAGGAAGGAGTGAAGCCCTAATCCAAGGTTATGGGGCCGGAACTTGGCTCAAAACCACAGCAGCTCCTACCAAGAGCGGTCTACCCCGAGCCAGACCTGGCTGGGGCTCATTTCAACCCCTGCAACAGCCCTGGGAAGGGTTTCACAGGAGAGGAAAGTGAGGGTCTCAAAGGGGTTACGCCACTTGCCTGAGGTCACACAGCTAGCAAGTGGTAGAACTGGGATTGGAGCCCAGGTCTCTGTGCAGCTGCCACCCCAGCCCCAAGGCAGATGCACAGACTCCTCCATCTATCCACAAGCAGAGACCAGGCACTCAATCCAGGCCCAGCCTGCACTGGCTTTAGGGAAGCCCCGTTTTCAAGTAATTGAGAGTTAGGAGTGGGGTGCCTGCACAGATGGGCAGGGTTCACTGAGTGTGACTGGGGGGTCCAGATCTAGCCTGAGGGGTCAGCATCAGGGAGTGACACCAGAGTTGCAATCCGAGGGATGAGTAAGAGCTGGCAGGGCGTGGTGGGCAGAAAGAAGAGCAGGTGCAAAGGCCCTGAGGCCACAAGGTGCAGGAGGCTAGGTCTCCTGATGAGGTATGGTGGCAAGTGAGGCCAGAACCGCAGGTAGAAGAACTTGGACTTTGTCTTAGGGCTAAAAGGGAGTCTCGGGAGAGTGGTGATCTGAAAGGTACATAGTGAGGTTTGGGCAACCAGCATGAAGATCATACTCAGGGTAGATGAAAATGCACCTTCTCCCTAACCCAGAATTTCCTAATTTCTTATATACTTATACATCCTAGAGATACTTACCATGTGCAACACATGCCCAGATGTTTGAAGAGGAACAAAATGGGAAACACCTAAAAGTTTATGAGTAGGAGAACAGCTAACTCTGCTGAGGTGAGCATTTTCAAAGCAATTAAAAAGACAAGACTAGAAATACTTGTGCCTACATGGAGAAGATGAAAAAATCTCTGGCTGAACTAACAAAGCAAGTCGCAAAAAAACATGTTCAATATTGTACCAGTGCGAGATAGTTTAGAAACTTGCAAAATCATGTTGTTCATCATCCCTGGATACAGCTTCCTGTAAGCAGTAAACATGGGGAAATAAACTGAGGTCAAAAATTCCCACAACCTAGGGAAAGGAAAAAATAAGGAGCTAGGGTTTCATAGGGACGGAGTTTCAGTTGGGGAAGATGAAAAATTTCTGGAGGTGGGTGGTGGGAATTGTTGCCCACCAATGTGGATGTATTTCATGTCACTGAACTGGACACTTAAAAATGGGTAAATGGTTTAAATTTTATTTTATGTATTCTTTTTGGCCGCGCTGCACGGCATGCAGGATCTTAGTTCCCCGACCAGGGATCAAACCCCCAACCCCTGCAGTGTAAGCACAGAGTCTTAACCACTGGACCGCCAGGGAAGCCCCTAAACCCATGTTTTTAATTCTCCACATTCATCTACCCTTGCCGGGGAAGGGAGAGGAATGCAATGGCAGAAATGTATACAGGAGGCATCAATTGCGGGTATGATGCTTTATTTCTTAGGTTGAGTGGTGGGCACATGAGTGTTCATTATAAAGTTTCTCTCTATCTCTCCCTCTCTCTCCCCATATATTTATATGTATGTTGCATTTTAAGTGTTGCATATGTATGCATATTTTTATATATGCATCACTTAAAATGTAACACTTTTGTAGCACTTACCACATGGCAGACATTGTTCTAAGTATGTGATCTATTTTAACTACTTTAATCCTCACACAATCTGACGCTGTAGGTGCTATTATTCACCCCACTTTACAGCTCTGGAGACTGAGGTTCAGAGGGGTGAAGGTCACATCTATTATAGCAAAGGAGCTGAAACTTAGACCAGGTGGCTTGGCTCTAACCACTACACCACACCACCTCCATACACCTTCCATAATTCATTCATCGGTCTTGCCACACTTGGAATGGATCCGAGAAGAGGGTGTGTCTCCGGGGGTGAGGGTGGGGGCATGGGAAAGGGCATCAGGATTTTCTGGGTGCTAGAAACAGTCTACATCTTGTTTAGGGTGTGTAGACAATTGTCAAAACTCCTCCAACAGAACACTTAAGATCAGTGCATTTTATTGTACATAATGTGTGCCTGGATGAAAACAATTTCTAAGAAAGAAATAATACTCAATCTAGCAATTCCACTTTTGGAGATAGATCCAAAAGAATCAAAAGCAGGGTCTCAAAGAGATACTTGCACTTTCATGTTCATAGCAGCATTGTTCACAGTAGCCAAGAGCTGGAAGCAACCCAAGTGTCCATCAGTGGATGACTGGATATACAAAATGTGGTCCATCCATCCAATGGAATATCATTCACCCTCAAAAAGGAAGGAAATTCTGACACCTGCTATAACATGGGTGAACTTTGAGGATATGATGCTCAGTGAAATAAGCCAGTCACAAAAAGACAAATACTGCATGATTCCACTCATGTGAGGTCCCTAGAGGAGTCAGATCCATAGAGACAGAAAGTAGAAGGTGGGGGCCAGGGGCTGAGGTGGGAGGGCATGGAGAGTTGTTTAATGAGTATAGAGTTTCGGTTTTGCATGATGAAAAAGTTGTAGAGTTCTGTTGCCCAGCAACGTGAATATACTTAACACTACTGAACTGTACACTTAAAAATGGTAGATGGTAAATTTTATGTAATGCAGTTTTTCACCACAAAAATAAAATAAAATAAGAAATTTACCAAGGGGGAAAAAGCGTGTATAAAAGAGATTAGACTAGCATCATGGAAAGACAGGACAACCTCTTGGTGTCAATCTGGGTCTTCTGTCTGCTCAGCCGCCCGTCTTCCCAGTGCTGCACTGCCCTTCAGGGTCCAGACCCGTCCTCTCGAAAGGAAGCTCTGGTGTCTGGGGCACTCAGCACAGGAGGCCACACGTCTGTCCTTGTGGGGTCAGGACCTCTTTGCATGGCCTGATGTGGATCACCATGGTTCTGCATGGGTGAGTGCCTCTGGGCCTGGCTGTGTGAGATGTCACATGGCTCCCTCCCTCTCTCTCTGTATGAGCCACCACTTCAGGGATGCATCCTCCAGGAAGCCTTCCTTGACTACTCTGTCTCAAGGAACACCCCTCTAGTCCTCCTCCCTGCCTTATTTTTCTTCATAGCACCACCTGACATATCATATATGTATTTGCTTACTGCCTGTCAACCCCACTAGAGTGTTAACTCCACAAGGGCAGGGATCTTTGTTTTGTCCACAGCTGGGTCCCCGGAGCCTAGAAGAGTGCCTGGCACATGGTAGGTGCTTAACAAAGATTGGTTGGTTGATTGAATGAATGAATGAATGTGTGGGCAGAGGGAGGGTTATCTCTGAATCACCCATGATGGAGTTCACCTGGGCCCATATCTGTGGCTTGTGTGTTGGTGGCATGTCTCTGTGTGGGGCTGTGTGTTCTTCTGTGTTCCTAGCATGTGCCAGGCCCCAGGATACAGTAGTTCTATGTGTGACAATGGGGATCTCCCTCCAGATGTGGCTCCATCTCTGAGGGTGGGTTTGTGAACACAGTTGTTTTTGCAGGGCAGCTCTAGGTGTACGTCCAGACACAACTGGGTGTGTGCAACAGTCTGTGTGGCCTTTGTGTGTCAGTGTATCTGGATCTGAGGGTGTAGGGGAGTGTGTGATGCGGGTCTGCCTGAGTCTGCTTGTGGGTCCGGGAAGTGACTTGAAGCTGTGGTAGCAGCGGGGGATGGAAGGAGGTGACAAGATGAGGGTCCGATTCCATGAGCCCTTGGTCTGCGTATGTCATTGTTTGTATCTCCGACGATGTTGTGAGTGTGTATGTGTAACATCCCCTGCTCCACCCACCCCCTACAGCCGCAGCCGGGCCCCCACACTGGCCGCCCTGCCCCACCCCCCAGCTCGGGAGTAATTGCTCCTGAAGCACAAGCAGTGTGATTAATTATGGCTGCTGAATATGCAAATCAGCTGGGAGTTTCCCAGCAGCCGCCAGGGTGCTGGTGATGATGCTGGGTAAATACACAGAGCTGAGCGTGCAAGGCCTAAAATTCCCTCCTTACACCTTTGTCAATTACCTTTAATTTAGCAGGGCCGAGTTTCTAATTCTTTAATGAGCTTTTACCTAATTAAAGAGTCCTCATTACACTTCTTTTTTTTTTTTTTTTTTGCGGTACGTGGGCCTCTCATTGTTGTGGCCTCTCCCGTTGCGGAGCACAGGCTCCAGACGCACAGGCTCAGCGGCCATGGCTCACGGGCCCAACCGCTCCGCGGCATGTGGGATCTTCCCGGACCCGGGCACGAACCCGTGTCCCCTGCATCGGCAGGCAGACTCTCAACCACTGTGCCACCTGGGAAGCCCCCTCATTACACTATTAATTGTTCCTCCCCTCCAAAATACCTGTACCAGCGTGGGACTGAAGTTGCAAAAGGGCATGCCAGCTGACCTGCATTCAAACCCTGGGCTGTTATTGGATGTAATTTTTAAAATTACGATGGAAATAATTCCCTTTAGGGAGAAGATGGCTTTTTTGTTTAGCAAAATCTTCAGCTCTAGACTCTGGGCAAGTTACTCTCTACCTCTCTGTTTCTCAGCTTCCTTATCTGCAAAATGAGGGTAGTGACAGAATCTTCCTCAAAGGTTGTGATGAGGAATAAATAAATTAATTCGGGAAAACATTCGATGAATGGTGTCTAGCATGCAGACAATCAATTGAACTAATCATGGATCATGTGGGCGTGAAGCCAGGGTCTGTAAGAAGGGTTGAGGGGATGGTTCTTCATAAGAAAGTGAGATAAATTTGATCTAGGAGCAGAAAGCCTTTGGGACTTCCCTGGCGGTCCAGTGGTGAGGACTCTGAGCTTCCACTGCAGGGCGTCCGGGTTCGATCCCTGGTCGGGGAACTAAGATCCCTCAAGCCATGCAGCTTGGCCAAAAATTTAAATTAAAAAAAAAAAGAGCAGAAAGGCTTAGAGGAAGGGAGTGAAGAGGGTAGGCAAGAAAAGATGTCAAGGAGGGAAAGATGGGAGAGGACAGCAGAATGGTAGGAAACCTGGACTTGAGAAGAGCACACCTCCAGTGACAATTTCACAGTGGTGGGCACTTTTGAGGATAAGGATATTCAATAGTAAATTTTAACATGTTGATTTTCCTGCAATGAGACATCCTGGTTTGCACACACGCTTACATGCTGGCCTTCAGTAAAAGTTGGATTTGTTCACTGTATTAGTCAGGATAATTAATGACAGCTGCTGTAACAAGCAATTCTTTAAACTCTCAAGGGCTTAAAACAATCAAGTTATTTCTTGGTCATGTTTAATGAATGTCTTCTTGGCAGTGTTCTTCCAAGTCCAGTTGACCCTTGAACAACATGGGCTTGAACTGTGCAAGTCCGTTTCTTTGTGGATTGTTTTCAATAAATGTGTACATTACTACATGATCCGGGGTTGGTTGAACCCACAGATTTGTAACCATGGATACAGAGGGCTGACTGTAAAGTTATGTGCAGATTTTTGACTGTGTGGGGCTTGGCTCCCCTAACCCCAGCATTGTTCAAGGGTCAACTGCAGTAACTCATGGAAGCAGGCCCCTTACTAGTTCCATGTATGACACGCTCATCTTACACACGTGATCTCCAAGGTCTTCATGGAATAGAGAGAAAGAGCAAGGAGGGCTATGCGGGAGGTTTTATGGCTACTCATATCCCATTGGCCAAGACCCAGTCACATGTCCCCAACATAACTGCAAGGGAGGCTGGGAGATGTGATCTCAATCACGTGTGCCCAGGAGGAGAAAAATAACGCACAGCACTGGTGTTACCATATGCATTCTTGAGTTAAAGATGTTTGAGAGAGGAACTAAAAGGAAGGCAGGCTCAGGTCTACATTTGGGTTGATAGACGTCAACCCAGGGTGAAGAAATCAGCAAAAGCAACACATCTGGAGAAGAGATGACCAGGAGAAACACCACCCCCTCAAGAGCCCTCATTGGTATTTGAGGGTTTCTGGGTTCTTCATTGTGTGTCGGATACTTCCTCAAGACTCTACATGGGGAGTTCCCTGGTGGCCTAATGGTTAGGATTCTGGGCTTTCACTGCTGTGTGCTGTGGCCTGAGTTCAGTCCCTGGTCAGGGAACTGAGATCCCTCAAGCCACTCGGCCAAAAAAAAGACTCCACTTGGGGCTTCCCTGGTGGCGCAGTGGTTGAGAGTCCACCTGCCGATGCAGGGGACACGGGTTCGTGCCCCGGTCCTGGAAGATCCCACATGCCGCGGAGCGGCTGGGCCCGTGAGCCATGGCCACTGAGCCTGCGCGTCCGGAGCCTGTGCTCCACAACAGGAGAGGCCACAACAGTGAGAGGTCCGCGTACGGCAAAAAAAAAAAAAAAAAAAAAAAGACTCCACTTGGTTCTTCCCTCATCCTTCAGGTCTCTGCTAAAATACCAGCTCCTCGGCAAAGCCTCTGACTAACCTATTTCAAATAAGCCCCCGACTCCATCACTCTCCATGTAACTTTGATTTTCCTTCACAACAATTAATACTACCTGAAGTCACATTACATAGAGATTTGTGTATAATCTGTTTTCCTCAGGAGTAAGATCCTGAGGGGCAGATACAGCATCCTTCTTCTATCCCCGGCATCTGGAGCAATGCCTAGTGCTGAGTACACACTCAATAGAGCTAAACAAATGAATAAGTGAATAAAGGGATGAACTCATTGATTAACCTCTGGGCACCAATATTCTTCACAGAGTTAGAACTCTTAGTAACATTTATGGAATGAATAAAGGAATCCAGAGAAAGTATTCAGGTGGCCTTAGAGGGCTGCTGGCAGGAATAGCAGAGTAAGCTCTGGTTTTGGGGGTTTTCTTAAATAAATTTATTTATTTATTTTTGGCTACATTGGGTCTTTGTTGCTGCGCACGGGCTTTCTCTAGTTGCGGCGAGCAGGGGTTACTCTTCGTTGTGGTGCGCGGGCTTCTCTTGTTGCGGAGCACGGGCTCTAGGCACACGGGCTTCAGTAGTTGTGGCATGCAGCCTCAGTAGTTGGGGCTCACGGGCTCCAGAGCACAGGCTCAGTAGTTGTGGCGCACTGGCTTAGTTGCTCCGCGGCATGTGGGATCTTCTGGGACCAGGGCTCAAACCCATGTCCCCTGCATTGTCAGGTGGATTCTTAACCACTGCGCCACCAGGGAAGTCCCAAGCCCTGGGTTTGAGGGAGGCAATTCACTCCAACCTGCTACCTCTACCCACAAATCCCACCTGATCCAACTTAACTCACACCAGCCCTCCATCACTCCTAACTCAACAATGTCTATCAAGTGCTGAATGGATAAACAAAAATGCAGTAAATTAGTGTTCAACAATAACAAGGAATGGAGTTCTGATGCATTCTGCAGCATGAACTGTGACATTATTATGCTAAATGAAAGAAGCCAGACATAAAGGACCACATACTGTATGATTCCATTTATATGAAATGTGGAGAATAGGCAAATCCACAGAGACAGAAAGATTAGTGGTTTCCTACCACCGAGAGGTTTGGAGGAGATGATGGGTGACTGCTAACAGATATGGGATTTCTTTCTGAGGTGACGAAAATGTTCCAAATTGATTGTGGTTATGGTTGCACAAGTCTGTGAATACCCTAAAAACCATTTAATTATACACTTTAAATGGGTGAATTATATGGTATGTGAATTATATCTCAATAAATCTGTTTTTTAAAACCGTCAACCCAACATCTAACCCCAAATTCAAGTCACCCCAAACCCAACTCTCATCTTAACTGATCACATCTTAACTTACCACACTGGCAATCCCTACCCTATATTCATAGTAACCCCTACTTTACCTCTACTCAGTTCATTCTACTTCTTAAATCAACCCTAATTCAATTCAACCCAATATCCAATTCCAAACACTTAATGCAATCCACTCATCATTCCAACCTCCAATTCAACAGATCCCCAAACTGATTCAACACACTTCAAACCACCCTCCAACTCAACTTATCTTCAACCCACTTCAATGTAATTTAACCTACCCTTAACACCTAACCTCCAACTCACCACAAGGGTCAACTCATAATTCAATTCTCTTCACCCCCAACTCACTCCCTTGACCTGCCACCCAAACCTTTGACCCCTAGTAATTTTATCTCAAACCAAAACCACATTCCATGTCGCCTCTTGATACATCCCCTCAGCTCAGGCAGTGATTCCAAGACCAATCAAGGTCAACATGGAGATCTGGCTATTTTCTTTTTTAAAGTTAAATGTCTTCCTAATAGGTTCACAATTTTTCCCAGCTTTATTGAGATATAATAGACATATAACATTGTGGATGTTTAAAGTGTATATAACATGTTGATTTGATACACTTATATATGGCAAAAAGATTTACCACCATAGCATTAGCTAACACCTCCATCACGTCACATATTTACCATTTCTTTTTTGTCCTGAGAACGTTTAAGATCTGCTCTCTTAGAGATCTGGCTAGTTTTTCAACTTTTCCTCCAGCAGCCTAAGTTAATAAACAGGCCCATCACTTCCAGTGAATCCCATTATAATTAGGTTCCCCGACCCCCAAAGCTACCTCTACCAAAAGACTCAATTATTAAGACAAGTGGTGGCAGATTCCTTCGGTGAGACAAGAGCCTGACCCTAAGAGAGATATGGCCAGCATCAGATGAAAGGCAGACAGGGACACAGTTCACTGGTTTATTCTCAGACTTGAGATGCCAATTATGCCCTATGGCCTGGGGCAGAGCGGGGGGGCGGGCAGGAAGATCATGCTAGAATCTCTCTCATCATATCCCAGCCTTCCCTAAGGAAGAAGCAGATTAAATATACAACAGAGGGGGTTTTCCCTTTTAATACAGACCCAGGTATAAATAGGGCAGCACCATTAGGATCCTGATTTACCCCCCACCATCATGTTCCCCAAACCATCTGGCATGGCAAGGTGCATTTGGGGAGATACTGGGGGGAAGCCGTATTCAGAGCTAGCTGGGCTGAGGCAGCAGAAGGAACACACAGCTCAGTCCAGGGAAGTCCCACTTCCCTCTGTAGTCTGACTTCAGTTCCTTCACTGTGAACCCACCTGAAAATAGGAATGAGTGGAGGGGTCCCAGCCTGGGATCAGGAGACATCCAGTGCTTAACTATGCAGAAGGTAGCACCAAAGGGTGTTTGTTGAGAGCACTGACTGAGGGGTGGGAGGCAGGCATGGGGGGGCATTCATCAGCTCTGAGTTAGAAGTTCATTGCATGGGGGTCGGGGGAGGGAGTTGAGCATCGCGTGAGCATCAAGGGGACAAAGAGCCAGACTACAGTTATGCCAGCTGGGGTGAAGTGCAGGGAAATGGGACTCATGGGCCAGGGGAGTCCAGCCTCCAGACCCCCGGAAATGGAGAAGGAATACGGTTTGACCGTGATGAGCAGACTCTCCCCTGGCTCCACAGTCCCAGGAGACGATAAATATGATGGCTTCAAAGCCTCAGCACCAAATGTGCCCCACCTGGGGCTCCCTCATTGTCCCTCCCACCCCTGAAGCTCTCAGCTGCTAAAGCAGACGGGGCCCAGTTCAAACCCAAACTTCTGGTTCGTCTGGCCAAAGTCAGCGGACGCCACGTCCCATAAGGGCAGAAATCCCACTCGGGAAGAGCTGAACTGGAAGAGGGTCTTCGTCTGTCCCTTCCGGAGCTGACCGTGGGAAGACACGGATGCTGAGTCAGGGGGAGGGCAGCCACAGCCTCCTGCCCTGCTCTGGCCAGCCCCTCACCTCCCCCCACCTTACCCTGCAGCCATCATAGGGGACAGTGATGGTGGCTGCTGCCGTCTGGTTGAAGGACAGCTCCTCCCCGTTGGTCCCAAGGAAACTGACAGAGCGGCCATGGTCTCCTGCAGCTTCGTCCAGCCAGGCGGCCGAGTTCTGGCAGGAGTATGTGAAGCTCTGGCGGGCTGTGGCACTCAGCAACTTCAGGAAGGTCAACTGTACCACACTCACCGGGGCCCCATCAGCATCCACGTAGGAGAACTGGAGGTGGGACAAAGGGGAGGTGAGGGTGCTCCATTCGCCTCTACTCTTTCTGAGGTACCCACCTCCCAGGATCTCCACCCACTGCAGACCTGTGCGCCCTACCATGTCCTCATCTTTATCAGCCCCACCAGCCATCCGGCCGTCCATGGTTCTCTTGCCAGCCCCTAGGCACGTGTGGCTACTGAGCCCTTGAAATGCAGCCAGTGAGACTGAGAAAGTTTTCAAAACTTTATTTAAATTTTAATTTTTTTCTGTTGGCACTCATTTTTTAAAAACCGAAGTAGAGTTGATTTACAATGTCGTGTTATTTTCAGATTTACAGTGAAAAGATTTAGTTATTTGTGTGTGTGTATATATATATACACATCTACTCATATATATATTATTTTTCAGATTCTTTTCCATTATAGGTTATTACAAGATATTGAATATAGTTCCCTGTGCTATACAGTAGGTCCTCATTGTTCATCTATTTTATATATAGCAGTATGTATCTGTTAATCTCAAACTCCTAATTGATCCCTCCCTCCCCTTTTCCCTTTGGTAACTGTAAGTTTGTTTTCTATGTCTGTAAGTCTATTTCTGTTTTGTAAATAAGTTCATCTGTATCATTTTTTTTAGATTCCACATGTAAGTGATATCATATATTTGTCTTTCTCTGTCTGACCTACTACACTTAGTATGATAATCTCTAGGTCCATCCATTTAAATTTTAATTTTTTATTTAATTATTTAATTTAAAACTTGTAATGTTAATTGATAACTAATGACTGAGCTTCAATCCATTTATCAGAAAACTGAGGTTTGGACCAACTTGAGGATGTGAATCTACTTTTTCAACTGCAAGTTTTATGCAACCTAAGTACTTCCAAGGAAAGTTAGTGTCCAAATTACGATGTGCTATAAATATAAAATATGCACCAGACTCTGAAGAACTCAGAGGGGAAAAGTTTAAAATGCCTCAATAATCTTTATATTGATATGACAATATTTTGGATATATTGGGTTACATAAAATATATTATTAACTTATCACTGGCTTGAGATAACTGGCTTGGTAACGTGTCCTGGCTTCCTTCTCTTCCCTATACTATTTCATGTTCCACAACTGATGTCTTCTGGAATCACGTCCCAGATAAATCCCTTGCAATTGAGTCTTTGCCTCAGGGTCTGTTTCAGGGGAACCCAAACCAAGATACCCCCTGACATTATATGATAGCTTTGTTTCCTTGGTTATTGTCTGTCGGCTTCCTTGGTCATATTCCCAGTAGAATATCAACTTCATGAAGTTAGGAGCTTTTCTTTGGTGCTATGTTCCCAATGTTTAGCATACACATATATGTTACATAAACAAATCTCAAATGAACCCAAGATTCCACTCCATCCCGTAAACCTGACCTTCTTCCCATTTACATATCTCAGAACCTCACTAGACATCAGTCCCTCAAACCAGGAACCTGGGTGTCATCCCTATCTCTTCCCTCCCCTCCATCTCATCAATTACTCATCTCATCAATTACTGACCTCATCAATTACTATTGATAGGTCCTATTCACGTGCCATCTCATCAGTTGACTTGTCATCTCATCAATTACTAGGTCGTACTGACTTGCCCTCTTAGAGGTTGTTCTAAGCCATGCCCTCCTCTCCATCCCCATAGCACCAGCTCCAGCCTGGTCCCTTCCTTGCTCTCTTGGACCAACACATCAGTCTTCTGGGTCTCCCAGCCTCCAATTTCCCCATCACCACCACCAGCAGCTCAGAGGCATTTTTCTATCACAGAGATTTAATCTCGGTGCCTCCCTCACTTAAAAACATTCCATGGCCCCCTACTGCTCATAGATCTTTCTGAGAAAGTGGGTCTAGCTCACACCCACCTCCTCAGCCTCTTCTCCTACCACATTCCCCCCCACACTCTCTAGAGCACGTTTTCTTTATATTTACCAGGCCCTCTCTTGACTCTAGGCCTTTGTATATCCTGTTCCATCTGCCTGGAACACTATGCCTTGTCCTCCCAAACTTGCAACCCAATTTATTCCTTAGACCTCAGCTGAGCTGTGACTTCTACCGGGAAGCCTTCAGGTCCTTCCAGCACTGCCTCTGGATCGCCACCATGACCTGTGTTTGCCCTATCATACATCTGATGCTGTGATCATCAGGAAGGCAAAGTGATTCTATCCTATTCATCTCACTTCCTCCAATTCCCATGCTGGTTCCCACCAATTTTTATACCATCCCCACCTTGGCCTCCAGGGCAACTCACCTTCTTCCCTCGGCGGAATGTGCTATACCAGCTTCCCAGCTTTTCTCTGGACCAGGAGGCCAGTTTCACCTGGGGGATGGAGGGGAGGGTGTAGCAGGTGCCCCAGGGGGCCACCATGTCCTTTCTGCATTTACCTCCCCACAATGAAATCTACTGACTGCAAATATCAGGGACTCTCAGTCTGTTCTCTGACTGTTGGACTGGACTTGGCTGGTGCACAGGACAGACCCAAGAGGCTGGGTGGTTCCCGCCTTCTGAGGCAGCCTCCACCAATAATTGATGAGAGCTGGTGGATAAATGCCCCGGCTCCCTCTCCCCGAGGTGGGGGACAGCTCCCAGGAGCCTAGCCTACACTGTCTCCTGGAAGTCCCCAGTGGAACTGAGACTTGGTTG
The DNA here is from genome assembly GCF_949752795.1 of Hyperoodon ampullatus. Classification (NCBI taxonomy): domain Eukaryota; kingdom Metazoa; phylum Chordata; class Mammalia; order Artiodactyla; family Ziphiidae; genus Hyperoodon; species Hyperoodon ampullatus. Next base: position 32,001,669 of record NC_136917.1, read on the forward strand.
TCCAATGTGATGTTTTAACAGCACACCCCTTATTGGCTGCCTCCCCTGGCCCCTCTCACTTACCCCTCCTGGGATCACCTCCTAAATAAATGACTTGCCCTTGTCAAACCCTCATCTCAGGGTCTGTGTCTGGGGAACACAAACCAAGAATGTTCCTCACTCCCTGCCCCAGCCTCTCTCTGGGCAGAAGGAAGATGAGCTGGTGAGAGATCAGGCCTCAGGTGTCAGCAACTGTTTAGAGATCAAGCCCTGCCCTCAAGCCCCCATAAATTGGGTGGGGGTGAGCTCATCTAAATTTGCATCCACTAGGGTATCTGAGTTCCCACGAAACCAGGGCTCTGACCAGTAAAAAATAAGAATAAATAAGAAGGACATTATTGGGTACTTTTGCAGGCCTGTGCTGACAGCGTGTTTTACCTGCAGTAGAGGTATTAACACAGCGACGCACATAGTCAGTGTTCAATCAGTGTCCCCTGATATGTTCGTTGGCACCTCAATGGCACAACCACCCTATGAGGTAGATATTTTCTTGAACCCCACTTTACAGATGAAAAAACTGAGGTGACAGATCTGGATTCCAGTCTGATCAGTCCAGGGTCCAGAAGCTCACTGCTCACCCACTGCCCTCTATAGCTAAGCCTGGTGCTTGGTGTCAGAGGCTGTTAGGCTCAGGGCTCCCTGATGGAGAACCCCAGGATTTCTGGGGAACCAGGTGGAGGGCAGGGAGCCCATGGGGCCTATAAGACAGCAGGTTAGGAGGCACAATAGAGCGTGGATAAGGGCTGGGACAAGAGCCAGACTGTCGTGGGTAATCTTGTCCCTCTCTGTGCCTCAGTTTCCCTGTCTGGGGGATGATAACAAAATTGTATTTTTTTAATTGAAGTATAGTTGATTTACAATGTTGTGTTAGTTTCAGGTTACAGAAAAGTGATTCAGTTATACATACATACATATCTATTTTTTTCAGATTCTTTCCCCTTATAGGTTATTACAAAATATTAAGTATAGTTCCCTGTGCTACACAGTAGGTCCTTGTTGGTTATCTATTTTAGGGATGATAACAGAATGGCCACATTGGTGGTTGTTAATGCAGCCAAGCGCTTAGGGCTGGCACACATACCTGCTATTTCAAGGTTCTCCATCATTATTGATTTCTTTACTAGATTTTCTTATCTGTCTTTCTCCATAGAAAATGAGCTCCATAAAAGCAAAGCAGTTTGTTTTTTTGTTTTTTTGTTTTTGGATTCTCTGCTATAACCCCAGCATTTCAAGGAGTTGGCATATAGTAGGTGCTCAACAGATGTTAGTTGACGGAAAAATAAAGTCCCAGTCAACGCCTGGTGTGTGTGTGTGGACAGGGTATGAATGAAACGGTTTCCAGAGTCTGGTCCCTCCTTCCACCACCACCACCTCCCACTTCACCCCCAGAGGTACTCACGGTCTCAAACTTCTTGTCTGGGTAAAGGCAGGTCTCTCCTCCCGCCGTGAAGTTGCAGAAAACCCTGAGCGCATCCCGCGCGCAGCCCTGATTGGGGTCAATCCAGTATTCCCCTGCCGCAGAGCCAGGTAGGGCGGATGAGCCGGGCGGACCCCAAGGCTCCCCGCCCGCCGGGGGAGGGACGGAACCTCACCGTCGGGCAAATGCGGGTAGTTGCGGTGCAACTCGCCGCACACGAGGCCCGGGTTCTCAGCCGTGCCCGGAGGGCGTCGCAGCTGCTCCAGCTCGAAGCTCAGCGATGTGATCGAGGCCAGCACCTCCTCCAGGCCGCCCTCCGGGACTCCTGGGCCCGGGACCGAGCGCCGGCGCCGGCGCAGCCTGTGCAGCTCCGCAGACGGACCCTGGGTGGAGGTGGGGATGGAGGAGAAGAGGAGATCAGAGACACAGGAGGAAGAGACAGAGAGAGAGGGGCAGAAATGAAAGACGTGGGGGGCAGAAAGACACAGGGGTAGGGGGAGAGGAGAAAGGGGAGGGAGAGATAGAGACAGGGACGGGGGAGATAGACAGTCAGAAACAGAGGGAGACACGGGAAGGAGAGAGACAGAAAGGCTCAGAGATGGGGAGAGGATAAAAAGAGACAGAACCACAAAGTCAGGCAAAGGAGAGAGAGAGAGACAAGGACAGAGAGAGACAGAGAGAGGGGGCGCCCGGAACAGAGAAACGAAGATAAAATAGTGAAACAAGTGTTTGAGATAGAGACAGAGAAAGGCCGGGAGAGATGGACCTACGAGATACGGTCAGAGCCCCCATGGATGTCCTCCCCAACGCCCTACACACAGCCCAGATCCTCCTTCAGCTTTTGGGCCACCTCCCACCCCACCTGCACCCCCTGAACACTTGGTGTTCCGCCCAGTTCTGGGCACTGAGGGACCCAAGGGGGACACACTCCAACATAGTCCCTGGGTAACTCACCTGGGGGCCGGGGGGACCTGGGGGTCCAGTGTCTCCGCGGGGACCTTGGGATCCCTGTAGGGAGAAGTCATTTGGGTGTGAACTCTGTCGATGGAGACCACTGCCTGCCAACACACACACACACACACACACACACACAGCACTGGGGGTAAGGACATGCAATTTTCAGCACCAAGCATAAACTGCAAATGTTCCTTCTATATGTGAACATCTCTGAAGTCATCATCTTAACATCTGTGACAAGTCATAGTTTACTTGGTAGAACTGTTTTCTTCCGTAGCAGTTTATAAAATAATGGCTCATCTTACACTGGATGGCATCTTAGATTTGATGAAATACAATGGTAGGTGTTGAAGAAATACTTGTTGAATGCCTGCCTGACTGAATAGATAAATGAATGAATGCAAAGGCCCTGAGGGTTCTGGCGCAGTGAAGGGGGCTGGGAAGCTGGCATGTGGGAGCCCAAGGGAACAGTGAGTACTCACCAGGGACCCCTTTGAGCCTTTCTGTCCTGGAGGACCCTGTGGGGTAGAGACAGGGAGAGCCGGAGTCCTGGCTGGCCCAACAAGGTGACCCCACCCCACAAATCCCTCATACTCACCACCACACCTCGGGGTCCAGGGTGGCCCAGAGAGCCGATGGGACCAGGGGAACCCTGGAGAAAGGACATCAGAGTCATCATTGGTAGGGTTCATCCCTATGGTCCAGACACATCCCCCAGACAGGCTTCCAGTTCCATCCAAAGAAGACCCCAAACCCCAGATGCAGACTTCAACCTTCAAGTCCCCAGAGAGAGTCCCCCATTTTCTCCAGACACAACCCCTATTATTCTAGACCCAGGCTTCCCAAATCCCCACACCCACAGTCTCCAAACAAGCCCCACTTCTGCCTCCCCACCACCCTCTGAACACAACCTGCCCACTCGAGGCAGGACACACACTCACAGGTTCTCCCTGGAGGCCAGGGGGGCCTTGCACTCCTGGCAAACCCTGATCCCCTTTCTCACCAGCCTCCCCAGGGGGGCCAATGAGACCAATTAATCCGATGTGGCCCTGGAGGATAAAAGAGGCACATGTGGGGGCTTCCCTGGTGGCGCAGTGGTTGAGAGTCTGCCTGCCAATGCAGGGGACAGGGGTTCGTGCCCCAGTCCAGGAAGATCCCACATGCCGTGGAGTGGCTGGGCCCGTGAGCCATGGCCACTGAGCCTGCGCGTCCGGAGCCTGTGCTCCGCAATGGGAGAGGCCACAACAGTGAGAGGCCCGCGTACCGCAAAAAAAAAAAAAAAAAAAAAAAAGAGGCACATGTTGGGGAAGAAGTGCAGGCGGGGGATTGGGAGATTTTTCTCCTAGAGCCTTGGAGTAGTGAGTTTGGGAACAGAGGAGACTCCGATCTCCTAGCCCTCTGGCTACAGAGGGAGGTAAGGGTGCAGGAGAGGGGAGTAAGTGGGGGAGGAGAATAATGGAAGGAGGTATCCTTACCTTTTCCCCCTTGAGGCCAGCATCTCCCTTCAGCCCTGGGAGGCCAGAGGGCCCCTGGAAGGAGAGTTAGGGGTCAGTTGGTGAGTCTCAAACAGAAAGCCTCAAGGTCCATGTGAGTGATTGGGGGATGGTCACATGGGAAATTACCCAGGTTTCAAATGGAATTACCAGGGAAGTGGTCATGGGGATGATGGTCAAGAAAGAGGAGGGATGATGAGAGATGAATGAAGGGGTTTGTTGGAAGATGGCCAACTTGGATGGTCAGTGGTCAACATCAATGTAGATGGTCAGTGTAGGCTATTAAGATAGGTGGTCTGTTTGGTCAATGTAGACCATGAAGATAGAGGGTCAGTGTGGATAGTCAGTGTAGACCATCAAGACGAAGGGTCAGTGTGGATGGTCAGTGTAGACCATTGAGATGAGTGATCAGAAGAGATGGTTAGTATAGATGGTCAGGGTTGACCATCAGATGGATAGTCAATGAGTGGTGAGTCTGCAGCATCAGCACCCATGGTCACTAGATGGTCACTGGATGCCCAGTGTGGTTCCCAGGGCTGGGACCTCAGGGACAAAGAAGTCTCTTACCAGGGGGCCAGGAGGGCCCAACTGTCCAGGAGGTCCCAGGAGGCCTGGTTCACCCTAGGGCAAAGCAGAACATGGGGGGCTGAACTCTGCCAGAACTCAATGTGGATGTCCCACTGCCCACCAGGGTCAGCTCCTCCTAACTATGGTGAGAAATTACAGGATGGGAGCACATAAGGAAGGCAGTATCCCACCCCCCCACCCTGTGCCTGTTCCCACCCCACTCACCACAGGGCCGGGGATCCCTCGAAGACCCTCAGGCCCAACACGCCCAGGGGGCCCTCGAGTCCCCACTGGGCCTGTCCTCCCTGGGGGCCCGTCAGGACCTGGTTCCCCCTGAAAAGGACAGGGGCAAGGGAGGGGGCAGAGAGAGTCAGGGGGTGGCTGCCTCCCGACCCGCCAGCCAAGAACCAGCAGGGAGGGGGGCGGAACTGGAGCACCCGTGGTGTCCCAGGCCTCTCCCCATTCTGATGGCCCAACTGTTGGCTGACAGGTCAGGATAAGGACCCCCCACCCCTTGGCAGGGGCACTCACCTTGGTACCTTTCTCCCCTTCTCTGCCTTCTCGACCCATGTGACCAGAAGGACCCTTAGGGGAGAAAGTGTGAGTGGGGGGCTGTGAGGTGAGTGGGTGCTCTGGGGAAGAGTGGGGCGTTTGTAGGGGGGAGCGGGGGGCTGTGAGAGTGAATGGAACAAATTTGGAGCCAGGGCAGCCAGGAGGTGGTGGTGGGGTACTCATCACTCACCCTTTTGCCAGGGGGCCCAGAGGGACCGGGTTCCCCAGAAGCACCAGGTGGACCCTATGGAGATTATAACCAGCAGGGTAGTTGAGGATGACGGTTTCAGGATGCCTTTTTTTTTTTTTAACATCTTTATTGGAGTAGAATTGCTTTACAACTGTGTGTTAGTTTCAGCTTTATAACAAAGGGAATCAGTTATACGTATACATACGTCCCCATCAGGCTGCCTTTGATGCGAAGACAGCCTTCCCCACATATGACCCAGCACCAGCCATCTCCCGCCTCTACCCTCAAGCTACTCACATTCACGGTGAGGCCCCAGAGAGGCAAAGCAGGTGCGTCTACAAGGGCCCTGGGTACCTCATTAACCCACTCTCCTGACCCCCCCAATTCACCCACCCACCAGCCCCGACCCCCTTCTTCATGCACCACATCCCCTGTTCCCCTACTCACCTGTCCCCCCACTTCTCCAGGGTCTCCCTTCTCCCCTGGGGGGCCGTCTTGACCCTGTGGTGGGAGGAACAAAGTCGGAAGGGGTCATGGGGGTACATGAGAATTTAGGGGTGAGGTTTGGAGGAAAGTGAAGGTTATTTTCTCCATCGACCTTGCCCAGGTGTGTGGGGGCGTTGTGGAGATGGGAACAGAATAGAGAATATGCTGGGCTTTCGAATAAGGAGGGGGTCACACTCACCGAAACCCCAGGGTCTCCGGGGGGGCCTAGGTCTCCTGGGAGCCCTGTGGGGCCCTGGAACACAGAATGATGGATAATTATATCTCTGAATGATGGAGTGTTCATTCATTCATTCAGTTAACTGTGCCCAGGCACAGTTCTGGTTGCTGGGATACACTGGTGAACAAAACACAAAATCCCAGCCCTGGTAGAAGGAACATTCTCGTGTTTAACGTGAGCTAAGTATGTTCCATGCATCATCTCACTGCATCCTCTAGGCTTAGGACTCACAGATAGAACTGACCTCAGAGAAAGGACTCGGCAAGTGGTGGGGTGGTGAGATTCAAATCAAGGTCCCTCCTAACCCCGAGCCCCATCGCCATGGTGGGAGGGGCTCCACCTCTGCCCTGATGGCAAATCCTTCATCAGCCAACTCTGACCCAGCATGAGTCTCAACCTTGACCTTTCCAGCATTGTTGGAACAACTCAGTGTGGAACCAAGTTTCCCCTACTGCAATGACATGTAACCACTCCATTTTTATATTGATTCATTCTTTCATTCAACCATTCATTCACTCAGCCATGTTCCGGGGTGCTTGTGGAATCAGCACACTGGAGGATGGGACCCCCCTCCTGGCTGGAAGTTGGGGAGCAGGTTCAAGGTGGCACATGTGCTCCTCCCCGAGTCTCTCCCTCCATGTCCCCCAGGACTCACCACGTTCCCTTTTGCTCCATCCTCTCCGGGGGGGCCTTTCTTGCCCGGGGGTCCAGCTGCCCCAGATGGGCCTGCATCCCCCTTTTCACCAATTTCTCCCTTGGGCCCCTTTGCAGAAACAGAGTTCAGAGGCGCCTGGACTCTCCAGGGGTCAAGGGTTAGCATACCTGGACTCAGGAATCTGGGTGGCCTGGGGCTTTCCTGGGGTTAGGGGTCAGAGTAGCCTAGACTGCCCAAGGGTCAGAGGTCAGAGGAATCTAGGATTCATAGGAGTCAGGGGTCAGGATGGTCTAGTTGCCCAGAGGTCATGGGCAAATTTGGGCTAGCCCATGTGCCACCCTGGAGTGAATCAGAAAAGGGATCCCCTATGGGCAACTCATCCCCAAGCCAGGGCTTGTGGTTTAGACCTGAGCCCCACCTGCCTCCTCAGCCCTACACCCTTGTGCAGTATACAACCTAGAGAACTTTGGGTAGCAACCCTGATACCTTTCAGGGCTCTGTCATCAAGGTAACGGGGGATGCCTGTAGGTCCTGGGTCAGTGGGTGACCTAGGGCTGCAGAGGTCATGGTGGCCCTAGATGCCCAGGGGTCAGGGATTCCCTGAGATGGGTGCAGGGACACTGGACAAAGTCACTCACAGGGATGCCTGGGATTCCTGGGGGTCCCGGGTCTCCAGGCTCCCCTGGCTCACCCTGCAGGAGGCAAAGTGAAGGTGAGGAGGGTTCCCATCCTGGCAGCCACCCCCAGGCAGGACTGGTTGTGCCTCCCCACCCCAGGCAGACTCCTGTTCTCTTTCTCTCTCACCTTCTCGCCCACTGCTCCAGGCTGACCAACTCCCCCAGGCAGCCCTGGAGGACCCTGGAGAGACAGCAAGGGGTACAGCTGGGACTGTGCGATCCCAACGGCCCCTTCTTGGGCAAGCCATGTCCTCACCTCTGAGACATCCTGCCCTCCCCCAGAGTCCTCACCTCTGATCTGCTGGGACCCTGGGGACCCCGAGGGCCTGGAGCTCCATGGGGACCCTGTGGGACAGTCAGAAGAGTATCCAGTGACTCCATGGTCCTTCAAAACTCCACTAATCACAAACACCACCCTTGATGCTGGTAACCCACATGATCCTTAAAATGACAATGTGATCTGTGACCCCCCCCAAATTGGTTTAATGGCCACCCCTGCCCTACCACCACCACCCCATTTTCCCCCATTGTCCATACCATGGACCCTACATCTCCAACTTCCCCCTTTTCTCCAGGAGGGCCTGGCATCCCCTGTGGAACAAAGAAGCAAAATTGGGGCACAAAGTGGGAAGGACCAGAGGCTGTACCCCTAAACTCAGACACCTACCTGCAGGCCACGGGGGCCAATCATCCCCACGAAGCCTCTCACTCCATCATCTCCTTTCTGCCCAAAGAGGCCTGGAGGTCCCCGGTGTCCCTGAGCCCCATCTGCCCCCTGGGAGGAGGACAGGGCAAGGCACAGTTAGTTAGGGTCTGCGTCAAGGGTTGGAGAGAGGCTCAAGGTCAAAGTCAGGATTGAGGCTCAGGGTTGGGATTCAGTTTGGAGAGGGTCAGGACTGGGTTTGAAGTTGGGGATGAAGGTTAAGCGTCAGAGATTAGGAATGAAGTCAAGGGTTGAGTCAAAGTTTTTCTAAAAACTTTGCATTGGGTGGTGAGTCAGGGTCAAGTTGAGGTCAGTTAAGGTGGTGAGGGGAAGGTCCAGATGGGGTGGAGATGTAGGGTAGGGTTTGAGGTTAGGGCCAAGGTAGAATCAGAGTTTGAGCCCGGGTTTGGGGTCTGCATTGGAGGGTGGGTCAGGACTGGGGTTAAGGATAAGACTGGGTCAGGTTCGGCTAATGTTGGATGTGAAGATTGGGTCTGAGTTGGGATTGAGGTTAAGGTCACAAGCAGTGTTGAGATTAGGGTTGTGATGGGTTCAGGGGGTGAGGTCAGGATTGAGTCAGATTCTGGGGTGAGCTCATATTGAGTGTTGGCATGGAGGGGTAGGTCAGTGTCAGGGCTGGGTCTGGGCCTGAGTCACCATGGAGAACACTGTCCCTTCCCACTGGGGATCCAGGGGATGGCCACAAAACTGGGAGCACTCACCGGGGAGCCTGGGTGTCCCACAAGACCCCGTATCCCTGTTGGTCCAGGTGGGCCCTGGAGGAGGGAATAGAGTCAAAAACCCCTCAGGTTCAAGACTGGGGGAGTGGAAACACTAGAGATGTCAGTCACTGCACCCCTGTCCACTCCCCTCACCAAGAAGCTGCATTTCCCTCCCCCAACCCTGTCTTCCTAGCTACCAACTCATGGGACCAGACAGAGCATCTGTCCTAAGTTTGGCCCATCAGGACGTTTGCCCAAAAGTCCCACCAGGACCCAGGGACTGAGCTGGCTCCCTGATGCTGTGGCTGAATTTCCAGAGGGAAACTGGGGGTGCAGTTGGCCCCTTTATTCCAGGTAGCTTGAGTGGCTTCTCATACTTGCAGGTGTCAAGATGGGTCTCATGAAGGCAGGGAGCTCCGTGACCTCCCCCTGGCCATCCTCCACATCCCTCTCCCCTCCCCGAGGACCACCCCCCTCACTGGGGCCCCCCACTCACCGCATCTCCCTTATCGCCTTTGCTGCCCTTGTGACCCGGGGGTCCCACTTCTCCCTGCAGAGGAAACAGGATGAGGGAGGACCACGCCTCCCTCTACCCCCATCCTCCCCCAGCCCTTCCCCTTCCATGAACTCTCTCTCACCTTGTCCCCATCCTCGCCAGAAGGCCCCACACCTCCAGGAGATCCAGGAAGCCCCAGGGGCCCTGGGATCCCGTCTTTGCCAGTGGGACCACGGGGGCCGCGTTCACCCTGATGGGCGGAGTGGAAAGGGGTATGTCGGGGCCAGGGCAGAAATGAGCTCCTGATATGTAGAGGGCTGAGTCTGGGGGATGCCTGGGGGATGGGGGGCAGGCACTTACCGGGGACCCCTTCTCGCCTGCAGGGCCAACAGCGCCTTGGCCTCCACTTTGGCCAGGAAGCCCAATGCCCCCTGCTGGGCCTACAGGACCGCGCTCCCCAGGGGGGCCCTGAAAACAGGGGGGAAGGGTCAGGGATAAGAGCAGTAGTGGTGATTCTCACTTATTGGAGGGTTTTCAAGCAGTCAGGCCCTGAGTCGGGTGGTTACCAGCACATCCAATCTATTCCCCCAGACAGCAGCCAGAGGGCGCTGTGAACACCTGAGTCAGCGCACGTGCCTCCCCTCCCCGCCCACATCCCTCTGGGGCTCCCACCTCACTTGTTGAAAAAAAAGGTTTTCCTGGCAGCCCACGAGGTCCTGCACGACTATGCTCTCATCTCCTAGGCTCACTCCCCTCCAGCCACACGGCCCTGCTCACTGCTTCCTCCAGCCTCAGGACTTTGCACATGCCGTTCCCTCTGCCTGGCACACTCTTCCCCCCAGACACCCACATGGCCCCTGCCTCACCGCCTTCAGGTCTCAGCTCAAATGTCACCTTCTCAGGAGGCCTTCCCTGGCCTGCCTATTTCAACGGCTCTCCCCTTCTCCCCTTTACTCTGCGCTATTTTGCCTTGTGGCATTCATCACGGCTGATCCCTTATCTCCCTGGCTAGATCGCAGCAAACTCCAGGAGAAAGAAGGTTTTTAAACGCTGATGTCTGGCACGCAGGTAAGTACGTGCCCAACGGATCATCTCATTCAGATTTACGATCATCTAGGAGATGGGACTATTTTACAGACAAGGAAACTGAGGCTCGCGCAGTGACATGACTGCCCAGCCAGTGAGCGGCAGAGTTGGCCGTGACCCCGACCTGTTTGGCTCCCCAAATAGCAGACTTGATGAGGACCATACCCAGCTTCCCAGAAACCCTGAGACCCCTGCCCCCTGCCCCACACACAGCAGACGGGTTTACACTTACGTTAGCCCCGACGGGGCCGGGGGGGCCCTTGTCACCCTTCAAACCAGTAGGTCCCTGAGGAGGGGATGATTCACAGTTGAGAGACTCCCAGAGGTGCCCCCGGGTCCTGTCTTCACTCTGGGGGGCTCAGAGTTCTCACCCGCTTCCCGGCCACTGAGGTTCACGGATCTGTCCCTCCTGCAGCCAGTGTTTTACTATCACATTTGCCCCTCCCCTGGGCCCCCTTTCCTTCTCTGCTTCACAGCCCAGCCAGACACATTCAGGAGGGGCTCCAAACGATACTCACTGGGTCCCCGGGGGCTCCTTGGGGACCAGGGAAGCCCCTGCGTCCAGGTGGCCCTTCCTTCCCGAAGGGTCCCAGTGGTCCCAGGTCCCCCTGGAGGAGTGCAGAGGAGGGAGGTCAGACTCCAGAGAGGAGGGCGTCTCCCCTCAATCTGTGAGTCTGGGCCCCCTGCCCCATGGCGTTGATTCTGAGCCTGGAGGTGCCGTGGGGACGTTGAGGGACCTTTGGGGTCACTTGATGAGATCTCCCGCGGGGCAGGGTCTCACCTTGGCCCCCTCTCTGCCTTCCAGGCCCGGAAGACCTTGTTCACCAGGAGATCCAGGGGGGCCTGGGGGCCCCCTCTCACCCAGAGGCCCTGCTTCTCCGGTCTTTCCCTGGAGAGGAAGAAGGCTCATCTTGAATGGAGGTGGCCTGGGGTGGGGGTCTGCCTGAGATCACCTCCCCCTGCCCCAAATATCCCCGAACTGGTGCAAAACTAGGGAGACCTGTGGGGTCCACTCTGACCTGAGGACCCACGACACCAGCTGGTCCAGGTGGGCCTGTCTGACCTTGGAAGCCCTGAGGAGAAACGTTAAAAGGAGGGGTCATGAAAAAAAAAAAAAAAAAAAAGGAGGTGTCATGGAGGGGAAGAAATGGAGAGCCTAATGGGGTCATGGGTCAGAGATCAAAGGGTTTCTCACCAATTCTCCTCTAGGTCCAGGGTGCCCACGTTGCCCGTCTTTCCCTTGGGGGCCCTGAGGGACAAGGTGGGAGAGAGTTGAGGCACAAACAAGGAGTCCCCCCACTGCCTGGCTCCCCCTTCCCCCCCAGCAGGGTGAGCTCACTTACAGGGGGACCCCTTGGTCCAGAGAACCCAGGAGGGCCTTGCAGACCTGGGAGGCCCTGAAATGAAAGCAGAAATCATTCACTCATCCCTCCCGCCTGCCCCTGAGTCCCACATAATGACAACAGCTTGTTGGATCCTTCCTGCAGGCCAGGCATGCGGTCAAGCATTCTATGCACAGGAAGTCATTTCATTCACCACCACAGCCCTTTGGGATGGGGACTGTGGTTATTCCCATTTGATAGAGTTGGAAACTGAGGCACAGAGAGGTTAAGTGACTCACCCAAGGTCACACAGCAGGTGAATGGCAGAGCTAAGACTTGAACTCACAGCTCTCTGACTTCAGAGGCTGTGCTTTTTCTGCATTCTGCACTATAATGTCTCCCCACCTTCTGGGCTTGTCTCCTACCCAGAATCACACACACACACACACACACACACACACTCACTCACTCACTCACTCACTCACCTTTTCTCCAGGGAACCCAGAGGCTCCGTCCTGGCCCACATCACCCTAGGATAGAATGAATGAGACTCAGGCTGCAGAACAAACTCAACAGGGAGGTATTGGAGGGGACTTGGTGAGCCTGGGGCAGAGGGCCTGCTTGGGGGGCCTGACCACCCACCCACCCCATACCTTGGGGCCTGGTTGCCCCGTGGCACCTGGTTGCCCCCTCTCTCCACGGGAGCCCTGAATAGAAAAGAAGCAAACATTGGAAGTGAGAGGGTGGGGGAGCCTAGGAGATGAGGATGAGTCCTCTGGGTCCCCCCACCATGACTACCTGAAGTAACCCAAACCCTCTTCCCACCCACTTCTCCTCTCGCAGCCCCTCCTTCCAGCCCTGCCCCCATTTTCTTACTGGTGGTCCCCGCTCTCCTTCCAGGCCTGGCTGCCCAGCCTTCCCCTGGAACATAAATTAGATGAGGGGGAAGCAGAAGAAGGTGATGGTGCAAATACATGACACAAACACACAAATGCACCCAGTCAGAGACCTGGAAAGATGTCTGCCCCACATTCACTTGCAAGCCTTTCATTCACACGCATGCATAAGTACAGCTTACACATGCAACTACGCAAAGATCACAGGCACCCAATTATATTATGATTGCACCTACAGGTCCACACATACAAGCACAGTTGCTCACACAGACACCTATTTATCACAGCTGCATGGTATGCACACATGACTGCATGCCATCACAGCATGCAAGGGGTGACCGCAGCTTCGAGATGACACTCGGAGCCTGTCATGTAATATGTCCCTTGCACACGTGTCTATCCAGTGTAAACATGTATGTGCATGGATTCATGTGAGGACACGGTCCTGATAAACACAGCAGTATACAAACCCTCATGTGCATATACACAATGTCCATTTACACAGCTACAGTGCACACATAGCGAAACAACACATGCATGTATATACAATCCCCCAGGTGTGCAGAAACACACACATATATGTATTTCCCTATTCTTCCACACACTTCGACATACCCCCTCACACATGTACGCCCATAGTCACACAATGTACGTGCAACTGGTGCCCTCATTCACCCAGTCACAGGCCCCTAGGCTGCAGCACCCAGACCCCATCTAATCTGCACTGAAAGGCACACGGGATGCACATGCATACACAGACACACAGGCACATTTGCTGTAATGCCAGGTGGGATCACCTACATGTGCCCTGCATTGCACATGGCAATATGTGTGCACACAAGTGCTTCCAGGCATAGACACAGTCACCTAGGGCCCCATGTGCTATCACGCACAGCCATACACTCTGTTCCTCTCATGCAAGCCCTTCCCTCTCCTCTGACCCCTGGATTGCAACTCACCCGCTTCCCTTTTTCTCCTAATGGTGCCAGGAGCCCGGGAAAGCCAATAGATCCCTGAGTAAAGAGAATGAGAGAGAAGACATGGGTGTGAGGAGTGGGTGACGTTAGCCCCTCACCCCATTCAGCTACCCCCTCTTTTCAGGCATTTCCAGGCCAGGGATTCCAGAAAGTTCTTTGGCTCCTCCAGCCCCAGTGAGCAGCCCCTCCCTTGCTCACTCCATTCCAGCCACACTGGCCTCTTTAATGCTACTCAGATACCAGTACATTCCTGCCTCAGGGCCTTTGCACTGGCTGCCTTTGCCTAAAATGCTCTTCTCTCAGATCCCAACAAAGCCAGCTACTCCTCATCATTTAAATCTCATTCAGACATCACCTCCTTAGAGAAGCCTTTTGCCATCATCCTGACCACCACATCCTCAAGTCATGCTCTGTTTATCATGTCCTATTTTGTTCCCCCTATAATATTTGTATTGAAATGACCTTGCTCATCTGTTTACTTATTCAATGACTAGGACATAATGCTCTGGTCTTATTCCCTACTGCCTGGCACATGGTGGTGGCTTACTCAATACTTGTTAATTAACTGCCTCCAGTACTTGCTTTCCTGCCCATCGTCCCTTGACCTGGGGGAAAACATCATATGCTCTGATATCCCCTCTCACCCCTAACTGTGTTTTGAATCCTAGATCCATCACTAAATTAACTGTGTGGCCCTGGACAAATGGATTGACCCCTCTGAGCATCAGTCTCCTTTGTAGCCTGGGGATACCAACAATACCTCCTTCACAAGGTTTTCGTTAGGATTAAATGGGATATGTATAGAAAGTGGGTTGTTTTTTCTTTTAAAGGTACTTGGCACATAGTATGTGCTCAAGAAATATTAGCTGTCTTTGTTATTCATGCTGATTATTAGTAAGCGCTATGGACTGAATGTTTGTGTCCTCTCAAAATTCATATGCTGAAGCCTCAGTCCCTAGTGTGATAATATTTGGAGGTTGGGCCTTTGGGGAGTAAGTAGGTCATGAGGGTGGGGCCCTTGTGAATGGGATTAGTGTCTTTATAAGAAGAAGAGGAGACTAGATTTCTCTTTCTCTCTCTCTTTCTCTTTCTCTCTCTCTCTCTCTCTCTCTCTCTCTCTCTCTCTCTCCTTCTCCCTCTCCCCATGTGAGGACAAAGACAGAAAATGTTCATCTACAAACCAGGAGAAAAGCCCTACCAGAATCCAACCATGCTGGCACTCTGATCTCAGACTTCTGGCCTCCAGAACAAATTTCTGTGTTTAAATCACCCAGTCTAAGGTATTTTTATTCTAGCAACCCAAGCTGAAGAAGACACTGACCTCAACTAAGCCAACATATCAGGCCTCCTGTAAAGTATTCATTGCTTGTTGCCCAAGATGCACTGATCAGTCTTGGCTAGGAGGCTTTGTTCTAACTCCCATGAATTTCTGTTCCAACAGACTGAGTTCTGCTCTTAGTTTTGATACCTTGAGTTAATCCCAAACCTGTTTATGTCAGTTGCCCTTGCTATTGGGGTCATGTGACTTGATGAAAACTTACAAAAACTGATGAAATGTAGAAAGGGAAAAGAAAGATATCTGTAAAATCTAGGTTAAATGGAAAAGACTCAGTGTAAAGGGAAGTCACTAAAAAAAACCACTGTCAAATTAGGCATGAGCAAGATAACTGCTAGATCGAGATACCAAAAGTGTGGAACTCAAGGAGGATTCTGTACTCAGATTTCTTCCCAAGTGTCTTTGCGTTTCTGCTCCACTTTATGTAACAAAAAACTATAAATCATCAGTGATGTAATATGGGTGTGGTTTAGGCAGAAAGACATGTCTTACCAATAGCCTCATTCATCAAAACATTGGCAGCCAAATGTACAGTTTTACATAAGTACATTCTAAGTTATAATTAATTCAAGATATGTAAAATATGTATTTTTTATGAGTCTCCTCCTTACTGACTTTTTGTTTGAACCAACCTCAATCATACCAAATAAGAAGGATCCTACAGTTTTATTACCACCAAAATCATCAATTTTATCATAATCAAATTGATGAGGTAGATACTACTGGTATCTCCCTTTCGCAACTGAGAAAATGGGTTCAATAGACTTGTTCAAGATCATTTAGCAGGTAAGGTGTGACTTACTCGAGGTCACTTAGCAGATAAGGCTGGGTATTTGAGCCTAAGTTTCTCTGATGCCAAAGCCCACATCTTACACTTTCAACGCCCCATGGGGTGGACAGCTCACACCCTCAGACCACAGCCTGGACCCCCAGATGTTAATCAGTCTCTGAACCCTGCCCTTGCCCACCACCCTCCTGCTAGCTTCTGACCTTAGGGCCTGGACGTCCTGGGTAACCTGGGAGACCCGGCACCCCAAGCTTGCCCTGCAGAGAGATTATGGGACAAAGGTCAGAGACTGCAACTTGGAGGTCAGTGGGGGAGGGGCAGGAAGGCTGGGGCATGGTTGCAGGGGTAGGAGGGGGGGATTCGGGGAAACATGGGTTCAAGTCCTGGCCCCTGCCTGCTAGGGGTATGTCCTTGGGCAACTCATTCAACAATTCCAAATCTCAGTTTCCTTGTCTGTAAAATGGGGGTAAAAATGTCTGTTGCCTGTGGTGGTTATGGGGATAAAAATAAGATAATGTGCATGGAATTGCTCTGTAATGCTGAGCTGGGGAACTGAAGGAGCTGAGAGCCTCCTGAAGTTGGAGATAAAACAGCAAAGGGCAGGGCTTCCCTGGTGGCGCAGTGGTTGAGAGTCCGCCTGCCGATGCAGGGGACACGGGTTCGCGCCCCGGTCCGGGAAGATCCCACATGCCGCGGAGCGGCTGGGCCCGTGAGCCATGGCCGCTGAGCCTGCGCGTCTGGAGCCTGTGCTCCACAACAGGAGAGGCCACAACAGTGAGAGGCCCGCGAAATGCAAAAAAAAAAAAAAAAAAAAAAGCAGAGGGCAGAAGGCAAGGGGCCAGGGAACACCTTGCCTGCAGCTAGAGTCTGGGGTATAGACTGGAGGGGGTGACCAGGTCCACTCACCTTCTCCCCAGCTGAGCCTGGGGGTCCCTCCTCACCAACAAGCCCCACCTGCCCCTTCAGACCTTCAGGACCATCCTCTCCCCGAGGACCTGGGGGTCCGGGTTGCCCCTGGAATAGAAAAGAACTCCTGACATCAGTCCCTTTGTCATTCCTGTCTTTGCCCCAGTTCACCCCCTCTTTCTATTTCCCAAGTCCCCCAGATCCACCAGACCCCTCCTCTGGAGGTCATCTTACCCAATCGCCTTTAAGCCCCACATCACCCTTGAAGCCTGGGAAGCCATCCTCTCCCTGGGTGGAAGATAGTACAGAGATCAGATGTCAGGGCTTCAGGGAAGGGACACAGCCAGAGCCCCATTACTAGGGCTCCCCCCTCAAGGAATCCCCTCCCTTCTCACCTTCTCTCCTTTCTCCCCCTGGAGGCCCCGGTTGCCAGAGGTACCCTGAAAAATATAAAAGCTCTCAGGTCCCCCCTCCCCCCACTTAAGAAGGGCCCCAGACTCAGTCCCCTGCCCTGAAACAGCCAGGAGAGTCCCAAGAGGATGTCAGACTGGAGGAAGGGGGGTGAGGGTCAGCCCCAGAGGAAATTATCTTTCCCCAAAGTCTGCTAGTATTGTGTGCAAGAGGCTGCCTCTCCCCCGCCCCTTCCCACTGGCAGCCTCCCAAAGTCATCTGTGTGGGGGTGTGCAGGGAAGGCCAAATTTCCAAGTAATTGATTCCCATCTCCCGGGGACACTGTGTCCACAGTTCCTTCTGGCAGGAGAAAGAGGATGAACATTCCAGGCGCCGGCTGCATTCTAAAGGCAAAGGAATGTTTCCCATTGTGCTGGCTACAATGCGACTCTGTGCCTGGCAACAAGGGGAGTCTGTGCTTGGCTACAGCAAGACTGCTCAGTGCAAGCCCAGATGCTGCTCACGCCAAATTCTGGGCTTGGGCCACAAGAAAAGCTGCACTTGGCTACAGTGTAACTGAGCTCAGCCACTAAAACGAAATTGTACCTGGATACAATACAACTGTGTTTTCACAATAGCATGACTGTTTCCAGCCACAGGGAGACACGATATTAACCGCACTCAGTGACTACAACAAAATTATACTTGGATACAATATAACTGTGTGTTTTGACAATAGCATGACTGTCTCCAGCCACAGGGCAATTCATTGACCACAATGTAACTGAGCTTGGCTACAATTGTTCTCTGGCCATGGCTACCATGTAACTAGACTCAGCAACAACATAGCCGTCAACTATATATAGAAAACCATGCCTGGCTACAATGGAACGCTGAGTTTGGACACCCACAGGATTTTGTGGCCAGCTACAATATAACCACCTCCTTGGTTATAGTGTAACTAAGCTTGTCTATAATGCAAAAATATGAGGAGCCAGCTCTTGGCTACCATCAAACTCTGTTTTTAGACTACAGGTAATGGCTACCTGTACTTGGCTACAATGTAACTGGACTCAGCTACCATATAGATGTGAATTCCAATGTCCCTGCACTTGGTCAACAGTGAATCTCTATTCAGTACAGCTCTCAGCTTGTCTTAGCATTTCTGGGCTTGCAGATTGTATGGCTCTGGGGTTGAGCTTTAAAACAACCCTCTGCTTGATTACAGTGTGCTGACCTGGACCTGGGTGTGATGTGTGTGCTTACATTGAAATGGGTTCAGCCTCTAATGGGTTTAACTGTTCTCAGCTACAAGGTGACAACCATGCTGTACTGTTACCCTTTGGCTTTTCAGCTCCAAAGTAGCTATATATTGTCACTTCTACCACACTTTGCCTGGCAGACTGATTCCTCTCATCACACATACAGAAGTTTCTGATAGAGCTGGCTTCCAGAAGTCAATGCTGATGAATCAACCCTATCTGCAGGGAATTCCCTGGCAGTCCAGTGGTTAGGGCTCCGCACTTTCACTGCCGAGGGCCTGGGTTTGATGCCTGGTCGGGGAACTAAGGTCCCACTAGTCACGCAGCACAGGCAAAAACAAAACAAAACAAAACAAAACTCTGCAGGCCCCAAGTATCACTTACCTTCACACCCCGAGGTCCAGGATAGCCCGGAGGGCCTGCCGACCCTGCTGGACCCTGAGATGGACATAAGATGAGTGCCATCCTGTTCTTCCCCCTCCATGTTCCCAGTGCCCTCATCTCTCTTCTCATTTAATAGCCCCTGACTCCTGGCCCTGCCTGCCAACCCTCATCCCCAAATCAGCCCCTCTCCAGGTCACTCACCTGGGCCCCTTTCTCTCCTGTTGGGCCCTCATGACCTGGGTGACCCTAGGAGATAAACATTCTAAGTTGTCAGAGACCTGATATGCCATCCAAATTCCCAAGCCTCCCCACTTCTCCTTCCTCCTTCTCCCAGAACCTAGTTCTCACCAGAGAGCCATCAGATCCTGGGAGGCCTGGAATTCCTGGGTTCCCAGGGGGACCCTGAAAGAAGATGAATAGTAGGAGGAGACAGAGGGTCTCGGAGCCTGGCATTCCACCAGGAACGTCCTTACTCAGACATACAGCTACCTCAAGCTTAGAGAAAAAACAGATGCTACTGGCCAGGAAACCTATCCTCAGCTCTTCCAAACTTGCTGTGTGACCCTGGACAAGCTCTCTTCCCTCTCTGTGCCTCAGAAATCCTCTGCTTCTGGGAGGGTTGAGACAAGGGATGTAAAAACAGTGTGAGAGACGTGCTGGGGTGGGGGACTCCCCAGCCACACCTCTTCCTTTAGAAGCACCTCCAGCCAACAGCTCCACCTGAAGAGGTGTGGGCCTAGGCAGGCATGAGGTGACCCCCTATGTCCTGCAAACCATTGACAAGTCCAGAGGCACTTGGCCCAGGTAAGCCAATCAGATTCTCTCCTGAAATTTTGAGGTAACGGATATCTTGCCTCATAGAAACTATGATCAGATAGATTTGGATAAAGAAACTGTAAGGTCATAAGGAACTGGGGACTGAAACAGTGACAGAGCAGCACAAGAGTGTGTGTAGAAACAGAAGTTGGGGTAAGAACAGACTAAGATGTCAATAGAAAGAAGCCTGTTTTTCATGCGAGATGGAAACAGATGTGCAGAGGAAGAAAGATGACACCAGAAGACCCGAGACAAAGGAATTTCCTGGCCCATGAGTCTTGGTAATATTTCCTATGACTGGCTTCTTGAGGGTTCCCCTCTCTCCTGACAATATCCCCTTCTGATCTAGCCTTGGTGCGGTTCTGTTTCTGGCCATCAACCCCTCCCAAGTAATGACACTTGGTAACTCTGAGCTTATTTAGGGAATGTCGCAATTTATCATTATCCAGGGCTTACAAAAGGGGCCCTGGTGGGAAGATTTTCCTGCAGGCAGAGTTGAAGGGAAAAGATGTTGGGGGAGGGGAGGGAAGGTTGGGAGAGTTGTCACTCACCTTCTCCCCAGGAGGGCCAATGGGTCCCTGGGGGCCGGGGATTCCCTGGAAACATTTTTTTAAAAAGAGAGAAAGAAAGCATGAGAAAGCGGCAGCAAGCGCAGAGGCTGGGGAAGCCAGGAGCGGTCTATGACCTCGGCTGAGCCCCACTACAACCCGCCCCCTCCGTCAGGAAAGAAAGCTCAAACCTGGGACCCAGGATTTCCCTGCTGTCCTGGGGGGCCTGGCTCTCCTGGAGGACCCTGGGGAGAAAGTGAGGGTTCTGTGAAGCTGAAAGGGATTATGGTGTTGAGGTGTCAGGGAAGTTGAAATGGAGGGATCATGGGAGCGGACAAGGATATGGGTGGTCCTAGGGTCAGAGTGTCAGAACGCGTCAGGGATCAGAACACATACCACATTTCCTTTGGCACCTGGAGCACCATCACTTCCAACTACACCCTGGGGGAGGAGAGGGTGTGAGACCAGGGCAGACCCATGCACAGGAGCCTGCGTCTGAGACACTGAGAAGCACAGGTGAAAAGGTGAGTGGGCAGAGGACCCAGGCAACAGAAATGGACACGCAGAGGAGAGAAGGGTGAGAAAAAGACAAGTGGGACGTAGAGAGACAGCGACATTCTCACCGGGCGTCCCAAGGGGCCAGGGGAGCCTCTAGGGCCAATCAGTCCTCGGGGGCCCTGCAAGGAGGTAGGAATGTTACTCCAGCATCACTGCTCTGAGGTCCTATGAGTCCTGACTCCCTCCCCTGTGCCAGGCAAGGGGCCCAGGGGTCCCTGATACTCACCGGCTCCCCAGCCTGGCCGGTGGGCCCCGGAGGTCCCTCTGCTCCCTGTGGGAAAGCATATGACTTGGGGAGGGAGGAGGTATAACCCTCAGAGAATCACCTTCTCTCATATCGGCAGCCCCTTCCAGGGGATCTCAGAGTCAGAGTGTGTGGCTGGATGCAGCCAACTGCGTATATGTGATTTGATTCAGGCCCCTGACCCCAATCCTGGACCTGCAATCCTGGGTTTAACCTCTTAACTCTAGTCCTGACCCCACAACTCTCAGCCTGTCTCTTTGAGCCCCACTGGGGTCTCCTGACTCTCCAGTGCAGACCTTCACCCCTCCCCCAGGCTCCTGTTCTGGCTTTCTAGCCTCCAAACCACCCCCTAACTCTCTTCCAAACTTACCTTCTCACCATCCTCTCCTGGGGGGCCAGGTTGCCCCACATGACCAAAGTCACCCTGGAGTGGGGAACACAGAGGGCAGTTCAGAGTCAAAAAGTGGAGACCAGCCCCCAGGAAAGGAGATGGGGTATGAGGGGTGAGGACTCAGACCCAGGAATGGAGGCTCTGATATTGGGGGTGGGGAAGGTGTCATGAACATCGGGAGGGGGCTTGGATATGGGGGAGGGGTCTCACACACTCACTCTCTGGCCCTTCTCTCCAGGCAGCCCTGGCAAGCCATCAAAGCCCTGATCACCCTGCACAAAGAAACATCAGCTGAGGGACTTCCCTGGGGGTCCAGTGGGAAAGACTCCATGCTCCCAATGCAGGGGGGGCCGGGTTCGATCCCTGGTCGGGGAACTAGATCCCACATGCATGCCGCAACTAAGAGTTCGCATGCCGGCACAGCCAAAATAAATAAATAAATAATAAATATTTTAAAATAAATTAATTAAAATAAATTGGAAGAAAAAAGAAAGAAAGAAACGCCAGCTGAGCTTTGAATCCTCTGCCCTGACAGTCCCTCCAAGTCCCAGTCCTGGCCCCATCACCTACCTTAGGTCCTGTGTCCCCTGGGAGGCCTCGAGCCCCATCTGCTCCAGGGCGGCCCTATGGGGGAAGTGACATCATCAAGATATCTACTACCATGTATCGAGCACCTTCCTCATGCAGTGTCTTATGCTGAGGGCTTCTATATGTACCAATTTTTTTTTTTTTTTTTTTTTTTGGTGGTACATGGGCCTCTCATTGTTGTGGCCTCTCCCGTTGCAGAGCACAGACTCCGGACGCGCAGGCCCAGCAGCCATGGCTCACGGGCCCAGCCGCTCCGCGGCATGTGGGATCTTCCCGGACCGGGGCACGAACCCGTGTCCCCTGCATCGGCAGGCGGACTCTCAACCACTGCGCCACCAGGGAAGCCCTATATGTACCAATTTGACCTCTTAAATATATCTCAAACCCATCCATTATTCTTTAGCCCTAGTGCCCTTTCTCTATTCAAGTTATCATCATCATAAAAATTAAGAACACTCATCTTCAGTCTCCATTAATTTCCCTGCTGTATGTTCCTCATGGCACTTTAAAACTATCTGGAGGACTTCCCTGGTGGCACAGTGGTGAAGAATCCACCTGCCAATGCAGGGGACACGGGCTCAGTGCCTGGTCTGGGAAGATCCCACC
This sequence comes from Hyperoodon ampullatus, assembly GCF_949752795.1. Taxonomy (NCBI): domain Eukaryota; kingdom Metazoa; phylum Chordata; class Mammalia; order Artiodactyla; family Ziphiidae; genus Hyperoodon; species Hyperoodon ampullatus. The sequence continues at coordinate 32,023,958 of NC_136917.1, forward strand.
TGCCGCGGAGCAACTAAGCCCACGCGCCACAACTACTGAGCCTGTGCTCTAGAGCCAGCAAGCCACAACTACTGAGCCCGTGTGCTGCAACTACTGAAGCCCACACACCTAGAACCTGTGCTCCCCAACAAGAGAAGCCACTACAATGAGAAGCCTGCACACCACAACAAAGAGTAGCCCCTGTTCACCGCAACCAGAGAAAAGCCTGCACGCAGCAACAAAGACACAACACAGCCAAAAAATAAATTTAAAAGAAAAACTATCTGGAATTATCTTGTTCATCATTTCCCCCAATGTGGCAGTCTTTTCTTTTGCATGTGCTGTTCTTTCTACTTGGAATGCCCTTCCTCTCCTTTTTCCCTGGTTATACCTCAGATCTCAGTTCAAGCATCATTCCTCTGCAAGTCCTCCCAGACTCAGGGACCTGGCCAGACTCCTTTGTCACACCCTCAGTGTACTGTCATTCCCTCTCCTCAGTGCTCTTATCCCACCAATGACACCAGCAGACCCTGGGAGCACAGAGCTGAGGCTCCTGTTGGGTGTTGGGAGATGGATAAGGGATGAGCTGAGGACCTAGGAGTCACTCACCATCTTTCCCTGTCTTCCAGGGGGTCCAAGAGGTCCCTGAAGTCCTCGGGGGCCCTAGAAGAGAAAGGAAAGGAGGAAGAAAAATGTCAGTAATTGCAAGGGTAACCCCAGCCCCTTTGCCATTTTCCCCAGCTAGCACTTTATCCTGTAACCCTGTGAGAAGACCCTTCCCATCAACCCTGTCCCCACCCCCACCAATCTCACCTGTGGCCCCATTTCTCCCATCTCTCCTTTCAGACCTGGATACCCAGGGAGACCCTTGGAGGAAGAAAGATAAGGTAATGCATTTAGAGGGAGTTTGAGTTAGAGTCATCTCCACTGATGCACTCCCCACTCCACGCAGTCTCCTTACTCACCACGGGGCCTGGGCGCCCAGTGAGCCCCACCAAGCCAGGGGGGCCTTTCATAGAGAGCTGAAGAGACAGGGGAACAAAGCCATCATCAGAAGTTAAATATCCACCTGTCTCCTGACTACTCACCAACTCCCATCTCTGGCATTCTCTCAATGTCCTCCCTTCTCCCCCCTGACAGTCTCCCAGTTATCCTTCACTCACCTGAGCCTGTTGCAGGACTGCCTGAGCCTGGGCCTGCTGGAAGGAGACTGGGGGTCCTTTGAGGGAGCCTCTTGCAAACTGGAACTAGGGGGCAACTAGTAGTGAGGGGAGCCTCCAGGAGAGGCCCCCCTCCTTGGTCAGGATTCTACTCCCCAAGGCTGGGCCACCCTATCTGCCTCTTACCGGTATCATGATCACAGTGCCTGGTAGACCCCGGATCCCATCAGTGCCAGGGATTCCTGGGAGGCCAGCGGGGCCCTGAGAGAGGGACAGAGACAGAGAGAGATGGAGGAAAGAATGGAGGGAGGAGGGGACAGAGAGAAATGGGGGGAGGGGAGAGAGAGAGAGAGGTGAAGGTAGAGAGATGGAGAGAGGAAAGGAGGGAGAGACAGAGAAAGACAGAGGCAGGGAGAGAGAGAGAGAAGAGAGAGAAGGCGAGAGAACGAGAAATGGAGGGAAGGAGAAAGAGTCATAAAAAGTGGAAGAGACAAAAACAGAAAGAGACAGACAGACAAAAGAGAGACGAGGAAACAGGCACAGAGACATAGGGAGAAAGACAGAGATGAAAGACACTCAGGGATAGAGACAGAAGGAGAAAGGCAGGGGATAGCCCCCCCTCCCAGAGACAGAAGAGGAGCCAGAATGATAATTCCCAGATGGCGAGGAAGATGAAGAGGCGGGGTCAGAGCCAGCTCCAGTCGCAGCCATGCTGCCAACTTGAAACCTCACTCCCCCAGGAGTTTACACCCCAGAGGAAGTCTCTTACCGGTAGACCAGGGTCCCCAGGGAATCCTGGGGGGCCAGGAGGACCTGAGGGGCCAACCACCCCCTGTTGGGGACAGAGGAACAGAGGTCATGACAAATGCAAAGTCTGAGCCAGGCTGACTTCCAAACCACCACTGACACTGACCCCATGCTGACCTTCCTACCCCATCACCGAGCCACCCCTGGCCCCTCAATACTATACTGACACATATAAACCCCAACTTTACATCTCAACCCCTATTTTTACTCATCTTTTGAGCCTCAAATATCCAATCGTCTTCAAATGATCTGGCAACATTACACCCCAGCTCCCCACCCCAGAGGATAAAATACCCCAACTGGAAGTAAAAGACAAGAAGAGGGGAATGCAGCCATGACTCACTTGGGGTCCTGGGTCTCCTGGAAGTCCCTCAAACTGCTGTCCCTGGGGGAGAAATAAGTGTGACCCCCATTCTAGCACAGACCCCGCCACGTCCTCCAGCCCCAGGCCCCTCACCTGTGCAATCACGGCCGGTTCTCCTTTTTCTCCCTTCTCCCCAGCGCCCTGGGGCAGGGGATGAAAAGAGAAGAGGTGTGAGCCCTGGAACTGAGACATAGAACTCTCAGCTAACTTACCTCCCACTCACCACACACACACACGCACAGGCACACATGCGTGCAGAGAGTCCACCCTCTGAGCTGTCTCTGCTGTCCTTCCTTCAACCAGTATGTTTTGAGCAGCTCATCCTCCAGTTTCAAGCTGGCCATGCTGCAGCAAGGTGAAGAACATGAACCCTGGGGCATAGTGTGGAGTCCTAATCCTGGAGCTGCCTCTCAATAGCTGAGCAACGTTGGGCAACTTATCCAACTCCTATGGCCTCACCTGAAAAGTGTGTGGGTGAATGCCGACTGTATATATCCCACGGGAAGATAAAGAAGCTAAAACAATGCTTAGCACATAACAGGCACTCAGAGTAAGATGGTTAGGATTATTCACCTTCTCCCCTGTCCAACACCAAAGTTAGAACCTAGACACCTTCTCCGTCTGCCTTATTTTCCTAGGCAATCTCATCCCTTGACTGAAGATAGCATCTCTCCGCTGATGAGTTCCAAGTCTTTATCTCCAGGCTAGACCATCTTCCTTGAACTCCAGAATTTTCTAACCAATCACTCGCATTGACAATCAAACAAGGGTTGCCAGTTTAGCACATCCAAAATGAGATCCTTGTCACTTTCCACCTGCTCCTCCATCAGGCTTCCCCATCCTACTCAGTGGTGCCACCGTGCATCTACCCAGTCATTTCTGCATCGTTCTCCACGTACAGCAGCAAGAGCAAAATGGGGCATGTCCCCCATCTGCCCAACTTTTCTCTATCCCTACCGCCACCACTACAGCCACCACCCTCATCCAGGTCACCACTCTGTTTTAGACTGCTGGTTTCCCTGCTGCCCCTCTGGCTCCCCCTACAGTCCATATGCTGTTCAGCAGCCAGAGAGAGCTTTGAAAACTCCCAAGTCAGATCGTATTCCATCTCAAGTGGCTTCTCATCAGGCTTAGGCTAAAAACCAAATGAATCACCCTACCCACAGAGCCATTCATTAGCACAATGCCTGTCACATTAGCATAGTATCTGTAGATAAATATTTGTCAACTGCACTGGGGTGGTGGGAAGGCATTCTAGGCAAGATAAAAAGAAAGCAAAAAAGAGAATGCAGGGCTTCCCTGGTGGCGCAGTGGTTGTGAGTCTGCCTGCCGATGCAGGGGACATGGGTTCGTGCCCTGGTCTGGGAGGATCCCACATGCCGCGGAGCGGCTGGGCCCGTGAGCCATGGCTGCTGAGCGGGCTCGTCCGGAGCCTGTGCTCCGCAGTGGGAGAGGCCACAACAGTGAGAGGCCCGCATACCACAAAAAAAAAAAAAAAAAAAAAAAAAAAGAGAATGCAGCTATGTGTGGCTCCAGGTAAGAGTCCCTCCCCCTGCACCTAACCCAGCCACCCAGACGCACAGCGAAGATCTGGAGCTCAGTCCTCCATGACTGTTCTGCTGCCCGGAAGTGGGGGCCCATGGTGGGACCACCTTCTTCTTCTTCTTCTCTGGCTAACTCAGTCTCCACGGTCCCCAGTTCAGTTCCATTGTCAGGGTCCAAGCTCTCCTGAGGACATTGGGACAGACCAAAGTTTACCCCTGACCTCTTCATTGTCTGCCACCACCACTGTCCCAGGACTTTCCCTTCCAGCCTCGTCCACTTCCCACAACCTCTAGGACGGTGATGTTGCTGCCAATGGCCACAGTTGTGGTGATGACCAAAGGCGTGGGAGTCGGAGGCAGAGTTGGAGCTGGTGTCTCTGTCTTGGGGATGTCAGTGGAGGTCTGGAGGAAGGACAGAGAGGGTACCAGGTCTGGGGTCAGGACAACCAAGACAAAAGGGAGACGAAGGAGGAGACAGACTCTCTCTCCCAGAGCACCCAGTCTAGGGAGGGGGTCAGAGGAGGATTCCCAAAAAAACATCAGAGGGGTATGGGGCAGGGGGCTGGCCAGTGCAGGCGAAGGTGTGCTGGCTGGACAAGGACAGCCAGCAGGGAGAGCCCTTGTGTGTGGAGGAGGGGCAGCGCTGGCAGGGCTGGAAGGCCTGGAAGGCAGAGCGGGGCTGGCTCCAAAGCCCAGGGGTCAGGGTCAATGTCCACCACTCAGGGCCAGACTCCTGGAAGCCTATCCCATATGTCCTCTCCCAAGGCAGATCTCAGCAGTCGGTCAGCCGGCCAGGCCTCAGTCAGAGAAGGAGTGGGAGGTCCTCCTGGCCTGGACAGCTGCAGAGGAACTGGGTCAAGGGCGCACAGCCCTTGGGGGCCCAGGTGAAGGCTAAAGAAGGGGCTGAGAAAGGGTAGGCTACTCCTGGGGTCTCTGTTCTAGGCTGAAGTGATAACCCTCTTTCTCCCCACTGATGTGGCGAGCAGATGTAGTGCAACCAGTGACCCTCCAACCAAGGACCCCGACCAGTGGCCCACACCAGGGACACCTACCCAGTGACCCCCAACTAATGGCCCCCAATTATTCCTACAGCCAGTGACCCATTAATGACCCCCAATTAATGACCCATGACAAGTGATCCCCACTAAGGGACCTAAGCAATGACCCATACACACCTACGAATAATCCGAATCATTGGCCTTCCACCAGTTATTTCTATAACCAGTGAACCATCAGTGGCCCCCCAATTAATGACCCCCATCAATGACTCCAACCAGTTACTCTCCCAACCAGAGACCTCTCCAACAAATGACCCCCCCACAATAAGTACTAACTAGTGACCCCCAATAAGGCCTACCAGTGACCCCTAACCGATCATTCCTCCTAACCAGAGATCCTCCGACAACGAATATCCATGAGTGAGCTCAACTAGTGCTCCCTGATCAACGACCCCCAAACAGTAATTCCACTAACCAGTGACCCATCAATGACTTCCCAACGAATTACCCATCGGGGACTCCCAAACTATCTCATCCATGATCCCCTGAAAGGCACTCCCCCAGCTAGTGACCCCAACTGGTGACTCTACTAGTGCCTTCTAATCAGTGGTCCCCCACTGGTGACTTGCCCAACTAGCGATCCTCAGCAATGACCCCGCCCACACCATTAACCCTAAACTACAGACACCAATAACACCAACAGCGGCCTCCATCGATGACCTCTAACAGTGACCTCCAACTAGGAAACCCCCAAACATCAACCTCAGTCAGTATCTCTCTACTATGATCCCCCCAACCAGCAATCTCTATCAGGGAGGCCTAATAGTGTCCCCCCAGTTAGTGACCCCCAATGAGTAACCCTCACCCATGACCCCAACCAGTCAACCCCAAACAATGACATGCTAACTCACGAGCCCATCATTCACCCCAGCCAGTGGCTCCCCTTAAGCAGTAGCCCTCATCAAGAGCCCCCTAATCATAAGGTACTCAACTGGGTGTGCCCCCTCTCTCTAGTCCCCCTGCAGACCTGGAAGTTGGGAGGGAGATATGATAGAGCACCTAAGACAGGACCAGACCCCTCGACAGTGATTGGTCAGCTGAGAGAAGTCAAAGGTCAGTTATTGGAGACAAGAGGAAGAGACCTTGGATGAGGCACAAGGGATCAGTGGGAATCAGAGGCCAGAAGCAGGGCGGTCAAAGAACAGAAGGGAGAAATCGCAGACCCCTTACCTGGTTCTCCAGGGAGACAGGAGGTGGACTCAGGGCCAACATTTCCTTGTTCTTCTTCTTCCTGCCCTTCCCCTTACGACCTCGCCCTTTTTTCTTCCCTTTTCCCTTCCCCTTCCGCCGAGGGGGAGGGGTTTCTGGCTCCCCCTGGTGTACCTGGGAAGAGGACTCCAGTCGGGTCCAGATTCCCTGAGTGGAGGCCCCATCACTCAGATCACCTGGGGTCATGCTGGCACATGGTCCATTGGTCCTATGTTTTAAAGCCAGGGCTCACTCAGCCCTGGGACCTGGGGTCAAGGTAAATCATATGATGAGGGGCCAAGGGTCAGTTATGTGACCTGAAGTCAAGGTCATTCATGCCTAAGAACAGTTTAAGGGCAGGGGTCACTCAGCCCCCTGGATAGGGCTCAGAATTCATTCATTCCTGAGACCTGGAGCCAGGGATGACTCAGCCAGCGACCTCAGGACAAGCCCCTTACTCACCCCTGTGGCTGTAGGATCCAGGTCGTCACAGCCAGGAAGGTACTGCTCACAGGCTCGGAAGGCAGCCTGAGGATCTGAGCTTATCAGCAGCTCCTGAATATCTCCCTGGGGAGAGAGTGGGGGTCCGGGAAGGGGTCTGCAGGCTGACTCTGACCCCCATTCCAAGCATCAAGGTCTGGTGTTTTTCCACCCAAAGCAGGCTAAGTATAGGGAGGGGGTAGCCCCACCATAGCCCCAGAAATCCCTCTGCCCCAAAAAACTGAGAGAAGGAAGATTCTATCAGGGTGACACCAAACCACAACCACAAGCCACACCCCACAACATCTGTCCCATCAGAGGCACATTTGTTCCTTCGCTCGCGGCACATGGTGACACCTACTGTGTGCCAGGTGCCCTTCAAGGTACTAGGGATAAGGAGGGAAACAAGATGATGAGTTCCCTGGACTGTCATGACCACATCGAAAACACATCTGTCACAGAGCCACACGACTCTCTGCCTTGCTGGAATCACACACCGACACAACCAACAGCGCCGTCACACATCACACCCTTATCCTCCCACCATCAGCCAAGTATGCACCATCACAAATGATCAATTCATGGCTTCACAGTCTCACAGGCACATGCCACAAAGATAAACCATGATGCCTGGCACTCCCTTCCTCAGCTTCCTGGTGCTAAGTTGAAGCTGGATAGTTCCCTTCTCCGTTCTCTTCTCCAGATTCAGGCTGTGGACAAATCTCCCTCCTGCCTTCTGCCTCAGTTTCCCCCATCACTGAAGTGCTACCTCAAAAGTCTCCTCCCCGAGGTCCTGGGTCCCCAGCACAGTAAGTCCAGCTGTGCTGATGAATCGAGGTCCCTGGCTCAATACGGGGGGCTGAGGATCACAGTCAGCCACCAGGGTCACCATCCCACCATCCACGCTGACCGCCACACGGTGCCACCTGCAAGGGGACAGTCTCAGTGGGGGCGTGCTCTCATCTCACCTCTCCTGGGACTCCCACCCTCCCCATATTCACCTGCCATCCGTGAGGTTGACCTGCTGGGGGAGGGGGCTGAAGGAGTCACCTAGGAGGTCCAGAGCCGGCCCCAACGCCAGGCCCAGCTGCCGGACACCACCCTCATTGTAGACGGATAGCAGGACAGACTGGTTGGCTGGCCGGCCCCGCAGAGTGATCAGCACGGAGAAGTTCTCGGGAAAGTGCCCAGCTGGAAGGGCAGAGAGAAAGGGGCAGCTCAGATGGCCCGACTGGGACCCGTGCTCCCAGGATGAACCACAGCCCCTCTCACCCTGACTCACCTTGAAAGAGCTCCCACGTGGGGACACCGAGAGTGCTGGCCTTGCCCACCCCGAACGCCCGGTCGCCCTGCGGCACCCTCTGGGGGCAGAGGCCGGGACCCTCAGGGAGCCCAGCCCGGCCCCCCCGCACGCCCAGGGCCTTCAGCACATCCACAGGGTCTGCTACGGAAAGAAGCCAGGGTGCGGGGCAGTTACAACAAGCCCAGCACTCTGCTTGAGTGGCTCGGGTTTGGGGGAGTCAGCCGCCCCCAGCTATGTTTGTGGGTCAGAGGGAAGGAGCAGGCCTGGGAAGCATACCCCCCTCACCACTCCACAGCTGTTCCAGCCTCATCGGCCTGTTGACTCCTGTTTGTTTCCCTTGGTTTTCAGTGAGAAAAAAAAAAAGCTGACCTAGTTCTGGGATGAATCAAAGCTTCCTGGCCTGAGCCCCAGAGCCAAACTGTCCCCCTCTCCACACTCCCCCGCACCAGCTCCCTGGGGCTGCTTCCCAGGCCTGAAGCCCCCTTGCCAGGGGAAACCCGCTTAGAGAGGAGGGGCTCCTTGTGTGTGTTCTCCCCACCTCTTCCCTGGGCTCCCCTCCCTCTGACCTCCTCCTTGACCTTCATCACTCGTGACCTCCTCCCTCTGACCTCCTCCTTGACCTTCATCACTCATGACCTCCTCCCTCTGACCTCCTCCTCGACCACCATCACCCATGACCTCCTCCCTCTGACCTCCTCCTTGACCTTCATCACTCGTGACCTCCTCCTTGACCTTCATCACTTGTGACCTCCTCCCTCTGACCATCCTTTCTCTGATCCCCGCTGATTTCTCCTGGCCACCCCCTCTGACCTTCCTCTGCCTGACCCTGACCACCTCCCTCTGACTACCACCTGACCTCTTCCCTCTTCCTATCCCAGTTTCTTCCATCTGACCTGTGGACCTCCCCATTGTATCACCGTCTCTGACCTTATCCTCTGATCACCTCTCTCTGATAACCTCCTGACCTCCTCCCTCTGACCCTCTCCCTCTCATCCCAGCAAAGGAAGGGACTGGTCCAGTGAGATCCTAACCCAGGCCGTCCTACCAGCCCCACCCGGTGCAGCCTGGCCAGTGCTAAGTGGAACCACATGGCTTGGGCAAGGATGGGCGGGGTCTTCCCCTGAGCCCCAAACTCCTGCCTGATCTCCCCTCCCCCCCAGCAGGCTGTCCCACTGACCCCCTGACCCAGCCTCTTGGCAGGAGCCAGATTCTGCCATGACCTCACCCTAGGGGCAGCTCTACTGACCTCACCATTGGGATCCAGGGTGGGGGTCCAGACTTGGGGGAGACAGGGGTTTGGATGAGGGCCCCCCCATCCCAGCTTCTCCTGGGTCGGACCCCTCAGTCTCCAGACTCTCCAGAGCCCTGTTCCAACCTCAGCTCTCTCTTGCCCCCAACCTCATTCTGCTCTTTTTTTCTTCTCTCCCCCTCCCTGCCTTCTCTCTGTCCCACTTTCTGTGTCCAACTCTGAATCAGTCTTTCTCTCTCCCTCCCTCTCTTATTTCCCAGTTCTCTCTCACCCTCTAGCTCTCTGTCTCTGCTATTGGTATTTCCCTCGGTCTCACATCTGTTTCTCTCTGCATACCTCTATCTTTGTGCCTCTATATATCTCTGTGTGTGGATTACTCCCTCCATCTCTCTCTCACTCTCCCTCGGCACCCACCCCCCTAACCCTCCACCGGCCCCATCTCTAATCTCTAATTGCCTGTTCTGTGGCTGGGTTGTTATTAAGAGGTATTTGGGTTACAGTCCCCTGGGGCTAAAATCTGGGCTCCCAGGCTCTGCTGACCACAAGGGTCACTCCCCCATGGAATGATCATCCCAGCTGCCCCCTCTCTGGGCGGGGGCCCAGGGGAGGGCTGAGGTCCATGATTCCACCCAGTGTGGCTCTCCCAGTCTCTCCTTTCACCCAGACTCCACTTTCTATGCACTGGGAAGGGGTCTCTCCTTGACCAACTGCTCATTAACATTTTAAAAGTCTTTCCCAGCATCTAACCCAAATGTCTCCTGCTTCAATCTGTGTTCCTTCTGTAATGTCCTTTCAGAAACCAACTGCCCTTTCTTTCCATGGCTGGCTTTGTGACAAGGAGACACACAAGAGGCATTGAGTCCTGCCTGCAGGGCCAGGGGGCGGCAGTCTGTCAAGCAACTGGCTTGCCCTTCCCCCACAGATTCTCCCCTGTGCTGGTCAGGACCCCATGGAGAGGCTAAGTGGGGTCTAGGATGTGGAAGAAGGCAGGCAGGGATCGGGCTGGGACATGACTGGGACCCTCTCAGATGAGTAGGAGAGCCTAGGTGTGAGTGTCTGTGCAAATAGGTACATGCGTGATTGTTTCCATGCATGAGACTGTGCAAGCACGTGTGTGACTCTGTAGGGACCAGGGACTAGCTGAGCGTGTGCTTTGTGGCGCGTCGATGTCTGTGAGGGTTTGGCCTGTGATGGAGGAATTAGGTGCAGTTCTTGGACTTGTCCTGGGGTCCCGGCAGTGAGCTCGAGGTCCTGCAGGTGATGCATGGGAGTCTGTGATAGTAATAGCTCAGACTCCAGATGGAGGAGTGTGGTTATATGTGAGAGTGTGGCCAAGTCAGCGAGTGGGTGACTGGTTGAGAACGTCGACTGCGTTGTATGGATGCCAGTGGAAGCATGTGGGAGAGTTTGAAAGTGTAGGTGGATGACAAAAGCTGTGACCGTGTGGCGGGTGGCTGATGGGGTTGCCTTGGCGTGGGCCCTAGGTGTTTAACGTTCTTCGTGTCCTAGGGGCCTTATATTCTGAGTGCACGCCTGAGACCGCACGACTGTGGGGATGTGTGACCGTGGGAGTGGGGCATAGGCCACTTTGGGATTATCCGCGTAAACACACACCTCCCTGGACTGCAGAGAAAAGGAGAAAGTGAGAAAGTGGGGGTGGGTGTGTTGGGGTCCTGAGTTCACCTTAGGGAGGGATTACGGGGAGGGCCTGACCTCGGGTATCTCAGACCAGGGAAGCCCCCCTCAATCACCACTTGAGGGACCACGACCTTCCCGAACCCCGGGGCGCCCCCGACCCAGAACCCTGCGGGGCGGGGCGCGGCGTCCAGCCAGGTTCGCGCAGCTGGGCGTGCGTCAGCGCTGACTCACCCGTCCGGCGGCCCCCGGGACCCCTGGGGGGCCCCTGAGAAATTCCTCAGAAAAAACACCCGAGGCTCGCTCAGCTTGGGGAAGCAACCTCCACTCCCCCCGACCCCGCCCGTGCTCTGCCCCGCCCCGCCCCGCGCCCCGCCCCGCCTCGCCCCTCACCGAGGCCCTCCCGAGGCCCTGTCCATGGTGCTGATCCCGGCTCAGGGGAGGGCGGGGAGGGGGGAGGGGGCAGAAATGGGGGGAAAGGAGGTGGGCGCGCGCTAATTAGGGGCAGAGGAGAAAGAAGGGGAATAAGGTGACGCTATCTGGGGAGACGCAAAGGGAGCTCTGAATCCCAGATCAACCCTCTTCCCTACTAGTCCCCGCTCACCATCCACCATCCCCCTGAGAATCACCCTCATGGGCAAGTATTTAGCCTCCCAAACCACAACCACAGTCCTCAGAGGGTCACCCAGAGACACACAATCACACGCATAACACAAACACGGTTATTCTCAAAATCAGCCCCCCATACAGACACACACTCCCCTACCCACAACTCAATCACATACTCGCCCAGGGGCCATATCCCATCACCCAGGTCCGTACAATCATCGTCATCTCCCACACCCTGCACACACAGAGTTTCACTCCAAATGGCCGCATGCACATTGTTACACACATGTATATCCATAAATTGCATTCATTGCCACACCCCCCCCCCCCCCAGGAAACAGGGTCACACGTTTCCCCGACCCCCCCCACCAAGCTGTCACACTCACAAACCGCCCAGAGTCAGACACTCGTCCCCCAACACCACACCGTAGCCACGCGCAACGTGCACGGCCCCCATGCACGCCCCCGACTCCCGACTCCACGCCGTCTTTGGGGGCCTCGATGGATCCTGCACTCCGGGTCCTATTTTCTCCCTCCCGGCTCACCGGCCTGCGTCCGGGGGAGAAGCTGCAGAGACACCAGGAGCAGGCAGAGGCCGGCCCGCGGCTGGCCCAGGCCCCGGCGACTCCCCATTCCCGCGGCACCCACACTCAAGGCGGGGGACCAGCCGGGGCGGCTGCGGGGCGCGGCGACTCCACGGGCTCGGGACACTCTCGCGGCGGCCGGCTCCACTCGGGATCCACAGGAGACTGCCCGAGACCCCGCCCTGGCCTCGCCCTGCGCTCCAGCTCGGGGCCAGGCGGAGCTCGCGGAAGGGGGGGTAGCTGACAGCTGGTGGGTGGAATTGGGAAAGTTTGTGCTGAGCTCTGATTGCCCGGCTAGGGGTGGAGCCGCGGGCCGGGAGCTGGGCCCTTCTTGCCTCGCCCCACAGGGTCGGAGGAGGGTCACTCCCACCCACCCTTAGAATCCGGGGTCCCAGCCTTAGCCCAAACCCTTTTCTCCTAACAGGCCTCGTCAAAGGAGATCTTAGTCCCATTCAAACCTCCAGCCTCCATCCAGGCCCTGGAATTAGGGGGTACGGCTTTATACCAGATCCTTTCTGTCTCAGCCAGGGCCCCAAATTCTGATGCCAAATTCTCACCCACCTGCCTGGTCCCACAATAAGAGGTACCGACCTCACTCCATACTTTCCCTGCAGGTCCCTAAATAAGGGATCTTCACCCCACCTCAAACTTCACCCCAGATTCCAAAATGGGGTCCCTAGCCCCACACCCAAACCCTCACCACAGATTCCAAAACACAGTTCTCACAGTTCTTTCTCTTCCCCAAACTCAGTCTTCAAATAAAGGCTCCCACCTCCATCCCTAGCCCTCTTCTGCCTGACTCAGTCCCCAGATGGATGCCCCAGCTCCATTCTCACACATGGCCCATTAAATCAGGGTGTATGGCCCTACCCTAAGCAGGGCACTGCCACCGGGAGGGGTGGACCCCTGCCATTCCTGGGGTGAGGCGGAACCCCCCCTCACCCCACTGGAACGCCCCCACCCCCATGTGAGGGGGCCCCAGCGGGTCAGGTCAGGTGGAGCTGTCTGTGCAATTGAACAAGCACAGACATGCTGGATCTGAAGGAGCTTCCTCAGGGAGGAACCCAAGGGGCATATCCCGGGCCCTGAACTGCCCACTCTCCCCGCCCCCAGGCCAAGAGGGAGAAGCCGGCAGTGTCTCCCTCCCAGCCTCTGGTTCCTCAGACAAAGAGACTCTGTGTCCTTAGGGAGGAGGGGGTGGGGCCCCATCTGGCCTGAGGGGGAGGGGGGCCCTGAGGAGGGGGAGGAGAGGGAATCTCCCCAAGCTGCTCCTCCTCTCTCTCCGGGGACATCAGAGACTAAGACTTTCCTAGCTAAAACGCTCATAAAGTTCCTGCTCTGCCTTGCTCTGTTGGGAAGTTCTTCCTATAGTCTAATCGCACCTTCTGACATTTCTGCCCATTCTCTTTGAACGGACCCTTCTGGGACCACACTCTTCTTGGTCCCCTCTCTCCAATCACAGATTCTTTGCCCAGAGTAGAGACAGCAAGAGAACACCTCCACTTATTCCCCACACCGCCTGAAACTCCTCCCAGCCCTGGATAATTTATCATCATAACAAAAGCCCCCAGTTTTGAGTGTAGCAGCGAGAGGACATTTTTGACATATAAAAGGAAGGGACTATATATAATATATATATATATATTTTTTTTTGGCGTTACGCGGGCCCCTCACTGCTGTGGCCTCTCCCGTTGCGGAGCACAGGCTCCAGACGCGCAGGCTCAGCGGCCATGGCTCACGGGCCCAGCCGCTCCGCGGCATGTGGGATCTTCCCGGACCAGGGCACGAACCTGTGTCCCCTGCATCGGCAGGCGGACTCTCAACCACTGCGCCACCAGGGAAGCCCGGAAGGAGCTATATTGAAGTGAAGGGATTCCCCCCAGCTGCCTGCCCAAAGTCCGTTCATAATTGGGGGCTCCCAGGGCCCTTTCATCCTGCAGGTGGGGCGTGCTTAGGAGGGGACAGATGAGCAGAGGACGGGTGGCGGGAGTCAGGTGCTGGCCAGCAGAGGTCACGCGTCCAGGAAGGGATCAACATGGCCGACGCACCCTGGACTGTACTGATCTCAGGATGCTCCTCGGGAATTGGCCTGGAGCTCGCAGTGCAGCTGGCTCGAGACCCCAGGCAGCGCTACCAGGGTAAGGGGACCAGGGTGAGGCTGGGAAGGACAGGGGTGGGCATGGCTCCCCAAGACCCTTAGCTCTCCCAGCACTATTTCCACTAGTCCATGACTTCGACTGCATTTGTGGGCTTGGGGAGGACCCTGGACACACGGAGGCCCCCTTCCCACCTCTGCTTGTGAATCATCCCCTCATCCAAAGAATATTTCTAATGCATCTATTGGGTGCCAGATTCTAGGTGCTAGAAACACAGCTGCGAACAGAATAGACAAAAATCTCTGTTCTAGGTAGTGATGTAGTGGAGGAGGTGAGGGAGAACAAACAATAAACAGATGTTTAAATCGTATGATGTGGCTAGTGCAGATAAGTGGTCAGAAGCAAAATAAAACAAGTGGGGTGGGTGTGGGTGATATTTATTTTTAGAAGGGCTGGCTGGGGAGGGCTTCTCTGAGGTTTCACTTAGTCAGTCCCTAAGAGTCCCCACCCCCACTCATCCCCAGATTAATGCTCCAAGATAAGCCTCTTAAGTGACCCTGACCTTGAGGGTTTAAGGAGGAGGGGGCTCTAGGTCTAGAGACTCGGCCCCCTGCCACTCTGGGATCAATGGCCCATGGGAACCTCTGACCCAGAGCACACTGGAGTCGAAGTAAGCAAAGGGCCATTGCTTAAGAGGAGGATGCAGGGGTGAGGGCATTGCCCCAGTTGGCAGAGTTGCTTCTCCCAGCCCTCTACCCTCGTCTTAGAGACATGCACAGCTTTGGGTGTGACAGTCTGGGTGCCAGTGTGCAGAGAGGTAGTTGTGCAGTGTGTGTCCCTGTGGGCTGGCAGATGAGTGTCTAACACTGCTGAAAGATGATGCTTATTGACTGCTTGCAATGTGCCAGGCTTCCATCTAAGTGTTTTGCATATAGAAAGTCATTTAATCCCCACATCACCCCGAAAAGGCGGACACTCTCATTTGCCCCATCTTAGAAATGAGGAAACTGAGGCACCGACTGCCAAAGGTCCTTGCCCAAGCTGGAACTTGGCAGAGTCTGGATCTGAACTCAGGTAGCCCAGCCCCTGGGCCCATGCTTGTCACTATATGTAGATGCATGTGGTCCCATTCATGTGTGCAGCACCTGTGAATTACATGGGCTCACAGACAACATGCAAATGTGTGTGTGACTGTGGGTGCAGGCGTTGGGGGGGGTGGGTGCAAACATGTGTACAGCTGCATGAGATCAGCATTCAGACGAACCCAGGTTGAAATCTCAGTTCTCACACTTGCTAGGGGTGGAGCAGGCAAGAAACTTCACTATGTTAAGCCTCAGTGTGTTAATGGGGACAATAATATTACCTATGTGTTCTGATTACTATTGCTAAAAGCAAATCACCCCAAAATGTATGGGGTGTATGGCATACACAGCTGTATGCCAAAATGTATGGCATAAAACATCTGCAATCATCTATGTCTCATGGTTTACAAAGGTCATGAATTTGGAAGGGCTCAGCTGGGCACTTCGGGCTCAGAGGAGACTGGAACATGTGGTCTTTCTATCTGGCTAGCTTGGGCTTCTTCCCAGCATGGTGGCCTCAGGACAGCTGGGCTGCTATAGGGTGGCTGAAGCCTACAAGAGTGAGTATTCCAGCAAGCAAAGCAGAAACTGCAACATCTTTTCCATCCTAATCTCAAAAGCCACACAGGGTTACCTCTACCATAGTCTATTGATTCCCAACTAGCCACAAGATTCAAGGGGAGAGGAATCAGATTTCATGGGCTGATGGGTGAGCAGCTAGGTTTTAGAAGAGCATGTGTGATAAAAGATGCTGAGGCCATCTTTGGAAAACAAGTCAACGACCTAATCATAGGATTCTTGTAAGGATTAGAGTTAGTGTTTATAAATGTGTTTAGCATATTATCTGGCATATAGTAGGTGTTCAATAAATTGGAACCTACGCTGATGATGTAAATGGGGCTATTCACACTTGCATGTGCATATTTGCACATATGTTGACTTTAGGTGTGCATGCATTTCTTTTCTCAAGCCATCTTTTCTGTATTTATTTTATTGTCTTACCTACTGGTTTTGAATTCTGTGAAGGCAGGGACTTTATCTTATTTCATGCAATAGCCTCAGCACTTAGAATAGTGCATAGGGTGTAGTAGATGCTCAATAAATGTTTGCTAGATGAGTGGATGGATGGATGGAAGTATATACACATATCTGTACACAAGTATGCATTTGTGGTTGTATGACGAATGTAGGTGTATAAATCTGTGGGTCTCCATTCCTCTGTGACTACTCATGCAAAATATCACAGGAACATGTAAGTCCACACACAGGGTAAAGGAACCTAGTGCCTGCTCCAACTCTGTTCTCTGTCCCCAGTGGTGGCCACTATGAGGGACCTGGGAAAGAAGGGGACACTGGAGGCAGCTGCTGGGGAGGCTCTGGGTCAGACCCTCACCGTGGCCCAGCTGGACGTTTGCAGTGATGAGTCAGTGGCCCAGTGTCTCAGCTGCATCCAGGGAGGGGAAGTGGACGTGTTGGGTGAGTCTGAGCATCCCCTGGGGTCACTCGCCCCCTCCCTGGCCTAAGCATAGATCCTTATCACAGCAAGTTCTTTCCAGTGTCTGGGCACTAACTCTCTTGTTTCCCTAATAACATCTGACCCTGGACAGAAAGGGTAGATCAGTTGGCTAAGAGCCCAGGATACCATTCAGTTTATTAGAGATATAAGAAATATACTGAGACCTGGGGATAGGGTGGATTTTATCAAATAGAAATTCTCACATATGGAGAAAACCATATGTGGTTGGGAAAATTAATTTGATGAGTCATTGTGGGGAAGGAGCATGATGAAGAAGCAACTCATGGTCCCTAAACAGTCTTCTAAGGAGGGTGTGGCTGTTTTGATGCAATTTGGGGTCAGAGCTGAATTGCTCATACATTAAAGTTGAGGCTGTTCCCAGCAGCCCTCTTCCCTACCCAGGGCTCAGAGTCCCCTATAACAAATGCTGAACTATATTTAAAGATTATCAATGCTTCACATTTGTCCGTCCAAGATACCTTGGACTACCCCTGAACTTGGAGTGGGGGAGGGGTGGGATCATTTAGGGAGTGTCCCTGGGGGAGTGACACTAGAAGAGTTGAGGGACTTCAAAGTAAGCCTCAGCCCTACCCCCTTAGTGAATAATGCTGGAGTGGGCCTGGTGGGGCCCTTGGAGGGGCTCAGCCTAGCTGCCATGCAGACCGTCTTTGATACCAACTTTTTCGGGGCCGTCCGTCTGGTCAAAGCTGTACTTCCTGGCATGAAGAGGAGACGACGGGGCCACATCGTGGTGGTCAGCAGTGTCATGGGGCTGCAAGGTGAGCCCTGGGGCTGCACCCCTGGGAATCCTCCCAGCGTCTGACCCTCTCCCAGCTGGAAGGATGGCAATTAGGTTTTAGCTCACATTCCCTAAATGTGCCTGCATTGAGAAGCATTCTGCAGCTCAGAAGGAAAAAGTTCTGGGATAGATTAACTATGTCTATCATGGTACAGGAATAGACAGGGGTGGTACAGATGCTGCCAAAGGCCATCCATATCCATTATCAACCCCACTTCTGGAAACCTCCCAAAATTTCTTCCAACCATCCCACAAAACTCAAAGGAACCATCAGCACTCCTCCTGAGGCGCCTTCTGGCCAAACACCTCCCACCAGGCTCCAGAGATGTCTAGATCTGGGACTCTGAGGTTCTGCAGGGAAAAGAGCAGAGATCGACTAATGATGTCTGCCATGGGCCTACTATGGAGGCCATCTACTTGTCATCCTTTCTCCCGGTCCCTTCCTCCTTGAACCTCTCTAGACTCCCTTCCTTTCCCTGGAAATTTCCTCGGATCTGCCCCCCTCCCCAGCAGTCCCCTAAGGAATCCACCATACTTGTTACCCTGTCATGGAAAAGCTGCATTTACTCAGCTCCATCCCTTCAGCCTCTCTTGCAGCTGAATCTCCTGATCTTGGAAGGGAGGGGGACACATTCACTGCTCAACAGGGACCAGTAAAGACCCTGGTGAATGGCGCTTGCCCTTGGGGACCCTGGGCATCCCATGCCCAAGTGGCCCAAGGGTTTAGAGGATAGAGGGAAATAGGAGAGTTCCCTGGGCTGAGGGTGGATGGAACACTGCCAGGAAGAGGTGGGACCTGGCACCCCAAGACAACCTCATCCTGACCCCATATGCTCCCATCACATACACCCATCGGGTTGGCCCCAGATATGCTCTGATCCCTAAATCCTCTTTGCTCTGTCTCCCAAGACCCCATCCCTCTGGACCTACAGAGCCCATCACCCAGACCCCCAAAGAGCCCACCTTCCTGTAATCCTCTCAGGTGTCGTGTTCAATGAAGTCTATGCGGCCTCCAAGTTCGCCATGGAGGGGTTCTTCGAGGGTCTGGCTGTCCAGCTGCTGCAGTTCAACATCTTGTGAGATGGGCACTTGGACAGTGACTGGGGAATGAAGGCAGTGATGGGACAGACAAGGGAAGGGGAGGAGCGAGGAGGTGGGGGAGCAAGGAGGCATGAAACAATGATGGGAGAAGCAGGGGCGTGAAGAGGAAAGATGGACAGTAATGGGCAAAATGGGGCAGCGAGTGTGCTGGGGCTCAAGACCCTCTCCCCCTTACCCCTGTTCCCAGCATCTCCCTGGTGGAGCCGGGCCCGGTGGCCACCGAATTTGAAGGGAAGCTCCTGGAGCAGGTTTCCACAGCCGAGTTCCCAGGCACTGACGCTGACACCCTGAGCTACTTTCGGGATTTGTACCTCCCGGCCTCCAGGGAGCTCTTTCACTCTGTGGGACAGAGCCCACAGGATGTGGCCAAGGTGAGTGGGGAGCCCAGAGCCCCAGGACATGGCTCAGGTATGTGAGGGGGCCCCTCCCTACGGAACCCCCCTCTCCTTGGGTCCCAAAACTCAGGGCTCTACCCCACAGGTAATTGTCAAGGTCATCGGCTCAGCCAGACCACCCTTGCGCAGACAGACCAACACCCGCTACACTCCGCTGACCGCCCTCAAAGCCGTGGACCCCTCCGGCAGCCTGTATGTGCAAACCTCCCATCGCCTGCTCTTCCGCTGGCCACGCCTCCTCAACCTTGGCCTTCGATGTCTGGCCTGCAGCTGCTTCCGTACCCCAGTGTGGCCCCGGTGAGCAGAGCCTCACCCAACCCTCCTCACCCCTGACAGCCAAGCCTCTTTTGGTTCACATTCATCTCAGGCCATACAGACTCTCCACTCGTTCATTCATTCATTCATTCAGCAAACTCTGCTCGACCCATTCTGTGCCTGGGCATTGCTGGGACCCCAGAGAGCCCTCAGCCTCTAGACACAGACCCCTCTGCGGTCAGGGCTGGGTCAGAGAGAGGGGACCCTGGGACTCTGGAACCCTGGGCTGAGGAGCCCAGATCAGAGAGCTGGAGTTGTGTCTGGGAAGGCAAGGGAGGCTTCCTGGAGGAGGGGGCATTGTTGCTGGACCTTGAAGGATGCCTCAGTCAACCTCTGGACTTTGCTATCTTTGGTCTGTGGGTTCTGGGATGATCCAAACATCACCATCCCTCCTCCCCGCCTATACACACAGCCAAAGCTGGTTTGACTAAGGGGTCTCCAGACTTTTCTGGTCACATACTCGATCAGTAAAATGTGTTTGTGCATACACCAGCAATGTATGTATATTTTTTCACAAAATATATATTGGTAACCACTAGCAATCACTGTATTTAATAAAGTTCAATTTCTTACATCTAAATAAAAAATTAAAAAGCAATAGGGTCTATCTCACACCTATTAGCATGGCTACATCAAAAAAAAAATTGCCCAGAAAATAACAAGTGTTCACAAGAATGTAGAGAAATTGGAACCCTGTGCACTGTTGGTGAGAATGTAAAATGGTACAGCCACTATGGAAAACAGTATGGCAGTTCCTCAAACAGTGAAATAGAATTATCATATGACTCAGCAATTCCATTCCTGGGTATTACCTGAAAGAATTGAAAACAGGGTCTTAAAGAGATATTTGTATACCCATGTTCAGAGCAGCCTTGTCCACAACAGGCAAAAGGTGGAAGCAACCCAAATGTCCATCAACGGGTTACTGGATAAACAAAATGTGATCCACCCATACAATGGAATATTTATTCAGCCTTAAAAAGGAAGGAGATTCTGGGCTTCCCTGGTGGCGCAGTGGTTGAGAGTCCGCCTGCCGATGCAGGGGACACGGGTTCGTGCCCCAGTCCGGGAAGATCCCACATGCCGCGGAGCGGCTGGGCCCGTGAGCCATGGCCGCTGAGCCTGCGCGTCTGGAGCCTGTGCTCCGCAACGGGAGAGGCCACAACAGTGAGAGGCCTGCGTACCACATGCTACAATATGGATGAACTTTGAGGACATCATGCTGAGTGAAAGAAGCCAGACACAAAAAGGACAAATACTGTATGATTCCACTTATATCATGTCCCTAGAGGAGTCAAATTCATAGAGGCAAAGTAGAATGGTGGGTGTCAGGGGCTGGGGGAGGGAGGAACAGGGAGTGAGTGTTTAATGGGGACAGAGTTTCAATTTTGCAAGATAAAGAGTTCTGGAGATGGATGGTGGTGACAGTTACACAACAATGTGAGGGTACTTATCACTAATGAACTGTACACTCAAAAATGGTGAAGATGGTACATTTTGTGTTATGTGTATTTTAGCCCAATTTAAAAAAATTTAAATCAATAGGGGTCTCATCTGAACCCCTGAGACAGTGTCCCCAAATTTCTTGGCCCTCCTCTTGAGAATTCGGAAGTGAATGGACTCTGGGCATAAATGCTGGCTCTTCCTCTCGTTCAGTGGGTGGTTCCGGGCAGGTGACTCCCCTGATGTCATCTTCTACCAAGCAGAGTTAGCAATAACAGTGCTGAAACGAAAGTCCTCTGGACTGTTTCATTTCACTTGCAGTTTTTGTTGTGGTTTGTGTTCAAACCTTGGAATGCCAAGCTCTGGGCAAAGATTTTTAATTAATGTTTGCTCTGCAGTTTTATGAGATGAAGCCACTCAGAACATCCCCATTTGCCAGGGACAGAGGGGAAGGGGCAGGAATCGAGTCTGGGGCTGTCCAACTCAGTCTATGCTGGTCTTTAGGGATCTCTCGTGATCTTTTCTAAGAAAAGGGAAACTGAGTCCAGGACCCTCAGAAGAGGTCTCTTTGAGTCATTGCAGAGATAATGGAGGCTATTTAATATTTTTTCAAGTCAACTCCTCCCTTGCCCTCTCCCATACTGGACTTTTGAAGCAAAGTTGGAATACCTGAAAAAGAATATATGAAAGTAGATAGTGGTGATGGTTGCACAAGTTTATGGATCCACCAAAAACCACTGAATTGTACATTTAAACAGGGCAACTTTTATGGTATATGAATGATATCTCAATTTTTATTTTTTATTTTTTTGGAGTCTATCCCAGTAATTTTATTTCACATGACCTGAATATTGATTTTTTAATTAATTTTTTTGGAGTGTAGTTGATTTACAATGTTGTGTTAGTTTCAGGTGTACAGCAAAGTGATTCAGTTATACATATCCATATATCCACTCTTTTTTAGATTCTGTTCCCATATAGGTCATTACAGAGTATTGAGTAGAGTTCCCTGGGTCAATTATTAAATTAAATTAATTTTTTAAAAGAATAGATGAGGGCTTCCCTGGTGGCGCAGTGGTTGAGAGTCCGCCTGCCGATGCAGGGGACACGGGTTCATGCCCCGGTCTGGGAAGATCCCACATGCCGCGGAGCGGCTGGGCCCGTGAGCCATGGCCATTGAGCCTGCGCGTCCGGAGCCTGTGCTCCGCAACGGGAGAGGCCACAACAGTGAGAGGCCCATGTAACGCAAAAAAAAAAAAAAAAAAAAGAATAGATGAAATGCAGATGTGCGAGAGGTCTTTACCCGGGAGGCTCACCCCAGGATTACATCGATCAATTTCCTCCACCTTTGGCTTCCGGTTACGTTGGGTTCTGCCAGTGGGAGGGGAAAGGCCACGGCGTTTGTCCCTCACGCTCCTTCTGTACAGGTCACTGTGGATTCGCAGCATCCCTCTATCTCAGCCCCAGCTCCAGTTTCTGAGAACCACTCCCTCCTTTTGCCCCTTTCAACTAAAGATGGTGATGGGACCCCACGGTTGCCAGCAGGGCGGCACGTCTCCTTACCCCCGACCCTCCCCTTAACCATTGTTCCTGTCCTCCTCACTTCCCAAATTACCCGCTGTGAGTGTGCTGTCTCTTTCCATCCAACATGCTGACTGATGTAACATATGCACTTGACAGAGCAGAGAAGCAAAATGCATACACACTAGCCCACCATCAGAATCTACCATGAGAACATTATCGATGTTCACTGTCTGCCTCACCCCAAAGGTCTCCACTGTCCTGAATTTTATGTCCAGCATTCTCTTGCCTTAAAAAAGAAAAAAAATCCTTTAGAACTAAACTCAATATTCTGTAATAACCTATATGGGAAAAGTAACTGAAAAGGAATGGTTACCTGTATATGTATAACTGAATCACTTTGTTATACGCCTGAAACTAACACAACATTGTACGTCAACTATACTCCAATAAAAAATATAAATTAGGGCTTCCCTGGTGGCGCGGAGGTTGAGAGTCTGCCTGCCGATGCGGGGGACGCTAGTTTATGCCCCGGTCCAGGAGGATCCCACATGCTGCGGAGCGGCTGGGCCCGTGAGCCGTGGCCGCTGGGCCTGCGCATCCCGGGCCTGTGCTCCGTGGTGGGAGGGGCCACGGCAGTGAAGGGCCCGCGTACCACAAAAAATAAATAAATAAAAATTTAAAAAATAAAAATTAAATTTGAAAACATATTTTTAAAATTCCTTTAAATAATTTATTTTAAAAGACACATTTATCTCCTTACCAAGAAGAAAAAGCCATCATACCCACCATGAGTGAAGCTGAACTCGATATTTATTTGCAGGTGGCGCGTACAGTATTCCAAACCCCCTACGTATAGACTCTTGGTGCAAGAAAACACCAGGCCTTCTCTCCCAGCTTCTCTTGAAGCTAGAGGGTGAGCATGTGACCCTGATTCCACTCTGCAGATGCACAGGATTTAGAATTGAGAGTTGGCCACCCACAGAAGGGGTCAGGAAGAGGAGGTAGCAGAAGGGAGAGGAGCGTGGCATTGCCAGCGTTGGCAGCAAAAGCCAGAGCCTCTGGTTGGTTTCAGGGGGATGATTTAAGCTGTGATCTTAGCTGCTGCCCTGTGCTGCCACTTTGTCCCTTTCAATCTTCCAAGGCTGGTGATTCCGTGAGCCCTCAGGATCTACCCAAGAAATTCCTTTGCAGCTTAAATCACACTGAGTCAGTTTCTGTTGCACATAAGGAAGAATCATCGTCAATCCAGATGGCAACTATAAACACAAATGCAGTGTGGGGAGTGATGCTGTTATTAAATTCCAGGTGGATGCTACTGGTGACCAGCAGAGATTGGCCAAAGCTCAGAAGGTGATAATAACCAGCTAACCCCTGACTCTTTATTTCTACACTCATGCCCCCACCACCTCATCTTTACATCCTAGCTGCTCAAGTCAAAAATCTTAGCGTCGTCTCTACTTTCTCTCCTTCACACCTCACAACTAATCTATCAGGAGATCCTGTTCGCCTGACTTGCAAAGTATATTCAGAACCAACCACTTCAAAACACCTTCTTGGCCCCTAACCTACTCAAACCACCATGATTTCTCACCTGGAATATTGCACCAGCCTCCTCCTCTTCTGCATTTTCCTCCCTGCCTATAGATATAAAAATATCTTTCAAAGAGGTAAAACATTCACAATGCTTTTAAAAATAAAACATATATATGAAAAATATTTTTTAAACAATTCTCTTACCCTCATCTTTCCTCAACTGCCCAATTCCTGATCCCCCACCACTGCCTGTTATAATTTGCACGAGTTATTTATCCAGGTTTTCTTTCTGATTATACAAGGAAAAAAAAACCTGATGAATGGATAAACTGTGGTATATACACACAAAGGAATAGTATTCGGCCTTAAAAAGGAAGGAAATTCTGACATGTGCTACAACATGGATAAACCTTGAAGACACTATGCCTAGCGATATAAGCCAGATATAAAAGGACAGATATATTGTGTGATTCCATTTATATTAGGTACCTACAGTATGCAAATTCGTAGACAGAAAGTAAAATAGTGGTTTAAAGAGGCTGGGAAGGGGGAATGGGGAGTTAGTGTTTCATGGGGACAGAGTTTTAGTTTGGGAAGATAAAAAGAGTTCTGGAGATGGATGGTGCTGATGGTGGCACAACAGTATGAATGTACTTAATGCCACGGAACTGTACACTCAAAAATGGTCAAAATGGTAAATTTTATGTTGTGTATATTTTATCACAACTTTAAAAGTAAATATGGAGTCTTTTAGTGGAAAAGCATGAATATTCACTTTTTTAAACTTTTTCACAAAAAGCAACATACTATACACATAAGTGTGAACTTTGTATTTCCTTGAATAATACGTCTTAGGAGTTTCTCACATCAGCCCGAGAAGACTTCCTCATTCTTTGGTTCAGCTGCAATATATTCCACTGTGTAGATGGACAATAATTTATGCAACTGATCTTGTTGACCTGATGAATGTTTGGGCTCTCTCCAATCTTTGGCTATGATAGAAATGACTGAAATGAATAACCTTGTGTTTATACTTCATTTCACACATGTGCAAGCATTTCTGTCATGGGATTACTTGGCCAAAGAAACTAAGCATTTGTAATTTTTATGAACATCATCAATTTCACCTCTACAGGGGAGGAGTGATGTCCACATGTTAGCATGCTTACTTCCCCACAGCCTCACCATACTGGGCATTATAGATCTCCCAAAGTTTTGCTGATCTAATGCATAAAAATTAGTATCTCACATTTCTCTTATTTTAACTTGCATTGCTTTTATCATGAGTGAGGCCCAGTGTCTTTTAGTGCATTAAAGAATATTTGTGTTTCATTTTTTGTGGACATTATGACTACAACTTTTGCTCAATTTTTTTTCTATGGGATTGTTTATATTTTATTATTAATTCTTAGAAACTCTTTACATATTATGAACATTAAGGGGTCTATAGTAGGAAGTGCAGATACTTTTTCTCAGTTTTTTTTTTAACTTTTCTGTGGTGGTATTTGGTCTTATTTTTATGCTGTGGAATTATTCATCTTTATCGTCGTTGTTACTTTTGGATTTCGAGTCATAGGAACAAAGGACATCCCCAGACTAATTTTTTAACACAGAAAGAAAATGTCACTCCCCTTTTCAAAACTCTCCACTGGTTCTCTCTCTAACTTAGATTCAGATCCACAACGATGTGGCCTCCTACACAATCTGATCCCTGAATATTCAGCTCAGATTATATCCCACTCTCTCCCTATAAGTCACTCCATTCCCAGAACACGGACCTCCTTGCTGTTTCTTAAACACTCCACACACACTTCCACCTCAAGGCCTTTGCACTTGCTCTTCCCTCTGCCTAGAATACTTTTCCCAGATATCCACATGTCTCCCTCCTTCAACTCATATAGGGACTCAAATGTCACCTCCTCAGAGAGGCCCCCTCTCTATCCCCTGAACGTGTTTTTTTTTTTAAATTTAATTTTATTTATTTATTTATTTTATTTTTGGCTGTGTTGGGCCTTTGTTGCTGTGCGCGGGCTTTCCCTAGTTGCGGTGAGCGGGGGCTACTCTTTGTTGCAGTGTGTGGGTTTCTCATTGCATGGCTACTCTTGTTGCAGAGCACGGGCTCTAGGCACGCAGGCTTCAGTAGTTGTGGCCTGCAGGCTCTAGAGTGCAGGCTCAGTAGTTGTGGCACATGGGCTTAGTTGCTCCACGGCATGTGGGATCTTCCCGGGCCAGGGCTCAAACCCATGTCCCCTGCATTGGCAGGCGGATTCTTAACCATTGCGCCACCAGGGAAGTCCCATCCAATTATTCTTAATTTACTGAAACTTTTTGGTCTCAGCCTAAATACCACTTCCTTCGGGAAGCCTTCCTTGACTCCCCAGGCTAGATGAGATGAGCAGGCTCCTCTGGGCCTTTGCAGCTTCTTATTTATGGGCAGTTCTCCCTGGCCCGGCTGTCAGCTCTGTGGGGACACATATCATTGAAATTCCATGGTGCTTTCAGACCCAGTAATCAACCCCAAACGTGATTGCTAAATTATTCTTTCTCCCCTTTTAGCAATAAGCTTCTCTTGAAAACTCTCACTGCCTTCAGAAACCTCCTTTGACCCGCAGAGGAGGCATGCGATTCCCTTAGGGATCTGGAAGCAAAGCCAGTTCTTAAAGCCCTGCGGAAACCAAGAAATGACCCAAGGAGCCGTGGCTGGGACTGGAAGTGACCAAACTGTGCACATCCCGGCATACCGTCCACGCTAAGAAGCTCCTGACACCTCCTACCAGAGCGATCAACTGTACCTCTCTGAGCCTCAGTTTCCTCATCCGTAGAATGGAAGAGTTGGTGGAGAGAAAGTCCCAGTAAGTGCAGGAACTTAGTAGGTGGACCATCAATGACAGACGTTCGTTGTTATGTGGCTATGGGTGTTATTCCTTGACACCTGGGTCCTGCCCAACCTTTCCCGGGAAGCCTCGGGCTGGAAGCCCAGGAGGAGGGGGTGAAAACAGAGGGCACACCTCCCTGCAAGGCCGTCCCGCCCGCCCCGGGCTCGCTGCAAACCGGTCGTCCCAGGGAGGGGAAGGCGGGCGGAATCTGAGCTGCAGTAGCAGCTGCTCTAGGCTAGAGGCCAAAGTCTACTCCCTCCTCCATTGACATTCCTGCGGGAGGAGGTCGAGCGCTACTCTGCGTCTGGCCGGTGGTTCGCTGGCGCCCTCTCGTGGCCACGTTCGAGAGGTTGGACTTGACCACTGACAGGGGCCAGCCGACCTGGGTGGAGCCCATAGTTACTCTCCCGACCTCCTACCCTCCTTGGGCTCCCTCTTTGTTTTGTTTCGTTTTTTAATTGAAGTACAGTTAATTTACAATGTTGTGTTAGTTTCTGGTGTATAGCAAAGTGATTATATATATATATACATATGTATATACTTTTTCATATTTTTTTCATTATAGTTTATCACAGGATACTGACTGTAGTTCCCTGTGCTATACAGCAGGACCTCGTTGTTTATCTATTTTATATATAATGGTTTGTATCTGCTAATTTGGGCTCCCTCTTAAACCTGGATTCAGAAGCTCAGTTCCATCTCTTTACCTGCTGTGTGACCCTGAGCAAGTCACTTAACCTCTCTGTGCCTCAGTTTCCTAGCTGTACAGTATTGGGCAGGACACTTCATTCTGTGATTTTTTTCACCTGCAAAATGGGTCAGTGGGTCAGTAGATTGCTGAGAGGATTCAAAGAGAGAGTCCAGATGAACGTGGCTACAGTAATTATCCACTCCATGAGGGGGGGTTTCCATCCTGTTCACTGCTGTGTCCCCAGCAACAAAGCCAGCCATGCAGTAGGTGCTTAAATTTATTTTATTTATTTCATTATTAATTATTGAGCAAATGCTTATCATTCTTCTTTTGGGGGACCTGGACTGGGGTGGGTTGGAGGGATCAAGTGCATGAGATATGAATTCCTGCTATCACTCATTCACTCAGCATCCATTTTTGACTCCATCCATCAGTTCACTGGGTGGCAAGGCTATATCCCAAAGGACCCCACACTAGTTGTTTTCCTGCCTCCTCTGCTGCGCATTGGTACCCAAGGGCAGTTTTCCCTTCCTGGACCCACCTCCAAGTCAAAATAGGAACTCAAGGGAATTCCCTGATGGTCCAGTTGTTGGACGCTAACAACTTCCACTGCAGGGGGAACGGGTTTGATCCCTAGTCGGAAACTAAGATCCCACAAGCCTTGCAGTGTGGCCTAAATAAATAAATAAATAAATAAATAAATAAATAGGGGTTTCCCTGGTGGCGCAGTGGTTGAGAGTCCGCCTGCCGATGCAGGGGACACGGGTTCGTGCCCCGGTCTGGGAAGATCCCACATGCCACGGAGCGGCTGGGCCTGTGTGCCATAGCCGCTGAGCCTGCGCATCCGGAGCCTGTGCTCCGCAACGGGAGAGGCCACAACAGTGAAAGGCCCGCGTACCACAAATAAATAAATAAATAAGTTCTGCTTATTGCTAAAATAAAAAAGGAAAGAAAAGAAACTCAAGAGACCTCTGCAGGACTGAGTGTGCTGCAGAGAGGCTTGGATGCACCTATCTGGTAAAGATTCCCACTCAGGAGACAGACACTGGCACTGAGGAAGGAGCCCAGACTGGAGAGAAAGGTGAGAATAAAACCTCTGCAGCCCCTCACCTTTGGATATCCCCCATCCTGGACACCTGGGAACCCCTAGGATGGGGGCAGGGATGTGGACACCTGGTATAAGGATGAAGATGTGAAGCGGGGGAGCTCACCCCCAGCCAAAAGAGAGCTGAACAGAACCACTGGAGGTTCCCTGAGAGCCTGGGAGAACAGTGGAATATGCCACTCCAAATGGACACCAGTGTTCTAGAACTTTCTAAATTAGGTCTCACCTGCATCCCTGATCCAGGCTTTAATTAAATTCTGTTGATTTTTTGCTTCATAAGAGATTGTTTACCATAGACTTAAGAGCATTACCCATCCTCATGGTTCACCTGCCTGACCCGGGGTAAGTTCATCGTCTCAGGGCCTCGGTTTCCTCATTTGTACAATGGGTGGTAATCCTTACTTCAGCTGTGAGACTTCTGTGAGTGTACATAGAGCATGTAGAACAGTGTCTTGCCCACAGTAGGTGCACGATAAATGCCTGAGGAATAAATGACTACCCCCTTTGTGTCTGACACACTCAGTTTCCCAAATCTCTACAAAGATAGAGTCTGGAAAGTGGGCACACAGTGAACCCAAGTCACGGGAGGCTATGAGGTTTAAGGAGAAAGTAAGTTCTCAAAAAATGTCCACTCCAAGGACTTCCCTGGTGGCGCAGTGGTTAAGAATCTACCTGCCAATGCAGGAGACATGGGTTCGAGCCCTGGTCCGGGAAGATCCCACATGCAGTGGAGCAACTAAGCCCATGTGCCACAACTACTGAGCCTGCGCTCTAGAGCCCGCAAGCCACAACTACTGAGCCCATGTGACACAACTACTGAAACCCGCACACCTAGAACCCATGCTCTGCAACAAGACAAGCCACCGCAATGAGAAGCGCGTGCACCGCAACGAAGAGTAACCCTCACTCACCGCAACTAGAGAAAGCTCCCTCACGGCAACGAAGACCCAACACAGCCAAAAATAAAAATAAATAAAATAAATAAATTCATTTAAAAAAAAAGTCTATTCCACACAAGCAGCAACTTTGTCTATTGTGGTCACTGCTGTGTCCTCAGCATGCTAAGTAGGGCCAAGCTTGTAGTAAATATTTAATGAATTTTTGTGGGATAAATGAATATTATCATTGTTTGGCGAGGTCTGGATCCCTCCAATAGGCAAGACTCTCCAAGCTGGCAGTACTGACTTTACTGAAGAAGAAAGAAACAGACAAACTTGTCTGCAGCCCCACCTGCTTCAAAGGGGCAGACACCACAAATTGGGTTCAACGTCTTTAATAGGGCATATTAAACAGCCAGTGAGAATTATTTCAGGCCAGAGAAAGCCTTCTTCCAGGAATGCTTCAAGCAAGATGTGTTTTCCTCCCTGGTTTAATACGTATAATTTGCCTGTTGGAAAAGGAGCCCAGAGAGATTGGCATGATTTAGGAACAATAGACAGTGGACGATTTACCAAGTGTAATCGGCTCCTGCAAGGAAGGAGAAAAGCCATGCAGTGCATGCTGGGCCCCGAAAGATCTGAAACCCGGTAAGAGCATTTGACCCATGCATTTCCCAGAAGCTTCCACTACACTGGGTCCCCAGGGTCAGATGGCTAAATGCCATATGGCTGATCATGCCTGCAATTGGGAAATGAAAACATAATGCCTGCATTGCCCCAGTTGGAACAACTACCCCAGACACTCTCGTCAGTTTCACAAGGGCAGAGGAGGGGACAGTCCTTGTTCCTTCTGCCCCTACCAGCCAATCTCAACCAAGCCTGGAGTGCATGCCCAGGGCCACGTGGCCCGGGCTCCCTGCTGGGGGAGGAGAGGGCTTCAGGACGAGACCCCATGGCTGATGGGAAAGGGAGCCCTCCTAACACCCTGGCCCCAAAGGCGTGGGTGGGGCCTGGAACACTTCTCAATGCAACTGTCCCCAGCCCCCACCCCACCCCGCGGAGGATTGGCTGAGGAGGGCGGAGCAACCTCCTCGTCACCCATTGGATTTATGGGAATTTCCTCCCCATGTTCATTTAGATATTAACTCGGCCAGGGTAAGCCAAGACAAACAGACCAGATCTGGGGTGGACAAGAGGACAGGCATCTGTGGCCTGTGGCCCTACATTGTCCTCCCACCGCCATGGATGTGCCCTGGCTCCTAGGATTGATTCTACTCCTCCTGGGGACTCCCGTTGCCTATGCTGAGCCGCTGTGAGTCTGGAGAACTGAGGGGATATCTGCCGTCTGTATGATTCCCTGCATGTGACCCCCGTCCATCACTTCCACCTCTTGAGTCCCCCGGTGCCCCCATGTTTGTCTGCTGGCAGGTACATCCTGGTGACCCCCCGGGTCCTGCGGGTCGGTAGCCCGGAGAACATCCACGTGCAGGCTCACTCGGACTCCAGAGAGCCCCTTACCAGGCCCCTCAAGGTGAACCTCACCGTGTGGGATTTCCCCATGAAGAAGATGCCAGTGGCTAGGGTTCAGCTCGTTCTCTCACCAGAAAACCACTTTATGGACCAGGCACCAGTGACGGTGGGTGACAGGCCGGGTTGGGTGGCCATCAAGGGAATCTCTGGGTCAGCAGCAAGGATAGAGAGGGGCAGACTCTAGAGGCACACTGGAGAAGAGATGCAGGGCCTGTGGGACTTCCCTGGCAGTCCAGTGGTTGGGACTTCACCTTCCACTGAAGGGGTTGCAGGTTCGATCCCTGGTCAGGGAACTAGGATCCCACATGTCTCACAGCCAAAAAACCAAAACATAAAACAGAAGTAATATTGTAGTAGGTTCAGTAAGGTCTTTGAAAATGATCCACATCAAAAAGAAAATCTTTAAAAAAAGAGAGAGAGAGATGCAAGGCCTGGATGCAGTTA
The DNA here is from genome assembly GCF_949752795.1 of Hyperoodon ampullatus. Taxonomy (NCBI): domain Eukaryota; kingdom Metazoa; phylum Chordata; class Mammalia; order Artiodactyla; family Ziphiidae; genus Hyperoodon; species Hyperoodon ampullatus. The sequence goes on from NC_136917.1 coordinate 32,055,246, forward strand.
CTGCTTCTCTTATGTCCTATCCATTTTTTTTAATTGAAGTATAGTTGATTTACAGTGTTGTGTTAATTTCTGCTGTACAGCAAAGTGAGTCAGTTATACATACATATACATTCTTTTTCTTATTCTTTTTTTTAACGTCTTTATTGGAGTATAATTGCTTTACAACAGTGTGTTAATTTCTGCTTTATAACAAAGTGAATCAGCTATATGTATACATACATCCCCATATCCCCTCCCTCTTGCATCTCCCTCCCACCCTCCCTATCCCACCCCTCTAGGTGGACACAAAGCACCGAGCTGATCTCCCTGTGCTATGCGGCTGCTTCCCACTAGCTATCTATGTTTGTTAGTGTATATATGTCCATGTCACTCTCTCACTTCGTCCCAGCTTACACTTCCCCCTCCCCGTGTCCTCAAGTCCATTCCCTACGTCTGTGTCTTTATTCCTGTCCTGCCCCTAGGTTCTTCAGAACTTTTTTTTTTTTAGATTCCACATATATGTGTTAGCATACGGTATTTATTTTTCTCTTTCTGACTTACTTCACTCTGTATGACAGACTCTAGGTGCGTCCACCTCACTACAAATAACTCAGTTTCGTTCCTTTTTATGGCTGAGTAATATTCCATTGTATATATGTGCTACTTCTTTATCCATTCACCTGTTCTTTTTCTTATTCTTTACCATTATGGTTTATCACAGGATACTGAATACAGTTCCCTGTGGTATACAGTAGGACCTTGTTGTTTACCCATTCTATATATATTCCAGTTTGCACGTCCTATCCATTTAGAAACTCAAAGTTCCGTAGGTCTGGGCTCTGAGAAAGGCCTTAATTAGTCCATATAACGTCTCTGTGCAAATTAATAAAAGGCGCCCTCTGCTGGTAGTCTGGGAAACTGAGCCTAAACGGGATCGCACCCCCCCCACCCCACCCCCACCCCTGCGCTGGGCTGGATACCTTTGCTCAGCAGCAACCTGGGTGGCACACGTGGGGACCTTGTTCCCAAGGGCAGAACCAGAGAGCTCCCATTCAATTGCTTCTCCAAGATCTGGTCCAGGGCTTTGCCCGCAGGGATGGAGACCCCAGCAGGCCCTGAGGCGTGTGGGCATCTCTCCCCAGATTCCCGAGAGCCTGGTCTACCCGCCACAACCAGGAACGCAGTATGTCATCATCCAGGCAACCTGGGGACCCACCTCGGCCTCCGCATTAATGGAGAAGCTGGTGCTGGTGGCTCCCCACGCTGGCTACATCTTCATCCAGACAGACAAGACCATCTACACTCCTGAGCAATTGGGTACAGCCCCCAGGCACTTGGCCTGGGGCAGGCGCTGACTCTCATCCCCAGTTTCCCCCATGCCCACATGTTCCACCCCCCAGGGTGTCCTTCTGTCCAAGGTCACCCCACTGCCCAAGATCCTAATGACAATACCCACCCCCTCTCCACACTCCATCCCGTGCTCAGAGCCTTCCCTCCTCCTCCAGTTCAATACCGGGTGTACACTGTGAACCACAGGATGGATCCTGTGCCCAGGACATTCACTCTGGACATCAAGGTGACCTCTCCTGAGGGGAGGGTGGATCCCAGACACTGGGGTTATATCACATGCTGAAGGCCTGGGGCATGAACCAACCACCCCCTATATCCCCGCAGAACCCGGAGGGGGTCACCGTGATCAGCCAGGATCTCCTGGCCAAGGACAGTGTCTTCGCAAACTCCTTCCACCTCCCAGAGCTCATCAGGTGCCCAGCTGGGGACCCTAGGGGTGGAGGGAGGGAGGTTCTCCTTCTCAGGCTCCATCTCTCCTAACTCTCTGTGCCTCAGTCTTGGGACCTGGAGCATCGAAGCCAGCTACCAAAGTGCACCCAAGCAGAAGTTCAAGGCTACCTTTGAAGTGAAGGAGTTTGGTGAGAAGGGTGTGCCAGGGTGGACAAGGTGGATCACGCAAGGACTGGGGCTGGAAATGCAAAGGTCTCATGGTGTACCTACTGTGTGCCAGGGCCTGAGGACTATGTGTTCCAGCCCTTGGGGGCTTCCAGAATCACTGAGGAAGGAGCGAGTGGGGCAGGGAGGGGATGGGGGGGCGGTGACAGTGAAACGCTGAGGGTGACTCTCTCTTTACTGCACCCAGTGCTCCCATCTTTTGAGGTCCAGCTGACACCAAACAAGACTTTCTTCTACCTCAACGATGAGGCTCTGGGTGTGAACATCCAGGCCCGGTGAGTTCCGTTACCCCCAGCCTGGCCAGAGGACCAGAAATGCCAAGAAACTGATTGGGTAGAGAGAAATGAGCCACTTCTGTAGCTCTTAGGGTATAGGAGAGGCACTCTCTGCCACCCATGAGACAATCTTGTCCCGTGAGGTTATAAGGACCATCCCTTCAGGCCTCTGGGGTTGTACAGGCCACCTTACCTACCTAATGGAGTTATACGACATCTCATGGTTTGGACCATCTCTAAAGGTCCACGAGGTTGCATAGGCACCTTTACCATCTTGTGAGGTTGTCCAGACCATCTCTGAAGTTCTATGAAATTGCAAATGTCACATATGTTGCCTTATGGAATTTACAGACCATCCCCACAACTTTACAAGGCTCTACAGGCCATATTGTCCATCTAGGGTTGTAAGGGCCATATCTGCCACTTCTTGACATTATACAGACCATTTCTGCAGATCTATCATGCTATACAGGTCAACTAGACTGCCTGATGAGGCTTCATAGGCCACCTTTGCCATCCCAGGGGCTGTTCAGATTTCTTTCTTTCTTTCTTTCTTTCGTCTGCATTGGGTCTTCGTTGCTGTGTGCGAGCTTTCTCCAGTTGCAGTGAGCAGGGGCTACTCTTTGTTGCGGTGCGTGGGCTTCTCATCGCGGTGGCTTCTCTTGTTGCAGAGCACAGGCTCTAGGCATGCAGACTTCAGTAGTTGTGGCACACGGGCTTAGTTGCTCCAGGGCATGTGGAATCAAACCCGTGTCCCCTGCGTTGGCTGGGAGATTCTTAACCACTGCGCCACCAGTGAAGTCCTTGTTCAGATTTCTCTGTGGCTCCATATGGCTGTACAGCTTACCTCTACCATCTTGTGAGGTTGCACAGGCTCCATCTGCAACCCAACAAGGCCTTAAGGGACATATTTGTCACCTCCCAGGTTTGTGTTGGTCAGTAATGGAAACATCTAAGTTACCAGGGGCCAATTCCGCCCCTCCCAAAGTGTTAAGGCCATTTCTGCAGCCCCATGAGATTACACAGGCTGTCTCTGCAGATACATGAGGTTGTGTGGGTGCTTCAGAGCCAGTGAGATGGCTGTCCATCCCCCAGATATATATTCAACAAGCCAGTGGATGGACACGCTCTGGCCATCTTTGGGGTGAAGCAGGATTCCCATCGGATCCCCATCCAAAGCTCCCTGCAGAGGGTGGAGGTGACTGAGACCCCCCCACACTGTCTCTCCTTCCCCCTCTCCTCCCCCTTCTTTCCCCCTTCCCCACCTCCCCTTCCTCTGCTATCACCCATTTCCCAAGAAACCATCTCCCCTCCTCTCTCTTGCGCTGAGAGCAGATCTTTGAAGGCCTCGGCCACGTCTCCCTCCAGAAGGACACACTGATGGCCACATTCCAAGGCCCGGAAGAGGACTTCATTGGGGCCTCAATCTTTGTCAACGTCACTGTCTTCTCCTCAGGTGCCACCCTCACCCACGCCCCTGGCTGAGGTCAGGACACTGTGTCCTTTCCCAACCCAGACACTCCACCCATGTGACCTTGGGCCACCTCCTGCCTCAGTTTCCTCATCAGAGAAATGGGGAAATGCTGGAAGGGCTGGGAGGCGCTGAAATCGTGTTACCGTCTTTTCCTGCCTTCACCAAGATGGGCCTCCCATACCAGCCTGCCCTTTCCCCAGGAAACTGAACCTCTGCTGCAGAACTTACGATCCTCCTGTCTCTCCAGGGGGTGAGATGGTCCAGGCCGAGACCTCCGGGGTGAAGATTGTCCAGAGCCCATACAACATCAAGTTCACCAGGACACCCCAGTATTTCAAGCCAGGGATGCCATTCCACTTTAGGGTCAGAGTCTGGGTTCACTCCACGCAGGGACTCTGGACGCCTCCCTGAAACAGACCTTCCCAGGCGACAAAACCCCACACAGGTTTCACCTGCCTCCCAGAGCTCATCTGTCTGAGAGCTGAGTCTATAATGCCTCCAGACCAATCCCAAGGTTCCCTCAAGTCTTAACCAGGTCCCCCCAAAGCACAGTGATGGCTCCAGAATTTCTCTGTGGGGGTGTTATGGATCACAGTCAGGCTGGAAAGTGATGCTTAGAAGTTTATCTTAAGGCTACATTTGTCCAGAAAGCATGCTATTTTTACATACATTCATTTGGGTTGACTTTGAAATGTCTGATAAGCATTAGAAAAGCTGGAGACATCCTTTGGTGCCAATCCTACTCCAAGTTTTCCCCAAGCCCTCCACATCTCTTCCTACCCTTTTCACCCTCAGTTCCTCCCACCCTTACCCCCCGGTACACCAACACCCAGGGCTGCCACATACAGTTGTACTCTGCAAAACTCTAGGGGCTCCACTCATAGGCTCTAAATGAGAGGTGTCCCTGGTGTTGCTCAGTGCACAACTTGTACAGCTGTACAAGGCAGTCCTATCCAGATTGCATTAGTTCCCACCTCTTACACCAGGCCACCCCCAGGCCTGTCCTTGATCTCATGCCAGATTCCACCGCAGGTCTTCGTCTCAAATCCTGATGGGTCCCCAGCCTCCAAAGTCCTCGTCCACTGCCAAAACCACAAAGTACATACCTCGTCCAGTGGGGTGGCCACTCTGACCATCAACACAAATGGAGATCTGAAGGAGCTCCCTATCCTGGTACCAACCTTATGGGGCAGGGAGAACGGGGCTGGGACTGTGTGAGCTGGAAGGGTTATTAGGGGTTTACTTGCCCATCATGCTCCCCAGGTGGAAACTGATGCACCTCTCCAGCCAGAGGAGCAGGCTTCAGCCAGGATGACAGCTTGGCCTTACTCAACTCAGGATGGGTCAGGGAACTTCCTGCACATTGAGGTGAAGACATTGGGCACAGAGGTTGGCAGCAACATCCAGCTGAGCCTCAACACAAAGCATCAAAATCCTGCAACCAAGGACTGGCTCACTCACTTCACCATCCTGGTGAGGGGTTAGGACCTGATACAAACTGATAAGTTGAGCTGATAAGAACCATCTGGGATGGACTCAGACCTAGGGGCTGAAGCAAAAGGACTAGGGGGCTCCCCTGTGGGCTGGGATAGCCTAGGGGAAGGGCTGGTTCTACCCTTCTCATATCCATAGTCTCCCTTGTCTCCAAGGTCCTGAGTAAGGGTCAGATCGTGTATGCCAAACATCAGTTAAAAAGTCATGGGAGTGTCTACACGTCAGCCATTATTGATGTGACTTCAAAGATGCTTCCTTCCTTCCGCATCCTGGCTTTTTATTTACTGCCAAGGGGAACAGGGCAGGACCCTGAACTGGTAGCTGATTCCGTTTGGATTGATGTGAATGACAAATGCAAGGAGAAGGTGAGTCAAACTCCTTGAAGTTGTGCACCACCATCATAATGCTTGGGAGATGGTCTGTACAAATTCAAGGGCTCTCAGTCTGGAGGCAGAGGAGAGGAAGGAGAAGTGATGTGGCCTTAAAACCTCAACTTAGGGCTTCCCTGGTGGCGCAGTGGTTGAGAGTCCACCTGCCGATGCAGGGGACACGGGTTCGTGCCCTGGTCCGGGAGGATCCCACATGCCACGGAGCGGCTGGGCCCGTGAGCCATGGCCGCTGAGCCTGCGCGTCCGGAGCCTGTGCCCCGCAACGGGAGAGGCCACAACAGTGAGAGGTCCACGTACCGCAAAAAAAAAAAAAAAAAAAAAATACCCTCAACTTAAGAGGCGGAGAAGATGCAAGTAAATGTGTAGAGTTGAGATTGGCCTGGTGGAGTTCCCAGATGCTCCATCAGAGCTGAGGGAGCATGAACTTGAAAGTGGACTTGGGGAAGCCCCTTGGTGACCTATGAGCCTCTTTTCCTGACATCTCTCTTTTTCCTTGCTTAGCTGAAGGTTGGCATGAAGAATGAAGGATACCTCCAGCCTGTACAGCCCAGCAGCCAGGTGGAATTGAAGGTGACAGGTGATGCAGAGGCCACAGTGGGGCTGGTGGCCGTGGACAAGGCTGTCTATATCTTGAACAGCAAACACAAGTTCACACAGAAGAAGGTAAGAACATGTGGGCTTTGGACCCAAAGATTGCCTGGAGATTCTAGCTGGAGCCTCAGTTTCTTCACCTATTAAATGAACAACATTGGTGGTTGCAAGGATTCAAGGAGCCTGTGCACAGCATAGAGATTGGCAGGTAGTAAGGGCTCAGTAAATGGGTGATTATGTGAAAATTATTATTTGAACCAGCAATTACAGTGCACCATTGCACCTTCCCTGAATGGGTCATACAGGCTCTAAATCCAGGTTCCTCTCTTGACCCTCAGGTCTGGGATACGGTGGAGGAACATGACATTGGCTGCACAGCAGGCAGTGGGAAAGACAGACTTGCTGTGTTCAAGGATGCTGGATTGGACATGAAGATGAGCACAGGGATGGACACTTTGGCAAGCTCAGGTACATAAGGGGGGCAGGAAGAGGGCAGGGGTGGGGGAAGTGCTATCTAGTGGTTAGGAACATGGACTTTGGTGTGAAACTGATGAGCTAAAATCTAGGACCCTGCCACTTACCATAGGCCGGACATATTTTCTCTCTGATTTTCAGTTTATCTCTCCATAAAATGTACATAATAATATAAGTAACTTACCGTGTGCTAATTAAGATATAGTTTTGGCCATGTGTATCAGAGATATAAATTAACAGTAGCTTAAACAGGTAGAAGTTTATTTCTTGCTCAGTAACAGTCCAGAGGTCATTCTGGGACTCAGGCTCCTTCTAGCTTGTTGCTCTGCCATATTCCAAGATGAAGTCTCACCAGGACATCCTGCCAGGCACCAGGATGAAGGGAAGTGGAAAGAATAGTACACTTCTCTCTTGTCTCATTGGCCAGAACTCAGTCACATGGCCCTATCTAGGTACAAAGGAGGCTGGGACATGTAGTCTTCATTCTGAGTGATACATAAAAGATGGAGGTTTAGTTGCCACAAACGATAGGGGAGAATGGATATTTTGGGGACAACTAGGAGGGTCTTCTTTCAGCTATAAATAGTGTTATTAATAACAATTTCTGGGACTTCCCTGCTGGTCCAGTGGTTAAGACTCCACACTCCCAATGAAGGGGGCCTGGGTTCAATCCCTCGTAAGGGAACTAGATCCTACATGCGGCAACTAAAAGTTCGCATGCTGCAACTAAAGATCCCACATGCCACAACTAAAAGACCCCGCATGCTGCAATGAAGAGCCTGAGTGCTGCAACTAAGACCTGGTGCAGCCAAATAAATAAATAAATATGTTTTTAAAAATAACAATTTCTATTTACTACAAGCTGGACCCTGTGCTAAGTACTTTTATATGCATGATCTCATAGATAGAACTATGATTATTCCATTTTACATAGCTGGAGAAATTAAAACCCAGAGAGGTTAAGTGACTTGCTGAAGATTGCACAACTTTTTTTCTTAATAAATTTATTTTATTTATTTAGTTTTTGCTGCATTGGGTTTTCACTGCTGCGCGCAGGCTTTCTCTAGTTGTGGCAAGCGGGGGCTACTCTTTGTTGCAGTGCGCAGGCTTCTCATTGCAGTGGCTTGTTGCAGAGCATGGGCTCTAGGTGCACGGGCTTCAGTAGTTGTGGCACGTGGGCTCAGTAGTTGTGGCTCGCGGGCTCTAGAGCACAGGCTCAGTAGTGGCGCACGGGCTTAGTTGCTCTGCGGCATGTGGGATCTTCCCGGACCAGGGCTTGAACCCGTGTCCCCTGCAATGGCAGGCGGATTCTTGACCATTGCACCACCAGGGAAGCCCTGCACAACTTTTAAGTTTAAGGCAAATCTTGACTATGAAGAGGCTGTGGGATAAAAAGAGGTGATGCATATAAAGCACTGTGTATGCAGTAAGCACCCAATAAATCTCAAGGATGTTGATAATGATCTTGACACTTGTCCTCTCATTCTTCCCTCTGATCCCCAGACTGGCAATGCCCCCAGAGCCCATCTCCCAGCCGTCCCCGCCGCTCCCTGAAGAGGCTGGAGACCAAGAGGAATGCAGGTCAGAGCTAAAGCTGGATGTGCCCTCCTGGCTCCCTAACCTGTATTCATCAGGGCTTAGAACAGAAAACTGAAACCACTCTAGGTACTCCAGTCGGGGGGCGGGGAGGGGAGGTGATTTAATGATGGGAGTTTGGTGCTTTCAAAATCATTAGCTGGGGCTTCCCTGGTGGCGCAGTGGTTGAGAGTCCGCCTGCCGATGCGGGGGACACGGGTTCGTGCCCTGGTCCGGGAGGATCCCACATGCCGCAGAGTGGCTGGTTCCATGAGCCATGGCCACTGAGCCTGCGCGCCCGGAGCCTGTGCTCCGCAACGGGAGAGGCCACAACAGTGAGAGGCCCGTGTACCGCAAAAAAAAAAAAAAAAGTTATAAAGATACACGGTCTATAGTAAATATTCACAAGTGATTGTTTCTGCTGTGCTTACTATCCTATTAAAGGTGTAAAATCCATAAAACACTTAAAAAATCATTAGCTGAACTTTAGGAGTGGAAGTTGGAAGGCTGCTTGCTGAGACTCAAGATCACTCCATTGTAGTTCTTGCAATGCATGAAATCTAGGTTTCAATGCATGAAATCTCAGGAAACTCTGCCAATATCTCTCATGAAGCTGGCAGGTAGATAGTGAAACACAGAATTATGCCTGTTACAAAAACACATAGACTGGAGCCCACCCATCAGCTACCACCGTTGCAAGGAAATGGTCTCCACCTCTCTTCCACTTTCCAAATTCTGTACAAGAGCGTCTGGGGGGCAAAATCTCATCCCATCCAGAACCCTAGCAGCAAGGGAGTCTGGGAAATGTAGTTTTTAGATGCCTAGCTTCTGTGATACAGGAAGGAAGGTAGATGAAAGGGGAGATGGATAATATGTAGACCAAGACCAGGGTGTGGACGGGACCAAGAAGCCTAGAGTTCAAGGAAGATGAGAGGCAGCACTGGCTATTGTTAGAAGCATGGATTCTATGAATATTAGATTTTTCAGTCTTTTTAAGCAGCACTAATGACTTTGTGGATCTAAATAAAGGGAAAATAAGTGAAATCTAATAAAAATTGAGGTAAAACCCTAACTCTAATTTCAATATCGAAAATCATGCTAACCTTCTGAGAAAAGTACATAATATAAACTGTTGTTTTATTTATGGTAACAATCACTTAACTATAGATGTTCTATTCATGTTATATGGTAGACAGTAAGATTATTAAATTGCTATAATATTTTTTATCTTTAAGTGTATTCCTTCGGTTCGCAATTTAGAAGCATTCAACTTGACATCATGCTCTACAGCAAGTTTTGTGTTCTCATTTTTTTAAAACACACAACGAAAACCAGGAGTCAAAATCACAACTTCAATAAATAAACATGGCATTGCCAATCCCCGTCCCAAACAAAGGCGAAGGAGAAGAAATAGCAGCAGCATAAATTCCAGTCCCAGCTCTGCCACTTGTGAGCTGTGTGACCCTGGGCCAGTGAATTGACCTCTCTGTAGCTCAGCTTCCTCATCAGAACTCATCATATGAGTTCAACGTGAAGCTTCAGGGGAAAGATACAGGCAAAGTTCTAGGGACAGCATTGCCAGAGATATGGCTAAACAGAGGTCAGGTGTACATGGCACTGAGGTGGATGGGTCCCTGCTTCCTCAGGTCCTACCCAGCCCCTCTGTCCCACTAACTCTGGCCTGCAGTGAACAAGTTCGAGACAGAGCTGGAGCGAAAGTGCTGTGAGGCTGGGCTCTGGGAGAGCCCAGTGGGGCTGTCGTGTGAGGAGAGGACCCATCATGTCCGCTATGGACCAGTCTGCATCGCCGCTTTCCTGAGCTGCTGCCATGTGTCTGAGGCCCTGACTCGGGAGGCCCGAGAGGAGCAGCTGCTTCTGGGGACAAGTGAGGCGGCCACGGCAGGAGGCACAGGGTCGGGGGGCTCGACTGAGGGACATGGAGTGCCATGGACAGGTCAAGGGGTAACATGTGCCATAGAGGGATGAGGTGGGAGGACCCCACTGAAGAGTCTGGTGGGTCATGGGAGACATGCAAAAGAAACCCTGCCCCACATCTCCTCCCTACAGCGGATGAAGACGAGGACTTTGATGACATCTTCCAGGAGGACCAGCCTGTCCGGAGCTTGTTCCCTGAAAGTTGGTTCTGGAAGAAGATTACTCTGCCCAAAAGTGAATCGGGGTAGGACTATGGCCCCCATGCCAGCCTCTGGTGCCTGGCCTGTCCATGCATCAGGGGCCATCCATCATGGCTAATGCCCCCAGGAGTGACATTGAGCTCTCAGCATTGTCCCATGACAGGAAACTTCCTGGGTGGGGATAAAGATCCCAGTGGGTCGACCCAACTGATGTCCCTCTAGTGATAATTTCCTTAATTGGGTGACCCACTGACCCCTTCATAGTGATGGTAAGCCCAAGACAGTAACCCTCAATCAGAGGCTCTGTCCAGGCAGCGCAGACTCACTTATGTTCCCTTCCACCTACCCTGGCACTTTCTGCAGCATCTCGCACTACAGCACCCGTGTGACCGTGCCAGATTCCATCACCACATGGCAGTTTGTGGCCGTCAGTGTCAAGGCTGGACAAGGTGACCCCACAAGCCCAGTGCTGAAGGAATAGGAGAGAACAGTGGCCCTGGCTAGCCCCAGGGCAGTTGGCCTCTGCTTAACGTCAAGTGCTCTCCTGGTTCTAGGTCTTTGCGTCTCTGACCCCTTTGAGCTGACAGTTACGAAATCATTCTTTGTGGATCTGAAGTTGCCCTTCTCCGTGATCAGGAATGAGCAGGTCCAGACCCAAGCTGTGCTGTACAATTTCATGGCCTACCCGGTCAAGGTGAAGCCCCCAGCCTTCCCCTCTGCCCCCAAAAATATCTGTCAGTGTGTTTTATAAGGGGGATGGAGTGTGTCCATTATTCGAAGGAGCCAGTGAAGTGGCGGCCTTTTTGAAAACATTTCTAAGACATTTTCCCATTTAAGCCTCACAATAACCCCAGGAGATGGATGCTATGACTGTTCTTGGTTTGGAGCTAAGGAAACTTACATGGCTTTCCTGAGATCACATAGCACCTAAGTGACAGAAGTGGTTTGAACCCAGGCAGGGTCTTTACTCTCAATCATTATGCTACACTGTCACCTACTCAGGATTCTCGGGGTGGGGGCAGGGAGGAGACTGTGACTCTAGGGTCCTGGGCCTCCTCATGCATCAGGACCCTCTAACTGCCCACCCTGCCCCAGGTCCGAGTGGAGTTCCCCCACAAGGAGTCACTGTGCAGTGCGGCAAAGCCAGGAGCCCCTGCCCGCCAGGTGGTTGTCGTGCCCCCCACCTCCTCCAAGATGGTGCCCTTCGTGATTCTCCCACTTGAAACAGGCAAAGTGGATGTAGAGGTCAAAGTCATGGGCTTTGGGGTCCAGGACCACGTGAGGAAGACACTCCTGGTCCAGGTAATAGGCACCCCCAGCCCTTGCTGCCAGTGCAGTGAGTGGGGCTTCTCCTGGGCTCCAGGCTGTGTGATCACGGGAGGGGCAGGTGGGCCCACGATCGATGAACAGGAGTGAGGTGCAAGACAATGATTTGAAAGCTCAGTCACAGAGGCCCCACATCGGGACTTTGGAGTCAGGCTCGGGTTCAAACCTTGTCTCTTCTGTGTGACCTTGGGCAAGTTACTTAACTTCTCTGAGCCTCTGTTTCCTCATTTGCAGGATGGGAATAATCCTCATACCCATGAATAATCAGAGAGCTGTGAAAATTACACACGACCAGTGCATGACCCACCAGTAATACTTTATTTACTTAACAAACACATTTTTTAGCACTTACGATATAGCACTTTAAGAATATTAACTCACTGCACCCTCAGAACAACTCTATGAGGTAGGAATTACTGTACTCTCCCTTTTATGGATGAGAAAACTGAGACACAGAGGGGTGAAGTCATTTGCCCAAGGTCATGCAGCTAGGAAGCAAAAGAGCTGGGATTTGAACCCAGATATCTGGGTCCCAAAGTCTGTGCTCTTTGTAGCTAAGCAATACCTCCTCTTACTGTCATTATGACTATCGTTTTTAACTTTCTTCTTCATTGCATCCTACAGGCAGGGGGTCAGATACAGCAAATATCCCATAGCATCCTCCTGAACCCCCAAGGTTTGTGGTTGCTTCAGGGAGCACGTGGGATCCTGGGACCATGCGCCAGTGGAGGGAGGGGCTGAAATGAGGGGATCTGGTGAGGGGGGCAGTCTGAGATTCTCCCAGAGTCTGCAGTCTAACCCTGAGCTCCCCAGTCCCAGAACCTGCTTGTCACACAAGGTTGTGCCTGCTCAGGTCGGACCCAGATGGAGCTGGTGCCCAAACAGGACTTTTTGAACAAGATGCCCGACACAGAGGCAGAAGTGTTTGTCAGCATTCAAGGTGCCTAGACAGAGCTGGCTCCTGCGGGGGCTGAAGAGGGGCTGGTTCCTCCAGAGCCTGCCTGGGCACAGGGGCAGGAGGGGCTGGGGGTACCTATGGTCCCCATCGGGGAGCCATGGTAGCTTAGACCATGCCCACCTGACAGGTGACATCCTTGGAGAGACCATCCTGGGCAGCCTGACACCCAAAGAAACAAGGCGGCTGCTGAGGGTCCCCACTGGCTGCCCCGAACAGACGCTGAGCTCCCTGGCACCCGTGATCATCCTGGCCCGCTATTTGGATAGCACGGGCCAGTGGAACAAGGTTGGGGTAGAGCTCAGGGAGCAGGTGATGAAGAACATTGCCAGCGGTGAGAGTGGATCCCCTCCTGGGACCTCGATGAGGGTGTCTGGGACTCTTGGGGAGGGTGGCTGAGGTACCCCTGGGGTACCCCACTGGACCTTCCCAGGCAATAGCACCCAAACTCTGACTCTTCTCCCAGATGACAACCTGATACCAAGTCCCCCAGGTGACCCCCAATTGTGACCCCCACATTATTCCTTCACCCTGACCCCTCTCCCAGGCTACAGGTCTCATAACAGACACCCTGGTTAACCCCAAAGCAGCAACCTCCCAGGTTATGTTATATTCAGACACTGTCCCAGGTTATAGCCAATCAGTTCCACGCCCTGGGCTACACCCCCACGGAACAGCCAGGCAGAAAATTCCAGAATAATCCCAGGTGGTGGCCTTCCGGTTACACCTGAATGCTAATACCTTCCCAGGTTACGTCCAAACCCCCCAGGTAACAACCATAGATACACATCCCGGTTACACCCTGACAGAGACCCTCAAGTTAGTTTGGACGCTGACCCCATCTCCCTGGTTACACACAGACGCCACCTCTCCATCCAGCTGCTCTGGATGGTGCTCCATCCAAGTAACACCCAGACTCTATCATCCCCAGTGTTAAACCCAAACAGGAAACCTCCAGGTAACCTTCAGATAATACCCAAGTAGCAAGGCTCAGAATCCACCCAAGAGGTGCCCTCTCCAGAATACACCCAGGAGTAACATCCTCTGACTACCCAGACACACTGACATCTCTAGTTTACAGCCAAGAAACAACCCCCAAGAAAACACCCAGGTAGTGGCCCCTCAGGATACGCCCTTTCCTGGGTTTCACCTTCCATGATCCCTCCCCAGCAGCAATTCCCAATCACACCCCAATGGCACAGTTTCCCAGTTTACTCCCAGATACAGCTGTACCCTGGCTCCCACTGTCACATGTGGCCATGACCTTCATTTACACCTGGGCCCTGCAGCTCCCTCCTTAATGCACCTGGACCAGTCCCCTCCTCCAGGTTACATCTAGATATGATGCACCCCTAAGTCCCACCCACACCCTGACCCCCAGATTATGCCTGGTAACTAACCCCCCCTTCACAGCCACACCCAAGCACCAACTCTCCCGGTAAATTCCCATCCACCTGTTTTCCCAGGGTACAGCCGGATGCTGACCCACCGGAGCGCAGATAGCACCTACCACACCAGCAAGGGAAACCCAGGAAGCACCTGGTAAGGATGAGGACACTGGTAGGAGGAAGCCTGAGGGACCAGCCTGGGGGCTTGATGACCCCAGAAGTATCCCCACTGAGGGGTCTTGGGGCAGGCAGCCTGCAGGCCAGCAGCATTCCAAGTGGCCGTGGTCTCTGGGGTAGACTTCTCCATAGTGTAGACGCCTCTGTCCTAGAACCCCCTTGGTGATTATTGCCAGCCATCACTCATCCTGTCTCCCTTCCAACAGGCTCACGAGTTACGTATTCCGGGTCTTCGCCCTGGCCTACCCTACCATGGCAATGGGGGCGCTCAACCCTGAGTCTCTCTGCACCATTGCCAACTGGATCGTCACCCAGAGACAGGCGAAGGACGGGAGCTTCTTGGAGGAAAGCCCTGTGGTCATGGGGTCCATGAAGGTGCCCACCCCCCCACCACCACCTGAGCCATTCAAACAAAACCCAAGGGCTCTGCACACTGGGAGGGGAATTTCAGCCCCCTGACGTGTTCCCAGGTAGAATGAGAACAGGAAAGAGCCGAGGTCCGGCACCAAGCATCACATCTCCCTGCTCTGGACCAGGCTGCACTCTGCTACAATGTGGGGAGGCTGGGCACATCTGGGACCTATCCCCCACCCCTACTTCAAGGAATTGCCAGTCCTGGCCCACTTGTCTCTGGGTCTGAGTCCTCCGTGTTCCCCCAGCCAACACACCCATCCCTACCAACTGTTCCTCCACACCAGCCTCCAGAAACAGCTTTCAAACAGCCTGGGAGGTCTCTCCCCTGCTCAAACACCTGTGGCAGTCACCTACAGACAAACACAGTCACCTACAACAGTATCTCTCTACTGTATCCTTCTCTTCTGTATCTCCTCCCAAGTCTCACCCCTCAACACTCCCTGCTCACAGGTCCTTCCAACTCACCTCCGTGTCTTTGCTTAGGCTGCCCTCTCTGCATGGTATAGTCACGCCTCATCCCTTTTTTC
Organism: Hyperoodon ampullatus; assembly: GCF_949752795.1. Taxonomy (NCBI): domain Eukaryota; kingdom Metazoa; phylum Chordata; class Mammalia; order Artiodactyla; family Ziphiidae; genus Hyperoodon; species Hyperoodon ampullatus. The sequence continues at coordinate 32,070,384 of NC_136917.1, forward strand.
CCCTGCACCGAGCCAAAGTATGTTTTCTCTTTAGATTTAGATCAGACGCCACCTCCTCTAAGTCTCCCCCGAATACCAGCCCTGTCCTGTGCACCTATCACGTTAGGGATGTGATTTATTCACTCATTCAGCAAACATTTATCCAGCAACTGCTGTGTGCCAGGCCTTGTGCTGGGGAGAGGGGAGACACAGAGGTAAACAAGACAGTGACAGCCCCTGCTTGTAGAACTGACAAGCTGGGTAGTGGGGGAAAGACAGAAGTTCACCAAATAATTATAACTAGTGATTGTTTAAGTCACAGCTGTGCCAAGTTCCATGGGAGAGAAAAGCAGGAGGTAGGATTTAATAGGAGCCATGCCCAGCGCTGGGGGTGTCAGGGGTAGCCTACAGGCAGAAATGACAGTAAAGCAGCAACTTGAAAAAGGAATAGGAACAGCAGAGGAAAGAATGGAAAACAGAGCTCCAGGCGAAGAGAACAGCATGTGCAAAGGCCCTGAGCCACATCACTCCAATCTCTGCCTCCATCTTCACATGGCTTTCTTCCTTCTGTGTGTGCCTTCTTATATGGACACCAGTCACTGGATACAGGGTCCCCCTAATCCAGTATAACCTATTCTTCACTTAGCTCATTACATCTACAAAGACCCTATTTCCTAATAAGATCACACTCTGAGGTTCTGGGTGGACAAGAATTTGGGGGGAAAATTATTCAGTCCAGTACAGGGATTGAGGGTGGAACTTGGGAGACTAAAGAGGAGTTTGAACCTTGTCGGTCATTTACTAGCAATGGGGACACTTCACCCTCTGACCCTCAGTTTGCTCATCAGGAGAACGGAGCTGCTGCAAGAATATTTTGAGCTAGCATAGAGAGCTTAGCACAGCACCCTCCATGGCTGTCAACTTTTCTTAGCAAAGCAGACCCCACACAGGCAAATCTCAAGATAGCTCCTCCTCCTCTACCCCTCTCCTCCTCCTGCTTTCAGCATCATCCAGCCCAGAGATGAGCACCTGAGAGCTTTTCAAGGTCAGTCAGGAGGGACTGGGGAAAGTGTCTCCAAGATGGTAAAGGGATTATGGGTGTGGTTCTGCATCCACAGGGTGGCTACCGAGGCTCCGAGGCAGATGTATCCCTCACAGCTCTTGTCCTGATTGCTCTGAATGAGGGGAAGGAGTTGTGCAACCAGAAGATACCGGTAGGACCCAAAGATGAGGGCAGGGTCTGCAGGGTGCCATACCCCCTGCACACAGGGAGCTCCCCTGCCCTCGTGTCCTTCTTAGTGCTTTCCTCTCTTCTAACTCCCAGAACCCTTTCCTCTGATCACCTCCCCCTCTAGCCTCTTCTCTTGACTTTCTAGAATTTGGCGGCCAGCATGAAGCAAGCCGGTGACTTCCTGGAGAAAAAACTCCCCCACATTCAGACAACCTTTGCCATAGCCATAGTCTCCTATGCTCTGGCCCTCACCAGGAGTCCCCGAGCCAACGACCGCCTGGACAGCGTTGCCAGCCAGGGTGGGTGTGGGCCACTTTTCAACCAACTGTGTGTTAACCACAGTCACGGGGGGCGGGGGCAGAGAGAGGGGGATTGTATGATCTCAAATCCAGCAAAATGTGATTCTTCATTTATGAGCACCTATGGTGTGCCAACCCTTGAGCTCAGACCCTGAGAAACCAAGGTGAACAAGACCGATGTGGTCCCTGCCCTCAGAAGTCCCAGCATTCCTGGGGGAGGCAGGTAGAAGACAAACAGATCAAAGAATTACTAATTGAGACAGGTGCTGAGATAATAATATACAAGGTGGGTTGGAGAGATGATGAGGGGAGGGGAGTATAGACTGGAGAACTGGGAAGGCCTCTGTGAAAAGGGGACCCTCAGCTGGAATGAAAGATGAGAAGGCTCACCTACGTGAAAGGCCAAGGATATTCCAAGCAGAGGGAATGGCACGTGCAAATGCTCTGAAGTGGGAAAGTGCTTGGTATGTTCGAGGATGGAAAGAAGGTCGTACAACATAGGTAACTGAGAGGGGTTTGCTTCCGATGGCCCGCCCTCTCCCAGCCCTGAGGGTCCTGATCCCATCCTCTCCGTTCCCCAAGTCAAGAGGAGTGGAGGTAGAAAAACGCACTTGCAGTGGGACTGAGAGGAATGTGGAGGGGCTTCTTTGAACCTCAATTTCCCCAGCTCTAAATAGTGTCCCTGTCTCCTAGAGTGGTTCTGAAAATTGCAATGTCCACACATCTCCTCAGCAAAGATTTACACATAAAGTAGGTGCTCAATAAAATAGCAGATGAGAAAAACTGGGCAGTATGACACAAGGAGGGGGCAGGTTTAGGTAGGTGGGCTCAGATCTGCGTTTCAAGGTGGGCATCCATCTTCTAGACAAAACCCATTGGCCAGTGGATGACCTGGACATGGACTCCCTATACACCATTGAGGCCACGGCCTATGCGCTGATGCAGAAGCTGGAGCTGGGTCGGCACAATGAGACGCACGCCATCGCCAAGTGGCTGCTGGAGAAACGGGAGCTGGGAGGAGGCTTCCAGTCCACCCAGGTGACTGGAGCCTCGGAAAGTGGGGGTGGAGGCGGGGGGTGGGATGGGGGCGTGGGTCGCTAGCCGAGGTGCTGACACTACTGGCCCACCGGAAGGAGCTGTCCGTGGTGCTCGTGCCCCACGGGGCTCCGGTGCACTGTCAGTGGTGCTGATCCGAGGCCCCCATCCCAACACCCAGACCACGGTCGTGGCCATAGAGGCCCTCACACGCTTCCGCGAAGCTGTCCCCTTCGATGGTGTCCAGGATCTCCGCGTCCAGATCAGAGCCCCCAAGAGAGCCTTGAACATGGAATGGCTCATCGATGAGAACAATGCCTACCAGCTGCGGTCAGCAAAGGTATGGAGCTAAGGGGCAGCTGGGAAGTCCACACGGAAGTCACACTGGAGATGAGACCAAGAGTCATGTCCCTGGCAATCTCCCCTCACCAATATTATCTAATCACCGTTGGCTATACTATCAATGTATTGGTTCATTCATTCCACAAACATTTCCTGAGCACCTACTGTTTGCCAAGCATTCTCCTGGGTTACATTATGAAACATCTGTGGTCCCTACTCTCAAAGCACTTACAGTCTAGAAAGAAATTAAGACAATAAATATAATTCTACGTTCCACTTTAAGCTTTCAGAACACAGGGGAATGAAATAAGTGTGTAAAAGACATAATAACCTGGGTTTGGGGAGTAAGGTAATCTCCATGACCTTACTCCATGAAGGAGGTGATATTCACCTTCAATTATTCAATCATCTTTATTGAGCACTTACTGTGTGTCAGACACTCTTCTAGGTTCTGGGAATATGGCCATGAACAAGACAGAAAAAAAAATCCCTGTCCCTGTAGAATTTTATATTTTAGTGGGGATAGACAAAAAAGCGATGTGAATAAGTAGAATATGTAATGTGTTAAATGATGGCAAGTGCTATGGGAAAGAATTAAGCAGGGAGGGGTTGGGAACATCAAGGAGTTGTAATTAGGCTGGGTAGGGAAGGTCTCACCAAGAAGGTAATATTTGAGCAAAGACCTTAGGGAAAGGCAGATGTGATCCTTGTGGATATCTAGGCAGAACAAACAGCAAGTGCAAAGGCACTGAGGCAAGAGTGTTCTAAGAACAGCAATGGTATTTAAGCAGGGGTGATGTGATTGGATGTGAATTTGTAAAATTTTGCTCTGGCTGATGAGGGAAGAATGAATGAGGGAAACAAGAGTAGATGCAAGGACTTCCCTGGTGGTCCAGTGGGTAAGACTCCGTGCTCCCAATGCAGGCGGCCCGGGTTTGATCCCTGGTCAGGGAACTAGATCCCTCATGCGTGCCACAACGAAGATCCCGCGTGCTGCAACTAAGGCCTGGTGCAGCCTAAATAAATAAATAATACATAAATAAATAAATTTTTTTTCAAAAAGAAGGAAAAGTAAAACCTTCTTCATGGAGAGAGGTGGGAGAGTCACTAGACCCCAAGGTAGGGAAATAACTGAGGCCGCAGTGCCCGTGCATTCTTTCCTCTCCATCCCCACTGCGTGTAAGCCATGTTTTGCTGCTTCTTCTCCCCTCAAATCCTCCTCCCCTCTCTTTTCAGTTCTCTGCCCAGGATGACCTAGAGATCAAAGCCAGCGGCAGTGGAAGAGGCACCATCTCGGTAGGTCTTGTGTTCCTTAGCTAGAGCCCAGGGCTCCCCCAGTTGGTGGAAATAGAGGCAAATATAGACTCCAAAACAAGACTGAAATCAGCAATAATCTTAGCTACCATTTAGGACACAACCATTTGTTAGGAATCAATCTAAGGACACCTCAAAACCCCCCTGAGAAGCTGGTAAAAATATGAGCTCCATTTGACGGGTGGGGAAATAGAGGTTTTCACTTTCAGTAAGTCAAGAGTCAGGGAAGACAGAGGCCAGAGATCTTTGGACCCCTCTGCCCCTCCTATGCTGAATCCCTGAAGGGGTCTCTTTCCTTGCCCCCCAAAGAAATATTCTCCCGCCAGAGTGCCTCTCAAGACCCAGAGAACAACTCCACCCTTCCCACAATACCTGAAGGCTCCATTACATCATCTGGCCCTATGCCCTATGACCCTATGACCCAGGAGGACAGCCTTCTTTGTCACCAAATTCAAGGTAGCCCACTATCATGTTTCAGGCAACAGAGCCACAGTTGAATCCCTGCCTTTGTTGTGTGACCTCAGGCAAGTCACGCTCCACCTTAGACTTCAGCTAATTTTAAATTACATAAAATAAGAAATTCAGTTCCTCAGTCGAACCAGCCACATTTCAAGTGCTCAGTAGCCACATGTGTGGACTTCCCTAGCAGTCCAGTGGTTAAGACTCCCTGCCTCCATTGCAGGGGGCATGGATTCAATCCCTGGTGAACCGTATGCTGCACGGCACAACCCCCCCCCCAAAAAAAAGCCACTTGTCTAGAGGTTGCCACACAGACAGCACAGATAGACTACTGCCAACATTGCGGGAAGTTCTATTACAGAGCTGGCCTGCCTAGACTATATAGGGTGTTCTGGCCACTGAACACATGGATTGAATGGGAAAGACCTCGCTGTGAATTCCCCATGGGGCAGAGAGCTGGGCAGGCAGGAACTGAAGCAAGGAGGAAAGGAGTAAGTGTGGATGGGCTCTGACACCTCCCCCTCCGACAGATCCTGACCATGTACCACAGGTCTCCAGAGTCCTGGGAGGACACCTGCAGCCTGTACCACCTGAATGTGACTCTTCACACAGCCCCGAAAGGTGAGCCTGGACTCAGGGATACCCAGCTCTTCTTTTTTATTACTTTATTTTAGCTATCATTCAGTAAGCATCTCTATTGCTTTATTCAGCCATTCAACAAATATTTTTCTAACATCTTTATTGGAGTATAATTGCTTTACAATGGTGTGTTAGTTTCTGCTGTATAACAAAGTGAATCAGCTATACGTATACATATATCCCCATATCTCCTCCCTCTTGCGTCTCCCTCCCACCCTCCCTATCCCACCCCTCTAGGTGGTCACAAAGCACCGAGCTGATCTCCCTGTGCTATGTGGCCGCTTCCCACTAGCTATCTACTTTACATTTGGTAGTGTATATATGTCCATGCCACTCTCTCACTTCGTCCCAGCTTACCCTTCCCCAACAAATATTCTTTGAGCATTTACTAGGTGCTGCACCCTGTTTCTTGGCCCTGGGAACGTAGGCATGAACAAGAAAAATATCCCTTCTTCTCCTGGAGCCCACATTCTAGTAGGACACAAACAATACAACAATAACAGTATATTATACTTTTATTGTTATTTATTTATAACATAAGTGAATCTGCACTGTAAAATATAAATATGAAGCATAATAGCAGGTGATGATAAGTACCATATAAAATAAAGTAGGAAAAGGTGCTACAGACTTGGAGGAAGTCCAGGGGAAGCTCTCTGAGGAGGTGGCATTTGAGATGAAACATGAAAGAAGTGAGAGAGTGAGCCAGGAAGGATCTGAGGGAAGAGCATTCCAGGCAGACAGAACAGCAGGTGCAAAGGGCCTGAGGCAAGAATGAACTCACCTGGTTTGAGCAACAGCAGGGAGGCCAGTGTGGCTACAGAGGAGCAAGGGGTAGATTTTTAGTTGAAAGAGTTGGAGAGGTGATGGGGCAGATGGGGCAGGGACTTACAAGCCATGGTGAGGGCTCTAGCATTTGCTTGGAGTGAAATAGGAGCCAGAGAGGGTTCTGAGTAGAAGAGGGACATGACCTAGCACAGGTTCGCACAGGCTCCCTCTGGCCGCTGTGGGGGAAACAGACTATAGAGGGCACAGGTGGGAGCTGGGAGACCAAGGAAGAGGTGACTGCACTGGTCCTGCAGGAAATGATGGGGCCGGACCAGGGAGGGGGCTGTGGAGATGATCAGAAATGGATTCCAGAGTTTCCAGTCTGGGGTACCAAGAAGGAAGAGACAGGACTTTGCCACTGGGAGCTCACTGTCAGGGTACAGGGAAACAAGTCTCACCAGTCTTAAGACTTTTAGGGACTAAAAGTGACCAAGACTTTGGTTTGGACCCCATTTCTTTTTTTTTTCCTTTTTTTTTTTTTTTTTGCGGTATGTGGGCCTCTCACTGTTGTGGCCTCTCCCGTTACGGAGCACAGGTTCCGGACGCGCAGGCTCAGTGGCCATGGCTCACGGGCCCAGCCGCTCTGCGGCATGTGGGATCCTCCCAGACCGGGGCACGAACCTGTGTCCCCCGCATCGGCAGGCAGACTCTCAACCACTGCGCCACCAGAGAAGCCCCTGGACCCCATTTCTTAATTGTAGTAGTAGCAGTAGTAGAAGTAATATGATAATGGTAGTAATACTATAGTATATAATAACTGGCAGCTATAAAGCACTAATCAGGCATTATATTAAATGCTTTCCTCCTATTAACTCACTTAAAATTAACCAGCTGGGTTGGGAATATTATGATCCCATTTACAGTTTAGGAAACCAAAGCACAGAGAGGTTAAACAACTTGCTCAAAGTCATAGCAGAGCCAGGATTTGAACCCAGGAAGCTGGCTCCAGAGGCTGTGTTACCCAGCCTCTAAATTCCTGCCTTCTCTCTGCAGATAATAAAAAGGGGGAAGCGACCTTTCAGCTCCGGATGGAAACAAGGTCAGGTCACCAGGATCTGGGACTGGGCAGGAGGAAGGACCCACTTCCTGGAATCCAAACTCCTTAGCAGTTCTCCCTGTGTACTGAGTGGAGGGAGGGAACCAGCCAAACTTGCCTCTCCATGCCTGCCCCTCATCCCTACCTCTCCTCCTGCCCTCCCCTGACTGTCCCCCATTCTGCCCCCTACCCCACCCTTCCATGCTTATCTACCATCCTGCTACCTCAACCCTGCCCCCCAGCTTTCCCTGTCCCAGAAAGGCGGGCTCCTGCATGGTGAACATACACCATGACCCAAATGCCCAGGGCTAGCTCTGAACCCCATGACTCTCCCCTCTCTTCATCTTCTCCAGACATTCCAGCCCCCACCCGAGTCTGGCTCTGTCTCCCAAATACCCTCACCCAGGTCTGTCCCAGATTTAAAAAAAATGTATTGAGCACCTAATTGGTGCCAGGCTCTGTTCTAGGAGCTGGGGGCACAGCTGTGAGCAAGGCAGCTCCTCCCTGCCTGGTGGAGCTCACAGACTATCAGGGGAGACAAACAATAACCGAATAATCACCCAGAATCAATGCAAAATGACAACCATGATTAAATGTGGCAAAGGAGAGGTCCACGGAGCCACAGGAGGGCAAATTAGAGAATGATCTGGTGTGCGGGCTGGGGAAGGCTTCCCAGAGGGGGTGATGCATCAGCTGAAATTGCAAAGATGACAGGATTTTTCAGGGCAAAGAGGGAGGAAGAATTCCAGGCTGAGAGAACAGCATGTGCCAAGGTCCAGTGGCGGGCAAGAGACTGACACTTCAGAGCAATCAATCAGAGGCCGGAGGGGAAGGAGGTGAAGTGAAAGGATGAGGCCAGGTGTTTTGGTAAAGCAAGGAAGTTAAGCAAGGAGGCAACATACCAGATTTCTGTTTGCTAAAGCTGTATCCTCTTGGGGGCAGAGGAGTGACAGGGAGACACAGGAGAAGGCTACTGCCCTTGTCCAGGCGAGAGGTGATGACAGTGGGAGCGTGGGAGAGGGGCAAGGGGACAGTGGGAAGAGACTGGTGCTGTGAAATCCCCAGGTACCAGGGCCATCGAGAGGCCACAATGACCATCATGGAGGTCTCCCTGCTCACCGGCTTCTACCCCAACCAGGATGACCTCAAACAGGTAATGAGCAGGGCGGGGATGCCCTGGCAACATCCCACATACCCTGAGTGGGTGCAGAACAGCATCTACCTGGGTCAAGACCCCCAGGTTAATGCCCCACAGTCCCTGCCTCAAGGTCAGCGGCCATGGTCACTTCTGAGGGACTCCCTGTATGACCTTAGCTAAATTCTTGCCCTGACTGTGCCTCAGTTTCCCCAACAGTGGGGCTGATTGGACAAGGGCCGGGAGCTCTGAGAGTTGCTTCACACTATCTGGAGCTCCCAGGGCTGGGTGCCTTGGAGGATCTCTGCCGACGCGCAGTCCTCACCCTCTGCCCCAGCTCACGAGCGACGTGGAGAGGTACGCCTTCCAGTATGAGACCAAGACGACCTCCAGCGACAGCACTGTTGTCCTCTACCTGGAGAAGGTGAGGAAGGCCAGGTGTCCTCTGCCAGAGGTCCGTGGGCAGCCAGATGGGCGGAGAAACCACAATCAGCACCCTGGCCAGTGCTGTCCGAGGGCCATGCCCTCTGACGTCAGCTCCTCAGTATTCAGGGCCATGCGGTCAGTGGTTATGGCCAAGGCCCTGTGGTCAGTACCCCATGCTCAGTGGCCCTGATCAGCTGAAACAGGACTTCCCTTCTCCAGCTCTCCCACAAGGCAGACACGGTGCTGGGCTTCCGCGTCCACAGGATGCTGCAGGCGGAGTTCCTGCAGGCTGCCCAGGTCATGGTCTACGACTACTATGAGCCTTGTGAGCAGGGGCCTGGGGGTGGAGGGGTAACCCGGGAGGGTACAGGGCCTGAGAAGGACTGGGCCAGAAAAAAAGGGAGGGGTGAGGGGCGGGGCCAAAAAGGGGGAACGGGGCGTGGCAGAGGGGGTCCTTGGCTCCGTGGGAGGGGTGGCCAAGAGGGCGCCGGAAGGGACCCAAGGGGCGTGGTGATGAGGGGCGTGGCCTTCCTTGGTGGTTAAAGTGGCCCCGGAGGGGCCTGGAAGCGGGTGTGGCAGAGCTGAGAAGGGACTTGGCGTGGCCCGCTGGGTAAGGGTGGGCAAGAAGGGGGCAGGCTCTTTAAAGAGGAGGGACCTGTTAAGGGGGGCGCTGGGCGGGTCAGGTGGGGCGGGGCCTGCTGGGGGCGGAGCCAGACATGCACCCAGCCCCCAGGAGCACTGGCCCAAGCCAACCCCGGTCACTCGCCTCCTCTCGCAGCCCAGAGGTGCAGCTCCTTCTACAACCTGCCCACAGAGCACGCTTCCTTGAGGAAGATCTGCCACAGAGACGTGTGCAGATGCGCCGAGGGTGAGGTCATGGGGACACGGAGGGCTGGGACTGCCAGGCTAGGGGTTCAAGAGCTTTTCATCACTTCCTGGGTGCCTTCTGGGCTGAGTTTAGACAGAGAGAGAGAGAGAGACAGAGAGATAGCAAGACAGAGACAAAGAGAGACAGAGAAAAGGAGACCCAGAGACAGCGAATGACACATACACTCAGGCACAGCCAAAGATCAGGCGAATCAGAGACACAGACACGGAGGGACACATAATAAACTCAGATGAGAGAAACAGAAAAGAAAAAGACCAAACGGAGAGACAGAGGAGGAGAGAGCACCCTACAGATCAGAAAGGCCAGACCCAGAGACCCAGCGGCTGCCGCCTGGGGCCGGATGGCAGTCAGATGGGAGGAAGGCCCCTCCGTCAGTGCAGCTAGAACAGCCGCCCCCGCTCCCCCAACCTTCCAGACCAGTGCCCATCCCCAAAGAAGGACAGCCACCACGTGCAGCAGGAGGAGCTCCAGGCAGCAGCCTGTGAGGTTGGCGTGGACTTTGGTGAGTGTGGGGAGTGGCAGGGGGCAGGGGGCGGCCCACCTGCAGGCTGGACACCAACACGACACCCTCCTGGACCCCTTCCCCAGTGTACAAGGCCAGGCTGGAGTCTGTGGAGACCTCCGCCTCCAGCCCCTACATCTACTACAACATGCAGCTCCAAGCCATCATCAAGAGTGGTATGTCCAAGGTGGCAGAGGAGGGAGCGTGGGGGCCTACCCCGGGGGTCCCAATGCGGAGGAGGGCCAGGCCTATGCAAGCTCACAAACTGGTTCTCCTCTCCTCCAGGCACGGACTCTGCCAAGCCCCTCACCATGAAGAAATTCGTCACTCACGCCACCTGCCGTGACTCCCTGGGGCTGCAAGAACACGAGACATACCTCGTCATGGGCCAGACATCAGACCTGTGGAGAGTCAAATCTGAGTGCGTGGGGGGCTCCTGCTGCCCTGGGGACTCAGGCCTGGGCCCCCTTCCCTACCCCAGTCCAGTCCTTGGTGTCAAAGTTTCTACTGCACCTGTCAACACGAGTCTTGGGTTTCAGGGCTGCCCTGAATGGAGGTGCAGGCTGTGCACTGCACAACTCCAGGGAACACCATTCATAAGGAGATGTTGTAAATGTGGATGTAAATTTCCAACAGAGGGCAGGAAAGAGTCAGAGGGAGGGGAGCATTTTCTAATCCCCAGCAGTATGGGCTAGAGGTGGGGGGACCTGAGATGGCCTGGTGGAGTGGACACTATAAGCTGTGGCTCTGAGAGTCTGTCAGGCAGCGCAGAGGGGCAAGTCAGAAAGGTCTCCACACCTTCAAGGCACCCAACTCTCCTCACCATCCTGGCCATCTCTTGCCCACAGATACACCCACGTCCTGGGCAAGGAGACGTTCCTCATGCACTGGCCAGTGGATGGGGCAGTGGGCAAGAAGGAACTGCTGGACCAGCTAGAGGGGTTTTCAGAATATATGCACACCCATGGCTGCGAGTCCTGAGACCCTGAGGCCTCTGCTGCTCTCAGGGGGTTGTCTCCAAGCATGCCCAGGTCCCTGGGCTTAACCACAAATAAAGAGCAAGGAATATCATACTCAAACTCCAGACATGTGTTCCTGCCTCAGCATTCAGCAGGGGCCCTGCAGATCCTGCCCTGACATTGCTTGGACCTTCATCCTCCCTCTCACTCCTACTCCATTCCAATCACACTGGCCTTCTTTGTGTCCTTCCAACACCTGAGTTGACTCCCACCTCAGGGCCTTTGCACACACTGTCCCCTCCACCAGGTACACCTTCCTCCAGATGTCTTTATGGATTGAACACTTCCCTTATTTGGATTCTGTTTTAATGTCACTTCCTCAAAGATACTTGCTTTGGGGACTTCCCTGGTGGTCCAGTGGTAAAGAATCCGCCTTCCAATGCAGGGGATGTGGGTCCAATCCCTGATCGGGGAACTAAGATCCCACATGCCGCGGGGCAACTAAGCCCACGCGCCTCAACTAGAGAGCCCGTGAGCTGCAAACTACAGAGCCCACGCTCTCTGGAGCCCGTGAGCCACAACTAGAGAGAAACCCGCGTGCCGCAACAAAGAGCGTGCATGCCGCAACGAAGATCCCGCATGCCGCAACGAAGACCTGATGCGGCCAAAAATAAAATTAAAAGAAAAATTTTTTAAAGATGCTTGCTTTATAACATACCTAAAAATAGACCTCCTCCCATCACTCTCAGTAACACTTAAAAATATATTGTATGTGATATTTATTGGTTTGATTGTTAGTTAATTGGGTATTTCTCCTGCCCCACAATATCAGCTCTTTAAGACCAGGGGCCATGTCTGTCTTGTTCACTGCGGTACTCCCAGTTCCTATAGCAGGGGCTGGTATATAGTAGGTGTTCGAGGAATGATTGTTGAATGAATGAGTGAATGAATGAATGAATGTAGCACCCACTCTGCAGTTGGTCCTGATGCAAGCTTTGACAGGGAACCCCAGGCAACTGGAGAAAGGAGACAAGGGGCAGGGGAGGGTGAATGAGTTTCATCAATGTGGCCTGGAGTGGGAGCGGGGGACTGCCGCTCCAAGGCAGCAGCCCGTGGGGGTTGAGGGAGTGCTGAAGGGACTGCAAGCCATCCAGGATGGCTTGAACTTGGGATGTCAAGGACGGGCTGAAGGTGAGAGGGAGAAAAAAAAAGATGGGGTTTTGAACACCAGGCTTGGTCATTATCAAGGGCAGTAGGGAGCCATGGAAGGTGTTTGAGCAGGAGAGGAATTGACCAGCTCTGAAGTGGAAAGGCCCAGTTGACTGACGGGCAGAAACTGAGTTGATGGCAAGAAACCTGAAAAGGAGGTGGGGTTTGGGGCCACAGGATAGCATGGCGGCAGCTGCCTAAATTCTAACTCTGCCTCCACCTCTTCCTGGCTGTGTGACATTAGCCCATTTACTCACCTCCTCCTGTGCTTCGGTTTCCTCACCTCTAACATTACTTCCTTCAGAGAGTTCTTGTGAGTACCCAGCACATAGGAATTATTCAATAAACCTTCACTGGCCTAATTATCAATGAGCCAGACAAGAGGCCTTGGGGAGGGAGTAAAGCTGCTGGAATCCACATGACAATCAGAGAAGAAAATCAGACCACAGCAACCCCTGCTCAAAACCCTCCCAGGTTCCCACTGCTCTGACATTGCAGCACTCAAGGCCCTGCAATGTGGCCCTGTCAACCTCCCTGACCCCAAGTCCCCCAACTCCCCACTCACTCCACTCCAGCACACAGGCCGTCTTTCATGGTTCCCAGAAACTCCAAGCTCTTTCTTGCCTCTGGGCCTTTGCCTAAGCTGTTCCTTCTGCCCAAAACACTTTTCCCTTGACTGCTTTCTCCTCACCCTTCAAGTCTCCCATCAGAGAGGCCTTCTCCAAGCACCCTCACTAGATGAAATTGCATCCTTCCCCTGAAGTTATCTCTCTCTGCAACCTGATTTTTTCCTTCCGAGGAAACATCACAGTGCATAATGATAAATTAGATTCTTTACTTACATCTGCTGTCTGTCTCCTCTACTGGACTGGGAGCCCCAGGAGAGCAGGGAGGCTATCTGTCTTGGTCACAGATATAATTGCAGCAGCTCAGTGAGGGCCTGGCACATAGTAGGTGTTCATTTTGCTGAATGAGGACTGAATAAATAAAAGAATGAAAGACAGTGAGAGAGAAGGAAAAGAGGGAGGGATAAAGGGAGAGAGAGAGAGATAAAGAGAAAGGAAAAGGGACTACTCTGGTGGCGCAGTGGTTAAGAATCCACCTGCCAATGCAGGGGACACAGGTTCGAGCCCTGGTCCAGGAAGATCCCACATGCCGCGGAGCAACTAAGCCCTTGCGCCACAGCTACTGAGCCTGCACACCACAACTACTGAAGCCTGCATGCCTAGAGCCTGTGCTCCTCAACAAGAGAAGCCACCGCAATGAAATTCCCGTGCACTGCAACGAAGAGTAGCCCCTGCTCGCCACAACTAGAGAAAGCCCGCGCACAGCAACGAAGACCCAACGTAGCCAAAAATAAGTAATAAATAAATAAATAAATTTTTTTTAAAAAGGGGGCTTCCCTGGTGGCGCAGTGGTTGAGAGTCCGCCTGCTGATGCAGGGGACACGGCTTCGTGCCCCGGTCCGGGAAGATCCCGCATGCCGCAGAGTGGCTGGGCCCGTGAGCCATGGCCGCTGAGCCTGCGCGTGTGGAGCCTGTGCTCCGCAACGGGAGAGGCCACAACAGTGAGAGGCCCGCGTACCGCAAAAAAAAAAAAAAAAAAAAAAAAAAGGAAGAGAGTGATGGAGGGAGGGAGGAAGAAAGGAAGGAAAGTAGAAAGGATGAAAGGAAAGATGTCAGGGAGGCTCTGGCTTGTTTTCTTTTTTTTAATAAATTTATTTATTTATTTATTTATTTTGGCTGTGCTGGGTCTTCATTGTTGCACCCGGGCTTTCTCTAGTTACAGCAAGCAGGAGCTACTCTTCGTTGCAGTGTGTGGTCTTCTCATTGTGGTGGCTTCTCTTGTTGCGGAGCACGGGCTCTAGGCGTGCGGGCTTCAGTAGTTGTGGCACACAGGCTCAGTAGTTGTGGCTCGCGGGCTCTAGAGCACAGGCTCAGTAGTTGTGGCGCATGGGCTTAGTTGCTCCGCGGCAATGTGGGATCTTCCCGGACCAGGGCTTGAACCCATGTCCCCTTCATTGGCAGGTGGATTCTTAACCACTGTGACACCAGGGAAGCCCTCTGGCTTGTTTTTGTACAGCCCTTGATCTAAGAATGTTTTTTTACATTTTAGAAGGATTTTTAAAAAACAAAGAAGGATGTTTGACAGATACTGTACATGGCCTGCAATGACTGAAATATTTATTATCTGGTCCTTCATGGAAAAGAAAAGTGTGCCTACCCCTGAATTAGTGCATTGGTTATCTATTGCTATGAAACAAATTACCCCCAAACTTAGGGGCTTAAACCAGTAAATATTTAGTATTTCACAATTTCTGTTAGGGAGCAACTTAGCTGCATAGTTTTGGTGCAGCAGTCTCTCATGAGGTTATAATCAAGATGTCAACTGGACACAACATTGTTGACCATTGCTTTTTTTTTTTTTTTGGCCACACTACAGGGCTTGTGTGATCTTAGTTACCCGACCAGGGGTCGAACCCATGCCCCCTGCAGTGGAAGCACAGAGTCTTAACCGCTGGACCACCAGGGAAGTCCCTGGACACAACACTCCAATTAAAAAAAAAAAAAAGATGTCAGCTGGGGCTGCCATCATCTGAAGGTTCGACTGGGGCTGGAGGAGCCATCTCCAAAGTAGCTTACTCATACGGCTGGCAAGTTGGCGATGGTTGTTAGTGGGAGGACTCAGTTCCTCACCATGTAGACCTCTCCTCAAATCTCCTCACAATATGGCAGCTGGCTTTCCCCAGAGTGAGTGATCCAAGAGAAAAAGCACAGAGGAAGCCACAGTGCCTTTTGTGACCTAGCCTCAGAAATCACTCACCATCATTTCTGCAACCTCCTATCAGTCACATGAGGACGCACTAGTCAGTGTGGGTGAGGACTACACATGGCATGACAACCAACAGGCAGGGATCACTGTAGGCCATCTTGCAGGCTGCCAACCACAAATAGTAAGTGGCAGAGCTTGGGATTTGAACCCAAACAATCTGGATCCAGAGTCTGTGCCCTCACCACCATATACAGATGTCCTTCAATGGCAAAAGGTGGGTAAATTTTTTAAAATAGACTTCATTATTTAGGTCGGTTTTAGATTTACAGAAAAATTGAGAATATAGTACATGTATGAGCAACTTCTCATCTACCCCTGCACAGTTTCCCCTACTATAAACATCATCATTATCGTCAGTATATTTGTTATAATTAGTAAATCAATTTGGATACATTATTATTACATGAAGTCCACAGTTTAGATTTCCTTAGTTTTCACCTAATATCCTTTTTCTGTTCCAAGATCTCATCCAGGACATCATATTATATTTAGATGTCATGTCTCCTTAGGCTTGACTTAACTGTGGCAATTTCTCAGACTTCTCCTTGTTTTTGATGTCCTTGACAGTTCTGAGGAGGACTGGTCATGAATACTGTAGGATGACACTTTATTGGGATCTACCTGATGTTTTCTCAGGATTAGGCTTATCGGGTTACAGGCTGAGGGAGGTATATCACAGAAGCAAAATGCCATTTATTTTATTTTATTTTTTTGGCTGTGCTGCGTGGCTTGCGGGATCTTAGTTCCCCGACCAAGGATCAAACCCCGGGCCCCCTGCAGTGGAAGTGCAGAGTCCTAACCAGTGGACCAGCAAGGAATTCCCCTAAAATGCTGTTTTAATCATATCCTATCAAGGGTATATATGATCAACGTGGTTTATGACTATTGATGTTGCCTTGATCAACCTGCTGAAGTACAGTTTATTAGGTTTCTTAACTGCAAAATTATTATCCCTGCTCCCTTTTCCATAATGTACTCTTTGAAAGGAAGTCTCTGTGCACAGTCCACACAAAAGGGGTGGGGAGTTATACTCCCCTTCCTCCAGGGCAGAGCATCTACATTGATTATTTGGAATTCACCATGAGAAATTTGTCTCTTCTCCCCCCATTTATTAGTTTATTCAATAATTTATTTATGTCAGTATGGATTCATGAATACTTATTTTATACTTCGGGTTATAATCCAATACTACTTGATTTTCATGAGCAAATCTCTCCAGTTTGACCATTGGGAGCTCTTGCAGTTGGCTGCTAGTAAATACATTTAAACTTTCATCTACATTACTAAATTAGATTCTAAGAGTTTGGGCAGTTTATATTTCCACTGCACCATAGATTGAAGTTTTTATTTTTTATGGAGGTGAAATTCACAGAACACACCATTAGCCACTTCAAAGTATACAATTCAGTGGCACATGGTATCTTTACACTATGTGGAGTCTCCACCTCTCTCTAGTTTCGAAACTTTTTCATCACCCCAGAAAAACACCCTGCACCCATTATGTAATCATTCCCAACTTTCTCCTACCTCCCATCCCCTGGTAACCACGAACCTGCTTTCTGTCGCCATGGATTTGCCTGTTCTGGATACATCATAAAAAAGGATTCATGCAATATGTGACTTTTGATGTCTGGCTTCTTTCAGTTAGCATAATGTTTTCAAGATTCCTCAAAGTTAATAGCATGTGACAGTTCTTTGTTTCTTTTATGGCTGAATAATATCCCACTGTGTGTGGGAGATACCACATTTTGGAGGTGGATTATTTTTAATTAATTTTTTTATTTTTGGCTGAGTTGGGTCTTTGTTGCTGCGCGCGGGCTTTCTCTAGTTGCGGCGAGCGGGGGCTACTCTTCGTTGCGGTGTGCGGGCTTCTCATTGCGGTGGCTTCTCTTGTTGCGGAGCACGGGCTCTAGGCGCGCGGGCTTCAGTAGTTGTGGCTCACGGGCTCTAGAGCGCAAGCTCAGTAGTTGTGGCGCACGGGCTTAGTTGCTCCGCGGCACGTGGTATCTTCCCGGCCCAGGGCTCAAACCCACGGCCCCTGCATTGGCAGGCAGATTCTTAACCACTGCACCACTATAGAAATCCCCTACATTGTTTATCCATTCATCTGTTGATAGATGCTTGGGTTGTTTTGAACTTTTGGTTATTGTAAATAATACCGCTATGAACACTGGCATACAAATATCCATTTGAGTTTTCCAATGCCTGAACATATCCTGGGATAAATCGCACTTGCATGGTGTACAATCTATTTAATGTACTGTTGGATTCAGTTTGTTGGTATTATTTACCCACCAGATCATGTCTGGCTGAGGGTTGACGGTTGCTCCAGAGGGCATTAACAGCTGCACA
The DNA here is from genome assembly GCF_949752795.1 of Hyperoodon ampullatus. Lineage (NCBI taxonomy): Eukaryota > Metazoa > Chordata > Mammalia > Artiodactyla > Ziphiidae > Hyperoodon > Hyperoodon ampullatus. Next base: position 32,087,850 of record NC_136917.1, read on the forward strand.
TGCTGGGGGCCACAAAGACCCTGAAGGAGAAAATAGAAAAACACATGCATTCTTGAGGTAGGAGTTCTATGCACTCTGCAGTTGTCCACAACAAATGCAGCTGAAATCCAGGTAGGCCAAGGAGATAAGAAGCAGGGCACTAAAAGGTTACACTGACACATCTGAGTGCATATTATATAAATACAATAATTCCTTTCTCTGAAGCTACCTGGTGTCCTGCCCCTCCTTATTATTTTTCCTCTGGTATTTTCCAGCCAAGACTTAAAGGCAGCCCAAAACCCAGAACTGCACACTGTATGTAGACAGAAAGGGCTCTTTGAAAAACCCTTTCTTACTGGTCTGATGAGCAGGGAAGGAAGGAGGACCTATGAGTCAGAGAGAGAGGTGGTACGTACACAGGACGGATCCAAATAGCACTGGAACAGCTTTGAAAACTGAAATGATATTGGAACCACTGCCTGGAGAAAGTGGGTTGCAACCTACGACCTGAACCTAACTGAGCTGACTGCCTGACAAAACATAAATATCAACATTCTCTGCAGGGTTTTAAATAAGACCTAGAGTATCATAATATAATAGTACGATATGTTGTATATAATGTCCAAAATGTCCAGGATACAATCCAAAATTATTCAACATGTGAAAAAGTAGGAAATTTCCAACTACTCACAAAGGAAAAGAAAATCATCATATGCCAACCCTAAAATAATGCAGATGTTGGAAGTATCAGACAAATACTTTAAAGCAGCAATTATAACTATGCCCAGGAAGTAGGAGCAAACACTCTTGAACTAAGGGAAACAAAGTCTCAATAGAGAAATAAATATTTTTTTAAAGAACCACATGGAAATTTCGGAACTGAAAAATACAATAACCAAAATTAATAATTCACTGGATGGGCTACATAGCAGAATGGAGATGGTAGAGAAAAGAGTCAATGAACTTGAAAATAGAGCAATACACATTATCCAGTCTCAACGACAGAGCTGTGGGACAATATTAAAAGGTCTAACGTTCCTGTCAGGAGAGTCCCAGAAAGAGAGGAGAAAGAAGTAAAATGCAGAAAAAAAATATTTGAAGAAATAATAGCTGAACACTCACCCAAATGGCAAAAGACACAAGCCCACAGATTCAAGAAGCTCAGCAAATCCCAAGCACAACAAACTCAAAGAAATCCATGCCTGGACACATCATAATCAAACTGCTGAAAACTAAAAACAAAGAAAAACTCTTGAAAGCAGCCAGAGAGGGACAATCCACTGCGTACAGAGAAACAATGATTTGAATGACGATGGATTTCTCATCAAAAAACATACAGGAGGGCTTCCCTGGTGGTGCAGTGGTTGAGAGTCCGCCTGCCGATGCAGGGGACAAGGGTTTGTGCCCTGGTCTGGGAAGATCCCACATGCCGCAGAGTGGCTGGGCCCGTGAGCCATGGCCGCTGAGCCTGCGCGTCCGGAGCCTGTACTCCGCAACGGGAGAGGCCACAACAGTGAGAGGCCCGCATACTGCAAAAAAAAACCCAACACATACAGGATGGGGCTTCCCCTTCCCCAGTGGCGCAGTGGTTGAGAGTCCGCCTGCCGATGCAGGGGACATGGGTTCGTGCCCCGGTCCGGGAAGATCCCGCATGCCGCGGAGAGACTGGGCCCGTGAGCCATGGCTGCTGAGCCTGCGCGTCCGGAGCCTGTGCTCCGCAGCGGGAGAGGCCACAACAGTGAGAGGCCCGCGTACCGCAAAAAAAAAAAAAAAACATACAGGATGGAAGGCAGGGAAATAATATTTTTCAAGTGCTGAAAGAATTGTCAACCCCAAATTCTATTTCCCATGAAAATGAAGAAATGAAGGTGAAGTAAAGACATTCTCAAATGAAGGATAACTAAGAAAATTTGTTGCTAGGAAATCCTCTCTTTTAAAAAAAAGATTAATGGAAGTTCTTCAAATAGAAGGGAAATAATACCAGAAGGAAGGTTGGAACTTCAGGAACAAAGACCAACAGAAATGATCAATCTCTGGTAATACACTATTTTCCTTCTCTTTAAAATGTTTGATGGTTGAAAGCAAAAATTAAAACATTGATGACGTTTTCCAGTGTATGTAGAGGTAATACATGTGACAATTCCAACACAGAGAGGGGAGGAAAAAGGAAACTAAACAGTGGTTCTGCACTCCACTTGAAGTGCTAAAATATTAATTCTAAGTAGACTGTGGAAAGGTAAGTATGTATATTGTAATCCATAGAGCCATCTCTAAAAAGGAGAGAGAGATTGTGAAAAACTCAAGAGCTAAATTTAAATGGAATACTAAAAAATATTCAACTACAGGCATACCTTGTTTATGGCACTTCATTTTACCGCGTTTTGTAGATTTTGCGTTTTTTACCAATTGAAGTTTTGTGACAACCCTGTGTCGAACAATTCTATTGCCACCATTTTTTCAACAGCATTTGCTCACTTCATGTCTCTGTGTCACATTTTGGTAATTCTCATAATATTTCAAAGTTTTTCGTTATTGGGGCTTCCCTGGTGGCGCAGTGGTTGAGAATCTGCCTGCCAATGCAGGGGACATGGGTTCGAGCCCTGGTCTGGGAAGATCCCACATGCCGCGGAGCAACGAGACCCGTGCGCCACAACTACTGAGCCTGTGCGTCTGGAGCCTGTGCCCCGCAACAAGAGAGGCCGCGACAGTGAGAGACCCGCGCACCGTGATGAAGAGTGGCCCCCTCTCGCTGCAACTAGAGAAAGCCCTCGCACAGAAATGAAGACTCAACACAGCCAAAAATAAATAAATAAATAAATAAAAATTTTTTTCCTTATTATTATATTTATCATGGTGATCTGTGATCAGTGATCTTTGATATTACTACTGTAATTTTTTGTTTGTTTAGTATTTTTTAAATAAATTTAGTTTATTTTTTATTTATTTATTTTTGGCTGTGTTGGGTCTTCGTTGCTGTGTGCAGGTGTAGGCTCTCTCTACTTGCGGTGAGCAGGGACCACTCGTTTTCACGGTGCGCGGGCCTCTCACTGCGGTGGCCTCCCCTGTTGCGGAGCACGGGCTCTAGGCGCCCGGGCCTCAGTAGCTGTGGCCCGCAGGCTTCAGCAGCCGTGCCCCGCGGGCTCCAGAGCACAGGCTCAGTAGCTGTGGCGCACGGGCCCAGTTGCTCCGCAGCATGTGGGATCTTCCCGGACCAGGGATCGAACCCACGCCCCTTGCATTCGCAGGTTGACTCCCAACCACTGCGCCACCAGGGAAGTCCCTGTATTTTTTTTTAGAAGTTTTTTTAAAAAATTTATTTTTGGCTGTGTTGGGTCTTCCTTGCTGTGTGTGGGTTTTCTCTAGGTGTGGTGGGCGGGGGCTACTCTTCGTTGTGGTGTGTGGGCTTCTCATTGTGGTGGCTTCTTTGTTGCAGAGCACGGGCTTCAGTAGTTGTGGTGCATGGGCTCAGTAGTTGTGGCTTGTGGGCTCTAGAGCGCAGGCTCAGTAGTTGTGGCACACGGTCTTAAGTTGCTCCGTGGCATGTGGGATCTTCCCAGACCAGGGCTCGAATCTGTGTCCCCTGCATTGGCAGGCAGATTCTTAACCACTGCACCAGCAGGGAAGTCCTAAGCATAGCTTTTATATGCACTGGGAAACGAAAAAATTCATGTGACTTGCTTTATTGTGATATTTGCTTTATTGCAGTGATCCTGAACCAAACCTGTAATATCTCCGAGGTATGCCTGTAATCCAAAAGAAGGCAGGAGAGAAAAATAAATAGAGAAGAATAAAGAAACAAAGGAGACCAACAGAAATAAACAATAAAATGGTAGGGAATTCCCTGGCGATCCAGTGGCTAGGACCCAGCACCTTCAATGCCAGCGCCTGGGTTCGATGTCTGGTTGGGGCACTAAGATCCTATATGCTGCTCAGCACAGCCAAAACAATAATAATAATAATGATAAAATGGTAGACCTAAATTCAACCAAATCAAACTTTGAGATTATGACAGTCCCAGCAAACATCATGATTGCCACCTTGTGAGAAACCTTGACGCAAAGGCACTTTGTTAAGTGATGCCCAGATTCCTGACCCAAGGAAACCACAAGATAATAGAGGTTTGTTGTTTCAGACATTAAATGTGGGGACAACTTGTTACGCAGCACTAGGTAGCTAATACAGTGGCTACATTTGGAAAAGAGTGTGCCACCACCTGGGTCCTGTCCAACATCTCTGGGTTGTTTAAGACCTCTCAATGAACCTATCTCACTCCTTACTCTCATCAGAGACCCGATTTCACTGTCCTGCTCAAGCATGGTCAAGTTATATCGGTCATCCAATGGCCCATAATGAGTAGGTGAAGAAGGGAGGATTTGATCCCAGGACTGTCTCACTCCAGATCTTGAGTGTTTGGTCATGTTGTCATGCATCTGGCTTCTCTAGATATGGTAGGAAACAAAAATGAGACATGTCTTAAGAATAATAACAAGTGGTCCAGTGGTTGGGACTCTGCACTTTCACTGCTGAGGGCCTGGGTTCAATCCCTGGTCGGGGAACTAGAATCCCGTAAGCCATGCGGCACGGCCGAAAAAAGAGTGATAATCATAATTTCCTTCTTACTCTCCACATACCTGTCACTGTCTCCATTGTCTTGCAGCCACTAACAATAAACTTTCACATGACTCTCTCCACCATTACAATGTCAGCTCCTTGCAGGAAAGGAATTTGTGTCTGTTTTCCTTGCTCCCAGAGCAATGCCAGGCGCTCAGCATTTATTGAATAGACAAGAACCAGTGTCTTCTCACTGCCTGGGCACCTCTAATAGGTCTGGGGTGGACACTGGAAAGTTGCCTTTTAATAAATTCCCAGTGAGGCCCTGACGCTCTGGAGAGTTTGAGAACTCCTAGTTCAGCTCTTCCTCCCTTCCCCACCCAACCTCGGGGCCAGTAGCTTCTCGTGCCACACATACCACCTCCTTCTGGAATACTGCCCACATGCTCCCTCCTCCCCCAACCTGGACATCTATAGGGAGCGTTACGATTGCTTATTTTTTACTGGTGCCCCTGAGGCATCCTTGAAAGCAGAGTAGGTATATTCTGTGTCTCATTCTCTCACTTAATCCTACAATAGGCATGAGTGCTATGATCCCATTTTACAGATGAGCCAACAAAGGGCTTAAGTGGGGTCAGCCATGGGCAGAGAGGTATCTTGGAACTCTGGTCTTGAGATGGGCTGGGACCTGGGACCCTTTGCTGCAGTGCTTAAATCTGGACAAAGCTCGAGCAACAAAATACAAAGAAACTATATGGGATGAAAAATAACTGTGTGCGTGCGCAGTTGGGGAAAATTATGGACAAAAAGATAGAAAAGACTAAAAAGACTCAACTGCCACTTCTGAAGAGCCTGGACCAAAAACAGGACATTGGGAGCAAAAGCACGGTACTGAGCATGCCCCCTGCACATAACACCACCAGAGGGGTGGGCAAAACACCTAAGCCACCCCTCCAGCTCGACCCCTGGACACACCCTCACCCTCACTGCATATAAGAACAAGCTTCCCCCTTTCAGGGAGCGAGCAAGCAAGCGGACCTCTTGCTTGTTCTTGCTCCCCCCGCTGCTACAGCAGGGGCCCCAATAAAGCCTTGCCTGAAATTTTTGTCTGGCCTCTAGTCAATTTCTATTGATTGGGGAAGGCCAAGACCACTGGTCGGTATCAGTCTGAACCTGCATCTTGTAACAAGAGTCGAAACAAACATTTATTGAGTACCTATTATATGCAGGCTCTGATCCAAGCACTTCACACACATGAATGCCTTTCTTTTCCCAGCAACTCTAGGAGATGAGGACTGTTTTCTTCCCGTTTCCTAAATGAGAAAAGGAAGGCACCCAATGGGCGCATATCTTCCTTGAGTACCTGGCAACAAAGTTTCTCTTTTGATTCTGAACTCTGTTTAGAAATCTGGATGTTTTTAAGTTACTGTTTTTCTTCAAATATCACCATTATGAAGTCAGATAGAAAAATAAGTAGCTCAAAGGAAACAGATCTGGAAGAATATATTGGGTTAGCCAAAAAGTTCATTCGGGTTTTCCTGTAAGATGTTATGGAAAAACCTGAAGAAACTTTTTGGCCAATCCAATACATCAAATTTAATGAGGCTTATCCTACGAGCAGGGCAATGAAGAGTTACCATCCCTTCCTTTATTATTTTTGTTGTTGTTGTTGTTTTTAATCATACATGAAGACCTAGCAAAAAGATTCCCCAAAAGGCAGGCATATGGGAAAGAAAATGTGATGCCCCATCCAAATCCCCCCCTCCCCAGCAAGGAACCAGAACTGTCCATGGTTTGCCTGCACACCCTGTGTCCTCTTTCCTGCAGTTTATGGTCACTATGGCCACAGGCAAAACTATAACTTAAGGTTTTATTTTCCTATGTATATAAAGACTTTCTCTTTCTAAAATATTTCTTAATGTTTAACTTTTTTTTTTAAGAACAAGCACACTTAATTTTTGCAATCAGAAAAAAAAAAAAGGCAGAGTGTCCTGTTTTTTTAGGGGGGGCTATCCACAAATTTGAATTTCAAAATGTGAAATATAAAGAGATGAAGTCACCTGGCCATCCCAGCTCCCAGAGCTAAGGGTACCTCATGAACTTTCCCGATACTTTCCCTGTGAACTTTCTGGAACGTGGGATCAATAATTAACTGTGGGTATTTCTGCTGCCAGGAGCAGACACGGGGCCACCAGGCCCAGGGCTGGAGCAGAGAACTGTTTTCCCACAGTTAATGCCTTAGGAAAAGCAACATAACCAAGGTGGTGTGGTCATAAAAATAGCTACATGCTCCTTAGAGGGTTACTATGTTTTGCATCCTCTAAATCCCATAAGAATATAATGCAAGCCACATATATAATTTTAAATTTTCTAGTCATCACATTAAAAAGGCAAAACAAAACCAGTGAAATTAATTATAATAATTTTATTTAGCCCAATATATGCAAAACACCATTTCAACATGAAATCAGTACAAAAAGTCAGTGATGTGTTCTTTCACATAAATCTTCAAAACCCAGCGTGCATTTGACGCTGATGGCACATCTGATTAGGACCTGCCACGTTTCAAGAGCTCAAATGCCACATGTGACCAGTGGCTACCCTTTCAGACAGCCCAGTTCTAAATGGTTTATCTATATTAACTTATGGAACCTTCACAATAACTCTATTCCCATTTCAGAGATGGGGAAACTGAGGCCCAGAAAGGCAGAGAAATTGCTCAAAGAGCTAGGAATGGACTCAAACCCAGACTGTCTGGTTCCAACTTGTGCCCTCTTGACCTCTATACTTCTCATCGTCAATTCCAGCTGGAAGGAGCATTTGCAGTCAGCTGGCCTGAGTTCAAGTCCTGACTGTGCCACCTATAAGCCAGGTGCCTGCATGATTTGCTTAATTGCTCTGAAATTCAGATTCTTCATCTGAAAAAGGGACAATGGCACCTAGCCAGAAGGCTGAGGGATGACTTGATAGCCTAAAGAGAGCCTGGCGCCCAGCTGGCCCCTGGGTACACTTAGGCTCTTTTAGCTACTGCGATTTCTCCACTCACCAAATTCATTTGAGCAGAGTCCCAAACAAGCTACCCAACTTTTGCACATAATGCATTCTTGGAAACGTGTCTGAATGTGACTTCGCAAAACTTGAACAATAGATTTCTGTGCTGTAAAGGACATTCCATTTACTAAGGACTGTACAGATTATGAAATCCCAAATTACTTCTCACCTCTTAGGTGTCATCGTCAAAGATAGATATCCAGGGTTTCGTACGTGTTATTTTAAAACGTAATTGGATTTGTCTTATTGTGTATTTTCTTGGTTCTCATTACAAGTTATGGATGCTTGTTGCAAAAAAAAAAAAAAAAAAAAACCCAAAAATTTGATTGTTAGAGAAATATGTCATGTGGAAAGTAAAGGTGTTGTGGAGATCCACATGCAGAAATGCACACAAATGGTTTGTGTGTGTGCCCAGGGAGGGTCAGCGAGGCCCCAGCTGTCAAAGCATCAGAATACGGAAGTTGAAAGAGACAATTAAAATAGCACACAATCTTCTGAAATTTCATGGGCGCGTGCACACACACAGGAATAATGAACTACGAGGATGAAAAAATTTTTTCTGTTATTGATAATAAAAAACAAAGACTGATCAACCATGCTAGAGAAAAGATTATCTTTGTATTCTCTCTATAGAAAATGTTACAAATCATTGTCATATGAAGAGTCAATTAAAGAGTACACAGCCATAGGACTTCCCTGGTGGCGCAGTGGTTAAGAATCCGCCTGCCAATGCAGGGGACACGGGTTCAAGCCCTGGTCTGGGAAGATCCCACATGCCGCGGAGCAACTAAGCCCGTGTGCCACAACTACTGAGCCTGCGCTCTAGAGCCCACGTGCCACAACTACTGAAGCCCGCGTGCCTAGAGCCCATGCTCCTCAACAAGAGAAGCCACCGCAATGAGAAGCCTGTGCACCGCAACGAAGAGTAGCCCCCGCTCACCGCAACTAAAGAAATCCCACGCGCAGCAACAAAGACCCAACGCAGCCAAAAAATATAAATAAATAAATGTATAGGGCTTCCCTGGTGGCGCAGTGGTTGGGAGTCCGCCTGCCGATGCAGGGGACGCGGGTTCGTGCCCCGGTCCGGGAGGATCCCGCGTGCCGCAGAGCGGCTGGTTCCGTGAGCCATGGCCGCTGAGCCTGCGCGTCCGGAGCCTGTGCCCCGCAACGGGAGAGGCCACAGCGGTGAGAGGCCCGCGTACCGCAAAAAAAAAAAAAAAAAAAAGTATAAAAAAGACGAGTACATAGCCATAAAATGTGGGGAAAACGTTTGGAGAGGCATGTCTGATAGCTAATTAATAAAAATATTTTGTTATTTAAAAAAATAGCACACGGGCTTCCCTGGTGGCGCAGTGCTTGAGAGTCCGCCTGCCGATGCAGGGGAAACGGGTTCGTGCCCCGGTCCGGGAAGATCCCACATGCCGCGGAGCGGCTGGGCCCGTGAGCCTTGGCCCCTGAGCCTGCACGTGAGAGGTCCTCGTACAGCAAAAAAACAAACAAACAAAAAAAAACCAAAAAAAAAAAAAAAAAATAGCACACAATGCTTTAGAAGGTGTTGCCGAGTTGCCCTCTCCAAAGGTTCTACCAAGGGATGCCCTTTCCAACCAACGGTTTGGAGATTTCCCATTTCCCAACATCTCCAATTCTGGGCATCCCCAAATTTCTTCATTTGGTTAAGCTGAGGGGGGACTTCCCTGGCGGTCCAGTGGTTAAGACTCCTCGCTTCCACTGTAGGTGGCACGGGTTCTATCCCTAGTCAGGGAACTAAGATCCTGCATGCCACGCAGCATGGTCTAATTAATTAATTAATTAATTAAACTGAGGGGGAAATTGACTAGGTTGCAAAAAGTACACACATGCTCCAATCGGGTCCATTTCCTCCACAATTAAACCTCTGGTCACCCAGCATATGCCTCAAAAGGTTCAACTAAAGATCAAGATTTGCTGATTTGGGCATGAGCTTCCCCTCCCTCCACTCTCCCCACTGCTCGCTAAGCCGGAGCCATGGTGGCCTATAGATTTCTGCAATAGACCCTGCCCCTTCCCACCTCAGGGCCTTTGCACTTGCTGCTCTTTCTGCCCTGCACCTCTTCACCTAGTTAGTTCCTATTCATCCTTTGGAGGGCCCCCCTTGAGCAGGTTCTTGAACATGTCTTCCCTTTTGTAATAATATTACCCCCCTTACAGGATTGCTATGAGGATCAAATGAGATACATAGTTCAAAACACTTGACACTGTTTCAGAAAGTGTTAAGATTTCAGTGCATTGGGACTTCTCTGGAGGTCCAGTGGTTAGGACTCAGAGCTTTCCTGCTGTGACCCACAGTTCAATCCCTGGTCAGGGAACTAAGATCCTGCAAGCCACGTGGAGCGGTCAAAAAAAAAAAATTCAGTTCAAAAGGCACCTCCTCCATGAAGCCCTCCCTGACCACCCTACCCAGTTCAGGGTCCCATGTGTTGTCCTTTCTCATGGATCTCTCAATTTCTCTTTTTTGGTACATATCATAAATATAATTAAATAACTACTTGTGATATCATCCGCTTCATGTTTCTCTTTCCCATTAAGACCATGACTCCGGAAGGGCAGAAATGGTGCCAGACACCACGCCTGCTGGATAGGAGGCACCTGATGCATGTCTGTCAAAGTAATGAATGGATGGATCAAATGGGCTCCATCTTTGACTCAATTATACTAAAGTGTCAGAGGCTACACTTCTTATCACTGTTATCAGCACATCCATTTTCTCCCTTTCCACACCTTTTTATGAAGACAAAGGATAAAATGCAGAAATGTTCACACCACTCACTACAACCAAGCTACATCTGGCCAGACAGACCAAGATGGCCACAAAGCTCAAACAGAACTGTTGGTGGGTAGGTAGCGCCCCCATGTGTTCGCTGGGAATCTGTTTTTCTGATCATCTACAAATGCCAAAATTGAATACTCAGGTTGTATCTTTATTTGTCCTTCTGAATTGACTCTCACCCTTCTCCCCCTGCTCTGTGCCCTGACAGGCTAACTGCATGACTGGCTCCCTTACCTTCCTTGCCTGCTGGTGCAGCCAGTGAGAGGCTCCAGCAGGAGATGGGAGAGGAGGAGGGGAGAGAGGGCAGGGTCTTTATTCCCCTCTCCCTAAACATGGTCTGGATCTAGTGACTCAATTTTAACGCACAGGATGTGGCGGCAGAAGTGATGCTGCGTGACTTTCAAGGTGAGGTCTTGAAAATATACAATTTCCACCTGGCTTTCCTTCTCTTGGGTTGCTTGCTCTGTGGAGGCCAGCTGCCAGGTTGGGAATATCAAGCTCAAGCAGCCCAAGTAGGGAGGAATTGAGGCATCCCTAAAACAATCAGCACCCACCTGCCAGTCATGTGAGTGAGCCACCACAGAAGCAAGATCCTCCAGCCCCAGTCAAACTTTCAGATGGCTGTAGCCCCAGTCAACATCTTGACTACGACCTTATGGAAACCCTGAGCCAGAAAGCTCAGTAAAGCCATTGCTGGATTCCTGACCCACAAAAACTATATGAACCGAGAAGTGTTTATTGTTTTAAGCCATTACATTTGGGGATAATTTGTTATGCAGCAATAGAGAACTACAACACCTGGTAACAAAAGTCCCAGGCTCCCACCTCTATGTGGAACTCTCTTCTCCTACATTCTTCAGGTCTCCACTCAGATGTTACTTCCTGCAGGCTTCCCTAAACTCCCTTTACCCATCTCCCTGCCCCAGTTCATTTTTCATCCTGGCATGTATTCTCTCCTATCCCATTACATATTTGTTTCTTGTCTGTCTCCCCCACTAGAATGCTAGCTTTATGTGGGCAGGGATCTTTGTTTTCTTTGATGCTGTGTCCACAGTGGAACAGTGCCTGGCACAGAGTAAGCTCTCACTGTGGTGGCCATTAGGATGAGAATCTAGCAGACCTGAGTTGTGTGGGGGCTGGATCAGACTCCCACCTGTTTCTGCCTGCTCTGTGCCCACCCTGACCAAGGGGTGGGACGTAGCTGTGACCTCCCCCTCCACTGGGTAAGTAGTAATTGGCAACTATACTGGGAGAGCCCCTCCATGTCTCCCCACTTCCCTCAGGATAAAATCCCAGGTCCTCTGTGCTGCCTATACCCCCCCCATTCCCTGCCTGAAATCCTACCACTCAGAACAAAGAACCATGAACTGTTTACATGCACCCCAGGGAGGGGTGCATAGACCCCACAAACAAAACTTTGGGGTTCAAGTAGAAAACATTAGAACATTTTTTTAATCTTTTTTTTAAGTTTGCTAAGGAATATCATTATGTAATAAACACATTATTATAAAGTGATCTACAGAATCTCTTAGTATAACTGTATTTGTTTATAATTTATAAACAAATATCCCTCTGGGGGTTGAGCTTCAACATTTTTACTGATAGAGGTGCATGTTGAAAAACAGTTTTAGGAGTCATTTATCCTAATGCAATTTTGCCACCCCCAGAGGACATCTGGCAACATCTGGAGACATTTTCAGTTGTCTCGACTGGGGCAGGGGTGCCACTGGCATCTAGTGGGTTGAGGCCAGGGATGCTGCTAAACATCCTACGATGCACACGGCAGGCCCCCACCACAAAGAACCATCCAGCCCAAAATGCCAATATTGCTGAGATTGAGAAGCCCTGGCCTAAAGCGCTAGACTCTCTTGATTCTGGGGGTTTTGCACAGCTAGCTGCTTCCTTCCCCCACTCCGTTCTTCACCTGCTGAGACTTCACACTTCCAGGACTCCTCCAAGAAGACATTTCTGATGCGGCAAGGCTGGGACAGAGCCCCTCCCCCCCTTGCTGGGTTAAAATTGTCCTGGCCCCCCGGGGTTCTCAACCTTACGTTTTACAGTGCAAATCCCCTAGAACCCCTGGACAGCCCGATTCTGCAGGACGTCTAGGGACCAGGAATCAGTATTTTTAGCAAGCACCTCCTCCTTCCCGCCAACTGCCTGCCCTTCATATTTTGCACATGGTAGGTGGCCCAGGGACTAATTGAATGTCTACAGCATGCCAGGAGCTACTAAGTGCTCTACCCGGGGACTCGAATCCTGGCACACGCACGCGCGCGGTCACACACACACACACACACACCAGGATGTAGCCACTATCATCATCCCCATCTTACAGAGGAGTAAACTGAGGTTCAGAGAGGGGACGTGGCGAGGTAAGAGGCTCAAAGCGAGAAAGGGGTTCAGGTCCTAATTAGCGCCTGATTCCTGGGGGAGGGGAGGGGACGGGAGGGGAGGGGACAGAGCGATGGACTGGGGGAGCGCGAGCTAGCGGGGGCCGGGAGACACACCGCGGCCTTCAGATGCGGCCCCGCCCCCACGGGGGACGTGAAGACGCGGACCCCGCGCAGCGTGGGGACATGTGACCGACTGCAGAGGCCGCGCCGCCTCCCCCGCCCGAAGTCTGCGCGCTCCGCCGCAGGGTGCAGATCGGGGGCGCCAGCCTGGGTTTGGGGCGCAAGAGCAGAGGTGGAGCCAGGGCGGAGCCAGCGCGCCCCGTCCCCCCGCCTTTCCAATCGAAAGCGAAACGGAGGGCTGGAAAGGAAGGGCGGAACCGGCCTGGAGGCCCCGCCCCCTGCCCTGAGAGGCATCTGGACAGACGGGCGCGCCCAGGTAGGGGGGCGCTGAGCGCCCAGTGCGGACCCTCGCGGGGACCTGCGCCGCCACCATGTCTCAGGAAGGTGTGGAGGTAGGAGAAGGCTACAACTGGGCCGGGGGCCCGCGAGAGATGCTGGGGAGGAGCCGGGGGCGCGGAGGGGGCTTCGCAGTTCCTGGGGACTCCATCCGAAACCTAGACCTTCCCCCAGGCTGGCACTCGTCCCCCTCAGAAAGGAGAGTGACCGCCACATGCCCCAGAGCGAAATGAGGCCTCCTCGAGGAAAAGCGGGGGCTGCTGGGTCAAGGGTCAGAGGCCAGGGGTTACCTGGCCGGCCTCCTCCTTTAGCCTGGGACGTTCGCCTTAGTCCTCTCCCTCCCCCAGTGCCCTGTGGGGACTTTGGCTTTTTCCAGGAAATGCAGTAGAGGGATTGGGGGGGTGGGGTGCGGAGGCTAAAACCAAGGGTCAAGTTCTGGCCGTGAAAAAGGATGCCTAGGGATGGGGGAGGGGCAATCGCGCCTCTCCTTCTTCCATCTGAGCCCCTGTCTGCCCACCCCAGCTGGAGAAGAGCGTCCGGCGCCTCCGGGAGAAGTTTCATGGGAAGGTATCCTCCAAGAAGGCGGGGACTCTGATGAGGAAATTTGGCAGCGACCATACCGGAGTGGGGCGCTCCATCGTGTACGGTGAGCAGGCGGGGGTCCTGCCTGCAGGGGGTTCGGCTGGGGAGCGGGGAGGGGGTGTGGTCTCTGCTGAGGGTAGGAAGAGGCGATGAGATCATCTCTTTGGGGGGTGGTCTGTATAGGGTTCGGGCCCTGAAACTCCCACAAGATCTTTCAAAGGCCTTTCACTTACACTTACTCTCCCCACCAGGGGTAAAGCAGAAAGATGGACAGGAACTGAGTAATGACCTGGATGCCCAGGTAAACTGCGCCCTCCCCTCAAAGGATGTGGTAAGGGGAGGGAGAACAGAAGGGTCAGGCTCATCCATGGCGAGCCCCCTCTGTGCCTTGTCAGTCCACAACTCATGGTCTAGCCTCATTCACTTATGCACCTCTCAGTCATGTATCTGGCCAGGGAGACTGCAAACAGTAGATGCTCATTACATGCTGACTGTATTAAATGGAAGAGAGAGACAAGAAACTAAGCAGGGAAACGAATCAGGATTTTCATTATAGAGGAGCCAAAGAGATCAGGGAAAGCTTCCTGGAGGAGGTGGTACCAAGTTCTTCAAGACTAAGGAGGAGTGATCTCTGGGAAGGGGAGGGGTTGGAGAGGGTCTTCCTGGAAGAGGGGTGGCATGACAAAAGGAACATACAGACAGGCTGGGATGAGCAGGAGATCAGAGAGGAGAGAGGGGCAGGGGAGTCCATGTGAGTGAATGAATGAATGAATGAATGAATGAAAGGCTTTGCATGGCCACTTTGCCCCTTAGATGGCTTTGGTGGCTGGTGTACCAGTTGGCCTGCCTGAAAGACCCAGCACAGAGTTGTTAAAGAGTATAATAAAGTACGTATTATACCCTTAACATTTATATATTTACAGTTATACATATAATGAGTATGATAAAAATAGCAAAGAGTATTATTGATTGAGCACTTCCCCTGCGGCAGGACTCCAGGAATTTTACCTGTTGACTTATTTCATTGCCACAGGTCCTGTGAGACAGGTCCTATTACTTATCACGTTCATTTTACAGATGAGAAAATTGAGGCACAGGGTGATGAAGTCACTCACCAGGTTCATGCTGAATGCAGGTGGCAGCTGGGATTTGAACCCAGGCCACCAAGAGTCAGAACCTGGGCTCTTAGATGTCCCTCATTAGGAGGAGTGGCTTGGCCACACCCCCACAGCTGGAAGTGACGAAGCCAGGGTTTCAACGTGCATCTATCTGAATCCAGAGCTCAAGCACTTAACCTAAAGCAGCATGGCCTCAAAGAGGTGACCTGTCACAATGCCAGCAAGTGTGTGGCATTCATTGGCAGGAAGGGAGCATGGGGTCCAGCCTGTTCCACCATGCTCACTCAGGGTAATCTCAGGCAAGCCCTCTCCCGGCTCTGGGCCTCAGTTTCCCCGTCTGAGCAATGGGGATGACAGGTTTGCTGTAAGGTGTGCCCACCTCCCAGGGTTGCTATAAGGACAACTGAGGTCACACATCCTGCCCTCAGGAAGTGTATGCTGCTCAATCAACTCCTCCTGAGTTAGGGACACTCTACTCTTATATGGGGCCAGAACCCCGCCTCCCCGTGCAGAAGCCCCGCCCCCAGAAGACAGGCGTGAACCACATCTCCAGTTTCTGCCCCTGGTGTTTCCACCCAGGACCCCCCAGAGGACATGAAGCAGGACCGGGACATCCAGGTGAGTCCAGGATGTGGGACAGGGAGGTAAGCAGGGAGGACATCCATGGGGGTGTTCATAGGTAAGGAGGAGGGATATTGTAGGGACAGGAAGGGGAGAAGAGGGCTGACCACCCTCTCCATTCTGCAGGCGGTGGCAACCTCGCTCCTGCCACTAACAGAAGCCAACCTACGCATGTTCCAACGTGCCCAGGAAGACCTCATCCCTGCCGTGGACCGGCAGTTCGCCTGCTCCTCCTGTGACCATGTCTGGTGGCGCCGCGTGCCCCAGCGGAAGGAGGTGATAACCCAACCTCTGACCTTGGTTCTGTCCCGGCTCCACTCCAAAGCCCCACTCTCAGTGTCCAAACCTCTGACCCAAGAACATCAGCCTCTGAGAGCCCAACCCCGGACCTGCAACCTCAGAGATCAACCCCAATCTCAGACCCTAACCCCAACCCACTGAGCTGGACTTTTCAACTTGACATTCAACTTGAGAAGCTCAACTCTTATCCCGGAGCCTGACCTCTGACTACACAGTTTGACAGCTACCACAGAAATCAAACCTGACCCCCAAACCACAACCCAAAATCTGGCTTCTGAACCCCCTGACCAGTGGTATGCTGCTGGTAAATGCCTAATAACGGTCTCTCGTGGGGCGGAGGCACCCCCAGATTTACAGTGTTTGCCAATTTCCATAGTGTAAATCTTCTCGCTCTGGCTAACATCAGGCTATCACTGCTCACCTCTGACAGCAAGCCTGCCCCGCTCTCCGCACCCCCAGGTGTCCAGATGCAGGAAATGCCGGAAGCGCTACGAGCCGGTGCCCGGTGAAAAGATGTGGGGCGTGGCTGAGTTCCACTGCCCAAGATGTCGACACAACTTCCGGTGAGGGCACAACTTCCGGTGAGGGCGCTGACCCCACCCCCACCTCCCATCCTCGGCCCTGCTCCACCCCAGCCCTGCCCCTCCCTGCCCTGGCCCCACCCTGACCCAGCTGGCCCTTGGACCCTCACGGCCCTGCCCGCCCCCAGGGGCTGGGCACAGATGGGATCCCGGTCCCCCTGCTACGGGTGCGGCTTCCCCGTGTATCCGACACGGATCCTCCCTCCACGCTGGGACCGGGACACAGATCGCCGCAGCACCCACACCCACTCCTGCTCGGCTGAGGACTGCTACAATCGGCGAGGTGAGGGCCTGGCGCGTCCCCATGGCCTACCCCCCCATTCCGGGCAGTGTACTTGGCCTTGACTGACTCCTGGGACATACACCTCTGAGGCTTTTAAGAACCAAGCTCTCTGCCTGCTTCTTCCACATACCTCCTAAGGCCTCAGTCCTGGAGGCCTTTTCATCTCCCACTGCAACGGCCCCTCCTTCCACATCTTCCACGGTCTTCCAGCCTCCTCACCTCCAGGTCACTCAGGACCCCTGCCCCTCCTAACACCCCCCATGGCATCATCCACCTTCCATGTTTCCTCGCATAAAGTTCTGTGGTTTCACTCCGGTGGCCCACACCCCAGTGTCCTGTGGACTCTGCCCCTGTGGTCTCTGTGTTCTTGGCTCCTGTTCTGTCCTCTGTAGTCTCAGGTGACGCCCATGTCCCTGGGTCTCCTGTGGCTTCAACACCTGTGACTTTCACCTCTGAATTTCCTGTAGCTCTGGCCCCAGAGCCTGTGGCCTGAGCCCCTCCCCTCCCCAGAGCTCCCCGTGGCCTCAAGCCCCAGGACCTCAGAACCTCTCCCTCCCCAGAGCCCCACGTGCCTGGGACGTCCTGCGCACACCCCAAGAGTCGGAAGCAGAACCACCTGCCCAAAGTCCTGCACCCCAGCAACCTCCACATCAGCAGTGGCTCCACTGTGGCCACCTGCCTGAGCCAGGGGGGCCTCCTGGAAGACCTGGACAACCTCATTCTGGAGGACCTGAAGGAGGAGGAAGAGGAGGAGGAGGAGGGCGGGCACGGGGAGTGACCCCTGCCAGATGCAGATGCAAACCAGACACGGTCTGTGGCTATTTTGTGTTGTTATAAAATATGAGCTCAAACGGAGATCTAAATGCCCTTGGGGAGCCTTCTGGGTCCAAGATGTTGGCAGGGGGATTCCTGGGTGCTGTTTTCAGGGTCCTGGGGAGCAGATCCACAACGAGAAGAGGTCTGTGGGACACAGCCCACACTGGGTCACAAAGGAGGTGTGGCCAGGACAACTTGGGCTCCTGCTGACACACATCCCCTGTGACCTGGGGGACAGATGAACAGATGGTCACAGCCTCAGGGGCCTGATCAGCATGGCAGCCTTCTTGAGAGAGTAAGCCCCACCACGAAACTCGGCCCAGTAAACGCCGTCCTGGTAACGGCTACGGTAGTGGCCACCACGATGCCACACACCATTGAGGTTGGAGTGAGCACAGGCATGGTACCACCAGCCTCCCCGCTGGTACAGGGCGCAGTTACCTGAGGGAAGAGAGAATCCATGTCTTCTCACCAGAATAAAAGCCTCTACCAGCACCTCACTAGTACAAGGCTTTTGCCAGCCATCCTCTGTCCCCATACTTTCTTCAGGGTAATAGCCTTAATTCCTTCCTTATCCCCTTCCAAACTACAAGTCACATTTTCTCCACCCTTTCTGCAAACTAGGAGCTTTACCTTTCATTCTTTATCAGGGAAAACAACCTTCTCTACTTCCTTTCTAGAATAAGAGTCCTAGCTCTTATAGCTCCCCCTATTCCCACCCCCCCCCCGACCTTTCACAAAGGCAGGAGTCCTGACTCTTACTGCCTCATCAGAGAATGAATCTGGACTCCGCACCCCCTCACCAGAATAAGAGTCCTGTCCTCCACTCTCTTGTTTATCCTGATCCTTACCAGAGGGAAGTCTTACCCCACCCCCTTTCATTTCCTCGCTAACAGTCTCCTACTCCCTCCCCCGCACCACCACCAGAATAAGAGCTCTATACCAGAATAGGAGTCTCGGTCCCTATCCACGGTGCTGAAAGGCTTGTCATTGTGCCAGGATAGAGAGTCTCCAGCATCTCCATGGTAATGGCCAAGCCGTAGGCGGTAGTGGTCACTCTCAGGCTCCAGGGAAAAACCATCATAGTGGGCACGTGCCCCGCGGCCTCCCCAGTCCTCGAGGAGCACCAGTAGCTCATGGTCCCCATGGCTGGTCAGCTGATGCACAGGTTCAAGGCCCAGCCAGTATTCCCCATCAGGCTGCCCAAAGCCCGCCTGGCAGGGCAGGAAAGTCAGGGAGTCAGAAGCAGGTCCCCTTCCCCTGCCCAGCCTTGCCCCACCCACCTGTGCCCACCTTGTAGTGCTGCCAGGTAGTGAAAAAGTTGACGGAGCCGTCTTGCCGCCTCTGGATCACAGTCCAGCCTCCACCCTCCAGCTGTTGCTCACACCATGCTGACAACACATGCTGGCCCACTCGTAGCTCATACACTCCGCTCCATCCATGGCCTGCCTGGTGGGCCTCTGCACAATCCCGCCATGGGCCTACGGGCACAGGGATATGGGACAGGCACAACCTGGACCAGTCAACCCTTTACTGGAGTAAGAGTCCTGATCCTCACTGGTCCCCTTAACCAGAACAGTCGAACTGCCTCTCCTATCCCCTCTCCAGAATAAGAGCCCCAATACCCCTTTTCTTACCTAAATAAGACTCTAAGTCATTCTTCTCTCACTAGAGCAAATGTGGAGCCTGGGATTCTTAAATTCTCCTTCTGTGGTCTCCTCATCAGAACAGAGGTCTTGAACATGGCCCTCTGAATTCCCTCAAATTCTCACCAAAGTAGCAGTCCTGAATCCCCTGCCCTCTTGTCAAAGTAAGAGTACCTCTCCTATTTTCACACCATAGTAAGAATTTTGGTCTTTATCAAAGTAAGAGCCATATCTCCCTGTTCCATTATCAGAATAAAAGCTTCATTTTCTCCAGGCCCCCCAGCATGAGAGGAATCTGGCATTAAAGTCCTGACTCATATTTCCCTCTATTCATGCTGCACTGGGAATCTCCTGGCTCCTCACACCCCCAACAGCCCTGCCCTTGTCTTACCTGCTGGCTTGGTAGGGACAGCAGGGTGCCCTGAGGGCACAGGAGAGGCCAAGGGCCCCTGCTGTCTCAGGGTCTGGTCTCTCTGGGATTCTGGGGCTGAGTTCAGCCTCCTGCTGGTGTCATTGGTGCCACCTACCAGACTGACTGGAACCACAGGCACCAGGGGCGGTGGCAGGACCTGGGGTAACCAAGAGAGTTAGATGTGATCGCACTAACCCTTAGCCCAGGACGCTCTGGGCTCGTAAATCTCCTAGCACCCAGACGGGAAGATCAAGCAGGGGCGTGTATTGATCCTCCCAAGCCTAACTCTAGTAGTCAATCAGAGACAGAGCTGGGCTTAAACTCCTGCTCTGGTGTTAACAGCTTAACCGATCTGTGCCTCCAGACTTTTCTGTGAAGTAGGGATGATATGAGTACATCCAATAGAGTATTAACTTACTGAATCCTCCCAACAACCCTGTAAGTTAGGTACTGTCACAAAGCAACAATTGCTTATTCAAAACCTAAGGCAAGACATAGTCCAGAATTTAGAATAATATAGCAGGAGTTAGAAACAGTAATACAGGGTCTACCTTTATATTACCTAACACCCCCAACGAGGTCTTTGGTCTTTATCCACATATTAATAATATGCTTGATTATAGGATTCTATGAGTATTCATATTAGGTAGAGAAGTAAAGACTTTAAGTAGCTACCAGTTGCGTTTTTACCCAAATGAGTTACTGGGGAAGAGGTAGGGGTCAGTTTTTAGAGATTTTTGTATTTCGGAACTGAGATTCATGGGGTTGGGACTTCCCTGGTAGTCCTGTGGTTAAGATTCGGTGCTTCCACTGCAGGGGGCACGGGTTCGATCCCTGGTCGGGGAAAGAAGATCCCGCATGCCCGCAGCGCGGCCAAAAAAAAAAAGAGCATGGGGTTTCAGGAGGCCCATCTACTGAAGATGCTCACAAGAAGTGGTTGCTATTTGGGGAGGGGGATAGTTTCAGAGTTACCTGCTGCTGCCCGCCCGCACTCCCCGGGCACAGGCGTTCCAGGCGGGAGATGAGGCCACTCTGCTGGCTGACCAGCTGTGCCAGCTCGCGGAACTTGACGTCCAGCTGGTGGAAGCGGGCGGCGGCACGCTGCGCCTCGGCCGAGGCGTTCAGCACGCGCTCCCCAAGCAGCGCCAGCGCGGCGGCAGGCTCCGCCCCCAGGCCTAGCCCCGCCCCCGGGCCCGCCTCGTGCTGCAGCTGCGCGCGCAGCTGGCCCAGGCGCGCGCTCAGGCCACGGCTCTCCTTGCGCAGCGCACGCACCTCGCCGGCTACAGCGCCGTCGGCTGTCGCCAGCCGCTGAAGTTCGCGCAGCAGCTCCTCGTGGCGGCCCACTCTCACGCGCAGCGCCGCCACGTCGCTGGCGTTCACGGCCTCCGGAGTCGGGCGCGGAGTCGCCGGCCCGCTCCAGCACACGGCGCCTGTGAACTTCTGCGGGGGCAGCACGAAGGTGTAGGTGCAGCGCGGGGCGGCTGCGCGCGCCCACCAAGCGTCCAGCAAGAGCAGCAGCTGCATCGTGAGCAGCCGGGGTGTCGACATGGCGGACCTGCAGGCAGAGGATGAACGGGAAGGAGGGGGCCCCGGAACCCAGGCTCGACCCCCGACTCTCAAGCTGGGCTATACCTCTCTGGTCCCACGCGGGAATGCACAGGTGTACACCTGCGTAGATTAGCGTCCACACACGCCCGCCTCCATCCCTTTCCCTGCCCCGAGGCTGGAGATAACTCCAATAGAATCCAGCTCTGGCCTCCCCACTGAGTTCCAGGCGCCCTGCGGGTCAGTGTGTCTCGTCCATTCATTCAGCAAGCATTCCCTGAGTGCTTACTGTGTGCTGGCCTCAGTTCTACGCGCTGGGAATACAGTTGGGAACAAAACACAAAAATCCCTGCCCTGGTGAGCAAGGACCAAATAAACTTAGAATTAATAGAGTGTATTAGACAGCCCTAGGTACTAAAGATAAAAGGTACTTTTAGTAAAAGACAGAGGGGAATTCCCTGGGTGTCCAGTGGTTAAGACTCCCGGCTTCCATTGCAAGGGGCCGGGGTTCGATCCCTAGTCCGGGAAATAAGATCCCGCAACCTGCACGGCGCGGCCAAAGAAACAACTACAAAAAAAAAAAACAGTAAAAGACAGAGATATGGGGATATGTGCAGGGTCAATTTGAGAGGAGGGAAGACCTGGAAGAGGTGACAGTTTTGAACAAAGACCTGAAAGAGGTGAGGGAGGAAACCATGGGGGTATCTGGGAGAAAAGAGGTCCCTGGCAGGGGGAGCAGAAAGTGCAAAGGCCCTGAGGTTGGACCATGCCTGATGTATTAAAGGAACCTGGAGGAGACCGGAGCAGAAGCCATGGGAAAACAGGTGGGGGGGTGAGGGGAGATGAGGGGAAAGTCTCACTAACTCAGTCTAGTAGCGGACACCCTATTTCCTATGTCCAAAGACCAAAACTCCAGAGTCATCCATGTCTCTTCATGGCAGATGGAACCCATCAGCCAGGCCTATCAGCTCTTGTGTTTAGACCCGGAATTCCTCCACATTCCCCCCCATTCTCACTCCCTCCCATGATCCCAGCTCAAGACACCATCTGGATTTCCTTAGAGCAGCTGCCTGCCAGGTCTCCATGCTTCCATCCTCAACCTCTGCTCTGTTTCTCCCACAGTGGCCAGAGGATACCCGTGAACATCCAAGTCAGGTCATGTCCCTCCTCCTCTGCTCAGGACCTCTGTGGCTTCCTCCTCACTCCGAGGAAAAGCCCAAGTCCTCCCTGCAGCCCACAAGTCCCTGCATGCTCTGCTCAGTCCCCTCCCTGCCCTCCCCTCCTCCCATTCACCCTCCCACCCACCGCGCTCACTCTGCTTCAGGCACCCTGGCCTGGCTGTTCCTCAAACACACAAGGGACCCTCCAGCCTCAGAACCTTTGCACTTGCTGTTTCCGCAGCCTGGAATATTCTTCCTTGAAGTTATCACAGCTCCCTGTCTTTCCTTATTCAGGTCTCAGCTCAGCTGTCTCCTCCTCAGAAGCCCTCTTTGAGGGACTTCCCTGGTGCCACAGTGGTTAAGAATCTACCTGCCAATGCAGCGGACACGGGTTCGATCTCTGGACCGGGAAGATCCCACATGCCTCAGAGCAATGAAGCCCGTGTGCCACAACTACTGAGCCTGTGCTCTAGAGCCCATGAGCCACAACTACTGAGCCCGCGTGCCACAGCTACTGAAGCCCATGCACTTGGAGCCTGTGCCCTGCAACAAAAGAAGCCACTGCAATGAGAAGCCCGCGCACCGCAACGAAGAGTAGCCCCCGCTCACCGCAACTAGATAAAGCCCCCGTGCAGCAAAGACGACCCAACACAGCCAAAAATAAATTTAAAAAAAAAGAAGCCCTCTTTGACTACCCCATTTAGAGTTGCCCGTGCTTGGGCACGCCCTAGCACAGTCCGTCTATTTCATTTTAGGATTTATCACTCTGCAATTGCCTTGTTTGTTTGCCATTGTTTATGATCTGAATTCCTCCACCAAAACATCAGCTCCAAGAGGCTGAGCCTGGGTTTTGTTCACTGCTCTGTCCGCAGCACCTAAAACAGTGCCAGGTGTCACACACACCCCGCAACACCCACATGCCCCAGGTCTGCCCACATGCCCCACCCCCGCCAGGTGTTCCCTGGCTCCCATAGGTGAGCTTATACAGGTGTCTTCGCTCAAGGGTGTATACTGTGGCCACCAACCTGCGGCCCTGCAGGATCCACACATGGGCCTCCATTGTCTTCATTCCTGGGGTTCACACACTTGTAGGCTGTCTGATGGGGAAACACATCCCTCACACGTGCACATGCCAACATTAAGAAAATGTTTCACATGTCCACGTGGTGGCCCTGTCCGCGCCAAGATCCACCATATCCAAACCCACACATCCTGGTGGCCACACAGGCGCATGTCCTGCAGCCTTCATTGTCACACACATTGCCTTGTTCACACACTCTACAAGCATTCCTTGAGCACCTGCTGTGTGTCAGGAGCTGTTCCAGGAGATGAGGACACAGCTGTGACCAACACAGACAAAACCCCTGTCCTCGTGGAGCAGGTTGGGAAAACAGATGGTGGGTAGGCCAGAGGTAAGTGCTTAGTAGAAAAACAGGGAAGAGGGTGGGAGACCTGGGCTGGGGGGTGCATTTTAAATAGAGGAGTCAGACCTTACTGAGAAGATGACACTTGAGTGAAGACCTGAAGGAAGAGAGAGAAAGGGAAGAGCATTCAGACAGAGGGAACAGCAAGTGCAAAGGCCCTGAGATGGAACCTTACTTGATATGCCCAAGGAATAGCAGGGAAGCTTGTAAGGCTGCAACAGAATGAGTGAGGGGGAGAGCAGGAGGAAGTGAGGACAAGTAGGTGATGGGGGCAAAGTGTGCAGGGCCTTGTGAACCTTGAGGAGGATTTGGGGTTTTACTCTGAGTCATGTGGGAACCATGGAGGGTTCTGTGCTGGAGAAAGGCATATTCACTACTGTACTCACACCCCAAGCACTAGCTACCAAGGGCAGAGCAGGGTCCTCTCATTGCTGCCCCCTGCCCGAAGACATCAGGCCCTCCACAACAGGGATGGACCAAACCCATTGGAACTAGAGTGTGTGTAACACCCACTGCCTTCCAGGATCTCAGCCTGGAGTAAAGAGGAGGTCTGGCGAGTCCCCCTGCCAAGCCAAGGCCCAGGTTTCCCAACAGACAGATTCAGCCTCCACCTGCCCTCCCACCCTCCTGCGCTCTCACCTCTCACGACCAAGACCCTGAGTTCAGCAAGGCCCGCTTGCAGCAGACGCAAGAAGTCCGAGGAGGAGCTGAGGGTCCAGCAGGGCCTCTGAACTGGAGAAGGGGAGAGGCTGGTGGGAGAGCAAGAGGGAGGAGGCTTGGTAACCACCCAGAGCCTGGGACTAGAGCGGTGATGCTGAGCCCAGGAGTTCCAACTGTAAATATTTAGCATTTCCCATGTGAGAACTCAGGCAGAATTGCCAGACCCTCCTGCCCAGGCCACCAGAGCCTGATAACACAGTTCAGTGCCCTGGACGTTCCCCCCACAGCAGAGCACAGAGCGTGGGAGGCTGCAGGCCCAGGGAGGCTGGGTGGATCCCAGCCTCAGACATAGGCAGACACACACACACACACACACACACACACACACACACACACACACCACAGAGAACAACAGTAGCGAATATCAGCGGCACCTGCTGCCTGTCAGGCATGACTCTAAACTCTACATTTTGTATCTCATTTAATCCTAGCAACCAGAGCTGGTTTCTGTATGTAGCCACATTTTACAGCAGAGAACGGAGCCTCAGAGAGGGTGAGCAACTTGCCTGTGGTCACACAGCCAAAGAAAGGATCGGCAATGGGATTCGGCCCAGGTAACATGGCTCCAGAACTCACACACATATACCACAACAGTCACACACACACCTCTGTGTGTGCACATAACAGTAGAGCACAAAGACACACACGGATACCCAATGAGACATGCAAACCACTGCACAAAGCAGCAAAGATAGACAGATGGAATCTGTGTGTGTGTGTGTATGTGTGTGTGTCCGTGGATTTTCCCGGCACAGACAATTACAACAACATAACTGGAGGGAATTCCCTGGGGGTCCAGTGGTTAGGACTCAGCGCTTTCACTGCTGGGGCCCAGGTTCGATCCCTAGTCTGGGAACTAAGATCCCACAAGCCGTGTGGTGCAGTCAAAAAAAAAAAAAAAAAAGACACAACTGGAAATAGCACAGATTTAGGAAGCAACTATGTGTTCACAATGTGGTCACAGGACTTCCCTGGTGGTGCAGTGGTTAAGAATCCGCCTGCCAACGCAGGGGACATGGGTTCGAGCCCTGGTCCAGGAAGATCCCACATGCCACGGAGCAACTAAACCCGTGCACCACAACTAGTGAGCCTGCGCTCTAGAGCCCTCGAGCCACAGCTACTGATCCCACATGCCACAGCTACTGAAGCCCGCACACCTAGAGCCCGTGCTCCACAACAAGAGAAGCCATCACAATGAGAAGCCTGCGCACCACAACAAAGAGTAGCTCCCACTCGCTGCAACTAGAGAAAGCCTGCGTGCAGCAACAAAGACCCAACGCAGCCAATAATTAATTAATTAATTAATTAAAATAATAATAATTATCATCCACCTGCCAATGCAGGGGACACGGGTTCGATCCCTGGTCCAGGAAGATCCCACATGCCGTGGAGGAACTAAGCCTGTGTGCCACAACTACTGAGCCTGAGCTCTAGAGCCCACGAGCCACAGCTACTGAGCCCGCGTGCCACAACTACTAAAGCCCGCGCACCTAGAGCCCGTGCTCTGCAACAAAGAGAAGCCACCACCACGAGAAGCCCGCGAAACGCAACAAAGAGTAGCCCCCGCTCGCCGCAACTAGAGAAAGCCTGTGCGCAGCAATGAAGACCCAACGCAGCCAAAAATAAATTAATTAATTTAGAAAACAACAACAAAAACTAAAAACAAAATGCGGTCACACACGCACACACCACGACTTAAAGGAAAATACCCACCCCATGGGCTGAGCGTGTCTGTAAATCTGCATCAGGCACGTACACACCCAGGTACACGTGGTCGCACACTGGCAAGCGCAGAGACACAAACAAGGCACACGGCGAGCGCCTGATACCCTCCCACAGCCCAGCGCAAGTTTCCATTTATCTCCCCCACACACTCTCACATCCTCACACAGGTCAGGTCCTGCAGGGCCGAAAACAGACAGAACAAAGTGACTCACATAGATACCCCACCAGGCTAGGGTCTCCGACTTGTAAGAAGGCCTCCCCGACTAGCAGTCTCCTCCATTTCCTACAGTCCTGAACTCATAACCCGAGTGGCCTCCCGGGCTGAAGGAGGAAATGGTCGTCCCAGATCTGAGAGAGGCTGCCAGGCTGGGCTCCCGGCCTGGGCTGGCGCCCTCCCACACTGGGCCCCCTCCAGCTTCCCCCACTGGCAGCAGAGAGAGAAGAAACCTCCTAAGTCAAGGAGAGGGGATGACAGGAGGGAGAGAGAGTCAGAGAGACAGAGAAGGAGAAACGTCTGGGAGATCGGGAGAGAGATGGGAGATGGGGATAGAGATGAGAAGAGAGAAATGGGGATAGGGACAGACAGACAGAGGAGAAAGATGGAAACTTACAGATGATGAAGGAGACAATTTTTGGCAAGTTCAAAGCTGGGGAGAGGGAGACAGAGGCAGGGAGAAGACAGGGATGGGGACGGGGAGACAGAAGGGGGCAGAGGAGAAAGAATTGGAGTGGGGAGACAGATAGGAAAGGGGAGGCAAAGGGTGGGGAGACAAACGGGGGAGGGGAGGCAAATGGGGAGGGGAGACAGATGGGGGAAGGAAACAGATGGAACAGGGAGAGAGATGTTGGGGGATCTCTTCCCCCCATCCGAAGGTTCTGGGGAAGAAGCCAGAGGCCTGAGGCCAAGGCTGGGGCTTTGAGCGGAAACTGGGAGGGGGTGAATTATTCACGAAACTCCCGCCTTGCTCTGAATTTCCAGAAGCTGATGTGGAATTTCCATCCCTCAGCCCGTCCGCAGACAGGGCCCCCGCGGGGGACAGCTGGTCCTCAAGACCTGGGGCCCAAATGAGTAACTGCCAAGGTGCTATCCCCTTTTCGGGCCCCCAAGTGCCTGGCGCCAGTGTGCCAAGTACTGTGCATATATCATCTCTCTTAATTCGCGAGTCAGAGAGGAAATGATGATCATCCTCACTTTGGGATACTTTAGGAGCCTTGGAGTGGAGAACGTGTGCCTCAAAATCGCACAGCTGGTGGAAATGGCCGAGGCGGGATTCGAACCCATGGCTCATTTCGAACCGTGGCCCCTCCCTGGTTTCCACAGAAACAGGCACCAGGTGTCTCCATAGCAACCCCTCCGAGGTTTCCCGCGACCTGGTGCGCATGCCCATGTGGTGACGTCTCCACGCAGCGGCGCCTCACGTAGTCGCCTCGCCGGCGCCGGAAGTGAGCTGTGCGGCGCCGGAAGCAGCCGGCAGAAGAGGCCTCGAGGAAGAGACGGGGGCATGGGACAGTCGGGGCGGGTGAGGCGCGGTGGCCGGGAAGGCGGGCAGCGCGGGCGGGGTCCTGGCGGTGGCCGCAGTGCTCACCTCTCGCCTCTCGCTCCCGCAGTCCCGGCACCAGAAGCGGGCGCGCGCCCAGGCGCACCTCCGCAACCTCGAGGCCTATGCCGCACAGCCGCACTCTTTCGTATTCGCTCGGGGCCGCGCGGGTCGCAGCGTCCGACAGCTCAGCCTGGACTTGCGGCGGGTCATGGAGCCGCTCACCGCCACCCGCCTGCAGGTCTGCATCGCCCAGCCCACCTCCACCTGCCGTGGGCCCCGTCTTCTGCGGGGGTGGCTCCATCCTCGAAACCGCTCAAGGCCTCAGTCTCCCTGGCTGGAGAAAGGAACCCTTGTGGGGACCATCGTGGCTGCCTCTCAGGGCTTTGAGTGGCAGCAGCGAGGGCGAGCAGATAAACCGCACCCAGCTTGGCTGGGTGCCTAGGGTTGGTGGTTAAGAGGGGACTCTGGAATCAGCAAAGCTGCCTTCTCTCAAAGGCCTCGATCAAGTTACTTAACCTGTCTGCGCCTCAGTTGGCTGTCTAGGGACAGAGACGGTGCTCAGATTCAAGTCTGACTGGCTCTAGAGGCCAAGAGCATTCCATTCTTCTCTCCTCCCTCCTTCTTCCGAGGATTAAATGCAAGAAAGGGCATAACAGCTTAAGCGTATAGGCTTTGTTCAATAAGGGGATATCAGTGGTCATCCTTTTTTCTTTTTGTCGTTTCCAGATTCGAAAGAAAAACTCTCTGAAAGATTGTGTGGCAGTGGCTGGGCCCCTTGGGGTCACACACTTCCTGATCTTGAGCAAAACGGAGACCAGTGTCTACTTTGTGAGTGGATGCTCTCACCCCTCACTCCCCCACCCCCCCTCCTCCCCCAGCTCTCATGATGACCCCTTGTGCCTCTGAGCTGCCGTGATTCTGGCTTCAAAGTAAACGCTCTGAAGAGATGGGCAGAGGTTCCCATTCCCCCTGCTCCCTAGTTGGACACCTTGACCCTCACTGATCCTTTTTTTTCTGTAGAAGCTAATACGTCTCCCGGGAGGCCCTACCTTAACCTTCCGGATCAAGCAGGTAAGGACTAGAGGTGGTATGAGGCCTCCGAGGGGTAGGAGCTGGGTTTGGGGATTGCCCCAGCCACGTGTGCTTGGCGGTCACCCACTCGTCACCCTGTCTTGCAGTACACCTTGGTGCGTGATGTGGTTTCTTCTCTGCGACGTCACCGCATGCACGAGCAGCAGTTTGCCCACCCTCCTCTCCTGGTGCTCAACAGCTTTGGCCCCCACGGCATGCACGTGAAGCTCATGGCCACCATGTTCCAGAACCTGTTCCCCTCCATCAACGTGCACAAGGTGGGCTGGGCCAGGCGTGGTGGCAGGTGGTGGGGCAGGCAACAGTTACCACGCACAGGCCCTTGGGTTGATTGCTCAGTCGTCATCTCCTAGCACTGAGGCTGAGAGCTCCGGGTTCTGAGGTCGAATCCCACTCATAATGTTCTGTGACACTGGGCACGAGACTTCCCCCATGAGCTGCCATCCCATCTGGCAGGTGGAAAACAATGCCCATAGTGCTTTATTTCCTAAATGCGCGTTGAGTGCTGGTCTAAGTAGAGTAGCGTGTATTGTGGCTCCATTTTACAGAGGGGGAAACTGAGGCTGACGGGTGAAGTCACTAGTCTCAGGTCAGAGACGAGGAACAAGAAGGCAGGACCAGATTTTTAAAATCTGTTTGGCTGCAGAGCCCCTGCTTCTAATCCGTGGCACCAGTGGATCTCAAGTTAGCCTTGTTAGATGCCAGTTACCAGGAAGTCCGGTGTCGACTGCCTCAGTGGGCCTCGGAACCAGGATTTCTAGCCAACATCCAGGTAGCCCATGGACACCAATTGCAGCCCCATCCATCCCTGCAGTGCTGTCAGCACTC
This sequence comes from Hyperoodon ampullatus, assembly GCF_949752795.1. Classification (NCBI taxonomy): domain Eukaryota; kingdom Metazoa; phylum Chordata; class Mammalia; order Artiodactyla; family Ziphiidae; genus Hyperoodon; species Hyperoodon ampullatus. Next base: position 32,117,480 of record NC_136917.1, read on the forward strand.
TGTGCCCTTTTACTGTGAGGTTTCAGGAGTGCAGCCATAGCCAGGGCTTGGCATGGGCTCCAGCACACAGTGGGGCCTGGGTGCAGCTCATGTGGTGCCGTGCCTTCTCTTCTTTCCTTTCCAGGTGAACCTGAACACCATCAAGCGCTGCCTTCTCATCAACTACAACCCTGACTCCCAGGAGCTGGATTTCCGCCATTAGTGAGTCTGGGGTGGAGTGGAGTGGGGTGGGGTGGGGTGGCGGGTGTGGCCCCACTCTGCAGTTGATGACAGCACTGCTGCTGAGCCTCTGTGATTGCGTAGTCTCAAAGTACACGCTCTGATGGACCGTGGAAAGGGTTGGTGGGGGGTGGAGCTGACCCGTGACCCCATGGTTCCTGACCTCCGTTCTCCCTCACTCTGACCCCTGCAGTAGCATCAGAGTTGTCCCTGTGGGTGCAAGTCGTGGGATGAAGAAACTTCTTCAGGAGAAGTTCCCCAACATGAGTCGCTTGCAGGACGTCAGTGAGCTGCTGGCCACGTAAGGAGGGCTCAGGGTGGGGATGGGGGGCCACTGCACACCAGCGGGCGCCAGAGCTGTCCCAGGAGCCTGGGATCCCCTCCTGAGCCCCGTGTGTGCCCCGCACAGGGGCGCAGGGCTGTCCGAGAGCGAAGCGGAGCCGGACGGCGAGCACAACATCACGGAGCTGCCCCAGGCTGTGGCGGGGCGCGGCAACATGCGGGCCCAGCAGAGTGCCGTGCGGCTCACCGAGGTGAGGCCCCGCCCGCCCGGGGCAGGCCTGGTGGCTTCCCCCAGTCTCAAGGAGGGACTGACACACCCTCCCCCAACCCCCTCCCCCGTTCCTCCAGATCGGGCCTCGGATGACACTGCAGCTCATCAAGATCCAGGAGGGTGTAGGAGAAGGGAACGTGCTGTTCCACAGTTTTGGTGAGGACGGGGCTGGAGGGGCAGTGGGGTCTGAGGCCTGATCGAAGGTGGGTCTCAAGGTGCTGGGGGGCTCACCTGGATCTTGGTGAAGGCCTCAGTGGCCGTCTCTTCCCATTTAGTGCACAAAACAGAGGAGGAACTGCAGGCCATCCTGGTAGCCAAGGAGGAGAAGCTGCGGCTCAAGGCCCAGAGGCAGGACCAGCAGGCCCAGAACGTTGAACGCAAGCGAGAGCAGCGAGAGGCCCACAGGTGTGTGGTCGCCGGGCGGCTGGGGCGGGGCCTGGGCCCGGGCTGCCATGCTGACCGGTGCTCCTCCTCCAGGAAGAAGAGCCTGGCGGGCATGAAGCGGGCACAGGCGGAGGCTGATGGGGACAGTGATGCAGAGGACCCCGGGGCCTCTGCAGAGGCACAGGGGGTCAGCCAGGAGGAAGAGGAGGATGAGGCCGAGTATTTTCGCCAGGCTGTGGGCGAGGAGCCTGATGAGGGTGAGTGGCAGGCAGGGGTCAGTGTAGCTGGGCACCATGGGCTTGTCTGTCCCTGTGCCCTGGTGGCCCTGATACAGTCTCTTCCCACAGACATGTTCCCAAAGGCAGCCAAGCGGAGGCGGCCTGCCGGGCCCCCAGGCAAGAAGCGACGGGTAAAGGAATGGAAGCCTGACCGAGGCAGTGACCAGAGGCCTCCAAAGGCCAAGGGCAGACACCTGGGGGCCCAGGCCAAGGTGGGACCCAGAGGGGCTGCCCGGGACCCCAGGCGAGGCGACCGTGGCCACCTAAGAGAGTAGCCTGAGGCCAAGCCTGGGTGGCAGGTGGAATGCCCCAGATTGGGGCCTGAGAAATGCTGCCCTGGGCTCCCCACCTCCTGGGCCTCCAGGTGCAGCCCTCGGTTTCCTTTCATAAAGGAGAACTGTTTTCCTAACCTCCCCCTCTAATAAACTGATTTCTCATGAGTCTCAGTCTGCGCTTGAAATGGGGGGCCTGGTTTCTGCCTGAAGCCTGGGCCCATTTCCCCGACGCTGGGCAGTGGAAGTGCAGGGCCTTGTTTCACAGGCAAGGGTGACGGGCAGATTTGACCCTGCTTTGGTGCCTTGGGGTCCTGGGCCCCTCCCCCAGCCTACAAAGGGCCCTCGCAAGCAGATGGGCCAGCTCTGGAGGATTGGGTGTCATAAGGAAGGAAATCGGGGGTGGAAGTGAGGCGCGTGCCCAGACCCGCTCTGCAGGCTGAAGGAGGTGCTGCTGGGAAGGGGAGGGACTGGCAGCGCTGCTGGTGTCTCAGCAAAGGACCGTGTGCAGCACAGCACACGGGCTGCAGACCCACAGGCAGGCCATGCGGGCCACAGCCACCACCACCTCAGGTGAGGAGCCAGCACTGCTGGGTCAGTTGAGCCAGGCACACATCCAGGGCCTTGGGGGTGGAGGCGGCCGGCTCTTGGAAGGCAGAGGGGAGAAGGGTTAAGAAACACATCTGGACCGACTTCCTCCCAAGGCAGAGGGATGGGATAGGAAGGCAGAAGTGAGAGTGGGGTAGCTGACCGGGTCAGGGAAGGGGTACGTGCACCTCGCACAGAGCTCCCGGCCAGCCTGCTGGACCAACTGGGAACAGGCCAATTCTCAGGTTGGAAAGTTGAGGCTGAGTGGGCCGTGTGAAGGGTCAACTGCAGAGCTCAGCTTTCGCCCGCACTGCTCAGTCCCAGGTGCTGTTCTGGGCACTGGAAAGCCAGTAGCAGGGCACTGCCCCACCCTCAGGAGGGAACATTCTGGGGATTTTTCTTAACAGTGATCAGATGGAGTGACAAGCTGTGGCAAAAAAATAAGCAGGGTAGGGGACCAAGGGTGCGGTCACAACATTAGGGTGGTCTCAGGTCCTCTCTCAGGACCAGACCAGGAGGAAGTGAGTGGGACAGCCTTAAGGATGCCTGTTGTCCGTGACTCAGCCAGTGCAAAGGCCCTGAGGCAGGCTGTGCCTTAAGGAACAGCCAGGACACTATGGTCACAGGGAGTTGGGAGTGGTAAATGAGAGAGCCAGTGGGGTGGGAGGGATAGCTCCTGCAGGGCCTTGTGCGAAAAGGTGAGCGCTGGCTTTTCCTCCATGTGAGGAGGAAGCCGGGGAGGGCTGGGAGGATAGGGATGTGACCTGTCTTAGGTGCCCTTTGGAGGCTGTGAGAGAACAGATGGGTGAGGGCCAGAGCAGGGAGACCCAAGTGCGGCCAACAGGTAGATGGTGGGGGCTGGACTTGGGTGACACTAAGGGGGTGACAGATCGGACTTGGAGTTGTGTAGTTGGTGGGACACTCCCCTGGGCTCCCTCTCCTCCACCTCAGGCCCCGATGGCTCTGGGTGGTCACTGCCAGGTTACATGCATCCCTGGTTCTTTTTCTTTACTTTTATTATTTTTTATTTATTTTTTTGGCTGCATTGGGTCTTCATTGCTGTGTGTGGGCTTTCTCTAGTTGCGGCGAGTGGGGGCCACTCTTCGTTGCGGTGCGCGGGCTTCTCATTGCGGTGGCTTCTCTTGTTGCAGAGCACGGGCTCTAGCCGCGCAGGCTTCAGTAGCTGTGGCTCGCGGGCTCTAGAGCACAGGCTCAGTAGTTGTGGTGCACAGGCTTAGTTGCTCAGCGGCGTGTGGGATCTCCCCGGACCAGGGCTCGAACCTGTGTCCCCTGCATTGGCAGGTGGATTCTTAACCACTGCGCCACCAGGGAAGCCCGCGTCCCTGGTTCTTGCTCCAGCTGGTTCTTGATGGTGTGGGACACAGAGAGAGCCTGAATGAAGGACTCTGTGCCTCTAACCACTCTGGGCCTCTGGGCCTCTTCGTACAGATGCCCTCTGTACGAAGGAGCTGCGGTTGGCCCCTGCTCCTGGGTGTGGAAAAATACTCTGCGGAAGTATGCCTCGCAAAGGGCTCCTGGCGCACAGTCGGTATGGGTGCCACAGTGTTTCCGACTCTGAAGGCGGCGGGAGCCATGGTCAGGGACAGAGCTGATGCAGCAACGCTCTCTGCCCCAGGTCCCACACACTGCCCAGCCAACTTCTCAGCGGCTGCTGACCACATCCTCAGCAGCTTCCAGGCAGACTTTCTGTGGCCCGTGCTGGTGGCTGTGTTTCTGGTGGCCTTGGCTGGTAACAGCCTGGCCCTGTACCGCTTCTGCACCCAGGAGCATCGCCCTTGGCACCCAGCCGTGATCTTCTCAGCCCAGCTGGCAGTCAGCGACCTGCTCTACGCCCTGACGCTGCCCCCGCTGGCCGCCTACTTCTACCCACCCAAACACTGGAGCTACGGGGAGGCTGCCTGCCGCCTGGAGCGCTTCCTCTTCACCTGCAACCTGCTGGGCAGCGTCATCTTCATCACCTGCATCAGCCTCAACCGCTACCTGGGCATTGCCCACCCCTTCTTCACCCACAGCCAACTGCGGCCCAAGCACGCCTGGGCCATCAGCGCTGCTGGCTGGGCACTGGCAGCCCTGCTGGCCGCACCCATGCTCAGCTTCTCCCACCTGAGTGGGCCACAGCAGGAAGGCAAGTGCACTGTGGACAGGCCTGATGCCTGCATCAAGTGCTTGGGGACAGCGGATGACAGCCAGCTTGAGGCCTACAGGGTCTACAGCCTGGCGCTTGTGGCACTGGGCTGCAGCCTGCCACTGCTGCTCAGCCTGGTGGCCTACGGCGGCCTCGGGCAGGCCGTGCAACAGAGCCACGGCATGACAGCGGCCAACAAGCTGCGCGTGATGGTGCTGGTGGCCAGTGGCATTGCCCTCTACGCTAGTTCCTATGTGCCCTACTATGTCACAGGGGTGCTCAACGTGTATGCCCGGCAGCGCTGGAGAGCCCTCTGCCCAGGCTTTGCAACTGTGGCCCAGGCTAAGGCAGCGCTGGGCTGGAGGACGTACGTGGCCCACCAGGTAACACGGGCCCTCGTTCCCCTGGCCATCTGCATACACCCGCTGCTCTACATGGCTGTGGTGCCCAGCCTGGACTGCTGCCGCCGACGCTGCCCTGGCTGCAGGCAGGGGCAGGCCCCAGAGAACACGGAGTGCTCCGGCCAAGCCCTGCCCCTCAATGTCACAGCCACTCCCAAAACCTCGGGGCCCCAGTCCCCTGAGTTCAGCCCATGACCTGGCCCATCTTCAGCCCCCTCCTCATCACGAGACACCGAGACCCAGCAGCAGAATGGAGGCTGAGAGCACAGCAGGCCCCTGGCTCTGATCCCCCAAGAGGCCCTGAGCCAAAACTTCCTCCCCAAAGAAAGGCCTGTAGTGGGACCAGGGAGCGCCCAAGCCAGAGCAGCAGGAATTGCCACCCGCAGCAGTAACCCCGGGCAGGGCCAGGGAGCAAACCCACAAACGGCAGGGGGGGCGGGGGGTGGGGGGGCTGTCCCCGCCCACCACAGTGTGAGTGACATCTGTGAATAAATGGAACAGCACAGGGTGATGGAGACCTTTTATTGCCCTCGGAGCCCCCTGCTTCAGGAGGCTGCCCTCTGTCACTGAAGGATCCCGGGGCTGGGGGCCAAGCAGCAGCAGCCGGCTTAGTTGGTTGACGGCCTAGAGAGGGAAACACGAGGTGGCTGAGGATGGGAAGTATGGGGGCTTCAGACCCCTAAGGGAATCCCAAGAGCACCCCCTACACCCACACCACAGGGAACTCAACGGGGATGAGGGGGACGGGGCAGGACGAGACCGGGTGGCGGCGCAGAGCACACGACGAGCCAGACCGGCGGGAAGCAGCTGGCCCTGCCGCACGTGGGCTGGGCGCCCCTCCGTGAGGAGGACAGTAAATGACCTGTGCCCCAGGACAGCCTTTGTGGCTGTTAACCTGGCCTGGGGCCTGCAGTCAGCCCGAGCATCTGTGGGCCGCGACGCCATGGGGGGCGGGGGAAGGCAGGGGTCTCACTTGGCCCACTCGACGTTGAGGATGAGGTGGTCGTAGCCGAAGCCGGACACCCCGGCAATGGCGCGAGCGGCGTCCTCGCGGCGGTGGAAGCTGATGAAGGCAAAGCCCTGGGGGAGGGGGTGGGGTCAGGGACGCTCAAGGCACAACTGGGACCGATGGAGGACCCCTCCCCGCCCCCCGGCCGCCAGCTCACCTTGGACTGGCCAGTGGTCTTGTCCTTTGCCAGGTAGATGCGGGAGATGGAGCCAAAGGGCCGGAAGAGCTCCTGCAGGTCGGTCTCACGAGTGTCCTCAGACAGGTTGGTGACGCGGATGGTGGCGTTGTCATCGGCTGGGCGGGCAAGGAGAGGCATCTGTAAGGGGCCGGCCCCACCCGCGGGATAATCACAGGGTGCAGGGAGGTGCCCACCCGCCGGCCCAGTGCCAGGATGCCCTCGCCACCTCACCTCTGCGGTTGGGCTGCATAGATTCCCCACGGCGGCTGGCTCCATCCCGCAGGCTCGGAGGCACATACTTTCCCGTCTTGTTCTGAGTGGCCTGCACAGGCTCCAGCTCTGGAGACCAAAAGCAAGGCCTAGTCAGGTCTCCCCGGCACAGACCTGCCCCAGGATGCTGGCGGCTCCAGCCACGGCCCCGCCCAAGCACCATCTGTCAAACCACAGGTGATCAGTTGATTCCTTCAAGGCCTCGTGGTTACAACGACTTAAAGGTCACATGCAGGAAGCTGACACCACCTCAACACCCTGCCAGTGGCACAGGAAGAGCGAGAGAACCACAGGGGTTGACAGCAACGTCCAGCCTCACAACACATGGGAAGACAGGTACACAGGGTTAGGGACAGCCCCCAGGTACCTGCCCCCGGGCAGGTGACAAGTGGCTGCTCACCTGGGTGAGTCTGCTCCTCGGTGTGGGCGTGCAAACACAGCGCACTCAAGTCAGGAAACTCACAGACACATCCGGGGAACCGTCTCCCCACCACTCACGGTGTAAGTAGTCACACACGCGGCCGTGCCCACAAGCGGCTCTCTCAGCCCCCAGTGAGGAGAGTCAGGTGACATCACCAGCAGTCAGAGCACCCACCTGCCAGTCTCTCTCACACAAACGAACATGGCCTGTGGTCACAGCCTTGCAGTGCGGACGCTGTTGTGTGGGAGACGACAGCCCCAGCAGTGGCGGTCCCGTTCAGACACCAGGTGACGACCCACAACTCTCCCAGAGGCGCACACAATCCCCGTCCTCCACCCCACAGCCTGCCAGCCGCATCCCCGGGCCCTGGCACCTCCGGGCAGCTTCTCCTTCTCGCCAGTGGACAGGCCCAGCTGCTCGGCCAGCTCCTTCTGCATGGGCCCCAGCGTGTCCTTGTAGGGGCAGCGGGTGGTCCAGTGGTCGCCCTTGCAGATTCGGCAGGACACGATCTTCTGGCCCTTGAGTTTGTTCATCGGGTCCTCCTCTTCCTGGCAGTTCAGATCCTGGTGGGGCAGGTCAGAGCGGCTCAGACTGGGCTGGCACAACCCTGACACCACCACCACCCTGGCCACTGGCCCCCGGCCTCTTGGCCCACTTACCTCTTTGCTGGTGATGAATGTCATGGATACATCATCGCTGACGGTGGTAGTGGCCACATTGGGCCCTGGTGGGTCAAACTCTGAGTTCCCAAACTTCTTCCAGTTCTGAGCTCAGGGCGGGATAGGGGACAGGTTAGGGCAAGGACAAATGTGAGCCCCTCACTGGCACCCTAGACTTACAAGCGCCACCTCCAGGGTGTCTGGGCCTTGAACCCCACTCACCACCCACCCTCACCACACTCCTCAAAGCAGTGGTGACGACAGTTCCTGTTCCCTGAGTGCCCACCAGGCCCTAGCTTCACGCCAGCTCCAGGAGCCGAGGGCAGCTCTCAGCCCCATGTTCCAGATGAGAGAACTGAGGCTCAGGGAGGAAACAGCTCCACAGCCAACAGCTCCTGGTAGGGGCCGTGCAGGTGGCGGACCAGCTCCCACCATGGAGTGATGCTCAGGGGTGTGCAAGGTCACCCAGACTTCCAGGGGCCTTGAGCTAATTAAACAACCTGAACCTCAACTTCCTCCACTATAAAAAAGGGACCACAATGCTTCCCACACCTCCCCGGAACGCTACGGGGACGGAATGAGAAAATACTTCCTGCAAAGCACCTGGGTCTAACACAGAGAAAGCAGTATGCAGGTAATTGTGCCAAATGTATTTATTGCTATCACTTCTTCTGCTGTGACGGCCACCTGAGGGGAAGGCTTGGCTCTTTTCCTCCTGGTAGACAACCCAAGAGGAGTAAGAATCAAGCCCACCCACTGCTGCACCCGCTGGACTTCTCAGGGCCCCCATAGACTGCAAACAGGCCTCAGTTCTGCTCCAGTAAAACAAGTACAAACAGTTAAACCCCACTTCTAAAAATAAAGGTACCAGGGAAAAGGATTCCTATTTTTCTCTGAGTCAGCTCTGGAGGCGCCCCCAAGAGAGGGGGAGAAGGGTCTTACCTTCCTCCCTTTTTTTTTTTTTTTTAAATTCTTTTCTATTTTTGGCCGCACTACGCGGCATGTGGGATCTTAGTTCCCGGACCGGGGATCGAAGCCGTGCCTCCTGCAGTGGACGCAGAGCCCTAACCACTGGACCGCCAGGGAAGTCCTTACCTTCCTCCTTGCCACAGCCTTTGAGGCCTTCCGGGTCTCAATTCTGAAGGTGCGAACAATCTGTAGACAGAAGGGGAGACGTCTGGGCTTCCTGCTCCTCAAGGTTCCTGGGGCCAGGGGATCTTCCTCATCAACGCACCCGACACACGTCATTCTCTCCCTGTCCAAGTGCCCCCAAGCAAAGGGCACCCACCTCTTCCCCAGCCTCACCTTGAACTTCTTGCCATCCTCATCTATCTTGTACTCGGTCAATGTCTTGATGTTTCCATTGATGACCTCCTTGGGAGGCGGCAGTGGAGCTGGGAGAGGGGAAGACACAAGAGGAACTGAGCCCCAGGGAATGGGGACCAGGCAGGAAGGCGGCTGGGGAGAAGAGGCAGCCCAGGGATGGAGAGGAGTCTGTCACTCACCTCCCGGCAATAGTTCAGGCTCTGGGCTGGTATCCCCGGTGGTCAGAGGGATCCCCTTGAGGAGATCGCTGGTGACACATTTGTCTGTGAAAGGGAGGGTAGGGAACAGGGATTAGATAGAGGGGCAGGAGCTCCCAAACCGAAATGGAGCGACCTTTGGTATGATGTCCGCACCAAGAGTTGAGGAAGGCAGGACCAAGGGCAGACGACTGGCCAGGAAGTGTCCTGGGATAGCCGTCCGGGGACACGAAGCTGGCTGTAGTAACTTCCAGCAATGGCAAGCATAGGGGATCCCTGGCACCCGGGCGCTAGTACAAAGGCAGGAGGGAGGCTGTTACAACTTCCTCCCCCGGAGAAGGGGAGCAGCTGTGCTGGTACCAAGGATTTGGGCGGTGGCATGGGAGGAAAAGGAACTGGCTGGTGAACATCTGGAATTGGAGATCGGCTGGCCCGGATAAGGATGGCGCGGGGCAGGGGCTGGCCGTGAGGGGAGATGCAGGGTCAGACGGCGGTGCCAGGGTGGGGGATTGGAACAGGCATCAGTGACGGCCTGGAGGGCTGGCTGTGGTGATCGGGGGCGACAGGGCAGACTCACCGTCCTCTCCCTCCTCTTCCACCTGGTCGGCCCAACTGGGCTTCGAACTGCGGGGACAAGTTGGCCAGGAGGAGGGCTGCGTGAGGCGAGGCCCGGCTCCCGCGGCCTCGGCACACCCAGCCTTCATAATACCCCCTAGAACGCCCAGTCCGCCTCCCAAGCCTCCCTCCATGACCCCAGACTCACTCAAAGTCTCCGGTCGGCATTGGAACACCTTCTCCACGCAGCCCAAGTCTGGGCCAAAGACCGGAAGTGAGAGGAGCACGAGACTTCCGATTCCGCTGCCTAGAGCAGCCCGACCGCCGTGCCCCACAGCGCCCCCTACCGACAGAGGTAGAGGCGCCGGCTGTGTGAGAGGCTGGGCGCTGGTACCCTGCTAGGTAGCTAAATAGAAGCGCATGTCATTTACGTTTTTTAAAAAATTAAAAATTAATAATAACAACAAAGCTCAGTTATTGAGCTTTCACTGTTTGCAGGAACTGTGGGGAAAAATTACTACTTCCATTTTGCAGCTGAAGAAACCAAGGCTGGTCTTCCTTGTCTGGAAAGAGCTTTCCTGATTCAAATGATCAAGATGTCAAGTGGCCCCCTCAACCATTCTTCCTCCTTTGGTAACTTTTTTTTTTTTTTTAGCCGCGCCGTGGGGCTTACAGGATCTTAGCTCCCCAACCAGGGATCAAACCCGGGTCCCCTGAAATGGAAGCGCAGAGTCCTAACCACTGGACCTCCAGGGAATTCACAGTAACCTTCCTGGATCCCTGAAATGATCTTTTCCATTTACTTGTTTATTGTCCAGCTCTCCCTCTAGAGGACGCATTCTCAATGGGAGTGATATGGCTCCCAAGGGGGCCAAAACTAATTCTTGGGTGGCGAAAACAAAAGAAAACAAAAAAACCTTAGACATGACAATGGCTTGTGGCCCTCCAAAGCCAACCCTCCCTGACAAAATCTTATTCCTAAACATTTAATTTCTGCTGTTAGGGAGAAATTAAATGTAATTAGATTAAAACTGATTTAAATTAAAGATAATTCCATTTTTCTCCTATAGAGAGGCAATAATGAACAAAATAGTAAAAACTGCTGTAGACTGCTGCAGAAAGTAGACATTGCCTGCTTCATTCATCTCTGGGTCCCCAGCACCCACAGGGTGTCTGAACTTAGTGCTCAATTAATGGGCATTTGGGATGGGGTAGGAACCATATTATAAAGGACTTTTAAACTAGACTAATGAGCATAGGCTCTTTATCCTGCAGGCTGCGGGGTGTGGGTGAGGTCACTGACATGTTTTGAGTGGTGACCCAATGTGACCAGATTTTCTTGTGAGAAAGGTTATTCTGGAAGCCTGTAGAGGATAGAGTGGAAAGGAATAAATTAGCAGGAGTCCAGGAAGGAGGCTGGGAAAGTAAGTAAATAAAGAGCATGGTTGGGAATTCCCTGGCATGCAGTGGTTAGGACTTCAAGCTTCCATTGCAGAGGTCACAGGTTCGATCCCTAGTTGGAGAATTAAGATCCCGCAAGCCATGCAGCACCACCAAAAAAAAAAAAGACAGAAAGAAAGAGAGTGTCCACACAGAAGAAACTATTATAAAGTTTGTACAGAGAGCCTGTAAACATTTGTGCAAACTCACTCAAGTTTACTCCAAGGAATGCAAAATCCAAACAATGTAGCAGATGGGCGAAACTGTAAAACATTTATCTTACCCAGTGGTAGCAAAGATGTAGAGAAAAAGACACTCCCACACTTTGTTAGTACGTGAAATTATGCAAATTATTTGGATGGAATATTGACAACATCTGCTAAAACTTAAATGCACATATGTATTTCCTTTGAACTAGGTAATAATTCAACCTGTGAGAAACACTTGTAAATGTATGCAAAGATGTGAGAATAAGCTATCTGGGCAGTATTGTTTATGATAACAAAAACTAGCAATGCCTATCTGTCCGTTCATGGGGCTGTTTAAATAGATTAAGACATGCTATGCTATAATCTATTAAATGCTATGCAGTCTTTAAGGAAGTAGATCCCTTTGTGGTCATGTTAAAAAATATATTTGAGGGACTTCCCTGGTGGTCAAGCGGTTAAGACTCCACACTTCCAATGCGGGGCACACAGGTTCAATCCCTGGTCAGGGAATTAAGATCCCACATGCCAGCACGGTGTGGCCAAAAAAAAAATATATATATATATATATATATATATATATATATATACACACACACACATACATATATATAGACATATATATATGATAAGGAGAGAAAGCAAGATATAAAATGGCATATGCTATAGGAAACAATTTTGTAAATCTTTAATAGCACATAGATATGTAAATATATGCAAACTATTTTTGGAAAAGAAATATCAAACTGTTCCTAAGGGATGCTTTGAGAGGAAGCCATTAGGAAGGAAAAGCTTATTTTTGGATTTTTCTGTTGTATTTAAAATTTTTCTCATGTGATTTTTTTTGGTTTAAATACAAACATATACATAACTATAAAATTATACTTTGTATATTAATATATAGCACACATTCATGTAATGCATGCGAGATGTAACCTATAAATGTATTTTAATATGTTTTTCATATCCAGGAACTTACACTTCTTCTTCCAGGACTGGCCCAAGGAAATACACATCCAAGTGCACTAAATTATCTGTAAGAAAGTGTCCAGCACAGTGTGGCTTAAAGGATTGGAAAATTGAAAGCTGCACAACCATCATGATTAAGGGATTAGCTAAATGTCGCCCCACTCATATGAGCACCACCCCTTGAGGGAAAACTGCCCATTTCTGGCTGCCCAGAAGGACGTTAACCACTAAACACTGATGCTTCTGGGTGTTTCAGTTTGGCCTCATCTTTACAGGCATACTTCGTTTCATTGTGCTTTGCAGATTTTTTTTTACCAGTTGAAGGTTTGTGGGAACCCTGTGTTGTCAGATAATGGCTAGCATTTTTAGCAATATTTTTAAATTAAGGGTTTTAAAAAATATTTATTTATTTGGCTGCATCGGGTCTTAGTTGCGACACACAGGATCTTCCTCGCTGCGGTGCGCGGGCTTCTCTCTAGTTGTGGCGCAAGGGCTCTAGAGCACATGGGCTCGGTAGTTGTGGCGCCAGGGCTTAATTGTCCCATAGCATATGGGATATTAGTTCCCCAACCAGGGATAAACCTGCATCCCTTGTATTAGAAGGCAGATTCCTAACCACTAGACCACCAGGGAAGTCCCTAAGATGTATTTTTTTTTTTTAGACATAATGCTATCGTGCACTTAATAGACTACAGTACAGTAGTACTGTACTGGAAAACCAAAGAAAAATCGGTGACTCATGATACTCTCTTTATTGATTGATCCATTGATTGATTTTGATATTTGCTTTACTGCAGTGGTTCACAACCAAATCTGCAATATCTCTGAGGTATGCATGTACTTCCTTTTCAGTATGCTTTCTGTGTGGAATACTTTTTCTTTTCTCTCTTTCTTCCTTTCTTTTCTTTTTCTTTTTCTTTTTTTTTTTTTTTTTGGCTGCACCGTGCGGCATGCGGGATCTTAGTTCCCCGACCAAGGATCGAACCCGTGCCCGCTGCAGTGGAAGCGTGGAGTCTTAACCACTGGACCACCAGGGAAGTCCCTGGAACACTTTTTCTTAAACATCAAGTGTGTATTATTTTTTTCTAAAAATCAGGAATTTTCCAAGGAATAATAGAAGGGGGCCCAGGGAAGCATAGGGCAGTGGGGAGAAGCCTGAGTCCAAGGCTGAATGGAAAAATGTCCCCGAGCCCTTCTTTTGGTCCTTCTCATGGCACAAACATTCTTTCCACATCCAGAATCTCCACAGGACAGCAGCCAAGACAAGGGCAGAAGCAACCCCTGCAAAAGGCATAAGGAGAAGAGTGTGGACATGCAGGGTGTGCCATCCCTTGGAAATTCAGCAGCAGCTTCGGGGATTCACTGGATGTCACACATGGAATTCCACTTCTCAGTATTCTTCATAAGAGCCACAAATACACGTCCACAAAAGGCCACGCATTAGAGTATGTACATAGCAGATTTATTCACAATGGCCAAAACTGGGAACAATTTGAATTAGTTTCTGCCATAACAAAATACCACAGACTGAATGGCTTATAAACAACAGAATTTTATTTTCTCACAGTTCTGGAGGCTGGGGGTCTGAGATCAAAATGTCGTTCTGAGGCCTCTCTCCCTGGCTTGTGGATGGCTGTTTTCTCCCTGTGCCTTCACATCATCCTTATAAGGACACCAGTCGTATTGGTTTGGGCCCACCCTAATGACTTCATTTTACTTATCTATTTTTTAAAATATAGTTAAGTATAGTTGATTTACAGTATTGTGTTAATTTCAGGTGTACAGCAAAGAGAGAGGGAGAGAGGAGGTGGGCTCCCTCCCCCTCCCATCCTCTCCCCCACTGCTTTCTCTTCTTTCTGCTTCAACAACCACCAGGCGCCTTTTAGATCAGCCCTGAAGTAAACGTTTATGCTTGGACGGCCTGACTTCCCCACTGACCTCCAGCCTGGGACCACCGCTGGGAGATGAAGTCTGCGGGGCCCTGGGCGGCGGGCTGCACAGGCACCTCTTCTGACGCCCAATCTCTCCTCCTTTATGAGGCAGCTGCCAGCTCCCCTCCCTGACTCCCCAAGAATTTGAGCCTTTTTAATATGTGTCGATAATGCCATGAGCTCCTATTTAACTTTTCCACGAGGACCCATCTCCCGAAATGCAGTGGTTTTCAGCCTTGGCTGCACTAGAGAACCCCCAGGGAAGGGAGAGACGTCTCTCCCTCTCTCCCTCTCCCTCTCCCTCTGGGGTGATGCCCGATGAGCTCAGATGCGCAGATGGCCTCCCCATCCCCTCTCTGTGCCTTGCGTGGCAGCTGGGCCTTCTCGCTGTGGCCCGGGCACGGCCTTGACATTCAGACATCGGGTCCTGCATGGACACTTGTGTTTGGTCCATACTGCGTGTGGCTGCAGTCTGTGCTTCTCCTGTTTCGCATCTTCAGTAGATGGGGGCTGTGCATGCATGAGCCCTTCATCCTCCCCGCAGACACCACTGGTGCTTGCTAGGCCTCGCGGGGGATGCGGGGGAGCACGGGGGACAGTCCTGGGTCCCCACCTTCTTGGGCTGCACACAGGCCACACTGGTCCTGTGGTGACTGGGGGCTCCCAGGAGAACCCCACCGCAGAACCGGAGAGGTGGCCCCAGGGAAGGGGGCGTACGCGAGCCACAGGCCACCTGCAGCAACAGGTGTCTCACCGTCCAGAGACTGGGTGTTCGGGCGCCATGAGGATGAGCCACTGTCTGCACGGCAGCCGAGTTTGTATTGTTGAGCCCGGGGAGGCCCCTTGGTGGCTCCTGGAGAGCCTGGCCGCATTGCTTCCTGCCCTTGGCCTTAGAGCCCATCACGGTTCATGCCCTTTCTGGTTCCAAAAGGACCTCTGTTTATAAAGACCACGTGGTAGGACAGCACCAAAGTGTCTAGAAATCTGGGCCAGGAGGAGGAGGGAGGGAATTGGCTGTGCCCGCCAGCGGCCTGAGAGCCCTGCCCGCCCGCAGAGATCTGGCCCGGCACCCCGCGGGGAGGGCACGGCCCACGGTCCCCAGCGCTTTCCGTCTCTGGGTTCCAGGAGAATTGCGCGATCCTTGAGGAGCTGGTGAGCCTGCGGGCCCAGAAGTCCCGCCTGCTGGGGTTCAGCACGCGTGCCAACTCCGTGCTGGAGATGAACATGGCCAAGACCAGCCAGGTGGTGGCCACTTTCCTAGGTAACCCAGCCTCCCCCTGAGTCCCAGTGGGGACGGGGGTCAGGTGGACCTTGACTGGACGTGGTGCTGCGTGAGACCCCACTGTGTCAGCCCTTAAGGGTCGCCTTCCCGGACCCTTCATTCTGCTTCGAGGGGCGCGGGATCGGGGGCAGCTGGGGGGTCGCCCCAGGGACGTAGCCGAGCCTCTCCCCCTCTGCCCGCAGATGAGCTGGCCCAGAAGCTGAAGCCCGTCGGGGAGCCAGGAGCGGCCGTGATCCTGGAGCTAAAGAAGGCTGAGTGCCAGAGGCGGGGCCTGCACTTTGATGGGCCCAGCAACGCCTGGGACCTGCGCTACTACATGAACCAGGTGGAGGAGATGCGCTACCACGTGGACCAGAACCTGCTCAATGAGTCCTTCCCCACGCAGGTGGTCACGCGCAGGCTGCTGGGCATCTCCCAGGAGCTGCTGGGGCTGACCTTCGACCTGGAGGAGGGCACCAACGTGTGGCACGAAGACATGAGGCTCTACACGGTCCAGGATGCGGCCTCGGGCAAGGTCCTCCATCAGCAAGTTCTACCTGGACCTCTACCCTCGGTGCGTGCGTGGGGGAACCTGTCGGCCGTGGGCCGGGGCTCCTCTGCGGAAGCTGGGCCTCACCCTGAGTCCCTCCCCAGGGAAGGGAAGTCCGAGTTTGTATTGTTTGTATTTTTTTTTAATATTTATTTATTTGGCTGCATCGGGTCTTAGTTGCGGCGCACAGTCTTCTCTCTAGTTGTGGCACGCAGGCTCCAGAGCGCACGGACTTGGTTGCCCCTCGGCACTTGGGATCTCAGTTCCCGGATCAGGGATCAAACCCGCGTCTCCAATACTCGGTCTCCAATTTTGAGCTCTCTTTCTCCTTTCTTTCTTTTTTTTTTTTTTTTTGCATTATGCGGGCCTCTCACTGTTGTGGCCTCTCCCGTTTCGGAGCACGGGCTCCGGATGCGCAGGCTCAGCGGCCATGGCTCACGGGCCCAGCCGCTCCGCGGCATGTGGGATCTTCCCAGACCGGGGCACGATCCCGTGTCCCCCGCATCGGCAGGCGGACTCGCAACCACTGCGCCACCAGGGAAGCCCTCTCCTTTCTTGATTGAGCCGGCCTCCGAAAGGTTGGAAATAGATTCACCGGTGGTTTTTGTAAGGTTGCTGATCTGAGGCGTAGCTGAAGGTTCCTTTGCGGTTGGCTGGAGCGATATATGGGGAATATTTGAGGGGGTGGCTGGGGAAGAGGACACCATGCTGGCTGTCGAAGTGGAGAGAGGCGAAGTCGCTCTGGAAGCATGAAGTGTCTGCAGGCCATCGGCTTCATCTTCTGCCTGTACCTTCCTCGTCAACTATGAAGGTCGGGTGAATATGCCCTTTAAAGGTTCGCACTGGAAATACCGAACTTCTGCCACTGAGCCATCATCTTGCCTGTGGGTTCATCTAAAACGATCCCGGCCCATTGGCCTGGTGCAAACTGGGTTTCTCCCAGGAACTGGATAAATCCAGGCTTATTCCCATTCACCCAAACTCGCTCCCCGACTCGAAAGTCATCCACAAACTCCTCTTATGTCTCAGCAAACGGCCTGCTTCGGCCTGCAGCCGGGCTTCCTGTGGCAGGACGGGAGCCGCCAGATCGCCATTGCGGCCATGGTGGCCAACTTCACCAAGCCCACGCCCGACCCACCCTCCCTGCTGCAGCACGATGAGCTGGAGACCTACTTCCACGAGTTCCAGCCCGCGATGCACCAGCTCTGCTCCCAGGTGGGTGCGGGCGCGGGGCTGCAGGCAGGGGGCGGGGAGGGTCCGGGCGCGCTCATGGTCCTCAGGCAGGCCCTCGCCACGGGATTCTTCCGCTGATGTCACCCCGCATGTGGCGACGCCCTCAGGGTCAGCTTCCATCATCAAACCCCAAGCACTCAGTGCATAAACAATGGAAAAGGATGTCCTGGAGGCTCTGGAGGCTGGAAGACCCAGATCAAGGTGTCAGGGCTGGTTCCCTACATGTTAAATACAGGTACTCAAGAGTGGCCTTTAAAAAAGACAAAAGAAAGGAACATTGCCTGCAAGTCTGGTGACAGGCGGTGATGAGAACCAGAGGGAAGGCTCTGGGGCCGGGAACGCCTCGCCCAGCGAGGCCCTGGGGCTGCTGTCAGTCTCCGTGGAGGCTCAGCAAGTCCCAGTGACCTCCCCACGGGGGGGCCCCCAGCTGAGCGTCTGGGCCCAGGACCCACTGCTCATTCAGTCTTCCTGCGGTCAGCCCTCCGTCCTGAGAGCGATGCTCTCACAGGCTGCACCGGAGCGCGTGGGGACAGTTTACTGAGCTGTGCAGCCGTCACTACTGCCATGTTTTGGACCATTTCCATCACCCCGAAAATGTCCCACATGCCCTTAGCTATCACTCCGTCCCCTCGCCAGCCCCTGACAACCAGGAACCCACTCTCTGACTGTGCATCTACCTGTTCTGGACGTTTCCCCTCAGTGGAGTCACACCCTGTGTGTCCTTCTGTGTCTGGCTTCCCTCACTGAGCATCGTGTTCTCAGGGTCCATCCACATGGCAGCAAGTGTCAGGGCTTCACCCCTCTGTGTGGCTGAGGGACGTCCCCATGTGTGGGGGGACCTCTTATTACTAGTATGTTTATGAGCAGAAGGTTTTGACTTTGAAGTTCAGTCTATTTACTGTTTTCTTGCCCGTTTTGTGTCCTGTGGAAAAAATCCTTCTCTAACCCGAGGCACTGAGTTTCTCCTGCCTAGTTTCTTCTGCCTTTTCTGCCTAGAAGTTTTGTAATCAAGCCTTTAATTTTGTTGTTGTCCACTATGGTGGAGTGTTGTCTGTGGTGTGAGGCTGGGGGTCACCCTCTGTCACCACGTTGTCGCCACCGATCCCCACGCGACCACATGTGATGTGTGTTTCTGTTTAAAGACACCTGGTCTGATAGCAATTGTTGATTCACTCACTGCGGGGTTGTAACCCTCGCCTGAAGGAAGCTCATCTAACACACGCACTGTCCCCGTGAGCACGTCACCGCCCTCCTGCACTTGGGACACCGGCCAACACTTCAGCACTATGCTCGGAGCCGTGTTGAGCAGAGAAATCACCCCGAAAACACAAAAATGCACACATTGGGACGTTCAGCAGACCCAGAGAAGGACGCTTGTTTGCAGCTGGGGCTGGAACCGGAAGTTGGGGGTCGAGTGACCCAGGAGTGAGGAGGCAGCGTCTGCCCTGCTCCCTGGGGCCTGGGAAGGACATGCCGGGGTCACTGGGCTCGTGTGGACCCAAACCCGCCAGGCCTGGGTTCCAGCCGCACTGCGTCAGGCGCCGTGTCTTCAGGAAGAATTTCAGGCACAAGAGGAACGTGCACCTGCCAACGGCCGCCATCCAGATCCTCTGTGTCTGCGCCTTTGCCTCCTGGGCGCGGGGCTTTGGCTGGAGAGTGTTGGCTCCGTGGGTGGGGAGGGGGCGCAGTGACCCGCAGGACGGCTGGCCCTCTGCTTCACTGTGTCCCGGGCAGGTCTGGGGTCCAGGGTGGGGCCCTCCTGCAGCTCCACAGGCCGCTTTGCAGGCCGAGTTCGCCACGGGGAGCGGGACTTCATGGAGGCACCTTCGCACATGCTGGAGAACGGGGTGTGGGAGGTGGAGGTGCTGCTCAGGATGTCTCAGCACCACTGCACGGGCATCGCTGTCCCCCAGGAGCTGCTGGACAAGCTCATCAAGTCCCGGCAGGCCAACCCAGGTGCGGCCAGGCTGAGGGAAGGGAAGGGGGCTCCCAGACCGCCCGGCTGGAAAGCGTGGCCTGGACACAGAGCCAGCGCCCAGCCCCATCTCCTTCCTCCTGCACGGAGGCTGGGGGCGACGGGAGGCTGACGAGCGTGGCATCCGCCTTCACCCCCTCCCTCCTCTCTGGGCTGAGCCCTGCGGCCCTGCAGGGTCCCAGTGGGCCCAGCCCCCTGGGGCCCGTCCCTTCAGGTCCTCCCAGCTGCCTGACACCCCTCTGCCCCCAGCGTGGACCCCAGAGCCCTCAGCTCTTCCCAACCCTCGTCCAGCCGGATGGGGTCCCTGCGGCGTCCTGGACAGGCGGGCTATGGGCAACCCGGCCTCTCCCGGGTGGCAGCCCCGTGGCGTGGGGAGGGGGGCGGGCACGGCGAGCCACCCATGGTCGAGCGCGTCACCTCGGTGGGGGGCGTGTGGCGCCGTGGCTGCATGTGTCTTGATGGCCGGGATCAGACCCAGCTCTGCCACCAACTGGCTGGGTGCCTGGAGGCCGGTCACTGGACCCCGTTGTCCCTGTTCACCCTCTGCAACGTGCGTGACCCGAGGACCCCCTCACAGGTGGTCGTGAGCGCTGACCAGGTCGGTTTGTGTGGAGGACAGAGAACAGTGAGGCCAGCAGATGAGGAAAGAGCTTGTCACTCGCGGTTCTGGGCAGGGGCCCGCCTCGTCACCTAGGGCCTCCCGGGAGCAGCAATGAGGGGAGGGGTGGCTGGGGACTGGAGTCTGAGGTGTGGGTCCCCGGGAAGGAGCAGGCTCAGGATCGGCTAGAATGACCCGGTGCTCCGGTCCTACCCGGGGTGATGAGCGCAGGGGGACTGTGGCCCCGAGTGTGGGAGCCCCGTACAGAAGGGGCTGGGCTGCAGCCCTGCGCTGGCTGGTTTGCGTCAAAAGTGAAAGACGCGGTTAACGCTCAACGTGGGTACCAGGCTCAACCCACTGTGTTCCATCTCTACAATGGAGTACCACGTAGCAATAAAGAGGGGCAAATGACATTGATGCACGGTGACATGGATGCATGTCACAGACACAAAAGAATAGATACCATATGATTCCATTGGTGTGAAAACAGGCAAAACTAATGCATAGTAACAGAAATCAGAACTGTGACCATCTCTTAATGGGGATGGGACCCACTTGCGAGGGGTGCCAGGCAGGTGATGGGAATTTTCTCCATCTTGATCTGGGCAGTTGATGACAGACAAATACACATATAAAAAATCCAGCTACCCTTAAAAAAAAGAGTCAGACCCTTTAAAAAAAATCCAGCTGTACATATAAGATCTGTGCATTTTAATAATAAAATCTGGAGAGGAACAAAGCAAAGATCAGAGTCACTCCATCCCAACTCTCTGCTTTATTTTGATTGTAGCAGTTCTCCCTCTTTCAAATCCCCTTGTTCGTTGTGGAGTTTGCCTGCCTGTCTTGTTCTTGAGACAGACAGGGGCAGCATTGGTCTGTCTATTGCTACGTGCATGCCCAGCCCCAGAACCAGGACTGGAATAGTCAGCGGTAATTCAGTGGTTGTGTGACGATGTCTGTGTAAGTTTTTGATTAGTAGTTGCAAACGATTGCATGTCAGTGTGGACAAAGCTGACAGGCATATTACACATGTGCGTGATCATGGTCACTGTGGTGATGATGGGGTGTTAGAAAGGCTTCCTCATGACACAAAAAGAGGAAACAAGTGCTGACCATTCGTTTTGGCTGTCGTGGGATTCAGTGTCTTTTTTTCTATAGCTTGCTTTTTAAAAACTGCAAACATGCTTGAGGGAGAAAAGCAGGCTGCAGATAGATATGTGTGGTAGAATAGATTAACCTAATGTTTCTAAACACACAGAGAATAACTGAGTTTAGGGACATGTGATAACTGTGAGAAAACCTGGACAGGAAGGAGACAGACCAACACTTTCATCATAGTGGTTGTGTCTGGGGAAGTAGCAGACAGGGATCCGAGAGGCACACAAATGGGCTTCCGCTGTGACTTGAATATTTATTTCATTTAAAAAAAGACCCAAAAAACCCCTCTTCTGTGGTGGAAAACAGTATGACAGGTCCACAAAAAAATTAGAAATAGAATTACTGTAGAATAGAAATATGACCCAGCAATTCTACTGGGAATTGAAAGTGTGGTCTCGGGACTTCCCTGGAAGTCCAGTGGTTAAGACTCCACGCTTCCACTGCAGGCGGCACGGGTTCGATCCCTGGTCGGGAAACTAAGATCCCACATGCCATGCGGCATGGCCAAAAGATTTAAAAAAAAGGGGGGGGTCTCAAACAGATATTTGTACATCCACATTCATAGCAGCATGATTCACACTAGCCAAAAGGTGGAAGCAACCACAGAGTCCATCAATGGATGAATGAACAAAATGTGGTCCATCCATACAGTGGAATACTATTCAGTTTTAAAAACGAGGGGCTTCCCTGGTGATGCAGTGGTTAAGAATCCAGCTGCCAGTTCAGGGGACACAGGTTCGAGCTCTGGTCCTGGAAGATTCCACATGCCACAGAGCAACTAAGCCCGTGCACCACAACTGCTGAGCCTGCGCTCTAGAGCCCACAAGCCACAACTACTGAAGCCCACGTGCCTAGAGCCTCTGCTCCGCAACAAGAGAAGCCACTGCAGTGAGAAGCCCGCTCACCGCAACTAGAGAAGGCCCGCGCGCAGCAACGAAGACCCAACGCAGCCAAAAATAAACAAATACATTTATTTTAAAAATAATTTTTAAAACTATTAAAAAGAAAAAAGGAAGGAACTTCTGAGAATTCCCTAGCAGTCCAGTGATTAGGACTCAGTGCTTTCACTGCTGGGGCCCGGGTTCGATCTCTGGTCAGGGAACTAAGATCCCACAAGCCGTGCTGTGTGGCTGAAAAAAAAAGGGGGGCATTTGTGAATAGTCACCTCAAATGGTAATGAAGTTTTTTTGTGTGTGTTTGTTTGTTTGTTAATTTTATTTATTTATTTTTGGCTGTGCTGGGTCTTCATTGCTGTGCGCAGGCTTTCTCTAGTTGTGGTAAGTGGGGGCTACTCTTCGTTGCGGTGCACGTGCTTCTCATTGCGTGCCTTTCTTGTTGCAGAGCACAGGCTCTAGGCATGCGGGCTTCAGTAGCTGTGGCACGTGGGCTCACTAGTTGTGGCTTGTGGGCTCTAGAGCGCAGGCTCAGTAGTTGTGGTGCACGGGCTTAGTTGCTCCATGCCATGTGGGATCTTCCCAGACCAGGGTCAAACACGTGTGCCCTGCACTGGCAGGCGGATTCTTAACCACTGCACCATCAGGGAAGTCCGGTAATGAGGTTTTGAGCACCAGTGGATTTCCATTGATTAAATGTATGCCAATCTGCAGCCACTATGGAAAACAGTATGGAGGCTCCTCAGAAAACTAAACATAGAATTACCTAGGGGGTTACTTACAATTTGGGACTTCCCTGGAGGTCCAGTAGTTAAGACTTCACCTTCCAATGCAGGGGGTGTGGGTTCGTTCCCTGGTCAGGGAACTAAGATCCCACATGCCTTGTGGCCAAAAAAACAAAACATAAAACAAAAACAATATTGTAACAAATTCAGTAAAGACTTTAAAAATGGTCCACATCAAAAAAATCTTTAGGGCTTCCCTGGTGGCGCAGTGGTTGAGAGCCCGCCTGCCGATGCAGGGGACACGGGTTCGTGCCCCGGTCCGGGAAGATCCCACGTGCCACGGAGCGGCTGGGCCCGTGAGCCATGGCCATTGAGCCTGCGTGTCCAGAGCCTGTGCTCCACAACGGGAGAGGCCACAACAGCGTGAGGCCCACATACCGCAAAAAAAAAAAAAAAAAAATCTTTAAAAAAATTATATGATCCAGCAATCCTGGGCATATATCTGGACAAAACTCTAATTCAAAAAGATACATCCACCCCTATGTTCATTGCAGCACTATTCACAATAGCCAAGACATGGAAACAACCTAAATGTCCATCAACAGATGAATGGATAAAGAAGATGTGGTACATATATACAATGGAATACTACTCAGCTATAAGTAAGAACAAAATAATGCCATTTGCAGCAACATGGATGCAACTAGAGATTATCTTGCTAAGTGAAATAAATCAGAAAGAGAAAGACAAATACCATATGATATCACTTACATGTGGAATCTAAAATATGACACAAATGAAGCTATCTATGAAACAGAAACAGTCACAGACATAGAGAACAGACTTGTGGTCTCCAAGAGGAGGGGGTTGGGGGAGGGATGGAGTGGGTAGCTGGGGTTAGCAGATGGAAGCTTTTATATATAGACTGGATGAACAACAAGGTCCTACTGTATAGCACAGAGAACTATATTCAATATTATTTGATAAGCCATAAGGGAAAAGAATATATATAAAAAAAGAACGTATATAAATGTATAACTGAGTCACTTTGCTGTACAGCAGTAATTAACACAACATTGTAAATCAGCTATACTTCAATTTATAAAAATAGAGTACATGTACGCCAATCTACTACAATCACTATTCTCCCCAGAAAAGGCTCAACTTCCACCCTGATGGAAGGAACAATTTCCCTGCCAGTCGGTCAGGGTGGCAGGAGCTAGCTGCTGGCAGCAGTGTCCCCTCACTCTGGCCTGCCCAAGCACAGCAGCACCCCCTAGGTCCACAAGTCTGGCTCAGGCCAGCGAGCTCGGGGTGCATGGAGGTGGGTATACCTCACAGGCAGGTATACCCTGGGCCACCCCTGGAACTGCACCCCTGAGGGACAGCCCACCACCCAGCTGAGACCCAAGGGCTGAGCCACAGAACACTGTTCAACTGGAAAAGTATCACAAAAATGATGGAATTCAGTAAGTTGGCTAAGTTTAAAAATTTATATATAAATAGAAATTTATATATAAATAGAAAATACAAAGTCAGTAATCTTTCTGTAGGCAAAGGACCACTGTTTGGAAAATAACATCCTGCATACATTAGTAATAAAAGGATTAAATACCTAGGAATCGAGTTAAGAAACTTGTAATATCTATATGAAGACTTTAAAACACAGACTGATGAGGTTTAAAATAAGGGCATTCCTTCTGCATAGTGAGAAAGAGGGACCAACTACCGATTATACATTAGCAACATGGGTGAATCTCAAAACCATTAGGCTGAGTGAAAGCAGCCAGACAGAGAAGCCCACACTGCACCAACAGGTGAAAGTCATCCATAAAGATGGACGTGGACCAGAGGTTGCCTATTGGTGGTGGCAAGGGGGGATACTGAACAGGAAAGGGATACAGGGGACTTCTGGGGTGATGGAAACATTCTATAGTTTGATAAGGATGTCGGTCCTCAGACTGATTCATTTACCGGAAATAAACTGCTGCACACCCAGGACTTGTGCATTTCATATTAGACCTCAGTTTACAATGGGAATCCAGTGAGACACTCCTAGGTAGAACAACCTTCAAAGTGCAAAGCGCTTATAATCGATGCCACCATTTATTTGTAGCAAAGATAGACACACACACCTGCACTCGGGCACAGAAGGACTTTGGAAAGACAAGGATTTGGTGTTTTGGTCAGGGGGCCTGGGAATGAAGACTTAGCATACTTTTCACTGTACTCACAATATACTTTTTAATGCGTTTTTAGCTTTAAAAAAAAAAAGCAGAACGTATAGCTAAAAAATAAAATCTGACAGGGGAACTTTACCATGTTGAGCTGTTGTGTTTACCATGTGCGTTTGTTACCTGTTGAAAAAATAAGTTGAGATGTCAATTTTCCGCCACATAACAATGATTCATATGTTAAGATGTCATAGAAATATGGAAGAAAACACTAGTTTGATTTAGCGGTAGGGAAGGCCTTTCTAAATAGGCTCTAAAAAAATAGAAGAGCAGACAAATATAAATCTAATCCCTAAAAATAAAATCTCTTTACAGCAAAGATAGGATGACTCAAGATGAAAGTAACACAAGCAGGGGACAGCCCCCAGCGAGGATGGAGGTGACAGCATGTGTCACCACGGAGATAAGGAACAAATTCCAGTGGCCACCAGACACTTGGGAGCGTTGAATCACTCCTAAAAAATGCTAACAAGGGAATTCCCTGGTGTTCCAGTGGTTAGGACCCCACGCGCTTTCACTGCCGAGGGCCAGGGTTCAAGTGCTTTCACTGCCGAGGGCCAGGGTTCAATCCCTGATCGGGGAACTAATTCTGCAAGCCATGCACATGGCCAAAAAAAAAAAAAAAAAAAAGTGCTAACAAGACTCACTATTCCATTGACAAGGATCAAAGAGGCAAAAGCCAGGGTAGGGTAAAGTCCAGGTGGCACTGTTAGTGGGAGAAGCATTAAAACCTCTCCAGGGGGATAGGTCAGCCACATGACCTGAAAGGGAAATATGAAAACATTTATACTCAGTGATCCAGGAAGCCCTCTACATATTTCCTTGAAGGATACAATGGAAGAGTCCATACAAGGATGTTCAGTGCAGTGTATTTTACAAGAGAAGAGGGAACATCTTAATTACCATGAAGGAGCTTAAATTTTACATTTGAATTAGCTCTAGTCCCTTAGTCTTTTTTTAAGATTGATTGATTGATTGATTTGGCTGCGTTGGGTCTTTGTTGCTGCACGTGGCTTTCTCTAGTTGCGGCAAGCAAAGGCTTCTCATTGCGGTGGCTTCTGTTGTTGCCAAGCAAGGCTCTAGGTGCACAGGCTTCAGTAGTTGCGGCACGAGGGCTCAGTAGTTGTGGCTCACGGGCTCTAGAGCGCAGGCTCAGTAATTGTGGCGCACGGGCTTAGTTGCTCTGCGTTATGTGGGATCTTCCCGGACCAGGGATCAAACCCGTGTCCCCTGCGCTGGCAGGTGGATTCTTAACCACTGTGCCACCAGGGAAGTCCTAGTCCCTTAGTCTTATGATTAAGGCACCCATGACTTACATGGACAGTTACAGTTGAGATGCCAAGTGCTTTCCTAAAAGCACACGTAGAGGTGGTGGGGCAGGTGTTACTTGACATCCTAACAGCAGCCCTTTGGGTTGTGTGTGCTGGTGACTCACATGTCTTTGCTTCTGCTTTGTCGTCATTTTATAGCAGGTCTTTTCCCAAAGACAAAGACAAGCGTTGTTCATCTCAGAATTCAGTAGGACTGAGTCAGTGTGAAAGTACGGAGAGCCCACCTCCCAGAAGCTTAAGCAAATAAGGGCTCTGCCTGGGGGTGGCAGGTCAGGGCTACGAGTGACTCTTTTTGCTCCACCATCCATTGCATGGGGCTTCTGGCCTCATGGTCACAGGACAGTTGCTGCCTTGCCAGGCATCACAGCCCGCTCCAAACCAAAGGGCTACAAGGCCACGGGGAGTCCAAGACTCTTCCTTTAAAGGGCGTTCTGGGAAACCGCACCAGCAAGTTCCACTTGCATCGTATTGGCCAGAACTGGGCCACCACCCCCACCCCAAACAGGCGTGGGACATCTAGCTTCAGACGAGGCCTCTGCGGGGTCACCTGCGACACTGAGGAGCCCACTCTCATCCAGCCTCAGCTGAGAGACGGCCAGAAGTCCCTGGTAAATCAGGAGTCATCACCCAGGGTGATTTATAGGAGAGATTTATTTGAAGAAATATTACAACATATAAAAACTACATAAAGTCTTAATTTCCACTCATACAGTGGTAAATTTGATATAATGCATAATAAAAAACTTTTAAAATCCAGAACGGACAAAGTACTGCACAGTTTCATCACTAAGTCAAATTAGTTGATAAGCAAATCTCACAGAAGAGCTTCATGTCAGCCAAGGCCACAAACACCTTGTACAACACATCTGAACTGACAGATTGACATGTTAAAAATACAACAATATCAGTGCACGTTGGGGATCTCTGGTGCCAGAAACAAAGGCGATTGGAGGGCAGAACTAGTCCTTAGCAGTCTCCTCCTTGATTTTAACTGAAGAGAAATAAAAGGGAGAGTCATTGCAGGGAACGTATGTCATGTTACACGAAGCAACAGGCAAGCACATCAGGTACGTGAACCAGGAGCTACGTTAATGCCCAGGCGCTGACATTAAAGGACCACCTCATAAGAACCTGCAGCAGCTCTGCATCAGCATTCAGAGACTGAACACTGCTCAGGTGCTCCCTAAAGGTTTCCAGACCACCTGGGCTATGGGCTAGCGTCTGAGGCGGGCGCAGCTGACCCAGACTCACTTAGCAGGACAGAGGCAAGCGCCCCGAGATCTGACCACTCGCCCACTGCGTGCCAGGCCCCGGTGCTCTGCGCTTACCCACACGCTCACTCATCTCAGAGCAACCCTGAGAGACGCGAGGCCACCAGGGAGGGTGGGTGACTCGCCCCAGTCTCAGAGCCTAAAGCCATACCCCTGCTGTCCCCACCGCTCCCTGCCGTACCTGAGGTGCTCTCTCGTGCTCTGGCCAACATACAGCGCTTGATCTCCAAGCCGATGGCTTTGGCCAGTGGCGGTGGCACAGCGTTACCCACCTGCAGGGGGGGAAGGAGGGCGATGTGTGGTTTGGCACGGCTGGAGTCAGCGCTAGCCTCCACTCGGCCACGGTCACTGGGCCCCCGGTCTCAGGCTCACGCAGGCCACCAAAGTCCTTCCCTCAGGATGGCGCTCAGACCTTCCACCCAGCCCACCCTCCCGCCCCAAACACCAGCAGGTCAAGCACCACTCAGAGAAGGGGGCCTTTAAAGGGCTTTAGAAAATCTGAGAATCCGGATATGGAAGCTACTACGTTTCACTTGTAGCTGATAGCTCTGCTCCCAGAACACAGGATGGCGCAGGGGGGCGAGATGGGAGGGTCTCGCTGTGACCCCCAGGCACTGCTGGCCTTTTCAGCCACATGCCTGCATTCCTTGGAAATACATCTCATTAACAGCCAAATGGAACACACTGAGAAACAGGAGGAATTATTGGTTCCTTTCAACCCTTAGCAACAGTGAGTTTTCACCACTGGGTATTTCGTCTGCTCTCTGCAATACACTGGAACTTTCCTTTGGGCGAAACATGCCTCAGCTGTCCAGGGCACCCGACACACTTGGCGACTCCGCCTGACCCGGGAGCGCCCTGGGCCCCAGGGACAGGGTCCCTCCTTCCTGACCATCCCCTCGTGGGAGTGCTGAGGCCAGTCAGCCCCCACCTCTGGGGGCTCAGCATCCCCTCGGAAGTGACTGCGAGTCAAGCTCCCCACCGACCCCCGACCCCCTGGTCTCCCTCCCGCCAGGGCCGCTTCGTGCGCGGTGCCAGTCGCCCCTCCTCAGCGGGGAGGAGACCCAGGCCGACTCCGCTCCACTGACCTGCCGGTGCTTGTCCAGGATGTTGCCGAACAGCCGGTAGGTGTCGGGGAAGCCCTGAGAGCGGGCGCACTCCCGCACACTCACGACGCGGTGCTGCTCTGGGTGGAGCACGCGGCCCTGGGGGCGAGAGGCGCGACGGGGGTGGGAACGAGATGGGGCCACGGGAACCCACCCCGGGCTGGGACGCAGAGGCAGCAGGCGGCCCACGAAGCCCGTGCCTCTGTCCCCGCCCAGGCCCGAGCGGCCCTCAGACCTACCTGCTTGCCCATGGGCTCGGGGTTGGTGACGGTTGTGCTGAAGAAGCCATCCCACTCGAGCCGTCCGTAGAGGCCGGCCCAGTGGTTGTGCCTGTTCCCGGTGTGGGGCAAGCACCAGGGAATGAGGGTGTTGAACTGTCTGGCCGCAGGGTCACAGGCTTTGCCTGTTGGAAGAGAGGGCTGCGATGGGGCTGTGCTGACAGAATGGGATGATACAGCAGCCGACAGTCCCCGTTTGCCAGGCAGAGCTTTATCACGGACCCTGTCCTCAGCAGCCGTGCGCAGCAGGGACACCCAGGCTTGGCGAGTCTGCACCCCATCCAGGGCTGCTGGGTTCCTATGCGGCAGCCCCGGCATCTCCTGCTGAGAAACCCTGAGCCCACCGCCCCGCTGCAGAGCCTAAGGGGGCTGGGGCTTCACATCAAACTTGAGGAAGCCACACCCGGAGACCAGGGCACAAGCAGGGGTCCCACCTTCCACGCAGGAGCAGACCCCGCGGAGAGCCCCGGCGCTGCTGCAGCCATTCTTCTTGTCGTGGTAGTTGTATCGCAGCTTCCTGGCCAAGGTGCCGTCAGAGAGCCGCACCTCGATGTTTGGCAGGTCACGCCAGTCTGAGCCCGGGGCCAGAGGGATGTGCCGCATGCGAGCGGCCACCAAGGCGCTCATGTCCTGGAAGAGTACAGCAGGCCCAGCTGTCGCTGAGCTCGGGGAGCACCTGACCACATGCAGTGGGCTGGGTGCCATAGTACTGGGCACTGGGCATACCACGGTGACCAGGACCCCAAGGGGCTTGTATCCCACTGTGGGAGACAGGCAGTGACCCCAACCGACAACCTGGGGGTTACACACGTGCCATGAAGACACCAGAGCGGGGATGTGGAACGACGGGGGAACGGGTGAAGCGACAGCTTCGGGCAAGCGCGGGGCTACTGAGGAGGTGACGTCGGAGCTGAGCCCTGCAGGACAGGAGGAGCCGGCGGCGGGGAGAGCTGGGGTTTGGTGCGTTTGGGAGATACCCAGAGAACAGTGGTGCTGAGAGACAAGACCAGTCATAGGAGACGATAGCCAGCCACACCATTCTAGCCTGATTCTAGGCAGAGTATAAGCTCTGACTGACACTTTCCAGGACCATGTACTGGGGCGGGGGTGGGGTGCAAGGAGAAGCAGGAGGCAGTGAGGTGTGAGGCTGGGGGCCAGCTGAGGTAGCGGAGTTTGGGTTAGGGGCCAAGAGCAGAAGGAGCTGGAAGGCGGCCGAGACTAGATCCCACTTCCCGCGCAAGCCCCGCTGGGCTGCAACCACAGAGCTGTTCCTGGGAGGCCGCTGGGAGGAGGCCCCGCTTTATGGAGGTGACGTTACCTTACAGATGTGGTCCCTGAGGATGGGCTGGTACTGCGAGCCCCGGAGCTGCCTCTGGAACCAGGACTGAGGCTCCCCATTGTACGAGATCTCCTGCGCCGAAGCTCCGTTCCGGATCTCGGGAAGGTCGGACATCGTGTCCCGCACGGTGATGGTTCGGAATGGACCCGAGCTCAACCTGCAACAGAGCACAGATCGTGGCACCTCTGGGGACACACACAGCTACCGTGTGTGTGAGTCACAATTGCCGTCCCCCAACTGCTGGCACCGTCTTCTTCAGAGAAGGCAACATGGCTCGGGGTCAAAGGGCCGCCCAAGGTCACAGGGGCAGCATTCTTCCCAGACCCCATCTGAATAGGGGACAGGCTATAGTGTGGGCTCTGCCCGTGACTGCGGCCAGGCTTCTGGCCACTGCCCTGGACACAGGGCACTCGGGGTCAGAACGAGAGCAGAGGTGGCAGAGCGTTCGCAGGGCAGGCCGGACGCGGTGCTGTCGGCCCTCGCTAACACTGTGTCCTCGGCTTGGGCCCCTTCACAGAGGCCCACCCGCGCCAGGCATCACGGGGAAGGCTCACGGGCGCCAGGATGGCGGGTGCTCCTACCTGGTGATGTTGCTGACAAACTTCTTGTCATCGACTACAACACTCAGCTGGCAGGCCCGGGGCGCAAACACGTGCAGCGGCTCTGGGAACAGGGGGAGCTGCTCTCCGGGGGCCGCGGCCAGGATGATGGCCCGCCTCCGCGTCTGGGCCACACCGTACTGACCAGCCTGCGCAGGGGAGGGCCAGACACACACATGGTCAGTGGGCACCCCCGATCAGCTGGGCCAAGGGCTGGGGTCCGCAGCACTTGACTTTCTGGGGCGTCTGGCCGGTGTGGAGCTCACCGGAGAGCCCCTAGTTAACCCACGGGCTCATGCCTAACAGGAGGGGGGACCGGAGAAAAGGACGAAAGATCCCAGGAGATGGCCGGTAGCCCCTGGAGAAGACGGGAGTGAACCCTGCTGGCGATCCCAGCCGGCTCTTTAAACAGCACATGAAGGAACACTTGGGGAGAAGAGCGGCCAGAGGAGACACCAGGGGCCGTGCCACCTGCCTGGCAGCCCACGGTCACAAGGGAAGGAACACGGCTGCCAACAAGGCTGATCAGTGAGGCCGAGACACTATGGAAGCTGAATGGGAGGGGGGCCCAGCAGCCGTCTCCCCAACCCTTGCCCGCACTGCAGGTTACCGCCCTGTGGCCTGTCCCCCTGAGCTCTATTTTCGGTTTGAGACAGCTTGCTGCTGTCCAGGGACTGCTCGGCCCCTTCTCCGGCCACACGCGTCTGCCCGCTCTGCCCCTGCCCGGGGGGCCCACCTGCAACACGCCGAAGGTGCACTGGTAGCCCATGCGGACCAGGCAGCGGAGCGTGAGCTTCAGGACCATGGAGCGCTTGAAGGAGACGAAGTTCCTGACGTTCTCCAGGAGGAAGTACCTGGGCCGGTAGTAGTCGCAGTAGCTGTGGAGGTGGGAGAGACGAGAGAGGAGGAGACCTACTCTGCCAGAAGCCACTCCCAAATGCTTGACGTTTGTCAAGATACACCTGCCAACTCTCAAGGTCTCTCCCTAGCGGAGGGGCAGCCATGAACTTCCTGAAGGCAAAGACCGGCGTCTCACTCAGCACACCGCCTTCAGCAGGTGTGAAGGCTAAAGCAGTTACTGCTTGGCCCTGGCACGCCCGCGGCGCAGCCCCGGGACCGGCCATCTAGTCACCCTGGGGCAGCACCGAACGCAGAGGGAATTCTAGCCTGTTTACCTGAGGAAGGAGACCACCAGGGAGTTCTTGAACTTAGAGTAGGTTCGAGAGTTGAAGCGGTTCATGCCGCTAAAGCCTTGGCAAGGCGGCCCGCCACACAGCATCTCCACGTCTCCCTTCTGCGGCAGCTTCTGGCCGCGGGAGTTGGTCATCTCCCCGGCCATGACCAGCTTCAGCAGGACGTTGCAGTCCTCCGTGAACACCGTGGACCCGGAATTGTTCAGCCGGAACGCCTGCGCCGCGGGGTCCCACATCTCGATGGCCCACAGCGTTTCCGAGATGCCTGGGGGACACAAGGACAAAGATGAGCTGTGAACCCCCTGTAGCATGAGACTCTTTAGTCAGAACTGTGACCAGAGCCAGAAAGGTCTTCCAGGCAGAACACGCCCGGTCCAGTTTTAGCAGCTGTGCGGAGAGAAACCCGGAGCCTACCTGCTTGGTGGAACCCTTCCGACAAACCCCCACAGCCAGAAAACACATCCAGCGTCCGCAGCTTCGGCAGCTTGATTTCCGTCTCCAGTTCACTCGGCTCAGAGCTTTGCAACTTTGTCCTGCTTTTCCCTGCGGAAGACAGGTCCCAAGTCAGATCAGGGCCCTAACGTGCTCTCTTCAAACACCCTGGTGATTCAGAGAGGGCCTCATTTTGAGGTGGCGGCAGCAGAGTGAGGTAACGTCAGAGGCTGCTCTTTTATACTGACTGATTCACGAGAATTGAGTTATAGGAGACGGACTTGAAAAGAAGCCCGTGGAGTAACGACATACCTTTTCCCTTCCCTTTCCCTTTATTTCCAGGGCTACGGGCATGGTTTGGAGGATCTTCAAAGCTTTTGCTCTTGGCATTATAGGCCTGAGAAGGAAAGAACCACAACAGTCTGGAAGAGAAACACCAGTCCCCTCTCTAACAAATACGATTTAAGTTAATTTGATAAGATCTACTTAATTTCTCCCTAAATATGGCCATAAGCAAAAAGTGCTTTGATTTTTATTACATTAGAGATGAGGGGGAAATTCTACT
Organism: Hyperoodon ampullatus; assembly: GCF_949752795.1. Lineage (NCBI taxonomy): Eukaryota > Metazoa > Chordata > Mammalia > Artiodactyla > Ziphiidae > Hyperoodon > Hyperoodon ampullatus. The sequence goes on from NC_136917.1 coordinate 32,150,223, forward strand.
AATACACACATTTTATGTGGCTGAAATTCCTGCTATTTGAAGTACCTGGACTACTCATTCTAAAAATAGGCAAATGTTACAGTTACACTGTACACACTGGAACCTGGGGGAAACATGGGTTATCTTAAAACGATACATGCCTATCACAGAAAAGTCATGCTCAAACAATTTAAGAGTGATTAGATTAATCAACAAACTGCTGACTCTACTCTCAATAACCAGGCCACAGGCTCAGCTGTATGGCCCCGGCCTGGACACGGATCCCTGGCTGAAGGCACTGGGGGCAGGGCTACATCTCCCAGGGCTAGAGGAACCTTTCCCTAACTCACAGGCACTGGCCAGGCCAGCAGAGGCCACTTAACAGTCTTCAAAAATTGCTGTTGCCTTAGGACACTCAATGTGACATTCTGTTTTAAGCCCAAAGTGTCAAATTCCAGAACAACTTGAATGTCACATATTCATACTCTGGATAAACTGCTTTCTTGGGGGCTGTGTCTGACCCCAAGGCCCTCCCTCCAGTGAGCCCAGGGCCCCACCTCAAGGAAGTAGAAGCGGTCGGGGCCACCAGCGGAGAAGTCCTGGAGGCACTCGGGCAGGTCCTCCCCGTACTCCACGGTGCAGCGGCCCTGCACGGCCTTGAAGTCCACCACAGCCTCCTCGTCACTCCAATAAAGCAGGTTGATGTCTGCGTGGTAACTCGCCGGGGTGGACTTGTGCGTGTTCTCCGGCCTATGAGTGCGAGGGTCTTTGTTAGTTCTTTTGCCTTGAGCTGACAGGCAATTAAATGGCACATTCCTGACAGTGCCCAGATGATCGGTGGGTAAAGACCATTCCCCACCCCAGCAAGTCACCTTGATTACTAACCCCCTTAGTTGGCACTAACCACAGACTAAGTGGGATTCCTTGCCATGAACTCAACTAATGGTTTGCTTGCTCTTCATGCCCCCAGTGTAGCCCCAAAAGACTTGTCCTGTGTTAAGACCAGCTGCTGGTCTCCTGTTAAAAAGCATGTCTAGAGCTGCCTTCATTCGCCTATAACAGCCAGATTCCTTGTTCTTTCTCATTACTCAACTGATTATCGCAAAGACTTCAAAAACTCTTCCACGTACATTAGCTAAGACATGGAGCAACCTTAGACCTATCTGGTATGGATTAGTTTCAGGTTATCTCCTAACCGTTATTAGGATCCCAGAAAAAGACTGAGTGAAGACAAGATGTTGGACAGAGAGAAACCCCAGAACAGGGAAGAGGGCCTGAGAAGAACAGGGGGATGGGGAACAGGGAGGGGGGCAGAACACGGACAGTGTTCTGAGACAGAACACACGGACAGAACTCAGGGTTCTGAGGGCGCCTCGGGCAGAGCCCAGGACATTCCACGCCTGTCTTTGTCACACTCTGGACTTCTGCTCAGGGATTTCTTTTGGACAAAGCTTTGCAGCTTTAAGAGAGAAAGCGAGGGCTGTGGTATGTAGTTGTAGTCATCCTCAGTACCCTCCAGGTAATCAGAAACACTCAGAAGAACAGATACCTCCACCCAACTCTTAGACCAGCACTGAGTGTAGGCTGTTAGCACCCCGCCTCAGGCAGAGCCTCCTGAAGGGCGGAGGCCTCACCGACCTGTAGAACTTGTTGACTCTGATCTTGGTGTCGGTCTCGTTGGGCCTGCCGTTGCTCTTCTTGCTGCAGAAGATCTCTTTTATGCGGCCAATACGGTACGGCTCAGGGGCATCTAGGTTGCTGCCTTTGATGTAGTCAGAGTATTTCCGGTAGTGTTCTGGATACAGAGCTTCATCCACAGGTTCCTTCCGTGGGCGTTTCACAGGACTGGACAGCTTAATGCTGCAGAGAAGCAACTGTTATGAGTGACTGAACATGAAGCCTTAAAAAGCAGTCTCAGCATGACTGAGCAGTGACAATAACCACTTAAATTCAAACACCTTAAACTAATGCAGCTAAGTAGCCTTAGAACAGATTCAGAAGTTAAATCTCACCCACACTTTAAAATGGGTACTCTCCATCTGTGCTCCGGGTATAGTTGCTAAGGCTGTTCAGGTTCTCCCCGCTCCCAGCCTCAGGGCAGGCGTGGGGCTCGTTCAGCTCCACAGGTGTGTGCAGCAGGGACGCACAAGCACTTGGAGTGGGAGCTCTGAGTGCCAGGAGAGCCTCCAGCGTGCTCCCCCTCGCCTCCGACTGCCGACTCCTGAGAAGGCAGGGCTCCGTCAGCCCAGCGCCCTGAGTGACGCAACAGTCCGAGTTGCCTGAACCACAATGGACACACAGTACAGGCAAGAAGTAAACTTCTGTGATTTTAGAGTTGTTACCATGGCACAGCCTACACTCTGACTGAGGCATCGACCCAGAGGCAAGGCGGGAGAGGCATGGGGAGAAGACTTGCAGTCTGGGCAAGCCGAATTTGGCCTGACCACATACTGGCTAACTCAGGCCAGCAAATCAGACGCCAAGCTGCCAAGACCGCAGGGCTGCATACTTTGAAGACTGCAGTTCAAGTTCAGGAAGGCAGCTGCTGTGCTTTCCCGTCAGACCCCCTGAAGTCTGACGGGCTCCAAAGGTGTCCCTAAACACCTGTGCTCTCACTTCAGCTGTGCCAGGAGCACCTGGTAGACAGCACTACAGGAAGTCCTCCCCTTCGAGGCCAAAAACAGGAGCTAAAGGGCGTGATGCACACTCACTGTGCGGGCCTGGAAGGACCGATGTTTTGTAATGTACAGTGACTGAACGGGGACTGGGCTCCAATTAAGACTCGAGGAAAATGGAATTGCAAGTCAGGAAACTGAGCTGACTAAGCTCAGAAAATGTTGGTTGTAAATCCAACCACGCACTAGTTCTTAGAACGAACAAGGAATGGATCAAGTGTGGACAATATCTGTGGCTTTGATTTTTCCCCGAAGAGCATCAATCCTCTGATGTGGAAGTCTTTTTTTTTTTTAATTTTATTTATTTTTGGCTGCATTGGGTCTTCGTTGCTGTGTGGGCTTTCTCTCTAGTTGTGGCGAGCGGGGGCTACTCTTCGCTGCGGTGCACAGGCTTCTCATTGCGGTGGCTTCTCTTGTTGCGTAGCACAGGCTCTAGAGCGCAGGCTGAGTAGCTGTGGCGTGCGGGTTTGGTTGCTCCGCGGCACGTGGGATCTTCCCGGACCAGGGCTCGAACCCGTGTCCCCTGAATTGGCAGGTGGATTTTTTTGTGTGTGTGTGGTACGCGGTCCTCTCACTGTTGTGGCCTCTCCCGTTGCGGAGCACAGGCTCCGGATGTGCAGGCTCAGTGGCCATGGCTCCCGGGCCCAGCCGCTCCGCGGCATGTGGGATCTTCCCGGACCGGGGCACGAACCCGTGTCCCCTGCATCGGCAGGCGGACTCTCAACCACTGCGCCACCAGGGGAGCCCCTGGCAGGTGGATTTTTAACCAGTGCGCCACCAGGGAAGTCCCGGAAGTCTTTTGATGCAATTCCCATTTACCAAGAAGTAACTCACAGTCAGCCTTTACTTTAAGCCAGGCGCTGTATTAATAAGCCATTTTCTTTTAACTCACTTATTCCTTAGGGGCCTGGCAGGCAAGGCACTCCTCTCCCCACTTGATAGATGGGAACTGGGAGGGGGGGGGTCTCTGCCATGACCAGCTGGGCAGGAACCCACCACTGACCCTAACGCTCTCCCTTAGCCAGCGGGCTCTCTGTCTGACTTCTTTCACAGACAGCTTCACTGCCACAGAATTACAGTCACTCTGCACTGGAAGGCTGGACAATGTCTGCTCACCCCAGACGACACTGACAGCTCGGCAGCAGCAGGTACTGGGCTGCGGGGTGGCAGACACTGTGGAGCCAGCTCTGTATTGGCCCAGAGCTCCTGGCCCTGACTGCAGCAAGGGGCACTCACTTGAAGGTGAAGGCCTCGGGCGGGAGGTACACGCCATCGCCCACTCGATACTGGATGCCGTTCTTGGTGGCTAAGCTGTAGAGGACCCGGCCATCCAGGTCCTCGAGCTGCTCCATGACCCTGGGAATTTCTTTCTGCCTCATTTCAGCCAGACGTGCGCAGCTTGCACAGAACCTGAAGGAGTGAAGGACAGAAACCAAAGGTGCTTAAGTGGCTGGTAGTGACTACAAGCAGCTGCCACTGGCTTAATCCAGACTCTGGTGACCAAGAGGAAGAATTTACAGATGTTAGGAGGAAGTGGCTTTCCTGCATTTTTATGTTCACGCTTTGAAAGCACTTATTTGGGACCAAAGCCCAGAGATACACACAATAGGAAAATGACAAGCCAACCCCACTTTTGAGTAGTCGATCCTAAGACATTAACAAACAATTTAGAATATGGTAAAGAATCCACCACGAGCGATAATGCAGACAGTGGTAAAGACAGGAACTCAAAACATCAGAGGAGGCTCACGCTATTATCTCTAAAGGCTGAAGAGGTATTTGGTGAAATTCAACATTATTTCTGGTTAATAAACCCTTAAAAGGAGAGTTAGAGATTGTCTTAAAAACAGATCAAGCCAAAAGGCAGCCCCAGGTTGACTGGAGAAACACCAGAGGCACCGCAGCGAGCCCTCCTAGCCTCGGCCCTGTCAGCCTTACTGTCACACACCGCTCGCTCTGGAGGTGTTGGCTGCCACTTTTAGTTAAAACAAGTGAGGCACCAAGGTTAGAAAGGAAGATGTGGAGCACTAAACACTTTTTAAGAAGCAAAAGCCTCCCTAAAAGCGTTCCCCCACCAGCTCGAGTAAAATGGAATCAAAGGTCTCACTTACGAGAAAAGACACAAGATCTGTGGTACAGACACTGAGGAACCCAGAAAGACACATCCTGTCCCTGGATGGGACAGCTTCTCATGAGGGGGTCACTCCCCACCAGGCTGTCCACACACTTATAGCCACTGCAACCAAGTCAGGCTGGTCTTTGGTTGGTGAGGAAGACGATCAGAAGACGTGGGGAAAGCAAACCCAGCAGAGAAGCACAGGAAAAGCTCGAGGGGTTCATGCAGACACATGGCGTCCTCGAGCACCGACAGAGGAGCCCAGGAGCCCAGTCGCGGCACTCACTTGTACTTGTTGTCCTCCATTGGCTGAGTTTTTGGAGGGGACTCAAATCTTGCGTAGTCTTGGTCATACCAAAGCTGGTAGAAATAGGTCTTTCCGTCATCCTCCGCCATCATGGCCTCAGGGTCCACGCCTCCCTAGGGATGAGGCTGCCGTCAGCCACGATGACCCCACACACTGAGGAGGGGCACACAAAGGGCGCCAGGCACTCACCTCCAAGGCCCAGTTTTCCGACGGGGCTTTATAGACGACCTGCACTTTGCTGTGAATGTATGAAAGCTGCATGTCCTCACATTCGTCTACCAGGAACAGCTCCAGGGGGTCCGACGTGGCCCCGAGGACCGTGTCCGTCCCAGCACAGAACCAGTGGGCATGAAACATCTGCCCGTTGCTGCTGTCCTCCCACAGCGCCGTGACCCTGGAGCCAGAAGAGGGGGCGGGAAAAGAGTTCTAGCTTGACGGGCAGATCTGGACCGAGTCTGCTTGGGGGACATGTATTTTTTGGTTTTAGTATAGGGCAAAGAGCTGCCGCTATTCTTACAAATAGGCACTCCTACTTACTCAACAGAAAGTGTGGGCTGAAGTCAAGCAGAGGGAAGGACACAAACCTTGCTAAATACAGTGGTTTTGAAGAATCATCTGGAATAACAGAAACACAGTCCCCCACTTCCAGGGTTTCCGAGTCGATGCATACCTTCTTATAGTAACTCTTCTTCCCATCGGTCTGAAAACAAGAGCTTAATTTCAGGTGAGGATGGGTTTGAAGATCCGTGCTAGGCTTGACCTGCGAGTTCCTGTTACTTTGTAGGAAAGTATCACTCATAACAATTTCTTCAAGAAGCCGTGAGCTCTACCAGCCTGGCTACTATAGAGAACATCCAACTTCTTTGGCTGGAAGCCTGCAGCAAAGGCTGCTCACATCCCTCTATCACCACCTTTGCCCTCTTGTGTCAGCAGCAAATGGGATTCTAGCATTCAATTGTAATAGCACTGCACCCCACTCCCCATACCTCCCTTAGCCACACGGACCTCCTTCCTTCTCTCCCACAAGGAAAGCTGGTCCCACCTCAGGGCCTGTGCTCTGGTTCCTCCCCAGACCTTCATGCACTGGCTACTCTCCAACCTTTTGGTCTCAGCTCAGATGTTGCCCCACCAAGAAGCCTCCGTGGCCCCAACACCCTTCCTGCCCCCCGCCCTCCTGACAGTACATGTGTCACAGGCAGGGGCTTAGTTATGCCTAGGCCTAGAGCAGCATCCAGCAGGGTAGGCCTCACGCTTGTTGAGGGAACTGACCATCTTTGGCTTATGGACATCGAGGGAACAACACTGAGATGACATTCACTCTCCAGCTTCAGTAAAGGATTTGACCCTTAGACAGGCAGGTAGCCACAGAACCCCCGGGAGGCGGTCTGCTAGTGCCCCCAAACACCTACTCCTAGGCCAGAGAGGACTGTGAAGGCTCTCTTCAAAACAAGGTTGCAAGGGGAACCAGCCTGACACCCCAAGAAGTGTATCAAATGCCCATTCTGGGGACTTCCCTGGTGGCGTGGAGGTTAAGAATCCGCCTGCCAACACAAGGGACACTGGTTCGAGCCCTGGTCCGTTAAGATCCCACGTGCCATGGAGCAACTAAGTCCGTGCACCACGACTACTGAGTCTGCGCTCTAGAGCCCGAGAGCCACGACTACTGAGCCTGCGTGCCACAACTACTGGAGCCCATGCACCTATAGCCTGTGCTCCACAACAAAGAGAAGCCACCACAAAGAGAAGCCTGTGTAGCACAACAAAGAGTAGCCCCCGTTCGCCGCAACTAGAGAAAGCCTATGCACAGAAATGAAGACCCAACGCAGCCAAAAATCAATAAATAAAATAAAATAAATAAATAAATATATTTTTTAAAAGCCCATTTTGGAGTGTGATGAAAACTGAGTCCTTGGGCGTACAAGCAAAAAAATGCATTTCAGGTGCTTGACCACAGGCCTCGGCCTCTCAGCCAGCTCTGCTCTGCTCATGGGACAAATGGGCAGGTTTCTCAGCTGCAGGGCTCAGGCTGCTTAAGACGTCTGGCAGCGAGATACCACGAGACAACTGGCTTCTCAGAAGGGCAGCACTAAAACGACTGAGAGCCTGCTCCTGGATTACCTTGACAGCTTCTCCAACCCAAAAGATCCGATCCTTGTTCTGCTTCTTTTTCTTCCCCTGATGCATCTTTTTGGGTGATGGCATCTCTGGAATATTGTCATCCACTTCTTCATCATCATCTGCCTCCTTCATGGCCATGTTGGGACACCTACAAAGTCAGTTATTATAAGCAAGGTCCTCTTTAAAAGTAAAACCAATTGGGAATTCCCTGGCGGTCCACTGGTTAGGACTCTGTGCTCTCACTGCTGGGACCCGGGTTCAATCCCTAGTCGGGGAACTAAGATCCCACAAGCCTCTCGGCGCAGGCAGAAAAAAAAAAAAGTAAAACCAACTGAAGGTGTTTTACTTAGAAAACAGGGACAGGCCTGGTGACAGCGCTAGACAAAGGGACCCCGACTGCTCTGTACCTGCCAACCCAGCTGTCCCACACAAAGCCTATTTGCCATCAGCTGGCATTTTCCTCCATTTCAAGAACAAGCGTTGGCCAAACCTACCTCCTCTTTTGGCAAGCCTGTTTGCTCCTTCCGCTACCACCAAATTTAACCATATCCTTACAGGCTTTACACTTTCCACACTCAGGCTGTTGACAAATCTAAAACACATTTAAAAAGTAATCAAACAGTCATTAGTAACAGCTGGTAACCAGTTTTTGGTGAATTTAAAAACTGTAAATTTAACCTCATTAGAAGTAAGGGAAGTAAGAGTTAGGAACAAGATACGAGGTTTGCATAGGTTAAGCCTGACACATGGTGCTGGGACAGGTGTGGGGAAATGAGAACTCGCACTGCTCAAAGGATAATTTGGTGACCCCACTCTGGAGAACACTGTTCCAGATCAAAGTTAAGTACATGACCTATACCCCAGCAATTCTGCTTCTAAGTAGAGAAGAGTCACAGGAAGCCTCGTTAGAATATCAAGTTGCCCATCACTGAGGGATAAGCTGGAAGAGTCACAATGAAATATTATGGAATAGTTAAAGTGTTAACTAGTGTGACCTCCAAACAGCTCCCGCGGAGATACTGAAGGTCACGTGGCAGACACAGATTAGTCACGGAATTGGGGGCACCGCAGTAAGGAGTGTTCCAGCTCACTTCTACTCCTGGCTTCTGCATGTCTTTGAATATGTCATGTTAACATTGTCTCTGGGAGATATCTGACTCACCTACTGGGGTATTGTGAGAATTCAATTAAAAATGTGCATGAATACAATTTGAAAAAGAAACAAACAAACACACATAACAGCTGTGAAAGATTCCAGTTTACGTATACTTTCTTAAAAAATTTTTTGAAAGCTTGGGTACATATGTGCTAGATTAAATAAAGTAAAACCACAACAAGAATGGTGAGGACATGCAAATTCCTATTTAAGGGCAGCCACTGAAGACAAAGGAGACACTCTGAAGTCAGTGGCCAGTGTGAATGCAGGGCAGTTCTGAAGGCAGCTGCTGTATTTTTTTTTTTTTTTTTTTTTGCGGTATGTGGGCCTCTCACTGTTGTGGCCTCTCCCGTTGCGGAGCACAGGCTCTGGACGCACAGGCCCAGCGGCCATGGCTCACGGGCCCAGCCGCTCCGCGGCATGTGGGATCCTCCCAGACCGGGGCACGAACCTGCTTCCCCTGCATCGGCAGGCGGACTCTCAACCACTGCACCACCAGGGAAGCCCCAGCTGCTGTATTTTTGTATTTAAGTTTTCATCCAAATTAAGTCAAACAGATACCAAAACACTGGGTTGGCCAAAAAGTTCGTTCGGGTTTTTCCAAAAGATTGGATAGAGAAACCCAAACGAACTTTATGGCCTACCCAACAGACCTGATCCCTGGGTCATGGAATTAGGTGGATTAATTCCTCTAGAGTGAAGTAAATATATATTAAAAAATTCAGTAAGAGAGGTCTTTTCAGGCCTCAAAGCTAAGCTGGACAAAGTCCCCACTTCCCCAGGGAATTGATGCCATGAGACAAGGCAGGCTCCTGGGTGGATGTCCCTACTTGGAGGAAGCAGCGCCTCTGTGGGGCAGTCACTCCCTCTGCCCTTACACCAGGGCCTGAGGACACAGTGGGACGCAGCCAGAGCAAAGGCACCCAGAAGGCCAGGCTCCTCTGCAACAACGGTGGTGCTGACGGCAAAGTGCCCGAGCACGCCTCTTTTGACAGCCGTCCCAGAAGAAAGGCAAGTCCCCCCAGATCACTAACTCTTTCTTCTAGCTTCTGTGTTAGGGGTCACATTTGAGCAGTGAAAATCTCAAGCCAGAAAGAGAAAGAAGTGAGTTCCTCAGAGATTTACAAGGGGAGCAGGCAAGGTTACCTCACAGACGCCACACCGCCGGCGTTTAAAGGCATTCTCCTTGTCTTCTTTGTCATCCTTTTCAATTTGCTCCGCAAAGAAAGTGTCAAAGATCTGGTAGACCAGCTTCGTAGTGGTGGCTTTGGTGGGGCCTCTGTCCTTCTCCTTGGCAGGATGCCGGATGGTCTGCCGCCTTTCAGCTCGCCTGGGAGAGAGTTTCCATGGTGTTAGCAGGCTGGGAAGAGCGCACAGGATGCTCTGCCTTCTGTCTCACGTCTTCAGTCTCATTCCTGCTGCATCCTTACCTTTTTCCCAAGGTGACCCCGGCCAACTTGATCAGGTCTCTCATGCAGGGGGTCAGGAAGATGGGCTGCTCGTCACTGTCCCCAGCCCGATCATAACTCTCTACTTGTTCCACCACAAACTGGGCATGTCGAAGGAGAGAATCCTCTGTGAATCGATTCAGGTTCAGCATAGAAGGAGGAACAGTGGTCTTTTAGGAAAAAAAAAAAAAAATCAGAGGTTTCCCTTAGGCTTAAGCAAAACTGGTCTAAATCAAATAAACAATTTCTGCTGACTCTGAACATGTTTTCTAGCACATCTCATATAAATAGGTGTGAATCCCATATTGTGAATAACCTTAACCTCTTACCTCAATCTTATTGATCAGGTCTTCGTATGTTGAGTCAGTGTTGTTCTGCAGGAACTCAACTACTATCTTACTTATGTAGATCTTCTCTTGCATCACGCTGAACAGTGGTGCATACTCTGGGCTGGGATCCATCAAAATGTATTCGGCAAATGCTGCAGTGAATAGATGTTTAAGAGAGCAGTTTGAACCTGATGGCAGCTACAGTGGCCAAAGGGCAGGGATGAGGCTACGAGGCGTACATAACAGGCTAAGAGTCATTCTGTACCCAAATGTCAAAAAACATGAAGTACAGTCCAGAGTTAGCTCATTCAGAAGGGGCCTGTCTGAGCCAGCTGGAGGACGGAGACTGGCCAAGTGGCTTTCCTTTGGCTCGATTCTGGTTTTTGGAATTCAGTTTGGGTTTCAGCTGCAAGAACATGAACTGCTTTTATACCAGAGGGTCAGTTCCAGGGCCAGTTGTAGCTAATATAAGAGGTCATTCCAGGGACCTCCCTGGTGGTGCAGTGGTTAAGAATCCGCCTTACAATGGAGGGGATGCAGGTTCGACCCCTGGGCAGGGAACGAAGATCCCACATGCCACAGAGCAACTAAGCCCACATGCCACAACTACTGATCTCGCACGCCTCAACTAGAGCCCACATGCCGCAAACTACAGAGCCCACGTGCTCTGGAACCCATGCCACAACTACAGAGCCCACGTGCCCTGGAGCCCACATGCCACAACTAAAGAAGAAAAAACCCACACACCACAGCTAGATAGAAGCCCGCGCATCACAACGAAGAGCCCGCATGCCTCAACAAAGACCCAATGCAGCCAAAGTAAATAAAATAAGTAAATGATAAATCTTAAAAAAAAAAAAAGGGCCCATTCCATTCAAACCTGACATGCTTTCCACATGGTCACATGAGCCTGACACTTCCCAGAGCCCAACCAAGCCCTATGAAAGACAGGAGCGAAGGGCCCTTTCAGCTCCCAGAAGAGTCCACGATTGGTCACATACTTACAGGTGCTAAAGCCAAGGAGAGCCTTTTCACCTCCATCAAAGCCAGCAATCCACCATTCATTTATTGGACCAAGATTTTTGCCATTAACACCACCTAAAAGGGGGGAAAAAAGTTTCCTGAAAGGAAAGTAGACTAAGAATATGCCTCTCAAAAACTGAGGAGGGTTAAAGTGGCACTGAGTGCCCACCTGAGCCGACACCTCTTATCAGCCAAGCCGGGCAGTCCTTACTGGAGCCATCAGAGTCTGCTCGTAGCTGCTCACAGCCCAGTCTCAAGCCCTAACTTTAAGAGGCAATAGTTCCAGTTGAATATTGCTCTCATCTCAAAGTTTTGTTTGTAAACTGTCCCAAACAACCTGGAACGTGCCACTTACCTTCAGGAGACGGGTCATCCTCATATATTGGCTTTGCTGAACCAGAAAAGAGGAGCTCGACATCCTTCTCAATGAGGCCGGTGTCGATCGGGCACAGGTGACCTCGTTTACAGTACACGCTAGACAGGCGACAGAGTGGATTTACCAGCTGACCAAAGGCAGGTTGAAGTACAGAGTCAAGCTCAGACACGAGGTGGACTACGTGCAGTCCCTAGACTCAGTTGTCTCCTTGGTTGCCAGAACACTGGCTCAGTACAGTGTTCTTTCACCCAAACAGCTTCTACCTGATTCGCCCACCTGGGTATCAAGAGTAGAAGTGTCTGAAAAGGCAACGTGGAGAGGTCAGCGAGACTGATAGTGGGATGGCGGGAAATCTCACAAGGGCACCACCTGCTACACCCTCCCTCTGTGAGCTGCTAGTGGAGAAACAATGGCTTCTCAAACACATCCTACCCAGAGCTGTACAACCATCCCCTCTAGCTCCAAAATGTTCTTGTTGCTGAAAATGAAACCTCACACCCACTGAGCTGTCACTCCCTATCCCCTCCCCACCCCTGGCAACTGCTAATCTGCTTTGTTCCTGTGGATTTACTGCTTCATAACATTTCATATATGGTTAATTTTGTGCTATGTGACTTTCACCTCATTAAAAAAAAATTAAAATGAAGCACATTATACAACAGCATAAAAGGTGAGGTACACGGCTTCCCTGGTGGCGCAGTGGTTGAGAGTCCGCCTGCTGATGCAGGGGACACAGGTTTGTGCCCCGGTCCGGGAGGATCCCACATGCCGCGGAGCGGCTGGGCCTGTGAGCCATGGCCGCTGAGCCTGCGCGTCCGGAGCCTGTGCTCCACAGCGGGAGAGGCCACAGCAGTGAGAGGCCCGCGTACCACAAAAAAAAAAAAAAAAAAAAAAAGGTGAGGTACATCAAGGACATTGGAAGGAAGGACTTCCACCTCCCTCTGGGGGTTCAGGCTCAAGTTTAAGGGCATCTACTGCCTAGAGATGCTCCTTGACATCTGAGAGAATGTGCATCATTAAGCAGGATGCCAAACTTGAGAAAATCACGGGTTTGGGGTGGGTTCTGCTTATGAACCTGCTCATGCTGGTCTCGAGGCCAGAGTGCCGTGCTACCCCTCAGAGTCCAGGCGGGTCACATGGAATCCGTGCAGGTCTGAGAGCACCACCACGCTCCCACCACCTAGGCCCTTGGAAGCCAAAAATCCACATCTTGGACTCTCACACAATTTAAAAAAATTAAAACATGACCACTTTGACTGGAGTTCCCCTACCAGGCATGGTAGGCAGACACGGGTCACAGCCTTGCCATCAGGACCCGAAGATGTGGGAAAGATGGACCAAGGGAGGGCAGGACACCGTGGATGCACAGAAGAGGAGGATCCAGCGCCCAGCCTGATGGGCTGTCCACACGCTCCCTCAGTAGAGGTGACATCAGGGAGAAGTGCCAAGTCCCAGGCAGGGGCAGGACCCACTGGTTCACAGGAAGGGCTTGTTTCCAGCTGCCACTTTCAGCCAAAGTACCAGAGGTAAACAGAGTTCCTAGTTAACCCAGGTGGTCTGGCTCCAATGGCCTGATGCTGCAAAGGCATGTCATTCCTAGGAAGTGTGTTCTTACTGCCCCCTTCCCAACCTCCCATTCTTGAGGAGTGGCCAGGAGACCCCAAGCCCTGACACTCCCGACTACAGCGGCCCCGGCCCCTGGTTCTCCTGAGCCTCTGCCCCAGGAATGCCACAGGGAAGCATGAGGCCATGAACGTCAGCCATGCCAACAGCATGTTTCACCCGTGCTGTCAGGCAGAGGTTGAGCCAGGGGATCGCTGGTAGATGGCCAGCATTCCACTACAAATCAGGATCCTGAGCGTGGAGCGTGGGAGACACCACCAACCACAGCGAGTGTACAGAGTACTGCAGGAGAAACATACTGGGGTTTCCCTGGGCCCAGAGCCCCCCAACCCACTGTGGGGCAGGAGCGTCGGAAAGGCTGCCCAGAAATGACTCCACCTGAGGCTACAACAGGCGGCCCACCCACCCCTCCTACTATTCTCTGGTCCAAGGAGCGGAAAAGCACGTGCCAAAGCTTGAAAGAAGACATGGGCTGGTCCTGGAGCCAAGCCATTTCCCACAAGAAGCAAAGTGAAGCACCTCCAGTGAGGGGGACAGAACGGAACCAAGGGGGCTGGAGAGCACGGGGGCTCTGCTCACTCACAGGCTCATCTGAGCCCTTCCAAAGGTACAGTCCAGACGCCATGGACCTCTAGGCCGAAGAGCCCGGCATCACTGCCACGGCCTGCAAAAAGCCCTGCAGGATCCAGGCCCCTCCCCAGGGCCCTGTTCCCCTACCACTCATCCCAGTCCCTCTACCCCAGCCACACAGCCTCTCACCTAGTCTTCCCTGGCCAACGTGCCCACCTCCCAGCCTCCACGTGCTGCTCCCTTCTCCTGGTGTCTTTCCCTCACTATCCCCTCGGCTTGTTCTTAAGCCACTGAGGTCTTTGCTCCAGTCCCTTCCTCTCCATTCTAAACAACTTACCCCCACCCACTCTCTGCTCCCCATGCTTTTCACATCTGTCACGGTATCACTACCCGACAGGCCTAACTTTTGTTCTGCCTCCATGAGACCAGGGAGCTGAGGTGCTGCATCTGTAGCACCTCGGGCAGGACCTAGCAAATAGCTGGCCCTCACCTGAATGAGCTCCAGGATGCTCACCTGCTGAAGAGCTAACAGGTAGAGCTGTAACCACCCGCCCACCCGCCCCACCACCACCAGCAATCGTCTACCAGACGTCTACCAGCTTGCTGGCCCGTATCTTGTGTGAGCAGCTTAAGAAATGTTGCAGGTTAGGTGTTAAAAACTTCACTAGGATATTAAAAACTTAGGTGTCTTTAGGAAAATGCCCTGTTACGATAAAGCAGAGGCATATCAGTTACCTGAAGCAGGTCAGTTTGTGTTGGGGAAAATCCTCGTAACTCTCAAAGCCAGATTCATTGGCATCAAAGATGGACAGTCTCTCATTTGTCAACAACTGTATCTCTTCCACCTGAGAGACATTGACCATTAACTAGAGACACAAGAGACAGGAAACTATCAACATAAGGCTGAAAACACAGCTGGAACTTACTGCATCAGGGGGATGCTGTTCATATCTTAGCTCGGGGTCATCCAGGTACTGTCCGCACTCAATGCACTTCAGAGGATCAGTCTGTGGAAGCATGAACACAAACGGCGCTCAGAGAGCCAGCCCCAAGCAATCGCACTAGTGGTGCACAACTGGTTTTACTCCCAGATATATGTTTACCTTGGAGGACAGTACTGCCATTTTGGTTCGAGCCATTTTCTTCTCAGTTCTGGGAACCAAGCAGAAGATTTTTTTAGTCATTTCACAACATATCAGAATCTGCCATCAAAGTTATACCTGATCCACCAGACACAGATGAGCACCAGATGCTGCATAAGGGGCAAGGTGTGAGGCTATGAGCATCTTTACCACGAGGAGGGGATCTGCCTCACACGGCAGAATTGGAACATCCCTGTCCTGTGCTCACACTCCATCACATACAAAGCTAAGGCTGCTCCAGAATTCACTAAAAGCCCCTTTATCTTTCTTTCTAGGACAACCATTTTAATATTATGATCTGCTTTGTATAAAGACAAAAATAAGTTCTTACGGTTCTTTGCATGTAGTTCTGCGTCTCTTCTCCTCCTAAATGGAGAAAACAAGAGAGTGTAGGGTAAAAAAGTATTTTCCATCTGGGTAATGCTTAAGAATTTAATGTACAAGGTTATCACAAAATGTACATGGCTATCACAAAAGTTAGAGGCAGGAAGAGAGTCAGAGAACCAGTGAGACCCAAGCCATCTCCAGTGTCTAGTCTTATAAACAAAATTCCTTTTTAAAAAAAATAAATTTATTGATTTTATTTATTTTTTGGCTGTGTCGGGTCTTTGTTGCTGCGCGCGGGTTTTTCTCTAGTTGCAGCGAGCGGGGGCTACTCTTCATTGTGGTGAGCGGGCTTCTCATTGCGGTGGCTTCTCTCGATGTGGAGCACGGGCTCTAGGCACGCAGTTGTGGCAAGTGGGCTCAGTAGTTGCGGCTTGCGGGCTCTAGAGCACAGGGTCAGTAGTTGTGGCGCATAGGCTTAATTGCTCCGTGGAATGTGGGATTTTCCTGGACCAGGGCTCGAACCTCTGTCCCCTGCATTTGCAGGCAGATTCTTAACCACTGTGCCACCAGGGAAGCCCCTAAACAAAATTCTTATAACCAGACTTCCTTAAAAGACTCATAAGACCACTTTAAAAAAACAAACAAAAAAAACACAGCTTTACTGTATAAGTGGTACCTCAGAGTAAGTATATAATTGAAGAGGGGTACTATGGACTGAGTTGTGTCCCTGGCCCCCCACCCAATTCCTACATTGAAGCCCTAACACCAAATGTGACTGTATTTGGAGATGAGGCTTTTAAGGAAGTGACTATGGTTAAATGAGGTCACAAGGGTGTAGACCTAATCCAATAGGACCAGGGACCTTATAAAGAGGAAGGGACACCAGAGCTCTCTTTCTCCCTACGTGTTTGCACAGGGAAAGGCCATGTAAGGAACCAGCAAGAAGACAGTCGTCCACAAGCCAGGAAGAAAGACTTCTCCAGAAATTAACCCTGCTGGCACTTTGAACTTTTACTTCCAGTCTCCAGAACTGTAAGAAAATAAGTTAAGTTGGTTAAGTCACCCAGACTGTCATATTTTGTTATGGCGGCCCCTGCTGACTAATATAAGAGAAAATTTATTTCTAGAATTATTTTGGGTAAATGAAGGAATGACAGAACACAACTATCACAATCTGTAACTCCCAGTGAAATAATGGATTTAAGCAATGACTATTAAAAACATTAGGTGAAAAGCTATGGGGAACTTTATAATGGATGGATCAGGCAGATGGCACCTGAGCTCAATGATCAATCCTAACACCTTAAAAAGATAACCATGCCTTATGGTATGATGTAACAGGAAGTACACAGCATCACCTCAGAAGTACTCTGGGAAACAAGAGACCTGCCTCTGGTCAAGCCTCTGGTCCTAACTACTGGTCTGCAGGTGGACAGGGCTGGAGGGATATGTCAAGCCTGAGAACCCACAGACACTACAGGTAAGCTGGCTAGTTCCACCAAGTGCAAGTAAGAAGACAGGGTGAAACTGCAGATGACACATTGAGGACAAACAGGAAACAAGTGTATTATATAGACTTTGCTGGGGTCCTGAATCCAACTGTAAAACACACAATGGAGACCATCAGGGAAATCCGAACGGAGATTAGGTTTTTATATTATTGTGCTATGATAATGGTATAGTGGTGATTTTTTTTTCAATTAATTAATTTATTTTTTAAATTTTTGGCTGAGTTGGGTCTTTGTTACTGCGCACGGGCTTTTCTCTAGTTGCACTGAGTGGGGGCTGCTCTTCGTTGTGGTGCACAGGCTTCTCATTGCGGTGGCTTCTCTTGTTGCAGAGCATGGGCTCTACGCGTGCAGGCTTCATTAGTTGTGGCACGCGGGCTCAGTAGCTGCGGCTCACGGGCTCTAGAGTACAGGCTCAGTAGTTGTGGCGCACGGGCTTAGCTGCTCCGCGGCATGTAGGTTCTTCTCGGACCAGGGCTCGAACCTGTGTCCCTTGCATTGGCAGGTGGATTCTTAACCACTGCGCCACCAGGGAAGCCCAGTGGTGGTGTTTAAGAAGAGACTCCTCTGGGCTTCCCTGGTGGCGCAGTGGTTGAGGGTCCGCCTGCCGATGCAGGGGACACGGGTTCATGCCCCGGTCTGGGAAGATCCCACATGCCGCGGAGCGGCTGGGCCCGTGAGCCATGGCCATTGAGCCTGCGCGTCCGGAGCCTGTGCTCCGCAACGGGAGAGGCCACAACAGTGAGAGGCCCATGTAACGCAAAAAAAAAAAAAAAAAGAAAAAAAAAAGAAGAGACTCCTCTCCTTTTAGAAGGACTTCTGTAGATATTTCAGCAATACATCTGGGATCTGTTTATCTTCAGAGTGAGGGAGGGTAAGGAGAATGAGTAAGGCTTGGGTGAAACATGCCTAATCATGGGTTGGTAACTGCTGAAGGCTGATGAGAATGTGAGGGTTTGCTACCCTTTTCTGCCTACCTTGGGGTATGTGTGAATGTTTCCATAAGAAAAACTGTTTAAAAATCACTTTAACATATTCCAGCCAATGGGATATTATGAAACACAGTAGAATTGAAAAAACTAGGCCTTACCTTTTCATCCTCATCTTTCTCATCAGAAACTTGTGGTTTTACTCTTTCAGGTTCTTTTTCTTCTGGTCTCCGTTTGCTAGCTCTATTGGATAAACAAATAAGTCAGATGTTAGCTTAAAAAAAAAAACAAAACGATATTGCCAATTCACATAAAAAATGACAAACTAATGCCTTCCTACAGAAAAGCAAACTATTCCGAATAGATCTGGCAAACAAAAAGACACTTTCTTCCCATCCAAAGAAGAAAGTCCCCTTGTCACAGTAGCTCCAAAGGTGTGTCACTAACTCGTGATCCTGAAAGGAACCCTTCAGAAGCCCCATGTGACCCTCAGACGTGGGGCCTGATGAGAGGTGCTGGAAACTAAGAGACACGTGACAGTGCAGTGACGGGAGCACTACCCACATGGCAGAGGGTATCAGGTAAGATGGGGCCCAGAGTTTGACTTCGTATCCAGCCCCGCCCAAACTGATCCAATCTTCCAATAGCACCAGCAATTCCCTGTAAACCTCTACATCACAGATCTCCAACAGTTATTTCGCTAATTTAAATTACACAAAGCACAGCACAAAAGCACAAGCATTTTAACCACTTACAGATCTTTGGGTTGACTTCTGTGCCTCTTTTCATCCTGAGAGGGGAAAGTGTGGGTGGAGAAATAAAGGGGGGAAAATTAATTTCTGAGCAAGAGCGAGACAAAACCCCGAAGTATCAGTTAATGATTGCAGCACTGTGGAATGAGAGAACAGGAAAATCTGGGCAGGTCTATAGGGTAGAGATGAGGCTTCAAAAATGTTAACTCAGTTCCCTAACGCCTACAAACAAGAGTTGACCGGTAGTTGGCAAACTTCCTGTAAAGGGCAAAAAAATAGACATTTTCAGATTTACAAGCCACAGACCTGTGTCACAGCTACTCAGTTCTGCCACTGTAGCACAAAAGCAGCCAGAAACAATACATAAGTGAAATGGTATGACTGTGTTCCAATAAAACTTTATGAAAACAGGCAGAGGGCCAGATTTGGCCTATGGATCATAGTTTACCAACCCCTGTCCTAGGATAGCTCAAAGTAAAAGGGAATATTATAGCCATTTTGCTTATGTCGGCCAAAATGCCTACAGCTCCATCTGTCGTTTGGTCAGGGGTGAAGATGTCATATAGACAGGCATTGGGACAGTAGGAGTGGGGTAGGGGGTGACAACACTAAACTTCGGAATCTAGTATGGGAAAGAAGTAGAAGTAGGAATTCCTGACTTGGTCACCAACTCATTAAAAACAGCTAAGCCTCCGTACGAAAATTACCTTTCTGATATGCAGCTCACCTCTATAAAGCGAGAAATGTACACATAGATTAAAACAGAAGAAAAGTCAACAATATTAGACAAAGTCAAATGTTTGATCCTTTTGTCCTTTTCTGCCGTGAGGCAAAAGTGCTGGCTGTGTGGTCTAAAGCTCCTGCCAGTTGCCGTGTGAGGAAAATTGGTGGTTTGACAGCACCGCTAAGATCTCTCTAGATCTGAAGGGGTGCCAGGCGAGTGCTGACAGTAAGGTAATGAATATCCAGACAGAAAAGACGAGAGACAATAAGATGTTAGATAGAACAAGCTGGAGGAAACGAAAAGACGAGAGACAATAAGATGTTAGATAGAACAAGCTGGAGGAAACACCGAAAGGATCATCTGCCATAGAACAAGAAGGGGTGCCCGCTGGAAGCGAGAATGCTCACAACCCAGTAAGTCTGACCTCTGGCTCTGCTCTCTAGATCTCAGACAGAAAACCAGAGACAATCCTGGGACCACCCTCGTTTGGCTTCTCTTAGACAGGGATCAAACTGCTAAGGAGCTTAGGAGTCCTGTGCTGCAGCCCCCAGCAGGTATATCCCCCTCCCCTGGAGTTCACAGCCCTGTGGATAACCTTGCTGCCCAGGACGTTTACAGAGGCCCACCCCTGGATCAATGTAGTGTTTTAGGGTTTAAATGTGCTCGCTTAGCTGAACTGGGGAAGCTGGCTGGGAAGGGAGGAGCTAGGCTCAGAAGAATTCAGGAGACTGACTGGTTGGTAAAGCAGCACAAGTGTGATGACACCATGTAGCTGGGGTGACACGTCAAGCCTTCTCAGGGCAGAAGCTCTGAAGAGAAGCTGGCTCCACAAACACCTTAGTCCAGCACACACAGAGGCCCTGCCCACCGTTATGATACACAGACAACTGAACACTATGTATCAGGAGCTGACATGAAGTGACAGCCACCCACCCCCAGGAAGGGTAGCAGCTGACCTGCCCAGCGCCACCCCACAGGCAGGGAGGGCTGGAGCTGAACACAGAGCCCTACCCCACGCCATTTCTCCCCACCAACTGGGAACGTAAGGATCAGGTAGAGGTAAGTGACAGAGTCAGTCTTTACTTTGTCTTCTCCTTCATTCATTTCAGCCTGAGCTCCTCCGGGCCTCGCATCTCTGTCTGGCTCCTCCTTAGCTTTCTGTTTAGGTGTTCTGCCGCAGAACGAAACACACAGTCAGCTCAGGGCGCCCACTGCCCTTTCAAGCAACCCCAGTGAGGGGTTTACACAGTCTCCTCCCCTAAGTTAGAGCATGGATTGTATTTCTTACCTGAAGGGCAAGTTTTCAGAGCAAGAAACCCAAAAGGCATTTATTACTTCAGAAAGTATGACCTTGGAAGCACCATCTACACCTCACGGTTGCTGAGACACACAGTAGTTTAAAAACAAAAGAGACAACAGGGCTCCACTGATCTCTGGTAACCTGATGGGAATCCTGCCTGTGGTGGATTCCTGTGCAGGTTTGCTAGCTGGCCTGAGGTGCCGTCCGGAAAGTCCTCACCTCTCCTTCCGCCAGGGCCCGGCCACTCAGTTCAGGTGTTCTGCCCACCCCAGACTCAGGCCCAGTCTCAACATTTGCTTCAGCCCACTGTCTGTCCGAGGCTGCTTTCCACTTCTGCCCTCAGGTGCTGCCACTGCCATGAGAGCACACCCAGGCTGGCCAAGTCTTGGGGCTGAAGCGGGTCCACCTGACCAAGATCAGCCAATGGCCACTGAGCTGCAAACACGTAAGCTCAAAACACGCTTACTCTCGTAAGCCACTGAGCTTTGGGGCAGTTTGCCATACAGCGTCTGCACAGCTGTGGGGAAGAGACAGAGCTGCTCAATGTCCTTTAACCACCACCTGACTAACTGCTTGCTGTATGAGCACCACTAAGAACAGGCCTGGGGTCAAGGTCAGCTAAATCTCGCCTGACCTCAGCCTTCACTGTGGTGGTCTGACCTTCCACGAGCAGAAGTCATCCACACATTATATGTATGATCAGTGCACTTAATGCTCTGTCCAATCCGTTATTTTTACCAGAATGCTTATTTTAGCAAGTAAGCTTCACAAAGTACAAAGACATGTTAACTATACTTACAGTTCTTTGGTTTGACTTCTGAGTCTCTTTTCTTCCTAAGTGGAGGGGAGGGGGAGACAAAGAAAAAAAAAAGACTAGTTAATTTTTCCATTTGATTTGAATCTTTCTACTAAAGAGTTTTACGGAAATAAAATACCTAAACTGATCCTGCAGTCTAGTTGGAATAAAGATTCTCTTCTTTCAAGACAGCACATTTTTGGGACTTTCCTGGTGGTCCAGTGGCTAAGACTCCGTGTTCCTAATGCTGGGGGCCCAGGTTCGATCCCTGGTCGGAGAACTGGATCCACATGCCACAACTAAGAGTTTGCATGCCACTACTAAAGATCCCGAATGCCGAAATAAATTTTTTTAAAAAAGGCACTTTTTTGGGTGGGGTAGGTAGGCAGGAAGTTAAAGAACTCTTAGACAGATCCTGATGTTTAAGAGGGATTTGGGGGCAAAATACTATCACTTGTTATTATTAAGTGTTGACAGTCCCATAGAAAACTTTATCAAAACTAGGAATCTAATAAAGAAATAAAGTAGAATGACCCAATCTGGAAAAGAGCTCCATCTCAAACATGGACAACAAATTGTTTTGAGCCTGAATTTAGAGAGCTAAACACTCCTCTCCAGAGAGCAGAATTCAGCCTCAGGAACCCCACACACTTTGTAAGGAGATCACAAAGGTTGGTGATGTTAACAGAAGAAACATATTGCAGACCTTCCTACTGGAAGAAGAGATCCTGGGGGTCTGGTCACAGACAAGGGATTTCAATCTTGCCCTAAAATCCTTCTTTGGAGGGTGATGGTCAAGCTAGCCCACTAGAACCGCTTCTTCTCAAACAATCCAACATGTGTCCCAACTGTAACTGCTGCTAACTTTAGCTAGGATCAGGGTAGGGAAGTGATCAGTTAAAGACTAGTTTCAAGTACCAAATGATTCAAGAATTATACATCTTAGTTAATTCCCCATTAGGACAAAATAACAGACACCCATCCTTTAACAGGCTCTCAATAAGGGCACACACCACCCATTTGAGTTTCTAAGAAACTTCTAATCAATGTCTTAATAAAACCAAAAGGGACCTGATATTGTTCTACCACCTGTGACTGACCAATGTCAGCCCTTTGTCATATGGGGCAGTGCTGTCTAATGGTAAAGCTTCCAGTATCAGACCCCCAATTCCTTCTCCTACCCCCTCCCATGGGGGTTCAGTGGGTACAGCTGTATTTCACAGAATCTGAAACTCTGATTTTACAAAGGAGCTGGAGGTCTGGGGAAAGAACTCATCTGATCTCAGTTAAGAACGCAACTTTATACCTGGACGATGCTAGAGCACTTTAGCACCTCATGTGTTTGAAAATGAGACCTTCACAAGGACCTCATGGGCAGGAGAGGCAGGCAGGCGAGGGGACAGACTGAAGCTCTGTGACTGACTGATCAAGTGGCAGAGGTCCAGCTGACTTCCAGGCCTACCGCTGATTTACTATCACCAGAGCCACGTAACACACCTTCCACATACAGAACCAGCAGAAAAATGAGTTTGAAGAGCATTTTAGCTAAATCCAAGGTCATTTTGATCATTAGTGAAAGTCATTCTGTTCCTACACGCTCCCCACACCCTGACCCCCCCCTTCCTAGAACCAAATGGGTTCTAAGATTAAGGTGGAAGTGACAAACCTGGAGGTGACCAGGCTTTACTTTATCGTCTCTTTCTTCTTCTTCCACGTGTGTTCCTGGTCTTACTCTTCCCGGTTCTTCTGCAGGGAGAGGTCCAGCAACTCTGTCAAGCAAAATCACACACCCTCAGGATGACTTTCACAGACTCCTCCCATGGAAGCAATTTTCAAAAGGTCTTCCTTCCTACCCACCGCCCCCAAAAATCAATCTTCATCTCAGGAGCCCTGAAAGGCACATATTACCTCAACATTTAATATTTAATACAACCTTTAGATGTAGTACTGATAACGGCCAGTTGCCCCCAATTCACTCTTTGCAAGACAATTCTACCTGAATCACAAGGTTAATAATCTGACTGCAAACTTGGCATCCTTAAGCTATCTATGGTCACCCTGGCAACTCACTATAAAGTTCTTCTTTTTAGAAGATTTCAGAAAAGTAATTTCAGTCATCAAGATTACATATTGCACAGCAAAGATTTATTATTCTTACCGTTCTCTGGATGTAACTCTACGTCTCTTTTCCTCCTATGTGGAGAGAAGGGAAAAAGAGAAAAACAATATTTCAAAAGAAGATCAAAACCAAAAGCATGAGTCAAACTATTAAATAAATACATTTGATGTGGTTAAAAACAGGGGTTGAGGGGTAATCTGGGTTTGGGGGAGATCTGGGCACCCTTCAGCCTGGTGTTGATGTCCCACCACCCTCAAAACAAAGAGAGGCCCAGGAGCTGGCCCGGCACACATCTGGGTACTAGAAGTCATCTAGTGACGCTATGTAAAGTCAAAGATCCACGTCATGTCAGGAATTTGTTAATACTAGAAAAAAAACCAAAGGAGTAATTTCGGATTCACATCAGGAAGTGATGATGACAACCTCAACTGGACACCAGCTCTTCTCTGATGAATACCTTAGTACACTACTTCCCTAAGTTCACAACACTTGCCATCTTCAGGATATCTGTATTTATGTATTTAAGAGGGATAAAAATATTGTGGTGATGAAACCGATCTGTCTTGTTTGAGGTGGAGGTTACAAGAATGCATGCGTGCTTACACGTGACCATACATGCACAGTGAATAAAGTCTGTAGATTACGCCGATGTCCATGTTCTGGTTTTGCTATTACAGTTATGTGAGATGTCACCATTGGAGAAAGTTGGGTAAACTACACAGAACCCCTGTACTATATTATACGGAATTAATCTGTATGCGCATATATAAAATTCTGCCTCCAGACTGCCTTTAGACTTGAGCTACAACATCAACTCTTCCCTGGGTCTGCAGCCTGGTGGCCTGTCTTGCATATTTCAGACTCGCCAGCCTGAAGTCGTGTGACTCAGTTGCTTAAATTAATCTCATATACACAGACATCACTGGGTCTGTTTCTCTGGAGAACCCTAAGATAGATTTTATACTAATATACTACAGTAATATATACATACATATAATCTGAAACAATATAGAAGAAACTGATGAATGCTCGCCTCTCAAAGGAAGGACAGGATGGAGAGGGGGGAGTACCACCCCTATGTACCAAACAGCCTTTTGTACTGTTTTACCAAATGCATGTATTTAATACCTGTTTTAAAAAACATAGTGAGATCTCAAAACTTTAAATTGACAAAAGTAAGATTCTCTCTGTAGTACTACTTATTTGACCACCACCACCTGATAACACTGGTGTGGTGCACTGAGCCTTACTCTAGCATATCGGGATAAACCCTGTTTCGACAAGTGTTCATCCTCCAAGTCCCCAAGGTCTCACACACACTGCCAGTGAAACTGCTTCCTGCTTGGGAAAGAGTGCCCCAGTTCGTTTCTTTAGAAGGTAGAAGGCTATGTAAGCCCTCCAAAAGGTTAGAGGGCAAAGAACAACTCTTAAACTGGCACACTTGTTAAAAGAAAAAAAAAGACTTGCCAATATTACAAGAGCCAGCTTGCTTTCACCTGTGACATGTTTTCTTAGGAGGCAAGGGATGTGGCCATGTGACTTGGACAAGTTGTTTCCCTCTGTCTCAGTGTCCCACCTGTGAGTGGGTAGTCTGACTAAACAGGAAAATGAGTGTGTCTTTTACAACAGGACGTCAAGTCCACCTCAATGATATTGGTAGCCTTGAGTCCAGTGCTTCTCGCTCAGTGCAACTGTGCCCCCCAGGGGACATCTGGGAAAATCTGAAGGTGATTTTGGTTGTCACAACTGGGAGGAGAGAGAGGGAATGTTACGGGCATCTAGGGAGTAGAGGTCGGGACTTTGTTAAACACTCTACGATGCACAGGACTCACCCCCACAGCAAAGGTTTATCTGGCCCCAAAAGTCAATGCCTTGGTTGAGAAACCCTGCCTTAGAGCAAACCACGGATACTCATCTTTAGCAGGTAACAGGGCATTTACCACCCACCTGTAAACCTACAGACTTCCCCACTTACACAGCTAATCCTATGGCAGGACTGAAATAGATAGCATGTGACCATCTGGTATTATCTAGGTTTGCCCCTCAAGTCACATGGGACAGTGCTGGAGACTGACATTTTCTATATTGGAGGCCTTTGGCAAGCCACCAGTTTTCTCACCTAAAAAGTCTAAGCAGCATTACTACAATACACATAATAACACAACAATTCTGCTTTTATAGAGAAATGAGATGTGGGAAAGGAGCTTATCTGACATCAGAAGCAAATGCTTTAAACACATCACATCTGCTGGTTTGACTGTCAAATCTTGACAGCTGGAGAGGTAGGAAGGTAGACACGAGAGAACAGACCAAAGTTACGGGCCTGCTGAGTCCTCGGGTCTAACCATAATACACCTCGTACTGCCCTGGGTCCAGGGATGTGTTCTAACACCCTCTCAGTCACTTCCGGTCCATAGGCAGACCAAGTATAAATTCACAACTACCAGCAAGTGTACCAAAATAAGGCAGAGTTAAGAAACTTAAACACGAGCCCTACCTGATCTTTTTCTTCTTCATCGACAGAATCATCTGATTTTGCTTTTTCAGCGTCTTCCTCAGGTTTCCGTTTGGCAGGGCTGTCACACACAGTAAAGCCAACTGTTAGCTCAGCTAGACCCTAGTCCTCCAGTGGGCACGAAACAACTCATATTCCTCCCTACCAAGAGTATCCTCTGTTTGGAAAGATTCAGGGCATGGACACCCTCTTCCCTCCAAGGAGAAGCCCTTTCTGCCAGGACATTAAAAGAAGCTTTGAGCTTAATGTTTCTTTGGATGACAGGTTTAGAATACCACCATTTTGCAAACCTTAAGAAATAAAGGATCTAGACTTTGATCAATGGCTGCTAGAATCACCGAAGAGACATTACATGCCTCTGATGGACAGCCCCATGCCGTCAATGAAGTCTCACAAAATAAAGCTGGAATCTGATCAAGACTCTAGACCTAACTACCAGTTTACAGAAAACTGGAGACAAGGGAACACATTAACCACCAAAACGATGCAGTCAGCCAGACCTAGAAGCTATTAGACAAAAGACCTATTTTCTTTAAATAAATGGCAAGAAACTAAGGAATCTATCACTTGAAAGGCTTAAGGAGCAAATCAACCAAACTCTGTTACACAAGGGGAAGTATGAACACTGCTATATATGTTAGTAAGGAACTCTTACACTTTATAAAGCATGTTTTGTCTTCTTCAAAAGACTGTTTGCTAGATGTTAGCAATTATAGCAAAATATGAATAAAAAACTTGCCAGAGAAAGAGACCTTGTCATCTAGAAATATCGTATTTGTGGATAAGATGACATGTCCGATTTGTTTCAAAGTAATCCAACTGGGGGGACATGGGTGTGTATGGAGTTGTAATCCATTTGGAATAATTCACTTGGAGCATATGGGGGTATAGATGAAACAACAGCCAGGAGCTGTTAACTGTTGTTCACACTGGGTGATAGGTACACAGGGGTTCATTTTACTATCCTTGGTAATTTTGTGTATGTACATTTGAAGTTTCCTATGTTAAGAGTAAAAATGGATGAGGTCTTCAGAAATGCTGTTCATGAATGTCTAATTACAGAATATCAAAAGGAAAACCTAAGCAATGTGGAAGTCAGAATTACTAAGTTACATCCTACTAATTCTATACGTGTTTTACCAAAAACAGTTGGCCCCTAAAATGGGGGCTGTCCATTCATTATATACTGACCCCCTTGTGAAATGAGATGTGATGGTGGTCTGCCTGGTAGTTTGCCTTGTAATCCTGGGGCTAGATGAGACTTCAGCTGCTTAAAGAAAAAGAAACAAAAAAGCCACTATGAATAAAGAGTTCACAGCGAAGGTACAGTTCTTCAGCATTACCAAGCTGGTGCAGGGACCAGGTTCTGAGGATTAAGTATCCTTCTCTTCTTATTCTAAGCAACCACCATCTTGATAAAGTCATCAGATTAGCACCTGCCAGTCTGCTGGGCCATTTTAACACAAGCTCTTGTATGAGGGGCCCAACCCTGAGACGGACAAGGAAACAGAACCTCCGCTTACTTCGTCAAAAGATGAAGTGGCCAAGCACCTGACCTGAGCTCAAGTCCCATGCTCTTATTTTTAAAAATTCCAGAAGAGTTACTCTGACTACAAGCGGGGAAGGAGTCTAAGAATAAATGTTCAGCTTAAACAGGCATGTAACTTAGACGTAATAAACATCAGTAGCTCCTGTTATCTTATACCTCATAAATTCAACCACATTTGGGGATCTATTGCTCTATAACTTGGTTGAAGACACAAATTGCAAGTATATATCTAAGCTAGTTAGAAGTATACTCAAGAGGGAATTCCATGGCAGTCCAGTGGTTAAGACTCGGCACTCTCACTGCTGAGGACCTGGGTTCGATCCTTGGTTGGAGAACTAAGATCGTACAAGCCGAGCAACACAGCCACCCCCCACCCCCCCCAAAAAAACCACCAAAAAAACCCAAAAAGATACACAAAAAACAAGTACTGCCGGTGGAGGGGTTGTGTGTGTGGGGGGAACAGACAGACCCTGTGGCGCCAAGTCTGTCCTCCCCTTAGGTGGTACCAGACTCCAACGAGGTCAAACGAGTCAAGCGCTCTTACATTTTGTTTCTGCATCGGACTTGCTTCTCCTGGGCATGCAAAGTTTGGAAACAGGTTTGGGGGACTTCTTTTTCTCTGCTATTTCCACTCTGCGGTCCTCACCACTTGTCTGGCTCCCGTTTTCTAGACATCCATTCACTTCCCGACTGAAAGCATGAGCTCCGTTCTCCAAGGACAAATCTTTATTTAAAAGGGATTTGACTTTAGCCAGGTAGCCCTCCTACAGCAGGAAAGGATAATTTAAGTAGCAGTGAATGTAAACAAGTGGCAATGAGAGAATAAGGAAACACATGTGCTTCCTCTGTAACTATCAGGTAACAGGGAGAGGTGGGATTATTCTGCCTCCCTAGTCACAGACAAGTTACATGGGAGGAAACGTTTTCTAGCCACCGGGATGCTGAGGACTTACCTCTGATAATTCTTCTTTATGTAATTTGGTTTCCAAGTCACATAACTGATTCTTTATTTCTGTCTGCAGAAATTCATGCAAGAGATTCAATTTCTCCTTCACGCATTCCTAAGGGAAGGATATAGGTTTAGAAGTCTCTGCACTCCCAAGCTATGAACTAATGGACTAATACACAAATAGTTACACTGCCTGGTCACCTAACAATGACTGAATAGCAGGCAATGCTGAGTCAGCTAAAAAGAAAACTAAATATTCATAAGACATGTTCGTGATGTTTCCACTAAGATCATATCACACCATCTCCAGAGTGGTGAAAAATGGAAAGATTAGAGGTGAAACAGACACATAATAGTGTACTAGAACAAAACTGATTTTGAAAAACAGTGTGACCAGGACAAGTTATAATCCAGACTTGAGGCTACGGAACCCAGACTGGGAAACTCGATGAGTTACCAAAAAGCTAACCAATAATAGCCTATTAGTACAGCACATTAGACAAAAACATCCAAGGTATCCTCAACTTTAGGGAAAAGAGAGCCAATTCCACTTAAATTTGTTTTTATGAACTACACAGTATCTGTCAAATGGCCACATTTGATCATAAATTTTGTTAAGGTGGAGATTACCTTACCTTTTCTGTTAAACTGTCTCTTTCCAAATCTTTGAGCCTGGGGGAAGAAAAAGGGAAGAAACAAACACTTGTTAAGCAACACTGTCTACCTGTAAGAATACCACAGTTTAAAGAACTTTGGAAATAAGTTTAACATGAATGTTAGAAAAAAATACAATGGTTTTTCCCTCCCCCAGTGTCTAGAATGCCCTACTGTAATGCCTACACGTTAAGAAATTATTTTCGGGCTTCCCTGGTGGCGCAGTGGTTGAGAATCTGCCTGCCAATGCAGGGGACACGGGTTCGAGCCCTGGTCTGGGAAGATCCCACATGCCGCGGAGCAACTGGGCCTGTGAGCCACAACTACTGAGCCTGCGCGTCTGGAGCCTGTGCCCCGCAACTAGAGAGGCCGTGACAGTGAGCGGCCCGCGCACCGTGATGAAGAGTGGTCCCCGCTCGCTGCAACTAGAGAAAGCCGTCGCACAGAAACAAAGACCCAACACAGCCAAAACTAAAATAAATTAATTAAAAAAAAAGTTATTTTCAATATGAATGAGGTCCCCCTTTTGGGGGGTGGTTTTCTGATGGTGGTAAGAGATGATATAGGAGCTCTAGAACAACATTCTTTTTTTTTTTTTTTAATGTTATTTTGAAGACACTGGGAAAGGGGAAGCAGGTCACACGGTTGGGGTCCTTCCCAAGTTAACTGACCTATAGGTGGTCTTCCTCCAGTTGGACCTGACAAGATTTCATAGGAGGGCATACAGAGGTTAGAAAGAGTGGACCAGGGTGACAGGATGCTGTGGGGAACAGCCAGCTAACATTCCCAAAGGCCAGGATGGGGTGGTGGCAGCATTCTGATGAGAAATATAGGAAAATGGAGGAGTTAAGGCATCTGAGGCAGCAGGGGGTGCCCACATACAAGGAAGACAGATGAAGCTAGAAAAGTTGGCTGGCGCCTCACCCAAGAGCTCATCCTTGCAAATGTTTGTACCTAGTCATTCAGAAGTGCAGAACTGTCATGAGTTTAGCTGGAAAATCATGGCCTGATTTGACTATTGAAGATTAGTATCTTGCCTCTTTGGGGAGGAAAGGAGCAAAAAGAATAAAGGAACAAAACTAGAAGACACCGAGGAAATGGGGAGGCTGCTGTTCCTAGCCTGGGTGCTGACTGTGGGCAGTTGGGTGAGAACAGGTCTAATCAGCTGGGCAAGCGTCCCTCAGCAGAGGGGCAGCACCCTGGGTGGGGACTGGGCCTCCACCATCTATAGATCCTCCCCTCCAGCACCCAGGTTAGGTACTCAGTTACCAGCAGCCCAGAGGTCAGGAACAGAGCTCTGCCAGGCTGGCCTTCCCAGAGGGCAAGTGTAAGCAGCACAGCCAGGAATTGAGCAACAGGCTTTGCTGGACTAATGACAGACAGTGGCTACTCCGAGTGCACGTGGATCCTGCTTCTAGCTTCAACCACCACTCCCATCTGTGGGTGCCTACTCTACGCCAGGCCCTGTTCCAGGCAACAAGCTGAGTGATGGGATGTAGGCACTACCAGGCAGGGACCACATGACTTGCTGGATGGTCAGGAAAGGCCTTTCTATAGAAAAGACTTAGCAGGGACTTCCCTGGCAGTCCAGTGGTTAAGACTCCGTGCTTCCAAGGCAGGGGGCGCCGGTTCGATCCCTGGTCGGGGAATGAAGATCCCATATGCCACATGGTACGGCCAAAAAAAAAAAAAAATACTTAGCAGCCTCCAGATACAGTGGCAATATACTATACATCACGTATGTTGTGTAACTTGGACTCAAGATTCAGAGTCAAGCTTTCCAGAAGCACGTGAAGCCCCTTCCAGGCAAAAGTCATTCTGCCCTCAAAGCAACTCAGGTCCTGGGAGAGCCTTAGATGAGGACAACTGCATAACTCGGTACTCACATGCTGCTGCAGGAGCATCACACCTACCTGTCTTCAGTTATTGTCCCCACAAAACCCTGGCAGGACACAGCTCCTACCTCGACCAGGTTACCTCAGGTGTCAAGGATAACACTTAGACTGAAGCCCATCAAAGGGCCCTTTCCACAATGCTGACAACTCCTACATCTGGCCAGGAGACAGATCTGTGGGTCTGAATTCTTTGAAGCTTTCCTATGAAGTGGGATATTTAGCCTGGCAGGGAGAAACAAATCTTCAGAATATCTGAAGTGTCTTGCCCCGTGAAGACTGGATTTGACCTGCTTGGCCCCAGAGTAAAAGGTTGGAGCCCAGGGCAGGCACCGAGGAGCCAGAGGTGTGGCAGGAAGAAGGCTGGCCAGTGTGCCGCTCCGTACACCCAGGCTTTCACTGGAGAGTCCATCCCCTTCCCAGTAAAACTGGTGACACTACCTCACATCTGCTTTACGTTCATAGCCAGGAGGATTAGAAGCAGACATGAAGGACCAGGTAGAGGAGTCACAGAGAACAGTAACCACCTTGTAAAAGGAAACAGTAGCTCCCTTCCAGTCTAAGATCCCACAATTCATTCCTAGTTGCTTCCCTCAGAGCAGTTCTTTAAAGGAGAAAAAGATATACATAAACCACTGTGTGGACAAATAGAGTTCAAATCTGAGGCTTCTGAAGCAAAAGGGTATAAACAGCATCAGGAAGGAGGGATCCAGAGACATTGAGAGCTCAGCGGGAACTGGGCAGAGGGAGCTGTCCGAAACAGGAGCAGCACAGCAGAGGCGCTGGCTTAGAGTTCACCCAAGGAATCCACACAAGTCGAGCTGACACAGGGGAAGAAAGGCAAGTCCAGAGAGAGGAGGTGGGTGCCAGTCTGAGGGAGATCAGCAATGTCAGGCTCAAAATCATTGACTTTGCTCCATAGTTAACAAACCATCGGAAGTCATGGGGGTGGTAGAACCCAAGGTATCAGTCATCTTTTAGTAGGAAAAAATAAAGTCAATCTTGCAGAAATAAACAATATATTAGACATGAAGAGATAAGATGTTAAATCACTCTAACATCCTAAACTAGAAATGCTGGTCTGTAATATGGTTTAGCAGCAGGAGCTGAGAACATGCTAGAGAAGTTACAAAGCTCCATCTACTCTGCCTTTTGTAATTGGCTGCATGGTGGTTGGTATAGGGCTACCAGAGATAATATTTGTGGTAGGAAGGATAACGGACCACCCCCCGCAAAGATTTCCATGCCCTAATTCCCCAGAACCTGTGAATATGTTACCTCACATGGCAAAAGGGACTTTGCAGATGTGATTAAGGTTACAGCCCCTGAGATGGGGAGGTTTTCTTGGATTACCCAGGTGGTCCCAATCGAGTCACTTAAATCCTAGGAGCAGAGAAACTTCCCAGCTGAATTTCAAGCGATGTGACTACAGAAAGGTCAAAAAGATGTGATGCGAGAACTGGCTTTGCTGGCTTTAAAGATGGAGGAAGGGGGCCACAAGCCAACAGATGTCATCACCTCCAGTAGCTGGGAATGGCTCTCGCCTTACAGCCAGCAAGAGAAGAGGGACCTCAGTCTTATAGCCACAAGGGACCAAATTCTGCCAACAACCTGAAAGAGTAAGAAACAGGTCCTCCCCTAGAGCCTCCAGAACGGAATGTAGCCTGCTGACACTTTAATTTTAATCCAGTGAGACCCACACCACATTTCTGACCTACAGAATCAGAAGATAGCAAATTTGTTTTATTTAAGCTACTAAGACTAGTTTGTTACGGCAGCAATTGAAAACTAATACAGTACCAGAAATTCTGAACTTTTCGGTGGGAGAAAGTAAGCAGACCATGAATTTTAGGAGTGACATTTCAGTGAACAGCTATCTAGATGGCTATTCGGCAGCTAGAAATTAGAACGGGCTCTCCATAGAGGCCTTTCCAGCTGCACCCCCAACTGCTGAAAGCAGAAATCTTAAGACTGGAAGAAAATAAGGGTCCAGAAATTGAAAAGGAATATGGCAGAAATCAGGGAAGAGGTCCCCTGCTGTCAAACAGCATCGCAAAAGCCAAGGATACAAAGAATTAAGGACAGAAAACCACCTTAACTGAAGAATGACTGGACACCCGGCACAAAAGCTAAGCTAAGGTGGCAGCAAAAAGAGCAAGACCAGGGACTTCCCTGGTGGCGCAGTGGTTAAGAATCCACCTGCCAATGCAGGGGACACAGGTTCGAGCCCTGGTCTGGGAAGATTCCACATGCCACAGAGCAACTAAGCCCATGCGCCACAACTACTGAGCCTGCGCTCTAGAGCCCGCGAGCCACAACTACTGAAGCCCATGCACCTAGAGCCCGTGCTCCATACCACTGCAATGAGAAGGCTGCGCACTGCCACGAAGAGTAGCCCCCGCTCGCTGCAACTAGAAAAAATCCTAACGCAGCAATGAAGACCCAATGCAGCCAAAAATAAATAAATAAAATTAAAAAGAGCAAGTCCAGATGATAATACAAGAAACCAGGCAAACAGGAAGGTTGGAATGATAAGCAGACATACACTGCTATATTAGTATCTGCCTTAGTATCAGGTCTGCATGTTGGTACTTTAAGTTATGCACCGCCCCCCACCCCAATAATAGAAGTGAAACATACAGCTGCCACGTGATAAGCAGTGAAGGAGGTTTCTGTGCAGGTGCTGTTCTACCACGTTTACACCTATCAGCTCAGCCCTCACAATGCCCCAGTGGAGCAGGCACCTCCATCCCATTTTACAGATAAAGCACCAGGAGGTTAGATGACTTGGTCATACAGCTGGCAAGTGGTGGGGTGGGATCTGAACTCCAGTAGTCTGCACCTCTAGAATCCTAGTGCAGGGGAGAACCAGAAAAGGTAACTCAGTTTTGCCCTCCATACCTACTCAGGAGCCATGGGACTAGTTAAGAACTTCATGACCCAACCTAATCTAATCAGAGTGGCTAGCAGATAAGAAAGCTGTCATAATTACAAAGGCTAAATGAGTTGTGCAAGGAGGTTGTTAGAATCAATATGTAAATCCAGGCCTCGGTGAAGGGGAAAGTCTGGCATGTAAGCATTCGAATCTAGTGGACACCGAGCTGCATGTACAATGAATGAGGCAAACATGCTCAGACAAGTCATCATCAACTCCCAAGCTGCAAAGGCAGCATGCAGGATGCGCTGACAGAATTCAACACCTCATCGCAGGGAAAGGGGACTGTCTTTCTGAGCAGTCTTACGGATGAACAGACAATACCCAGCATGGTGAAGGGGTAGGTGGAACCCAGCCTCACACTGGTTGCTCTGCATGCTCTCAGGCCCTGAGAACCTAAAAGGCAGCCTGTGTGGTTTGTGAGGAAAAGAGCACAAGATGAGTCAGGCAAGTGGACGGGGATCCCGGACTTGAGGCCAAGTGCATTAGGCAGTGTAAGGGGCAGGAAAATCTCTGTCTCCAACTTATATCGAAAGAGGATCACAGTTTCCACTTATAGAAAGCAGACCTGAGTGGCAACAGAAAGACGAGTAGGAAGACTATTGCTTTTTCTATACAAAAGATGGTGGCTTGGACAGAGTAAGAAAATTCAAATGGAAAAATGTGGCTTGTCCTGAAAGGCATTATTTTTAGAAGACTTAGGACATAAAATACTTCAAAAAAAGTTAAACTTAAAAACCCAAATGTTAAGACTACTTTC
This sequence comes from Hyperoodon ampullatus, assembly GCF_949752795.1. NCBI lineage: Eukaryota > Metazoa > Chordata > Mammalia > Artiodactyla > Ziphiidae > Hyperoodon > Hyperoodon ampullatus. The sequence goes on from NC_136917.1 coordinate 32,184,794, forward strand.
TAGTAGTGTTACATAGCTAATGTAACTGTATGAGTTTTAAAAGAAGCCACCATATAGGGCTTCCCTGGTGGCGCAGTGGTTGAGAGTCCGCCTGCCGATGCAGAGGACACGGGTTTGTGCCCCAGTCCGGGAAGATCCCACATGCTGCGGAGCAGCTGGGCCCGTAAGCCATGGCCGCTGAGCCTGCGCGTCCAGAGCCTGTGCTCCACAACAGGAGAGGCCACATAGGTGAGAGGCCCGCATACCGCAAAAAAAAAAAAAAAAAAAAAAAAGAAGCTGCCATATAAACACAAGTTAGCATAAGTGACAGAAATGCCTGAGTGAGGACTAGGCCTAAATTTTGTTCCTAGAGCATTCTATTGAACTTAGTAGTATAATCCATAATATGAGGTACCTAATTTTCATGAATCAAAAAGTTATACCTCCGTTTACAAGGAGGTGTAAGGGAGTATTTTAAAAGGAGTATTGAATGCCATGTTTATGTGTGTATTTTATACGCTGAAATTCAAAATTTAAGAAAAGCTCTTGAGAGGGTCACATAAGCTGACAACGTCAATGGTCTGAGGCAGAAACCCAAGACTCTATACCCACAGTAAGCAATTCTCATTCAAAGTAATATGGAACCTAGGGTGAATGGCGGATTGTAACACTCACCTAAGAACATTCAAATTCAGCCAAACAAAACACTTGCTCTGGCCCAATAAAAGCCCTAGCTGAAGGGAAAGGTTTTGGCAAGAAGCAGACTTCCGCAGGAATCTTTGCTTCCTTGCTGTTAACTCCTGTGGCAACCACTCTTGAGAACACTTGAGGATTAAATGAGACAATGTAAAGTGTTTTATACAATTAGCAGAACGGGAAAAAAAGCAAGCTAGATTAGTCAATAATGCTAACACGGGGGGGGGGCCTTTATGTGGCAGGCATATTCTCATTTAATCCAATACCAGTTTAAAGCCCATGTTCACTGTCCTAGTCCACAGATGTAACTTGTTTATGAAACTTGCCCAAGGTTAGATGAGCCAGTGGAGGTAGCGTTCCCACCATCAAGTTAAAGAAGGCTGGGCCCAAACATCTCTGTCCTGGGTCCAAAGTGAAGCCAGATACTTCCATAACGCCATTTCCATTTTTAAGTTACGTTATGTCTTAGGGGGACGGATAGGGATTCTTCAGCAAGGCACAGCACCCTCTAACTGTGGTTAAGAAGTGGTCTGACGCCTGGGAGGGAGACCCAAATACCTCCAACACCTACTCTCCACCCCCAAAAGCCCAAATCAGAACTGGACTGGCACAACTTTAGGAAACAAGCACAGGGAAATAGGGAAATGGCAAAATCAGGTTCACAAATCTGGCTGGAAGTGTTCAGGGCTGGTCGAGGCTCCCGTGACTAGTGCTCCAAGTGAGGTTTGCAAGTTTCCAGGAGTGAAACTGATGCCCTTCAGGAACAAGAAGCCTGGGCCCAACGGTCTTGCCGCCAATCCCTGTGCACAGATTAGCTAAGACTGGCTAAGTCCCCGATATTAGCTGCTGCCCCCTCACTCCCCCTACACACACACACACACACACACACACACACACACACACACAGACACACAGACGGAAGAAACTGCAGCCAGTTCTCCCTAGCAAGGCTTCCTTGATGCCCACGGCTCACAGGCACCGATTTACTAGAAGAAACCACTCAGCTTTCACGGCGTCCGAGCCCTAGCCCTCATGGTATGTGAAGAGTTCCTTGCAGAATGAGCCTACCCTAGCCGTATGAGGTGATGGAGGGAGCCCCCAGAGGAAGACGGGGCTCGCAAACCTGAGCCGGCCGCGCCCGTCCCCCGACCGGCGACATCTGTCTCTGGAGGCTGCCATCGGGATGCGTGGCGTGGGGGCACCGAGGGGACCCCCAAAATACCCCCGGGGACCAGGCCGGCCCGACCCCCTCGAGAGCACCGGGCACCGGAAGTGGAGGCCTTAGTGCCCGGGCCGAGGGGTATTCTGAGGCCGCGGGCTGCCCACTTCCTGCGCGACCAAGCTGGCGGCAGGGGCTGGGCCTGAGGCTGCTCCAGGAAGGGGATCCCCAAGGCGAACCCAAGGCTTGTTCTACTTTGAGGTCAGAAGAGACCCCCAAGTTTCCAGTCACCAGGGAGCTGTGAGAGGGCCTCGGCCCATTTTGGCGCCAAACGGCCAGGGGCGCGCGCGACCGGAAGTGCCACCCTGCCCGCGCCAACTGCCGCCGCGCGCCGCGCCATCCCACGCATGCGCGCCCGCCTGTCAGCGGCGGCCACGGGCTACCCGGAGGGGAAACGACCCCCACCCCCACCCCCAACGCCGTGCAACCCACCCCAGGTTCGCAGTCCCCCGCAGCACCTACCGCCTGCGGACATCGTCGGGCAGTGAGAAGGCCCGGGAGGCCAGCGCGGGCACCCGGGCTGGGGCGGTACGGGCAGGCATCTTGGAAGGTGCAGCAGAGGCGGCAGCAGCACAGGCAGCCCTGGCTTTTCGCGCGGAAACCGATGGGGAGGGGCGGCGAGCGGAGGCAGCGCGTACCATCCCGGCCCGGGCGTGGGGGAAAGCGGGCCGTACCACACGGAGGGTGGCCGTACCATGTGTGGGTAGACGCAGTGAGGCTGGCCGTGCGTAGGGGCCGCGCATGCGCGGGACGGGAGCGCACCCCCGCGTGAAGCAGTGGGCTTGTCCAAGCTCCTCCGTTTGCTGGGAGCTTTGCCTGCGACATTCATTCATTCATTCTTTCCCCGCATGCTAGGGATAAAATGGGGAAGATCCTCAGGGTGTTCCAGGGTGTGGGCACTAGAGTTCAAGTCCTCAGTTCCAATTCCACCTACACCTATTTGCTCACCATGTCGACCCTGGGCAGGTCAATTGGACCCAGCTTTAGTTTCCTCATCTGTGAAAAGGGGCTAATAGCACTTACTCCAGAAAATGTTGAGGATGCACAAAATACGCAGGTAGCACCAAAGATCTCACTGGTAGGGAGACCTGGGCCACTTCCACAGTCTGTGTGCTTTAAAAAACAGCAGAACTTGAGCAAGGATAATCTCTTCAACACATGGTGCTGAGAAAACCGGATATCTACATGCAAAAGAATGAAATTGGACCCTTACCTTACACTGTATATACAAGTTAACTCAAAATGGATTAAAGACCTAAACCTAAACCTAATACTATGGCACTCCTAGAAGAAAATGTGGGGGGGGGGGGGGAAGCTTCGCAACATTGGACTTGGCAATGATTTCTTGAATATGACACCAAAAGCACAGGTCACAGAAGCTAGAATAGACAAATGGGACTACATTAAAATAATCCTAACCCCAACTCATGCACAGCAAAAGAATCAAAGTGAAAAGGAAACCAATAGAATGGGAGAAAAATGTTTGCAAATCGTATATCTGATAAGGACTTAATATCCAGAACGTATAAAGAATTCCTACAATGCAAAGACAACTCAATTAAAAAACAGGCAGGGGATTTGAATAGACAGTTCCATAAAGTAGGTACAAATGGACAACAAGCATATGAAAAGTTCAACATGACCAATCGGGGAAATGCAAATCAAAACCACAATGAGGAGACTTCCCTGGTAGCACAGTGGTTGAGAATCCGCCTGCCAATGCAGGGAATACGGGTTCGACGGGGGTTCCCTGGTCCGGGAAGATCCCACATGCCGCGGAGCAACTAAGCCCGTGCGCCACAACTACTGAGGCTGCACTCTAGAGCTTGTGCTCCGCAACAAGAAAAACTACCGCAATGAGAAGCCCGTGCACCACAACGAAGAGTAGCCCCTGCTCGCTGCAACTAGAGAAAGCCCGCTTGCAGCAACAAAGACCCAACGCAGCCAATTAATTAATTATTTAAAAAAACAAAACAAAACACAATGAGATCACTTCACAGGCATTAGGATGGCCACCATCAGAACAAAAAGTATGGGGGAGAACACGGAGATTAGGACCCACGTACACTGTTGGTAGGGATTTAGAATAGTGCAGCTGCTATAGAAAAGTGTAGGGACTTCCCTGGCGGTCCAGTGGCTAAGACTCTGTGCTTCCACTTCAGGTGGCACGAGTTTGATCCCTGGTCAGGGAGCTAAGAACCCGCATGCCGCTCAGCACAGCCAAAAGTTAAAAAAAAGAAAGAAAAAAGTGTGGAGGTTCCTCAAAAAATTAAAAATAGAATTATCATATGATACAGCAATCCCACTTCTGGATATATATTCAAAAGAATAGAAAACAGTATCTCAAAGAGATACTTGCACACCCACCTTCATAGCAGCACTATTCACAATAGCCAAGAGGTGGAAGCAACCCAAATGTCTTTGGATAGATGAATGGATAAAGAAAATGTGGCATATACATACAGTGGATTATTCAGCAAATCCTGCCCTTTTGCGACAACCTGGATTAACCTTGAGGTCATTATGCTAAGTGCAATAAACCAGTCATCAAAAGACACACTGCATGATTCCACTTATTTGAGGTATCTAATTTAGTCGCCTTGTAGACAGAGAAAGAACAATGGTTGTTACCAGGGGCTGGGGGTGGGGTGGGGGGAGGAAGGGGGTTTGTTCAATGGGAATGGAGTTTCAGTTTTACAAGATGAAAGTTTCAGAGATCTGCTGCAAAATAATGTGCATGTAGTTAACACTACTGTACTATACACTTAAAGGTTAAGATGTAAATGCTATGTGTTTTTTACCACAATAAAGAAGAAATAAACCATTAATAGGATAGGGTTGAGTTGAAAAAAAAAAGTATTTAACTGCCACAACAACAAGAAAAGCATCAGAATGGAGTTAGAAGTTATGGCATATATTTACATTTTTGTATTAAGATTTACAAGTGAACATGTTTGTAAACACACACAAACTAGGTTCCTCCAACAGCTGGTGGAGAGCTTCTAGAAGTGGACATCAGACCCTCTGGTTGCCATGCATTACCCACACAGGGCAGGATCCAGGAGGACTGAAATATTAGGAAAAGAACTAATAGCTATTAATTTAATATTTAATCAACACTTCTGTACTTACTGTACCAGAATCTTTAGGAGTTATTCAATTTAATCCTTAACCGCCATAAAGGGAGACATCAGGACCCCCATTTCCCATGGCCTAGGATATTTGTCACAAAGGAAGCTGCTTACCCAAGATCACAGGCTCAGTAAGCAGCAGGGACAATGAATCCAGGTGCTTTTAGTTCCAGAGCCTGAATGTAAAACAGTGACCCAGCTGTTAAGCCCTGTAGACCTGTCAGAAGCCAGCATGTGGGTTCCTAACCCACCTTAGGAAAGGGGGCGCTCACAGGACAGGGAAGGAAGAGGAGATAGATGAGCTGACCTGCTCTTCAGGGGCCTCAACTCACAGGAGAGCAGCTGCACTTACTGGAGCCTCCCTCTCAGGTAGGTTCTCTTTTTAATCCCTTTGCCAAGGGATGATTTGACCCATTTTACAGATGGGGCAAGAGCTCAGGGAAAAAGATTTGCCTAAGGGCCCCCAGCAAGTTGGTGCCAAAGCTGGGCTTCCAGCCCAGCTGCTCTGCTCTCAAGTTGCTCAGACACAAAAAGCCAGGCGCCACCTCTAATTCCTCTCCTTCCCTCACATGCAGGAGGTGGGCAATCTTTGTTTGTTCTTCCTCTGAAATACACCCAGGTCTTTCTGCTTTTTGACTGGGCTGCCGCTCCAACCCAGACTGCCATCATCTCTCACCTGGACTATTTTAACAGCCTCTTCCCCAGTCTCCCAGACCACTGCATCCAGAGGGCATTTAAAAAAAAATGTGGGACTTCCCTGGTGGCAGAGTGGTTAAGAATCTGCCTGCCAATGCACGGGACATTGGTTCAAGTCCTGGTCCAGGAAGATCTCACGTGCCGCGGAGCAACTAAGCCCATGCACCACAACTACTGAGCCCACGTGCCACAACTACTGAAACCCGCATGCCTAGAGCCCGTGCTCTGCAACAGGAGAAGCCACCGCAATGAAAAGCCTGCGCACCGCAACGTAGAGTAGCCCCCTCTCGCTGCAACTAGAGAAAGCCCATGCGCAGCAACGAAAACCCAATGCAGCCAAAAATAACTTAATTAATTTAAAAAAATTTAATGCCCTTGAAATAAAATGTAAGTCTTTAACTCCATTTACAGGGTCCTGCCTGGATGCAGCTCATTTCCCTCTCATTGAGCTCCAGCTTCGTTGACCCACTTTCAGTCTTTCAAGCTCTTAAGTGCCACAGGGCTTTGCCTTTGCTGTCAATTCTGCCCAGGCCACTTTTCTGGGAGATTCACAGTTCAAAGATTGCTACTACCCAGAGGCTTCCCCCTGCCCACCTGGAAGCAACCCCTCACCCCCAGTCTCTCTCTCCTATTATCCTGTTGCTTCATAGCACTTACCTCTGTCACAGACTCATTTCTGTCTGTTATAGTCCTTCTGTTCCACTAGAGTAGAGCAGAGGTCAGCAGTTTTTCTGTGAAGGATCAGATAGTAAATATTTTAGGTTTTGTGGGCCACACGTTCGGTTTTAACTACTCAGTGCTGCCCTTGTAGCATAAAAACAGCCATGGACAATACACAAATGAATAGGTATGGCTGTATTCCAATAAGACTTTATTTATAAAAACTTGACAGGCCAAGGAATTCTCTGGTTGTCCAGTGATTAGGACTCGGTGCTTTCACTGCCGTGGGCCCAGGTTCAATCCCTGGTGGGGAAACTAAGATCCTGCAAACTGTGTGGCACAGACAAAAAAAAAAAAAACTTGGCTGGCTAGATTTAGACCATGGGCCTTAGTGTGCCGACCCCTACAAAGACTGAGCTCCAGAGGGCAAGGACTTGGTGGTCTGCCTCGTTCACAGCTGACCTCTAAAGGCTCACTCAGTAGGAATCCAAATATCAGTTAAATAAATATATAGGACATGGGAGATCGCACCTGGGAGGCGCCTGATGCAAATGTTGGTAGGTATAGAGCCGTTTTCTGCCCCACAACAAAATGATTTCCAGTTCACAAACAGGGAGACTGAGGCCCAAATCAGCTCAGTTGCAAACCCAGGTTCTGTCTTTAATCCCTGAATCACCTGCCTCACTTGACTCACCTGACCAGTAAAATATCAGTCAAGGTCATGGGGAAGGGATATTGATGGCTTCCAGGAGGCTCCAGAGTGACTGGCTGGACCACCAGAGACTCCTTCCCCACCTAGAAATGGGCTCATCCCTTGAGAGAAGCAACTGGAACTTCCAGAAAGTTAGATTCAGCTCCTGTGGGCATTCACTCTGACCCCATCTCTCGGTAGTGTTCACAAACCCCTCAGAAGATCTGCCCCAGCTCCCTGCTTCCCAGGCCACGTTCCTGCCTCTAGCTAGAGGGCCATACTCAAGAGGCCAGGAAAGACCAGGGGTCAGCACAACCAAGGTCCAGGCAGCCCAGAGGGCTGGTGGAGGGATGGTCACGTGTCCTGAGCCACAGTCAGTCAGAAGGCCGAAGCTGAGTCACGCCACATGCTGGGGAATTAGTCTGAGCTCTCACTTGGTGCCAGCCCAGCAGAGGCCCCGGGCGGTGACAGCAGCACTCAAGGGTTCAACAGGAACACTTTGCCACTCTCACTCCAGGCAGGCGGCCAGGCAGGAAGACCACCAGGGCAGGCCTCGCAAGCTCTCTCTCCAGGCTCAAGTGACCGGAAAGCGGATCTGGGGAAACCAACTCTGGAGTATGCTGGGCAAACCCGCCTGCTCCTTTGCAGGGCCCTTGAGCGGGCGAAGGGCTTTCTGTTTGGGATCAAAGGAGGCTTACTGCCAAGCCTGGAGGGGTTTTCCTTCAAACAGCCCTTGAGTCCATTAGCTGATCTGCCCCTCCAGGGCTACCACCCCAGCTCAGGTCATCCTCCCCTCTGTCCTGGATGCCTGTCCGGCCTCCTTCCTGGGCTGTCACTCAGTCCTCTCACCACCTATTCTCTGCAAGGAACTGGGAAGGATCTTCTTAGAATCCAGATCTGACCGTATCACCTCCTCCCTGCCCCACTGAAAGTACCTGAATGGCTTCTCAGTGCTCTTAGGGTAAAGCCAACCCCTACCCCTGCAGCCAACCCCTAGCTCTGCCCACATCAGCTTTTGCCACTCATCCCTTGGCTCACCCCAGCTGAGCTACATCCTGGACACTCCCTACTGCTTCCTGCCTCAGGGCTGTGGAAGCCAGCCTACTAGGGTGCCTCCAACATTCCTTGCCTCAGTATTCATGCCTTTGTGGAGTCCTCTCCAACAGTGAATCAGGGCCAGTCTCTGTGGCCAAGAGAATATGGTGGAAGTAAAGGTGCAGGACTTCTGAGGCTAGGCCATAAAAGCCATCACAGCACCACCTTGTTCTCATGGGGGAAGCCAGCCACCATGTTGTAAGGATGCTCAAGGAGCCCCATGGGGATGCCCATGGGAAGAGGAACCATTTTGTCAGCCATGTGAGTGAGCTGCTTTGGAAGTGTTTCCTCCAGCTCCAGTCAAGCCTTCAGATGACTGTAGCCCCAGCCTATATCTGACTGTAACCTCATGAGACCTCTCAAGCTGGAACTGCTCACTTTGCTGCTCCCCATTTCCCAGCCTATAGAAACCACTGAATGATAATGTTGGGTTGGCCAAAAAGTTCGTTTGGGTTTTTCCATAGCATCTTGCAGAATACATGGGTGGTAGTGTTCTAAGCCACTAGACTGTGGGGCTTTTTGTTATTCAGCCATAAATAATTATTGCAAGGTTTTAGCACTTGCTGTTCCTTTAAACTGGAAAGCCCTGCTGCTCCATATGTCTACTTCTCCTACTTGGAGAGTCGCTAGTCATTCTTCCTATTTTAGCTCACCCATCACCTCCTTCAAGGAGCCTTTTCTGACCTCCCCCAACACTATCACTTGTCTCGGTAGGCTCTTAAAACCACAGATCTTTCTTTTAGAGCCTTTGCCTCAGCTGGTGATCACACATTTTGAGGTGATAACTTTATGCCAGCACCTAGCAAAGTACCTACGATGTAGTTGGCACACAGCAAAGACTCATGTAGCCCTGCATGAGTGAGCGTGTGATGCCTCTTCCCCCACATAAAATGCTCAGTCTGCAAGCATCCATCAAAACAACAAATGCACACACCCTTTTATTCAGCTATTCTACTTCCGGGAATTGCCCCTAAGATGTACTCACAAACACGTGCAGTGGTTAGGACTGCACATGGTGGTCCAGTGGTTAGGACTCAGCCCTTTCACTGCCAGGGCCTGGGGTTTAATCCCTGGTCGGGGGACTAAGTGTGGCCAAAAAAAAAAGAGAGAGAGAGAGAAGAGGACACAGCCATTCACTGAACCTTGTCTGTAGCAAAATACTGAGAAGAACCTAGTTCCCCATCAGTGGGGATTAGATTAAGGAATTGTTTACCATTCATATGGTGACAAACTCCACAACAACAAAAAATAAAAGGATATTTTTCTATATAATATCCTAGAGCTTGTTTCCTATCTGTAAGTGGGTGTAAAAAAAGACGTAGGACGGAATGCATAGTGTGCTACTGTTTATGTAAAAAAGGGAGGGATGGAAGGAATTATGTATATTTACTTATTTACACATAAAATCTTGGGAAAGAAACAAGAAATGGATAAATTCCTGGAGATAAGGAATGTTAATTAGCAGGGTTAAATCTATTGGCAAAGGAATTTTTCTGAATCTTTTTGCCCTTTTGGAATGCTGGACCATGTGGCTATATTATTTATGTCAAACAAAAACAACTGGCAAAGCATTGGTGAATGGATGGTCTTTTTGGTAAATGGTGCTGGACCCACTGGATGGCCCTATGGAAGAAAGCGAACTCTGATCCCTACCTCACACCACATACAAAACTCAATTCCAGATCTTGCAGATCTAAATGGGAAAGCAAAGTCAAGAAAGCTTTTCAAATAAGACATAGAACTTCTTTGTGACTTTGGAGTAGGTGAGTGTTTCTTCAACAGGACACAAAGCACTTTAATCATAAAGGAAAATATGCCAGGCTGTATTAAAATGAATTTGTTCATCAAAAGATACCACTAAAAGACAAGCCACAGACATATGTCTGCCAACCAAGGACTTGTATCTACAATACACAGAGAGTTCAATAAGAAAAAGACAGGCAATCTCTTTTATATTAAATAGACAAAAGAGTTGAACAGGCACTTCATAAAAGAGGATATCCGAATGGCCAAGACTCAAATGGGAAGCTGCTCAATTTCATCAGTCATCAGGGAAATGCAAAATGAAACCTCAATTTGATTAACAGCTCCCACATACACCCATCCAAGCCAGGATGACTAAAATGAAAGAAGAAATGCTCACAAGTTTTAGTAAGACCAGAACTCTCCTGTGTTGCTGGAAGAGCCCCAAATGGTACAGCCACTTTGGAAAATGATTTGGCAATATCTACTAAGGCTAAATGTATTCCTGCCCTCTGACCCAGTAATTCCACTCCTGGAATGAGTGCTTTGGTCCAGGGTACTTCTCCCCAGTTCTGTCACCCACTTCAAGCTTGGGCCTCGTTCCTTTCTTCCTTCTAAGACACATAGGTCCCACCTTGCCTCCCTCAGCCCACCCCAGCCATCTTCAACTGGCCTGGGTCCCATGGCCACTGCCCATTTGCAGCCACCTGTCCCTAGAGAAAAACAGTGGTCAGCCCTCCAGGCATCACTCACCTCCTGGCACACGAAGTGAAAACACACCGTGTCCACTCCTGAGCTACCAAGAAAATCGTCCTCACCACACTAAGCAGGGATGAGAATGGGGCCTGCCCTAGCCATTGAATCGAAGAACTTCACATGAAACCCCCCCTTCCCAGAAATGACCGCTAACTAGCCAAAACTGCCTCTCCAAAAGCAATCACCAAGTTATTACAACTATCTGGCAAAGAGAGACTCCAGTCAGGGCATCTCCACTCTCCCAGGTGAACCAGCTGACCAGCTGGAAGGACCCGGAAGGACAGGCACCACTGCCTGGACACCACTTTAGGATACTTGGAGCCAAATGAGCCTTTGTCATGTGAGACTGTCTTGTGCATTGCAGGATTATTAGTGACATCCCTGACCTCTACCCACTAGATGCCAGTAGCACCCCTACCCCCAGGCAGGACCATCAAAAATGTCTCCAGGGCTTCCCTGGTGGCGCAGTGGTTGAGAGTCTGCCTGCCGGTGCAGGGGACACGGGTTCGAGCCCTGGTCTGGGAAGATCCCACATGCCGCGGAGCAACTGGACCCGTGAGCCACAACTACTGAGCCTGCGCGTCTGGAGCCTGTGCTCCGCAACACGAGAGGCCGCGATAGTGAGAGGCCCGCGCACCGCGATGAAGAGTGGTCCCCGCTTGCCACAACTAGGGGAAGCCCTCGCACAGAAACGAAGACCCAACACAGCAAAAATAAATAAATTAATTAATAAACTCCTACCCCCAACATCTAAAAAAAAAAAAAAAAAACAAAAAAAAATGTCTCCAGACATTGCCAAAGGTCCCCTGGGTGCGTGGAATCACCCTGGATGAGAAGGACTGATTTAGACCCATGGAAGTGACAAAGCAGTGGTCTCGTCCCAGCCATATTTCCTCTGGGCAATATCTTACAGCCTAAAACCAGCCCCAAATCAGCATTTTGAAAACTGTAAGTCAAGGATGGTTCACATCAGGAGGGGTACAGTATAAAAATGCAGAGTCCGGGGCTTCCCTGGTGGTGCAGTGGTTGAGAGTCTGCCTGCTGATGCAGGGGACGCGGGTTCGTGCCCTGGTCCAGGAAGATCCCACATGCTGCGGAGCGGCTAGGCCCGTGAGCCATGGCCGCTGAGCCTGCGCGTCTGGAGCCTGTGCTCCGCAACGGGAGAGGCCACAGCAGTGAGAGGCCCGCGTACCAGAAAAAAAAATGCAGAGTCCTGGGCCCTGGAGTCAGATTCTCCAGGCCCTGGTAGGGCCCAGGTAGCTGTATTTTTTTTCACACCCTCCCCACTTGGGAAGTTTAAGAAGCATTTCCCCCCAGCATTATTAAGGTATAATTGACAAATAAAAATTGCATATATTTAAGGTGTACAATGAGATGATTTGACTTATGTATACATTGTGAAATGATTGCTACAATTAAGCTAATTAACACATCCATCACCTCAGTTAGTTACCATTTTTTGTGTGTAGTGAGAACATTACTGTCTTAGCAAATTTCAAAAGTACAATACAATTTTATTAACTATAATCACTATGCTGTACTTTAGATTCTCAAAACTTATTCATCTTATAATTGAAAGTTTGAATCTTTTGAGCAACATTTCCTCCTTTCCCTCATCCCCCAGCCCCAGGGAACCACCATCCTACTCTCTGCTTCTGTGAGTTTGATTTTTTTAGATTTTACATGTAAATGAAATCACACAGTATTTGTCTTCCTGTTTCTGGCTTACTTCAATTAGCATGATGTCCTCCAGGCTCATCCATATTGTTGCAAGTGGCAGGATTTCCTTTTTTATGGCCGAATAATATTCCCTGTGTGTATATGTGTATGTGTGTACCATGTTTTCTTTATTCATTCATCCATTGACAAACACTTAGGTTGTTTCCATATCTTGCCTACTGTGAGTAATGATGCAGTAAACATGGGAGTGCAGATATTCTTTAGGATACTGATTTCATTTCCTTTGGATATACACCCAGAAGTGGGATTGATGGATCATATGATAGTTTTATTTTTAATCCTTTGAGGAACCTCCATACTGTTTTCCATAATGGAAACTTCCTAACATTGTATTATATATTTACTTTTATGGCCTGTCTCCCCCACTAGGATGTAAGATCTCTGAGGGTAGGAAAAAAATAGAGTGTTCAGGGCCTCCCTGGTGGCGCAGTGGTTGAGAGTCCGCCTGCCGATGCAGGGGATACGGGTTCGTGCCCCGGTCTGGGAGGATCCCATATGCCGCGGAGCGGCTGGGCCCGTGAGCCATGGCTGCTGAGCCTGCGCATCCGGAGCCTGTGCTCCGCAATGGGAGAGGCCACAACAGTGAGAGGCCCGCATACCACAAAAAAAAAAAAAAAAAAAAAAAAAAAAAAATAGAGTGTTCAATAAGTATTTTGAGAGGTTGGAATTATTTTTTAGTAAGCTTATTGAAGTAAAATTTATATATCACAAAATTTTGACCCATTTTAAAATGTAGAAATCAATGTTTTCTTAGTAAATTTGCCAAGTTGTGCAATTATCATCACAATCCAGTTTTAGAATATTTCTGTCACTCCAATAAGAATCCTCATGCCTGTTTCCAGTTAATCCCCATTCCTACCTTCAACCCCAGGCAACTACCAATCTACTTTCTGTCTCTATAGACTTGCCTCTTATGGACATTTCATATAATGGACCATACAATTTATGATATTTTGTGTCTGACTTCTTTCACTTAGCATAATTTTTTTTTTCGGTATGCGGGCCTCTCACTGTTGTGGCCTCTCCCGTGGCGGAGCACAGGCTCCAGACGCACAGGCTCAGCAGCCATGGTTCACGGGCCCAGCCGCTCCGCGGCACGTGGGATCTTCCCGGACCAGGGCACAAACCCGCGTCCCCTGCATCGGCAGGCGGACTCTCAACCACTGCGCCACCGGGGAAGCCCAGCATAATTATTTTGAGTTTCATCATGTTATTATGTGTGTCAGTATTTCGTTCATTTTTATTGTTGAGTTATATTCCATCATATGGATGAACCACATTTTGTTGATCCATTCATAAGTTGATGGACATTTGAGCTGTTTCCACTTTGGGACTATTATGAAAAATGTTGCTATGAGTATTCACAGACAAGTCTCTGTGTGGACATACGTGTTCATTTCTCTTGGGTAGATACCTATAGTCAATTTCTAGGTCGCATGGTAAGTTTATGTTTGGCTTTCTAAGAAACTGCCAAACTGTTTTCCAAAGTGGCAGTGCCATTTTGCATTTGAGGTTGGGATTATGAACATACCATTTTACAGATGATGAAACCAGCTTAGACTTGTCAGGTGATTTGCCAAAAGTCTACTTGGGTTGTCAAGTGTTGGATTTGAGATTCAAATCTGTTTATTGTTTTGGATTTTTTTAAAATATAAATTTATTGACTTATTTTTAAAATTTTTGGCTGCATTGGGTCTTCGTTGCTGCACGCAGGCTTTCTCTAGCTGCGGCAAGTGGGGGCTACTCTTCGTTGCGGTGCGCAGGCTTCTCATTGCAATGGCTTCTCTTGTTGTGGAGCATGAGCTCTAGGTGTGCAGGCTTCAGTAGTTGTGGCTCATGGGCTCTAGAGCTCAGGCTCGGTAGTTGTGGCACATGGGCTTAGTTGCTCCGCGGCATATGGGATCTTCCCAGACCAGGGCTCTAACCCGTGTCCCCTGCATTGGCAGGCAGATTCTTAACCACTGTGCCACCAGGGAAGCCCTTTCGGTTTTTTTTTAACTTTAGAGTATGCACTCTTGAAACTAACACCACAAATGCCGCTGACAATGAGTCATACCTACCCAAATTCACTTCCCTTTCGTGACAGATTTAACTATTCTCGGACAAGACATTTAGGGAAAGGTGGTGGATGTCGGATGTCTGACTTCGGGGAAGTACATTTGCTTTGTAGACAAATGAGAAAGATGGCTAGAATGTGAGGATGGGGAGATGGATTAGAAAACCTTTGAAGATGACTAAGGAAATGATAGGTCCAAGCGACAGTCCACAGGTGATCAAACCATCAGGGGACAGTCGGATGGGGAATTTACAAACACAGGATCAGGCTGATGGCACGTGAACCCCTTGATCGGTCTTAGTCCTCAGTAAAAGAGAGAGACAGCCAGACATCATGTCCTCCTGGTGAGTTTCCAACACCACCTAGAAAGAATTGAATATCTTTCAATTATTGAATTTGGGGACAAAGGAACATGTTAAATGACATAAGGGGATGCCATCAGCCAGTACCAAATTATGGGAAACTGCAGTGTGTCCATGCAGGTTCATCAATAGTAACAAATATGGGCTGCCCTGGTGGCACAGTGGTTAAGAATCCACCTGCCAATGAAGGGGACACAGGTTCGAGCCCTGGTCCAGGAAGATCCCACATGCCACGCAGCAACTAAGCCCATGCACCGCAACTACTGAGCCTGCGCTCTAGAGCCCGCGAGCCACAACTACTGAGCCCGTGAGCCACAAATACTGAAGCCTGCGCGCCTAGAGCCCATGCTCCGCCAACAAGAGAAGCCACGACAATGAGAAGCCCGCGCACCACAACGAAGAGTAGCCCCCACTCACTGCAACTAGAGAAAGCCCTTGCACAACAATGAAGACCCAACGCAGCCAAAAATTAATTAATTAATTAATTATTTTAAAAAAGGGCTTCCCTGGTGGCGCAGTGGTTGAGAATCCGTGTGCCAATGCAGGGGACACGGGTTTGAACGCTGGTCAAGGAAGATCCCACATGCTGAGGAGCAACTAAGCCCGTGCACCACAACTACTGAGCCTGTGGTCTAGAGCCTGCGAGCCACAACTACTGAAGCCCATGTGCCACAACTACTGAAGCCCGTGCACCTAGAGCCCGTGCTCCGCAACAAAAGAAGCTACCGCAATGAGAAGGCTGCGCACAGCAACGAAGACCCAGCGCAGCCAAAAATTAATTAATTAATTAATTAAAAAAAATAAAGTGGAGAAACTTGGCAGGTACTTCCAAGGGATCAGTTAACATTGCTAGTGATGGAACTAATTGAGAAAGACGCATCACTTCTTTGGCATTTCTGCCAAAATTGCATAACCTGAATTTAATCATGAGGAAACATCAGACAAATCCATGTTGAAGGACATTCTACCAAATTACTGACCTATATTCTTCCAAAATGTCAAGGTCATGAAAGACAAAGAAAGGTTCAGAAACTGTTCTGATTGAAGGAAACTAAAAAGACAACTGAATGCAAAAAGTGAGCTGGGATTTTCTTCTGCTATAAAGGTTGGTAATGGGACAATTGGTGAAATCTGATTAAGGTTTGTAGATTTGCTGATTATGATAATTTTACTGAGGTTATGTTAGAGAATGCCTTCTCCTTAGGAAACACAGTGAAGTATTTAGGTAGATGTATGTGTGAATAGATAGATAGATAGATAGATAGATAGATAAACAGACAGACAGGAGCCTGGACTGCGGGTAAGTGGGCATCATCCTTCTTACCCAGGATCAATTTTCTCTGAAACGCTTATATATGAGAGAGAAATTAATTTCTCTTACTTAAGTTACGAATATTTTGTGTTTTCTGTCATTAGCAGCAGAATATCATTGATATCATTATTAGAAGAAATAGTCCAAAAATCATAAAGTGATGTATGGAAGCTACAATGTCATTCACAATGATAGTAGTGGAAGACGGGGATTTTTGTTGAAATGGCAGCATCACGCTAAGTGAGTTCAGCTGCTCAGATGCTGCAGAAACTACAGATATGGAATCTAGAATTGTGCAGTCAGTACTGTAGCCAATGGCTACATGTGGCCAACTACACTGAAATTAATTAAAGTTAAAATTCAGCTTCACACTGGCCACATTTCACGTGCTAAATGGCCACAGAAAGTTCTACTAGACAGCACTGCTCTAGATTAAGGAGTCTAGGATGTTTCTCAGAATATGGTCTCAAGGTGATGCTTTTTCTTTTTTTTTAATATTTATTTATTATTCATTTTGGCTGTGCCAGGTCTTAGTTGCAGCACATGGGATCTTCGCTGTGGCATGCAGGATCTTTTGGTTGCGGCATGCATGTGGGATCCAGTTCCCCAACCAGGGATCGAACTCGGGCTCCCTGCATTGGGAGCTCGGAGTCTTACCCACTGGACCACCAGGGAAGTCCCAAGATGATGCTTTTTCTAATCACTGGCAGGGCTTAATGAAAAACATGCATCACTAGGGTCACTCCAGACCTATTTAATCAGAATCTCTGACTGGGGAGCGTAAGAATCTGCATGTTAACAGGTTCTTCCAGGTGATTCTAATGCTCCCTAATAGCCAACAGCCTCTGTAGGGAAAAAGGAGGTGAAAGTCACCTTGCATCCCTACAGGTTGGTCCATTCCATTCTAGGCTCTGAGATTTGAGAGATATTAGCAAATCAGTTCTTCAGACCGCCATACTGAGGAGAATGAGATGTGATTTGGTATTCAATCAAGGACTGCCTGAAAAAAAGAAAAAGAAAAAAAAGGGGGGGGGGAATTCCCTGGTGGTCCAGTGGTTAGGACTCCATGCTACCACTGCAGGGGGCCCAGGTTCAATCTCTGGTTGGGGAACTAAGATCCACAAGCTGGGTGGTGCAGCCAAATAAAAGGACTGCCTGGGTTCAAATCCAGACCCCTTCACTCACATGCTCCGTGACCTTGGGCACATTACTTGACCTCTCTGTGCCTCAGTTTCTTTCTCGGTCAGAGTGCCTATAATAATGCCTTCCCTGCAGAATACAGTACCCCAAAATTGTTGCTTCTCCTATTTTATTTTCTTCACAGCACTTAACATTCACCCATTCGCTTTGGCTTTCATTCATTCAACATTTATTGAGCACCTACTGTGAGCTGGCCACTGTTCTGAGCACTGAGGCCATTCAGTGAGCAAGATAGACAAAAACTCCTGCTGTCTGGCATTTAGAATGGGACTGGCATTCTAAAGGGGAAATAGAAAATAAACAAGACAGGTACTTCCCTGGCGGTCCAGTGGTTAAGACTCTGCGTTTCCAATGCAGGGGGCACGCGTTTGATCCCTGGTTGGGGAACTAAGGTTCCACATGCCGTGCAGCATGGCCAAAAATATAATAATAATAATAATAATAATAATAAAATGAATAAAATAAAGAAGCGAAATGTGTTGCATATTAGCGAGTAGCAAGGGAGGTAGATAGGATAAAAAAAAAATTGTGTTCATGGCCAGAGGCCTCACCCAGGGTGTGATATTTGAATACAGACTTGAAGGAGGAGAGAAGAGTCACAAAGATGTCTGCAGGAAGATCATTCCCAGCAGAAGGAACAGCAGGTGCTAAGGTCCTTTGGTGGGAACGTGTCAAGTACTATGAAAGATGCTAGAGACGGTGGTGAATAGGATGCAGTCCTATCTGCAAGGTGTTCATATTTTAATTAAGAAAAAAATTAAATAAAAAAGGGACTTCCCTGACGGTCCAGTGGTTAAGACTGTGCTTCCAATGCAGGGGACGCAGGTTCAATCCCTGGTCGGGGAACTAAGACCCCACATGTTGTGTGGTGCAGCCAAAAAAAAAAAAGTAAATATTTTAATTAGGGAGAAGTAGACCGATGTATATTACACCGCCAGGTGGTAAGAAGGTGAGGGGCTAGATAGAGGGAAGAAGGTGGTCAGGGCAGGCTTCTCTGAGGAGATGGCATTTGAGCAGATGCCTGAAGGAGCAGGTGAAGGAAGCATGTGGGTATTTGGGGGAAATTTATTGACTCTGGCCTGGCCTGTGCTTCTTCCTCCTCCCAATCCCAGCGAGGGCTCAGGTTTCCAGAGGTTGTCTTTGAATTGCTGGAGGAAGGGGAATTCCGATGGGGGGTGTGGGTCTCAGCTTCTGGCCACCGTCTGCCCCACTCCTCGCTTCAGCTGGCTGCCCTAGCTTTGCGCTGGTGTTGCTGGGCGGAGCTTCAGCTTGAGGGCCTGGGTTCCCCATCAAAGCTCCAGATCTATCTTCAAAGGAGCCGCTGGGCCCTGTGCCTGTGGGCAAAGGAGGGAGTGTCACTCTGGTGGCGAGCTAGGGACCCACCTTTCAGCTGCTTCCCAGCTGGGCATATCCTGGATCCTGCTGATGCTGGTGGAGGCTGGCAGCCCACACTCCTCACTCCTTCCATGGCAAAGAGGGGCTTGAGGATCTTTTCTCTGACCCAGTGGTGGAGCTGGCAGGATCTAGAGTCAGCCCGCCTGAGTTCAAATTCAGACAGGCACTGCCCCAACCGGCTGTGTGACCCTGAGCAGCTCACTTAACTTCTCTGAACCCACATCTCCATAAAAGCAGTTTATAGTAACTCCAGCCTCCTGAGGATTCTGTCTTCCTGCCTGGAAAGTGCTTGAAGAAGATGGGCCATTCCTTTTGGGAACACTGTGCTTCAGAGGGGTGTCTGGGCCCGTGTCTCCCAAGACCATCTCTCCAGCTCCCCAGGAGGGATGTGTACTGGGGATGAAGAAGGGGGGCCCCCACCGACCGCCAGGCTCTCCCTTTGAAGGATAGCATGGAGGTCCTGGGCCTAATTAATCACTGGGAGGGGCCAGATAACTGCCCTAGGGAGAAAGTCAGTGTTGACCCTGTTTTCTCTGCAATCCTGTCTCTGGCTGGGCCAGGGCTGGGGGCACCGAGGAAAGGCTGGCAAAGGATGAATTGTCTGAGCAGTAACCACCCTCCCCTGTCCCATCCACCCCCAGCCACAGGATGCTAATGGGGGAACTGACACCTTAAGCCTAAAAAGACAACAACCACCAGAAAGAGACATTGAACCGTTTATTGGCCTGGGCCTGGGTCTCAGGCATGAGGGGCATCCGGGGAGCTGTATGAGGGGAGACAAGCCCCCAACTGGCTCCTTGCCCCCCCCAGAGATCCGCTCTCCTAGCCTTTGCAGTCATGAGAAATCACTTTGAGGTGTGAAGTTTCCTTCCCCCAGGTGAGCTGCACCCCAGCTCTCAAGTGGGGATATAAGCAAGGAATTACGAAGGAGTCTGTGCGGGGACCAGACCCCTCTTTGGCAGCTTCAACACAGGCGTGAGGAGACAAAATAGCATCCATTCTGGGGAAACAGGGTGAGCAGAAGGGATCACAGACATCACACACACAGACACACACAGACACTGACAGACACACATAAATATACATTTGTACCGCAATGTCCCTTCCATCTGTCCACAGAATTTAGCAAAGTCCTGCTGAAGCGGGCAATAGGAGGGCATCCCATAATTGTTCCTGGCACCCCTACCCCCATGCTCCGTTCAATACAACCTGAAAGGAGGCACAGCGGGCTCAAGGCTGCCCTGCCTTATGAGATCTGGTACCTCAGCTGGGTCTGGAGGTGAGAGAGTTTGGGGGTGGTTGTTTTTCGGGGGTTGGGGCCCTGTACCAACAGCTCCCCTAGAACTTTCTCCAATTCCACCCTGCCCCACTGGGAGGCCCAGAGCCCTCTTCAGGCCCCCAGACTGGTTTTTCCAGCCCTGGGTGATTCCTCTGTGCCCCAAATAGTGCAATTGGCCAATGAGGTCTGAGAATGGGCGTTAGTTCCCCACCGCCATGTGCTTTCCTGGCATCTCACTCACAGAGTCAGAAGAAAGGGAAGCAGTTGCCAAAGTGGCAGCTGGTGAAATTTGGGGAAGCTGTGGATTTGAGCCCGGGAACTGTTAGCCAGGGCCACCCAGTACGGTCAGGGAGGAGGTCTCCAGCCCCTCAGGACAGTGGTTCTAGGGAAGTGGAACCACAAGAGAAGGTGGCAAGGGGGCTAAATTCAGAGAAGGGAGTCAGGCACAGGGCGGAGGCTCAGACTGCCCCTGCGCTGTGCTCCTCTCGAGCACCTGCCTGCTGTCACCTGGGCTCTTTCCAGGTCTGCCCCCCACCCGGCCCTCCCCACGATCCAGTTCCGAAGAGGTCACTCCAGCCACCTCGCTGGCCTCCAGGACCCGGCTGCAGTTGTGCCATCCAACTGGTCAGTGCCTCAGTCAGCCAGCCCAGGTGTGAAATATCTTCAGCATCACCCAGGTCTGTGGAATGGGGGCATCTTGCTTGGCAGCCCCATGTCTCTGTCCCAGGGCACCCGGTGCCTCTCCATGGAGCCCTCTGCTGTGGTGGCCTGGTTGTCAGCCCACTTGCCCCTCAGACCACTGTGTTGCCCTCCAGAAACGTGGGCGATGTGGGCATGTGTGTGCCCCTCTCCAAGGAGCTGGAGCTGCGGAGAGGCAGGAGGCGGTGGCCCGGGGTCCCATCCCGCCCCCCTTGCACCCCTGCTGCCCGCCGCCAGCACTGCAGCGGCCGTAACACCTCCCGCCTCAGGTCCCGGCTGCGCCATGTGTAGATGACAGGGTTGAGCAGTGAGTTGAGGGTGGCAAAGGCAAAGAAGTAATGGGCCTGGTAGAGGACAGGGCAGGCCCGGACAGGACAGGCATAGTCCAGGAGGAGGATGCTAAAGGCGGGCAGCCAGCAGAAGATGAAGACGCCCAGCACGATGGTGACTGTCTTGAGCAGGGCCAGTGTCTGCGGGCCAGCCACATCGGCCTGGCTGGAGCGGACCACACAGTAGATGCGGATGTACAGGGCTACGATGGCTGATAAGATGACCGAGAAGATGGTCACCACGCAGAGGACGTAGGGCTTGGCGTAGAGCGGCAGGACGGTGGAGCAGGCCTCCAGGTGGCCCAGGCAGTTCCAGCCAAGGATGGGCAGGCCGCCGAGAACCAGCGAGATGAGCCATGAGGCCGCAATGAGCAGCAGCATGCGGCAGCTCTTGTCGCTGCCGTAGAGCTTGACCTTGGCAATGGCCACGTGCCGCTCGATGGCTATGGCCAGGAGGCTGAAGACAGAGGCGGAGAGCGTGATGAAGGCAGAACCCTCACGGGCGAACCATTGCACGGGTGTCAGCCCCAGCGTAACAGAGCCCGAGAGCAAAGTATTGGCTATGAAGGCCACGCCTGCCAGCAGGTCTGAGGCAGCCAGATTGCCCAGGAACAGGTACATGGCAGAGTGGAACTTGCTGTTGCGGGCAACCGCGATGAGCACCAGCAGGTTTTCCACCACGATGGCGCAACAGAGGATGATGATGAGGGCTGAGGCCACCTGGCGGGAGGGCGTCTCCTTCGTGTCCAGATTCTCCTTGGTGTAATTATAGTGTTCCTTGACCTTGCTGGAGCTTAGGTACTCTGAGTACACGTTGCCCATGGTGGGGCTTAGTAGCCGGCTGGGGCCATGGGGCTGTCAGAGCTGCAGAGAGAAAAGACAGATAGACAGGTCAGTGCCGTGGCTGCTGCCTGGGCTGACTCTGGACGGCTGTGGTTCAAGTCCCAACTCTGTCACATGAAGTCAGAATGATCATCATCTCTGCTTTACAAATGGGAAACCGGAGCACCCAATTCACTTTCCCAAAGCCTCAAAGCTAGTCAGTGGCAAGAGCCTCAAAGACCCACTCCAAAGCCTCTATAACCTCTAGGCTACAGTGTCTTTCAAAGAAACAGAAGCTCCCCCAAAGGTTGGGCATGAAAGACACAAAACGGACTTCCGGAAGCCCTACCCACCTACCCAGAGAGGGAGTCTTAGCCAGGACCTGGAGGGATTGTCTCATTTCTTGAAAACACTGGAGCCTCGGGTCTCATGCCGCCTGCCAACCTGGGTCAGTGAGATGCTCTCGCCAATAGCAGCATCCTCTGCTCATTACCACCCACTGCCCTGGATTTCAGGCTGGGTCTAAGCCTAGAGGCCATATGTGTTCCCAAGATAAGGTCTTGGGGAGACACCTCAAGTTTGAGCATCACAGAGGTCACGTCATTTTCAAGGACTCAGACCTTGCAGGCAATCCAAGGTTCAACCCCACTCCACCTCTGACACGCTGTGGGATATTGTGCCAAGTCACTCAACACTTGGCCTCTAAGTCTCAATGGCCTCATCTGTGCAGTGGGGAGAAGAAAGCCCACTTCAGAGGGGTGATGGGAAAATCCCGTTGAACGATACACGAGGCACCCTTAGCATACAGCAGGCACTCAATAAATATTAGCGAATATTATTAGCTTCCCTCTTCCTGCCACACCCACAGCTAGGGACTAGGTGTTCTCCTCCCAATCTTTTGGTAAGGGATGTTGAGTGAGCCAGCCAGGCAAGATTCCCAACAGCCTGTTTTCATCAGCACCATCTAGCCCTGCCCTGGGACAGAGGGTCCTAGCAGGGTGGGCAGGGCGCTGGCACCACCCCCTCCCCAGCCAAGATGAAATCCAGATGTGAGGCCCTTGGAACAAACAGGGTTGAGTCCCGGCTCCCCAGTCACATCCGGTGCAGGGAGGCTGGGAGGGGGTGATGGGGTGGGGGAGCCACAGGAGACCCGTCTGGGAGGTCCTGGCTGGGAGGATGGGGCAGCTGTGTGAAGCCATGTGAGTGGTGAGGGGGCGTGAAGCCCCGCGGGGAGGGGGGAACGGTATTCGCTTTCATGAAAGCCTGAGTCACCCCTCTCTCAAGGAAAACTGAGCCGTAGGGGGAAGGGGCGGGAAGATGCACGTGGGCAGAGAGGGTGAGAGGCCGACTTCATGGCCTCCCCCCAGCTTGGTAGTTGGGGGGCGGGGTCTCAGAGGAGCTGGTGCAGTGTCCGCCTTTCACGAGGGGCACAGGGGAGCCAGGAGGAAGCTCCAGACCAGCCTTTAGTTCAATGGGGGAGGCCGTGGGAAGAGACCTCCCCAGGTCCCTGGAAACACGCCTAGCAAGGACCACGTGCACGCCAGGAGTGCCAGGAGCACCGTTCCAGAAAAGGCTGGTTAGGCCGGTTCCCAGTGAGCCTGGGAGTGATGAGGGGCTTCCGGGGTCGTCCAGCCATCTCAGTCCCGGACACCCCCTCAGAGGGGGTGCCCTGGCTCCTGGCCCGATAGAGACAGCTGCTCCCCCTGGGCGAAGGGACATCCGTCCTAGTTTGGGAACAGAGAAAGGCTTGTGCACATCCCCAGGGGCTGTCGCCCCGCCCAGATCGCCACACAGAGGCTCCTTGTTCCCCGGCCGGACGGGCCCCGGTCGCCCCGATGCCCTCTGCCCGTTGCAGCCGGCTTGGCCCAGGTCTGGGCCTTACCAGACCGGCCGTCGGGCCAGAAACAGCCCGCGCCCTGATTGGCTCATTTTCAATTCCAGGGCATTGAGCAATTCGCCTATTGGCCTGAGCTTTCCATCTTCGACATTCGATTGGCCCAGTTGGGGGCGCTCTATGGCTAGCACTACTGATCTGGTCCTTTACAGGCGGTTGGAGCTCACTTCTTTCCAGGACATTATTAAGACTGTGTGGATGTCCCCGGGGAGGGTTTGAACCACGGCCTGACCGCTGGGTCACCCCGACCAGACGCCCCCAGGCTGCCCTGGCCTACTGCCCCTCCTGGGGATCATAATTGAGAATCAAGGACCCATCGCAGGTCTGGGAAGCACACTTCCTGGTAGGCTAGAAGCCCAGGGTGTGTCCCAAGGCCGCCCCCTCCACCGCCGCTCAGACCCCTCTCTTGTCTGGCAGCCAAGAGAAAGATTTATGGCCGCTTCCTAGGGAAATAAGAAGTGGTTTCAGGACTTCCCTGGTGGCACAGTGGTTAAGAATCCGCCTGCCAATGCAGGGGACACAGGTTTGAGCCCTGGTCCAGGAAGATCCCACATGCCGCGGAGCAACTACTGAGCCTGCACTCTAGAGCCCGCGAGCCACAACTACTGAGCCCGTGTGCCACAACTACTGAAGCCCGTGCGCCTAGAGCCCGTGCTCCCCAACAAGAGAAGCCACCACAATGAGAAGCCTGCGCACCGCAGCGAAGAGTAGCCCCGCTCGCCGCAACTAGAGAAAGCCCGCGTGCAGCAACGAAGACCCAACGCAGCCAAAAATTAAATAAATAAATAAATTTATTTAAAAAAAAAAAAAAGAAAGAAAGAAATGGTTTCAGTCCTCGTACCCCAGGGACTGACCAAAATGTCTGTCTTCTTCCCTGAGGGGAAGATCCTCACTTCGGGCAGCCTCGGGGTGGGGGGTTCATTAGAGAAGGGGAATCTGAGGCCCACAATGCCTCCGTCTTCTCCACTAGGACCTTGCTTAAGGCAGGTTCATGCTTCCCAGAAAGAGGAAGCAGGGTCTGGAGGTTGGGGCTGGCATAGTCACCCCCAGGCCTTTCCTGCTTCCCCTCCCTGTGTCAGGCTCCCAGGCCTGGCTAACATAGGGCCTGACTCCCTCCCAGATGCTCAGTAAGACATCCCTGGGCTCAGCACTGGGGAATGGCCAGGCCTGAAATGGAGCAAGAGGGACAAGTGACAGGGTTTGGAGGGAAGGGAAGCGAGACAGACCAAGACTGTTCAGGGGGAGATTAGGAGAGTAAAAGGCAAGAGGAAGCCTCAGTGGCTTCCAGGAGCCCCTCCCCCAAGTTCCATGGAGGCAGGCCCTGTGGTTACTGTTCCCCTGGGCACTCACTGGTCCCATGCCCTATGCCCTAGGGCAGCCCCCTAGGCTTGGTTTCCCCTCAGTTGCCCTCTACACTGGCATTCTCCATGCAGCATCCAGGGGGAGCTTTTAAATTTATAGCTCCAATATGTCACTCCTCAGCTCCAGATTCTTCCATGGCTCCCCACTACCTAAAATGGCCTGGCCCCTAGCCCACCTCCCCTCCTCCCACTCTCCCCCTGGGTCAGTCCACTCCAACCACACTGGCCTCCGACGTGTCAGCCCCGTTCTTACCTCAGAGCTTTGGCCTCTGCTGTTTCTCCACCTGGCATGGCCTTCCCACAAAGCCCTGAATGACTGTCTCCCCATCTTTCAGGTTTCTGTTTGGTGGCCTCCTCTAACCACCAGGCATCCTAGCCACCTTCCCTAGGCCCTTTCTACCACAGCATCTTTTTATTATATTCACAGCACTTGCCAATTTCAGCAATAATGATTGTATTTCTTGTTTTCTGTCTGTTTCCAGGGTAGAATGTGTGTCAGAGGACAGCAACTAAGTCTGTTTTCACTCCCTGGAATGATGCCTGGCATACAGAAAGCGCTCAGAAAACGTGTAGGATGGATGGATGGATGGATGGACGGATGGATGGGTGGATGGATGACCAAACGAACGAGGCCCCAGTGGGCCCCCGAGGGCGGAGGCTCCTAAACTCAGCCCAGGCCCAAACAACAGCAAGGGAGGTTGGAGACGCCCCTGGTCCGCTGGGAGGCCACCCCCACCAGGCGAAGCCCAGCTGGGCGTCTCCTTGGAGACGGCACCACGACCCGCCCCCGCCCTCGGGCTGCAGTCTCGGCCTCCTTATCTGGCGGTGGAATGCACGGTATCCACACTCGCTGCCTCTGGGGCCGCGCCTCCTCTCTCCCGCGACAGCCACACGCGGGTGACCCACACATCTCCAAGTGGGGGTGGGGGGCTCCTCTGCGTCCAGCCAGGGTCCCAGCCTCGATATTCCCAGAGGACTGGGGAGAGGTGGGGAGACATCCCAGCAGCAACTGCACCGTGAATGCCGCACGCGTGTCGCACCACGAGGGGGACCGTGGGCTCAGCGCGTGGCGCCCGGAGCGTCCGATTAGGGCACAGTCGGGAGAGGGGATGGAAATCCCCGGGTGAGTCAACTCGTGCCAGAGGAGTGGGCGAGCTTCCCACGCTTGGCTGGGCCCGGAACCATGCGGGGTCCGCGCCACGGGTGCCGTCACCCACGCCCCATCCCCGGGTCCCAAGGGAAAGAAGAGACGCCGGAGCCACGCAGTCAGGTTCACTTTCCTTCCAGAACAAAGCCACGACCCCGCGGGGGGACTGGAAGAGACCAACCACTCGGGGAAACTGAGGCAGAGGACCAGATGTGGAGGAGGTGGGCAACTGCCTTCCTCTGGGGCTCCGCCCCTTGGCCTGGAGGTACTGCGGCGCGCGGCACCTTTCGCCTTCACCCAGCCGGAGTCAGCAAAGAGGGGAGTCCTCCCCTCCCCCATACACACTCCCCAAACCCCCGGTCCGGGGGCACACCATCCAGCCTCCCAGTCTCCGGCCGAAAGCGCTCGGATTCCGCCTTCTCCTCGGGGCCAACTTCCTGCCGCTGGAGAAGGCGGGGAGCTCAGTCTGGGGGTTCGCGGCTGAGGCAGTGGGGCCTCCTGGGGTCGTGGAGAGGGCGCACGATGACCACTCCCTCGGTGCAGCAGGAGCACGGGCGGCGCGTGCGCGCCCGCGACGCCCCCGACCCCTGGCCGGCGCCCCTAGCTCCGATCCCGCGACCTCCGGGGACCAGGGCCCGCCCTTTCTGCTTCCCCCTCGCCACGCACGCTCACCTGGCTAGGCCGACGCGGGTCCTTGCCCTGGCCGGAGGGGCTTTGGCGTCTGCGTCCCCGGGACGGCCGCGGCTAGGGCTGGGACTGCCCGCCGGGCTCCTCTGCGTCCCGGGGCTGGGGACCGGGGACGGAGGGGGACCGGGAGAGGCGCCGCCTCGGCCCCCACTTGCCCCGCCCTATCTCCGCCTCCTTTCCGGCGGCAGCAGCAATGAATTCCAGATGTGGCCTGCCCAGCGGGGCGCGCGCGAGGGCGGGCGGGGAGGAGGCGCGCGGGGTCCCTTTGTCCGCACCCCCACCTCCAGCCCTGCCCCTCCCAGCCCCCACCCGTGAGAAGCGGTCGGCGCATGACGTCACGCAGCCCCGTGCTGTCCAGTCGCTCCTGGCCAGGTGACCTCAACCTGAAACGACTGTCTTGGATTGCAGATGTACTCTTGGCCCATCCCTGGGAGCCTGGAACTGGAGAAGCGCGTGGAATCCCCTTTATTTACTCAGCGAGGAGCCACGAAGCACCTACTAAGTGTCAACACAACAAATAGGCATTAAGTGCCCACTGTGTGTTCATCCAACAAATAAGAAAGTTCCTACTATGTGCCAGGCCCTGCCTCAAAGAATGGATTGGTTTTTGCCTTGATAAGGCCCCAGAATTCAGGCGCTGGCCCCTCTGCCCTAGAAGACTGGGAGCACCCGGAAGCTTCCACTGCCTCTGTCAATCGATTGCTAGGCAGGTTGAGTCCTGCCTTTCAAGTTTTGAGGCCCAATCTTCTATCCACTCCTTTTTTTTTTTTTTTGCCGTGGCACGAGGGATCTTAGTTCCCCGACTGGGATGGAAACCGTGCCCCCTGAAATGGAAGCGTGGAGTCTTAATCACTGGACCGCCAGGGAAGTCCTATCCAGTTCTTTAGTTTCCCTCTTTTCCTCATTCAGCTTTTCCTGGGCATATCTGGGTGCCTGGCTGCAGAGATGAAGCACACCTTCATTTACTGATGCGTGTGTGTGAAATCAGTGACTAGACAATATGCCCCTCACTCCTTCAACAAATGTTTTTGGTGTACATGCTGGGCACAGCGGTGAACAGAGCAGGAAAAAAAGCCCTTGCCTTCATAGAACTTATGTTCAGGAGGGTACTATTTGTGAAGATGAATACATAATCTGCTTATATGTTTACTTACCACATACAGTAAGCACCTGCTATGTGCCAGATACCATACTGAAAGGCTGGAGATAGATCAGGAAACAAAACAGATAAAACTCCCTGTTCCAATGGAGTTGATGTTCTACTGTATATGCTCAGAATATCCAGGATATTGCAAGAAGAAGAAACTGATAAATTTCCTGGGCGAGGAACTGAAAGATAGGGGACAGGGGACAGGAGGGAGGTAACTTTCACTCTGTGAATCCTTTTGTACCTTTTGACTTTTGTAACATGTGCCCTATTCCAACAATAAATTAAATTGAAAGTTAGACTGCTTGATACCTAGACAGTGCAAGAAAAAGGAGGGAGAGGGTATTATCTATCTTCTCTCTATCTATCTATTTTTGTGTGTGTGTGTGTGGCACCACGTGGCTTGTGGGATCTTAGTTCCCCAACCAGGGATTGAACCCAGGCCCTCAGCGTGGAGTCCTAACCACTGGACCACCAGGGAATTCCCTATATGTATATGATACTTCAGTAAAGAGTGTTGAAAAGCAAAATGACAAAAAAGTGTATCTGCACTGCCATGTTCATTGCAGCATTATTCACAATAGCCAAGGTATGGAACCTAAGTGTCTGTAAACAGATGAATGGATCAAGATGTGATATATATATATATATATACATATACACACACACAATGAAATATTATTCAGCCATGAGAAAGGAAGTCCTGTCATTTTCAACAACATGGATGAAACTTGAAGGCCTTATGCTAAGTGAAAAGAGCCAGACAGAGAAAAACAAATACCACATGGTATCACTTTTATGTGGAATTAAAAAAGAAAAAGTCAAACTTACAGAAACAGAGAGTAGGAAAAGTGGTTGCTGGGGCTGTGGGGGGGGTGGGAAATAGGGAGAGATTAGTAAAAGGGTGCAAACTTTCAGTTATAATGAGGTCTGGGGATCTAATTTACAGCATGGTGACTACAGTTGGTAATACTGTATCAAACAATTGGAACTTCTGAGAGACTAGAACTTAAATGCTCTCACATCCACAATAAAAAGGTAAATATGTGAGGTGAAGGATGTGTACATTAACTAGATGGGGGGAATCCTTTCACAATGTATACATATATCCAATCACCTGGATGTACACTTGAAATATCTTACAATTTTACATGTCAGGGATACCTCAGAAAAGCTGAAAATTTAAAAAAATTGTGGATGCTTAAATCTCAGACAATGCAACCAATTTAAAAAAAGGGAAAAGTTCAGCACACCCTTCTGTATGCATATTATACTCCATAAGCAGTGTTGAAAAGCAAAACTTTGAAAAAGGAAATTAAAGTTGATCCGTTTATGCCTATTACAAGTAAAATTGGAGTAGTCTTGATATGAAACAGTATTCAACACGTTAAGATGAAAAAAGCACAATGTAAACCAGTTGCTTGCTTGCCTGCCTGCATTTCTGGGTATATTTATAAGGGCTGTATAAATACACACACATTTGCCTGTGGACATACAGGCCATCTCCAGGAGAAGGGCACAAGACATCGTCACAGCGGTTACCCCCAGGGAGGGGGACGGGGGGGCAGGGGAACAGGTGAGAGGGGATCAGGCTTTTCGTGGTGTACCCTGGGGGTGGGGGGGGACTGTCTGGAATTTGTAGCTCATATTACCAATTCAAAAAATTTACAAAGACATGAAAAATCAAATCGAAGGTAACAAATCACCAGACTTCTAATGTAAAATTGTTCCTGTAATAATAACAAATAGTATCAATAATATAAATAAACAATAACATTGTTAATAAACATCTATGCTATTATTCAACGTGTCGCTATGAAATAAATTTATATTAAGAAGAAACATATTGGGCTTCCCTGGTGGCGCAGTGGTTGAGAGCCCGCCTGCCGATGCAGTGGACACGGGTTCGTGCCCCGGTCCGGGAAGATCCCACATGCCGCGGAGCGGCTGGGCCCGTGAGCCATGGCCACTGAGCCTGCGTGTCCGGAACCTGTGCTCCGCCACGGGAGAGGCCACAACAGTGAGAGGCCCGCGTACTGCAAAAAAAAAGAATAAACATATTTAAGTTATGAATAAGGAAATGAATATTAAGAATCAATATATTAATGTTACATACAGGTATACAGCATATATATTTATATAATGCAACATAGAATGCTCTGTGCCAGCTCTGGTGATACCTCGCTGGTTTCTGCCATCCAAAACTGACAGTCCAATGGAGGAGACCGAAGAAACCAGACCATTCTAACACACGGTAGCAGGGCTTTGATGGGAAGGTAAGAAAAGCCAGAGAGTGAATTCACTCCTTTTCCTGAGCCAGATTTCAGTGTCCACTCAGCTCCGGGCCAGATCTTGGGTTCCACTCAGACCTCAGCACAAGCTTACCGAATCCTCTGCCCAAATGAAGTGCGGCTGTACAACCTCTAGAAACCAGGTGTTCAACCCACAGAGGATAAAGTACTAAAAAAACTGGGTCCTCTCCTCGCCGGAGAGCTATCAGAGCGGAAATCTAAGCCCTCTGTGAGGATCTGAGAGCTGGGGAGGAAGTGGCCCCCCCCAGCTTGCCTTGGCTGGCTCAGCAGTTTGCTATCCCCTCAGGGACCTGTGGGTGGGGGGGTACTATCAAGGCTGCAGACATATCCGGCCGTCTGTTAGGGGGACCATGGCTCCTAGACAAAGGTGATGTCCCCAGGGATACACAGATACACCAGCAAGCCACTTCTGCCTCCCCCCTCACCTCCCACTTCTGGGGTAACATGAGATCTCCACTAGGTCAGCTGAGGGAATGGGCTAGAGAATTGGGAAACACTGGCATAGATGCCCTGATGGTCCAGGGGGTCAAGGGGAAAGGTGAACCCTCCCTAGGGGGGGATCCCTGAGTGAGAGAACAGCAGAAGAGGAAGGAAATGGGGCCCTTTCCTTGGGGAGCTCCCAAGCAGGGGAAAAAGAAGAAAAGGAAGAGGCTTGGAGCAGCCTCCACTAATTACAGGGCCGCTGACAATAATGGCTAACACTCACACGGACAGACTGTGCTGTCCTATGAATCCTCCAACCCTAGGAGGTGGGTATTATGATTATCATCATCATCCCATTTTTTTAAATAGACATTATTTTTTAGAACAGTTTCAAGATCACAGCAAAACTGAGCAGAGCTAATTCCCTGGTGGTCCAGTGGTTAGGATCCCATGCTTCCACTGCAGGGGCACAGGTTCAATCCCTGGTCGGGGAACTAAGATCCTGCATGCCGCGCGGCATGGCCAAAAAAAGAAAACGAAAAAGAAGAGAAAAGCAAAAAAACCCCAAAACAAAATTGAGCAGAAAGTACAGAGATGTCACATATGTCCCTTGCCCCCCACACACATAGCCTCCCCACCATCAACAGCCCCTACCAGAGTGGCACATTTGTTACCTTTTTTTTTTTTAATTAATTGATTAATTTATTTATTTATTGGCTGCATTGGGTCTTCGTTGCTGCACACGGGTTTTCTCTAGTTGCAGTGAGCAGGGGCCAGTCTTCGTTGCAGTGCGCGGCCTTCTCATTTTCGTGGCTTCTCTTGTTGCGGAGCACGGGCTCTAGGCACGCAGGCTTCAGTGGTTGTGGCGCACGGGCTTAGTTGCTCCGTGGCATGTGGGATCTTCCCGGACCAGGGCTCGAACCCGTGTCCCCTTCATTGGCAGGCAGATTCTTAACCACTGCGCCACCAGGGAAGCCCACATTTTTTTTACTATTGATGAACCTACACGGACACATTATCACCCCAAGTCCATGGTTTACATGAGGGTTCACTCTTGGTGTTGTACAGTCTGTGGGTTTGGAAAAATGTATAATGACACATATCCACCATTACATCAATAGTATCATACAGAGTAGTTTCGCTGGCCCAGAAAGCCTCTGTGCTCTGCCTATTCATTACCCCCCCACACCCGTCCTTAATCATTGGCAGTCATTGATCTTTTTCTGTCCCCATAGTTTTGCCTTTTCCTCACCCCATTTTAAAGATGAGGAAAATGAGGCTTCCCTGGTGGCGCAGTGCTTGAGGGTCCGCCTGCCGATGCAGGGGACACGGCTTCGTGCCCCAGTCCAGGAAGATCCCACATGCCGCGGAGTGGCTGGGCCCGTGAGCCATGGCCGCTGAGCCTGTGCGTCCGGAGCCTGTGCTCCGCAGCGGGAGAGGCCACAACAGTGAGAGGCCCGCGTACCCCAAAAATAAAAATAAAAAAATAAAGATGAGGAAAGTGAGGCACACAGTCGTGGTAGGATTTGAACTAGAGCTCTCTGCCCCCTTTTTCATCCCAAGTCCCAGACCCAGTCCGGCTGTAGTGACGCCCGTCCCCATTCCTCCCCCATTGATTTGGAATAGAAGGGAAGTGGTTATCACTGAGGACCACGTCGGTCATTGGTGAGATGTAGAATGTTCTTCTCTGTAGTCCAGAGGTGAAGGAAACCCTCTGACCTCTGATCCCACACCCCCCCCAAACTTTGTGAACTCCCCCCAGTTGATGAGGTCTGGGACTGTCCTCCATCCACTGTGGGCCTCCACTCTCCCCCCACCCCCAGCTCTCGGGTTTTGGCAGGAGGAACTGCACGAGGAGAAGTGTCTGAGACAGGTCCCAACTTTCTCAACAACACCCCAGGGCTCGGGGGAGGGGCCCAGCTTCAGAGAAGCTTTCCAGATGCTGATCTTGGCAGGCAGCGGAGCTGCAGCGGCCTTGTTTCATCCATCCATGGGCTTGAGGCCCACTTTCAGCTTCAGGAATGGGGTGGGGAGGCTGCCAGTGGAGGCCAGTCCCTGCCACGTCTGCACCAGATGCAGTTTTAGCCCCTTGAGCCTGGGAAGGGTGGGCTGTCTCTTCCAGATGAGGGAGACATACATAGTTAGGGGAGAGAGGAACCCCAAAGGCCCACTTCAGCCCCCCTCCAGCATAATAATAACAGCTGACACATATATCATGTGCCAGTTACTGTCCTAAGCTCTTTGCAAATATCAGCCCATCAAAAGCTCACAACAGATCCTTTTTTTTTTTTTTTTTTTTTTGCGGTACGCGGGCCTCTCACTGTTGTAGCTTCTCCCATTG
This sequence comes from Hyperoodon ampullatus, assembly GCF_949752795.1. NCBI lineage: Eukaryota > Metazoa > Chordata > Mammalia > Artiodactyla > Ziphiidae > Hyperoodon > Hyperoodon ampullatus. Next base: position 32,217,966 of record NC_136917.1, read on the forward strand.
CGGAGCACAGGCTCCGGATGAGCAGGCTCAGCGGCCATGGCTCACGGGCCCAGCCGTTCTGCGGCATGTGGGATCTTCCCGGACTGGGGCACGAACCCGTGTCCCCTCCATCGGCAGGCAGACACAACCACTGCACCACCAGGGAAGCCCTCACAACAGCTCCTTTAACTAAAGGTTGAATAGACACACTGCAGTTTATCTTCACATGGAAGACCACTCAGGCATATTTGAAACCTCGAGTTCTGAAAGAACAAGCGATATAGAACAACATGGATGAATCTCACATGCATTATGATGAGGGAAAGAAGGCAGACACAAAAAGCTATATACTATATGATTCAATTTCTATGCCATTCTAGAAAAGGCAAACTATAGGGACAGTGAGCAACCAGTGATTCGTAGGGCCTGAGGGTGGAGGGAGGGGTTGACTACAAAAAGGCGTGGGGGAATTTTTCGGTGATGGAACAATTCTATATCTTGATTGTGGTGGTGTTTATATGACTGTATATGTTTGCGGAAACTTGTGGAACTGTACACTGAAAAGGGAAGACTTTATTTATTTTTAATTGTATCTTAAACAAAAACCCCTCACAACTGCCTTCCATCAGTAAAAGTCCACTTAGGAAAATAGACATATCTCAAACAGAGGGGTTTTAATACAGGGGTTGGTGACCTAGATGAGAAACCAAAGGAAGGGGGGGGCAGGTGAGACAACTTGCAAATTAACAAATAGGGAGGCCATGTCCAGTGGGAGATGCTGTCAGAAGCAGATGAGGAGAACTACCCTGGCTTCTCCCATCTTCTCGCCCTCCAATCTACCCTCAGTGCCTGCCATTGGCTAAATCTGGGCACAGAAGGCAGAGAACAAGGGGGCTATCCTGTGCAGGGGTCAGCCCTTAGCCATGGGGCAGGGACAGAGCAGGGAATGGGTGACCTGAGGGTACACAGGTGCAAGGCTGACACAAAACATATGAGGAAGGGGTGATTATACCCCCATTTTACAGAGGGGGAGACTGAGGCCCAGAGAGCTCATGTGACCTACCCAGGGGTTCAAGCCCTGAGGGGGTCTGACTCTCTGCCAAAACCCAGGGGGCTGTTTCTGCGCCTTTTTTTCTGCTCCATGCACCCGCTTTGACGCTGAACTGAAGGGAATGGAAACATCTATGCAAATCAGGCCCATCCCTAGGGGTTGGGGGAGAATGCCTCAATGGGGACTCCTCCTCCTCCTCACACGCTTGGCAGTTACCCACAAACTGAGCTGCAGACAAACACAGCAGATGTTTTGGCAGTTGATGGGGATGTACTTTAAACAGCTCCCCCAAAGAGGTCAGACCGCTCCCCTATCTATCCTGCACTCATACCCTGCATCTTCTATCTGAAGGTTGCCCCCCAGTATTCCAGCCTTGACTCTGGCCTTTGAAAACCCTGGCATAGTGATGGGGGGCTAGGAATGGCCAGATGTTGGGGGGCCCTCCAGCTTCCAATATATGCTCCCTAAATTGCTATCATGCCCGTGGCCAGCAAAGACCCTCGCCGGGCTGCAAGGCTGATGCTGGCCCACTGGGGACAGAGGTCACCTACAACTGAGCCTTTGATCCACAGGAATGGGCTGGGCACCTCGACCTTTGACTCCACCCAGGCTTGGGCCAAAACGGTCAAACTTTGAGCCTCGCAGTGTGAAGGTCTCGAGGTCATTACCTCCCTTTCATTAAGGCTCACAATCAATAATGCCAGTGGGGGAACCGTGTGCAAACTGCTTTCTCTACATTCCATTTGTTTGATTACTATGTATTGAGAACCTTCTGGGTGCCTGGCACCCTTCTCCTTCTTAGCATGGGGGCCCAGCAGTGAAAGAAACAAAGATCTCTGTCCTCCAGGCGTTGATGTTCTAGTGGAGGAGAAAGACAAGAAGCAGGATAAATAAGAACATGATGTCATCTGTTAGAATGTGGTGTAAGTTCTGGAAACAATGATACTGGGAATGCAGATTAGATATGTGGGGTAGGAAGGGACTGTGATTTTTAGACCCAGTGTCACCTGAGAAGGTGACATTTGAGTAAGGACCTGAAGGAGATGAGGGAGTGAACCATGCAGATATTTAGGGGAGAGTGGTCCACATAGAAGGGACAGCCAGTGCAAAGGCCCTGAGGCTGGTGTGAGATTGACAGGTTCTGGTGAGAAGACCAGTGTGGCGGAAACCACAGAGAGACAGAGGGGGACAGTGAGAGGAAGTGAGGACAGGTCCTGCAGGGCATTGTGGGCTGCAGTGAGGACTTCGGCTTTTTTTCTAAGGACTTTGGCTTTTGCTGTAGGAGTCATGGAGGGTTCTGAGCAGAGAAGGGATGGATCTGACTCAGATATTTACAGGCTCCCTTTGTGGGGGTGGAGGGAAACACTGTGGAGATTGAGGATGGAAGGAAAGAGAACTCATCCTCCACACAGCTCAGTAGGGGAGAGTTTGTGTGTGTCCCACCTACCCACTAGGGCCAAACTCTGAAAGTGCTAACCACTTGCCCAGGGAACACCCAACCAATTAGCAGCAGCCCCTGGATTTGAACCTGTCCATGTGACTCCAGTGCCATTGGGTAAATAATCATTCACTGGGTACCTTATGTGCCTGTGACCTCAGGGGGTTACAGATCTTGAGACCCAAGAGACAGAGAGGGGGGCTCTGTTTCTGGTAATACCCCTGCATTAGGATGATGAACAAAGGAATTCACTCAAGAAACATGTATTGATCACCCACTGTGTTACAGGCACTGTGCTGGCTGCAGGGAACAAGACAGAGCAAAATTTCTGCCAAGAGGGCGAGACAGAATTTCTCCTCTAGTAAGGGAGACAGACAAAAAGCATTAAAAAAAAACCGAGGAGGGACTTCCCTGGTGGTCCAGTGGTTAAGAATTTGCCTTCAGTAAGCTGTGACAAAGCGAGAGAGAGGCATGGACATATATACACTACCAAACGTAAGGTAGATAGCTAGTGGGAAGCAGCCGCATAGCACAGGGAGATCAGCTCGGTGCTTTGTGACCGCCTGGAGGGGTGGGATAGGGAGGGTGGGAGGAAGGGAGACGCAAGAGGGAAGGGATATGGGAACAGATGTATATGTATAGCTGATTCACTTTGTTATAAAGCAGAAACTAAAAAAAAAAAAAAAAGAAATATAAAGGGACCATGGCAGTAATTTGGCAAAATAGCATGAGGAACAAAACCAACGAGTTGAAGCAGGCTATCCTAGTGACTTTCCCTAGAGTGAAAGTTGAGTCAACCTCACATTGGCTGATTTTTTTCTTTAATAAAATTTTTCAAAAGGAAAAAAAAAAAAAATCTGCCTTCCAATGCCTGCCTTGGATCCCTGGTCGGGGAACTAAGAGCCCAAATGCCGCGGGGCAACTAAGCCCGCATGCCGCAACTACTGAGACCCCACGCTCTAGAGCCCACGTGCCACAACTAGAGAGAAGCCCGAGTGCCGCAATTAGAGAAGCCCATACACCACAACTAAGACCCGATGCAGCCAAATAAATAAATAAATATTTTTAAAAAGATAAAGATCCTTAAAAAAAAAACACCCAGGAAATTACATAGGATGTTAGAAGATAAGTACTGATGGAAAAAAATAGGGCGGGATAAGGCGGTCAGAAGGGCCAAGGGTGGGGATTGCAATTTGAAATAGGGTGGTCAGGACAGGCTTCTCGGGAGGAGGTGACATTTGAGCAAAGAATTGGAGATGAGGGATCAAGCCATGTGTAGCTCTGGGAAAAGTATGATCCAGGCAGAAGGAACAACAGTACTAAAGGCCCAGAGGTGGGTTCAACATAAATGACTGAGTCAATGAACAAAGCTTGTGGCCATCAGGAAAGTCCAGTCACCCCCTCCTCCAGTCCCCACTTCTGGCTTTTGCAACTGCTGTTTCCTCAGCCTGGATCACATTTTTTCCTTTGGACAAACTCCTGATGGACCCTCAAGCCTTAGCTCTCTAGTTGCAGCTTCAGAAAAGTTGCCTCTGAGACCCCCACCGCCACAGGTTAGCAGTTCTTTCCCTGTGCTCCCACAGACCCTGTAGACCTCCCCTCCCCCATTCTGATCTTTCAACCTTCTGCACTGGGCTGTGAGTATCTCAAGGGTGTCTGCTGGATTTACCCCAGCAGTACACAGTAGGTGCCCAATAAATCATTAAGCAGCTAAGTGCTGTTCCATCCTTCACCACATAAAATCTAAATTCTCTTGCACAGGACAGACATGTAAATCTGTCTGTAAAATAATAAACTGGTTCTGGGAGAAGACACACAGCTGGTTGTGGTGGTGGCTTCTGGGAAGGGAAAGAGGTGGGTGGGGCAGGGCAGGGAACAGAGGGTGGAGACAGACTTTTCACTCTAGCTTTCTTTTTGTAGCTTTTGGAATTTTCTTTACTAGGTGTGTGAATTACTTATGCAAACATAAAATGAATAAACAAAATTGTACAAAATTAAAAGACTTTTTAAAATTGCAAAGTGTGTGGAGTTTGAAACACATATCCACAGTTCTTGCAAGGATAGAATGAACAATGAAATACATTATAAGTTTTCATTAATACTTCACAAAAATATCCATATGTTATATATCAGATGCAAAAAAACAAAACAAAAGCCTTCAAGTCTTCCACGGTCCACCCCCATCCCTGCCTTGGCTTTTTTTTTTTTTTTCCTTTTTGACCTTTTATTATTTATTTTTATTTGGCTGCATTGGGTCTTAGTTGTGGCACGCAGGCTCTTCATTGCAGCATGCAGTCTTCTTTCCAGTTGCAGCGCCCGGGCTTACTTGCACCGCAGCATGTGGGATCTTAGTTCCCCCCACCAGGGATCTAACTCCCGTCCCCTGCATTGGAAGGCGGATTCCTAACAACTGGACCACCAGGGAAGTCCCCCACCTTGGCTCTTGCCTTGCTTTGATGATAAAACTCACCTTCAAAATAAAAGTAATAATAATAATAATAAAGCTACGTATGTTCTACACATGGCATGCTTTGCCTCCATCATTTCATCGAATCTCACACCTCCCCATTTTCCAGATGAGGACACTGAGGTTGGCTCCCAGGCCACGTTCTCCGCGGCTAAACTCGGTCCATTTCTCACTGGCAATCCAGTGCTCAGGTCTGGCCCGCCAGGGCAGGCTGCTATGGGCTCGTGGCGCCGCCTGGAGGCCTGACGGGGAACGCAGCAAAGAACCTAAAAAATGAGCGTTGGGATTTCTGTTGGTGAGAGTGGACGAGGGAGGCAACGCAGGACCTGTGGACTCCCCAGTTTGCTCTCGGAGAGCCCTGGCAGTCTGAGATGCGACAGGACCTTGGTCTAGGAGATGGGGGGAGACACATCTCCTAACCTGACGCATTTGAGGGGGACGTGCCCTGGGGGAATTTAAGAGGAGAAGCACGATCCGCCAGGCCCTACCCTGAGGGCTTTCTGTGAGAGATAACGCCCTGCATTTAAACAAACAAGCAAACAAAACCACGTTCCTGGAGAAACCAACGGCTAGGGTTTTGGAGGCCCAAAGCGGGCGGGCCCTGGGGACGTGGCTGACAAAAAAGCGTAACTGTTATTGGCCATATTCCCTTAGGTGCCCGCCCTAGCACCGCCCAGCCACTTTTCCAGACTGAACGAGCTCATTGGCTGAACAAGGAGCGTGCCCTTTGAGGAGGGAGGTTTCATTGGCTGGATTACCGCACCAGCTCTTTGGGGGCGGGACCGAAGAGGGGGCGGGGTTTCTTGCTGTGGGGTCGCGCTCCCAGGTGTTGCAGAGGGTTCTTTAGGTCAGCAGTGAAAATTAGCTTCTGGGGTTAGTCTTGGGGCGGAGGTGGGGACGACGTTAGCGGGCCCCGCCGTCTTTGCTCTTGCTCGCCCAGCTTTCTAACGCCGAATACAAGCCCGGCCGGCGGCGTCGCGGGCGTGACGTCATCGCGGGCGTGACGTCATCGCGAGGCGTCGAGAGAGTCCAGTAGAGGAAGCCTTGACCTCTCTAAGCGTGGGGAGCTGCGCGACAATGCTGCAGCTAGTCCGGGCTGGGGCGCGGGCCTGGCTTCGGCCCAAGGGCTGCCGGGTGAGGCCGGGGACTGAGGGCGGGGTCGGAGGACAAAGGTTGGAGGGTCCGGGGATCGTCTCTCACTCTTGCTCACCGTTTACAGGGCCTGAAGGCGCTGGCAGAAGAGGCAGTGCAGCCGGCGGAGAAACCAGAACCGGTGGCGAGCGCGGGTGAGGTTGCTGGGGTTGCCCCAGGAGGGGTGGCAACCGGAAACTCTGACCCTTGCTCCTGACCCCTGACCTCTCAATCACTCCAGGTTCCCGGCTGCCCGTGCTGCGCAGGTGCGAGCTCCCGGTACTCGCGCACCGGCGTCCCGTGCAGGCCTGGGTCGAGTCCCTGCGGGGTTACGAGCAGGAGCGCTTGGGTCTGACCGAGCTGCACCCAGACGTTTTCTCCGCGACGCCCAGGTAAGTGGGAGCCGAAATGGTGAACTGGGTGGCAGAGGGACGAGGAGCGGGGATTTAGGAATCAGGATGACCTGGACTGGAGCCTCAGTTTCTCCACCTGTTAGAAGAGAGTGATGAAAAAAAAAAGAGAGAGAATGATGGTTTTTCTTGCTGCAGAGTTGTGTGAAGGTGAGGGCCGAGAGGTAACATCCTTTGAGGGTTAGGGACGCAGAGCTCTGGAACCCGAGTGACTGGATTCAAATCCTGCCTTCCTCCTTGAGCTTCAGTGTCTCTATTCTGTCAAACCTCAAACGATTAAATGAGATAATTCTGGCCCATAATATGGTCTGTAGAAATGTTGGTTATTGTTGCTGTTATTGGTTTTTGCAAAAATGAGCATTAACTGTGGTTAAGTCCTTACTGTGTGCCTGGGACAGTCTATTTGTATTTTATTTTATTTTATTTTTGGCCACGTGGCTTGCAGGATCTTAGTTCCCCGACCAGGGATTGAACCTCAGCCCTCAGCAGTGAAAGCACAGAGTCCTAACCACTGGACTGCCAGGGAATTCCCTTTTTTTCGGGGGGGGGGCGTATTTGCATTTAAAAAATATATATTTATTTAGTCGCGTCGGGTCTTAGTTGCTGCACGCAGGATCTTCGTTGCCGCGTGGGGGATCTTCGTTGCAGCATGCAGGATCCTTAGTTGCGGCATGCAGAACCTTTTTAGTTGCGGCATGTGAGGTCTAGTTCCCTGACCAGGGATCAAACCCGGGCCCCCTGCGTTGGGATCACAGTCTTAGCCACTGGACCACCAGGAAAGTCACCCTACTTGCAGTTTAGTTAACTAGATCCTCATAGCAACCCTAGGAATGGATTCTATTATTCTTGTTTCGTAGGTAAGGAAACTGAGCACAGACAAGTTAAGAAATTTGCCCAAGGTCACACAGCTTATAAACTTTAGAGCCAGATCTCAACCCTATATGGGCCAACTCCCAGGACCAAGTTTTCGCTTGCCAAGGTGTGTGATGTCTCTTACGTGTATGTGTCTGGCACATAAGTGCTATTAATCTATTACTATTACTTATTTGTATGGTTTGCTCTCCGTCTTTACAGAGTCCCAGTCTGCTAGATGGTGACAAAAAAAGATAAAAACGACATATTTTGTTTATTCTGTAAATACTTATGAAGCACTTACTATGTGCCAGATTCCATTCTAGGTGTCAGGGATACAGCAGTGAATGAGCACCGAGGTTGCTGATGTTGCTCCCAGTCTAAGCCGGGATCAGCAAACTTTTTCTGTAAAGAGCCAGAGAGTAAATGTTTTGGGCTTTGCAGGCTGTAACGTCTCCATGGCAACTACTCATCTTTGTTGATGTAGTACAAAAGCAGCCATAGGCAGTGTGTAAGTGAATGAGCGTGGCTGTGTTCCAGTAAAACACATTTACAAGAACAGGCAGCAGGCCAGATTTGGCCTTACTAGCCATAGTTTGCCAACCCCTGGCAAACCAGCCTGGCAGCGCTGTCCAATGCGAGCCACACATGTAATTGAAATTCTTCCAATAGCCAAGTTTTCTTTCAAATAGTGAGAAACAAATGAGATTGATTTCAATAATATATTTCGTTTAGCCTGATAAATCTAAAATCTTGTCATTTCAGCATGTGGCACTGGCCACCTTTCAGGGGTTTAGTAGCCACACATGTGGCCAGTGTCTACTGTATGGAACAGCACAGGGGTAGAGAGGCAAACCAGTCTGTAAAGAAGTGGCAGTGAGGAAGTGGTAATGGTAGGAAAGGAGTAAGGTAAAGCCCTCTGTAGCAAGGGGATTCCTCTTGGAGATACCATTTGGGCTAAGACTGGTAGGCAGAAAAGGAACCAGCCATGGGAAGAGCATTTCAGGCAGAGGGAACGGCAAGTGCAGGTGCTTGGAGGCTGGACTCCACAGAACGGACACAGAGTGGAGCTGGAGGTGGTGCAAGATGGGCTGAGAGAGGGACCGGGGCAGGTCACACAGGGCCCCGGAAGTGGATGGGGACGAGCCGGAGTTTTTTTTGTTTTGTTTTGTTTTTGTGGTACGCGGGCCTCTCACTGCTGTGGCCTCTTCTGTTGCGGAGCACAGGCTCCGGACGCGCAGGCTCAGCGGCCATGGCTCACGGGCCCAGCCGCTCCGCAGCATGTGGGATCTTCCCGGACCGGGGCACGAACCCGTGTCCCCTGCATCGGCAGGCGGACTCTCAAGCACTGCGCCACCAGGGAAGCCCTGGAGTTTTCATCTAGTCGGGCGGAGAGGGTTTTAAGTGGAAGTGAGCCTGTCGTGTCTCCTTCCTCCACAGGCTGGATATCCTGCACCAGGTTGCCATCTGGCAGAAGAACTTCAAGAGAATTGTGAGTGCCCAGAGTGGGGTGGGGGGAGGGGGGCAGAGGATGCCCCTGCTGTGTCTTCTCTGGACTGTGGGGCTCAGGCCCCATCTTCTCTCTCCTGACCCATTCACCGATGGGCCATTTGCCAGGCATTTTGTGAACTGCCACTGTGCCCTGCACATTGTGCTGGGGGACAAGACAGGCAAGGTCCCTGTCTTTTTGAAGCTGCCAGTCTAGTTGGTGAGGAGAACATGAATCAAGTAGTCATGCCTGTGAATGTATAATTAGGGAAGTTGTCTCAGAGAAAGGGGCGTTTAACCTCAGGTGCGTGACAGGCGCTAACCAGGTGAAGCGGGCAGTGGGGCTGGGGTGGAGGGCGTCGGAGCAACACAGGCACATCCTCTGTGGCAGGGATCAGAAGGGGCCCAGTGTGGCCATGGAGGTCAGCAGGGGCAACGGGAGGTGTTTGGACCTTAAGCCAAGAGCATTGATGACGCTGTTATCAATCAGAGTCCCCGCCTTCCATCTGCCCACCTCAAGTCTGGCGAGTCCTCCCCTCCCTGGCTCGCCGTGGCCTTGGAAATGAAGTCATCAGCCTGGCATTGGAAGCCTTGCATGATCCCCTACCCTGCACCTCTCCGTGATTCTCCCTAACCCCCGCGTCTTTCCCCATGCCCCACCTTCCTTTTATTTTTTAATTTAATTTAATTTATTTATTTGTGGCCACGCGGCTTGCAGGATCTTAGTTCGCTGACCAGGGATCAAGGGATCGAACCCCTGCGCCATGCAGTGGAAGCTCAGAGTCCTAACCACTGGACCGCCAGGGAATTCCCCTAGCTTCCTTTTAGTTACAACCACATGGAAATCATTCAAAAAATACTAAGTACCTACTGTGTGTCAGGCAGCAGAGCCCCTGCCTCTCTGAGGCTGACGTTCTGGAGTGCAGGAGGGAACTCTTGATTCCTTTATCCCTCCCTCCCTTCCTCCCAGAGCACTCCGTGCTTGTCCCGATGGAGCCCCAGTCTCTGTGTCTCCTGTCCGGCTCCCCAGCGGCAGGCCGGTCCGCCCAGCTCACTGCTGTGTTCCTGGGCCTGGCACCTTTCATCTGCAATGGCACCTCCCTTGTGAACCTGACTCTTTCCTCACTCTGCGCCCACAGAGCTATGCCAAGACCAAGACCAGGGCCGAGGTGCGAGGCGGTGGCCGGAAGCCCTGGCCACAGAAAGGCAGTGGGCGCGCCAGGCATGGCAGCATCCGCTCCCCAATCTGGCGAGGAGGTAAGCAGGTCTGCCCACGTGCGGTCAGAGGTTGGAGAGTCCGTCCACTTCGCCCCATTTCCCCGCAGTTCTGGCCTTGGCCTCTCATCAGGCCATGGCCACAGCCCCTTTTGCTCCACTTCCCATCTCACCTCTCCTGGCCCACACTTCACACAGCACCCAGAGGGCTCTTCCTAAACCTCCCAGCTCCTGCAGCCTTTGCGTGAAGTCTGAGCCCCTCGTCTTGGCCTTCCAGGCCCTGGTGGCTGCAGACCGCACCCCCTTGTCCCTTGCACACCCTCTCTGACCAAACAGCTGACTCAGAGTCATCTCCCATTTGTCTGGCCAATCCCTCTCATCCTTCTGATGTGTTTGGGCCATGCCTCCTCCAGGAAGCCCTCCCTGACCCTCTTTGAGTCTCCCCACCCCCTGCAACCCCCTGTGCTGCCTAGCACGGCCCTGGTTCCCTCTGGCATCAAGTCTCTGGCTGAATATGAATGGTGTGGGGGCAGGGATCCTCTCCCGCATGTTCCCTGCTGCACTTCCAGCGCCCAGCAGAGGGAGGACACACTGGTAGACCCGTCCTCACCCCAGGTTTGACAGCTGAAGACACCAAGCCCCAGTGAGGTGAATTTACCTGTCCCAGGTGATGCCTGATGCAACCTCCCCTCTCCATCCCTACCTGAGGCCCTGCCCTCTTCGCTGGGATTCTGCCTGGCCGCGGGCAGCCTCCCTCCTACCTCCCCTGTGCCAGCCACTGGGGCAGATTTCTGACCTCCAAGCCCAGCTGGGGCCTTCACCTATTTACGTACCTCTGCCCCCGCAGGAGGCATTGCCCATGGCCCCCGGGGCCCCACAAGCTACTACTACATGTTGCCCATGAAAGTGCGGGTGCAGGGCCTCAAGGTGGCGCTGACCGTCAAGCTGGCCCAGGTACAGCAGTAGTCCTGCCGGGAGCCACGGGAGTCCTGGGGTGTGGGCTGTGGGTGCAGGGTGGGCTCAGACTGTCCTTTCCTCCCACCAGGACGACCTGCACATCGTGGACTCCCTGGAGCTGCCGACCGCAGACCCCCAGTACCTGATGGAGCTGGCCCGCTACCGCCGCTGGGGCGACTCAGTCCTCCTTGTGGACTTGTGAGGGTGCCGGGCAGAGCAGGGGCGGCTGGGGCAGGGGGGCAGGGTGGGCGGTCCGTCCTCGGCAGGGGCTCACCTCTTGGCCTCTGTTTCAGAGAACACGAGGACATGCCCCAGAACATTGTGGCAGCTGCCGCTGGGCTGAAGACCTTCAACCTAATCCCTGCTGTTGGTGAGCCAAGGGCCCCGCTCTGTCTCTCAGACCCCCGGAGAGTGCAGCATGGGCCAGCTCACATCCTGTATCTGCAACCTGGTCACAGAGTGGCCTTGGGCAGTGACCACCCTCCCCCACTCAACCCTCAGTTTGCCCAGACGGAGCATTGGGAGAATGATGTGTTTCTTAAAGAAAACTTCTGAGGGGAATTCCCTGGTGGTCCAGTAGTTAGGACTCCACGCTTTCACTGCCGTGGCCCGGGTTCGATCCCTGGTCTGGGAACTAAGATCCCACAAGCAGCACGGTGCAGCCAAAAAACACAAAACACTCTGAGGTCACACCTGTCCAAGCTTGGGCCACAGGGCCAGGCGTGGAGTGAGTTTGAGGGCCCACTGGCTGTCCCCACCCGGCTCCTTGCTCGGAGACACAGGATCAGGGCTGTCCTGAGTACGTCACACCAGTGGCTGTGGTGACTAATGCCCAGGGCTCTCTCCTGGTCTCCTGTTTGTGTGCCCGGCTGCCTCCTGGACAGCGGCACATGGGGTCTGCTAGTCATCCTGGCACACGAGACCTTCCTCCCAGCAGCTCCGGCCCCAAACCACACTGTCCCCCTCCACTCCAGCCTGTTAGCTCACCCTGTCAGCGCTGTCTCTAAACATCCACAATCCAACCGCTTTTCACCGCCCTGGGCCAGCTCCCACCATCTGCCTGGACCGGCACAGTTAGGGCACAGTGGCCTCTGCCCTGGTCCCAGGCTCCTGCTGACCGACTCCTCCCCACAGTCTGTCCTGCACTCCCGTCCCCCCACCCCCGCTCCCATTACGGCCACCAGAGGGCGCCTGAGCACCTGAGTCAGGTCCTGTCCCTCTGCCCACCACCCTCCAGGGCTCCCTCGTCACTCGGGGTAAAAGCCCAAGTCTTCCCCGGAGGACCACAGACCCTGCATGCCCTGCCCTGCCCCGCCCTCCCCTTCCTTCCCCTCATCACTCACTGCAGCCCCATGGGCCTCCCTCAGTACATCGTGTTTATCTGCTCTGTTTATCGTCAGCCTCCCCCACCGGGGTGTGAGGTGGGAACCGTGCCCAAGCGCAGGGCAGAGTTGGGTACTCAGGACGCTCTCGGTTGGAAGTTGATGAGCTAAGGGCAGTCTCTTGCCCAGGGTCTTGCTGGGGATGAGCGACTGAGCCAGGGTTTGAACCCAGGCTACGGGGCTCAGGACCCTACACCAGACCCTGGTGTTTCCCTTGTGTTTCTGTGGGGGGCAGGGGGGACCCGCCCTGACTGTGCCTCCACCCCGCCCCCCAGGCCTGAACGTGCACAGCATGCTCAAGCACCAGACCCTGGTCCTGACCCTGCCGACCGTCGCCTTGCTGGAGGAGAAGCTGCTCTGGCACGACTCGCGCTACACGCCCCTCTACCCCTTCCGCCTGCCCTACCGCGACTTCCCCTGAACCCCACGCTGCACCCCCCAGGGCCCATCGGCCACCCTCCTCCTTGCTCGCTGTCCATGCGGTGCGCCTGCTCCGAGCTAGGCCGAGCCCCTGGTGGGCTTGGGAGCCTCCCGCTCACCCTGCAAGGGCGGCCAGAACCCCTCATCCCGGTGGGAAGCTGAGGCCACTCGCAGAGCAGCCAAGCAGGCGTCACTACCGGGAAGGGGCCGCTGACAGGAGCTTGGGGCAGCTTCTGCCCCAAGTCTCTTTTGTGTAAGATAAATTTTACTTTCTAATCAAAGAGGAGAAACACAACAACAGCTCATTGCCATTTTGTGAATAATTCCATTTGGCGAGTTAGGCTCTCTCCCCGGTGCGGGGCACAGCTGGGTACCCGGCTGCCTCAAGGCACTGTTTATAGAAATGACCCACCATCAACTTTTCAGCCTCGGAGCACGCAGAGAACCAGCCGTCGCTAGGAACCCACTCGTGGTGTCTCCCAATCCCAAGCACTCTCACCAAGCGCTTGCATCCCTGACGGGGCTTGTGGTCCCATTTATTATGGTCCTTCAGTCCAAGTGTGGACCTGATTCCCCACGTGGGTACAGTGTGGAAACCTGAGCTTTCATCACAGTGATTTCCCCTAAGCACAGAGTCAGTATCAACGTGGTCAGTAAATGAGTGAATAAACATTTTTTAAAAACACCAAACCGGTATCCTGATCCTTGAGTCTGCTGGTGTTATTTGCCCCAAGTTGTTACTAATTGTCACAATACAGACTATAAAGTAACGTGGTCAGTTTCTTTAAAGTCAGCCAGGGGCTTCCTTGCTGGTTCAGTGGTTAGGAATCTGGCAGCCAATGCAGGGGACACAGGTTTGAGCCCTGGTCCGGGAAGATCCCACACGCCACGGAGCAACAAAGCCCATGCGCCACGGCTACTGAGCCCATGTGCCACTACTGAAGCCTGCGTGCCTAGAGCCCGTGCTCCGCAACAAGAGAAGCCACTGCAACGAGAAGCCCGCGCACCGCAACGAAGAGTAGCCCCCGCTCACCGCAACTAGAGAAAGCCCGCGGGCAGCAACGAAGACCAAACGCAGCCAAAAATAAATAAAATTTATTTTTAAAATCTTAAAAAATAAAAGTATGAATGCAAAAAAAAAAAAAAAAAAGCCAGAACTGCCATTTGGTATGCAGGCCCAACCAGGCAGCCACAGTGACCCATCGACTGGGCTGCTCCTCGCTGAAAACATCTCTGGAATGTCCTGGGAGTCCCTTCAGAGCTTACAACACGTTCTTTGAAAGTCCTCTATGAACATAAATTGTGATCCTTAAAGCATCAGATTTGACTGAGTAAAAAAGAAAAAGCTAGGACTTCCCTGGTGGTCCAGTGGGTAAGACTCTGCACTCCCAATGCAGGGGACCCGGGTTCAATCCCTGGTCGGGGAACTAGGTCCCGCATGCCGCGGTGAAGATCCTGCGTGCGGCAACTAAGACCCACCCAGCGCAGCATAAATAATTAATTAATTAAAAGAAGAAAAAGCTATTTGGAACCAGTAGTAAAAAGGGGGTGCAGGGACTTCCCTGGTGGCTCAGTGGTTAAGAACCCACCTGCCAATGCAGAAGACATGGGTTCGAGCCCTGGTCCGGGAAGATCCCACATGCCGCGGAGCAACTAAGCCCGTGCACCACAACTACTGAGCCTGCGCTCTAGAGCCCATGAGCTACAACTACTGAAGCCCGCGCGCCTAGAGCGCGTGCTCTGCAACAAGAGAAGCCACCATAATGAGAAGTCCATGCACCGCAACGAAGAGTAGCCCCCGCTCGCCACAACTAGAGAAAGCCCGCACGCAGCAACGAAGACCCAATGCAGCCTAAATAAATAAATTTATTTTTTTAAAAAAGGGGTGCAGAGGCTGGGTGGGAAATGCTGGGCTAAACCCAAACCATTACCTACCTCTCCCTGTGCCTCTCACCAGCCCCGCAGGGACACTGAGGCCCCAAGTAAGACCCATCTGTTGTCCTGACAGTGACCAGCCTAGTCGTAGCTATGCATAATCAGGCTCAGTTGTCCACACTGCAGCCGTCAGGAAATAGGGTGAAGGAAGAGGTCAGAACCTGTTGCTGACACTGGGATCCCTCTGCCAGATCAAGGATGGAAAAAGACATAAGAAAAAAATGATCCGGGGTCTAGAATGTGCTAATAATCAGGGCATAGTATGTGTATTAGTTTCCTAGGCCACCTTAACAAAGTACCACAGACTAGGGCTTCAACTACAGAAGAGTACTGTCTCATGGTTCTTGGAACCAGAAGACCAAGATCAAGATGTCATTCCTTCTGAGGCTGTGAGGCAGGCTCTGTCCCATCCCTCTCCCCGAGATTCTGGTGGTTTGCTGGCATCCTTGGTATTTCTTGGCTTGATACGTCACCCTGATCTCTGTCCTCATCTTCAAATGGCATTGTCCCTGTGTGTGTGTGTGTGTGTGTGTGTGTGTGTGTGTGTGTGTGTCTGTGTTCAAATTTCCCCTTTTTATAAGAGCAACAGTCATGTTGGGTGAGGGCCCACCCCAATGACCTCACCTGAATTTGATCATCTGCACAGACCCTATTTCTAAATAAGATCACAATCTGGGGGTTAGCACTTTTTTTTTTACCCTGGGGAAGAGAGGTAGTTGAACCCATGACAGGGTGTAAGGGGAAGGAAGGAAAAAGATTGGCCATGAGGACTGTGGAAGTTGGCACATGTGGCTTCATCACATGTCCTCTTTGCTGATGTCTATTTTGAAATTCTGTATAATTTTTTTTTTTTTTTGAGAAAGACAGAGATGGGTGACGACATTTTTTCAGGGGAGCTGTTGCTACCGGCACATCCATCCCTGTTCGGGGAAATAAGATCCCACATGCTGCGCGACACGGCCAAAACAAACAAAAAAGCCCTATCACACCCTCCTGGGACATGGGTTAACTCAGAGTCTAGAGAGGGAGGAAGGTGACTTCACAGCCTCTGAAAAATATCCCTGAAGGCAGGACACCAAAGACTCAGCCTGACCCTGGCTTAAGAAAGCTCAAGTGTGTCAACGGGGCTGGGATCTGACCCCCAGGAGATCCAGGGGGCAAGAGGTAGGCGGTTCTCATGGTGGAGTCAGGGTGTCTGCTTCTTGGTGGTAAGCATGGAGGCCCACCAGGAGAGATGAGAGGGTAGGACCAGACCCCAAGGGCTGAGGGAAGAGCCACAACCCATATCAAAGATGCCTCCATGCCAGTGAAGGGGTCTCCAGGAAGAGGAGGCCTCAAAGAGCCCCCCCAGAACACTTTAACACACTGCTGGGGTACCCAAAAGGGGCAAAGCCACCAGCCAAGGAGGAAATGCCCTGTCCCTTCCTCCTTGCACCTGGGCAGGAGGGACCCACAGGCTGGTGAGAGGAGGTGAGGGGACAGAAAGAGGGTCAACAGCAGGGGGACCAGGCCCTTCTTCTCTACCAAGGCTTCCAGCCTGGAGAAGCCTGACCTGGGGCTCCCATCCAACACCAAGTCCCAAGATTTAAACGTGATGCTGATCAGGGCCTGAGTCCGGGGCAGGATTCTCAGCCAGAGGCAAGGCAGAGTCCACCACAGAATAAACTTTCAAAGAGTGAAAGGAGAAGGTAAAGTTATGTTTTGATCAACATCCAAACGTCATGCATTTTTGCTTTACACCCTGGGGCTCTGATGAGGAACTGTGATGCTAGAATGAACTAACCTGTGGGAACAGAGGAGGAAGTCTGTATGTCTGCCTAGGAAGTTTGAGGGGGGATTCTCAGAGCTGGGTCCTATGGAAACAGACAACTTGTAACTCCTGTTATCTGTTCTCCCTGCACACGAATGGTCTTACTGAAATCTCGGGACTTCCCTGGTGAGGCAGTGGATAAGACTCTGCCCTCCCAGTGCAGGGGGCCTGGGTTCGATCTGTGGTCGGGGAACTAGATCCCACATGCATGCCACAACTAAGAGTTCACATGCCATAACTAAGGAGCCTGCGAGTCACAACTAAGGAGCCCACCTGATGCAACTAAGAACTGGTGCAACCAAAGTAAGTAAATAATGTTAAAAAAAAGAAGAAAAATCTTAGACCCACCCTTTGAGGGATGCATTACCATCCCTTTCTACAGCTGAAGCCATCTAGGTACCACCAGGGGAAGTGGCTTGCTCAAGGTCACAGCTGGTGGCAGGTGCACTTTGGCCACATCCCCTTGGTACTTGCTGGTCCATGCACACCCCCAGTTGCCTTTGCTGCAGGATTGTGCTTGACTTGTCCACTGGACAGATCAGAAGGACTGGGGAGCCACAATGAGATACCACTTTCCACACATTAGGATGGCAATCACCATAATAATAAAACAAAATAAATATTGGCAAGGATGTGGAGAAATTGGAAACCTGGAACCTTTGTACATTGCTGGTGGGAATGTATTGATAAAATGGTGCAGCTGGGCTTCCCTGGTGGCGCAATGGTTGAGAGTCCGCCTGCCGATGCAGGGGACATGGGTTCGTGCCCCGGTCTGGGAAGATCCCACATGCCGCGGAGCGGCTGGGCCCGTGAGCCATGGCTGCTGGGCCTGTGCGTCTGGAGCCTGTGCTCCACAACGGGAGAGGCCACAACAGTGAGAGGCCCATGTACTGCAAAAAAAAAAAAAAAAAAAAGGTGCAGCTGCCATGGAAAACAGTCTGACAATTCCTCAAAAAGTTGAACATGGAATTACCATGGGACTCAACAACTCCACTCCAAGGTATACACCCAAAAGAAATGAGAGCATGTTCATACAACAACTTGTACCTGAATGCTCATGGCAGCATTATTCATAAGAGCCAAAATGTGGAAACAACCCAAATGTCTATCCATTGATGAATGGATAAACAAACTGATATAGCCTTACAATGGAATATTACTCAGACTATGGCCTGAACAGTATGGCAGTTCCTCAGAAAATTAAAAATAGAACTACCTATAACATTATAAATCAACTATATTTCAACAAAAAATTTTTAAAAACAAAAAATAAAAATAGAACTACCATATGATCCAGGAATTCCACTTCTGGGTATTTATCTGAAGGAAACAAAGTTGTTCTCTTGAAAAGACATCTGGGAATTCCCTGGCGGTCCAGTGGTTAGGACTTGGCACTTTCACTGCAGGGGCCAGGTTCAATCCCTGGTTGGGGAACTAAGATCCCACAAGCTGTGTGGGGAAAAAAAAAAAAAAAGAAAGAAAAAAAAGATATCTGGACCTTGTGCTCCTAGCCCTGTTACAACCTGGTAGATGAAATCCTCTGGTAACCTTTTGTAAAAGCAGTAGGAAGGGAATCCTGGGCTGGAGGAACAGCATGTGCAGAATGTTCAGAGAATAAGAGAAGTTCATTCATTCAACACATATGTATTGACCATCTGCCTATAATGACCAGACATTGATTCAGTTGCTGGGGCTGAGAGGGTCCCTGGCGTTCTGGAGCTCACGCAAATGGAGGTGACAAAAGTCAATCAAAAGAATTTCAGCAAGTGAATGAAGTTTCAGTAATGAAACCATTAGAGCGAGTGACAGGGAATGTTTAGGGTGTGGCCCAGGATGGAAGGAGTCAGGGAGTCAGGGAGCATACGGGAAAGCTTTTAGGAAGAGGCTCAGGACACAAGAAAGCGCTGGCCATATCAGGGACAAGCAGAAGAGCATTCCAGGTCAAGGGAACTGCAAGGTGGTCACGCCAGACCTCAGAATGAGGGGCGAGCAGGCATGATGCCATGGAGTGGGGTTTGGCTACTTCTGCCCTGGGTCCACAGCCTCTGGTCTGCAGTGGGGCCATTCCCTGACCTTTCTGAGACTGCCTGGCACCCTGGAGGAAGCCCTGCCCTTCCTGGTGGCTGCAGCAAAGGGATGGGGAACATCTGCTTCCCTTTCTTTCAAGAAAGCACAAAGGGAACGTAGACTAGGGGGTGCGTGCTTCTTCCGCTAAACTGCCCCCTATTATCACCCCATTCTCATCTCAGGAAATGGCCCTCCACCCTCCTAGGACCTCAGATCAGGACCAAGGAGTTGACCTTGACTCTGCCTGCCCCCACATCCAGCAAACACAGTTGGACCTGCTGCCAAAATAAATGCCAAATTGGACCGTATCTCCCCAGTGCCATTGCCCACTCCAGGCTCCATCGTTGCTCCCCTGCACTGGAGCAGTCACCTCCTCTCCAGTCTCCTGGCTTCCTTCTACCCTGTCCTCCCCACCACCTGACTCTAGCTCCTGCTGTCTTAGGAGGGTGCCTGTAAAGGCCTGAGTCAGGGCGTGTCCCTGCTCTGCTCAGAACCCTCCATGGCTCCCACCTCACTGAGAGGAAAGGCCGAAGTCCTCCCCAGGCCATGCTCTACCCCATTCCCTCCCTGCCCTCCTCTTCCTCCAATTCCCTCCCTCCCTTACTGCATTTCAGCAACACTAGCCTCCTGGCTGTTCCTTAAGGCAGTTCCTTCCTACCTCAGGGCCTTGGCACATTCAGTGCTCTCTGCTTGGTACATTCCTTCCCTGATATTGTCAGGACTCTCTGCTCTTTGCTCAAATGTCACCTTCTCAGTCTTTCCCAGAATACTCTATTTAAAGGTTTATTAACCTTCACATTTCCTACTCCCTTCCCTGCTTTACTTTCTCTTAGCACTAATCACAAGCTATGTCTCCATATATCTTATTTTTGTTTCTGTCGTCCGGACTAAGACGATCTCTGCATGATGGTAGGGATTTTGGTCTATTCTGTTCATTGCTGCGTCCCCAGCACCTGGAACAGTGCCTGGCACACAGCAGGCTCTCAATCAACGCTGCGTAGCAAGTGTTGAGAGACAGAAGGAAGCAGCACGATTTTACCGCTGTAAGGGGGACCAGAGCCGCGCGGGGGAGCTCGCCGCCCGCGCACTTGGGACAGAGGCCAAAGTAAGTAGTGATCTGAACCTGGTAAAAATCCTCCGGAAAATGACCCCCCAGCGGAGGATTTTCCCAGACCCTCCCAGGGACGTCCCCGGCCCCCGCTCTGCGCCTCTGCCCAGTCCGTTTGGGGCGGGAATTCAACACCCTCCACCCTCCAAGAAGATCCCCGTGGAAATTCCTTAGGAACAATCAGGGCGGAGCGAGGGACTCTTTTCTAGCTGGCGAGTAATTCGCAGCCCCTTCCCCGGAAGGAAGGGGTCGAGCGTCCTTGAAGCCCCCTTCCTTCCCCGTCCGCTGCGCGACCTCCTTGGCCCTTCTGAGGTCTCCCTGGCGACGCGGCGCGCGCGCCACAACAGGAAGCCTTAGGCGGCGGGGTTGCGCGCTCGGAGACTCCAGGATCCCCAGCCTTGACGTGGTGGATGCCGAGTCTTGGGCGGTCACACGCGCAGGCGTGGCTTGGGGGGAGGCGGTGGCGTGGGACGGCCTATAGACGCGGCGCGGGACCTCACAATGTCCCCAAAACACCCTAATGGAACAAGCCGGGGCAAACACCCGCACAGATTTAGTGCTGGCGCCCGGCGTTCGAGTTCCGGGAGCTGCGAGCAGAGGACAGGGGTTTGAGCGCCCCCTCTCCCCTCCCCATTCCGGGGCCTGGGAGCTGCCTCAGTTTCCCTGCAGAAGGCAAGCATTCGAGCGCCCCCTCTCTCCTTCCCCGTCAAGGTCTGCGGCCTCAGTTTCCCCGCGGAGCCTGGGGACTGCAACGGAGGGGCTCGGCACGTCAGGACCGCGCGGCTTCCTTCCTTTTTCTGGAAGCTGTAAAGACGCCCCCGCGCTGGAGGCCGAAAGGGGAAGCGAGGCCGCGGGGGAGTGGGAGCGCCCGTCGGTGCGGGACGCGGAGCCCCGGACGTGATGCGCCTTACGTCCTCTCCCCCAGGGTTCACAGGCGCCTGAAAGTGCCTGGGCTTTCTGCGGCCGCTTCTCAGGAAATCTCGGTGTCAGCTGGGCGGGGACATGCCCCTTTGGGGAGGGGCACCCTTGATCGAGAGCGTCCCAGGAGGATTCCTGGGGCCCCACCGAAACGAGGGACCGTCCACTCGGTTAAAGAGGCCTGCTTGCGCTGGGGAGTCAGACTTGAGTTCGAATGACCTCGCAGCTTGGAGCCTCAGTTTACCCCTCTGTGGAATGGACACAATAACAGTCCCTACCGTCCAGGGTGGTTGGCAGTATCCAATAAAGCACTGTGTAAACGCAGAATCAAGGGTAACCGAGCGCGGGGACGGGACCCCTAGCGCCGGGAGCAGTCTCCGGGTTGTTTTCTGGCCGCTGCCGCCAGGCAGCCCTCACTACTTCAATTCGGAAATTCCGGTGCGAGAGCAGCCAGCGAGAGGGGACAACCCTGCTCGGCCCCGGCACCCTCTCAATCCGGAAATGCCAGAGCCCTCGTTCCGGAGAGGAAAGCGCGAGGTTTCCGGGAAAGCAGCACCGCCCCCTCGGCCCCCCTTGGCTGGCCGCTATAAAAGGACCCACAAGGTCCTCAGCTCCACAGTCCGCGCCCACGCCTCTGCACCACCTCGTCCGCCCTGCCTCCTCCTGCGATGGTTCCGGGCGCTGCCCATCCCGCGCTGCTTGCGTTCCTGGCCCTGCTCGGGGCTCTGCTCCCAGGTGAGTCAGGGGTGGGGGGGCTGCCGTCGGGCTAGCTCTTGGGATCTGGGCTGCGCCCTGGGAGCGGTAGGAGGACCGGCTCCCCACCGGCTGGGGACACTGGTACTTAGGTAGCTGTTTATGGGAAGTTGGGGCTAGAGCCATCGATTGAAAGTCAACAACCATGGGTTCAAATCCAGACCCTACATCATGGCTTGCTGTGTGCCTTCGGACTATGGGCTGCCCCTCGCAGAGGAGCTTCAGTTTTTCAGCTGTAAAATGGAGAAGTTAATAGCGTTCACCTCGCAGTGGTTGTGTCCTGGCCCCAGGAGGTGGTCAGACCGTGTAGAGATGTGGCCCCGTGCCAAGCTTAGGTAGACTGGGACCCACCCCCCACCCCCCCACACACACAGACATTCTGTTCCTCATCCCGTGCCCTTGGGGGAAGTCCAGGACTCTGCTCAGGGGAATTCCAGGGCTGACTTGCCAAGGGAGCGGAGGCTAAGGAATGGGATGCCCCAGCAGCCCTTCACCAACTCCAGCTAGGAGGGAGGGGACAAGAGGGACAGTTGGTCTCAAATGGTGGTCAGTGTCGGGAAGCAGGAGAGTGAAAAATTCAGGAGCAGACCACACCGCGGTTACCAGCTCAATGAAGCGTTCTAATCCGGACTCTAATCTGGACTCTACCACTTTCTAGCTGAGTGACCTCCCTTCAGGTCTCACCATTTCCCTCTGTGAAATGGAAGCGACCCCAGAATCACCCTTGAGAATTCATGGAGCTGCTGTTTCCACACGCCTCCATCCCAGATGGAGTAGACCCAGAGCTGAAGGCAGAGATCTTTGGCGGGTGCGGGGGTGGGTGGCTTTCAGATGGGTGGGCTCAGACAGACTTTGTTTTTTAGCTTTGGATACACCACAGTCTGCGGGAGCTAATCCCAACAAGCCCCCTCCTTCTCACCTGCAGCCACTCGCTACCTGCCCTGTGCTAGGAGTTACTTGCTTCAGCAGGGGGTTGGAGTGACTATATTCACCCACTTTACAGATGGGGAAAGTGAGGTCCTGAGAGGGGAAACCAGTTGTCCAAGTGGGTAAGGAACCAGCCTGACTGGAACCCCTTCATCCCCGGAGGACTGACTCCCTCCACCTGACCTCTTGGGGGGGGGAAAGAACACTGACTTCATGCCCCTCTTTTGCTAAAATCCTCCATGGCTGCCCATTGTCCCGCAATGAAGAACACTTCCTTGGCATGGCTTAACACTGCTTGCCTGATCTTCCTGACCTCATTTCCCCCCAACTCATCCCTGTGACTCTGCTCCCGCCACCCTGCCTCAGGACCTTTGCACTTGCTGCTCCTTTTGCCTGGAACTCATTTCCCTTTTCTCTAGATGGCCAGCCCCTGCTCATCATCCAGATCTCTGCTCACACATTACCCTGTCACCAAGGCACTGTCTGTTCTATCATCCCATTTTGTTTTTGCCAAAGCTCTTGTCAGCATCAGTTATTAATTATGTTGTGTGCTCATGAATTTTTCTGTCTCCCACACTGAAAGCAGAGTTTTGTCTTGTTCAAGGCTGTGTCCCCAGCACCCAGAACAGGCTGGATGCAGTAATGTTGATGAGCCTGATTTGTCATGCCTGACCCCTCCACATCTTTTGGTTCCAGGGCCTGGAGGTGCCCAAACATCAGTGCAGCCTCCAAACGCCATCATACCCCGAGGAGGCTCCATAATGGTGAACTGCAGTACCTCCTGTGACCAACACACATTCTTGGGCCTAGAGACTCAGCTGGCCAAGAGGGAAGTAGACCATGGGAACAACTGGAAGATTTTTGAACTGAGTGACGTGCAAAACGACAGCGTACCAATATGCTACTCAAGCTGTTCCGATAACCAGTCATTAGCTTCAATGGACCTCACCGTATACTGTGAGTGGCTGGGCCCAGGGGCTGGACTAGGCAGACTGGGTTGGGGAGGTGGACAGGGGAGTCCCCAGCAGGTTGGAACAGCCTCTGTTACTTGGGGGTGGGGGCGGCAGGGTCTCACTGAAGGACAAGGGGGCCCATCTTCAGAAAGTCTCATTGTCATCTAGAGCCCTTCCGTGAACTTCCTTGGGGGTGACTTCCAAGTATGGACTCAGTCCTCAAAATGTCACATGCGTGGGTCCTTGGACACAGAAGACTCACTCCTGGGAACTGGGCCTATAGGTGTCCCCACCCACCAGGGTACTGAGGGAATGTGGGGTTATTCACTGTGGCTTGAGCTGAAAGGGCAAAAGTGTGCAAGGCACTCAAATGTAGAGGGCTTGGGAGAGAAACTGTGGTTCAGTCATCCCATGGAATAGTATGCAACCGTGTAAAAGAATGAGACAGCCGCTCTGAGATGTATTGTCAAATTCAAAAGTAAGGTATGTCCAGAATGAGTGGCATGCTACCCACAGTGTTAGGGAGCCATGGGCGCGGGGTTAGGGAGGCTGTGTTCCTGCATTAAAGAGCCCTGAAAGGAAATACAACAAATGACAATATTAGCTGGCCGCGAGGAGAGAAGGTGCAGGGCTCCGGGAGAGTGCAGGGGGCGAGTTTTCTCCATGTGCCTTTTTTTTTACTTTGGGCATTTTGAAGTGTGACAGTGAGTTGGCCTGACTGTAAGCAATAAATAGGTAAATGAAATTCAAATGAAAACAAAACAAAATAAAAAAGGAAGAAAGAAAGAGAACTGGCCAACTGGCCTTGGGATCAGACAGCCTTGGGTTCTAGGCCCAGCATGGGCCTCAGTAACTGGGTGACTCTGATGTGGGGAGGGGGGAGGGGGGAATACGTGGCTTCCTGGTTGATTTTCACACGAGACCTCCTTGGAAGGTTCTAATGATGCAGTGAGGCCTGGAGGACATTCCGCCTTCACAGTGCCTGCGTAAAAGAAGCTTTGGGGCAAACATCAGCTTTGTTTCTGATTTGGAGGATGTCTGAGCAGCTGCTGGCCAAGTGAGGGAAGTCCCCAGACATTCCCGGTGGCCTCTGAAAACCCCCAGAAAACCTCTTCACAGGACCTTCTGCATCTCACCCTGAGAGTTGAAAGCCCAATCTTCCAGGTTTGAGTCCTGGCCCTGATATATTTTTCCCTCTTTGGGTGCCAGACTTTGCCTTAGTTTTCACCTCTGTGAATTGGAACAGACGGCTGCACACAGTAGCAAGGGGTCACCTAGGAGAGACTCTAGCTTGGTCCTGCCCCACTGCCAGTGTGAAGATGAGGGAGCATCCCTGGGTGGCTGAGCTTTCTCTAGAAAGAGTTGTAATTCCTGCAGGAAGTCACCCCTAACTGGGCCTTGAAGGATGCGTAGGAGTTGGTAAAGACAGGCATTCTAGACAGAGGGAATAGCCTGGGCAAAGATTTGGAGTGCGGAAACATGCTGACCTGGGGTTGGGGAGGCAAGAGGGATTGAATATCAACAGATCGGTGTGGCTGGAGCTGAGTTTGGCAGGACCTTGAATGCCAGGCCAAGGAGCTGAGACTTTCTTCTTAGGGTGACAGGGAGCCATGGAGGGTGTGTGAGCAGGCCAGGGATCCAGAGCAGAGGGCTGACCTTACAGGAAGCCAGAGAGCAGCTGCCCGTGGAGCCAGTCCAGGTCGTGCATGTTGAGGGCAGTTTCGCATACAAGAAGGGAGGGGCAGACAAATATTTGAAAGATGGAGTGACCAGGACTTAGTGAGGGACTAAAGATGGGGAGTCAAGGAGAGGTATGGGCAGAACAGACCTCCTTCCCCAGTCTGGCCTTCAGGGCAAGGATCTGGGCTCCAAGATGTGAGTTCCATTTGGAGGCTGTGGTTTGAGGGGGCCGTCAGCTTTGCAAGTTGGAGTTTGCAACAGATGGTCAGAGGTAAGAGTTGGATGTCTGAGGGTTTTCTCAATCTTTTTTATTTTTTTAACAGCTTTTAGCATACACTGCAATGAAGTTTGGAGCATTTATAGTGTTGTACAGCCACAGTCTAGTTTAAGAACATATCTCTCACCTTAAAAAGTAACCACACAAAAAAATTTTTCAGATGTGGAAAACACAATATATTGGCTTCAAAATTTTTAAAAAGGCAAAATTAAAATGAATAAACATTTAATCAAAAGTCAAAAAAAGTAACCTCATGCCCATTTACAGTCACTCTCAACTTCTGAAGTGGATTAATAATAGTCCTAATAATAATAATAACGATAATAATAGTCCTACCTTCATTAGCCCCAGGTTACAGCTTAGAAAACTGAGGCGTTTCTGTAGCCCCGAGGGCTGGGACTGTTCCAGTGTGCAAAGTCACTCCCCCACAGGCCAGAGCAAAGAACCAGCAAAGCTAGGAATCAACTTCAGGCTCCTGACATTTTAACATCACTGCTTTTTTTTTCCCTTAGGTTGGAAAAGGAAAGGTTGCTTTATTCAGGAGGCTGGCAACCTGGGGAGAAGGTGGACTCATGTCCAGAAATCAACTCCCAACATCACTACTGTTTAAGTGACATTTCAGGGCCTCTTGAGAAGGGACTAAAAGTGGGAGGCTTCAAGACCCTTCCCTAGGGAGCCTGGGGTGGGGGGGCGGTGAGTCTCAGGCTAAGCCACAGCTCACCGGGGCTCTGCTGGCAATTTCCACTGGCGATCCAGGCTTGGAATTCTGTTACCTCATGCAGAATGGAGACCCTGTCAACCAAGCCCGCTTGTGGTGTTTTCAGGGGATATTCAGGGTTTCGTTTTGAGGGTCTGTGGGTTGTTCTTAGATTTTTAACATTTCAGGGGATGACACGGTTCATTCGGGAACCCTTAAAAGCAAGCTCCTGAAAGGCCTCGAATTGGTGTGGGTGACTCAACCTTATTCTTTCTACAAACATAGAGTGCCTAAGGGACTTCCCTGGTGGTCCAGTGGTTAAGACTCTGCGCTTCCACTGCCAAGGGCGTGGGTTCGATCCCTGGTTGGGGAGCTAAGATCCCGCAAGCCGCAGGACGTGGCCAAAAAAAAAAAAAAAATAGAGTGCTTATCGGGTGTCAAGGATAAAATAGGGAACAAAACAGACAAAGATCCCTGCCCTCCTGGGCTGACATTCCATGGCAGGAATAGTGGAAAAGCAAATTAACTGAGTAGATGATCTTGTACCTCAGAGGTGAGGGATGCTATGGAGAAAAATGCTAAGGCCAAAAAGAGGAGAATGAAGAACAGGAGTCTTTTTACAACAACATCTAGAGACTGGACAGCTTAAATGGACTGTATTCATTTGCCAGGACTCCTGGCAATAGACTTCGAAATTCTTTCCCACTTTTCACTCTCAGATGCTTCAGTGAATAAAAATTATTTTGCCTCCTTCACAACCACCTGGGGACTTCTCACTGGGTTATCCTGAAGCTCTTAACATTCCTCTCTAGCTTAGGTGGTTTGGGGTGTGTTCTGGGAAGAGGGTGGTGAGACTTCCTGAGCAGGTGTAGCCAGGGCGCCAACGTTCCTGTGGGCAGGCGGCCAGCCAGTTCAAACTACACTCCCCTCCCCTCCAGGGTTCCCGGAACGCGTGGAGCTGGCCCCCCTGCCCCGCTGGCAGCCCGTGGGCGAGCACCTCATCCTGCGCTGCATGGTGTCTGGTGGGGCCCCCCGGGACCACCTCACCGTGGTGCTGCTTCGTGAGGAGAAGGAGCTGGGCCGGCAGCCAGCGGGAAATGGGGAGCCTGCCGAGGTCACGGTCACGGTGCTGGTGAGCAAAGATGACCATGACACCAGTTTCTCTTGCCGCACGGAGCTGGACCTGCGGTCCCAAGGGCTGGGACTGTTCCAGAACAGCTCGGCTCCCAGGAAGCTCCGAACCTTTGGTGAGGCACTGGGGAGACAGAGAGGATGGGATGACAGGGATTTCCTGATTGGGGTGCAGGGTCTCTGGGAAGGAGAGGCCCCTGGCCGTGGGGGCATTGAGAAGTTGGCAACCTTGATTGCAAAGGCTTCTGGGAAGAGCATCTTCTTGGCCACTGAGGTGGAGTGTTCTGGGATGCGGTGCCTGGACTGCAGGATCCTCTGAGAAGGCTGTGACCCAGGGCAAGTGGTACATGTGTCCTGGGACAAGGGTGACCCAGGCCACAGTTTCCCGGGAAGAGGGTGTTCCAGGTGGGGGAATGAAAATGCCCCAGGAAAGGGCTTCAGGATGTCTGTCTCCTCTCTGTTTACACCCACTGTCTCTCGCCAGTCCTACCAACGACCGACCCGCACCTTGCTACCCACTCAGTACTGGAAGTGGGCACACGATGCCTGGTGAGCTGCACCCTGGGTGGACTGTTCCCAGTCTCGGAGGCGGAGGTCCACCTGGCGCTGGGGAACACGAGGCTGCAAACCACAATCACGTACAATGATGACTCACTCTCGGCCAAAGCCTCGGTCGAGGGAAAGGTGGAGGAAGAAGGCGTCCAGTACTTGACGTGTGTGGTGAATCTGGGAGGACAGAGCCGGAGGTCTCGGGAGAACGTGACCATCTATAGTAAGTAGAAACCCAGGTGGGGCTTCTGAAGGGGTGGGGCTAATGCCAGGGGCGGGGCTCACTGTGCACCCCACCTGCAGGCTTCCCGGCTCCCAACCTGACCCTGAGCCAGCCCGAGGTCTCGGAATGGACTACGGTGAACGTGGAGTGTGAGGCTCAGGCTGGAGCTGTGGTGACGCTGAACGGGGCCCCAGCCAGGCCTCCGGGCCCGAGGGCCCAATTGCAGCTGAATGCCAGCGCCGAGGACAACGGGCGCAGCTTCTTCTGCTCTGCTGCCCTGGCGGTGGCTGAGCAGGTGGTACACAAGAACCAGACCCGGAAGCTCCATGTCCTGTGTGAGTGGGGCTGCTAGACAATGATCCCTTACCTCCAAGGCCCAACCCCTAAGACCCCAAGAACTCCTGCCTCCACCAAGGCCCACTCCCACCCCCACCCTGGTGAGCCCCTTCCCCAGATTCCTACCTAAGTCTTCTTACCTAGACCTAGATGGTGAGTGATATCCTGGTCCCCGACCCCATCCCTCATCTTGCTGTGTTTCTTCAGATGGCCCCCGACTAAACGAGAGGGATTGCCTGGGAAACTGGACATGGCAGGAAGGCTCCCAGCAGACCCTGAGGTGCCAGGCCTGGGGGAACCCAATCCCCAAGCTGAACTGTAGCCGGAAAGAGGATGGGGCTTTGCTACCCATTGGGGACCTGAGGCCCGTCAAGCGGGAGGTGGCAGGCACCTACCAGTGTCGGGCCACCAGCACTCGCGGTGAGGTTACCCGTGAAGTTTGCATCAATGTGATCTGTAAGTGCTGGAGTTCAGGGCTGGGCAGGGCAGGGGCAGTGAGGGCAGCTCAACCCTCACTGCCCCCTGTGTCCTCCCCACAGACCACCAGGATAACATGGCCATCATCATTCCGGTGGCATCTGTGATCATCTTGGGCGCTGTGGGCATAGCCGCTTACATCTATAACTGCCAGAGGAAGATACAGAAATATGAGCTACAGAAGGCCCGGAAGGCCCAGGAAGAGGCTGCCATGAAACTGAACACACCAGCCACGCCGTCCTGAGCCTACCCCCTCCGGACAGGACCTCCTCAGCCCCCAAACTGTGACAAGCAGGGCTGCATCAAACAATGGTGGACATATGCCATTCAGCTATACCCACCTTCCCAGGGTGCCAGAGGACAGGAGAGAGGCCTCAGTCAGGATACAGACAGCATCTGGGGTCATGGCCCCTGCACACTTATAACCCCCAGGCCTCACCCCTGATGTGGAGCCACAGGACTGAGACAAAAGAAGGGGCCAAGGCTCAGGGCATGAATGTGAGGGATGTCAAAGTCTGACCTGGCCGGAGGGCGTATGATGGAGACCCTGACCTCCAGCATGGGGACACCCAACTGGGAAACATTGAAACTCACCCCCTACTGCGTGTGCTGAGGCCTTACAGTCCTGAGAGAGAAGTGGCCCTGCACAGACACATGCAGCACTGAAACAAAAATCCCCACACGTCCTCTGACAGAAGGCAGCTCCAGCATTGCTGTCCACAGACTGTTCCCAACTCTCGATGATGACATATTTATTCATTTGTTCTCTTACTAGCTATTTATTGAGTGCCTTTTATGTGGGCTAGAATGGTAAACAAGAAGAACATTGATTCCCGCCCTCAGGGAGCTCTCAGTCTAATCTCATTCAGGGTCGCCAGCTACAGTTGTACTGACTGTGCACTGCACAAGAGTGCCTGGCAAAAAGATTAAGTGGGGCTAGAATTTCCCACTCCACTGGCCAAGCTGCTTTCTCCCAGAAAGGGATTAGTAACGGTGACAAGGTATAGCTGGTGACATGCCCAGAGATGACCCACTGAGCCCTTACACCCCAGCACTGGCACTGACCTCTGATAATCCACCTCTCCACCTATACCCATGTCTGCTAGTGCTCACAGTGACACTTGGTGGCATGCCTAAACGTGGGTGTTCACTCCCTGATAGCTAAACCATGGAGTCCCATGAAACTGTGCCCAACCCCTGTGTGTCCCTGCCTTGTCCTACCTGTTTCCATCTCAGTGGGACCATGCAAGAACAGAACAGTCTGCAGCTCCAAATTCCTGCAGTGATGAGGGTCCGGCAGGCAGTGGGGAGGAGAGGCCTGGGAGAACCCCCTCCCAACTGCGGAAGCCTCTCCCTTGTGCTAATAAAGCTATTTCATCCTTCCAGCCTTGTGTGAGTTGAGGGGAGGTGTCATGTCCAGCTAGAGCCTTTTCTAGCCTGTCCTCCCACTTCCTGCCCCAAGAGAAGGCTGCCAGTTCAAGGCCCAGCCCTCAGGCTCTAATCCAAATCTGGGGTTTATTAGGGCCTTTTGAGCCTTTAGTGAAAATTAAAGTTCCCTCTCCAGAAAAACATGATGACATTTGGTTTACAATGGGGTGGAGAATCCCATTCTTAAGCTGTGGAAGTGGGGTGTATACCGCAGGGCTCCGGGGGCCCCCCCGGAGCATCTGTCTCTCTCTCCCCGGGGTGGGGCTGAAGAGGCGGTGCTGCGGGCCTCCTTATCTCCAGAGCCAGCCTTGGCTCCCTGGCGCGGGGCCCCTCAGTCCGGGCTTTTTGCCATGGGGTCTCTGCTCCTCCTCTTGTTGCTGCTTTTGCTGTCGCCCTCCTACCCGCGAGGCGGGAGCGCGCGGAGGCGCCGGGGTGCGCGGACGCAAGGCCCGGGAGGCCCCTCTCCCGCGCCCCCGGAGACCTCAGCACCCTTCTGGGTGCGCATAAGCCCCGAGTTCAAGGCCGTGCCGCCGGGGGGCTCAGTGTGGCTCAACTGCAGCAGCAGCTGCCCCCTACCGGAGGGTTCCAGCCTCCGCACCGAGCTGCGGCGAGGCGACACGCTCAGTGGGCCCGGTTGGGTATCCTACCAGCTGCTGGATGTGAGGGCCTGGAGCTCCGATGTGCACTGCTTCGTCACCTGCGCGGGAGAAACGCGGGGGACCACCGCCAGGATTACCGCCTACAGTGAGGGACAGGGGCTCAGGCCTGGCTGGGGTGAGGGGAGGAGGACGGAGCGGGGGTAACTGACAGTCGCGCCAGGGGGAGCCCTCGGACCTTGCCCAGCGGCCCCCTCTTGCTTTAGAACAGCCACACAGCGTGATCCTGGAGCCTCCGGTCTTACTGGGCAGTGAGTACACTCTGCGCTGCCATGTGACGCACGTGTTCCCCGTGGGCTTCCTGGTGGTGATTCTGAGGCGCAGTGGCCGGGTCATCTACTCCGAGAGCCTGGAGCGCTTCACCGGCCGGGATCTGGCCAACGTGACGCTGACTTACGCGTTACGCGCCAGGCCCAGTGACTTCGGGCAGCCCGTTACCTGCCACGCCCGCCTCAATCTCGATGGCCTAGTGGTCCTCAGTAGCTCGGCACCCATGACGCTGCCAGTCCTCGGTAAGGCACCCTTATAACGCTGGGAAGAGTGGGGAAGGGTTATGTGGGCCAAGCCAGAGCATGTCCATGCAGGTTGTCACCCCTCCAAGGGCTCTGTTCCTAATTCTCCCCTCTTGTCTCCAGCTTGGAGCCCTGCGTCCAAAGCCTTGGCCTCCACCTCCATCGCAGCCCTTGTGGGGATCCTTCTTGTAGTGGGGGCCCTCTGCCTGAGAAAGTACCTCTCGATGAAGTCTCGGGCATAGAGGCAGTGGTCCATGCTGGCTGAGCTGGAGGAAAAAGGAATCTGGAACATTTGGGGGAAGCTTGCCTGGATCAATAAAGCCTTCCTCAGCCAGCTTCTGCCCCTGGGCATAAAGGTCCCCCATTAGTGCACCTCCTCTGACTGAAGTGGTCTTCTTTTTTGGCCTTGCCTCTAGCATTTTCTCCAAATTCCTGTCTCCCTGAGGGCACCTGAGGTTTTTCACTCTGGGCTCCCATACCGGAGCCCCATTCCCTCTGCATTCCCAGCCGATGTAGTAAAAACTTCTCTCGCAGGCATTATCAGTGCGGTGCAGAGGGGCAAGGCATGGGCCCAGGGGGGCTTTAGGCTGTGGGAAGGCTGGTTCATGGTATGGCTTCTCCTGATTGGCTCCAGCGCTGCCACGTAGCAGCTCTGATTGGATGTTAAGTTTCCTACCCCCGCCCCCCCGCCCTTTAGACCCTGCATTTTCCTGGAGGGCAGGGGTGGGGAGAGAACTAATCCCCATAGTTCACCATTAGCTCTGGGAGTGAGAGCACAGGTGGGCTGGGTCAAATGTACTTTGTGAGGGACGTGGATACGCAGAAAAGATACCCATGTGTTGACTGCGGGGAAGGAGCAACCAGATGGTGGGGTGGGGGGCGTGGTGGTGTATGTCACAGATTCGCATCCTGGAAACGTCCTGATAGTCACCGGGCCTGGTGAGCAAATGGAGGGTGTCCAAACCTGGAACCCAGATGCGGGGTCAAAAGTATCACAGTTGGTCTCTTGATCTCGCGTGGACGCAGAATCGGGGCCTGCAGTGGATGCCTGGCAAGGCCCGCGTGGTCCAGGGCCCCGCCCGCCGAGCAGAAAGCGGATTCAGAAGTGCTCTTTGGCAGCTCCTGCTCACACAAGTCGCGTAGACACGTGCCCGCTGCACTCTGGGTAAATACAGACCCAGAGCCGAGCCGACCCTAATTTAGACGCCCGAGAACGCTGCGCGCAAGCACACGTGTTCCCAACTCGCTGTCACTTTCGTGCCCGCCCCTTCTGTCGCGTGCGGGGGCGGAGCCAGAGAAAGACTAGAGGCGTAGCTGTAACCCTCAGTTCCCAGGGGTTAAAAGGGGAAGGATCAGTGAGGGAGGCATCCCCACATCCTCCCCTAGAGCCTTCTCATCCCCAGCCTGCGCGTCTCAAATCTCTCCTAGCCCCCAACCCATCTCCGCTCCAAGGGGGGGCTGGTGGGAGGGGCTAAATGTGGAGGCGGAGCTCGGAGTCCAGCTCATTATCATAGCATCTAAGCAAGGGGTGGGGTGGGGGTTTGAGAAGGGCAACCCTGCATCCCCACCACCTCAGCGTCTCCGCCGGGGACGACGCTGGAGTGCGCAGCCGCCCCCAGAAGGCTCCGGGCAATGGGGCCGGCCTCCATGTAGACCCTGGGGGTCGCTCGCTCCTGCCAGCACGCCTTCATCAAGGCCGGTAGCCTGGTGCACGCTCGCCTTCCCGTCCTCCCCGCGCCGCCTCTGCTGCCGCCCCCTCCTTGGAAACCAAGTTACCAACGTTAAACCAATCCCCAAGCGCAACTCAGCCTCCTCCACACCCCACCCGCCGCGCCGCGCAGTCCTCTAGCCCAGCTCAGCGCTCGCGCTCCCCTCGCCTCCTGCGCTTCCCCCGCGGCGGCGATGCCAGGACCCTCGCCAGGGCTGCACCGGGCGCTGCTCGGCCTCTGGGCTGCCCTGGGCCTGGGGCTCTTCGGTCTCTCAGGTAAGACCCGGTCCGGCTCAGGATGGACAGGGCGGGGTCGTAGTTTCTGGACCTGAGAAGTGGCCACAAGCCCCTCCCCGCTCCTCCCTCGCCTCGCTCCCAGGCTTCTGACCCCACCTTGAGCCCAGGGCCTTCTTCTCTATCCCTCTTTCCCCCCAACACACACTGGAGACCAAGCTTCCGGACTCCTCGCTCACTCAGGTCTCTACCCTACCTTCTTCGAGATCCTGGGTGCTCTTCTGCACCCAGCCTCGAGCTCTGGAGACTCCATTATCTCCTCTGTCCCCTCCCGGGGTACCTCCTCACGCTCTGTTATGCACCATGGTCCACGGACTGGCATCTTCACCACTCGAAATCCACGAAGACCCAATCTCACCAACTGCCGTGACTCCGAGGCGCTGTTCCCGCTCCACCCGGAGCCCTGGCAACAGAGTCCATCGGCTGTTCCCGCGGTTCCTTTCATGAGTCCAGCCCCGCGTCCTCTTTCCGTACTCTTCACCCGGGTTTGGATTCCTCCCTTAGCCTTGCTTGACTCAGCCTCATCTCTCTTTTGCCCTCGCTTCAACCAGTCTCCCCCTCTCCTGCCGAGAACCGTGAGAACCAGTCCGCTTCCCTTCCCCCACCCGGGGTCCCCTCTTCCCAGCATTGCTGTGTGCGTTGAAAACCCCATGTTTCCTCTCATCTCCCCCTCCCCCCCATTCTTCCCCGTCACTCCATCCGCACCTTGGAGAGAAGGGCTCTCCGTTGCAATGTACCAGAGACACCCTCGAGGTCTGGACCGTGGGAGCGCGCTTGTAAACCTGAGACCTGGGCAGGACTTGGGACTCCTGGCTGTGGCCTCTGCTCATTCCCTGGGAATCCTGGGTCTGCATAGGGGCTCTTAGATCCCAGGGAGGTGGCTCCCAGGCTGAGCTCGCGTTTCTCCGGACAGTGGTCGCGCAAGAGCCTTTCTGGGCGGACCTACAGCCCCGCGTGGCGCTCGTGGAGCGCGGGGGATCGCTGTGGCTGAATTGCAGCACCAACTGCCCACGGCCCGAGCGCGGTGGCCTGGAGACCTCGCTGCGCCGGAATGGGACCCAGAGGGGTTTGCGTTGGCTGGCGCGGCAGTTGGTGGACATCCGAGAGCCGGAGACCCAGCCCGTCTGCTTCTTCCGCTGCGCGCGACGCACACTGCAGGCGCGTGGGCTCATTCGCACTTTTCGTGAGTTCTCAGAGGCCAAGCTACTTTCCCCCCCTTCCAGGCCCCGCCCCCTGGGTCATGGGGTCCTCTCCTACAGGCCCCACCCTCTGGATCAGCACGCCCTCCCCCTCTTGGCCCCTGGGTTCCAAGCCACGTCGTGCTGAGCCCTGGCATTTCCAACAGCCGTGGTTCCCCGTTGCAGAACGGCCGGATCGTGTAGAACTGGTGCCGCTGCCTGCCTGGCAGCCAGTGGGCGAGAACTTCACCCTGAGCTGTAGGGTCCCCGGCGCTGGGCCTCGTGGGAGTCTCACATTGACCCTGTTGCGGGGCGCCCAGGAGCTGATCCGCCGCAGCTTCTCCGGGGAGCCACCCCGAGCGCGGGGTGCGGTGCTCACAGCCACGGTACTGGCTCGGAGGGAGGACTATGGGGCCAATTTCTCGTGCCGTGCGGAGCTGGACCTTCGGCCGCATGGCCTGGGGCTGTTTGAAAACAGCTCAGCCCCCAGAGAGCTCCGAACCTTCGGTGAGTGGGTGTGAGAAGGGGACCAAGGGGGGTCGGGCCGATGTTTAAGAGGCTTGGAGGCAGAGAAATCTGAATTCTAATTCTTACTCTAACACTCACCAGCTGAAAGTTATTTTCCCCTCTGTGCCTTGAGGATAATACCATAATAGAGTGCCTGTAAAGTGCTTAGAACATATTGAGCGTTCAATACATAAGTTCAAGCTCTGTTCTTCTACTCCCAGCTCTGCCTCCGGAACCCCCTCGCCTCGCTGCCCCCCGGCTCTTGGAAGTGGGCTCAGAAGGACCTGTAAGCTGCGCCATGGACGGGCTGTTTCCAGCCTCGGAGGCTGAGGTCTACCTGGCGCTGGGGGACCAGAGGCTGAGTCCCGATGTCACCCTCGAGGGGGACGCCCTCATGGCCACTGCCACAGCTACAGCTAGCGCAGAGCAGGAGGGCGCCAGGCAGCTGGTCTGCAACGTGACCCTGGGGGGCGAGAGTCGAGAGACCCAAGAGAACGTGACTGTCTACAGTAAGAGCGAGTGAAGTGGGGCTTCGGCGGCTCGGGGGTGGAGCCAGAGGAAGGTGAAGGCGGGGCAAATAGTGGGTGGGGCCCCTGGTATCGGAATAGGCGTGGCCCGAGAGTCCCGAAGGGGCGGGGCAGATGGAAGACTCAGTAGTAGCTGGAGAGGCGGAGTCTGAGCTGCCCAAAGGGGAAGCTCGCAAACCCGACGAGGATCCCTAGAGATGTGGCCTGACCACCTCAAGGGGGCGGGGTGAGAAGGGAGAGGAGCCTGAACAGCCCGAGGGGCAGGGCACGGTACCCACGGTTTGGCTGAAGTGGGGAAGGTTCGGGCTGATAAGGGGCAGCCTTGAACCGCAGGAGGGGCATGGTCAGTGGTCTCCCGGCCAATGCCCCGCCCCCAGGCTTCCCGGAACCCCTCCTGACCCTGAGCGAGCCCAACGCCCCCGAGGGGAAGATGGTGACAGTAACCTGCGCAGCCGGGGCCCGAGCCCTAGTCACACTAGACGGAATTCCAGCCGCGGTCCCGGGACAGCCTGCCCAGCTCCAGCTAAACGCCACCGAGAACGACGACGGGCGTGGCTTCTTCTGCGATGCCACCCTCGAAGTTGACGGGGAGACCCTGAGCAAGAACGAGAGCGCCGAGCTGCGCGTCCTATGTGAGTTGGCCTTTAACCTCTCGCCTACCTCCGCCTGCCTGGTCTCTGGCCGTGTCATGGAAGTGGAGGATTTCCCCACGGTCCACGTCTAGCCTCTTGTATCCCATGCCCCTGCCCGCAGACGCCCCCCGGCTGGATGATTCGGACTGTCCCAGGAGCTGGACGTGGCCGGAGGGACCAGAGCAGACGCTGCGCTGCGAGGCCCGTGGAAACCCAGAGCCCTCGGTGCACTGTGTGCGGCCCGACGGCGGGGCGGTGCTGGCCCTGGGCCTGCTGGGTCCGGTCACTCGCGCGCTCGCTGGAACTTACCACTGCACCGCGACCAACGTCCAGGGCCAGGCGGTCAAGGACGTGACTCTGACGGTGGAGTGTGAGTGGAGGTGCATAGGGCGCACCTCTGTCTGGTTCTCAGGGTCAAGGGGTGGCCTGACTACAGAGGAAGGTGGAAACAGGGTCTGAGGCGTGCCTTTGAGCAGGATTTTGAGAAAGGCAAGAGGCTGGTGAGCCGGATTGGGGGAAGATCTTAGAGAAGGATGGAGGGGAAGGGGTGGACATGTCCACAGGGGCCTGGGGCCTGGGGCCTGGCGTTTGAGCTGAGTCTTGGAAACGTCGGTGCTCCAAACTGGCTAACAATTTTTAAGCTAAAGACTGGGGAGGGTCCTGTGGGCACTTTGTAGGAATCAGGAAAAAAGCACACTTCAGGGCTCAGGAAGTCCCAAAACAGTGCACGGCTTGACTGGAGAGAAACTCCTTTGCTTTGGTGTCCCTTTGCAGAGCGTAGCCTACCCGCCTGGGATGGGAAAAAGGGTCTAGGGATATTAGACCAGTCCCTAAACCCCAAAACTCAACAACACTCTCCTCTCTAGACGCACCAGCGCTGGACAGTGTGGGCTGCCCTGAACGCATTACCTGGCTGGAAGGAACAGAGGCCTCCCTGAGCTGTGTGGCCCATGGGGTCCCGCCACCCAACGTGAACTGTGTGCGCTCTGGGGAAGCCAGGGTCGTCGAGGGCCTACTGCGTGTGGTCCGGGAGCACGCGGGCACCTACCGCTGCGAAGCCACTAATGCTCGAGGGTCTGCAGCCAAAAATGTAGCTGTCACAGTGGAATGTGAGTGGGGACAACACAGGGCAAGATGGGGTACGTCAGAATAACCCTGTCCTGACTTCCAGTCCCTCTGCCCCCCAGATGGCCCCAGTTTTGAGGAGGTGAGCTGCCCTAGCAATTGGACATGGGTGGAAGGATCTGGGCGACTGTTTTCCTGTGAGGTGGATGGGAAGCCAGAGCCAAGCGTGGAGTGCGTTGGCTCCGGAGGCACCAGTGAGGGGGTGCTGCTGCCGCTGGCACCCCCAGACCCTGGTCCCAGAGCCCCTCAAATCCCTAGAGAACTGGCACCCGGAACCTACATCTGCAACGCCACCAATCAGCACGGTTCCATGGTCAAGATGGTCACCGTGAGCGCTGAGTGTGAGCGAGGCCCAGGCGGGCGGGGAGTAGGGGGTGTTCCAGGTCCCGGCTTCTCCCTGAACAACGAGCCCCCCCGCCCCCACCCCATGGCTGTTTTGCAGCGCCACCGCAAATGGATGAATCTACCTGCCCAAGTCACCAGACGTGGCTGGAAGGTGCCGACGCTGCTGCGCTGGCCTGCTCCGCCCGGGGTCGCCCCTCCCCACAAGTGCATTGCTCCCGGGAGGGCGCGCCCCGGCCGCAGCGGCTGCGCGTGTCCCGACAGGATGCAGGCATCTACCGCTGCCTGGCCACCAACGCGCACGGCACTGACGCCCGGATCGTCACCGTGGGCGTGGAATGTGAGTTGCGGGCAGCACCAGATAGAGGGCATCCGGTCTCTAGAACAGCGACTAAAAGAGGTGGGATTCCCCGGGGGAGTTCAAGGGCACCTCCCCAGTCCCATTTCTGGGGACAAGGAATCCTGGCCTTAACGTGAAATGTTAAGGGTAATGAAAACTCTAGGGAACAAGAGCTCGAGCCCGCCCCCGCCCCCTCAAGTTCTGGGTCTGAAGGGCCCTGGCGTGGGTCCCCACCTCCTTCCATTCAGTGAAGCAGGGCTCAGGATTTTAGTCCCGACAGCAGTCCAGTTGTAGTGGGAGGGGGCCCTGAAGCGAGGCAGGATCTTCGCCTGCTCATCTCAGGAGGGGCGGTCTCAGAAGGGGGCGCTCGGTCAGCGGCTGGCCCCTTCAACCTCCTGTCCCCTGTAGACCGCCCCGTCGTGGCCGAGCTGGCTGCCTCGCCTCCAGGAGGCGTGCGGCCAGGCGGGAACTTCACGCTGACCTGCCGAGCCGAGGCTTGGCCCCCAGCCCAGATCAGCTGGCGTGCGCCCCCGGGGGCGCTCAATATCGGTCTGTCAAGCAACAACAGCACGCTGAGCGTGGCGGGCGCTATGGGCAGCCACGGCGGCGAGTATGAGTGCGCAGCCACCAACGCGCATGGGCGCCACACCCGGCGCATCACCGTGCGCGTGGCTGGTAAGTAGCAGCTGGGTGGGGGGGGCCTGGGCGAGGGATCTACAGGGGGCTGCGACCTGCGCCTTGGGACTCTTGAACCCGTCCCTGCCTCCCTCTCAGTCCCCACAGATGAGACAGAAGTGAGCCAGGGTGGAAATTAGGGGCGCCCTGGTGGGTGGGGCTTTGATGGCGCAGTGGGGGTGGCAAGTGGAAGGAGAGGGAGCTGACTGGAGCCCAAGGGAAGGGAACCTTCGGGTCTGTGAGGAGGGACTTAACTTGGGGTGGGTTCTGCGTGGTGAAGGCTTGATCCAATTCACCTTCCAGCGTGCGGCTGTGGAGAAGGGGGTCTGGAGAGGGACAGAGGCAGAGGATAGTGGTGGGGGCCCAGCAGGATCCTGCTGCTGCTTCGCGTATCTCTGGGGCCGGGGTCTTTCTGGGGTGGATGAATGACTGGGTTCCCCCTGCCCCACCATCCTTTTGAGGGTGGGGAGAGTTGCTTGACTTCCTGGGTATCTCTGGGGCTAGGGTCTTAAATCCTCCCTGTGATGGGGTGGCCCATAAAATGGGTCTAGGGTCTCACCCGAGCTGGGGGTGGCCTTACTGGGGTCTCTCCTTTCCTCCAAGTCTGGGTTCCCTGGGGCTCCCTGCCAGGCGCGTGAGAACTGACCTCATGCCTGTGGGGAGGGGCAGAAGTGGCCCGGGCTTGGCGTGTTGGACGGGTGGGGGGAGCTCGACCACCTTCTTTGAGCGTCTGCACCCCGCAGGTCCGTGGCTATGGGTCGCTGTGAGCGGCGCGGCTGGGGGCGCGGCGCTGCTGGCCGCGGGGGCCGGCCTGGCCTTCTACGTGCAGTCCACCGCCTGCAAGAAGGGCGAATATAATGTGCAGGAGGCCGAGAGCTCGGGTGAGGCCGTGTGTCTCAACGGCGCGGGTGCCGGCGCCAGTGGGGGCGGGGGCGCCGAAGGTGCAACTGAAGCTTCGGGCACCGCAGAGGCGCCGGCGGGGGGCGAGGTCTTTGCCATCCAGCTGACGTCAGCGTGAGCCCGCTCCCCTCTCCCCGCGGGCCGGGGGACGCCCCCCAGACTCACACGGGGGCTTATTTATTGTTTTATTGTTTTATTTATTTATTTATTTTATTCTATTCAATTCCAGGGGCGTCACCCCCCATTTTCTAACCCCCTTACCCAATAAAGTTTTTAT
The DNA here is from genome assembly GCF_949752795.1 of Hyperoodon ampullatus. Classification (NCBI taxonomy): domain Eukaryota; kingdom Metazoa; phylum Chordata; class Mammalia; order Artiodactyla; family Ziphiidae; genus Hyperoodon; species Hyperoodon ampullatus. The sequence continues at coordinate 32,257,698 of NC_136917.1, forward strand.
AAAGGACTTCGGCTCCATCTGTTTCAGTCTGCGATGCAGAAGCAACGCAGGGCTCGTATCCCAACCCTGTGGGTTATTTATTCAAAAAACCCTTTTTGCTTTTGAGGGCCTACTATGTGTCAGGCACGGTCCAGGCCGCCATTTCGCGATGTGACCGGGAGTTTGCGCTCTCCGTGACCTGTTTTGTGCTCTCCCTGGACCCTTGGGCGGGGGTGGGGACCTGGCTCCTTCCTCCCTCTCTAATGCTTATCTCTTCCGCCCAGCGCTGCCCTCTAATCCGGCTAATGTTGGGGGTGGGAGCTGGGTGCTTCCCCCAGGCCTGCTTCCAGGAGGAGCTGAGGCTGCCTTCCCTGGATGGGTGGAGGCCCTTTCCCAGGGGTCTGGGCATCGCCCCAGCCCTGAGGCCTTGCAGGGATGGGTAAACGAAGCTGCAGCTCCGAGTGTCAGCCGCTGCGTTGCCCTTCCTATTACAGGGTGCACCCCTGCCCCACCCTCAAGGCCTCCTCCATCCTGTGTCCATCCGCGGGGCCTCAGTTTACCCGCAAGCTGCCTTTCGACTTAGCCCATCACGATTCAGAAGAGACACATAGGGTATCAGCCGCATCCCCGCCCCCTGCCCACCACCAGTCATCCCCCTCACCCCCCACAGCAGAAGGAGAGAACAGCTGGGCCTCCTCCACCCCCCGTTTCCTCCTCCCTCAAAAGCAGGAACACAGAGCTGCCAGAAGGAAGCGGGCCTGGACTGCTCCAGCTCCACCGGCTGCCCCCCACAAACATTTCGGGAGCAAAAGTGAGAGCAGGAAACTGGGGCACTAGAGGCTAAGCCAGTGCCGGGTGCCAGGTACAAAAGGCCACAAGGCCCAAACGTGGTGCAGCCCCCGCTGTCCAGCCCCCATCACCTCTCTCCTTGCCCACCGCATCCTTGAGGTTCCGTGAATCCCAAAGTCCCGCCTGCCACAGGGCCTTTGCTCTTGCCGTTACCTCTGCCCCAGGTGTCCTCACTTCAAATAGTCCCATAGCTAGTTCCTTTTTTTTTTTTCTGGCCGCACTGCCAGCATGTGGGATCTTAGTTCCCTGACCAGGGATCGGAACCCGTGCCCCCTGCAGTGGAAGCGCGGATTCCTAACCCCTGGACCGCCAGGGAATTCCCAGCTAGTTCCTTATTGTCAGGTCTCTACACAAAGGTCACACCTGCTCAGAGAGGCTTTCCCTGAGAACATGGTAGCAGCCCAACTCCTCACCTCCTAACATACTTTATTTTCTCTGTAGCATGATCACTACTTGACATTCTATTAGATACTTATTGAATATCTGTTTACTGTCACTCTCGAATATTGGCTTTGCTAGGGATCTTTGTTCTATTCATAACTGAGTGCCTCATTGGGACCTGGCACATAGTAGTTGCTCAATAAATGTTGACCACGTCAATAAAAACAGCCAGGGGTTTGTAGACACACAGTCTGAGATCCTCGTGTGCTGTGTCTCTCCCCAAAGAGCTTCTCCATGCTGGGCACTTGTGGTGGTGTGGGGGGGACAGGGCGTATCACGGTCAAGAACAGAGAGGTGGTGACCTTGGACCTCTGAAGTCATGGTCCAGTAGGGGATATGAATGTGAATGAAATAACCCTGGACCAGTACAGAGGTGAAACTTCTGGTAGGTTCTAAGAGAGAGATGAGCAAAGAGCTGAACTAGAGCCTGACGTGGGGTGGGAGGGGGGGTGTCCATTTTAGGCTGGGTGGTCAAGGAAGGGGTCTCTGAAGATGTGGTGTTGGGGCAGAGCCCATCCCCACTCCAGTGATGCAAAGGCAGCAGCTACAGGAGACCTGGGGGAGGGTGTTCTGAGGCCAAGCAAGGGGGGGAACTGAATGTGTCAGGGATCCAAGGGCTGAGGAATCTGGACCCAAGCCTTCCCCACAGGCTCACTCAGGAGAGTCAAAGGGGGTCTCAGAGGGGCTCGCCTTCCCAGGGCCAGTGGACCTGCAGGCCTCACTCACCCCTCACAGCAGGGACCACCCCTGCCCACTCTGCATCTCACCCATCCTTGATGCCCCCCCCCAACAGTGAGTAGTGGTAGCCTCTGTGTCCCAGCAACAGGGGTAGAGCTCAGCGTCTCCCATGTGGCTTTTGGCTTCAGGTTGGGGACACACTTTGGTGGGGTTAGAGGGGGGACACAGTAGGGACTGGTGTGTGGAAGGATGCAGGACGGGGACATTCTGTAGGCAAGGGTGGAGCTGCCAGATGAAGGGCCCACTTGTGTGTGTATCACCATGGGCCAACTTGTGCCACCTATGTGTCTTGCATGTGTGTCTGTATCGTGCATGTGTATGTGTCCTGTGTGTATATCAACTCGTGTGTCTATCGGTGGATGTGCGTCTGTCAATGTCTTGCTGTCTTGTGTGTGGTCTGTGTGTCTCGTGATTGTCGGCACATATGTGTCTGCTGATGCATCTCTGGCTGTGCCGCGAGGCATGTGGGATCTTAGTTCCCTGACCAGGGATTGAACCTGTGCCCCCTGCAGTGGAAGCGCGGAGTCTTAACCACTGGACCCCCGGGGAAGGCCCACTGTGTGTATCTTTCTGAACGTGTGGTCTGTCTCTGCATGTGGTGGCTGTCGCCCTGTATGGGGTGCTGTAATGAATGTGGCTAATTCCCAGGTGGTGCCTGTGTACATGACTGTGTGTGTCCCTCAGAACCCCACTGAGAAAACTCCTCCCCCACATTCCTGGGCCGGGGGCGGGGGGGGCGGGGAGAGGCGGGTGACGGTGCGCAAGGTGGGATCTGGAAGTCACAGGGCCCCTTATCTGAGTAGTTCTGCTCTTTATTTTCACTGCTATTCACAGTATGAGTTTCACAGCCATGAGCATTTCCGGAGGGGGTGAGGTGCTCAGACAAGCCTGGCTGAAGCAGGGGCCAAGGAGGGGGCCAGTGACCCCCTGAGCCAGGAGCTCTGGGGCCTGAGGCCTGGGTCTTCCACCTGGGGTCTCTGAATGGGGAGGGGGCAGAGAGGAGGCAGGCTGGACCCCTCAAGACTCAAGCTCTTTCCCCTAGGAGGCCTTCAGCCCATTCTTCCCCTGGAGAAACTGAGGCAGGACAGGCTCGGCTGGGTGAGGAAGGGCTTACCCTTCCTGAGTTGGGACTGGGTGGGGACCCAGCGACACCCCACATCTGCCACACAACCTCTTGGGCTGGACACTTTTCCTGGGCACCAGCCAGCAGCTGGAGCACCGGGTGCCATATTTCTTGTACCTGGGATGGGGGTGCAAGAAACCAACATTCAGCAGGCAGCAGGGGCCCAGAAATCACCACGAGTGAGCCACGTTCCCCAAGGGGTGGGTGTTTTCTCTTCCCAAAACCCCACACTGGCTAAGCATGGACTGATGTGAGGACCCCACCCCAAATCCCTCCTCCATTTTGAGGACCTGATACCACAGGCATTGCAGAGGGGGGTCCCATCTTCGGCATCTCTCCAGAGCGGGGTCCTCTGGGTCCTACAGGAAGCACAGCGTCGGGGCCCTGAAAGGGAAGAGGCCAAAGGGCAAGGGTCAGAGGCCAAGAGTCCGAGCTCAGGAGGCCTGTGTGGGGTGAGCATTTTGGGGGTAGGTGGGGTCTCTGTGAAGGCCCCACCCAGCTCCGGGCCAGCCCCGGTGTTGCCAGATCTAAGACAGAGGGAAAGCCAAGAAGGGAGACAGATGGCAAAGCTCAGCAGAGGAAGAAGCCGGGGGTGTGGGTGACTCAGCCTGAGTGGAGGGGGATGCTGAGACTCCTCCTGGATGGGTCTAAATAGGGAAGCGGGATGGGGAGAAAGACAAGGAAGAAATGAAACCCCCAAGTATTTATAGCTCTCAAGTCTCCAGGACTCACCCAGAGCCTCGCTGCCGCCTGCGTTGGCCTCTGGGCCTCTGGCAGGGCCTGGCGGGGGACCCTGAGAGCGGGTGCTGCAGGCCAGGCTGGGGAGTAGACAAGGTGTTAGCACCGAGGGTCTGTCTGTATGCTGTACCAGACAGCCCCCAATTGAAGATTTACGATCAGGCAACCCCCAAGGGGAGGCATCTGATGTCTGAAAGGCCTGGCCTTGCACCTCATTAATATCACAGACATAATCATTTGAAAAGACAGTAAGCCTGGGGCCAGGCTGCCAGGTTTGTTTTTGTTTTGTTTTGCTCTTTTTTTTTTTTGGCTGCCACAAGCGGCTTGTGGGAATTTAGTTCCCCGACCATGGATTGAACCCGGGCCCATGGCAGTGAAAGTCCACGTCTTAACCACTGGACCGCCAGGGAATTCCCCAGCCTGCCAGGTTGAAAGCTCAGCTCTCCCACATCCTTGCCGTGTGACCAAGGACAAGAGATCTCATCCTCTGTGCCTCAGTTTCTGCATCTGTAAAGTGTGCCTCACAGGGTTCAGCAAGCCCATACACACCAAGTGCTACCTGTTACCTCTATTACTGTTGTCATGTCTGACAAACGGTAGCTACTATCATTGCTTGGAAAACTAACAGAAGCAGCAGCCCCGGGCATGGTCAGGCCTCTTAAGAGGAGACCCGGGCTCAGACCTGGATGTGACCGGCTCATAGCAGCAGGGACAGGGACTGACACCAGCCTGAGGTCTCGCTCAGAGATGGGGCCATTTGTAAGACAGGGCTGAGGTGGGAGTCCATGACGGCATTCCTGGGAGCACCTGCCCCCGGGCCTCTGCACTGTTACCACTATTACTTGCATAAAGGGTGCCCTTGCCCAGGCCAGCCCCTACCTGTAGGTGGGTATGATCTGTAGGCTGGAATCTGGCTTTATCTGAAACTTCAGGGTCACCCCCTCGAACCGGGGGTCCACTTTCTCGGCGCCCCGCTGGGGGTTCGACTGCTTCCGGGGTCTCCTCTGTGGCTGGGCTGAAGAGGCCGGGGGAGCCACTCGGGGCCACAGGCTGGGGCTCTGCTGGCTGATTGGGGTCAGCATGTTCTTGGCATCCTTGGCCAGAGGTAGGGCTCCCAGAGTCTCCAGGGCCTTCGGCTCCCAGCAGGGCCCTAGGGCCTGGGTGTCCCAGGTGACGGGCTGGGCCAGCCCCTCTGCTGTCTCCTGGGGGAAGTGCAGGGCGGTGACCGAGTCCTGGCGTGCAGGCCAGAAGGACCTGGGGACAAGGGGCAGTGTGGTCACCCCACTCCCTGGGCGGCACCTACATGAGTCTCAGGCACAGGGGGCAAGGAGAACTGTATAGCCTCTGGCCCCCATATGACTCCAAGTATCCCTGGGGACCAGGACCTCTTCCTTGTAAGTACCAGTAACTAACATTTTGACCCCTGAGTAACCCCAGGAACCAGAGGTCATGATCCCTTGACCACTGGGCCAGGTTGGGGGAAGGGCCGCTCCTTAACGCACCTGCCACTGGGTCTGAGGCATCCTGGGGTCCTTGGTGCCTGCTGGGTGGCGAGTTCCGGGGGCGGTTCGGGGTCCAGACAGGGCGGCGCCAGCAGCTCTCGAAGCAGCGTCAAGTCCGGGTCTGGCTCGGCCTCCATTCCCCAGCCCTTACCCACTTCCCAAATCTCGCCCGGCCCCGCCCACGCCAGGCCCACCCGATGAGCCCCACCTGCTTGGGGCGGGGGCGCTTCTGGCCCTGGGTGCAAGGAGCTCCACCTGAGGAGGGCGGGGCCGTGGGATCCGGCGCCTCTGGCCGGCAATATTGGGTACCGGCTTCGAAGCCTCCACCCTCAGGCCAGCCTCCGTCCCTCTCTCCCTTCCGACTCTGCTCAGGTGGCCTGATCACCCCTTGCGGCCAAGAGCAGCCTGGACCCCTCCAAATCAATCCGCGGCTGAGGGGCGGGGCCTTGCCACGCTGATCCTCAGGCTCGCGGACCCTCACTATGAGGCCTCTTTCTCAGTTTCCCGCTGGCTCATCACCATCGTGGGAACGGAAAGCTGGAGGCCTGGAAGTTGCAGTTGTAGACCCCAGGGCCTGTACTCCCACCCGCACCCCCCGGCAAGGACACTCAAGATGCTAGAAGTCTGTGAGACGGTTTTATTATCTCTCCGGTTAGATTCCACCCCTATCCACACCCCCATTCTCAGGGGTTTGGGGGAGGCTGCCCCAACAGGGGCCCTGTCCCCACCAGAGCCTGGACGTGGGATCTCTCTGAAGCGGGGGTTCTGGCCTTCCGGTTGCTTCCGCCATCTTTCCCGGGCCCGTCCCGTGCTCTGGGCGGGGCTGGCAACTTGGCTATTCCTCCAGTCCTGGCCCTGGGGCCGTGAGTGTCTGGGACCATCCAGCTGCCTGTGTCAGTGGGGCTTGGGGACGTGGCCATCCACGTAGAAGTTCCTGGTGATCTTGGGCAGGGTGAATTCAGCCCCTTCCAGCTCAGGTGTCAGCACAATCTGGCAGCCCAGCCGGGAGTTCTCTTGGAGGAGGGGGGCCATGTCCAGCATGTCGTCCTCCCTGGGGCAAAGGGGGGCAGCGATTATTAATGGGTCCGGGGTAGTGGCCAGAAAGGAAGCTCTCCTGCCAGCAGCAGGGAGAAAAGCTGGGGCTGCCCTCTGCTGCTGCCGGGGTGGAACTCTGGACACCCGGAATGCAAAGGCTCAGCAACCAAGCCCTGCAGCTCAGAGCTGGGAGGGGCCACCCTGCTCACCTCTCGTCAGGAGGAGGCAGAAGGTCCAGGTGGTCCTCGCTCACATACACGTGGCAGGTGGAGCACGCCAGGGAGGCTTCACAGGCCCCTGGGGGCAGCAAGTGAGGGAGCATTGGTAAGGGGAGTGGTCAGGCAGGTGCCATTCAGTGAAGGACATAAAGGAGAATCCCCTTGTTTCTTTATTATTATTATTATTATTATTATTTTTGGCCACACCACATGGCTTGGGAATCTTATTTCCCCGACCAGGGATCAAACCCAGGTCCACGGCAGTGAGAGCCAAGTCTAAACCGCTGGATCACCAGGGAATTCCCAAGAATCCCTTCGTTTTACCACTCGACCCTCATTTCTCCCTCCCGGGCCTGCAGGCCCACTGTGGGCACCCTCCACCCTGTCATTGACTTAGCTGGCTGTTCCCGACCTGCACATAGTTTTTGCAAAAGGATGCCCGGGGTTTCCCCCAAACTCTCCAGCAGGCTGAGGACCAGGCTGGATACCTGGAACCGTTAGTGAGCGTGGACCTGACTTCAGTGTAGCTGAGAGGGGACAGGCCAGGCAGGTTTCCTGTAGCCTGTGGGACCTTGCTGCGACCCTGCCACTGTGCTGGGCTTCCCTGCTGCTGCTGAAGGAGGGACCGGCTCACTCAGCATCTAATGCTGCAGCAGGGGAAGGGGTTAGGGAATAAGGGTTGGAAGATGGAGAGTCTGGGATTTCCTGCTTGCCCCTGGACACATTCCCAACCTTCTGATTGATCACTGGGAACTGTGCTCTGGAATAATGTTCCTCCTGGCCTAAAGCCTTCTAAAGGGTTTTTATAGCTAGAATAAAATCCAAACTCCTCCACTCAGTCCTTGAGCTGCTTCCACCCCCGCACTCACCCACTTCAGCCACACCGGCCCCCTCACTCAACTCCTCCATGCCAAGCTCATCCCTACCACAGGACCTCTGCATCTTCCATACTCTTGATCTGGAATGCTCTTCTCTCCACTCTTTCCATGGCTACGTCCTTGTTGTCTTTGGGGACTGAACTGTCCTCCAAGTGCCCCATTTCTTGTCCTTCCCCTGACCCTTGTTATCTCTTTAATAATTTCTGGACAGTATTTATCACAGTGTGAAATTACCATCATAATTTCTGGGTTTACCTGTGCTCTGCCAACCTGTCCTCTTCTCTCTGTACTCAGCACTGAGCCTGGCAGGTTGTAGATGCTCGAGAGATACTTGTTATAAGTGAACGGGACAGAATTCTCTTTTCTCTTCCAGACATGTCGGACAATAAGGGTGGTGCTGCAAGGCAGCCTCCTGAGCCAGCAGACCATCCCTGTGGGCTATGGCGACTAATTTGCCCACCCTTCCAGTCTCTGGGGAAGAAACTGTCTGGGCCTCGAAACTGCCAGTATTTCCCAGGCATCTCTTCCTCAGCCCTCTTTCCCAACTCATTAACGTCCTTACCCCATGAGACAGAGATTGTCTAATGTAATCGTCTCAACTACTCACTGCACACCAACTATATGCCAGGTACTACAAACTACACATGAGATCTGTTTAATCCTCACAGCAACCTGGTGAGATAGGAACTAAATTATCCAATTTTATAGATGAGGCCGAGAGATGCTAAGGACCTTGCTCAGGGTCACACAGTTGGCAACAGCAAAATCTGAACACAGGCCACTTGCCTTGAAAATTCATGTTCTAATCTCTGTCATGAACTGCCAATCACTGGATTCCAGAACAGAACTTGAGGTAGGTTTGCTATGACCCCCACGCCACCCCCCCACATTCCTACAACTCTCCCCGTCTAATGATTAAATCAGCTCCTTCTTACATACACCCAACAGCTAGCTCTGTACACTTTTTAAAAGACTGCTCTTCCCAGTTGCTCATGATATAATTACATGTTTATGCATGGGATTATTGTCCCTATCAGGTTGAAACTGGTGTGAAATGACACGGGCCTTATCTGTTTTTTACATTGCTACCTGGCACACAGTAAGTGTTCAATATTCATAGAAGAGCAGCACAGATTAGTGGCTAAAATAGTCTGGGTTTGCTTGAATCTAGTTTTGCCACTTACCTGAACTTGGACCAGGTCTGCTCAACCTGGGGCTCAGTTTCCTCACCTATAAGATAGGATAATATTCTCCCCTACTGCATAAAGTTTTCATGGAATAGATTCAATCAGTTAATATGTGTTAACAGGCTTAAAGTAATGTCTGCTATTATTGTATTTCCTCTAACAAATACTGATTTAATACCTGTTACATCTAAATACAATGACAGGCAACAGATAAGTGTGAACAAGGCAAACAGGGTTTCTGATCTGATTCTGGGGAGAGATGGCAAAGAAGGAAACAAAACAATGAGAAGTGCTATGCAGAGAATAAAACACACTGAGATGACAGTTATCGGGGCATGGGGACTTTAGTTGGACCGAGGGGGATAAGACTGTCAGGAAGATGACATTTACATCAGGACCTGAAGGATGAGAAGGAGCCAGAAGATCTGGTGGGAAAGCACTTCTGATGGAACGGCAAATGCGAAGGCCTTGAGGCAGGCATGAACTGGGCTGTTTGAAGAAGAGCAAGAAGCCAGTGTGGCTAGAAGAGAGGGAGGAAAAAGGAAGAGAATACAAGCTCCTGGAGGGCAGGAGTTTTAGTAACCTTTAGCAAATGCTCAATAAATAACTGCTGAATGAATGAAGGTTAAAAGGCAGGGAGTGAGACTGTGGTGAGGAGTCTGAAGTTTACCATGTTTGGTGGGAAGCCATGCAGGGTTAAGTAGTGGAGAATCATATCTGACTTATGGTTTTTTTTAAACGAATGAATAAGGGCCTCCCCAGTTCCCTGTGCCCGGCTCCCACCTTCCAGATCCACCCCATGGCGCTGGGCCAGGTAGAGAACATTGTCCCCGACTCTGCCGCTCACCGGAATCCGTTGGCCTGACCGGTCTACGAACACCACGTTCACCCTGGGGACAGATCGGGGTGCAGATGACGAACTGGATGATGGGCACAGGGACCAGGTGGAATCTAGGATTAGGGAGTCGAGTTTGGGGCTCGATGGACAGGGGAATAGGGTGATACAGAAGGGGGACCCAGGGATGAGGCTGTAGGGCAAGGTGGGGACCGGAGAAACCTCGTGAAATTAGTAATAGGGGACCTGGCTCCCACACTCACACGTCCCCGGGCCGCTCGGGGCCGCCAGCTTCTTCCTCCCCCGCCGGGCGCGAGCCTAGAAAACACGGTTGGGTGAGCAGCCATGCCGCGCCCGGCCGGCGTCCAATGGGTTAACGCTGCCCGCCCGAAGCGCCCCAGGTACCTGTCGCCCGGAACTTCTTGGCTATCGCAGGCGCCGCCGCCTCCCAGGACCCCCAAAAGCCCCCGGGTCGGCACCACCAGGCACCCCTGGCAGCCCGCAGCAGGAACCCAGCATTCACGCCTCCCCAGGCCACGGAGGCGGCCATGACAGGCATCATGTGACGCGGAGACTAAGCATGCGCCGTGGCTCACACGAGAGGGAAGGGCCCCTAATTGCCCGAATATAAGCGCTGACATTTTTGCGTGGGGGCGTGCGACAGAGGTGAGTCCAGGAGGAGGCTGCCAGAGTGAGGAGCCGGGCAGGCTCGGCTGCACCAAGACCTGCAGGGCTTTCCCAGACCTCCCACCAGGCCCACTGTTATCCCAAGAACCAGACGGGTCTGCTTTCTTTAAAACCATTTACTTACAAACTTTAATTCAGCAAAGGTCTGTGTGAGAAGACTGGGGAGAGGACATCCCCCCCCCGCCCGGAGTGGATGTGGACCCCCAGAGTCAGGGGAGGGAAGCTGGTGGCCCAGCCGGCCAGGACCAGGGCCCAGGGTCACCTCAGGCTGACATGTCCTGCTGGTGGGCAGGGGCAGAGCTTATTGGCATGTTGTTGAATTTTCTAGCACTGGGCCAAAGGGAGGCCAGCTCCGGGTGATCTGGCCTGGGGATGAAGAGGCGGAGCTATCTTCAACATGGAGGAGACAGCAGAGGCTCAGTGAGATGCACAATGCCTGACAGACAGACAGCAGGGGGACCAATTTAAGCTGGCAGAGAAAGCCCATCCCTGCACCTAAGCCTGAGCAGGAGGACTGGTGGGACTGGTTTGCCAAGACCAAGGCTTTGGCCTTCTGCTGTCCCCACGATGGGGGACCGCGGGTAGAGAGGCCCAATCCCCAGGCCAGAGCCATTTGGTCCTGAGTCAAGCTTCCGGAGCTCAGCATCTGAGAGGCTCTGGCCAGCGGGGCCTGGGGCCTGGAGCCTGGCTTTTAAGGCATCAGAAGGCGAGGGGGCTGTGGTAGGGGGTGGGGGACCCGGACCTGGAGTACAGCTCAGAGAGGGCAGGCAGGGGCAGGAGACAGCCATGCCTGCAGCAGTTGTGAGAAACAGAAAAAAGGGCTGAGCCATTTCAAACCGAAAAGTGTGGAATGGAGGCCCAGACACGCTGGGCCATGAAGGAATCAGAGCTGGGGGGTCGTCCTGGATTGTTTAAAAAATAATAAAAATTAGAAAAGGAAACCAAAGTCAGCTGTCAAAGTTAAAAAAGGGGGACAGTCTCTGATCCTCACGGGAGGTCAGGGAAACCTCCAAGGCACTCGAAAGGCCAAGATACAGAAGCGACGAGGCAGGAGAGAACTCCCAGAGAGACGAACACAGGCGGACACAGGGGTGGGGAGAGAGAGCAGGCCATGGCCTCTCCCTCTTAAGGCTGCAGGGTTTCCACACTGGGAGCAGGCCAGAGGTGCAAAGTGGCTCCCAGACGCCCCTACATTCCTTGGGCTCCTGCTGGTTGGTCAGCAAAGTCTTTCAGAAATATTTCTATTACCGAAAGGAAAAAAAAAAAAAGAAAAATAACACAAGACAAAACACCAGAAAACCCAAAAGCGATTTGGTGCAGGCCCTTGAGCATCTCCAGCACTGGCCCCTTAGAAAATCCTCTTGCGCTTCAGGTAGGAATCTGCGTAGTGGCCTCCAAGGCCCTGGGAGTGCTGGCCCACGTAGCTGCCTTCTGGGCTAGGCTCGGGCGAGGGCAGCAGGTGGGCGAAGCTGCGTTTCTGGCCACCCAGTGGGGTCTGGAGACAGAGGGGAAGGGGTAGCGGGTCAGGGGCCACCCAGGGGCCACCAATCCCCAGCCGAGTGTCCCCACCCCTTGCCCGTACCTTCAGCAAGTGGCTGTGGCCATTGGGCCCAGGGCCGAGGCCCAGGAGCCCTTCTCCAGAGCCCAGTGGGGAGGAGCCGACCACCTGGGAGAAATGGGAGAGATGTGGGATGGGAAAGCAAGCAGCCCCCAGAGCAGAGGCAAGGGTGTCAGGTTCAAATCTTGCTGCTGCCACTTACTAGCTATGAGACTGGGGTCAGATTACTTCATCTCTCTGGGCCTCAGTTTCTTCATCTGTGGATTGAGGCTATACCACCCACACCCTGGGCTGCCGGGGGAGGAAGTGAGAGGCCAAGAAGCCTGGGCAATACTGGGTATAAGACACACAGGCTCAGGGAGAATGGCTTGTTTCAGTTCGGCCCTGAGCAAAACTGACCCCTGCCACCACCCTGGCCTTGGCGCTGAAGGTCACAGGGCCCCGTGCATCCTGGCTGTCCCTGGGGACCTGTGCTCGGTCAGGGAGGCTCCTCACCTTGTTAAGGTGGCTCTGCTTGAGACCAGCCTGCAGGCCGCTGGTGAAGTAGGAAGTGGGTGAGCCCGAATAGAAGTGGGAGAGGGGCCCACCGCCACCTCCGCCACCCCGCTCGCCAAAGCCACTGGGTGGGGGGGACATCTGCAGAGAGGGGGCTGGCTGAGTAAGACGCATCAGTGCAGTATCACCCCTTCTGTCCCCCAAACAACTCTGGGCTTTGGCCAATACGACAGTGGTGTGACAATGCCATCAGAGGGGCCTGCCCTCCCTTCCTCCTCCGGGGAACCCTCCTCCAGGGAACCACATGCATGAGCACAGGGGGGCCTGCTGGAGGATAAGCTCCATGTGGAGCAGATAAATCACTACAGCTGAGGCTCTTCCCCAGCCTACTGACTGCAAAGAACTGCCCACCCACCACCCCACAGAATGGTGAGAAATAATAAAATATTTGCTGTTCTAAGTCACAAAGTGGTGGAATTGCTTGTTATGCAGCAAAAGCTAACTGATACACCCAGGAGGTAGGGTGGACAAGGCAGCTCTTACTTTGTGTCGGCTGGGTCCATGAGGCCCGAGGGTTGGCTCCCGTGGGTGGGAGAAGAGCCGCCGGGGTCCCACATCCTGAATGAAAGTGGGAGAAGCACATTGGGTTGGGGTCTGTAACCAACCTCACCCTTGATTCAATTCCATGGCACAGCTGTCACCGGGGAAGTCAGCCCCCTCCAGGAGAGGGCAAACTCTAGTGTATGAGGGCAAACTCAGCCAGAAGGGTGGGGCAATGAGACAGAATAGGTACCCAGTTCCAGGGGGGTGACTGTACCTGGACCCCAGAGGGCTGTGAGAGTGTGTGGCCCCAGTGGGGCCAGGGGTTTGGAGTTTTCAAGGCAAGCAGGGCATCCAGGTTGTGTGAACTCCTGTGGTTTTTTTATGTTGGCACTGGCATTTATTTCAGTTATTTTTTTAAAAACCCACCGTGGGCCAAACACAACACAGGTGGCCAGCCTGCAACGTCTGGCCTAGAGGAAGTTGGAATCATAGAAGGAGCAGCTCTCCAGGGACAGAGACATGAATCGCAGAGGGGAGGAAGGGGAGAAGGACAGAGAGACAGAGAGGAGGCTGAGCCCTGTCTCTAAGGAGAAGCAGAAGTGTGGCTGCAGGCCTCTCGGGAGAGAAAAACTGACTGACAGGAAGCAGGGTTTGATGATGTGCAGAGACAAACAGACAAGAGACTTAAGGGCAGGGACTGTGTCCAGCACGTTCCCCGCTGTCTCCCTAACGCTTGGCCTGGCACAATCGGTACTAGGGAAATGTCGGTTTGGAGAGTGACTTGCTCCCAAGGGACAAAGGGCCACAGCAGCCGGCCTTTGGGAGGGCTGCCCACAGGGCAGCCAGGTACTTACTGAGGGGTAGTCGAAGCCATAGCTGTCAGGCAGCCCTGGATCGGGGGGCAGGCGGGCGCTGGTGAGGGGGCTGAGCAGGCGAGACTTGAGCTGGAAAGCTTTGCTGCTGCCACCACCTCCAGGGGCTGGGGGGTTAGGCAGGGGGCCCTCAGCTGGGCGGCGGCTTCTCCCAGCGCCTCCCCAGCCCCGGGCCTCCTTACCCGCCAGATTGCTGGCTGGGAGCAGGCTGTGTAGGTTCAGGTAGGGATTCAGGGGGATCCGGAAGTCCTTGGGAGGCTCCCCCAGCAGCGAGACCTGTGGCAGGAGGACCAGGCTCACGAGGGCCCCTGGCAGGGGGACCCTCACAAGGCAGGGGGCTGGAATGGTGCTGGGTGCAGGCGGGGCCTTACCCCAGTGGGCGTTGGCAAAGGCCCACTGTCCTTCTGCAGGCCTCTGAGACCAGTGCCTCGAAGCCCCACAGGAGCAGGGGGTGGAGTGAGTTGGGGTGCTGGGGGACCCAGGCCCATGGGTTCCCGGTCACCCCCAGAGGGGCCAAGCAGTGGCGGCAGCAGGGGTGGTGGCTTCCCTCGCCGGGGCGGCAGCTCCGGGGGCAGGCCCCCTCCTACAGAGAGGAGGTGGGTGTCAGCAGCCCGACCACACAGGCCCCCTCCTCACAGGGCCCTACAGCCTCCGCTTGGACCAGGGCCAGCAGCCGGGGGGCAACTATGTGCTGGACACTGAGCAGGGCCCTCAAAGTGCATCAACTCCCAGATGTTCATGGCTCCCCAGGGAGGTGCGCACCCACGCACTCAACTGACAGGTGAGGACACTGAGACCCAGAGGGCTTAGGTCACTTGCCCAAAGCTGCACAGCTGGGAATTTACCACGCCCAGTGAGGAAAGGGGCCCAGGAAGGGGAAGTGGAGTGGGGCCCACAGAGATGGGGAGGAGCAGGGTCTGCATTACCTGCAGACAGCTCCCCGAGGAGGGGGCTGGCCGGCTGGGCCCCGGGCTGGAGGGTGCCTAGGGGAGAGTCTCCCAGGATCCCGGGTTTCTAGGGACAGAGCACAATCAGCTGGAGACGAGGGCAGTGGGTCACAACGCCCAGCACACCGAGACTCCAGCCCACGGCCAATCACAGACAGACACACAGGGTGTCTCCCAATGTCTGTGATAGCCTGGCCATCACCCACCCAGCCGATAGTGACCGAGGCCTCCTGCATGCCAGGGCCTGCCCGAGGTGCTGGGGAGACCCAGGGAACACGGACCATGCGCAGCGGGTCAGAGCCTGTCACCCACACTGTCAATTACTGTGAAACATCCACACTGTGACAGTCCTCCTTTGGCACCCACCATCTCACACCCAGCCCCCTTGCTGATTATCTCGGAAGCACAGCGTCTTAACACGCACAACACCACATGGACTTCAGGCACACAGCATGTGACAGCCACATATGGATTCAGTCACTCTTAGCCACACAGGGCCCAAGCCCACAACGTTACCTTCTGTCAGTTACCATCAGACACATCTGCACCACTGACTTGGCCCCAGTGAATCAAACCAGACAGGGGAGTGAGTGAGTGAGTGAGTGAGTGAGTGAGTGAGTGTGTGTGTGTGTGTGTGTGTGTGTGTTGAGGGGGCGGGGATGAGGGGCCCCTCTACTCCCCTGTGCGGCCTCAGCTTTGACTGAGTCACTTCCTGAGTCCTGAGCACCTGCGACAGGCCAGGCCCCATAATGGGCCCCAGGGACACAGCCTGATGGTCCGCAACCCCACTGATGGTGAACCACCCGTTGGTGGGTACAAGTGGTGTTGGAAACGGAATGACGAGGGGCTGTGGGATGTGAGTGGGGAGGGAGCCCGTGGCCCACGGCCTGCTGTTACCTTCTGACTCTGGGTCTGCAGGGCGAGCTGCAGCAGCGCTGTGGACAGGGCGGGCCCATTGAGCAGCGGCATGGCCGGGGGTGCCCCCAGGAGGCCTAGGGGGAGACCCAGAAAATGGGAGGCAGGCCCTGGGTGGAACCCCCCATCAATTAAACACAGTCCAGGCCTGTGGAGAGCAGGAAACTGAAGCTGCCAGAGGGTAACTGACAACCAAAGAAAAGGGCCTGGGAGTTGAGTCCCCCCAGGAGGGGACGGTCCCTCCCCCCACCACCCTGCCTCCCTGCAGGCTGCCCTGCTCCCCCTGCAAGGGGCTCAGGGCACCAGCTCCCTCGGGGGAGCATCACTCTCATCCCAGCCCCTGCTCATGGGCTCATGTCACTTGAAGCTCAGGTGGGAATGGTTGCGGGAGGTGCCTGGTTCTGAGAGCGCTTGGCCCCTGCTTGCCTTACCCTGCTTGCCACCCGCGCCACCGTGGAGCAGAGGGTTGAGCAGCAGCTGGAGGGAAGCGGAGGGCCCCAGGTTGTTGAGCAGCTGCAGGATGTTGGGCTCAGGCAGGAGCCCTTTGCCCCGATTGAGTGCCTGCAGAAAGGAATAGAGAAGCAGCTCAGGGCCCTGCCTGGCCACAGAGGGTGCCCGCCCGGTCCCCTGGCCCCCCCATCTCCACCCTCTGGGGCACCCTCCCTCTGGCACGTGCTCACCGTGGCCTGGGCAGCAATGAGCGCAGCCAGCATGCTGCGGCCTGGGGGCCCAGGAGCGCAGAAGGAGACGCGCAGGTGGCTGCCCCCCAGGGCCAGGCCGTCTGCCCGCTGCTGTGCCTCTTCCGCCATCTCCGCCGTCTCGTACTCCAGCACGGCGAAGCCCTTCAGCTGCCCGTCCTGGCCGTACGCCAGCTGGGGGTGGGGGCAGAGGCAGTCATAAGCACCTGGGTGGCAGTGACCACCATCACATGAAGTGACAACGGTGACCAGATGAGGATCCTGATGACAGTGACCCCCAGAGAGAATGGACTCAGGGCCCTGCACTGTCCTGTGCCTGGTTTCAGTGTTAGCTCGTCGAATCTTCTGAATGGCCCCAGGATGCTACATTCTGCCCATTTTTCAGAGGGGGCAACTGAGGCTCAGAGAGGTCAGCATGCCCAAGGTCACACTGGTTGGTGGGAGGGCAGAGACAGGACCCATTCCACACGAGTCAACTCCCCCAGGCCTTGCACCAGTGCCACTTTGGGACTTTGCCTGGGATTCCCGAGTACATGCTGCAGGGCTCAAAGAGGAGGGGCCAGCGGGAGAAGCAGGTTTGGAAGTGCAGCCCTGCCACAAACCTCAGCCCGAGGATGCAGGTGGGGCTGGGAAGGGCACACAGCCTGGTGGTGAGGCAGGTGGCCACCAAGCTCGGGTTTGAGGCTGGTGGTGCTGGGCTGGAGGGTGGAGTCACACAGCCAGTGAGTGGTGGGAACAGGGATGTGGTCACGAGCAGGCCAGAGAGGCCCCTTCACCCCCCTTGATGCAGTCATTTGATACTTTCGGCCCACAGCCCCCTCTCCAGACCCTGGGG
This sequence comes from Hyperoodon ampullatus, assembly GCF_949752795.1. Classification (NCBI taxonomy): domain Eukaryota; kingdom Metazoa; phylum Chordata; class Mammalia; order Artiodactyla; family Ziphiidae; genus Hyperoodon; species Hyperoodon ampullatus. The sequence continues at coordinate 32,274,771 of NC_136917.1, forward strand.
CCAGATATGTTCCAGGATTGAGGCTGTTTGGGAGATGAGAAAGGAGGGTGCCGCACACACCCTGTATTATGTATCAGTCACTCCCAGTGGGTTCTGAGGCGCCCTGGAAATCAAGCTCGTGAATAGCCCAGCAGCAAGATGCAAAGACAAAGGCCACAGACACCCCCACATCAGTTCAACTCAGGCTTTGCTGCCCAGTGAGCCTGCCCAACTCGGAACAAAACTCTTGGTTTTCAGGGTGTTGTAGGTGCTGGAATTGTGGGCCGGGGCTGTCCCAGGGCGAGCAGATACTGTGAGAGCACTCAGCTGGGCCCTGCGCGCCCATGGGCCAGATGCCACAGGCGCTACTTCAGCACACCCACTTTGCAGGTGAAGTAACTGAGGCTCAGAGAGGGGCAGTCCCTTGCCCAGGCCACAGAGCTGGAGCTGGGATCAGACAAGGCCAGGCAGAAGCCCTCAACAGGACTGGGCACCTTGGCGTGGCAATGGCTGTCCTGAGAACCAGTGCTGTTCCTCTTGGGTCCAGAATGTCGCATGGATGACTGCAGTGTGGTTTGGAGCAATGCACTGCCCGCCAGTAGGACATAGCACAGAGTTCATAAAATGGAATATGGCGCAGCTACAGGAGAAATGAGAAAGCTCTCATTTCTGAACATGGAAAGACGCCCAAGATAAAGTCAAACCAATGCAGGCATGGCAATATTTGAGTCAAGAAAAGGGGAATGCAGGAACATATATACGTATCCATTTGAAATGCGTAATAAAATCTCACTGGAAGGACACACACAAACTGCCCTGAGAAGGGGCTGTAGGAAAAGACCCTGAGGAGCCAGGAGGGAGTCTTCACCGCAGGGCCCTTGTGGACATGCTAAATTTCGAAATGGGCCTGGACTGCCCATTCATAAAAACGAATCAAGTTGAAAAGGCTTTTTATAACACCCCAGGGTCTTGGGACACCTGCTTTATACACATCCATAGCATTCAAACATTTTAAAGCAACTTCGCAATAAAATGAAGCAATTAAGATACATAGGGACTTCCCTGTGGTCCAACAGTTGCGGCTCCGTGCTTCCTCTCCAGGGGGCACAGATTTGATCCCTGGTCAGGGAACTAGGATCCCACATGCCGCACGGCAGTAAATACATAAATAAAAATTATATATACATATAAAAAAAGATATATCAATTGGGCTGTGGATAACTGGCAAAGTGAACTGGACTGGGTCGCTGTGGGCTTTCCTTCACGATCTCCTCTTGATTATGTCAAAAATAAAACACCCCCCACATGGGCAGCAAACTCCCATCGTGGGAGGCAGGGGCACCCAGTTGAGAGCAGGGGCCCCAGGGTCAGCTGCCTGATCTTGGCTCCCAGCCCACCGCTTACTGGCAGGCCAGCCTGCGGAGGCCACTGCACGTGCCCGCCCGTCCATGGCCCTCAGTTTCCTCATCTGTAAGATGGGCCCAGCCACTAGACCCACCTGGCAAGGTAGCGGTGGGGATTCAACAGTGTGCTCAGCAGGGGCGGGGAGGCTGTGGGCATGGGCCCAGCGCCCACTCTGAGTACCCAGGAAGAGCAGGCTCGGGCCTTCAGCCCACCTCTAGAGAGCACTTCACCTTCGCCTCTGGCCAGGCCCGGCACCAAGGCCTGGATGTACTTCTTCTCACAGTCACGCTCGTCTCATCAGACAAATAGAGAAAGGGGTCAAAGAGCAACCAAGGCCACAAGGCTCCTAAATAGGGGGACCGAGGCTCACACTTCAACCTGCCTGACTCCCAAGCCCAACCTCCATTCAACCAGGATGCCCAGCATGACTGGGCTCCTCAGAGGCGGTCACCTCAAGGCCTGGGACTCAGCAGGTGCTCAGTAGACATCTGGTGAATGCGTAAGTAGAGGAATGCGTGAGTAGCCGTTTGCAATAACCTAGTCACAGAGCACGGCCAGACCCATTTTGAGATGGGGAAAGCAAGGCCCAGAGAGAGAACCTGTAGTTGGCCACAGCCCTACAATCTCCACACGAGAGGAGGTGGCTGCTAAGCTATATGTATATGTCATCTGTGTCCTGAGTCCCAAACAGGGCCTGGCACACAGTAGGTGTGCGGCAGAGGCAGCATTGAGCAAAGAGAGGGGCTCCTACCAACGCCAATTCCCCAGCACCAACACCCAAGGCCACAGAGCTGGGGTCTGAGCCCAGTACCAGCCTCCTCCAGGGTGGCCTGGGGTTCCAATGCTGGCTCTGCCACACCCTGGCTGTATGTCCTGAGGCATGTCAACTGACCTTTCCATGCCTCAGTGTCCCCACCTGAAGACGCGGATGACACCTGCCTCTCCAGGCTGTTACAGGATGGAGGGATTGCAGGTAAGCCCAGTGAGTGCTGAAGGAATGTCCACCCTGGGGGTCTGTGGGCACGACCACCTGGGAGCTCTCCGAGAGCTGGGTCTGGCCTGTTCTCGCCCCACCGTGCCTGTCACGGGGCTAGACACCCTCACAGAAGGGCCCAAAAAGTGAGACTGGAATGAACCAGGGATTGTTTTGCTAAACCAACGCATGAGTATTGAACCCCTTCTTACAGAGGAGGGAAACCAAGACTCAGAGAGTGAGTGAGTTGCCACAGAGCAGGGCTGGGATCTGGCCACGTCCAACTTCCTGACCTCAAGGCTTAAATGGACTATGGGCTCCTCCAGAGTAGCCTCCTTGATGCTGGGCCCGGGGCCTGGGACCCAGGAGGCGTGAGCACAGAAGTGGATGTGAACACAGAGTGAGCAGGCCTCACAGCCATTTTTTTTGAAGCCCAGCCACCTGGCTCCTAGGTGGGCTGTCATGCACTGCACCACGTGGCCTTCCTAACAAGAAGCCCCTTCAAAGTGGCATCGCTGCTGCCTTACTGAAATGGGACCCAGGAGACTGGAGAGAACACGTGACTCAAAGGGCTCCCTGAGGTGCTCTGGGCTTCGCATCTGCTCCCCGAGATCCCCGCACTGGGCACAGGGCTCACCTGGCAGAAGGTGGGTGTGTGGACGGCCGAGAGCGCCCGGCGCAGGGCATCCACATCACTGAAGCCGGGTGGCAGGCGGTCGACACAGAGGCAGCGGGAGTGGAGCAGGGAGGGCGTCAGCTGCCCGGCGTCTGTCCAGTGCACGTAGAGGGTGCGTGGGCCCAGTGGCTTGCCCAGCAGGTCCGACTTGGCGCGGGCGGCCGAGTCCTTCTTCATGTACTCGGCGAAGCCATAGCCCTTGGAGTGGCCGGTGCGCTCGCTGTAGACCAGGAAGCAGCGCTCCAGGCTGCCAAAGGGCCGCACCAGCTCCTCGAACTGCTGCTGCGTGAGGCTGGGGGGCAGGTTGGCCACGCACAGCAGGGCGTCCGTGGGCTGCAGCTGCACTGACAGCTCGCGCTCCCGCAGGCGGCTCTGGTGGAAGGCGCTGATGGCGGCCTCGGCCTGCTCCCCGTTCAGCAGGGTCACGAAAGCTGCGGCGGGAGGGAGTGTGGGTCAGTGGGGCCCCGGAGGGCCTGCCCCTCCACCCCATGGTCGCCCGCACCGACCCCCCTCCAAACCACATGTGACCTCAGAACACCGAACAGCCAGGACATCGCAGGCACCAGCTGAACGCAACAGTCGCCAGCCTTGAGCAACAATAGCCAGCGCCTCCTTGCAACCCACGGTGACACTCACCTACTGGGAGTCTGGCCCCGTCCTAAGAACTACATGTGTAACTCGGGTGACACACAGGGTAGTGGTTAAGCATGTGGTCACTGGAGCCTGGGTTTCAACTCTAGCCCCCGAGTGGCTTTGAGGTCTATTTCCTCGTCTGTCAAACGGGAGTAACTTACTCCTCACAAACACTATTTTTCCAGCAATGAAATGGGCCCAGAGCAGTGCCCTGCCCAAGTGCCTGGACTTGAACCCAGGCAGGCCGGCTCCCAGGCACCCAGTTTTTCAGGTGTTTTAATACGTTTGGCTTCACGGCCAACTCCAACAGCTCATGTCCAATTTGCTGGTAAGAAAACCGAAGCTGAGGAGGGTAAATCATTTGCCTACGGCCATAGAGTGAGGACAGACCAGGACTAGAACCCAGGTCCATTTGCCTCCAGGGCCCAAGACCTTAAGCAGTACTCCAGCCCACCAGCTAGGTCTCGAGGGGTCACCAGTCCTCAGTTCCTTCTCACCCATGTTATAGTTCACAGGCAAAGGCCCTGGCTGCTTTAACACCTGGCACAATGCCTTGTGGGCACAGACACCCACCGAGAGCCTCCCATGTAGGGGGCCACGGCTGACAAGACCTGTCCCTGTTCTCATAGAACTGACCACCCCATGCAGGAGGCAGGTGAGTAGGCTGGCAGCGACAGCCTAGGGTGGTCGGTGCTATGATGGGTGGGGGAGGGTGCGCTTAGGGCATTGTGAGGAGCTGCCTGATGCCAGCTGGACGGAAGAGGAGACAGCTAAGAACAGTGGCAGAGGGAACAGCCTGGAAGCTTAGGCACCTGAGGAGATGGTGAGGCTGAGGCACATCCTTGCAAGGTAGTATCAGGAGAAGCCTCAGACAGGTTTTGAGGAGAGAGAAGAATGATCAGGGTTAGGACCAGGTATGATCAGATTTGCAGTCAGATCAGAGCTGGAGGTCTGGGGGAAGGCAAGCAGGGGAGTAAAATCGTGGAGGCAGAGAGGCCAGAGGGAGGCTGCCATTTTGGCAGAGATGTACCCTAGGTCCAGCGCAGGACAGACTGTTGCCCCAATCTGTCCCTCATCTTGGGCGCCCATCGTGGGGCATCCTTGATGTTCCTCTTCCAGGCTACCCAGCAGATACCTGGGCACTGGGTACCCATTCCCAAGCCATCCCCCCAGCCGGCCAGTCACCCACGCCTGTCTGGTGTTCTCCTTCAACTCCTCCAGAACAACTGGTGCCCCTCCATTCTCTTGGCTTCCTTCTGGTCCACATCCCCTCCATCGCTGCTGAATGTTGGGCCTGAAGTTCATGAGACACTGGGCCAATATTCTCCCAGCTTCAGGGGCTGTCATCCCCCACCCCTAGCCCACCCCACAGTCCCACAAACCTGTCCCTTTGTATTTGTCCACAAAGCAATACTTGAGTTCATAGTCGCCGAGCAGGTCATGCACCTCCTGTGGAGACAGAAGCCAAAGGACAGGGAATCACCAAAGGCTGAAGGGAGCAACCCAGTGCCACCTTCACGTGGACCAGCTATGAGGGCAGGTCAATTACTATCCCCATTTTACAAAGGAGGAAACTGAGTCTCAGAGCAGCTACTTGCCCAAGGCCATTGAGGCCATACCTGGCAGAGCTGGGATTCAGAGCTTAGCTGCAGATCCCATGCTTTTAACCAACACAATACACTCTTATTAGAGAGTCAGGTGTGTCTGAGTTCAAGTCCCAGCTCTGCATACACCCACAGGGAAGTTGTTTAACCCATCTGAACCTCGGCTTTCAAGACTGACTCTTTCCAACAACCTTGCAAATCAAGTATTAACAAATCCATTTTGTACATGTGGAAACTGAGGCTCAGAAAGGTGAAGAAAATTGTCACAGGTCATGCAGTTGGTCAGGGCAGCAGTGGGAATGCCACCCATGGGTACCTGACTGGGGACCCTGTGTACTTAATAAGCCCACATTGTGTGGCTTCACGTGCCTCCCCGTTCCCTCCTACTGGCAAGGCTGCCTTCTTGAAAGCCAGCTATGGGGGCGAGGCTCTGGGGCCTGCTTGTGCCAGACATGCTGTGCACCCTGCAGGAGAGACAGCGTGTTCCAGCTGAGAGATGGTGGGCACTAGAAGGATGGCTGACTCTAGAAACAAACCAGACTATGCTTAGGGGCGCCTGCCCCAGGCCTGTCCCCAAGTCACACTCCTCCCGACATTCCTAGGGCCCCACCAGCCATGTGACCACCCATGGGCAGAGAGAGCCAATGGCAGGTGTGTTGGTGGGCCAGAGACCAGAGATTCTCCACAGCAGGGACAAAGAACCCATTCCATCGCTGATGGGCAGGGCAGACCAGATGCAATCTTCCTGGGTTCAAAGAGCACTGGGAAGTCCTGCCCCATTTGGCCCCAACAGAAGAGCACCCTTGGCCAGATCAGCCAAGGTGGGGCTACGTGGAACAACGCCCCCCCCCCCCCACTTTTCTGCAGGTCTGTGGCATGGGGACAGGGGGAGACTCCATTTTTCCAAATTAATCCCGAGGCTATTGGGGAAAAAAGACCCCAGAAGCTGCTACAACTTCCGGATCTACCTCTAAAAGGAGTTAATAAACGCTTGCTAGGAACAGGCATAGTCTAGTCAACCATGAAACTTATGGATATGAGGTCCCACCACTCCATGGTAGAGCAGGAAGCAACTGGCGTCCCAGTTTCCACAGTCCCAATCTGGCTGCCCATTCACAATCCCCCAACGTGGCCAAAGCTGCCCGCCCCCTTCCACTCACCGCCCCCTTCAATCACTTGGTTTCGTCCAAGCCTGTGGTCGCCCCTAGCAACGTCCCCTCAATCAAGTTGGTTTCACCCTCCATCTCCGACCCCCCACATCCCGCTCTTGGTCTCTCCCGACCCCGCGTGGATCCCGCGCTTGGACTCTGCCTACGCCCCCCGGCCAGAGCGTTGGTGTCGCCCGGTGCCCCCCGCGCACGCGCACGGTGGTATTTCCCGCCACGCTCCCACAGGGCCCCCCCCACACCTGGTTGGTCACGTCCCCCGGGAGGCCCCGGATCAGTATCTTGCGGCGGTTACGGAACTGGCGCTCGGTGTGTTCCAGGCGTTTCCGGATCTCCTCGGGATCTAGCGGCGGCAGTTCTTCAGGCGCCCGGCGCTCCGCGACATCATCAGCCTCAACCTCGGCCCCAGCCTCCGGGCTCAGCGGGGGCCGGTGAGTAACGGACACGTCGGCCGCCATCTTGGGAAACCCGGCGCCTTCTGGGACCAGCGAGCCGAGGCGGAGCGGCATAGAGCGGCAACGAGGGCGCGTCCGCCGATTGGCCGAGAGAAGCCCCGCCTCCTTCCCGACTCCTCAGCCCATTGGGTAAGGCCCCGCCCTCCTCTCAGAGTTCAAGCCGCGTCTGGGCGCTACAGGCTCCGCCCTTTTCCGCTATCAAGGTGTCACTCAAAGGACGCGCGGAGCAGTGGGATGGCAAGCCACAGTGTGCGGATTTTAAAGCCTTTATTAGTGCGGAATTCGGGGATGCAGCCAAACCTCCGTATCATGGCACTCTGATGCTCAGGATAACTACACTTCCACAGCCTCGTCGGGCTGTTCAGGCGCGAGGGGCAACTGGGTGCTGCTTTGCCTCACATGGTAGATGTCACGCCGCTTCTGCACCCCAAAGACGTACACTAAGGCCGCAAGGAGGATCACCACGCCCAAGATCGTTAACACCCCCAGGACAATGGTGATGGCGATGGGGTTCCGACCTGTGCAGAAAAGCGAGGAATAAATACATGCGTCTCGGCCCCTCCTAAGCTTGCCCGTCTAGAATAAATACGCCCCGCCTAGGCTCACCCTGAACGTCCATCATCACTGCCAGAATGTCCGTGCCCCGTGAGCTTGCCGCTTGGCAATAGTAGGTGCCACTATAGTTTAACCTGACGAGGAATGGGGTGCCGACGGGCACCTTGAACATGGAGCCTTCCTGCAGACACTGTAGTTTGGGGTTCGGGTTGCCCCGGGCCTGGCACTGCAGGATATGCATAGTCCTGTCTTTCCACGTCAAGCGCTGGGGACATTTAGCTCGGTCAATCTTGGGGCCGTCTGTGGGACCACCAAATGATCAGATACACCCGACACACCCGAGGCACAATGGGACAAGGGAGAGACAAGTCTTCCCAAATCAAGGAAGCAAGGGATTAAAGGTCAGAATGACCTACGCACACAGGACACGCAACTGGACGCTCTTGTTACGGTGCAAGATCACCCCATGCACCTCGAGGGTGGCATTGCAGAAGAAGGTGCGCCTGTCGTCCTTCGCAGTGGCGTTTAGCTGAAGGTGGGCAGGCTGTCCCGGTGCCGCGGCTGGAACTCCGTCCAGCGTGACCAGGACTCGGGGTCCGGCCGCGCAAGTCACAGTTACTGTGGCCCCCTCGGTGGCGTTAGGCTCTCTCAGGGTCAGGTTGGGCCCCTGGAAGCCTAAAGGCGGAGCATTGCCCAGGAGTTTGATGACTACACACCTCCCTTGGGTCAAGCCCCGCCCCCACCCGCTTCCTTCCCCTCGGGGTATCCAGGCTACGCCTTCATCTACTCTGCAGCCTCCGCCCAGTTTGGGGCGCTCAGGCTCTTCTTCTCGGGTCACTTAGGTCCCGCTCCTCTCCGGTTTAGTCTCCGCCCAATGCCACGCCCACTTGGGCTATGGAGGCCCCGCCCCTTGCCTCCTGAGCTATTTTGGCTCCACCCCCTCTTACTATAGGCCTTCACGTTCTCCCGCGTCTCGCGGCTCTCGCCCCCCAAGGTCACGTTGCAGACGATCTCCTGAGTGCTCTCCTGCTCTGCTTTCGCTGTGGCTGTGGCCGTGAGTGTGTCACCGTGGCTCACGACTGTGGCATTCAGCATCTGGTCCCCCAGCGCCAGTTGCACCTGGGCCTCCGATGCTGGGAACAGCCCATCCAGGGTGCAGTTAACGGGCCACGACGTTTCCACCTCCGAGAACCGGGGGACAACGAGGCGCGGGGGGGTCATAGGCATGGCTTGAAAGAAGGGTGGGAGTGAGCGGGAGGAGGTCTCACAGCCGTGGAGGCCCCTTTTCCCATGACACTCATCCCCACAAACCAGGGTCCTTCTTTCCCAGGATACCTTGCGGCCTGGGTCACCCCCTTCCCAGGACACACACTCACAGCCTTCTCCAAAGGTCCCATGGCTGCGAGCCTCCCATATGAGGCTACCCATGGCTAAAGGCATGTTTTCCCAAAAGCCCTTGAGGTCCAGGCCACCCCCTTTTCAGGAATCCCGCGGCCAGGGCACCCTTACTCTGGCTCCGCTCATCGCCCACCGTCTGCAGTCCCTTCCCTCACCAAAGGTTCGGAGCTTCCTGGGGGCCGAGTTGTTCTGGAACAGTCCCAGCCCTTGGGACCGCAGGTCCAGCTCCGTGCGGCAAGAGAAATTGGCGCCATGGTCATCTCTGCACGCCAGCACCGTGACCGTGACCTCGGCAGTCTCCCCCTTTCCCGCTGGCTGCCAGCCCAGCACCTTCTCCTCACGAAGCAGCACCACGGTGAGGTGGTCCCGGGGGGCCCCACCGGACACCATGCAGCGCAGGATGAAGTGCTTGCCCACGGGCTGCCAGCGGGGCAGGGGGGCCAGCTCCACGCGTTCCGGGAACCCTGAGTGGGGGGTATGAAGGGGAGAGTAGAACTTATCAGCCAGCCTGGCAGCCTCCACACTAGGGAGTGGCGAGGAGTCAAGGGTGGCCCAGTGCAGAACTGTGAACTTTGAGTTAATAAACCTCCAGGGCTTAGAAATGTGCTAGTATAAGTGTTTGCTATTATCATTAGCATCATGATTATTTCCTGTTTTGTCGGACACTTGCTAGGCATTGAAATAAAAGTCAGATTTTCTGTTCCCAAGGACCTCACCGTTAAGGGGAAAAAAAAGGAAGGAAGGGGACTAAAGTTTATGGCCACTTATGATGTTAATAGTAATCATAAAATTTCCTGTTTATTTTGAGTTTTCCTTAGACTTTCCAGATGTCATCCACCTTCATTCACACAACAACCAAGTGAAATCTCTTCTATTATTCTTCCCTTTTATGGATAGAGAAACTGAGGCCCAGAGAGGTGAGGATGAGGTGATCTGCCCAAGGACGCACAGCCAGGAAAGGGCAGAGCCAGGGTTAGACAGGGGTTTTCCCAAACTCCAGACCTGTGTGTCCACCTGCCTCCTTGATATCAGGTCTAGGAACTCCCCTGACCCCTCCTCCCAGCTTCTGGCCTGGACTCTGGCCTTGGCCTTTCCCAGAGCTTGGTCCAGCCCTCCCCAGTCAGTCCCAGCGGCTCAAGGCCTAGGGCAGCCTCTGAGGGTGCTCTGCACAGTCCTGGGGGACTCAACAGCCCCAGGCTGGGTCCTCTCCCAGCTGCAGCTGCAGTGGCCCTCACAGGTACACATACCAAACCCTGGGCCTCCTTTGGGGGAGCATCTCTCAAGCCTGGATCTCAAGCTGTCACACACAGGCCTACGGACTGGCTGCTATGGAAAATATTTAACATCTAACTATAATTTTAGAATATTTAACAAGGAGGCCCCCATCTTAACCTCTGGTTAAGGGACAGTGGTATGCTGGCCAATGCTGATTATGCTTGGGCTCTCTGGGGTGAGATGAGGGAGCCCCAACATGGAGCATTTGCCAATTTCTGTGGTGTAAATACTTTGGCTGATTTCAAGCTACTCAGCATGACACATTGAGTAGCTTGAAATCAGCTACTCAATGAGCTGGGAAGAGACGAGCGCCATGGGCTCTCATGAGCCAGGACCAACAGACTCCTGCACAGCACTGGACAGAAGCATCTCACGGTCACACAGATGGGGACACCCAGATACACACATAGGCAAACAGATATACGCACGCAGATGTACATGTTACAACAGAAATACGCACAAAGACATACACAGACATGTACTGACACACATCCACACATGCTGACACACAGAGATACACAGATACACAGACACAGATACCGACATACAGACATATACAGACATTCACACATAGAGATATACACAAATCCAGAGACACAGGCACACACAAACATACAGACAGACATATATAGACACACAAGTACATTCACACTGTCTCACAGAGATAATGACAGATACAGAAGCTCACAGACACACACAAACGTACACAAACACGAATACAGACACTGGTGCACACAGGAGGAGCATACACACAGTTACACATGTACACTACACTTTTCTATGGCTTCACAAAACAGTAGGCACCATGAGTGATGTACTCTGCTACTTTCTAGTCTATTGTATTTTTTTTTTTTTTTTTTTTTTGGCCACACTGCATGGCTTGTGGGATCTTAGTTCCCTGACCACGGATTGAATTCAGGCCCTCGGCAGTGAAAGCACGGAGTCTTAACCACTGCACTGCCAGGGAATTCCTCAGATATTTTTAAAATGCTTATTGGGACCCAAATAAATTAATTCACAACTGCTGCCCTGGCATGTGGTCGAGATGCATCTCTCTGTCTCTGTCTCTGTCCCACACACCCACACACACACATTCAGGTCTGAGCTCTGGGTCAGAGCCCAGGTCGATTCCTGCAAACTCAGGGCCCCCATGCCCGCCCCGCTCCCCTGCACCACTGGTTATCTAGCCCCACTGCTGCCCGAAGCCAGCTCCACCTCCAGGCACAGCCACTCACGGTACACTGTGACGTTAGAGAAGCCGATCATCTGGGAGCCATTGCAGAAGCTAGAGCAGAGGAGCTGGGTGTCACCAGTCACATTGCTGAGACGGAAGGCTGCCCAGCCCAGGCCACTGCCCACCGACTCCTTGAGTAGGGACGTCTCCAGGGAGATGAGTTCAGCGCTGGGACAATCTATACTGCAATTTACCAAGAGGGACTCTCCGGCAGGCACCACTGGGTTCTGTGGCTCCACTCGCAGCTGGAACTCCTGCCCTTGGGTACCTGCGGGAACAGAAGGAAGCTCTCCTGGGGGTTCCAGTGCCCCCCGCAACTCACCCATTTGCAGGCTCCACCATTCAAAACTTCCTCATATGACCATATGATGGTCTCTGCCTTCATGGTGCTTCAGTTTAGTGAGGAAGACAGATGATGGATCAGGAACCAAGGAGAGCTGGGAGGGAGGCCAGGGGAAGCCCTGATCAAGCCTCTAGGAGGAAGTGAGTCAGGGAAGGCTTCCTGGAGGAGGGGACCACTATGGTCAGTTTTAAAGTGTCAAGGAGGCATTAGCCAAGTGAAAGGGAAGAGTGATCCTGGCAGACTGAAGAGCATACGCAGAGGTCGAGGGTCCAGATGGACCAGGGAGGGAATGTGTGCATGCATGTGTGCTTGGGTGTGTGTGTGTGCTTAAGTGTGCGGGTGTGTGTGCGTGTGTTGTGCAGGGGGCGAAGAACAAGTCAAATGCAGGGACTGTGTCTCTCCGGGAGCCCTGATGGCTGTGTTAAGAGGCCACCACTTTCTCCCGAGGACACTGGGGAGCCCCCTGGCCAATCTGAGTTTAAGAAGTGTTATTGGCACAGCCCGGGCAGCAGGGTGTGAGGCGCTCTGTTCTCCTTCCCCTCCGCCACCAATCCCGCAACTCCAGCCCTCCCCAGCTTGCCGGGCCTCACCTGGGGGCAGCAGACAGCAGACTAGAAGCAGAGAGATGAACGAAGTCCAGCAGGCCCTGGGCAGCGGCCCTGAGGGCATCATGGTGGCCAGCCTGTAGGAGGAAGTTGCCTTAATGAGGCGCTGGGCGCCAGAGAGCAGGCGGGCCACCCAGGGGAAGGAAGCACAGCCACCGCAGTTAAGAATGCAGAAGTCCAAGGGCTACACCTTGCCCAGGCCTAGGGAGGGGCAGGGGGATATTGCACGGCCCCAGGGCTCCAGAGTGGGGGGCCCAGGGAGGTGGAGGGCGCTGGCCAGTCTCCAGGGAGTCTCAGGTAGGGCCGACCTCAGTCACCGCCCCTCCCCACACCCCCGGCCCCCAGATGAACCCACAGGAAGTACTAATGCAGTCTTCTTCCTTTGTTTTTAGCACGGGAAAGCCTGCAGGGGGGAGGGTGTGGAGGTGGTGAGATACCTCCTTCCTGTTGAACTTAGGTGAAGGGGGGGTGTTCTGTCCCCAGAGAGGAAGTTAACGGGGGATATTCAGACGCTTTCCTTGAAGGGATAGGGTGGGATTTCAAGGCAACATTTCAAGGAGGCAACAACAATGGGTGGACTTCTAGGCAGGGCTTCGTGCAGTTAGCGCGAGATCCCAACATTCCTGGGGGGCAAATAAGAGATTTGGGGGGTGATATTGAGGGACTCCTAAGATGAGTGAAGCCATGTAAATGAACAGAGCCCACATTTATTGGGGACTTGTGTTGGCTGCCTGGGTGGCTTTTATAGGGCCCCTTATCTTTGAAGACCTTGTGGGTGGGGTCCCCCGTTCCCTGTGTGCAGTGCGGAGGTGGAGTGTTTGGGGGACAGCTAGATGCTGAGCCACCGTCTGCCAAGGTGCTACTTGTAACCGGCTCTGACCCCTGTCCCCCTCCCCCCTTGCCCTTCTTCTCCAGGTGGCTGGTCACTTTATCCCAAGCGCAGGGACTTGGCGGGGCGGGGAAGGGTTTCAGGTGGGGACTCCCACCTCCATCAGTTCCATCTCTCAGGCCTCTGACCTGCCTCCTGTGCCTCTGATCTGAGCTCTAGAGAGGGACTTTGTTGAAGATCTTGATGGCACTCAGCATTCATCCACTCTCCCCATCCCTAAGGCCACACCCCCTCCTCTCTCACCTGGAGTACCCTTCCCAATGAGGTCTCTCCTCGCCTGCCCCGCCTCCCAAAAATCCGTTTCGCACATGGTGCCCAAAGAGCAACTAAAACCCAAATCAAAAGTATTTGTAAATAATATATCAGATAAGGTATTAATACCCAGATTATAAAGAATTCCTACAACTCAAGAACAAACCCAATTCAAAAATGGGCAAAGGACTGAAGTAGACATTTCTCCAAAGAAGCTATACAAATGGCCAATAAACAAATGAAAAGAAGTTCAACATCATGAACCACTAGGGAAATGCAAGTCAATGCCACAGCAAGAGTCTTCCCTGGTGGTCCAGGGGTTAAGACTCCGTGCTCCCAATGCAGGGGGCCTGGGTTCGATCCCTGGTCAGGGAACTATATCCCACATGCATGCATGCCACAACCCAGAGTTCACATGCCACAACTAAGGAGCCCGTGTGCCATAACTAACTAAAGGAGCCTGCCTGCCGCAACTAAGACCCCGTGCAACCAAATAGATAAATAAAACGAAATAAATATTTTTTAAAAACCACCACGACATAGCACTTACACCTATTAGGTTGGCTACTATCAAAAACACAAAACAAAACAGAAAATAGCAAGTATTGGCGAGGATGTGATGAAACTGGAACCCTCATACACTGCTGTCAGGAATACAAAACGATGCCAACACTGTGGAAAAAGAGTTTGGTGGTTCCTCAAAAAGTTAAACATAGAATTAAATGATTCAACAGTTCCACTCCTAGATATATAACCACAAGAACTGAAAGTGAGGATTCAAACAGATACTTGCACACCAATGTTCACAGCAGCATTATTCATACTAGCCAAAATGTGGAAGCAAACTAAATGATGTCCATCGACAGAAGAATGGGTAAACAAAATGTGGTGTATCCACACAGTGGAATATTATGCAGCCTATTCACTAAAAATAAGTGAAGATCCACCAGAGGGCAGACAGCAGAAGCAAGAAGAACTACAATCCTGCAGCCTGTGGAGCAAAAACCACATTCACAGAAAGATAGACAAGATGAAAAGGCAGAGGGCTATGTACCAGGAACTATGAAGGAACAAGATAAAACCCCAGAAAAACAACTAAATGAAGTGGAGATAGGCAACCTTCCAGAAAAATAATTCAGAATAACGATAGTGAAGATGATCCAGGACCTCGGAAAAACAATGGAGGCAAAGATCGAGAAGATGCAAGAAATGTTTAACAAAGACCTAGAAGAATTAAAGAACAAACAGAGATGAACAATACAATAACTGAAATGAAAAATACACTAGAAGGAATCAGTAGCAGAATAACTGAGGCAGAAGAATGGATAAGTGACCTGGAAGGCAGAATGGTGGAATTCACTGCTGTGGAACAGAATAAAGAAAAAAGAATGAGAAGAAATGAAGACAGCCTAAGAGACCTCTGGGACAACATTAAACGCAACAACATTCGCATTATAGGGGTCCCAGAAGAAGAAGAGAGAGAGAAAAGACCAGAGAAAATATTTGAAGAGATTATAGTTGAAAACTTCCCTAACATGGGAAAAGAAATAGTCCAAGTCCAGGAAGCACAGAGAGTCCCATACAGGATAAACCCAAGGAGAATACGCCAAGACACATAGTAATCAAATTGGCAAAAATTAAAGACAAAGAAAAATTATTGAAAACAACAAGGGAAAAATGACAAATAACATACAAGGGAACTCCCATAAGGTTGACAGCTGATTTCTCAGCAGAAACTCTATAAGCCAGAAGGGAGTGGCATGACATATTTAAAGTGATGAAAGGGAAGAACCTACAACCAAGATTACTCTACCTGGCAAGGATCTCATTCAGATTTGATGGAGAAATCAAAAGCTTTACAGATAGGCAAAAGTTAAGAGAATTCAGCACCACCAAACCAGCTCTACAACAAATGCTAAAGGAACTTCTCTAAGTGGGAAACACAAGAGAAGAAAAGGACCTACAAAAACAAACCCAGAACAATTAAGAAAATGGTAATAGGAACATACATATCGATGATTACCTTAAACGTGAATGGATTAAATGCTCCAACCAAAAGACACAGGCTCGCTGAATGGATACAAAAACAAGACCCATATATATGCTGTCTACAAGAGACCCACTTCAGACCTAGGGACACATACAGACTGAAAGTGAGGGGATGGAAAAAGATATTCCATGCAAATGGAAATCAAAAGAAAGCTGGAGTAGCAATACTCACATCAGGTAAAATAGACGTTAAAATAAAGAATGTTACAAGAGACAAGGAAGGACACTACATAATGATAAAGGGATCAATCCAAGAAGAAGATATAACAATTATAAATATATATATGCACCCAACATAGGAGCACCTCAATACATAAGGCAACTGCTAACAGCTATAAAAGAGGAAATCGACAGTAACACAATAATAGTGGGGGAATTTAACACCTCACTTACATCAATGGACAGATCATCCAAACAGAAAATTAATAAAGAAACACAAGCTTTAAATGACACAATAGACCAGATAGATTTAATTGTTATTTATAAGATATTCCATCCAAAAACAGCAGATTACACTTTCTTCTCAAGTGCGCACAAAACATTCTCCAGGATAGATCACATCTTGTGTCACAAATCAAGCCTCAGTAAATTTAAGAAAATTGAAATCATATCAAGCATCTTTTCTGACCACAATGCTATGAGACTAGAAATCAATTACAGGGGAAAAAACGTAAACAACACAAACACATGGAGGCCAAACAATACATTACTAAATAGCCAAGAGATCACTGAAGAAATCAAAGGGGAAATTAAAAAATACCTAGAGACAATTGACAATGAAAACAGGACAATCCAAAACCTATGGGATGCAGCAAAAGCAGTTCTAAGAGGGAAGTTTATAGCAATACAATCCTACCTCAAGAAACAACAAACATCTCAAATAAACAACCTAAGCTTACACCTAAAGGACCTAGAGAAAGAAGAACAAACAAAACCCAAAGTTAGTAGAAGGAAAGAAATCATAAAGATGAGAGCAGAAATAAATGAAATAGAAACAAAGAACACAATAGCAAAGATCAATAAAACTAAAAGCTGGTTCTTTGAGAAGATAAAATTGATAAACCATTAGCCAGACTCATCAAGAAAAAGAGGGAGAGGACTCAAATCAATAAAATTAGAAATGAAAAAGAAGTTACAACAGACACTGCAGAAATACAAAGCATCCTAGGAGACTACTACAAGCAACTCTATGCCAATAAAATGGACAACCTGGAAGAAATGGACAAATTCTTAGAAACGTACAACCTTCCAAGACTGAACCAGGAAGAAATAGAAAATATGAACAGACCAATCACAACTAATGAAATTGAAGCTGTGATTAAAAATCTTCCAACAAACTGAAGTCCAGGACCAGATGGCTTCAGAGGTGAATTCTTTCAAATATTTAGAGAAGAGCTAACACCCATCCTTCTCAAACTCTTCCTAAAAACTGCAGAGGAAGGAACACTCCCAAACTCATTCTATGAGGCCACCATCACCCTGATACCAAAACCAGACAAAGATACTACAAAAAAGAAAATTACAGACCGATAACACTGATGAATATAGATGCAAAAATCCTCAACAAAATACTCGCAAACAGAATCCAACAACATATTAAAATCCCACCATGATCAAGGGGGATTTATCCCAGAGATGCAAGGATTTTTCAATATATGCAAATCAATCAATGTGATACACCATATTAACAAATTGAAGAAGAAAAACCATATGATCATCTCAATAGATGCAGAAAAAGCTTTTGACAAAATTCAACACCCATTTATGATAAAAACTCTCCAGAACGTGGGCATAGAGGGAACCTACCTCAACATAATAGAGGCCATATACGACAAACCCACAGCAAACATCATTCTCAATGGTGAAAAACTGAAAGCATTTCCTCTAAGATCAGGAACAAGACAAGGATGTCCACTCTCACCACTATTATTCAACATAGTTTTGGAAGTCCTAGCCATGGCAATCAGAGAAGAAAAAGAAATAAAAGGAATCCAAATTGGAAAAGAAGAAGTAAAACTGTCACTGTTTGCAGATGACATGATACTATACAGAGAGAATCCTAAAGATGCTACCAGAAAACTACTAGAGCTAATCAATGAATTTGGTAAAGTTGCAGGATACAAAATTAATGCACAGAAATCTCTTGCATTCCTAAACACTAATGATGAAAAATCTGAAAGAGAAATTAAGGAAACACTCCCATTTACCATTGCAACAAAAAGAATAAAATACCTAAGAATAAACCTACCTAGGGAGACAAAAGACCTGTATTCAGAAAACTATGACACTGTTGAAAGAAATTGAAGATGACACAAGCAGATGGAGAGATATACCATGCTCTTGGACTGGAAGAAGCAGTACTGTGAAAATGACTATACTACCCAAAGCAATCTACAGATTCAATGCAATCCCTATCAAATTACCAATGGCAATTTTTATGGAACTAGAACAAAAAATCCTAAAATTTGTATGGAGACACAAAAGACCCCGAATAGCCAAAGCGGTCTTGAGGGAAAAAAATGGAGCTGGAGGAATCAGACTCCCTGACTTCAGACTATACTACAAAGCTACAGTAATCAAGACAATATGGTACTGGCACAAAAAGAGAAATATGGATCAATGGAACAGGATAGAAAGCCCAGAGATAAACCCACGCACCTATGGTCAGCTAATCTATGACAAAGGAGGCAACGATATACAATGGAGAGAAGACAGTCTCTTCAATAAGTGGTGCTGGGAAAACTGGACAGCTACATGTAAGAGAATGAAATTAGAACACTCCCTAACACCATACACAAAAATAAACTCAAAATGGATTAGAGACCTAAATGTAAGACCAGACACTATAAAACTCTTAGAGGAAAACATAGGAAGAACACTCTTTGACATAAATCACAGCAAGATCGTTTTTGATCCACCTCTTAGAGTAATGGAAATAAAAACAAAAATAAACAAATGGGACCTAATGAAACTTCAAAGCTTTTGAAAAGCAAAGGAAACTACAAAGAAGACGAAAAGACAACCCTCAGAATGGGAGAAAATATTTGCAAATGAATCAACGGACAAAGGATTAATTCCAAAATATATAAACGCTCATGCAGCTCAATATTAAAAAACAAACAACCCATTCCAAAAATGGGCAGAAGACCTAAATAGACATTTCTTCAAAGAAGACATACAGATGGCCAAGAAGCACATGAAAAGCTGCTCAACACCACTAATTATTAGAGAAATGCAAATCAAAACTACAATGAGGTATCACCTCACACCAGTTAGAATGGGCATCATCAGAAAATCTACAAACAACAAATGCTGGAGAGGGTGTGGAGAAAAGGGAACCCTCTTGCACTGTTTGTGGGAATGTAAATTGATACAGCCACTATGGAGAACAGTATGGAGGTTCCTTAAAAAACTAAAAATAGAATTGCCATATGACCCAGCAATCCCACTACTGGGCATATACCCAGAGAAAACCATAATTCAACAAGACACATGTACCCCAATGTTCATTGCAGCACTATTTACAATAGCCAGGACATGGAAGCAACCTAAATGCCCATCGACAGACGAATGGATAAAGATGTGGTACGTATATACAATGGAATATTCCTCAACCATAAAAAGGAATGAAATTGGGTCATTTGTAGAGATGTGGATGGGTCTAGAGACCATCATACAGAGTGAAGTAAGTCAGAAAGAGAAAAACAAATATCGTATATTAGCACATATATGTGTAACCTAGAAAAATGGTACAGACGAACCGGTTTGCAGGGCAGAAATTGAGACACAGATGTAGAGAACAAACGTATGGACACCAAGAGGGGAAAGTGGCGGGGGGGTATGTAAAAAAAAAAAAGTGAAATTCTGGGTCTTCCCTGGTGGTCCTGGCTAAGACAACATGCTCCCAATGCAGGGGGCCAGGGTTCGACATGTTCACAGGGTTCACAGTTCCCTGCAACTAAGACTTCGCATGCCGATGGGACTTCCCTGGTGGTGCCGTGGTTAAGAATCCACCTGCCAATGCAGGGGGCACGGGTTCGAGCCCTGGTCCAGGAAGATCCCACATGCTGCGGAGCAACTAAGCCTGTGCGTGACAACTACTGAGCCTGTGCTCTAGAGCACGTGAGCCACAACTACTGAAGCCCACACGCCTAGAGCCCGTGCTCCGCAACAAAGAGAAGCCACCGCAATGAGAAGCCCGCGCACCGCACGAAGAGTAGCCCCCGCTCACCGCAACTAGAGAAAGCCTGTGCGCAGCAACGAAGACCCAATGCAGCCAAAAAGTAAATAAATAAATAAATAAACTTATATTTAAAAAAAAAAAGAGTTCGCATGCCGAAACTAAAGATCCCTTATGCTACAACTAAGTCCCAGAGCAGCCAAATAAATAAATAAATAAATATTAAACAAACAAACAAAAGAAGTGAAATTCTGACACGTGCTACATGGATGAACCTTGAAAACATTAAGTGAAATAAGCCAGACACAAAAGAACAAATATTCCACTTATATGAGGTCTCTAGAATAGGCAAATTCATAGAGAAATTAGAAGGATGGGTACCAGGGGCTAGTGGGAGGAGGAAAGTTAGTATTTAATGGGGACAGTTTTTTTGGAAGATGAAAAAGTGCTGTAAATAGATCGTGATGTTGACTATAGAACATTGTGAATGTACTTAATGCCACTGAATCATACACTTAAACCATTGAAAAATGGTTAAAATGGTAACATTAATATTATGTATATTTCATGATAATAAAATAAAGTGACATCCACCTATTGTGGTTTTTTTTTAATTTTATTTTATCTATTTTTTAAATTTTATTTATTTTGTTTTATTTATTTTTGGCTGTGTTGGGTCTTTGTCGCTGCGCGTTGTCTTTCTCTAGTTGTGGCAAGCAGGGGCTACTCTTCGTTGTGGTGCGCAGGCTTCTCATTGCAGTGGCTTCTCTTGGTGTGGAGCACAGACTCTCGGCGTGCAGGCTTCAGTAGTGGCAGCACACGGGCCCAGTAGTTGTGGCACACAGGCTTAGGTGCTCTGTGGCATGTGGGATCTTCCTGGACCAGGGATTGAACCCGTGTCCCCTGCATTGGCAGGCGGATTCTTAACCACTGTGCTACCAGGGAAGTCCCACCTATTTCGATTTGTATCCAATACGTGAGATGAATTGATGGATGGACAGAGGAATGGATAGATGGATAGATACATCATGATAAAGTAAATTTAGCACCATGGTAATTGTGGAACCTATGGGTATTCACTGTACTCTTCTTCCAACTTTTCTGAATGTTTGTAATTGTTCAGAATAAAATGTTGGAAAAGAAAAACTGCCTTTTGGTGGATCTGGGTGGCGGCTTGTGTCACAAAAGAAGGGACAAGCAGACGCGGACGGCTTCCCACCAAGGGGACACATTGCCCTCTGTGATAGAGACTTGTCCAAAACTGGACACAGAATCTGACCCTCGGTTGGTCAAGTTGAGGATGGAGGAATGTGTTAAACTATGCCACAAGGATGACATCAGACTGGTAAACTCTACAAGACAAACAGCCTCGTTTCTTCAACAAATATGTTGCAAGTGGGGAAAAAGAAGAAGAGGAATCCAGAACTTAAAGGAACCTGCCCCCAACCAAAGTCAATGCATGGACCTTGTTTGGAGTTTTATTTGAACAAACTGTAAACAAACAAACACCAAATATTGAAGAGACAATTGGGGAAATCAAAACACTCTAAACTATACAGTGATATTGAGGAATTAAACTTTCCAGTTGTGATAATGACATTGTAGTTTTGTTTGTGGTAATATCTTTCAAGATAGATATCAAAGTTTTTACAGATGAAATGCTATGCCTTCTGAGACTTGCTTCCAAATGAGCCAGTAGCATGGGTCAAGTTGAAACAAGACTGGCCATGGGGCTTCCCTGGTGGCGCAGTGGTTAAGAATCCGCCTGCCAATGCAGGGGACATGGGTTCAAGCCCTGGTCCGGGAAGATCCCACATGCCATGGAGCCATTAAGCCTGTGCGCCACAACTACTGATCCTGTGCTCTAGAGCCCTCGAGTCACAACTACTGAGCCCGTGCGCCTAGAGACCGTGTCCCGCAACAAGAGAAGCCACTGCAATGAGAAGCCCGTGCACTGCAACGAAGAGTAACCCCGCTCAATGCAACTAGAGGAAGCCCACGCACAGCAACAAAGACCCAACGCAGCCAAAAATAAATAAATAAATTTATTTTTTTTTAAAAAAGAGACTGGCCATGGGTGTTAGCAACCATTGACGCTGGCTGTTGGTTAAGTGTAGGTTCATTACATTATTCTCCTTAGTTATGAATATGCTTTAAATTGGTCATAATAAAAGTTTTAAAAAGATAGCTGCCCGATGCAAACTATTACACATACTTTACAACAAGGATAAACAACAAGGTCCTGAGATTGGATCAAGATGGCAGAGGAGTAGGACGTGGAGTTTACCTTCTCCCACAGATACATCAAAAATACATCTACAGGGACTTCCCTTGTGGTCCAGTGGTTAAGACTCCGCGCTTCCACTGCAGGGGGCATGGGTTCCATCCCTGGTTGGGGAACTAAGATCCCACATGCCGCACGGCCAAAAAAAAAAAAAAAAAATTGACATGTGCAAGGATTCTCACAGAACATCTACTGAACTCTGGCAGAAGATACCAGACTTCCAAACGGGCAAGAAAATCTCCATGTAACTGGGTAGGACAAAAGAAAAAAGAAAAAGAATAAAACAGAGAGAGAGAACAAGGTCCTACTGCATAGCACAGGGAACTACATTCAACATCCTGTGATAAACCATAACGGAAAATAATTTTTTAAAAATATTTATTTATTTATTTAGTCGCACTGGGTCTCAGTTGGAGCAGGAGGGCTCCTTAGTTGTGGCTCGCTGGCTCCTTAGTTGTGTCATGCAAACTCTCAGTTGTGGCAATGTGTGTGGGATCTAGTTCCCCGACCAGGGATCGAACCTGGGACCCCTGCACTGGGAGCATGGAGTCTTAACCACTGTGCCACCAGGGAAGCCCCGGAAAATAATTTTTTTTTTAAAAAGAATGCAAAAAACGAGTAACTTCCCAAGAACAAGCCAAGATAATTTTGAGAAAAGAATGAGGAGAGACTTGCCCTATCAACTATCAAAATATATTCTAGTGGCAATGACTTTCCAAATTACCAGGTTAGATCGTGCAGCTATTCCCATTGGGAATGGTTACTCACTGCAGCAGCCCAGGGTATGGCAAAGGATTAGAAATGATTACATGAACAAATGCCGATGACATTTGAATGATGAGCTACAACACAACCATAAAATAGAAAGAGAAAACAGTTTGCCTCCAAGGCCTATTATGTGGGAAAAAATAGAAAAGATACAGGCTAGAGCTCTATATAGCAGCACATACTATTATTTTTGCGAAAGATGGGGAAATGTAATATGTGCACAGATTTCCTTGTATCTGGATAAAATGTCTCTAGAAGCCAAAACAGGAAACCAGATAACATTAGTTGTCTCCAGGGGAGGTGACAGTGGTGGCTGATGGACAGAGGAGGGAAACATTTCACTGCCTATGGCAATATCTATCAAAAAAAAAAAGGGAAGATTTACAATTATAATGAATATTTAATTTTAAAAACTGTTATAAAAAGCGAATATCACTAGAATAGTGTGAAACTGACCAGTCAGGAGGGCTGCAATGCACAGGGTCTTAGGAAATCCCATGGGAAAGAAATCTAACTGCTTTTCACAATGTGGCAGACCCATCTCAAGTATACCTGTTAAGCAGAAACACGTTGGCAAACACCAGATTAACAATAATATCAAATGTTTATTGAGCAGTTGTTTGCATATCTCTCTGCTAAGCATTTGAAAGATACGACCTCAATAGCTCTTTTACTTTTTAATTATTTATTTGTTTTTATTTTTGGCTGTGTTGGGTCTTCGGTGCTGTGCACAGGCTTTCTCTAGTTGCAGCGAGTGGGGGCTACTCTTTGTTGCAATGCGTGGCCTTGTCATTGTCGTGGCTTCTCTTGTTGCAGGGCATGGGCTCTAGGTGAGCAGGCTTCAGTAGTTGTGGCATACAGGCTCTAGAGTGCAGGCTCAGTAGCTGTGATGCATGGGCTTAGTTGCTCTGCAGCATGTGTGATCTTCCCGGGCCAGGGATCAAACCTGTGTCCCCTGCATTGGCATGCAGTTCTTAACCACTGCGCCACCAGGGAAGCCCTCATTAGCTCTTGACATTAGTCCTACAAGGCAGCAAGCATGACCATCCCAAGTTCATAGTTGAGAGCTAAGGCCCAGAGAGGGGAAGCCACTTGCCTGAGGTCACACAGCGAGAAAAAGGTGAAACTGGCAATCTTATTTACATGGCATGTGGTCCTCCAGGTCCTTTGTTGATATATTTAACATATATCTTGAGGGCCTTCTGTGTTCCAGGCATTGGTCTAATTGCTGGCTGGTGATTTAGAGGTGAGCAAAGGTTCAATAGTTGAATCTGACTTCTGCAATGAGTGTCTTGCTCTAGCTGTAGTCCCCAGGAGAGTGGACACTTGCTGAAGAAGGGCCCAAGGACCATGCCTCTAGCAGAGGAAATATGAGTTTTTAACCAGTTAGGGGAGATAGTGGGCTCCAAGGGCAGGAGCTGGGGGAAGATAAAAAGATCAGATTCAAGGGCCTGGTTAGCTCCTTGCTTGTGCTGGGTCCCTCAGGAGCCTGTGTCAGGCTCATGATCTTGGACGGTTCTATGGTTTGAATGTTTCTGTCCCTTCAAAATCACTATGTTGAAATCCTAACACCCAACGTGATGCTATTAGGAGGTGCATAGGTCATGAGGGTGAAGCCCTCATGAATGTGATTAGTGCCCTTATAAAAGAGGCTCCAGAAAGATACCTTGCCTCATTGGACCTTGTGAGGACATAGTAAGAAGGCATAGGCTATGAACCAGTACGAGGGCTTTTGCCAAAATTCAACCATGCTGGTGCCTTGATCTTGACTTCCCAGCCTCCAGAACTGTGACAAATAAATTTCTGTTGTTTATAAGTCACCCAGTCTGTGGCGTTTTGTTATAGCAGCCCAAACAGACTAAGACAAGGAAAGTCAGTTCAGAGGGGTGGGGCCTCCAGACAGGGGTAAGGCACAGGGAGTCAGTGAGGCTGACCACCCCCTCTTGGGCTCCTCTTAGGGTGGGGAGCAGGAGGCCCTCTCTGTGGGTACCGTCTGCTCCAATCCCCCCAAGCAGAGCTGCTGGCGGGCTTCAGCAGACACTGAACACTGAGGGTGCCTGGCCTTGGTATTTCTCGTGGACCGTTTTGAGGATGGGTATGAGGTTCTGGAAGGTCGGGCGGAATGAGGCCTCTGCTTTCCAGCAGTTCTTCATGAGGCAATAGATCTGGGGAAGGAAAAACTGAGGCTGTGATCTCTGCTCTCTCCCTGGTCCGATGGTGGGGGCAGGGGGAAAAGGGAGGGTCTCACCTCACAGGGACATTTCTCTGGCTGTGGCAGCCTCTCCCCTCGTTCCAGCAGCTCAGTGAGCCTCAGCACTGTCATCTGCCCCTGGGTGAGGCCTATGAGCTCGATGAATTTCTACAGAAGAAACAGGACAAGCTCTTTTTAAGAGGCGGGGCTGCCTAGATAGAGGTCAAGAGTCTGAAGCTGGACGGCAGGAGTTCTAATGCCATCTCTACCACTTCTTAGCTGCACAACATTGGTCTTATGACTTCGCCTCTCTGGGCCTCAGTTCTCTCATCTGTAAAATGGGTGATAACATCTACCACCTGGGGTTATTGTGAAACTTAGATAAACTAATATTCATAGAGTAAGTCTGAATTAGGTGCTTGCTATTATTATTAAGCCTCAGCAAGTTGCTTTTGCCTGTTCAGAAACCTTTTTTAAAAATTTTCCTATAAAGGCACTCTGATCGGCTTTGGGAATAAACCCCTAACATACTCTAGGCTCCTCCCCTCAGCCAAGGACTACACAGTGAGTGGCTCCCTGGAGGGCACGTGAGCCAAGCTGGGCCAATCAGAGAGTCCTGAATTATGTTGGAAAGAGAAAGACCCTCCTCCCCTCAGCTGGGTCCACTGTTGCCACAACAAAGGGAAGGCTTGCTTGAGAAATGCTACCAGTGGTTAAGACTCAGAGCTTCCACTGCAGGGGGCACAGGTTTGATCTCTGATCAGGGAAGTAGGATCCCACATGCCGCGTGGCACGGCGAAAAAAAACAAAATGCTACCACGGAAAACAGCAGAGCTGAGAGATGGAGAAAATGCGATTCCTGATGGCATTTGAAGGTCTAGATCAAGCCATGTTCCCACGGTCCCCTTGGGGTTTGCAAATGGCAGAATAGGCCGTTCCTATTTGAGTGGGTTTCGGTCACAATCCAAGCCCTCTGCAGTGTAACTGGCCCACTTGACAGAATGCGACTGTGAGGCTCAGGTGGGTTAAGCTCTTGCTAGGGTGGGGGAGCTGGGAAGTGAATGCATGCCTCGCTAACTCCTCTAGTATGGGGTCGGGGTGCGGGCCTGGCTCTCACCGAGGGGGGGCTCTGGGTGGAGTCACAGTAGGTCAGCAGCTCATACATGGTGACCCCAAAGGACCACACGTCGGATGCATAGTAGAACTTACACTCCTTCAGGCACTCCGGGGCATACCTGGGGAGAGAGGGCACTCAGGCCTTGGGCCAGACCAAGCTGGAGTCCTTACCTGAGGCCTAGGAGCCCTGTGGTCCCAGTTAGGGCCCCACCCTTAAGGGGGGGGCAGTGTCACTTGACCCAGGCCCTGTCGTCTGAGACCCCAGCATCCACCTCCTCCACCCTGTCTGCTCCAGGTGACCCTGGCACCCCTCCCTCCGGCTGGGTCCCGCTGGTTACCAGAACACAGGACTGTCCCCATCCTCGCGCACACAGTAGTACTCATGGCCTTCGGGCACGGCCTTGGCGAGGCCGAAGTCCCCAATCTTGACCAGCCTGTTGTTGTCCAGCAGCACGTTGCGTGCGGCCAGGTCTCGGTGCACGTAGTGCTGCGCGTGCAGGTAGGCCATACCCTGGGGGTGGGGCAAGTCAGGATCAGCGCGGGGGCAGGACCGGGCCTGAGAAGCAGTGACCAGGATGGCTGGGGGACAGTCAAGTTGGCGGGGACCAGGCGCGAGAACGGGCAGGATGGCAGCTGGGGCTAGAGCAAAAAGGAGCAGAGCGGGACAGCAGAGGTGGAGCCACATGGGGGGCGCCCTCGGGGCAGGGGGCGGGAGAATTGGGAGGGGGTGGGGCCTGGGCCAGTGGGGGTGTGGTCAGGTGATCTGCTGAATGGACAAGGATGGAGGAGAGCAGGCCCAGGGGGGTTGGCAGGGGAGATAGGAAGCTCAGGCCAAGCCAAAGAAGGGGGCAGGTTCTGGGAGCAGGGGCAAGCAGGCCCACCTCGCAGATCTGCTGGGAGAAGAGCAGCAGCTGGGCCAGCCCGACACTGTGCCGGGGCAAGTAGTCTCGGAGGCTGCCCAGGGGCACGTACTCCATGACCAGCTGTAACGACTTCTCGCCTGACACCGGAGAGGAGCGGCCCGTAAGGGTGGTAGAGACCTGGACCACAGGCTGCCCACCCTGCACCCCCTATCCCAAGGGGGGGAGGGAAAACCAAGATCCATCCACACTAGGACCAGTCCTCAGGTGGGGCGGACCCATCCTGAACCCGTCCATAGGCAAGGGAGCTGACGGTGGCTCCCACACATCCTGGCCCCAGCAGAGCGCCTAAGGATGGAAAGGAGGCAGCCAGGCCTCGCCCACCTTGGTGTCTGCAAACTGCATCCTCCAGCCTGGGACTGAGAGGCTCTAATTGGCCAGGTCCTTCTGGCCCCGCTCACCAAGCCACACCCAAGACACAGCCCCGCCCTGTTACATCTCTAGGCCCCGCCCACCTTGGTCCTCGCAGCAGCCCTTGTACTTGACAATGTGCTCGTGGTAGAGTGTGCGCAAGATTTCGATCTCTCGCCTCCAGCCTGTACGGAGCTGGGGACCGCAGCCTGCCTTGAGGGCCTTCACGGCCACCATCTCACCAGTGCCGTCATTGGTTGGATCGTAGCAGTACAGACTGACCTTTCCGAAGTGACCCTGGCCGGAGCGTGTGGGAGCGTCAGCCCCACCCCCAGCTCCCCAGGCCCCACCTCCAGGCAGGTTTGTTTGGAAAATCCAAGGCCCCACCTACTCCATGTGGATGGGTCCCCTTGGGGCCGAGGCCTCCCTTTCAATTCCCCGGGGCCTCCCTTGAAGCTGAGAGTCTCTAAGGCCAGGGCCTTCGAGCAGCCCATGCCCTGCCCCCGGTCCTCCAGGCCTCGCGCTTACCTCACCCAGATCCCGGATCTTTTTCAAATAGCGCTTGTGGAAAACCGTAGGATCTGACGCCGGTGAGTCCGGGTTCACAGACAAGACATCAACGAGATCTGGAAGAGCTACAGTGGGTGAGTCTGGAACACAGCCCTTTCCCCAAAAGGGTCCACACTTGGGGACACAGAAAGCCAGCTACTGCTATCCCCAGCATCCGATCCCAGAGATAAGGAAACTTTTTTGTTGTTGTTGTTGTTGCAAGGGCTGGAAAATGCCACTTCTTGTCCAAAACACAGAGTTGGCTGCACCATAACCAACACCTGGGACGTTCTGAGATAGGGTAAAGGGCACAAACTTTTCATTAATAACCAAAAAATTTGCCAGGGTCTAATTCATCCAAAGAAGCTGTGGCTCTCCCCAAGCAAAACGTAAAGGAGAGCTTGGGGCTTCCCCTCCCCCTTACTCAAGTGAATTAGAAACCAGTACACACCCTAAGCCACCCTAAGTACAGAGACTTGGGTGCACCATGCCTGAGTCAGCAGGGATCCCAGCCCCTCCCCCTCTCCAGGGTCCCCGTCCTGGAGTGATGCTCACTTTGGGGCTGCAGCTGAGTGAGGTCACGCAGGATGGTGCGGAAGGATGGCCGCTGGGCTGGCTCATAGGTCAGGCACTGGCTGGTGAGTATGGCCAGCTCTGGGCACGAGGGCTCAGGCAGCTTGTGCTGCTTCTGGTAGAAGCGCTCTTTCTGTTGGAGAGGGGACCGGAAGGAGTCAGTGTACACCCTCAGTCCCCTTCCCCAAGAGGCAGAGTCAAGTCTTCAGAGCAGGGCTAGACCAGCCAGGTCCTCGTTCTTGTCATTCCCATTTTACAGATGAGGCCACTGAGCCTCGGCAATGGGATGCAGACTTGCCCACCACCGCAGAGTCAGGATTGGAACCCAAGTAGAGCAGACTGTGCTGTGCTGGAGCATCTCACACTTGGCCCTTCCTGCCCTGCCTTCCACCCACCTCTGCTCCCAGGACACTTTTGCATACTGCAGCTCCCTGAATGCCCCAAAGCCTCCTGGCCTTTGCATAGGCTGTGTCCACCACCGAGGCTGCTCTTCCTAGCCTGGGACACTGATATTTCTGCACTTAGATTAAAACCTCCTCTGGGAAGCCCTGCCCCATCCCTCAGCTGGGTCAGGGGCATCCTCTGGGTCCCCTTCCTCCCGACAGCCTGTGCCTCCCCCTTGATGCCCTGGTCACTCTGCCTAAAGCATGTGATCTATTTGCTTTGTGCCATAACGACCTTATGAGGTTGGGACTGCAGTTCACTGCAACTGACAGATGACCTGATGGAGCCCCAGAGAGATGAGGCTGCACAGCCAGAGGGGAGGCAGCTCTGGACCCTGAATGTACCCTCTGGACTCCTTGGCAGTGCCAGCCCTCTTTGTGGGAAGGGTCCAGGGGTCCCCTTGGACATACCTCGGAGGGGCTGCGGCCCTGCAGGGGGGCCTCCCCATCGAAGCAGATCTCCAGGAGGGTGGCACCAAAGCCCCACTTGTCGGCTGCAGTGCTTAGGCTGTTGGCTCCACCGGACAGGCACTCAGGGGCTGTCCAGGGGATCCTCTCTACCCGTTCTGGGGGCCAGAGTCAGAGGTCAGCAAGGTAAAAGGAGTGGGGGAAGCCCGCCCCTGTGCCCAGCCCTGCCTGCGTCCTCACCCTCCCTGGAGAGGGCGCTCAGGCCCACACCGGGGTCACTCAGCTTGATGAAGGGGCTGGTGCCCTCCGCCAGCCCCAGCCGTGCCAGGAGGATGTTCCGGCCACACACGTTGCTGTGAACCAGGCTCTTGTCTTCCTGGGGTAGGGGGGAAAGGGGGCGTGGCCACTGGGGGCTGTAGACCCCACCCCTACCCCATCCCACATGGTCCCCCCAGGGACAGCCCAAGTGAAAAAGACAATCATGGTCATTATGGAGATGCCAGTCCATTGTCATACTGACAAGGCAGCACTGGGTCTCCAGTGGGTCCTTCCTGTTTTCCCAGTGCTGGTGGCCAAGGCTCTCAGCCAGGGACAAAAGGCCAGAGGTCCTCAAACCATGAAAGGCATGCTCCTTCCCCAGGGCCTTTGCACTGGCTGTCCCCTCTGCCTGGAATGGACTTCTCCCAGATACACTCACAACTACCTGCCTCTCCCCCCACCCCATGTCACCTCCAGGTCACCTTAGTGAGGCCTTCCCCAACCCACCTGTTTAAGACGTCACCTCTTCCCCAAACTGTGTCAAATCCTCATCTCCACCTCTGCTTTTTTCCCCACAGTTCTTGCTACTTTCTGGCATATTATGTAATGTAATGTACTAATTATTATTTCTCGTTTGTCCCTCCCAACTAAAATGCCAGCTCCCCAAGGACAGAAGCTTCTGTCTGTTTTGTTCTCTGTTGGGTCCCCAGGGCCTAGGACAGAGCCCGGCACACAGGGGGTGTTCTGGAAACTGGGGTGACTGGACCAGGAAGGGCTGGGGAACAAATGGCAAGAGTGACAGAGGCGACTGCCACAGGGCCTTGGACACCAAGTGGAGGAGGTGGGAAGAGATGGGAGCCACAGGGGTGCGTGAGCAGAGGAGGTTCATGGGAAGATCCAGAACGTGGATGGATGCATTCAGGCCTCCATACGCAACGTGGGGGCTGCCCTGGCCCTCCCCACCCACGCAGGCCCCGCCCGCAGACCACACACCAGGTAGCTGAGGGCACTGGCCAACTGCTGGGCCACTGCCAACTTCCAGGCCAGGGTCACATGGCCCCTCTCCCGCCGCAGCCACACGTCCAGGGGCCCGTGTTCCACGTACTCCGTCACCATGATGTCTGCAAAGGCCCAGCCACTGCAAGTGCTGCCCACCGGCTTACCCTCCAGGGTGCTAGGGGGCAGGACGCGGGGTGGGTGGGTGGGGGGGCGGGGCGGGGCTGGGATTGTAGGTGGGGAAGGTGTCAGGCAAGGGTGTGGGGGAAGCTCGGGAGCAACTCTGGGGAGAGGAGGAATGCAGTACAGAGGGCCGGCGGAGGTGGGTGCAGGGTGAGGCCGAGCTGAATGCTGGCATGAATGCTGGCATGTGGGTCCAGGGTGGGGCTGGGGTAGAGAGGAGGCTGCGAGTGAGTGACAAAGGTCAGGACGGGACTGGGGAACCGGGGGGAGGGTGCAGACGAATGGAGGGAGTGGAGCTGGAGGTTGGGATCCCACAGGGCTGGGGGTGCCTGTGCAGTGAGAGGTGTGCAGGGTCGGCACGTAGGCCAGCGTTGCGGGGAAAGCAGGAGAGATGGACACGTGGCTGGACACGTGGCGCTGAGGTCAGCGGGTCTGGGGCTGGCCATGGGCGCCCTGTACAAGGAGGTACACACAGAGTAGCGGGAGTCGGGGGGAGGATCGGGGTGGCCAACAAGGCTGGGGTCTGCATGCTGTCACGGTATTGAGGGGGTCAGAGGATACACAGGGGCTGGATTGTAAAGGTGTTTGGGTGGTAGATGGAGCTAGGGATGCAGTCTGGAGTCGGGGTGTAGGTAGATGGTTGGGGTGTAGCCAGGGATCAGGGAGCTGCAGAGGGTCATGGTGTGGACAGGGTTTAGGCTGGATGTGAGAGTCGATGGGCACAAGCTGGGGTGCGTTCAGGGGTCGGGGTGTAGGTCAAAGGTCAGTGTGTAGTCAGCGATAAGGATGCAGGTCAAGAGTATAAGTGGGGTCGGGCTGTAAATGGGGCAGAGTGGGGTGGGGTGTGTGCGTGTGTTGGGGGTGGGGCAGGGCCCACTCACTCTCGGAGCCGTGCACGTAGATGCCGTGCACGAAGACCAGGTGCACGTGGGAGACCTGGCTCATGAGGCTGGCTGTCTCGTAGAAGGCCTGTGGGGACAGGGCAGGTTAGGGGGCTGCAGGCCCTGACCCTGGCCCTCTTCACCCTGCCCCCCATCCCCTGGCCATGCTCACTCACCAGGGCGATGTCATGGTGACTGGGATCTAGCACCTTGAGTACCACTCGCAGCTCCTGTTCACAGCCCGCCCCAGGCATGGGGGGGTCCCCGCCATCCACCTTGTCCTCCTCGGGGCCTCCGCCCCCCACTCGCAAGAGGCCCTCATACACGTTGGTCCTTGTGCCCTGGCCCAAGTGGGACAGCTGGGGGGACATGGTGTGGAAGATCTCCATGATAATGGCTCCAGGCTGCCTCCCTGGTGCCCCACGCCCGCAGGGGCCACCCCTGCACCACGCACCTGGGTGATGTCTTCCTGGCGGACCCGGTGGAAGCTGAGATGGCTGAGGTTGAGCGGCCTGCTGCTGGCCCGAGGTCCCCGCGTGACGATGAGGTTGGAGATCTCTGGGGATGGAAGCAGTCCCTGAAGGTTGGCACGGAGGGAAGAGGCCCCCCCCACCGAGCCCCATGGCACCCCCATCTTGGTACCTCCCGGCCGTGGCAGGCAGCAGCGGCGCAGGGTAAAGCAGTCATCGCCGGCCCGCAAGGAGCAGCCCTGCAGGGCAACCCGCAGCTCACGCACGCTGGAGAAGGACCGGTCCCAGCCCTCCAGTGAGACAGTCCCAGCCTGCAGCTCGATGGGGAACTTCCGTAGGTGCAAGCCCTTCACGCCGGGTGCCTGGAGCGGGTGGCAGCAGGGGTGAGGGCGGTGAGCAGGGGTCCAGGCAGGGAGCACGCCCAGCCCCAGCCCAGGACCCCCGCCCCAGGCCCACCTGGTTGCGCTGGGCCACCGTGAGGATAAGGCGGTGGAGGTGGCTGGTGCTCCAGTGGATGAGGTAGAGGCCGTCCTCGGGCTGCAGCCTGGCTAGCACAAATGGCTCCCTGGGCGGGTGGGGGCACAAAGGGGCACCGTCAGGGCACCTGGGGGCACTGCTGGACCCACACCTGACAACAAGGACACACAAAACCTGCCCAGCGGGGCACACTCACAGCTGGGATAAATGTCAGACACAGCTTATGTGGTGACACTGTGTCTGAACACACACATGCAGGTAACCCTGTCCCATGCATGAAAACTCACACACAGACACAGGTACCGGAACAGGCACACGCTCGTGCATAACAACTGTGGACACCGTGGCCGACAAGATCACACACACACACACACACACACACACACACAGAGGAAACAGCCATCAGATGCCAAATGGGCACACACCCAGCCATAGACACTGCCACTCCCAGGGTGACGCACAATGCACAGTCTGTCACACACCGAAAGGAAAAGATCACAGACAGAGGACTTCCCTGGTGGTCCAGTGGTTAAGACTCCACGCTTCCACTGCAGGGGGCGAAGGTTCAATCCCTGGTCGGGGAACTAAGATCTCGCATGCCATGCAGTGCAGCCGAACAAAAAAAAGAAAAAAAATGTATGAAAGGGCTTCCCTGGTGGCGCAGTGGTTGAGAGTCCGCCTGCCGATGCAGGGGACTCGGGTTCGTGCCCCAGTCCGGGAAGATCCCACATGCCGCAGAGCGGCTAGGCCTGTGAGCCATGGCCGCTGAGCCTGCGGGTCCGGAGGCTGTGCTCTGCAACGGGAGAGGCCACAACAGTGAGAAGCCTGCGTACCGCGAAAAAAAAAAAAAAAAAAAAGTATGAAAGATCACAGACACAGCCGCTGTGAAACATAACAGCACAGGGGCACTGGCATCCCAGACCCAGAGGTGACGACTGTCATAAGCACAGTCAGGTACTACAAGGTGACACAGCCACACAGACTGACAGTTACATCTGTGGTGCCGTAGACTGAATGTCTGTGTCCCCCCAAAATTCCTATGTTGAAGCCCTAACCCCTGACCAAGGCGATGGCATTAGGAGGTGGGTCTTGGGGAGGTGATTAAGTCATGAGGATGGAGCCCTCACGAATGGGATTAGTGACTTATCAAATGGACCCCAGGGACTCCCCTGGTGGCGCAGTGGCTAAGAATCCGCCGGCCAATGCAGCAGACACCGGTTCGAGCCCTGGTCCAGGAAGATCCCACATGCCATGGAACAACGAAGCCCGTGTGCCACAACTACTGAGCCTGTGCTCTAGAGCCCATGAATCACAACTACTGAAGCCTGAGCGCCACAACTACTGAAGCCCGTGTGCCTAGAGCCCATGCTCCGCAACAAGAGAAGCCACTGCAGTGAGAAGCCAGGGCACTGCAACGAAGACCCAACGCAGCCAAAAAATAAATTAAATAAATATATTAATTTAAATAAATAAATACAAAAATAAAATGGACCCCAGAGATCTCGCTCACCCCTTCCACCATATGAGGACACAGCCAGAAGACTGAATTTTGATTATGTAACAGGAGGTGGGGCTCTCACCAGACACTGGATCTGCCAGCACCTTGAACTTGGACTTCTAGCCTGCAGAACTGTGAGAAATAAGTGTCTGTGGTTTCTAAGCCACCCAGTCATTGGCATTCTGTTACAGCAGCCCGAATGGACTAAGACACATGCTGACATGGCCCATAGACCCCGTACGGTCACAGCCCTTGAGAGGTGAAACGACCGCTTCACCCTCCTCTGGTGTAGAGACTAGGCTTGGAAGGGTGAGACCTCTTAGACTGACCCAGGGGCCAGTCCAAGTGTCACAGATAGGACAGGGGATACCCAGGCACAGGGCCAATGACCAGATGAGCTGATAGTCACAAACCCCAACCCGGCATGATACAGGATGGCCACACACACCTGATGACCACATAAACCCTGACACTTCACATTCTCAGCCCCACACATCCAAGCAGGAGTGCTCAGACAGTGATCCACAAGTACCAGGACAGACACATGCCTGCAGGGGTGTAAACACCCACACGTATATCTGAACAGCCACCAGCATTTGGACAACGCATAGCCCAGCAAAACTCACCAGCCCTCTCACGTGCAAAAACACACACTGACAATTTAAAACGCAGTTGGAGGACTTCCCTGGTGGTCCAGTGGTTAGACTCCGAGATTCCACTGCAGGGGGCACGGGTTCCATCACTGGCCGGGGAACTAAGATCCCGCATGCCCCGTGGCGTGGCCAAACCACCACCACCAACAAAACCAAACAAAACGCACTCACCAGAGTAGTGACACAGCTGCATGCCAAATGGGCCGTTAAACATCCAGACATGCATGGTGACAGTCCCAAACCCAGGCGCACTCAGCATGACACACCGTCCATGCCGTTACAGGTGCCCTTTCTCCCCCCCAACCCCTGGTTGCACACATGCACGCGTCGCACAGGCACCCACATGAGCACCCACTGACGTGAATGCATGAACAATGCAGTATGAGCAAATCCTTGCACATGTACACGCATGCACACACAGACACGTGTGCACACTAGACACGAATGCTC
This sequence comes from Hyperoodon ampullatus, assembly GCF_949752795.1. NCBI lineage: Eukaryota > Metazoa > Chordata > Mammalia > Artiodactyla > Ziphiidae > Hyperoodon > Hyperoodon ampullatus. The sequence continues at coordinate 32,309,910 of NC_136917.1, forward strand.
CCACACACGTGCATGCACACCCACCCACACTCACAGGCACACACAGGCACACACACACTGACATGCACACACTGAGACATGGATGCTTGCACACACATGTGCACTCATACACATGGGTGAACACACAGGCCTTCACACCCTAAGACATACATGCACACACTAAGACACCGACATGCACACACCTCATTCAAACCCCACAGTCCCTAGAGCTCACTGCCCAGTTCAGTCACCACCACGCAGCCCACCCGCCCTTCCCGGCACTCACAGCAGGGGTCCGTGGATACCGTCCTGGATACTCATCACCAGCCGTGGGGGAGCCACCTCATGGCATAGGTAGTGGCTCGAGTCGGCCGTCAGGCGGAAGTAGCCATCCACCAGTGACACCAAGGACAGGGCCGCAGCCCGGGAAGGCAGGGTCAACTCCTGCAGGCCGGGGGGCGGTGGTGGGGAGGACAACATCAGGCAGATGTCACAGGCTAGAGGCTCCCACCACCCCCCAACCCTCCCCCCACGGCCAGCCCGGCCCCCCGTCCCGGGCCCCACCAGGCACTTGTTGTCCTGACAATGAATGCTGACGCGGCATTCTTTCAGCACCACGTGGGTGATGTCCTGGAAGTCGCAGAAGTAGGCCCATGGGGCCTCCTGAGGTCTGTGCACTGGCTGGTTGCCCACCTCCCGGGCCTTGGCTTTCTTCCCAGATGGGCCAGCATGGGGCATCCTTCTGCCGCCACCACCACCACCAGCACTGGGAGTCTGGAAACCAGCACGTGGGGCAGGTGAATGGAGCAGGGCGGTGCCTGTTTAGTCCCACTGCACCTTTCCCCGGGGAAGAGGCGGAAGCTGGAGGGACCAGGCATCCCCCCGCAAGAACCCCAGTGTCACAGGCTGGACAGGAGACCCACCCAGAGAGATACACATGCCAGAAACTGGAACTTCAGGGAGAGTAGAATGGAGGTTCCTCACCCTCTCGGCCCCAGATGCCAGACCCCAGAAATCAGGTCCCCAGGGGGGCAGGCAGACAGAGGACACTCCCCAAGAAACAGACCCCCAGGGACTTCTCTGGCGGTCCAGTGGTCAAGACTCCACTCTTCCAATGCAAGGGGCACAGGTTCGATCCCTGGTCGGGGAACTAAGATCCCACATGCCACGCCGCGTGACCAAAAAAAACAAAACAAAAAACCAAACCAAAACAGAAAAAGGAACAGACTCCCAGGCACAGACTGACACACCCCAGAGGCACGTGGGGGAGAACCACCTTCGGAGGCCAAGGCCAAGGCTGAGCAAGAGCGCGCCACCCCCAGCTGCCCTGAACTGCCAGATGGAAGAGGCGCCCCACTCACCACTGCCTGTACCAGCCGCCACTGGATGCCATCGGTGCCCGACACCAGCACCTCGTGGGTGGGGGGTCTGGCGGCAGACTCGGGCCCGGGGTCGGGAGGGGCCTGTCCGCCATCCCGGATGTAGCAGGGCTCCCCCTCGGCCTGGACCAGTAGCTCCAGGTGGCACACGGGCACGCGCTCTGTGCCGAAGCGGGGCGCCAGCCGCTCGAGTGTGGCCAGGTACTTCACCATGACAACCTGCTGGGAGAGGCAGCCCGGCTGGAAGGCCCGCAGGAACTTGCGGAAGATGCTCCGCAGTCGCAGCCGCGTCAGAGCATTGTGCTGCTGGATCTGCAGCCGGAAGGAGTGTGGGATGCAGTCCTTGAAGCTGTGGGGACAACCAGGAGGGGGCAGTCAGGGGCCGGGATTGCAGGCCTAGCTGGGTGACGTGGGGCAAGTGGCTTCATCTCTCTGAACATCAGCTGCCTCGTCTAGAAAACAGACAGGCTGCAACCTACATGTCCATCGACAGATGAATGGATAAAGATGTGGTATATATATACAATGGAATACTACTCAACCATAAAAAGGAATGAAATAATGCCATCTGCAGCAACATGGATGCAACTAGAGATTGTCATACTGAGTGGAGTAAGTCAGGAGGAGAAAGACAAATACCATATGATAGCACTTATATGTGGAATCTAAAATATGACACAAATGAACCTATCTACGAAACGGAAACAGAATCACAGACATAGAGAATAGACTGGCGGCTGCCAAGGGGGAGGAGGTTGGGGGACAGATGGAGTAGGAAGCTGGGGTTAGCAGATGTAAGCTTTTATGCATAGAACGGATAAACAACAAGGTCCTACTGTATAGCACAGAGAACTATATTCAATGTCCTATGATAAACCATAATGGAAAAGAGGATGAAAAAAACAAGAATGTATACATATGTATAACTGAATCACTTTGCTGTATAGCAGAAATTAACACAGCATTGTAAATCAGCTATATTTCAATTTTAAAAATATTAGGAGGGGCTTCCCTGGTATCATAGTGGTTAAGAATCCGCCTGCCAATGCAGGGGACATGGGTTCGAGCCCTGGTCCGGGAAGATTCCACATGCCTCAGAGCAACTAAGCCTTTGTGCCACAACTACTGAGCCTGTGCTCTAGAGCCCGCAAGCCACAACGACTGAGCCCATGCGCCACAAGTACTGAAGCGCAGGCACCTAGAGCCTGTGCTCTGCAACAAGAGAAGCCACCACAATGAGAAGCCCGCACACCTCACCAAAGAGTAGCCCCCGCTTGCCACAACTAGAGCGAAAGCCCGCACGCAGCAATGAAGACCCAGCGCGGCCAAAAATTTAAAACATAAAAATAAAAAATATTAAAACTGAAAAAAAACCAAAAACAATTAAAAAAAACAGGCAGGCTGTCATGAAGGTGGAAAGAGAATGCTATAAAGGGCCAGCACAGGGAGGCCAGGTGGTGTCTGGGCCCAGGGCCCAGGACTTTGAAGGAGACTATGGGTCGGAAATCCCAGCTCTTGGGCAACTTCCTTAAGCTCTAAAGGGCTCTGTCTTTTCATCTGTAAAATGGGATCAAACTGCCCACTTCTAGGGCTGATGAGAGAATCAGGACTATTGATTGGCATAAAATAAGGACTATGTGAGCGTTGGCTATTATTATTATTGGAGAAGTCACTATTGTTTTGATCATTAATATGATTATCAATAAAAGGCACAGCTCTGGGAAGCCCCTCTGCTCTTCACAAAGCCATACCCTTCACCCCTTCTCCTGCCCTGCACCTGCGCACCAGCATAGCCCACTTAGATGACAGATTTCCAAGCCTCATCCTCCATGTCCCAAGCCACCTCTTCCAACCTTTGATTTGTTTTTTTTTTTGCGGTACTAGGCCTCTCACTATTGTGGCCTCTCCCGTTGCGGAGCACAGGCTCTGGACGCGCAGGCTCAGCGGCCATGGCTCACGGGCCCAGCCGCTCCGCGGCATGTGGGATCCTCCCAAACCGGGGCACGAACCCGTGTCCCCTGCATCGGCAGGCGGACTCTCAACCACTGCGCCACCAGGGAAGCCCCTCTTCCAACCTTTGAATACAAAGATCCTAAAGGTCAAGGTTCTAGCTGCCTTCTGCCCCCACTTCCAAGCTTTCCAGGGCTCCCTAGTGCCCTCAGGGAAAAAGGTTCCCTGACTAGTGCCTGGCCGTCTCCTGCACTTGGACAATCACATTCCGAGTTCAGTTCCTCTGGAAACTGGGCCTTTGTCACCTCCTGCCTCTGGGCCTTTGTATGTGCTGTTCCCTCTCCCTCGAATGCTTGGCCAAAACAATCTACATCTGGATAAAGCCAACTCAACCTTCAGGTCTTAGCAGAAATCACCTCCCCCCAGGAGCATCCTCTGATCTCCAGGCTGGATAGGGTCCCTCCTCTGGGCTTCCCAGCGTCCTGGGCTTCACTGTCATAGCCCTAGTCCTCCAGTGATAACACGACAGGGATTGAAAAATATGTGCTTTAAGAACTGCAAGTCCTGGGAAGTTCCCTGGCGGTCCAGTGGTTAGGACTCGGCGTGGGTTCAATCCCTGGTTGGGGAACTAAGATCCCATAAGCTGTGTGGCCTGGCCAAAAAAGAACTGCAGGTCCTGAAAGACCCATTTCTCTTGCTGTCTCCTCCAGGCAGTGTGCCCTGATTGCCCCAGCCCTCACTGCAGTGGAGGCTAGCAGCTCTCCAGACTCCTGCCTCCTTTTTTCCCTTGAATTCTAGGGAGTCCTCCAAGCTCACCCTGCTCCAGTCACACTTCCTCCACCATATATCAAGCATGGTACAATCTTAGGGCCTTTGCACTGGCTGACCCCTCTGTGGAGAATTCTCATCTCCCAAATACCCACCTGGTTCCCACCTTCACTTCCTTCAGATTTTTTAATTTGAATGTCACCTTCTCAGTGAGGAATTCCCTGATGACCCAGTTTGTTTGTTTTAATTTATTTTTTTTATACAGCAGGTTCTTATGATGACCCAGTTTTAAATTGTATGCCCCTCATTCCCTGACACACCCCTTCTTCCTCTTTTCCTGCTTAATTTTCCCCATTGCACTTATCATCGTCTAAAACACTATACATTTTATTTTTGTATTTTGTTTATTGCCTGTCTCCTTCATCAGATGTGACCTCCAGGAGGGCAGGGATTTTTGTCTGTCCTGTTGACTGTTGTGTCCCCAACACCCAAAACTAGTACCAGGGACTTCCCTGGCAGTCCAGTGGTTAGGACTCAGTGCTTTCACTGTCAGGGCCCTGGGTTCAATCCCTGGTCAGGAAACTAAGATCCTACAAGACGCTCAGCACAGCCGCAAGAAAAAAAAACTAGTATAAGCATACCGTAGGCGCTCGATAAATGTTTGTTGAATGAATGAAGGCATGACAGTATGCAAGGTCTACCCTGGCCACCAGATGCCTGGGCATGTCCACCCACCTATGCAGTGTTCCCACCCCATTCTCAGATACCTGATCTTCTTGGCCACCTTCTCAAGGGGGACACCATGGCAGAGAGCGAGGTGGCAGAGGTGCAAAAAGGCCATGCCTAGGCTCTCGTTCTGAAAGTGATGGATCTCCTCCTCGCTTGACAACTCCCACAGCGATGCCACGTCATTTACAAACTCATGCTTGCCCTGGGGATGGGGAATCAGGCAGAAAGGGAGGCATGAGAACCTGTTCACTCCCCAGCTTCTGGTCACTTTGGGGAAGGGAAGGACCCCACATGTATGCCTCCTCTGCCCAACCCTATGCCTGTGACAGACATCACTAATCGATCACAGCACTCTTACCCCTACAACCCTAAGAGTCTCAAAACCCTTTGGTTCAGGCAGCCAAAGGATCCCAGATGGCATGAGTTGAAACCTACTAGCTATAGCAAATTGGGAGGGAAGTGAGGACTCCTAATTTGCAACCTCCCTCACAAACAGTCTCACCTCCCCAGCCCTGCTCACACCTGCTCAAAGAGGTACTCAAAGGAGGCAGGGTCCAGGAGTTGCACCCCCTGCTCTGCCTGTTCTGAGGAAGGCTCGGACCCTGGGGGACCGCAGCGGTACACAGCCGGCTCCTGGGGATGCATGCCATGCCAGTTCCGGAAATAAAACCTGCAGGAAGGGAGGGGGCGCAGCTGGGGTTTAGCACAGATTCAGACCAGGTCCAGGAAGGTGGGGACAGGGGAGGGAGGGAGGGGACAGAACGAAAGCCTTCCAAGGGGACTTCACCCACCTCATGCGGAAGTGCAGCATCAGGCTCGAGTCTCTGGACATATCCAGGACGTGGTTTGGAGGCAGCCAGACCTGGGCCTGGACATCGAAGAGGGCAAAAAGATTGAAGCAGGGTGGAGTGATGCCTGGACAGGGGAGAAATGAGTCAGGAGTCAGTGCCTGCTGCTGTTAGCCCTGTGGACCCCCAGACCCACCGTCTCCCTTCACAATCCCTCCCTGGGCCTCCTGCCTTGCCAACAGAGGACAATGCAATATGTAAACCATCCTGTGGCCTCACAGGAAAACTACATTTCCCAGCCTCCCTTGCAGCTAGGATGGAGGCATTGGGCTGGTTTTTGGCCAGTGGGATGTGGGCATAAGGGATGTACATTTTTCCAGGCCTAGAAATAAACTTTCCTGCCATCTTTGCTGCCCCAGGGATGTTGGAAACCCCTTATGCCTAGTGGTGAAGCTATAAGATAGAGGGGAACCATCTGACCTGCATTAGATTTTAGGTAAATTTTCATTGTCTTAACCCAGTAGAATTGGGGGGGCTGCTTGTTACTACAGCAAAACCTATCATAGACTGACTAACACAGCTGTACAGACTGCTGGCACTTTGCCTGGTCTCTCTCTGAACTCCAGACCCAGAGAAATATCCAACTACCCCTTGGCTGTCTTCCTCTAGACATCTCGGGCCCCCTGAGATGTGCCTTGTTCCAAATAGATCTCATCTGAGGTCCCCAAACCTGCCCCCTCTCTGCCGGACTTCATCCTTGTCCTCAACTCGTCCCACCCCCTCCACATCAGATTGGTCACAAGTCCTGTACTTTCTGCATCCTCCATCTCTCTGGGATCTACTTACTTCCTTCAAATCCAAAACTCAGCCCTAGTTCAGCCTCCAAACTTATTGTCACTCCCCACACTGGATGCGCAAGCATCTATTTTTTATACACATCACTTAAAAATTGTATCTAAAATAGTTCAGAATTATTTATTTATTTTTATTTATTTATTTTTAATTAAAAATTTCTTTCTTTCTTTCTTTCTTTCTTTCTTTGTTTTGGCTGTGCCGGGTCTTAGTTGCGGCATGAGGGCTCTTTAGTTGTGGCATGCAGACTCCTTAGTTGCAGCATGCATGCAGGATCTAGTTCCCCGACCAGGGATCAAACCCAGGCCCCCTGCATTGGGAGCACAGAGTCTTACTCACTGGACCACCAAGGAAGTCCTTCAGAATAATTTATAATCACCTAAGTACCAGCCACGAGAAGAAGAATAAAAACTGGCAAGTACAACTGAAGCCCCCACCTATATCCACCTCCTCTCCCCTCCCACAAAGAGGTAACCATTCTCCTGAACTAGAGTTTATCATTTTTATATTCTCTATCACCTAGCTTTGAATGTTATAAATTCAAATGCGGTAGTATACCATAGGTGTCCTGCAATTTGCTTTTTCATGCTATGATAGGTTTTAAGCTTCACACGTGATATATGTAACATTGGTTAAATTCCTTTTTCCTGGATGTATAGTATTCCAGTGTTCAACCATACTGCAACTGATTTGTGCATTCTCCTATACACAGACTTTGAGATGGTCTCCTATTTTCACTAAGATAAATGAAGCCAATCTGAACATTCCTGTGCACATCTCCTGGAACACATGAGCTGAGTATCTGTAGAGTGCATATCTAGGAGTGGAACTGTGTGCCTTCAGGGAATGTACATTTCAACCATGTTAGACAATGCCAAATTGCTCTCCAAAATCATTGCATCCTGGAATTCCCTGGTGGTCCAGTGGTTAGTACTTGGTGCTTTCACTGCCGAGGGCACTGCTTAGTTCCCTAGTCAGGGAACTAAGATTCCACAAGCCGCATGGCGCGGCCAAAAAAAAAAAAAAAAAAGAAAAGAATCATTGCATCCAAGTGCACTGCCCCCCAAAGAAGGAGCATGCCTCTCTATGAGACAACTTCCTAAAGAACCAATCTGTTTCACTCTCTGGCTTAAACTTCCATTGCTCCCCTTTGCCCCCTGAGAAAGCCCAACCCCCTCAGCACTGAATAACCATGACCTGGACCCAGACAATTATGCTCTGCTTTCAATTCCTACTTCCTCTTCCAAATTCTTGAAAACTATGCTCCAGTTACTCTTAAGATCTTTTGCTTCCTCAAAAAGATCAGGTTCTCTGGGTCCTTGGCCAGGCATGTTTCACACCACCCAGAAAACCAGTACTTCCTTAAGAATCTGCCATTGATGGGAAAGTACAAGGTGTTATAGAAATCTACCAGAAGGCCCCCATCCAGCTGTGGGACAGGGGGTTTGAGAGGACGCCCTGGAGGAAAGGGCATGTAAGCAAAGTCCCCTTGGAGAGACCTTCTCCTCCTCCGGCAGGAGAAATTAACTTTCAAGCACATGTGCTGCAGGCTCTCTCAACCATTCCATGCTTCACTACTGTTCCTGGGGAAAACTTTAAGCCCTAAACTCCTCCCTCTGGGGTTTAAAACACTGGTTGACTTCTGCCCCATCACCTCCTACTTGGAGGTCCTTACTCCCGCTCTCACCCACCACAGTCTGCTCCCCCTACAGCAGCCAGAGATCATCTGTGACACTTGTGTCCAATTACGTTCCTTCTTCACTCACAGTCCTCTGTCACTTGGAGTAAAATCCAAAGTCCTCCCTGAGGCCCAAGAGGCCCTGTACAACCTGTGCCATCACCTGCTTGCCCTCACCTATTCCTGTCTCCCCTTCACTCACTCGTCTACAGCCACACCGGCCTCCTCGCTGTTGCTGGCAAGTTCCCACCTCAGGGCCTTTGCACTTGCTGTTCCCGCTGTCTGGCGCCATCTTCCCCAAGATATACCTGTGGCTCAGTCCCTTATCTCCTCAAGTTTTAAATCTTTTACCATGATCTCTGGCCTCCTATACAGTTTTCTTATTTACTGTGTTTCTTGTTGATCCCTATTAGAATATCAGCTCTACAAATGTAGTAACTGGGGGCTGGCACACACTAGGTGCTCACTCAATGTCCTCTGAATGAATGGGCAGACGATTGGATGGATGAGGCCCAGCAGCTGCCAGCACCTCCACCCCGCCATGGGGCTGATGCCCGGGACTCACCGACTTTGTGTGCAATGTGGAGGCAGACCTCCTCCGCAGTCAGTGTGGCCTCGCTGAAGGTGACCCAGGGCTCCCCGCCACCGGGGCCGGCCCAGTGCAGAAACACCTTCAGGCCTCCTCTGGTGGCCATGGGCTGAGCTCCATCCCCATCGGGCTTTCTGCCCCTGGTGGTGGCCCCCCAATGGCACAGAGGCATGCTCTTGACAGCTGGCTTGCCTGGGAAGGAACATCCTGTCAGCCCCAGGCCTCAGCCTGGAGGCCCCTTTGAGCACCTCAACCTTCCAACCATCCAGACTGAGGCTTGGGGGGAGGATTCTGGACCCCTGCTAGCTGTGCAAACTTAGGCACCCAATTCCCCTTCCTGAGCCCCAGTTTCCACAACCGTTTGATGGAGTTGGGGTATATGTCCCCACCTACCAGATCAGTCATGAACAATAACACCACCAAACCCCTTTATTGGACAAATTCACCAATATAAAAATCTGCTCTGTCCAATAAATTTTTTTTTAATCTGCTCTGAACCCACCTTTCCAAAATAACCAGGCAGACAGGGGTGGCCAGACACACCTGGGGGTGAATCCTGTGTCGACTCAGATGAGTCACTTAGCCATGCTGGGCCTCAGTTTCCCCATCTGGAAAATGGAGATGCTGAGAGTGTTGCCATGAAGAGATGGTTGTGAAGTTTCTACATTCTTTTTTTTTAACTTTTAAACTAGAGTTGTAAGTGAATTACACACCACTGTCACCATATTACAGATAGGTAAGGACTTACTATTGCCATTTTGTTGTTTTCTGGTTGTTTTGTAGATCCATTGTTCCTTGTTTCTTATCCTGCTGTCTTTCTTTGTGTTTGGATGTAATTACTATAAGATTTTTCCTTTGTGGTTACCCTAAGTTTAACGTTATAAGTTTAAGACATTTTATGAGCCTTACATAACATACCTCACACTTGTAACACCCTATTTTAAGCTAATAACAGCTTCACTTCAATAGGACTGGTAAACATTATACTTTTCATTCTCCTCCACCTCATATTTTGATTACTGCTGCTACACTTTACATGTTTTTTATATTGTGTAACTAAAACAGATGATTGTATTACGGTTATTTCTTCTACATCCTTTTTTTTTTTTAAACTAGAGTTGTAGATCAATTAGGTTGTGACGTTTCAACACAATTCTGCACGTCACATGTTCAGTACCTTGATACAGGCATGAAAAAATAACAAATATGATAAAAACAAGAATAAAGTCATTATTGGTTTTATCATCATAATCCTTTTTCTCTTTCAAGCCGAGATTCCTGCATACCACATCTACACCCACCAGCGACCCCAGTCCCTGCTGGCTCCCTGAGCGGAGAAGGGTCTGTGTTCAGCTCTTTCCCCAACAATCTGGAACTTTTCGAGAGCCAGGCCCAGGGCTCAGGCCTCCTAGGGTCTCCAGTATTTGCAGGGAGGGGCTATCAGCGATTCGACCGATGTTACTGATTTAAGACAGTGATGGGGGAAAAGAGAAGGTTGTAATAGCACAATGTCGGAGTCGTCAAGAATCAACTCCTCTCTGAACCTATTTCCTCATTTAGAAAATGGGCATAAAACAGTCTCTCTCTCAAAGGGTTGTTGGGAGGATTCAGTGAGGTGAGACAGGGAAAGGGCTCCGCACCGGGCCTGGTGTGCAATAAGAGCTTGATAAATGTTCGCTATTATTATCTTATTAACGTTCGAGATAAGATCGTGGGGATGGGGTTTTGCAGGTGCCCATCTCCTCCTTCCTCGTCCCCATTGGGCCCAGACCCAGCTTTGAAGATAAGGTCTGGGTGAGGTCCGCAGCCCCCGCCCCCCAACAGAAATCTCCAAACCCTGCTGGCAGGGGCGGGAACAGCGACGTGTACCCATCGGGCATCAATCAGTCCCAAGGCAGTGTGGGGGCTTCTACCCACCTCCTGTAAAGGGCAGTCCCACCGGCCGCATCCTTCTTGATGACATCCCGGGCGCGCCCCCTCCCGCCCCCCTCCAGACTCACCCTTTCCGGGGAACTGCGGCTCGAACCTGGGACCCCGCCCCGCCCAGCAGCCAGGGGCAGCCGCCACTTGATCGCCGCTGGGACACCGCCTCCCATTGGCTGCCTGAAACGGGCACATTCATTGGCGGCCGCTCTGCTCCGCCCCCTCGCTGCTACGGCGGCGCTCCCATTGGTGCCGGCTTCATGTTTTGCTCAGCAGCGGGCGGGCGTGTGAGGCCTTGCCGGGGCAAGGCGGCTTCCGTTACCCACGAAGGCGGTGGGCCTAAGTCAGGCTTCCGTACTTGACCTTGGTGCAAGCCCAGGTCCTCAGCTCGGCAGTCTTTCAGTCCTCCAAATCCCCTGCCATATGGCCCTACATCTGTCCTGCCTTTCGTCCCTGTCTGCCTGACCAGCCCTGCTTCGCGGCCTGAGAACCCCTTCCTCTACGGGAGGCATTTCCGGCCCACCAGCTCACATCCCTTTTCTGATCACCTGTAGCCCTGTCCTCTGAGGGCCCATTGCTCTCAAGGTAGCAGCTTGGACGTCCCACCTGATCCGAGTTCTGAGGCCTACACAGCAGGTCGCTGCCATTTTACAGAAAAGGCTATGCGCTGAGCGTTTTCCACGCGTTATCTCATTTGATGCTAGCAGTAGTTCCTCTGGGGACTATTATCCCCATTTCTCAGAGAAAGAAACTGAGGTCCAGAGAGGTGACAGACTCTCTCCTTGACCAAACTGTAGTCTTCTGAACCTTCTTCTCGACTACTCCTCAACCTTGGTCACAGTCCTCTCTTTGGCCTGCACAGTACAGTCTAAGCAAAGAATCCTTCTAAGTCATCCCCCAACCCTAGATATCTGATCAAGTTTCTCATTCCCCACCATTGATGTATACATCCTTGGCCTCTCTTTAGCAAGAACGCCCCTACCCTCGATGTCTCCATGGACATCCTCACTCTGCTCTGTCTGTCAATCCCCAGCTGTCCTTGCTGCATTCAGAGTTGAGCCCAATGCTCTCCCCTTTTGCAATCCGCCTATTGCAATAGTCCTGAATTAAATCTTCCTTACTGTTCTGTGAATGAAAAATATTGCCTGCCATATCAATAAACAAAGGATGTTGTAGCCATCAAGCCATCACATTACAGCCCCCCAGATGGTGACCCTGGAGGGAACTCAGGATAGAAACAGGATGCCCACCATCAAGCCATCAGCCACAGCACACCACACCCCACACCCCCTGCAATGATGCACCCTGAGGAGACTCAGGATGAGAAATCCCAGGATACTGGCCCTAGGTAGCTGAGGTGCAGATCAAAGGAACGACTTCAGTGAGCCCAGACTCTTGCATCTTCCCATACATAGAAAAGTACTAAATTCCTTAACTTGAGATAGCTGGCTTTCTTTAATTAACAATAATCTTTTGATGTTCCGACTACCTGGTCTTTGATGCAAAAACTCCTGTATATCCTGGATCCCCACTTGCCTCTTCAGAGCAATCTCTCAGAGTTATCTGAGATGCTGTGTCCCAGACTTAATCCTCAGTTTTGTCTGCTGAATAAAATATAACTCTCAACTTTTAGGTCATGCTTTTTTTTTTTTTCAGTCGACAGTTTTTAACAAGTGTCAGAGTAATTTTTTTCTTTAACAGAGGCTGAGTAACTTTCCCAGGTTAGTTAGTTTCCCAGCACAAAAGAGCAGAACCAGGTTTATTTCTGAAGTTGGAGCCATAACTGCTGTGACCAAGGGCATGTGGCTACTCATCTCAGTCTGAGAAAATGTGGGGAAAAACAGACTCTTCTTCACAGGGCAGCTATGGAGATTTGATGTGAAGTTGTAGATAGAGACTTAGCCTAGCACCTGGAGGGTAGTGAGTGCTAGGAACTTGGCAGCTGGGGAATCAACAGTGATGCATCCTGACAAGGGAATAATTTGCAACTGGGGGGGAAAAAAAAAGAGGGACTCTGTACTGATATGGAGACATCTCCAGAGTGTCTGTATATTTCATAACAGAGAATGAAATATATAGAATAAAGAGAATGTGTTGTATTTCCCTGTGCCTGCTCAGCCTACCTATGGGAAGACTCAAGAGAAATATAGAAATATTGGTTAGCTCAAGGAAAAAACTTCAGAGAATCTCAGGAAAAAAAATCTCACATTTGTCTCACACCAACCTTTGGTTCATCAGCAAAATCTCACCCCTCCTGGTCCAGCCCCCATCATCACTTGCCTGGACCAATGCAGTTGCTTCTGTCCTGGTCTGAGTCTCCTCCCCTTGTCCCTCGCCACCCCCACCTCCTTGTCTATACTCCCTGCATCACCCACAGGGCATCTGTGAGCATCTGAGCACAATCTCCTATCCTTTATAGATATGGGTGATCAGGCCCAGAGCCTGATTGTGTGGGTTACAGAATTGTAAAACCATTTAAATGCTCAGGGTCTCTTATGCTAAGGTAAGGGCACTGACTTGAGAGGTTTGGAATGGAAATATTGGGCAGACACAGATGACCCTGAGAACTTTGACCCCATCGATACACTTGTCTGAAGGAGTTGGCCCTTCTACGTGTGATATTGTGATATAACAAGAAATATATATTTGGTCTTCATCCCTGATTCCTGGCACAGAACTTCGAAAACTCTTGAAACTTCTTGAGTGAAAGATCTGATAGCATCATGTTTTGTTAGAGTATTTGCGTTTAGTCCCTGGTTCCTGGCTCAGAGCTCCTAAAACTCTTGGAATTTCCTGAGTGACAGAGGTGAGAGGTGAGAAAAACATCTTTTGTTTTTCGTAATAAGCCTGAGCAACCATACCCGAGTTTATGCTAATGAGGTGACTCATGGTTGGACCTAGAGATTGTCAAACTAAGTGAAGTAAGTCAGATAGAAAAAGACAAATACCATATGATATCACTTATATGAGGAATCTAAAAAAAATGATACAAATAAACTTATTTACAAAACAGAAACAGACTCACAGACTTAGAGAACGAACTTATGGTTATGGGGGGGAAGGGTTGGGGGGAGGGATAGACTGGGAGTTTGGGAATGACATGCACACACTGTTATATTTAAAGTAGATAACCAACAAGGACCTACTGTATAGCACAGGGAACTCTGCTCAATACTCTGTAATAACCTAAATAGGAAGAGAATTTGGAAAAGAATAGATACACTTATACGCAGGGGGCCCGGGTTCAATCCCTGGTCAGGGAACTAGATCCCACATGCTGCAACTAAGAGTTCACATGCTGCAACTAAAGATCCTGCATGCCTCAACGAAGATCCCGAAGGTGGCAACAAAGACCCGGTGCTGCCAAATAAGTAAATAAATATTTTAAAATATAAAAAGAAAAAACAAAACTCTCATGAGCTTCACCCGTGGGCACAGTTTTAAAGAAAGAACAATAGTAAAACAAACCAAATACCTAGGCCAAGAAATAAACCCTCACCACTCCCCAGAAGCTCCTGATTCTGAATCAACAAGCCCATCTTCCTGTCCCCTTCACCTGCTATATTTTTCTTAGCAGCCTTTATGACAGTCTGACATTCCACTGGAAGTCTCTTTGAGCACTGGTTTTAATGCCTGGCTTCCATTCTAGAATGTCAGCTCCACAAGGGTTCTCCACGGTGTCCTCAGTGCCTGGAATTGTGCCTGGCACCCAGTAGGTTCCAAGAAGCTGGCGGAGTGAATGATCTACGGAGATGTCTAGGCCGGGGCTGCTGTCCTGCTCCGCTGCGGAAGGGCTGGCCATGGCCTTCCGGCCTCAGCTTCCTCTTTGCCACTAGGACCACAGCAGCAGGAAACCAAGTGTGCCAGATTCTTCAACAGCCAGCCCTGGGTGAGGTCGGTTGGCCTCGCTGGGCCTGGAGGCCGGACTACAGAGGGCGGGCTGGGCCTGAGACCTGCTGTCTACCACCCGAGGGGGGACCGACAGGAAGTGTCAGATAGGGTGATTAATAATAACAATAATGGTAATAAACCCAGTCATAATAATAAACTCTAATAATAGTTCACATTTTTCTAGGCTGCATGCTGTCTGGGGGCCAGGCTTTTTTTTTTTTTTTTTTTTTTTGCGGTACGCGGGCCTCTCACTGTTGTGGCCTCTCCCTTTGCGGAGCACAGGCTCCAGACGCGCAGGCTCAGCAGCCATGGCTCACAGGCCCAGCCGCTCCACGGCATGTGGGATCTTCCCGGACCGGGGCACGAACCCGTGTCCCTTGCACTGGCAGACGGACTCTCAACCACTGCGCCACCAGGGAAGCCCCCGGGAAGCCCCCAGGCATTCTTGAGAGAGAATTCTCTTGAGTTGAGAATTCAACTCATTCTTGAGTTGAGAATTCTCTGAGCCCTCTCAGGTTCTTTTAAAGTGGAACAAGTACCCCACTTGACAGCTGAAGAAAAAAGAGGACATGGAGGCCACTGGGAAGGCTCATGTGCTGCCCCCCAGGCCTGAGTCCTCTTTCCTGAACTCCTACATCTCAGCTGGGGGTCTAGCCCCAGCAGGGAGGCTTGGGGTTACCCCACCAACTGTGGGGGTTTGCCTAGGACCAAGGGGGGTTCCCAGGCAAGGGACTTTCCAGGTTAAAATTGGGACAGTCCTGGGCACACTGAGACTACTACTGGTCACCCTGCCCCACTGGTTTTTTTAGGAGGAAACTAGAATTGGGGAATTCCCCAGACTCGAGAGGCCTGCTGGGGCCTCCCTAGAGCTCCCGCCAAACCAGGGAAAAGTCAAGGGCTGCTAAATTAAAACAAAAATCTCTTTGTGTCCTTTTGAATGGGAGGGTTCAGGAAACAGTCAGCCCTCTCCCCAAAATAGCTATGAGGTCGGTTGGGAATCCTTCCCTTGTATATGTGTGAACACATGGCCTCTAGAACATTCTCATAAGTAGCCACAGACAAGCACATTCTGTGCTGAACTCCAGAGGAAACAGAGGAGTTACACACACGAAGGCTGGAGCCAGAAGGCCAGTGTGATCCCAAGCCATCCCTCAACCTCACCGTGCCTCAGTTTCTTCTTCTGCAAAATGGGGCTAATTGGAGTCCCAAACTCAGAGGTGTGTGTCAGGATCATCAAATGAATTAATATACATAAAGAGCCAGGCGCAGAGCAACTGGTATTATCTTTTTTATTTCACAATATTTCTTAGATATCTTTCTTTTCCACTGTGTATAGATCTATTTGGTGGATATTTTATTTGTTTGTTTGTTTGTTTTGCTGTGCCTCGTGGCTTGTGGGATCTTAGTTCCCTGACCAAGGATCAAACCCATCCTTCGGCAGTGAAAGCTTGGAGTCCTAACCACTGGACCACCAGGGAATTCCCCAGAATTGTTTTGTTTTGTTTTTAATTAATTTTTATTGGAGTATGGTTGCTTTACAATGTTGTCCCGGAATTGTTTTAATATGAAATATTTCAGGCATCCAAAAAGGTGTAGAGATAAATAAAAACATCACCTAGGCACCAGACGGAAAAAAACCCAGTGTCCATCAACAGATGAATGAACAAACAAAATGTAATATGGCCATACAATGGAATACATTCAACCCTTTGTATTCACGGGTTCTGAATCCTGGATTTAACCAACCATGGATGGAGAATAATCAAAAGAAAAGGAAATTCCACAAAAAAGCAAAGGCTTGAATTTGCCATACGCTGGCAATTATTTACATTGTATTAGGTGTTGTAAGTAATCTAGAGATGATTTAAAGTGTACAGGAGGATATATGCAAATACTATGCCATTTTATATAAGGGACTTGAGCATCTGCAGATTTCGGTATCCATGGGGGGTCCTGGAATGAATACTCATGGATACCGAGGGACGATTGTATTATTTACCCATAACAAGGAATGAAGTTCTGACACATGCTACAGTGGGCATGAAACTTGAAAACCTGTCAAGTACTGGGACTTCCCTGGTGGTTCAGTGGTTAAGACTCTGCACTCCCGGCTTCCCTGGTGGCGCAGTGGTTGAGAGTCCGCCTGCCGATGCAGGGGACATGGGTTTGTGCCCCGGTCCGGGAAGATCCCACATGCCGCGGAGCGGCTGGGACCATGAGACATGGCCGCTGAGCCTGCGCGTCCGGAGCCCATGCTCTGCAACGGGAGAGGCCACAATAGTGAGAGACCCGCGTACTGCAAAAAAAAAAAAAAAAAAAAAAAAAAGACTCTGCACTCCCAATGCCGGGGGCCCGAGTTCGATCCCTGGTCAGGGAAATAGATCCCGCATGCGCAACTGAAGATCCCGCATGCCACTAATGAAGATCCTGCGGGCCGCAGCTAAGACCTGGCGCAGCCAAATAAATAAATAAATATTAAAGAAAAGAAAACATATTAAGTGCAAGAAGCCAGATACAAGAAGACAAATATTGTATGATTCCACTTTATAGGTGGTTCCTAGAGGAGATAGGAAGTAGAATGGTGGGGGCCAGGGGCTGCGGGAGGGGAAGGGGGAGTCAGTGTTTAACAGGAACAGAGTTTCAGTTTGGGGAGATGAGAAAGTTCTGAAGATGGATGGTGGTGAGGGTTGCGCAACAATGTGAATGTACTTAGTGCCCCTGAACTAGAAACTTAAAAATGATTTAAATATGAAATTTTATGTTATGTGTATTTTAACCACAATGTTTAAAAAATCAGGGGGAAGTGAGGTTAGTGAAATGGACAAAGGTGGTCAAAACGTATAAGTTTTCAGTTATAAAATAAATAAGTCCTGGGGATGTAATGTACAGCATGGTGACTAATAATACGGTATTGTATAACTGAAAGCTGCTAAGATGGTAGATCTTAAAAGTTCTCATCACAAGAAAAAAGTTTTTGTAACTATGTATGGTGATGGATGTGAATTGGACTTATTGTGGTGATCATTTCACAGTGTATACAAACATCAAATCATTATGTTGTTCCTGAAACTAACATAATGTTATATGTCAATTATACCTCAATTCTCTTTTTTTGGGGGGGGGCCGCGCCGCAGGGCTTGCGGGATCTTCCCTGACCAGGGATTGAACCCGTGCCCTTGTCAGTGAAAGCACGGAGTCCTAACCACTGGAGTGCCAGGGAATTCCCTCTCAATTTTCTAAAAAATCTAAAAAAATTGTCTGTGTGCCATCCACTGAGGTAAAAAACAAAACAAAACAAAACCAGCATAGATACCGTGGAGGATCTCAGAGTTCCACTCTCCACTTTCATCCCTGGAGGGAAGTGGATGTTGTCCCTTCCACCCCCTAAGCAATGAGTAAGGGCCACTTTTCATTTAGTCAATACATATCTCTTGAGCACCTACTTTATGCTCGACCTTGTTCTAGGTCCTGGCAACACAGCAGGGAAGAGAACAGATAAAATTCCCTGCACTTGTGGCGTGACATTCTAGATGGGACGACAGCCAAGAACAAGGATAAACAAGTAAAAATATATAGTGTGACAGATAGTGACACGATATAGAAAAAGCAAAGCAGGGAGATGATGTCACTGGAGATTGGGTGGCCTGGGACCATCTTTCTGATCTGCAGGGGCTGAGGTGGAGACACAAGGATGTCAGGGGCAGGGTGTACCAGGCAGGGGGAACAGCTGAGGCAAAGGTCTGGAGGAGAAGGCTGCCCTTGAACTTGATGTAATTCCTATCTATCTGCTGGGCCCCGTAACTTGCTTCACTGCATTTCTTTTTTTTCTTCTCATTTCATTATTTCTTTTTAATTATTTATTTATTTATTCTTGGCTGTGTTGTGTCTTCGTTGCTGTGCATGGGCTTTTCTCTAGTTGTGGCGAGCGGGGTCTACTCTTCGCTGCAGCGCACAGGCTTCTCATTGCGGTGGCTTCTCTTGTTGTTCACCGCATTTTTGTTCATGAATTTCATCCATATTGATGTGAGTTACTCTCCCTGGTTTCACTGCTCTGTCATGCAGCACTGTACACATTAATAGGCTATAATTTATTTGTCCCTTCCCCCATGAATGGACAGTTATGTGAATTCCAATTTTGTGGTCTCAATGTCTCCAGGAAACAAACTTTTCCCACTCTTTAATTTTTTTTGGATTTTTAAAAAAATAAGTAATTAATTCACATAGTTCCAAATCGAAAAGGCACAAAATGGTTTTGAGGACAAGTCCCCACTCTGCTTCCAGCCCCCTGACACCCATCTCATTACTGAATTCAAAACATGCTATGGTTTAATGGTTCCTCAAAAAGAATTACCATATGATCCACCAATTGCCTTTCTGGGTATATACACAAAGAAAGCACGGACTCAGAGAGATATCTGTACATCCGTGTTCATAGCATCATTATTCACAATAGCCAAGAGGTGGGAAGCAACCCAAGTGTCCATCGATGGATGAATGGATAAACAAAATGTGGTGTATTCTACAATGGAATATTATTCAGCCATAAAGAAAAAAAAAAAAGAAGGACATTCTGGCACATGCTACACCATGGATGAACCTTGAAAACACTATACTGAGTGAAATAAGCCAGGAACAAAATTACAGATATTTTATAAGTGGGGACTTAATTGTTTAATGCATACAGAAATTCTCATACTTGGACTTCCCTGGTGGCGCAGTGGTTAAGAATCCACCTGCAAATGCAGGGGACACAGGTTCGAGCCCTGGTCCAGAAAGATCCCACATGCCGCGGAGCAACTAAGCCCGTGTGCCACAGCTACAACTACTGAGCCCACGTGCCACAACTACTGAAGCCCTAGCGCCTAGAACCCTTGCTCCGCAGCAAGAGAAGCCACCACAATGAGAAGCCCCTGCACCGCATCGAAGAGTAGCCCCTGCTCACTGCAACTAGAGAAAGCCCGCGCACAGCAACAAAGACCCAAGGCAGCCAAAAATAATAATAATAATAATAAATTTTAAAAATATAAAGTATACAATTCAATTTAAAAAAATAAAGTCTTTTTACAAAAAATAAAGTCTTATACTTAATACCACTGAATCGTACCCTTCAAAATTGTTAAAATGGGGACTTTCCTGGCGGTCCAGTGGTTGTGACTTCCCGATCCCACTGCAGGGGGCCGTGGGTTTGATCCCTGGTCAGGGAACTGAGATCCGGCATACTGCATGGCGTGGCAAAAAACAAAACAGAACAACCCAAAATGGTTAAGTGAGCAGTTTTATGTTATGTACTTTTTACCACAATTAAACACACACACACGCGCGTGCACGTGTGCGCGTGCACTTACAGAATGCTTACTCTGTGCTGTGTTCTCAGCCGTGGGGATTTAGCCATGAACAAAACACAGGAATCCCTGCCTTCAGGAAGCTTACATAAATCAGATAAATACTAGTAAGTGGGTTTTGTGAGTTTTGTTGGAAGGTGGAAGTGGTGGGCGGAGAAGAGTGGAGCAAGGCTTCCCTGGTGACGCAGTGGTTGAGAATCTGCCTGCTAAGGCAGGGGACACGGGTTCGAGCCCTGGTCTGGGAGGATCCCGCATGCCGCGGAGCAACTAGGCCTGTGAGCCACCACTGCTGAGCCTGCGCGTCTGGAGCCTGTGCTCCACAACAAGAGAGACCGTGATAGGGAGAGGCCCGCGCACCGCGATGAAGAGTGGCGCCTGCTTGCCACAACTGGAGAAAGCCCTCGCACAGAAACGAAGACCCAACACAGCAAAAAAATTAATTAGTTAGTTAATAAACTCCTACCCCCAACATCTTATTTAAAAAAAAAAAGAGTGAAAAAAAAATTAAAAAAAAAAATAGTGGAGCAGATAAAGGGTATAGGGTGCAGGAGTAACTTGTTTTAGGCTCTGTCCTCAGCACCCAGTGTAATTCCAGGTCCCCGGCAGGATATGCGCTGCCTATGAGCAGCTGTGTATTCAGGGTTTCCACCTATAGCCACAAAAAAAGAGCACATTGCTTCACTCAGCTTCCATGTCCTTGGCTTCTGGTGGGTTCTGCCGATGGGGAAGGCTGGCAGGAGATCAGAGGTGGGAGACAGACGAGTGTCCCTATTCCCTCCCTGCCCAACCACAGTTGGGCAGTGGTGGTTTCTCTGTGGCCACATAACCTGCAAGGAGCCCCTTCTTCACAGCTCCAGATGTCAGCAAGTTCTGCTCCCTTCCCATCCTCTTTAGTCCTGTCAAAATCTTCCCACTGTTGCTAGTTCCGGGTGCCTTATGAAATTACAACGCCCCAAAGATGTCCATGTCCTAATCCCCAGTGAGAATCAGGAATTAAGAATGCTACTCAGCTGACTTTAAGGTAGGGAGATTAGCACTTGCTTCAGCGGCACGTATATTAAAATTGGAAGGATACAGAGATTAGCATGTCCCCTGTGCAAGGATGACACACAAATACGTGGATCATTCCATATTAAAAAAAATGATAGAGAGATTATCTTGGCGGACTCAGTGTAACCACAAAGGTCCTTAAAAGTGGAACGGGGAGGGGACTTCCCTTGTGGCGCAGTGGTTAAGAATGTAGGGGACACAGGTTCGAGCCCTGGTCCGGGAAGATACCACATGCCACGGAGCAACAAAGCCCGTGCGCCACAATAACTGAGCCTGTGCTCTAGAGCCTGCAAGCCACAACTACTGAAGCCCGCACACCTAGAGACCGTGCTCCGCAACAAGAGAAACCACCGCAGTGAGAGACCCGCGCACTGTAACGAAGAGTAGGCCCCGCTCGCCCCAACTAGAGAAAGCCACGTGCAGCAACAAAGACCCAATGCAGCCAAAAATAAATAAATAAATAAATAAATAAATTTATTTTATTTTTTAAAAAAGTGGAACGGGGAGGCAGAAAAAGAGGTCAGAGTGATGTGACAGAACTTGATTCATCTTTGCCATCTTTGAAGATGGAGGAAGGGGGCCGTGAGCCAAGGAACACAGGCAGCCCCTAGAAGCTGGAAACAGCAAGGAAATGGATCTTACCCAGAGCCTCCAAAAGGATCACAGCCCTGCCAATGTCTTGATTTTAGCACAGCGAGACCCCTGTTAGACTTCTGACCTGCGGAAGTGTAAGGTAATGCATTTGTGTTGAAGCCACTAAGTTTGTGGTGATTTGTTACAGCAGCCATAGGAAATGAATCCACTCAACACACATCTGTTGGTTCTCCTGTCCCACTCACATCATTACATTTTGTTCAGTGAAACCCTTTTGAGTGGAATTCTGTTTGCCGCTAAGACCCAGCCAATCCTGCTTCTGGGAGCTTACTCTATAGGTGGGAGGCCTGTCTTCGTGGAAAATGGTGCACAAAAGTATTTTTCGCAGCATTGCTTGTAAAAGTAGAGATGGAAAAACCTGCAAGTGTTAAAAGAAAAACAAAAAACGCTGGTGAAATAAATGCTGAGATGTGCACATACTGGAGCTTTCTACCAGAGTAGAAAGAATGAGAAAGTGCTGATGAACTGATAAGGAAAAATCTACAGGGCCACAAGGTTCAGTGAAAGACGCGTCGCTGACTCAGTGTGTTAGCTTTGTGTAAAAAAGGAACGGAAGGGGTAAGATTACATTTGAACTTACAAAAAGAAACCCTGGAAGGAGTCACGAGACACCGTAGACAGTGGGCTCCCATGGTTGGGGGCAGGGAACAGAGTGGGTGGAGGGTGAGTAGAGAGAGAACCTACTCTATGTGTCTCTCTTAATAGCTGATGTTTTAAATCCTAGCCGGCGCTAGGGTGAGGGAGGCGAGGCATGAAAGCAAAGAGGGCGCCAACTCAGTAATCGAGATAAATATTTTAATGTAACATTTTCTAAAAACACCATTAATGTGAAAAAAAAAAACATGATGAACAAAACACTGAAATTTTAAGTCAAAAATCAGTATCAGGGCTTCCCTGGTGGCTCAGTGGTTAAGAATCCGCCTCCCAACGCAGGGAACACGGGTTCGAGCCCCGGTACGGGAAGATCCCACATGCCGCGGAACAACAAAGCCCGTGCGCCACAACTACGGAAGCCCATGCACCTAGATAGAGCCCGTGCTCCACAAGAAAAGCCAACGCAATGAGAAGCCCACGCACCGCAACGAAGAGTAGCTCCCGCTCGCTGCAACTAGAGAAAGCCCGGGCACAGCAACGAAGACCCAATTCAGCCAAAAATAAATTAATTTTAAAAAAAATCAGTAACAGTGCTCAATTCTATTGAAGCCTGAGGTCAAACGAAATATCAGGAATATGGATTCTATCTTTGAAAGTTTTTTTAGTAAAGAATTAACAAGTTGATGATCCTGAGTGGATCCTGGATGGGTGGGGTTTATCCAGGGCCTTAGGAGGGCCTCCCCATCCCCCCCCTCCCACCAGCCATTCTCATCTATATGAAAAGCATTAGGCAACGCCACTCAGGTTTGCAGCTTACTGTTGCCCCCTGGTGGTGACCAGCTTGGACACAAAGGCATTTACTGAGGGCCAGGACCCCTTCGGGGCGCTGGGAATATTTTAGGACCAAGAAAGACTCAGTTTGTGCCGTGGTGGTGCTCACAGCATAAAGGAGACAGCAAAACACACATCAGCAAAGCCAGGCAGGTGAAGAAGCTGCGTGGCCAGACGTGATGGGTGACTCAAAAGGCGGGTCAAGGAGGACCTCTGGGAGGAGGTGGCAGAGCTCTGATTGGAGAAGCAGCTGCCAGGGGGTGGTGCCCCCCAGAAGAGGTGGGCAGTGGGCTTCACTGGACCCTTGGTATTTCATGTCTTAAAAGCTGATGGTCCTTGTTTATTATAGTATTCTTTAAGCCTTTCCTGTGGCCCGAATATTCCATTACCTTTAAAAGGAAGACTGCTTTAAAAAGATTACTTTTTAAAGGGAAGGGTGTTCAAGCAGAGGGGTGGGCATGTGTTGAGGCCCAGATTTTGAGCATGAGTACCAGGCGCCATGCTTGCCTGTACATTATCTCACCTACTCATTGCAACCCTGGGAGGAAGGCATGAATATTTTACTCATTGTACAGAGGGGGACACTGAGGCTGAGGAAGTTGCCCAAGGTCACACTGATAGAAAAACTTGAAAGTGCTTAAGGATCAGCAAGGAGGGAGTTGATGAGAAGGGGAGGACGTGAGACGAGGGCAGGGAGGTGACCAGGCAGATGGTGCAGGGCCTGGTGAACTGCAGGGAGGTCTTAGGCTTCTGCTCTGAGGGATGTGCCCTGACTCAGGTGTTCACAGGTGCCCACTGGCGGCTGCCTGCTGGGGTCCAGTGAGGGCAGGGGAGACAGGGAAGAGGCTGGAGTGGGCATGCAGGCCAGAGGTGATAGGGACCTGAACCGGGGTGGAGGACGAAGGGCAGTGGACAGACTCAAGATTTGTTTTGGAGGCAGAGCTGGCCACGTGGAAGGTGAGACATGGTGCAAGTTGATGCTCCTGAACGGACGGTGGTGGGGGTCTCAGAGGGATGAGATAATCCCAAGACTTACAGGGGTGGGGGGGGAGTGAGAACTCGACACAAAGGTGTCCTGAGGAAGTGTTCCAGGCGGCGGAACGACACATTCCTGGAGAGCCTGGAGTGAGAATGGAGGACATTTTGCCCATTTGCTGGAGGGCAAAGCTGGGGGCCTCACAGGCCCAGCCGCCAACATTGACCAGGGTTCCCTCCCACCCCGCAAGAGAAGAGCTGTGCCAGCCCTCCTGAGGTCTCGCGGAGCATCTGAAATCCTTTATTGGAAGATAATTGCTGTTTACTATATAGGAGACTCAACAGCAGATGAACAGTGAAAACGGAGCCCACAGTGACTGGGGCGGGGCCCTCGGCTGGGGACCCCACCCATACCCCGTGGACCAGCCTGGCAACCTCTACCCCTCCCTGGACCCCCGAGCCTTTGGCATAATGCTGAAGTGGGGGAGCTGCAGGCAGTGAAGCCCCTTGACTCAAAGCAGACTTGGATGAGCGCTCGGGGAGTGGGGTCAGTGGAGGGGGGGTGGGCAGGCCCCTCCGGGCTAGGTGTGGGAGCAGCAAAAGTGGAGGAAGCCGGGAGCTGGGGAGATGGTGTCTATTTTTGTTTTCTGAAAAGGGGCGCACAGGGGCCTGCAGGCAGTCGGGCAGCAGCTGAGGTGGGTCATGCGCTGACGTCTTTCTCGTCGCCCGGGTTGGAGGCTTCCAGCAAGGGGTCCCCGGGACCCGCCTCCGCCTCTTCTTTGGCCTCACTGGACTTGGAGTTGGGGACCCAGAGGCCGGAGTCGATGCAGCGCTGCATGTGGTACTTTGCGTCCTGCAGGGAGAAGGGTGGGTTGGTGAGGCTGGGCTGCCACCTTCTGGTGGCCCGCCTGTCCCCTGCACATCCTTGAGCCTGCTTCCTGCTCTTTCTAGATCACAGCTTTGCAAAAGAACTGCCCGCAATGATGGAAATGGCCTGTAATCTGTGCCGTACAATATGGTAGCCACCAGCCACGTGTGGCTACCAAGTACTTCAAATGTGGCTGGTGCAGGGGAACTTTAAATCTCACTTAACTTTAATTCAAGTTTAAACAGTGTAGTCTAGAACAAGGGTCAGCAAACTTTTTTGTCAAGGGCCAGACAGTAAATATTGTTGGCTTGCGGGCCCTCGGGTCTCTGTCAAAACCTCTCAACCCATCATTCCTCAACTTTATGGTTGTAGCACAAAATCAGCCACAGACAAGATGAAAATAAACCAGCCTGGCTGCTGCATTCCAATCAAGTTTTATGTAGAGACAGGCAATGAGCCTGCAAGCCATAGGCGGAAGACCCTTGGTCTAGATGTTCATTCCCACAGAAGCGTCTAGAAACCCTGGGCCAGGTCTTGCGACTAGACTCATTTTACAGATGAGGAAAGCAGTGTGGCCAACCAGTGAGACAGGCAGCAGGAATGGGGTCAAACCGAGGTCTATCAAGACTCAAAGTATTTATCTACCAGCGCGGTTACTGCTCCAAACAGCTGATGTTTTTACCAGCACCAACTATGTGCTCAGCCCTCCCCATGGATTTCATGAGTTAATATCAAGAGAAAGTGGTTTGATGAGGTAACTGAGGCTGGAAAGGGACCCCTCCTTGGGCCACTCTGAGCTGCTGGCAAAGGTGGGGTCAGTTGGTGTGCTCATCAACAGCCCACAGGGACAGGGACACTCAATCTGGACGCTGGGCACACAGTAGGTGCTCAATAAATGTAAGTGAGCAGGTGGCACAAAGCCTGGCTGCCTCGTGTGCTGGCCACACAGTGACAAAACGTCCCTTGTTCCTTTGAGAAGCCCAGGAGGGACACTTCTACCAATGATGTGGGCCACAGAGCTGGAGGGGGCCGGGGAGACACATCGCTCGCCCAGGTGGGCTTGGGCGCAGCTACTCACGGTGGGGTCCATCTTGCTGATGGCATCTTGGAGCATCTGCACATCCTTCACGTCAAAGCATTTCTGGAGTTCCTGTGGGTGCAGAGGGGTGGGGTCAGGGCCTGGATCCCAGGGAGCCTGGGGACCCCACTGGCTGCCTGCCTGCTGCCCGCCAGGGCCCAGGGAGCCGCACCTCAGGGAGGGACTCATAGACCTCAACGGGGTCCAGGCCGCCGGGACCGAGCCGCTTCCTGCGCTCCTCCTCCTCGTACTCCTTCATGGCTTTCTCGATGCGCAGCTTGGCCCGGCCCCGCACGCGGTCTTTGAAGGCCTCCAGCTCGTCGTTGAAGCCCTCCATGTACTGACGGTCAGCAGTCTGCGGGGGGCAGGGGTGTGCACAGGGCTCAACTGGGGGAGCCAAGACCGCCCCACTGCAGGTGCTCAGAGATGCCGCAGGGCTCCCCACATCTGGTCCTGAACTGACAGACGGGCACCCTGGGCCCCAGGGCTCTCCTCCGCCTCCTCCGAGCTCGACTTTATACCTCTGTGCTCACAACCACCTGCCCGCACATCCCCCTGAACCTCAGACTCGGGACACCCACCTCCTCCGGGTCCTCCTGTGGAGTTTAGCGGGCATCTCAAATGCAACACAGCCACCCCGGAGCTCCAGGTCACACCCCTCAGTCTGTCCTGCATCTCCCCCAGCTCAGCAGGGATAGCTCTGCTCTTCAGGTGCTCAGGTAAGAAACCCACAGGCATCCTTGACTCTGGCCCTCACCCCAGGTTAGGACTTCCAGCACATCGTGCCAGCTCGGCTTTCTACATGTGCCAGGAGCCGACCACTTGGCAGCTCCTCCGTGGCCCAGCCCTCTCCTGACTGAGGAGAGGACTGATCACAGGGGCCTGAGTCCGAGTAAACCCGTGTCTGTCTCCTCCAGCAGACCGCAGGCCGGTTCTCTGAGGAGCACTGCCCTCCACTCTGCCCTGGCCGCTCCGGGCCCTCCCTACCTTGATCTTGGTGAAGAACTGCCGGAAGCAGGCACGGGGGTCCACCTTCAGGCTCTTGGCCAGCTCCAGGATGAACTGCATGACGATGGTCTGGTGGGCCACCTGCTCCATCAGCGCACATTTCTGCCAAGGGAAAACAAGCACGGCGTCACCAAGTGGAGGACCGAGGGCAGAGCCTTTCCCCAGCCCCGGGGGCGGGCTCCACATACCTCCTCCACCTCTAGGTCAATGCACCAGATGACCAGGTAGTTGGCGGTCTCCTCGCACACCAGGTGGACGTTGTCCGACAGGTACTTCTGGCTGTCGTCCCAGCGGCGGAGCATGCCTGCGGGAAGGTGTTGGCGAGGTGTTGGAAGGGCCCTGGAGGCGGAGGCCAGCCCCTTGTCACGTGCACCGCCCACCGGGCCCCGACCTGGGCCCAACTCACCGAAGTGCTTGATCTGTTTCTCATACTTCTCCACGAAGGTTTTGTGTTTCTGTTCCCTCACCTCCTCCGACTCCTCCTCCGCCCGCTCAGGCTTGGTATTGACCATGCTCTGTGGTGGGGCGAGAAGGGGAGTGGGCTGGGGCGAGGCTGTGCGGCGCCTCAAGCGTGGCCGGGTGGGCCGCGGCCGCAGCGCCCATCCCATCCAGGGTGGAGGTGGCGACGGCGCCATGAACATCAGTGTGGCGGGAGCGTGGGCGTGGCAGGTGTGGCCTCGGACTAGGGCCTTCGGGCAGATCAGAGCGGGGGGGTACCGGTGGGGAGCCGCACCTGCCTGGGCCCCCACACCTGATCCCCTCACCCGCCACCCCCACCCACCGGTCCCTGGACCTGAGCGGTCCCCTCCGCCACACCTGCCGCCGCCTGCCGAGCGCGCCCGGCCCTCGCACACCTTGCTGAAGCCGTCCTTGCTGAGCGTGTCCACGTTCCAGGGCATGCTCTTCTCCTTCTTGCGCATCTCCTCCAGCTTCTGCTCCCAGCTCCGCTCCTCCTTGCGCAGCTGCTGTGCCTCGGCCTGCAGCCGCTCCAGTTCGGCCCTGCTGCCCTCGCCCTCGGCCACCTCCAGATCCTTCAGCTTCCGCTGGCACTCAGCCACCTTGCGCTTGCACTCGCGACAGCCCCTGTCCAGCTCCTCCTTCTCTTTCTGGAACTGCTCCATGCGCTCCACCCGGGCCTGTGGGACAGGCACGGCCCATCACTCTGTGGAACGGCTTGTCCCTTGACCTCAGCCCCAGCCCCAGGACCCCAAGAGCTGCACCTGGGATGACCCCAGAGAACGTCAGCACCAACCTCCGTGTGCCGGACTCCCAGCTCCCGCTCTCGCCCCTACAGGTGCACCTGAGCCAGGGCGGTCCCTCTTTGCTCAGAACCCTCTACGGCTGCCACCTCACTTGGAGCAAAAACCTAAATCCTCCCTGTGACCCACAGGGCCATGCGCAGTCTGTCCCGTGCCCTCCACGGCCTCACCTCTTCCTGCTCACCCCCTCCCTCCAGCCACACTGGCTGCCTCACCTTTTCTCGGACCCACTTCAAACCTCAGGGCCTTTGCACTGGCTGTTCCCTTGGCCTGGAATGTTCTCTCCCCAGATACCCCCCACCCCAGCATCCTTAACATCTTCTTTTTTTTAAAAAATATATTATTTATTTATTTATTTATTCACTGGCCACACCCTGCAGCATGCGAGATCGCGGTTCCCTCATCAGGGGTTGAACCTGTGCCCACTGCACTGGGAGTGTAGAGTCTTAACCACTGGACCACCAAGGAAGTCCCCCTTATCATCTTCAAATGTCCCTTACAGGGAATTCCCTGGTGGTCCAGTGGTTAAGACTTCGTGCTTTCACTGCCGAGGGCCCGGGTTCAATCCCCGGTTGGGGAACTAAGATCCCACAAGCTGCGCAGTGCAGCCAAAAAAAAAAAAAAAGTCCCTTACAGATGAGGCCTTCCTTGACCACCCGGCTGAAGGTCTCAACTTCCCCCTACTCTGCTCCTCTTGATCTTCCTCCTCAGCACTTGTCACCTGACAACAGCCTGTGACAATTATTTATCATGTTTCGGGCACTGTCCTCCTCCAAGGATACTGGCTCCACGAAGGTGGGGATCTGTTCACTGTTGTGCCTCCAGAGCCAGGAACTGGGCCTGACACATAGTATGGACTCAGGAAAGCCTTGTTGGATGTAATAAAGTAATAAGATACTGGATAGAGGCCTCACCTCTCCCCAGGGTCTCAAGTTCCCCCTCCTCCCTGGAGCCACCCTCAGTAACACTCGAGCACCCTCCTGTGCCCACCATGCCCCTCAAGCCACCGCTGCTTGGGTGTCCCACAGGCACCTCCAATTCTGTGCCCAAAACTGAACTTCCCACCGGAGCCCCCAGACCTGTTTTTCTGCTGTGTCCTCCCTCAGCAAAGAGCCTGCCCCCGCCTCCTGTCCCAAGCTGAGGCCTGTTGTGAGCCCTGTCCCTCCCGCTCTGCCACCAAATCCTGACACTATTTTTTTCTTTTTTCTTTTGGCCACGCTGCGTGGCTTGTGGGATCACAGTTCCCCGACCAGGGATTGAACCCGGGGCATGGCAGTGAAAGCCTAGAATCGTAACCACTAGGCTACCAGGAAACTCCCCTGACACTTTTCATTTCCAGTTGTTTCTCCAATTTGCTCCACCCCAAGGGCTGCACCTGGGTCTGCAGAGGCCCGCTCAGCTCTGTCTCCAGGTCAGCATGCCCTCCTGAGCCCAGCCTAGTGTCCACCAGCCTCCTGTCCCCCCCTACCCCAGACGCCACTCCTCAGACCTCCTCTTCCACTGCACCCCATCTCCTCAGTCCCCCATCCCGACCCCTATCAGATCACTGGGCCCTGTCACTCTCCAACCCTGCTTGGCTCCCAGCAGTGTCTGCTCAACCCAGAGCCAATGACTGAACCCTGAGAGGTGCCACCATCTTCCATCGCTGTCACCCCAATCCAGGCTCGGAAGCTGCCACAGGAGTCTCTGAAATGTACCTGTCTGACCACAGCCCTCCCTGCTACCTCAGACTGGAGTGTCTGGGTTCAGAGGGGACCCCAGACCCCTGCCCCACGCTGGCCAGATGGCCAAGGCTCCTTGGGGGGCTGGGTCCCAGGCTGATGCCGGCCCCTGTGGTTGATGCTAGCCCTGAATGGACCAGCTCTCTCCTGACTCTTAGCCTCTGCACATGCTGTTCCTCGCACCTGGAACTCTCTTCCCCTTACTCCATCTGCTTTGTCCCCAAGTCTCAGCTTCGACAGAGCCTTCCCCAAGTGCCCGACCCCTGGAGTCACTGAGCCCCAAAGGCCCCTCTGTGATCATCAGATGATGTGATGAGATGCTAGTGGAAGGCCTTGGGGCACCAGACCTGGGGTCATATCTCACAGCCACCATGTAATGGCCGGGTGTCCCTGGGCCAATCCCCTAACTTCAGTTTCCTCATCTGTCAGATGCAGACAACAGTGCCAAGGTTGCA
Source organism: Hyperoodon ampullatus (assembly GCF_949752795.1). NCBI lineage: Eukaryota > Metazoa > Chordata > Mammalia > Artiodactyla > Ziphiidae > Hyperoodon > Hyperoodon ampullatus. The sequence goes on from NC_136917.1 coordinate 32,340,271, forward strand.
CTGGGAAAAGCAAAAAAGGTTATAAAATTAGACAGTCCAGAGCCGTGCTGGGTGCTCAGTCAGCACCATTCCCACGTTGGCTACTGTCATTACTGTCTGTCCAAGGGGACAATCTGTCTCTCTCTGGGGACTGTACTGGGGCTCAAACAAGAAAATGTACTTCAAGTGCTTAGCTCGATATCCAGTAAATGCTTGTAACTGGTAACTGGGAGCAGTTGTTACTGTATCATCAGAGCAGCCCAGCTCCACCACTTACTGGTGATGTGACCTTGGCCAAGTCTCATATCTCTCCCTGCCTTGGTGTCCCCCTCTATGAAATGGGGCCTCACAGAGTTGTTGTGAGGACTAAATGAGTTACTCCCAGGAAACTGCTTGCAACACAGCACTCAGTATACGTGTCCTCAACTGTCATCACCGTCATCATGGCCACGGCCACGGCCACCAGAATGGTCTGCTAACTAGCTCTGCGCTTTACTAGAGGCCGTATCTCCAGGTTCTAGCACAGGGCCAGGAAGACGGCGGGTGAGAATCGGGAGACCTGAATCCTTCTCTAACGCCCCATAGGACTGACATGGCCAACCCTGAGCCTCACTTCTCCCACTCGGATCAGGCCCTCGCCTTGCAGAGGACACCTTGTGGCCTCTGCCACCTCTCTTTTTCCATGACGGGCCTGTGTCACCTGGAGCCTTCCTGCTGCCTTATGAGGGTTATGGTTGGCATTATAGCTGGCCTTGAGTGGCAGCAGGAATCTACCACACTGCTGGTTTCTGCTGGACGGCCATCAAAATCTTCCCGGCATCCTCTGAGCAGCCGCCAGGGAGGCCAAAGCTAAATAAAGGCCTCCTGGAGCTGCTGGGGGTGGCAGCCTGCCCAGCCTGAGCTTTACGCCTCCGGGAGGGGCTGTAGCAGCCTGGGCAGGGCAGAAGCCTTGGCAGTGAGAAGGGGCCACAGGTATAACTGCCCTCCTTACAGACAGGGGACCCGAGGCTCACAGAACCTGGATGCCACACAGCTCGCTGGGAGGAGCCACAAGAAACTAGTGCTGGTGGCTGTTTCTGGGCAAGGGAGCCAGGGAGCTGGAGCTGGAGCCAGGAAGACTCGCTGGTCCCCTTCTGGAACCTTTGGATTATTTTTTTACCATGACCGTGAATTACATGAGTAATAATAATGATAGTGGCTAAAGTTTCTACACAGTTTATTACATGCCAGGTGCTGTCCTGAGAGCATTACACACATTAAATACATAAGGCAACCCTCACAACAACCCTATGAGGTAGATACTAATAAGATCCCCAGCTGGAGAAATTGAGGCACAGAGAGATCAAAACTCACTGGGGGCAATGCAGCAGGTCAGTGATTCAGCAGGAACCAGCATCTGAACCCGGGTGGGCAGGCCTGTGCTCAGAAGCACACCAGGCTACCTTTTCTCTAATCCCCCTTTCCCCTCTGGTCCTGCTTACTCCCTCCCAGGCCCTGAGCCAAGTTCTTTTCAGATCTCATTTCATGTCTTCCTTATGATGGTCTCATGGAGGCGGGGTCTCACTCCCCCTAAAGCAGCAATGGCCCTGTGGCAGGGCTGGGATGAGAACCCAGGCTTGGTGGCCGCTGAACTGGGTGCTGGAGACACCAGGCTCCCCGCCTCCACTCCAGCCCTGGGGCTCCCAGCAGCAGCCCAGGAAAAGGTTTTGTGCCAAGAGGGAGAAGGGTGTGGTGGGAGGAGAATACTGCAGGAGAGGGGGCATCGGCCTCCAAACTCAGCAGGACCAAACCGTCCTCCCCACGGTGATATAGACTAACTATGTGACAGAAATAGGTGTTCCCAAGAATCGCCTTGAGAGCTTGCAGAGATCTTCAATATTTCATAATAAAATGTTACACATGGCAAGAGAAGTGCTAGAACTTTCTCCTTACACTCCAGGGGCCCACCCGGCAGGTACACTACCCAGGAGGCTGCTGCTTTAAGGAATGGGTTGGAACTGGGACTGGGAACCAGATGTAGGGACTAATGCTGGGTCTTAGCAGGGTGGGGAAGGGCCCTTCTAGAAGCTTCTAGATAAACGACCGGGAGCTGATATATGGGAAGGTGGGGTGAGGAATTCCTAACTGGAAGATTCTGAGAGATATATGCCCTCAGTCTGAGAGTATAACAAGCATAGGAATGTGGGTGCAGGAGCTCTGATTTGGTGGAGCAGATTAGAACATTAGGTCTCATGAGAGCCATTCTGTTGGCCTGAGAGCGCTGCTGGTCAGGGAGAGGGGTGAGAGAACACACAGACTTGGGATTCTGGGGTCTGGATTTGGGGGAAAATAAATAAAAGAAGGTGCAGGGAATTTGGAATCAGACTGGGAGGGTCCCTGGTAAAAGCAGGGTCAGTGTGGGTGTCTGAGGACAGCAGACCAAACTGGGGTCAGAAGGAAGCTGGGGTGGGTTTAGGTCCTGGACTTGGGTTTGAATGAGGCATTCCAGTGCTGGCGGAGGTTCCTACAGGAAGCCTGTCTTGGGGGTGGGCGGTGACTGGGCCTGCAGTACCAAGTAGGGGCAGGGGCTGTGGCTGGGCAGGACGCCACGTGGGTAGGGTTTCCTGATGCAATGGGAAATTGGGTCTACAGTACATGAGGCTGAAGGAGAGCGGCCGGAATTGGAGGCTCCATCAGGGCGGAGCTGGTGGTTCAGTCTGATGGGGAACCAGGTTTCAAAATTCCAGTCCTAGATGGGACTGAGGGCCCTGGTGGGGCACCGGTCTACGTTCTAGGGAAGGGGTCCTGGGTGTGGGTTGGAGTCCCAGGCCAGGAACAGAAATCTCAAGGGAGGATAGAACTCCTTGCTCTATTGAAGGAGCAGAACCTCTAGATCTAAATGGGAATCACCGTCAAGATTCCGAAAGGCAGGTCACAGACTAGACTTAAAGTATTGGGAACTCTAGGGGTTGGGAGGGGCCAGTGGGACATCCAAGATCATAAGTGGGTACCCGAAAAGGTTCAGGGTGCAGATTCTGAGGCAGAATTCTGGGTGTAAGTGGAAGGTCCCAAATGGATTGGGGGGGGCACGTCCAAAGCTTGTCTTGGTAGTCTAAACTGTGAAGAAGGTGCCTTAGGGGTCAACTGGGAGTTCCAAGAAGAAATTGGAAGGGGAGGGGGGAGGGCCCGGGATCACGGGCAAGGAACCCAAGGGTCTCGGCAGTTCTGTTGCCCCGGAGTTGAATCAAGGAACCCCGGGAGATCCTGAAAGTCCAGACTGTAGGGTGGGAAACCCAGGTGTCAATGGCTGGGCCCCCGGCAGTATCAGGGGTCAAAACTCTGAAGCGGAGTCCCGGGAGTGGGGGAAGGCGCTGGGCGCGCGCGCTCTACCTGGTGCCGCCAGCGGAAGAGGCTGGCTGTGTCAATGTTGGGATGCGTCTCGTCTTCATCGTCAGACACCTCGATGTGGTCCCACACGCTGTAGTCCACCATCTTGCCTCCGCGGCCCAGCCCGCTCCGGCTCTGGCGGCAGCAGCAGCGGCGGCGGCGGCGGCGGCGGCGGCAGCAGCAGGGGCTACGGCGGCAGCAGCACACAAGATCTGCCCGCAGAGCCCCGCCCCTTCCGTTTCCGCCCGGACGCGGACGCCCCCGCCCTCGCTAACGTCACATCCCTAGTAACCGCGGCAGCGGCACTGGCGACCTAGGTCTTAAAGACCCCTGCGCACGTGTTCCGGCTCCCGGGAGTCTTCGCCGAGACCTCACCCCATCGGGCTCGGGGCCTCCGCTAGGCACCTCCTAGGGGTATACGGGTGGATTCTCCATCCTCGAGCTCCCTGTATCTCCCGCTGCCCCACGGTGGGCGTTTACGGCGGCCGTGAGGGGGGGAGTTGGCGAGACTGAAGGAGAGGATTGTCCCCTTAGCCACGCCGCAGTGACGTCAGCCCGAGCCCACTGCTGGGGCCGGGTCTCGGCGAGAAGACCTCGCTCCCGCCCCTTGTGAAGAGGAACTTAACTTTGTGCCTGATAGGAAAGAACATTCCCAGTCCGAGGGGTACAGGGCCCTGCCCTGGGAGGGTCTAAGTAAAGGAAGGATATGGCCCTGCCCTTGAGGAGTCGGAGGTGGGGGCGATGTAGCCCTGCCTTAAGGGCTGGTGTTTCCCCGGCTAGGACCACAGCCTACCCCTCGCGCCCGCATCTTCTGCCTCTTTAGCGGGGATTCGCGCATACACGCCCCCTCTGGAATCACCCGGACCACACTAACGGGCCTTGGAAGCCTGTCCACTGCGCCCCCCCGTGCAGCCGCTGGGTGTCGCTAGTGTCTAACTAGCGGCCCGTGCTCTTGGCCTCGCGCCGGGTGGGGGTGGGGGTGGGGGGGGAATCTTGGCAGTGAGCACGGCGGGGGGTCTTGACCCGTTGATGTACTCTAGGACTGCTCGCAGCGCCTGCCCCCTTCCTCGTCCCGGGCGCTAAGGACTCCATTACACTGAGCTTGGGCGACCCAGCCACACATTTTCATACATCCCTATCCACGCTGTGACACGGGATAAAAGGCTTCGTTGCAGCCTAGGGCAAGGATTATCTCAGATTAAAGGGCGCTGGGGGGACGGGGTGGACGGGAGGAGCTTCAGCCACTCTGGTGAAGGGAGCCTCTTCCAGACTCCCCCAGAGCGGGCGTTGGAGGGAGGGGCTGGAGCGACTGGAGTAAAGGTCTCTAAAAGGGTGGGGGTGTGGGGGATTCCCCTGCCCACGGAAGGGGAGGGGCCATCCGGACAAAAGTGCCCGCCTGCTGCCGCCCCTCCTCCTCGCGCTCCATTCAAACCCGCGAGTAGGCGGGCGGGGGCGGGGAGTCCCCCTCTCCTCCTCCTGCCCCTCCAGCCCCGGCAGTCCAGCATCACAGCGGCAGTCAAGTCCCGGGCACGCGCGCGCAAGAACCCACACCTCGGCGAGTCTCACAATCTCTCCCTCTCTCCCTCTCCCTCTCTCTGTCTCTCTCTCTCTCTGTCTCTCTCTCTCTCTCTCTCTCTCTCTCTCGCACACACACACACACACACACACACACACACACACACACCAGCAACAAAGGGTCTGGACACCCCCGTCCCCTCCCGCCCCTCAGGCCGGAGAGGGCGGGGCATCCCCTGCCCAGCCCCACTGCAAGGTAAGCTTTGGACCACAAGCTGCGGTGGGGAGGGGGACCAGGCGCCGGGAGGGAGGGGGTCTGGACGGGGGGGGGGTACTTCCCTCGCCCCCCAAGAAAGTCAGGAGCCCCCTGTACGCCCTTTGAGAGCTTCGGGCCGGCCTCCAGGCTGAGGGTGTGTAGGGAGGACCCCGGATGCCGGATTCCCGGGTAGGCGCGGGGGTCTCTACCTGGCTTCGGAGACCGGAGCTGCCTGGCCCCAGGGAAACAGGGTCCCAGGAGCCCCAGCTCCCAGAATTGGGGACAGGGCGCCGGAAGCTCCCCGATCAGCGCCAAGCATTTACTAATCTCCTGACAACACAGCATCTCCAGCCTGGGGGACTGAAACAGAGACCCCTGAGTTGCTTTGCACTGTCCCTCGGACTCCCAACCGCCCTCCCCCCATCAGCGCACCCCCTGCTGGGCGTCTTGTACCTGTGGGCTGGGGGTGGGGGGCTGGGAATGCTCCTCTAGGCTCCCAAGCTTCCTCTGCTGCATCCCATAGCCACACACTGCTTAGCTGCGGCTGTGGGACTGGGCAAACGGTTTTGCCTTCCTGAGCCTCAATTTCCTCATCTGCAAAGTGGGTAATGACACACCCAGGATTCGGGGAGGTCATGCATGCGAGTCTGCCGTTACGCCATCATTTGTTTTACAGCTCATTTCACACATATTTCCCAAGAGCCTACTATGTGCAGGACACTGTGACCAGGCTGTCAGGCTACATCAACCAACAAGACCAGCTGAGTCCCTGCTCTGCTGACCCTGGACACTGGTGAGGGAGCAAGATCAGTGTGTAAACAGAGAAATATCCACGGTGATTTCAGACTGTGAAGACTAAAATTTCATGAGGCATAGAGAGTGACCGCAGGGAAGGATGTTCAAGATTAAATGAGATTTACGGTTTGTATCTGCCTTCCTCATTCACTTTCAGCTCCATGAGGGGAGGGCCAGGTCTAGAAGAGTGGCTGGTACACAATAGGTGCTCAGTAAATGTTGAATGAGTTAAAGAGGGGATTAGATTAAGACTATTTTCATAGCACTTTAGATCAGGTAAGAGGCTTATCATGAACCAATCCATCGTCTCTCCTATTTTACGGATGAGGCGAGTGAGTCCCTAAGACGCAGAAAAGGGAAAGATGTCGTCAAAGGCAATAAGGGAGTTGATGGGGTGTCATCATTCCCACACAAGTGAGGGTGGCTGAAGGAATGGTTTTGAACAGCGGGGAATGGAAGAGAGTAGAGACCAGACTTAAGCACAGGTCCCTCCAGGAACCCATGACACCCAGCCAGTGCCCAACTCTCTCCCCATACCACACAGACACAGCCCTGCATTCATCCATTCAACAAGTATTTACTCAGTGCCTACTATGTGCCAGGTGCTCAGGACACAACAGCAAACAGAAGAAAACCCCCTACGCCCATGGAGCTGACATTTAGTAGAGAAAACAGAGAAGAGACAGCATAAACAAACGAATAAATATATAACAACAAACTGTGATTAGGACAGTGATAGAAATAGCTTGTGACAAGAGAGAAAAATGGAGGGGTCTACTGTGGGTTGGGTATCCAGGAGGACCTCCCAGAGGAGTTGCATTACTCTTCAAACACACACACACACACACACACACATGCACACACTTTGATCCAGACAAACATAATCATACAATCACCACATACAGGCTGGAGCCTGAGAAGCTTAATAGTGTGCCTGAGGCCCCATAGCTACTGGGTGGCCACGCAGAGATTTGAACACAGAATCCACATTTCTAACCAGTGTACTTCCCGCTGCACCCACATGCATGTACCCTCCCCGCCTCCACACACACACATACTCAGAGTCACACAGAGACACAGCCAGCCTCGTGCCCACATAGACTGATATGGTGTCACTTTGTCACATACACACACTCCTGTAGGTATGGTCCAGTCTCAACTATACAACACTCAGACTCCCAGAGAGTTCTACCTGTCCAGTTGCATGTGGACAGCTGTGTACACAGTCTCACGTTCGCACATGTGCACGCGCACACACACACACGCATGCCCCGTGGGGTGGGGGGCTGAGAGTCCTTCCCAGCTCCAGGTCATGGAGCTTGGGTAGTCATTGTCCCGCCTCAGGCCTGAATGATCTGGGGCAAGCTGTGGACAAGGGTATTCATCCTCATTTCCATCCCTCTTTAGCTGCCCATCACCCTGTCCTTCTGAAGACAGTGGAGGTTGGGTGAAGCCAGTGCTCCTCTGTCAGGCCAGGCCAGGGACGCTGACAAGCTGGATGAGGGAAGAGGCCTCTTCTCAGCCTAAGCCTGGTGCCTGCTCTGCCATCTGGACCCCCCTCGCCAGCCGGCTGCTGCGCAGGGGAGGGGAAGGCAGGCTTAGTGGCTCCCGTCCACCTGGGCACTCAGGTCAGTTTCTGAAGCCCTGTGTCCCATGCCCAGGTTTCTGCCAGAGATGATTTCTGCAAATGTGCACAGGTGTCCAGACAGTGGTGGCATGTGTGTCTCCACCTCTCTCCCCTGGCCTCCTCCCTTCCTTCCTTCATTCCACAAAACCTTGAGCACCTACAGTGAGCTGTTCTGGGCACTGAGGATACAGCCAGGACCGGCTAAAGAATTCTGCAGAGCCCAGGGCCAGATGAAAATGCAAGGCCCCTATTTAAAATTATTAAGAATTTCAAGACCACAACAGCAGTGCATTAAACCTTCTAAGCATGGGGCCCATTGGGACTGCTCAGGTCACGTGTCCATGAAGTTGGCCCTAGAACAAGACAGAAAAATCCCCTGCCCTCATGGAACTAAGGGGTGGGGGCAAGCAGAAACATAAACATATGATACCTCAGGGGTAATGAGTACTGAGAACAGAAAGTAAAGATGAGTGAGAGACAGAAGGTGATGGGGTGGGGGGAGGCATCCATGCCAGGGAAGGCCTCTAAAAGGGGTGACTTTGAGCAGAGAGGTGAAGGAGGTGAGGGAGTCAAGTGGATTTATTCACTCACTCAAGAGACATTTGTTGAGCACCTACTGTATACCAGCGTTGTCCTAGGTCCTGGAGATCCAGCAGGGGACAAAACTGACCAACGTCCTGACCTCATGTCCTAATCAAAGGACAGGCAATAATAAAATAGGTAAATTATATATCTTGTTAGAACGTTGTAAGTCTAAAACAAACAAAATGAAAGCAGAGCCAAGGGAGATCGGGGGTGGGAGGAGCGCAGGATATCTGAGACTGGTTTTCCAGGGGAGGGAAAAGCAAGTGCAAAGTCCCTGAGGTCTAAATATGCTTGAAGTGTTTGAGGAACAGCGAGGAGGCCAGCGGGATGAGGGGGGAGGACGGGAGGAACTGAGGTCTCCGTGAATGTGTAGCTGTCTCCCATGTATGTCCATAGCTCCACTGAGTCAACAACAGTGATAATTGTTAGTATTATTAAGATAGTGGCTACTGTTTCATGAGCACCTACTATGAACCAGGCACTGTCCTCAGAACCTTATGTGCATTATTTCATTTCATCCTCACAACAACCTCCTCAGATAGGTATGAATATTATCCCCATTTTACAGATAAGGAAACTGAAGCTCAAAGAGGCTGGGCAACTTGCCCCCAAATATACAGCTAATAAGTGGCACAGTCAGGATTTGAATGCATGTCTGTCCGTGTAATACTGGAGCCTAAGCATGGTCCTTACTACGTGGCCCTTTCTCTGCCTGTCTGAGCATATGTGTCTGTCTGCATACAGAGGAGAGGGTGCCTCTTTCTCTGTATGTCTAACTCATTCCTTCATTTATTCACTCAGCATTCATTGAGACTATGTGTGGGGGACCATGATGAATGGGTACCATTTCTTGCCCTCACAGAGCTCTAGTGGGGAATACAAATAATTACAACCCCAGATGATGAGTGCTTTAATAGGGGCAGAACAAACAGCAGTGGGAGCCCAGAACATGGACTGGCTCTGTCCGGCTCAGAAGTGGAGGTGACCTTTAAGCTATCTTTATACATTCATCCATTTGTTCAACGATTGTCTGTCATAGACTTGCCTGGTGCTAAGCACTACGTGGGTGAGATGACGTTTACATTCACTTCTACTAGTTCATATTGAACTGAAGTGCTAGTTAGAGCTATACGGCAAGAAAAAGAAATAAGAGCTAGTCCATAGGAGACCTTCTAGGAACATTATTAATATGCTCTTGAGTCCTCAAAACAGTAACTAGACATTTAACAAATTATTAAGAGCCTACGATGTTCCAGATTCAGTTCTAGGCACTGGGGATATATTAATAAAATAGATAAAATATTTTTGTCCTCCTGCAGCTGATATTCTAGTATGGGATAAGACAGACAATACAGGTAATAAGTAAATTACATAGTATGTTATGAGGTGATAAATGCTGTGAAAAAATAGAGCAGGATAAGGGAGTTTAAGAATCCTGAGGGGCTAGCAACTTTAAACAGGGGTGGGGTGGAGAGAAACACCAGGAGAAATGCTGAAAAGGTGAGATGTGATTAAAGACCTGAAGGATGTGAGGGACCTGCTGATGTTTAAGGGGGGAAAGTTCCAGGCAGGGGGAACAGAAAGTGCAAAAGCCCTGAGGCTAGAGTTTGCCTGGTGTGTCCAGAAACAGCCAAGAGGCCAGTGTAGATGGAGCAGAGTGAGCCTGGGGGAGGGTGGGAGGAGATGAGGACAGCAGGAGTGTGTGAGCCTCTTGTTGAGGACTTTGACGTCTCCTCTGAGGGAGGTGAAAGCCATGGAGGGCTCTGAGCAGAAGAGGGACATGATCTGACTTGGGTTCTAAGAGACTCCCACAGGCTCAGATGGTAATAGTATTTATTAAGCACTTACTGCGTGCCAGACGCTGTTCTTCGAGAATTCAATATGGTCTGATCTCATTTCATTCTCGTATAGACCCTGCAAGGATTATCATCCCATTTCACAGAGGTGAAACTGAGGCTTAGACAGTTTAAGTCACTGACCTACGGCCACACAGCAATAATTTGCAGCGCCTGGGTGTGATGGTGCAGCGAGCGAGCCAGCCTTTCCCTCCCGCAAGCTTTTAGATAGGGATTGCCGGCAGCAGAGCGCACTCATAATCGGGAGTTGCGTCTGTGTCCCTGTCTGTTTCTATTTCCACGCGTCCCTGTCTCTCTCTGCGCGCCTCTGCCTGCGCGTCCCCCATCTGTGCCCAAGCCGCCGTCTCGCTGCGCTCGGCCCCCGCACATCGGAGCTATTTCGGGTTTAGGCATAAAAGCCCAACAGCTCGGAGAAGACGCTTCCTCCTGCCCCCGACTCGGACCACGCGCCACACGCGGCCGGCTCTGGGAGCTCCCTGTCTTCTCTGAGGGATCCCCAGGCTGGAGAAGCCCCCGCAAGAGGACAAGTGGGGGCTGGGGCGACCCGGGCCGGAGGCTCTCGGCCCCCCAGTGGCCAATCCAGGCATTGACGCTGTTCAGAGCCCAGTCGTGCATCAGCTGTCGCTCTGGCAACAGACGGGCGACGTCACCGACAGGCAGTGCGTCAGCCACCTGCTGACGTCACGCCCCAGGAGAGGCAGTTGCCGAGGGGCGGGGGCGGATTCCATGCTCAGCCGGCAGGGGGAGCCCCCGGGAGCTAATGGAGGATGCCTTCGGCCCGGTCCTGCAGGAGGCGCTGGCCGGGGCCGACATGGTCCCTGAAGCCCCCAAGGCGCGCTAGTCTGGCAGGATGAAGAGGAGTCGCAGTGTCCTGCCGGTGGCCCGAACCGGTGACGAGGTGCGAGGGGCGGGGCCCGGGATGGGGGCGGGGCTTGGGCTGCGAGGAGGAGTAGGGAGCCCTCTAGAGACCAAGACTGACTGCTCACTAAGCCTGGCTTCACTTCCCCCCAGGCAGCAAGGAGTCCTGTCCCCTTGTGCCTCAGTTTACTCCCTTGACTTCATTATTCTCCTGCTGCCCAAATTAAGGGCTCTCAGCCCAGGGGTAGAAGGCAGGATCTTCCAAGGGTCTTTCCAAATAGGGAGAGGATTGTAGGGTGGAGGGGAGGGTGCTGGGGGTGAGGCCTTGAGGGTCTCAGATATGAGGAGAGGGGGCCACAGACGTTTAGGCCAAGAGGGGGCTTCCTGGACGTGGAGGGTGGTGATGTGTTAGAGGGGTTTCACAGTGAAGGGCAGAGTACAGGCATGAGGGCCCAGAGCCCTGGGCATCCAGTGGTTAAGAATCTGTGCTTCCACTGCAGGAGGCACGGGTTCGATCCCTGGTCAGGGAAATAAGATCCAGCATGCCGCGTGGTGTGCCCACACACACACCAAAAAAAAAAGAGAGAGAGAAAAAAGGGAGTCCCACAAAAATTATGGCTGAGAACGGGCACCCTTCAGATGTAAGAGCTGAGAAGGGACCCTCTGTGGGAGGGATTAGTGAGTGGCTAAGATGTGAGAGGGGCACAGGAGCCTATATCCCCATCGGCCACTATCTCAGATGGTTAGGGAGGGACGTTACTGCAGAGAGGGGCTCAGAGCTGCCTGACCAGGCTGCACCCCTATCCCGCCCTTGTCACACCTCAGAGGCCGCGAGAGACCCCCGAACCGGGCCGAGCCAACATGCTCGGGGCTGCCCTCCGACGCCCTCGCCGACGCCTCTCCATGGGTCCAGGCCTGGGCTGGGCTGAGCCTGAGCCCTTGGAAACTGGGGTCCCTCTGCCACCACGGCCCACCACACTGCCACTGCTGATCCCCCCGCGGATTTCCATCACCAAAGCTGACAGGTAGGCAGGAGGTGGACCAGGCTGGGAGGTGGGGTGGAGGAACAGGGCCACCTGGGCTAAGTCCAGCCACCAACCCTTTCCCGTGCTCTAGGCTCCTGGCTCCCTGTGTTTTGCAAAAGCAGCTGAAACTTCTCCTGGAGCCTGGTGGGTCAGGTTGTGACATAACCCCGCCCCTGCAAGAGGCACCTCTTGCAGCCCCTAGGAACCCCTTCTTCCATTTTGCTGCTGCCTGAGTAAGCAAGGGGCAGGATTTCGGAAAGGGTTTCAACCCTCCAGTCCCCAACGATGCTCCCATAATCAGAGAGCTGGGACAGGCTAGGGAGTGAGCCTCCCACCAATCCGCTGTGCACCTCTCTTTCCCTTTCTGAGAGGATGCAGTTTCTTCAAGGCCTTAAAAGGAGATGGTGGGACCCTGGAGGAGGTCTGGACTGGCATTTTTCTTTCTTCTGAGCTCAGCTTCACACTGCACTTCCTTGCTCTTCCTCATCTGGGGTTCTCGGAGGGCACTTCAACCCCCATCTTGGCCCAAGGATGAATTTGAAAGCCAGACAGCTGCCACTGTTCTCTGCAGCCTCAATCTCCCCATCCACCCCTTTGTCTACTCAATCGGAGGGCTCCAGGGACTCTGCTTGGGTCATGGTACAATGGTTCATTTCCAAATGGGGGAGGAAGTGACTGTCATACCCCTCTCCAGTGGTCTAATGTAGCCCCCACCAAAAAAAAAAAAAGAAAGAAAATTCCTCTAGCCTCTACCTGGTTCAGGCCACAGATCCAACTACCAGCTCTGGCCCACTGCCTTGGGCTTTCCTTTTTGTGCAGCCCCCGCTGTGACCTGACCCCACCCTCAACCCCACCCTGTGTTACCCCACCCAGAGCTTTGACAAGACAACAGCAACCCCCCGCCCCCCGCCAATAATTTGGTCCAGCCCAAGACCCTCAAGTGATCTGGGGAGGACTTCCAGCCCTTACTGATCCCCTAGAAGCTTTTTTGAGTATGCACTTGTGGGGAGGGTCCCTGAGAGAAGTTGGGGGACACAGCTCTGGCCTCTGGGACATCCAGCCGCTGCTAATAGGAGGGCGTTTCTGGCTCTGCGTTCGCCCACGCCTGGAGCCCCCTCTGGCGGGGAGAAAAGCGGCTGTGAGGGTTGGAGACGGGCTTTGTTTTTTTTGTTTTTTTTTTTCCAATAAGAACAGTGCGGAGGGAGGGCGGTGGCAGACGGCAAGGCTTGCCCGGGGGGAGCCCTTGGCGGGGGCGCGCGGGGACGGGGCCTGGTTGCGCGTACTTGCACCCAAGCTGGTTAATCCGAGCGCTCAACGGCCGGGGGCGGGCCACTAGTGTGTGTGCTCTCCCCCTGCCCGGCAGCCACCGACACCAGGGCTCGGCCCGGGCCGGGGCGGGGGAAAAGGGAGGGCGCTCGGATCCCGCTAGCTCTCTGCTCGCTCGCGCTCAGCGCGGCGCTGGGGGAGGCGGGAGCGTGAGTCACGGCGACTCCCGATTTAGGTGCCGGAAGGGGGGCTCTGCCGGCGGGGGCAGCGGGGAGGAGGCGCGGCTGTTTACTCGCCTGAAAAGGGCACGGGGATGCGTCCCGCGGCTGCCCGGGACCTGCTTCAGTTTACCTGCTGCAGAAGCACTTTAGAAGGAGCAGCGATACACAGAGCGGTGGGCGGGCAGTCGGGTTATCAGAGCCGGGGTGTCCTCCTGGAGCCACACAGGAGCCAAAGGGACACACCCCAGTAACACCTCAGAGTGGCCCCAGGCCGGCCACACAAACACACACCAACACACACGGACTCCCTCAGACACCACAGTCAAACAACAGAGGCTGAATCGAGTGCACAGCTCCGCGAGCGCGGACCCACCACAGTACACACCCAGTCGCGGGGGAACACAAGCACAGACCCCAGGCCATCAGAACAGACCCTGTAAGAGGCACACAACCTCCAAACAGGCAGCACACGTGCACACACTTCCTTCAGCCACAGACACGCAGATACACGCACAGCGAAATCCAGGTAAACAGGCAGACCGCAGCAGCCAACCACGTGCGCACACACACTTCGAGCAGACACCGAAAACACAGACATCCCTCGGAAGAGGCCACGTGCGCGCACATCCCGCCCCGGGCACACACCATCACCGTCCTCCGACCCACCAACAGGAGATTCCCCGAACACCGTCGCCGCCCGCTGCAGGGACCGCATCCGTGTTTCCGGGACCACTTCCCACAAGCTCCCCCTGGCCAGGGGTAGCGAAGAGGACAAGCCAGCACTGGGCTCCGCCCCCACCATGATGGACGGACTGACTGACACACCGGCAACCAGTCGGGTGTCTCCTTCGCGATCGGATTAACCGTTTAACTCCTTCGTGGCCGTGTGCGCCGCGGCTAAGGCAGGGTGCTCTGGAGAGAGCTGAGTTCCGGCGCCCCCTCCCCACCGAGAGCGGGGCTCTGCGTGGGCGGGAAGGGCCCCCCCTCGGGTGGCTGCCCCCCACTGGCCCGGACGGAGGAGGAGGGGGGCGGCGCTGACAGCCGCGGCGGGCGTGGGGCGGGGAGAGGCGGGACGGGGCGGGGGAGCCGGGGCTGCCTCAGAGCGGGACGCCGAGCGCGGAGAGCGCTGCCCCGCATCTAGCAGAGAGCCAGGCGCTGACAGGAAGCGTCCGCGCCCGGCCCGGGGGCGATCGGCCCGTAGCGCCCCCGGGTCTCTCCCCGGGGCGCCATGGCCCCACCGAGGCCAGGGGCACTTGCGGGGCCCCGGGCGCGTCAGCTCGCGCGCAGCTGAACGGGGTGCAGCTTGGAGAGGCCGGGGCCCCCTGGGGTGCAGGTGGGGGCCGGAGCCATGGAGCCCCCGGCCGTCCCCTCAGAGAGGAGCCTATCTCTGTCTCTGCCAGGGCCCCGGGATGGCCAGGCCACCCTGAAGCCGCCCCCCCAGCACCTGTGGCGGCAGCCGCGGACCCCCATCCGTATCCAGCAGCGCGGCTACTCGGACAGCGCGGAGCGCGCCGAGCCCGAGCGGCCGCCACACCGGCCCATAGAGCGCGCCGACGCCGTGGACACTGGCGACCGGCCTGGCCTGCGCACGTCCCGCATGTCCTGGCCCTCGTCCTTTCACGGCACCGGCACCGGCACCGGCAGCGGCAGCGCGGGCGGAGGCAGCTGCAGGCGGTAAGACTCCGCGGCGGACGCGCGCGGAGCGGATAGGCGCGCAGAGAGGACGCAACTCGCCCCGCTGACCGCGCGGGGGCGCTGCGACGCGGGTGGGATCAGTGTGACTGACGGGGCTGGGGGGAGGAGTTCTACTGCGGGGGCGTCTGGGACCTGACCCCCGGTGGTGCACTGTACCCGAGACTTCTTACTGAAGATGATCCTGAGATCGATTTATGGGGGCGCCATGCTGCGTGTGCTATTAACGGGGTCTTGGTTGAGGGTTGCAGCTTTAGGGGTCTGTAGCCTTCGTCGGTGACAGTGCAGGACAGTGACTAGGCTGGGTGCCACTTGACGGGTCTAGATTCACTGTTTGGGGATGGCCTAGGGGTCAGTCTGTAGGGGGTGCCTGCTAGAACCCCAATGCTTTCTGCAGGCTGGGGTGCTCCCAGGGTCCTTCTAGAGTGGAGAGGACTGTACTGGGAGCGGGATTCATGGACTTGCCCTGCAGCTGGGGTCAGTAATCTAAAGGGGGCCTCTTGGGGAGCCCTGTGTTGGGGGCCTGTGTGCTATGTCAGAGCCCCCGCTCAGGGCAGGAGTGTTAGGGTTCAGTAGCTGCCCAGAGGGAGGGAACAGTGTTCATGGGGTGCACAGTCCCACCACAGGGTGAGGGAGTCCCTGGCTCCCTAGGTAACAGTGTTAGTGATGAAGTGTGAGTTGGGTACCCTCTCATTGAGCTGAGTTTGCTCCAGCTGTTGGGGATGGCCAGCTGTGGCTGCCTTGGCTGCATGCTCTGCCTGGGGTTCTGGGGTCCTATGATTGTGACAGCATAACTGTGTGTGTGTCCAGGATAGTATAGTTTGTGACATGTTGACTGTGTGCTCCCAGGACAGTGATTGTGCCAGTGTGACTTGTGTGCTTCAGGGACATGGTGATTGTGACTGTACGACTGTGCTCCCAGGACTGTGACTAAGTGACTGTGTGCTTCTGGGACAGAGGTTGTGACAGTGACATCGAGTGGTCCTGGGACACAGTGACTTTGCTGGGTGACTGAGTGTGCCCCTGGGGTGCTGTGATTGTGATGGGATGACTGTGTGTGCTACTGGAATACTATGATTGTGACAGCGTGGCTGTATGTGTTCCCAGGACATTGTGATTGTGTCCCTGACTGTAGGATGTGGTGATTGTCACAGAGTGACTGTGTCTGCTCCCAGGACAGTGATTGTGACAGAGTGACTGTGCATGCTCCTAGGACAGTGATTGTGACAGTGACTCTGTGTGCTCCTAGGACAGTGATTGTGACAGTGACTCTGTGTGCTCCTAGGACAGTGATTGTGACAGTGACTCTGTGTGCTCCTAGGTTGTGACAGCATGTATTTCTGGGATGCAGTGATGGTGGCACTGTGATGTGTATATTCCTGGGGACACTGTGATTGAGACCCTGTGAAATGTTCTCGGCTGCTTGTGTGCCCCGTGTCTGAGAGTTGGTGCTCTCACTTTTGGGGCGTGCACCCAACTCCCTGGCATGCTGTCCTCTAACCACCTAGTGTTCCGATGGGGTCTGACTTTGTGTCCTGGTGACATGTGTGACTGATGGCTTTGACTGAGTGCTTTGCCTGACTCCCGTGGGTGCCCCTCTACTTGGAACACCACTGGGACAGTCAGAGTCAGGCCTCTCCTGGAGTTCCTGAGGGAGGCCCTTCTAGGCTGGGACCCTACTATTTTAACTCTCTCTGGGGATCTCCAGCAGGCACCACAGCCTCCAGGTCACCCACCCACCTCCATTCGGGGCACTCCAGCACCCCTGCCCACCCCCAGGAAGCAAGTGTCATGGATCCAGCACTCACAGCCTGCTGTTTCCCACAGGGAACTGGAGAGAGGCTGAAGGAAAACAAAGCTGGAATCAACAGGAAATGCCAAGACCAGGGGCAGTGCGCCAAACTGGCGCAGGTCACTGTCCTGAGAGACCCAATGGGGTGCGGGGTCCAATAGGAACTGGGCATTAGTCCCTTTTTAGGCCCCAGGGACTCCCCCTACCCTGGTCTCTGTGGTGCTGACTCTCTGGGGACAGTGGCTGAGTGACAATCATCATCATTATCTTAGTGAGATCCATCTCATAATGGCTCACTCTTGGGCTCCATGCCAGGGACTTTTCCACACATCTTCATCCCTAGTGATCTGTGAGGTAAACTGAGGCCCAGAGGGGCAAAGCCCCTTCTCCTTTTGTTTTTTTGGCCGCGCCACATGGCATGCAGGATCTTAGTTCCCCTTAACCAAGGATTGAACCGCGCTCCCTGCAGTGGAAGTGCGGTGTCTTAACCACTGGACCGCCAGTGATGTCCCCCCCTTCTCCTTCTTACCCAAGTTCACACAACCAGGAAATGGCAGAGCTGAGATTCCGACACAGGTCCCATCTGATGCCTGTGTGTCCTGGCACAAGTGTCTTGCCCTCTCTGAGCCCCAGTTTTCCCATCCGTAAAGTGAGGCTGTTGTTGTCACTGCCCTGTGGGGGTCATTTCGAGAGTTCTGTGAGATTGGGGATGTGTGTAAAGGACTTCACACAGCGAGTGCTTGGTAGTCACTCCGGGACCCGAATTTGGGAGAGGAGGTGGGGCCTCCGTAGACCCTGCTCCTGTAGGGTGGGAAGGAAAAACAGGAACCTCAACCACATCCCCGCAGGGGCTCAGGTTTCTGTTTCACTGTGGGCCTGTGTAGCCTCCAGTGGCTGTGGCCGGAGGGAGGGTACTGGTGCCAGCATCCTCCCCCCACCCCCAGGCAGAAGGAGGAAGGAGAAACCGAAAGGCCTCTCATGGGAACTCACTCCTTAGGAATGAGCATTCTGCCAGCCCAGTTCTCCAGAAAGGGTGCACACACGGGGTTCCAGTGCTCCACGTTAGAGTTCATGCAGCCACCAGAAAGGGGATCCAGAGAGCCCTCCAGACTTGAATCACAGGAACCTCCAAAGAGAGGGCACTGCCCCCCCATCTGAGATGGCATCTGAACCCCCCTCCAGACCTGGAGATGTGAGAGCCTGCGCTCCCGGCTCCCTGTGGGGCTGAGTCACGGCACCGCCACGATCTGTCAAAAGGCAGATGGAACGGGAGGAAGAGAAGGACTCTGGTGGTGAGGTGGGGAGACTTGCCTGAACTGGGGGGCGAGGCCAACGTACCGACCCCTTTTGAACCCCCAGACCCTCCCCACCGAGGGAGGCTCTGCCTGGCCCCAGGAGGAGGTGGATTCAGCCGGACTGGGGTCTCTCTCTGACCCGTGGTCTCCACTGGGGTCTTCGCCTCCCCCAGTCCCTGGCGCTCCCACATCCCTGCGTGTGTATCGGGAGTAGGTCTCTCCTCGCGCCCCTCCCTCCGCACGCCCTCTGCCGGGTGACAAGAAAGGCACAGGCTGACTGTGCGCTCGGAGTCCGGACCTGCCTCCGGAACTCTCGTCCCCGAGCAAAGTCGCCACCGCCGTCACTGCCACGGCGCCCCGTATTATTACTTCACGTTTATTGAGCGTCCCGGACAGCGGGCGCCAGGCCGGCCGACCGCAGGCTGCGGGTGAGGTCCTCGCCCACCCGGGGTTGGTACCAGGCCGCTACCTCCATCCTCCACCTTCAGCCGAGCGTGGTGGAGACGGCCGCCTGGCGGATGGAGAGGAACTTGGCGGAAAAGTTGAGGACGCGGAGTTCCCGTCTCGCCTCCGCGCGCGCTTGCCCAAGCCAATGCCCATGCCAGGGCCTCCCAACACCAACCTGCGTTTTAACTCCCGGCATCTTTAGCTTCCCATTCCTGCCCAGGAAACCGAGACACAAGTGATTTGCCTAAGGCACACAGCGAGGAAGGAAGGGCAGAATTGGGGTTAAAAACCAGGTCTCCTCGACTCCAGACCAGTGGGTGAGATTCAGATTGTAGCCCCGTCCGCTGACTCGCTGTGTGACCTGGGGCCAGCATCATGCCTCTCTGGGTCTCAGTTTCCTGATCAGTAAAGCCGGGCTGAATAAGATCTTCCCACCCCCCGGGCTGCGGTAAGGCTGAGATAGCCGACATTGGGACTGGGCAGCGAGGAGCTGTTGTTTTGAGAACTGCACTTCCTCAAAATGCACTTCCTCGGCAGAGCGAAAGGGGGCGTCCCCCAAACCACAAACCCGGGTTCTGGCTGCCAGGGTGCCCCCTCTTTCAGCAGTTAACAGATGGACTGCAAGCTCCTCTGAGTTTCAGGAAACTAGGGCTTTGGGCCTGGGAGAACTGCAGATCGGCAGGGTTAGGGCAGAGTTTTGGGGGGCATCTGAGCCCACTGTTTTCACTCCTAAGAGCCCAAATCCAGCCTTTGCCCTTGACTTGCTGTGTGACCTTGGGAAAGGAATTCACCTGTCTGAGCCTCAGTTTCCTCATCTGCAACAGGGCCATTCATTCCAAAAACATTGATTAAGTGGGACTTCCCTGGCAGTCCAGTGGTTAAGACTCGGCGTTTCCACTGCAGGGGACGTGGGTTCGATCCCTGGTCGGGGAACTAAGATCCTGCATGCCCTACATCGTGGCCAAAAAAATCCAAAAATAAAAAACAAAACAAAAAACATTGAGCATCTTCGAGCTGTGGTGAAGACTGAAATGGACCCAGTTCCCGCCGTCCTGGAGTTCTCAGACTAGAGAGTGAGGAAGAAATAAGGAAAAGCATTCAATAATTCTAGATGGTGACGCATGGGATGTGAAGAAAAGAGAGACTTTGAGGTCAGGGAATGCCTCTCTGAGGAGGTGACATTTGAAGAGAGACCTAAATGAAGCGAGAGAAGATGCTATGTGGGTGTCTGAAGGATGAGGTTGACAAGCAGAGGGAATAGCAGGTGTGGAGGTTCTGAGGTGGGAACCTGTCTCATATGTTGGAGGAAGAGCAGGGAGGCAAGTGTGACTGGGACAGAGTGAGCAAGGGGTGCTGGAAGGAAATGGGGCGTGGAAGTGATGGGGCAGCTCATGTAGGGCCTTGTAGATCATGGTCAGGGCTGGCTTTAGACCTCAGTTTATATCTGACTTCAGGGAAATGGGGCATGGAGGTGATGGGGCAGCTCATGTAGGGCCTTGTAGATCATGGTCAGGGCTGGCTTTAGACCTCAGTTTATATCTGACTTCAGGGAAATGGGGCATGGAGGTGATGGGGCAGCTCATGTAGGGCCTTGTAGATCATGGTCAGGGCTGGCTTTAGACCTCAGTTTATATCTGACTTCAGGGGGCCAGAAGGAAACTGAACCATGAAGGCCCTTTTGGCCAGAATTCCAGTCTCTGAAGTCAGACAACTCAACTCGTAATCGAGAGAATTCCCTGGTGGTCCAGTGGTTAGGACTCGGCGCTCTCACTGCCGGGGTTCAATCCCTGGTTGGGGAATTAAGATCCTGCAAGCCACGTGTCACGGAAAAAAAAAAAATCAACTCATAATCGAGCTGTGCTCCTTCCAGGCTGAGTGACCCTGACCAAGTCACTTCCCTCTCTGGGCCTCAGCTTCCCCATCTCTGAAATGGGTCTAGTATGAACCCTATTCCCAAAGTCTGATGTAAGGAATCAGCAAAACAATGCAGGGAACCCTGAGGGCAGGTAAATACAAATGCCCTTCCTTTCTGTTTGTACCTAGACTGAGGGGTACCGGTGGCCAGGGCGTGGGTCTTAGTGGGTTTAGAGCAACAGTTCTCAACCAGGGGCAATTCTGCCCCCCAGGAAACATGTGGCAATGGCTGGAGACATTTTAGTCATCGTGACTGAGGGGGTGCTACTGGCATCTAGTGGGGAGGAGCCAGGGATTCTGCCACTGCTACTATCTCACAGGACTGCCCCCCAGGACAAAGGATCATCTGGTGCTAAATGTCAGTGGTGCCAAGGTTGGGAAGCCCTGCATTCCCAGCAAGGCGACATCACCTCCAACGGGGTGAAATTTGGTTCTTGGGATGGAGGTGTGAAAAAAAGCTTACTTTTATGTATAAAGCCCAGATAAACACCCAGTACATAAATAGATATACAGCATATCTATGGCATTAACATTTCATGGAGGAGGCAACTTGGGGGTGGGTGGGGAAGGGAGCGTCTAAAAAGGCACTCGGGGGGATTATCGTGAAATAAAGGGAGACAACCACTGGTCTGGAGCCTGGCTCAGCCACTCATTGGCTCTGTGACCTTGAGCAGATTGTTTCTCTCCAAGACTCAGTTTTCCCATCTGTAAAATGGGACAATAATGTCACTTGATGGGCATTTTGTGAGAATTAAATGAGATCATAGCTAGAGGCGGTAAATGCACAGGAAGCATTCTGAAGGTTAGCTGCTATATCATCATTATCATCATCACCATCATCTGTATCCTCTGTCTAGTGCATAGCTTGCACATTATAAGCTCTCCATAAATATTTTGTCCAATAATAATAATCGTAACCAGATAGTTCTTTGGGGCATGAGTCCACCATCTTCTTGGTCTACTGGCTTTCCGAATAAAGTCACTATTCCTTGCCCCAACAACTTAGCACTCAATTTATTGGCCTGTCGTGTGGCAAGCAGTACAAGTTTGGACTTGGTAACAAATTTTGGTGCAGCCAGCCAGGAGCCTTGCTGCTGTTGTTGGGGAGTTTTCAGGTAAGGCCCTAGCAGCTGCTAGGACCACTTGTCCTGATAATTAGTCCTTCAAAATTCCTCAAAGCAGCACCAGCTGCCCCAGCGCTTGGTGGTTGGAGCAAATTTAAAAAAAAAAACAACATAACTAACATTCAGTGAGCGCTTACTATGTACAGACACTTTTCTGAGCCTTTTACATGTCCATCCATGAGGTATGTAGTGTTATTTTACCCATTTTACAGGTAGGAAAACTGAGGCTCAGTGAAATGAAGTGACTGGGTCAAGGTCAAATGAATAAGAAGCGCCGGGGCTTCCCTGGTGGCGCAGTGGTTGAGAGTCCGCCTGCCGATGCAGGGGACGCGGGTTCGTGCCCCGGTCTGGGAGGATCCCACATGCCGCGGAGCGGCTAGGCCCGTGAGCCATGGCTACTGGGCCTGCGCGTCCAGAGCCTGTGCTCCGCAACGGGAGAGGCCACAGCAGTGAGAAGCCCACGTAATGCAAAAAAAAAAAAAAAAAAAAAAAAAAAAGAAGCGCCGGAGGCTGGACTCAAGCCTAGGTCATCCAACTTTGGGCCCCTTGACATGGGAGCCAACAGGTAGAGAGGGAAAGATATTCACAGAGGCAATTTAGATTTAAAGTAGAGATTTGCCCCATTTTCTTATTTTAAACAAGTTTCTCCCCCTTCCCTAACCCCAAAGAACTGTAGACAGGAGGGATAGGCTCTGGAATTATAACTAGCTAGCTGACTTTATTCAAGAATCATCTCTCTGAGTCTCAGTTTCCCCATCTGTGAGAGGGGATAATATGCCCCCCAGAAAGTCACAGTGGCTGGGCATGCAGAGTCACCACCACTGGACTCCACAGAAGTCAGTGCCGAGGGGAGGCTGGGTTCTTGGAGCCACCTCATGAGCTGTGGGGCCCCCAGTTCTAAGAGGTGCCTCAGAGATGCTAAGGAGTGGGAGAACTGGGGGATTCTTAGGAGTGTCTAGGGGCTGTGAGCACACTCCAGGCTTCTAGGGGTGTCTAAGACTTATAAGGCATGTCTCAGAGCCTGTAGGGGGTGCATTCTGGGGATGCCCCAAGCATTGTGAGTACATCTTGGATCCTGGGGGTAGCCTAGGGTTGTAGGCCTGTCTTAAGAGCTGTGGAGGAGTCTAGTTGTGCCTCTGGGATCTGTGGGGGGCACCCCAGGATTTTGGTGGCATCCCCATGGTTATGGGAATATCCTCTGAGTCCTGAGGCACCCCTGAGGTAATGTTGGGTTCTCTGCACTTCTGGGGGCATCTCAGGAATGCTGTGGAGCTACTAGGGGAGGGGATCTGAGGGTTGTGGAAGCCTTCCCGAGGTCTGTAAGGGACCCTAGGATTTGGGGGGGCCCTCACGGAGATCTGTGGGAATGCTCTGTGGCTGTGGGGGATTCTTGGGGTGTTTGGAGGGTCTCTGCCTGACTCAGAGATGGTGGGACTGCCCCAGGGGATTTGGGGGACATCTGAGGAAGCATAGTGGTTGTCCTGGGATCTGAAGGGGTTTCTCGTGGACTCTCAGAGCACCTCTGGCATTTGTGGGTGCATCCTGGGATTGTTGGGGTGCCCCTGGAGTCTGTGGGCATGTTTCAGTAACAAAGAGGGGACATCTGGGGAGCTGTGAGAGTGTCCGGTGTCTATGGGAGCCTCTCAGAGCACCTTTGGGTTTTGTGGGGGAACCCAGGGATTTGGGGGGTACCTCTGGGTTGTGCGGGGACAGCTCAGGGATAGTAGGGGCACTCCTTGGGATTGTGGAGATCTAAGTCTGAGGGACTCTGGGGATGCCCCTGAGGTCTGTAGTACCTCTCAACATCGTGGAGGCTGTGTGTGTGTGTGTGACAGCACCCCAGAGATCTGGGGGCATTCCAGGTGTTTGTAGAGATGCTTCCGGCGATTGTGAGGACGTCAGAGGGACTGCGGGGGACCCCTGGCGACTGTGGGGTGTCCCCGCCGCGGCCACGTGGGGGCCGCTGGCCCGCCCCGCCCCAGGGGCGGCCCCAGCGCGTAGCCGGAAGGGCCGAGGCGGCCAGGAGGGGTGGGGCCCGTGGGCCCGCGGGTAGGGCGGCCGGCCTGCGTGGGCCGCGCGGGGCGGGCGGCGCTGTTCCTCAGCGCCCGCCGAGGCCGGGCCGCCCTGCGGCCCCCACCCCCCCACCCCCGCTCCGAAGCCATGGCACGGCCGCACGGCCTGGGCCGCATACCCGAACTGCATCTGGAGGTCTTCCCGGCGGCGGCAGCGGCGGCCACCGAGGACGAGGCATTCCTGCCCGAGCCCCCGGCCCCGCGCGCGCCCCGCCGCCCACGTTCGCCACCTTCCTCTCCTGTCTTCTTTGCCATCCCGTCCCCAACTTTCCGCA
The DNA here is from genome assembly GCF_949752795.1 of Hyperoodon ampullatus. NCBI lineage: Eukaryota > Metazoa > Chordata > Mammalia > Artiodactyla > Ziphiidae > Hyperoodon > Hyperoodon ampullatus. The sequence goes on from NC_136917.1 coordinate 32,364,231, forward strand.
GGCGCCTTCGGCTTCTCCGCGGCTTTCAGGATTTCGGTCGCCAGGCGTGGGCCGGGTAAGTGCGCGCCGGTGACTGTGGGTTCGAGTCCCCCCTGGCCATCAGGCGCGCGCCAGGGTCTGGGGTTCGTAGCTGGCTCTGTCAGCCTCATTTTTTTTCTTCCGTCACAGGGCAGCGATAAAAATCAAGTCTGCTCGCCAGGGTTGCCGTGGAGACATCTGATAAGGCATGCAGTAGTCGCTCAATAAACGCTATGTTCCTCCCACTTCCTGTGCAGACCTGAAGCTGCGGTCAGGCTTTGGGGGAGTGAAGCCAACCTGCCATCCAGGGTGATGTGGGGACGTGTGTTCAGTTGTGTTATCCTTAGTCCACAGGCCTGTGAAATGGGGCCAGCGCTGCCCTCTGGGGGTTGCCTTGCCAGGAGGCACTAGAATATTACCGCGTGCACCGAGCAAGGAGGGCAAATGGAAGTTCCCTTCCTGGCCAGACCCGGGGTGGGCCGCGGGGGCGGGCAGCTTGGGGGTGAGGAGCCTGGAGGCCACATCCGGTCTGGCTTTCCAGTGTCCGTTTATCTTGGAAACGGAGGTTGGCGGCCCGGAGGTAGGCGCGGGCTGGCTTCGGGGGCTTCTCCGGAGCCCGGAGAGGTCCTCTGGTTGCCCTTCTCCTCAATACTCTCCGCGTGCACTTGTTTAGAACCTGACTCCGGAGACACAGGCTGAGAGAGGGCACTGCAGGGACAGTACGCGGGCCCGCGTCCGGATTTGGGGACGAGATTGGGGCGGGAAGAGATAAGGAGGAGGGGTCGAGGCCCCTGGGAGGCCCGCGTGGGGTCGGGAAGGGTGTGTGTGTGGGGAAATCAGTGCCTGTCTTCGGTTTCTCTCTGTGTCTCTGTCTTCACCTCTGCCTCTCCTGTCTCTGTTACGCTGCCCCCAATCCCCCAACTCCACCTCCCCCGCATCCATCATCCCTCCCCCGGGTTTTTGACATCGGACCCCGCACTGCGCCCGCGGGCAAGTCTTTCCCCCCCCAGGACGCACAGCGTCCGGAGACCTCCAGGGGGCCCAGCTCGACGTCAGGGAAGGGGTGGAAAAGGCGGGGCCAGGGGAGGGCTCGGAACCCGGGAAACCGGAGCCCGGGGCACCCTCCGAGGCCCGGGGGAAGGGAGGCAGGCGGGAAGTATGCGCAGAGTTCCGCAGGGCCCCCGCAGGAGGAGGCAGGCGCGGAGCCCGCCCAGGCGCTGCGGACGGGGGGACGCCCGAACGCCCCGGGCCGTCCCTGGGGGGGTGGTCACCGGGAGGGCGGGTGTGGAGGCGGCGCCGGCGGCGGCCGCAGACACCTAGGGCCTGGAGAGCAGTGCGCGCCACACCACCGTGCAGCCGTCCCCATGCGCGCCCCGACGGTGCTTGGCACTCATGCGCTCCAGTGCAGCACCCCGGGCCCGACCCCGGCCCCCTGCTCTGGCACTGACGCCCGCGGGCCCTGAGTCCCTGGTCCACTTCTCCTTCAGCGACGAGGACACCTGTTGGTACCCTCCAGGCAGATCTGTCAGGTGGGTGGCCCCTGGCCAGTCCCCTCCTTTGCCACCGGAGGGCTCTTGCTGCTGTGTGTGTGGGGGGGTGGGGGTAGGGGAGCAATCTGCCTTGCGGGGAGCCCCCAAAGTGGTTTACAGGGTCTGTCTGGTCTGGAGCCTCACCCCCTTCCCTGGCCCTAAACTGTCTGGATGCTGCTGAGGGCTTCCTGCAGGTGGTGACCCCCAGAATGGGTGCTGGGTCCTGCCCCCTTCCTGCTTACCCAAGATGGGATCCCTTAACCCTCTTCGTGCCCCAAATCTGGGCTTCTGGCATTCACCGTAACAGCAAATATGGGTGTCCCGCATCACCCGGGCTCCACTCCCGGGCTACTGGCCTCAAGCCATGTCCCTCCGGCCCTGCTCTGCTCAGTGCCTCCAGCCTTACCCTCCCTTCTTCCTTGCTGGGGCTGCCAGGATGAAAACCAAGCTGGGGTGGGGGTGGGGAGGAGGTTCCTGCTGGAACTCCTGGTGGGTATTTAGAATCAGCTGGACAGCGCTGAGGCAGAGAAGTGGTCTTTAGGTTCTCAGAGTTCTCAGGGTGCTCCAGCCTTGTACCTGCTCCCCTGCACCAACCCCTTCAGACACCCAGACATGCACATGCTCTCCCACATGGATACACACACTCCACATGTGCAGCTACACAGGACACAAACACAGACACACCCACACGCAGGGTAATCGAGGTCACCTGGTGTGTACTGTGCTAGGCATGGGTCTTCTGGCTGACAGGGCCAAAAAGAGAACCCCACAGGTGACCCATGGCCATGGTGACAAACACCACAGAAACCCTGGTCTCACACAGCCTCACATACACTGCACTGACCCCAGGAACACACTGTCACTGCAACACACACCCAGGCCCGATTCCCACCTGCACATGGCCACACACGGGAGCTTTCATACCTCATACCCACTGAGGAGTCAGGGCCCGTGTGCAGCACACAGGTACCCTCTCCCAAGGTCATACAGACCACAGACACAGACATAGATACACAGATTCACACAGGCACCACCAACACCCAGACCCCACTCACACACACACATGTACAAATACACACAGACAACTATATGCACACAAGGGCTCCTGAGCGTGCACACACACCCTGACTCACACATACACCGACCCTTCTTGCAACCCAGACCTACAAACTGCCGTGTCACCTGGCACCACGCGCCCTCCTGGCAGACACACACCAGCGCCCGCCCCCAACCTCCGTGTGACCTTCACAAAGCAAATGCCAGGCCTTTCCATGAAGCCTGCCTGGCACCTCCTACAAGGCAGTCAGGTGGAGTGGGGCAGGGAGCCCAGGGAGATGCCAGGCCTGCCTGGGGGAGACAGACACCCAGTGATTTACTGGGCAGCCTTGTAGCCCGGCTGCCCTGGTTCAAATCCTTGCTTTACCACTAGCAAAGTTACTCATCCTGTTTGTACCTCAGTTTCTTTCTCTGGAAAATGGGGCATTAGTACACATTCAGGCATAGCAGAGTGCCTAGCATGTGACATTCAGTAGCAGTTGGCTACTTTCATTGTTATGATCTTTACCAACTGGGATGTGTCCCCTTTCCTGGCCACCCCCCTCCCCTGCTTGCTTCTTTCCCATCGGCCCCTGCAGCAGAACTCTCTGAAGCCTGGATCTGCCCCTAGGCTGCACAGTCCTGCAGAGGCCCAATCTGATGCTCTGGGAGCCCAGGTGGGCAGCCCTCGGGGCCCCAGAGGGGTGGAGGCAGGTAGCAGTTTCAAATGAGAATGCCATTAAGCAGTCAGCCTGTCCAAAGGGGAGTCTTGGGCAAGTCGTTTCCTTTGTGATGAAGTGTCTGGGTGTGTGGCTGTGATGTCAGGGCCTGTCGGCTGCCCTTGACTCTGATTTGTGGCTTCAGGTCCTATTGGGACATTGCTGGAACAGCCTCCAGCCTGATTTTGGCCACCCTGAGCAGTGGCAGGTCAGGGAGGGGTGAGTCCCCACAGCTCTGGGGTTTGGTTCTGAGGGGTAGCTGAGACCACGCCCCCATACACACACACACACACACACACAAACACACACACTCAGGCTGCAGTTCAACAGGCCCGATTCTCTCCTCTGCCCTTCCACAGCCCAGGGGACATTCGCTCCTGGAAGCACAAACAGCAGGGCCCCAGGGAGCCTCTTCTTCCCATCCCGGCCTCTGGGCTCCTGCTTACGTGAGCTGAGTCCCCTGGGGCTGCAGGATCTGCCCGCAAGGCTAGTCGGGCGCCCTCTGGACTTGGGTCTCACCTTCCCCCAACGAACTGTGGCTTCAGTTCCTGGGGCGGGGTTGAGGCCCTCAGTATGGAGCTATGTTCCTCTCCCCTCCACAGGGGCACTCAGCAGAGCCAGAACGTCCAGGCTGGGCCTTGAGAGACAGGACATGGTTCGCAGGCAGCAAGGCCACCAACCCCTCACTGCCTTTCTGCACCTCAGCCTCCTCATTGACCCAGGACGTTAACAGAACCCAACTCACAGAGTTAGTGGGAGACCTCATTGGGTTCACGTGTACGAAGCACTTTGATAGTGCCAGGCACACAGCAGATACTGAATAAGTATCTTATTATTATTACTATAAACTTAAAGGATCTAACCTGGCACCCAGTACACAGCAGGTGCTTAATAAATGGGCATTATCATCAAAGGCCCAAGCTCATGATCTAAGAGTATTTTCATTCCTGAGTGTGTGTTGTTTTTTTTGGGGGGGGGCTGCATTTGGTCCTCGTTGCTGCGTGCGGGCTTTCCCTCTACTTGCGGCGAGCGGGGGCTACTCTTTGTTGCAGTGCAGGGGCTTCTCACTGTGGTGGCTTCTCTTGTTGCAGAGCACAAGCTCTAGGCGCGCAGGCTCAGTAGTTGTGGTGCGTGGGCTCAGTTGCTCCATGGCATGTGGTATCTTCCCGGACCAGGGCTCGACCCATGTTCCCTGCATTGGCAGGCGGATTCTTAACCACTGCGCCACCAGGGAAGTCCCTGAGTGTGTTTTTGTTTTTGTTTTTAATTTAATTTAAAAAATTAACCTAAAGTAAAATTCACCTTGTTTTTGGCTGCGCTGAGCAGCTTGTGGGATCTTAGTTCTGTGACCAGGGATCGAACCAGGGCCCTGGCAGTGTAAGCGCAGAGTCCTAACCACTGGACTGCCAGGGAATTCCCAAAATTCAGCCTTTTTAGTATATATTGCATAAGGGTTTTTTTTTTAATTGTGGTAAAATGTGCATAATAAAATTTACCATTTTAACTTGAGTGTACAATTCAGTCATTAAGTACAACCACAGTGTTGTGCAACCATCACCACCATCCATCTCCAGGATTTTTTCATCTTCCTAAGCTGAAACTCTGTCCCCATTAAACACTAACTCCCCATTCCCACTCCCTCAGCCCCTGGCACCCACTATTCTACTTTCTGTTTCTATGAATTTGACTCCTCTAGGGACCTCATGTAAGTGAAATTGTACAATATTTGTCCTTTTGTGTCTGGCGTATTTCATCTAGCGTAATGTTTTCAAGGTTCATTCATGTTGAAACATGCATCAGAATTTCCTTTCTTTTTAAGGCTGAGTAATATTTCATTGTATATATATACCACATTTTCTTTATTCACCCATTAATGGGCATTTGAGTTGTTTCTACCTTTTGGCTGTTGTAAATAATGCCGCTATGAACATTGGTGTACAAGTATCTGTTTGAGTCCTGCCATTCAATTCTTTGGGGTGTATATATTTAGGAGTAGCTTTGCTGGATCACATGGTAATTCTGTACTCAAGTTTTTGAGGAGCTGCCAAACTCTTTTCCGCACTGGCTTCACCATTTTATATTCCCACCAGTAGCGCACAAGTATTCCAATTCCTCCACGTGCTCCCCAACACTTGTTATTTTCCTTTTTTTTTTTTAAATAATAGCTATCCTGATGGGTATGCAGTGGTATCTCATTGGGATTTTTAAAAATATAAATTTAGTTATATTTGGCTGCGTTGGGTCTTCGTTGCTGTGCGCGGGCTTTCTCTAGTTGTGGTGATCGGGGGCTACTCTTCATTGCAGTGCGCGGGCTTCTCATTGCGGTGGCTTCTCTTATTGTGCAGCATGGGTTCTAGGTGCGTAAACTTCAGTAGTTCTGGCATGCGGGCTCACTAGTTGTGGCTCGCGGGCTCTAGAGCGCAGGCTCAGTAGTTGTGGCACATGGGCTTAGTTGCTCCATGGCATGTGGGACCTTCCTGGACCAGGGATTGAGCCCGTGTCCCCTGCACTGGCAGGCGGATTCTTAACCACTATGCCATCAGGGAAGTCCCTCTCATTGGTTTTGATTTGCATTTCCCTAATGACCAATGGTGTTGAGCATCTTCTCATGTTTATTGTCCATCTGTATATCTTCTGTGAAGAAATGTTTATTTAAGTGCTTTTCCCACTTTTTTTTTTTTTTTGCCACGCACGTGGCTTGTGGGATCTTAGTTCCCCAACGAGGGATCAAACCCGGGCCCTCAACAGTGAGAGCATGGAGTTCTAACCACTGGACCACCAGGGAATTCTCTCCCACTTTTTCTTCTTTTTTTGCGGTACGGGGGCCTCTCACTGTTGTGGCCTCTCCCGTTGTGGAGTACAGGCTCCGGACGTGCAGGCTCAGCAGCCATGGCTCACGGGCCCAGCCGCTCCGCGGCATGTGGGATCTTCCCGGACCGGGGCACGAACCCGTGTCCCCTGCATCGGCAGGAGGACTCTCAACCACTGCGCCACCAGGGAAGCCCCCCTCCCACTTTTTAATTGGGTTGTTTGTTTTGTTGTTGTTGAGTTTTAGGAGTTCTTTACATAGTCTAGAACATTAATCCCTTGTCAAATATGAGATTTGCAAAAATGTTCTCCCGGGACTTCCCTGGTGGTCCAGTGGTTAAGATTCCATGCTTCCACTGCAGGGTGCACAGGTTCAATCCCTGGTCGGGGAACTAAGATCCTGCATGCCCCGTGGTGCAGGCAAAAACAAGCAAACAAACAAACTATTTTAAAAAATGTTCTCCCATTCTGTGGATTGCCTTTTCACTCCCTGAACAGTGTCTTTTTTAAAATTTATTTTTATTTATTCTTTTTTTTTTTTTTTTGGCTGCGTTGGGTCTTTGTTGCTGCACGCCAGCTTTCTCTAGTTGCGGTGAGCAGGGGCTACTCTTCGTTGCGGCACAAGGGCTTCTCATTGCGGTGGCTTCTCGTTGCGGAGCACAGGCTTTTGGTGTGCGGGCTTCAGTAGTTGTGGCACGCGGGCTCAGTAGTTGTGGCGCACGGGCTTAGTTGCTCCGAGGCATGTGGGATCTTCCCAGACCAGGGCTCTAACCCGTGTCCCCTGCATTGGCAGGCAGATTCTTAACCACTGCACCGCTAGGGAAGCCCCTGAGTAGTGTCTTTTGACGCACAAAGGTTTTTAACTTTGATGAACTCCAATTTATTCTTCTGTTGCCTGTACTTTTGATGTCATATCCAAGAAATCACTGCCAAATCCAATGTCATGAAGCTTCTAAGAGTTTTATAGTTTTAGCCCTTATGCTTAGGTCTTTGATCTAGTTGGGGTTAATTTTTGTATATGGCTTAAGGTAAGGTTCCAACTTCATTCTTTTGTAAGTGGATAACCAGTTTTCCCAGCACCATTTGTTGAAAAGACTGTCCTTTCTCCATTGAATGGTTTTGGCTCCCTTGTTGAAAATCATTTGACCCCATGTATGTGCGGGTTTATTTCTGGGCTCTCTATTCTATTCCATTGGACTATACATCTGTCTTATACAGTACCGCACTGTTTTGATTACTGTGCTTTGTAATAAGTTTTGAAATCAGGAAGTGTGAGTCCCCCAACGTTGTTCTTCTTTTCCAAGGTTGTTCTGGCTCTTCAGCTTCCTTGAGATTCCATATGAATGCTAGGATGGATTTTTTTTTTTCTACAAGGAACATTGTTGGGGTTTTTTATTATTTTTTTTCATTTATTTATTTATTTTTTGGCTGCATTGGGTCTTCGTTGCTGTATGCGGGCTTTCTTTAGTTGCAGCGAGTGGGGGCTACTCTTCATTGTGGTATGCGGGCTTCTTATTGCGGTGGCTTCTCTTTGTGGAGCACGGGCTCTAGGTGGATGGGCTTCAGTAGTTGTGGCGCTCGGGCTCAGTAGTTGTGGCACATGGCCTTAGTTGCTCTGCGGCATGTGGGATCTTCCCGGACCAGAGATCGAACCTGTGTCCCCTGCATTGGCAGGTGGATTCCTAACCACTGCATCACCCGGGAAGTCCTGAACATTGTTGGGATTTTGATAGGGATGGCATTGAATCTGTAGATTGCTTTGGGTAGTATGGACATCTTGACTTTATTAAGTCTTCCAGTCCATGAATATGGTATGTCTTTCCATTTATTCATGTTTTTAATTTCTTTCAGCAACATTTTGTAGTTTTCAGTATACAGAGGTTTTGCCTCCTTGGTTAAGTTTATTCCTAAGTATCTTAATCATTCTGATGCTATGGTAAGTGGAATTGTTTTCTTAATATCCTTTTTGGTTTGTTCATTGTTAAGGGCATAGAAAAGCAACTGACTTTTGTGTGTTGATTTTATATCCTGCAACTTGGCTAAATTCATTTATTAGTTGTATGAGTTTTGACACATGTAATCCCCACCACTAGCTTCTTTCTCTTAGCAAAATTCATTTGAGAGTCATCCAAATTATTTTGTGTTTGAGTAGTTAAAAAGGAAACTGTTTCTTTCTACTTTTGCAGAAAACTTCTGACACAAAATGTGTTTGGTTTTTTCCCCACACCAAGCCATTCTCCAATACTCTATGGACATTAACTGGGTGAACTACAGTTTAATTCAATTCTGACACTAACTGGAGTTCGTGCAGATCCCACAGGTTAAAGGCTCAGTCCCACAAGACCTCCCCCACCTGTGTGTCACCTGTGCTTTTGGGCGACCAGCTATAAATCAGAGGTACCTACAACCCCCTCCTCTGGTTTGATAATTTGTTAGAACGGTTCACAGAACTCAGGAAACCAGTTTACTTACTAGATTGCTGCGTTGTTGTTTTTTTTTTAATTTTTTAAAATTCATTTTTTGTATTCCCCTCCTGGTTTATTTTAAAAGATACAACTCAGGAACAGCCAGACGGAAGCGATACATAGAAAAAGGAATTGGGGGAGGGACTTGGAGCTTCCCCAGGTGCGCCACCTTCCCAGCACCTTGATATGTTCAGCAACCCAGCAGCTCTCCAAACCGTGTCATTCAGGGATTTTGATGGTGGCTTCATTATGTAGTCACGATTGACTAAACCATTGGCCATTCCACTGGTGATTAACTCAACCTCCAGTCCTGGTCCCTGAACTGGTCCAGCCTCTCTAATCACATGGTTGGCTCTCCTGGCAACCAGCCCCCATCCGGAGGCTGTCTAGGAGTCCCTAGCAGTCAGTCATCTCGTTAGCTTACAAAAAGATACCTATTACTGTGGAGATTTCCAGGGTTTTAGGAACTGTGTGCCAGGAAACCAAGGCTGAGACCAAATATATATATTTATTCTTTCACAGTACTTATGGTCCCCGACTTATGATAGTTCAACTTATGATTTTTCAACTTCATAATGATGTGAAAGCAATACGGATTCAGTAGAAACCGTACCTCAAATTTTGATATTTTCCTGGGTTAGTAACATGTGGTCTGATTCTCTCTTGTGATCCTGGGCAGCGGCAGCAAGCTGCAGCTCCCAGCCAGCCACTCAATCATGAGGGTAAACAATTGATACACTTACAACCGTTCTAGACCCATACAACCACTCTGTTTTTCAGTTTCAGTACAGTACTCCATAAATTACATGAGATATTCGGCACTTTATTATAAAATACGCTTTGTGTTAGATTATTTTGCCCAACCGTAGGCTAATGTAAGTGTTCTGAGCACGTTTCAGATAGGCTAGGCTACACTGTGATGTAGGTAGTTTAGGTGTATTAAATGCGTTTTCGGCTATCGATATTTTCAATTTATGGTGGGTTTATCAGGACATAACCCTGTCATAAGTCAAGGAAGATCTGTAGTTCATGTTTGTGTTTTTGAAATTGCTGAATAGTATTCCATGGCATGGATCTGCTACAGTTTATCCATTCACCAGTTGACGCACACTTGATTTGGTTGTTTGTAGTTTTTGGTGACTATGAACAGAACTGCTATAAACATCAGTCAGCAGGTTTTTGAGTAGAAGTATGTTTTTCTTTATCTTGGATAAATATATAGGAGTGGATTTGTTGGCTTGTAAAATAAGCGTGTGTTTAATTTCATAAGAAACTGACCAGCTGTCTTCCAGAGTGGCTGTACCACTTTGCATTCCCATCAGCAATGAATGGGAGTTCCAGTTGCTCTGAATCCTTATCACCACTTGATATCTTGTCAGTTTTTGTTTTTTTAGCATCCTAGTAGGTGTGAAGTGATAGTTCATGGTTTTAAATTGCATTTCCCTAAGGAGGAATGATGTTTCCTGTGCTGATTTGCCATCTGTATATCTTCTTTAGTGAACTGACCATACTTCTGCTCATTTTTTCACTGAGTTATTTGTCTTCTTATTATTGAGTTTTCAGAGTTCATCATGTACGCTGGCTACAAGTCCTTTGTCAGATATTTTCTCCCAGTCTATAGCTTGTCTTTTTATTCTCATGACAGTGTCTTTTGCAGAGCAGTTTTCAATGTTTTTAAAACGTTTTTTGAAGTTTGTTTTTAAAAGAAGTTGGAATTTTTGACTATTTAAAATTTCTCATTTCTTTACTAAAATTGGAACATCTGGTTGGTCAGGGTCCCCAGCTCCACTCTGCTTTTTATGTTGGCCACCTGACCCCTGGAAACATTTGCTCTAATGGGAGGAATGTGCTCTGATGGGGGTCAAGTCAGCAGAGGGCAGCAGTTAACATTTTGGTCTGAGGAATCACAAGACTTTGGTTGAATTCTGACCCCACCATGACCTTACTGTGTGACGCAGAGCCAGTCATTCTCCTCTCTGAACCCTAGTTTCTTCATCTGTAAAATGGAGGCAATGAAGTCATTCCCCATTCCCTCACCCCAGGACTGGCCCGGAAAAAAGGCTCAATGTACGGAAGTTGATATCACTGTCCTGGCCTAGCAGATTTCAGATTTATTTCTTGGCAGAGGGAACATTCAAATAAAATCTTAGGCTGACATTCAGTAGTAGGACCAGAAAGGGAGGGAGGGTTCTATTTCTTCCCCCTACCCCCTTGTACCCACCAGAGCATTGCCTGAAGTCAGCTGACCAGTCTACTAACCCCCTCACTTTAAGAGTAACAGACCAGAGAAGGCAGTGACCTTCTTGAAGTCACACAGCATGTCACAGGCACACAGCTCCCCACTCTCATCCTCAAATCTTCATACTGATTGCCTTGCTGAGTTCAACTCCCCAAGTGACATATATGGGGCTGATAGACTTATAGTTGCCAATGTTTTCTGAGCTCTTTATTAGGCACCATTCTGAGCGTTTTGCCTGTATTAACACTGGTCACCTGGATGACCTGAGGCAGATGGTGGTTGTCCCCATTTTGTAGATGAGGAAACTGAAATTCCATCTTTTCCTCAAGTTACACAGCCGGGAAGTGGCACAGCCAGCTTTTCCCTGACTCATCCTGAGGGTCTGTCTTGCCAGTGCCACCAGGCTGTGTCCTGTCTCTATGTCATCTGTCTGTATTTCTGCTCCAGCCACACCAGTTTCCTTTTTGGTCCTCCAACAAAAACCAAATCCTTCCAGCGGGCCTTTGCACTTGCTGTTTCCTCACCCTGGAGTACTTTCTCCTACCTCCTGACCTGTGGCCTACACCTTCTCATCTTTCAGGACCTGCTCCTGAAAGATATCCTGGAGATATCACTTCCTCAGAGAGGCCTGTCTCAACCATATCAGCTAAAATCCCCTCTCCAGTCACCCACCTCATTTTTTTTTTTTTTTTTTTTTTTTTTTTTTTTGTGGTACACGGGCCTCTCGCTGTTGCGGCCTCTCCCGTTGCGGAGCACAGGATCCGGACGCGCAGGCTTAGCGGCCATGGCTCACGGGCCCAGCCGCTCCGTGGCATGTGGGATCTTCCCGGACCGGGGCACGAACCCGTGTCCCCTGCATCGGCAGGCGGACTCTCAACCACTGCGCCACCAGGGAAGCCCTACCCACCTCATTTTAATTCTCTGCATGGCAGTCCGTATATTCATTCATTCACTCATACATTGATTCATGCGATAGACATCTATTGGGCATCCAGTGCGTGCCAGGCCATGTTCTTGGCCTAAAGTATACAGTAGTGAACAAAGCAGACAAAAGTCCTTGCCCTGCAGAGCTTAGTTCTAGAAGGGAAGGCAAATAGTGAAGAGTAAAATATAGAATGTGTCAGGTAAGTAGTATTTATTTTAAGGAAGGGAAATGTGAAATATAAGGGCAGGGGTTGACATTTTAGATGGGTTGGTCAGGGGAGGCCTTCCTGAGGAGGCAACATTTGAGAAGGGGCCTGAAGGAAGTGAAGGAGGAGCCAGTGGAGATCTGGGCAAGGGATGTTGCAAAGGCCCTGATGCAGGAATGTATCTGGAATGTTAAGGAACAGTAAGGCAGCCATTATGGCTGGAGCAGAGTACGTGAGGGGTAGACTGGGAGGTCGTGGGGCAGGGTCTGTGGGCACAGCGAGGACTTTGGCTTTTGCTTTGAGTGAGCTGGGAGCCATAGAAGGTTCTGAGAAGAGGAGCGATGTGACCTGACTCAGGTGTTCACAGGCTCCCTCTGGCCGCTGTAGGAGAGCAGACTGAGGGGCAAAGACAGGAGCTGGGGACCAGGGCAGAGGCGAATGTACTGGTCCAGGCAAGTGATAAGGTGGGGCTGGCCGAGGCAGGGGTGCAAAGCGGACAGATTCTGAACAAATTTGGTTGATTTGAGGTGCAAAGGAAAAAACAGAGCCAAGGAAGACCCCACGACTTTTGGGGTGTGTGTTGCTGCTAGGGTAACCTTTTGATAGTCTAGCCCTCCCCGTGTCATCTCTGTGAGGGCAGCTCATGGTCTGTCTTGGTCCCTGCTGTGTCTCCAGCTCCTGCAACAGGACCTGGCCCACAAAGGCACTCAGTCACTGATCTCTGTCATTTCCTGTCTCCCATCTCTTTTGGGGTACCTGTCTCCCTGCCAGGAATTTCCTTGGTCCCCTTATTCCTCTTGACCCACCCCCCCCAATGCCATCTCAGCACCCCCTGACCCCTCTTCCTGCCCGCCCCTTGCAGCTTGGAGGCGGAGAATGGGCCAACGCCATCGCCAGGCCGCAGCCCCCTGGACTCGCAGGCGAGCCCGGGACTCGTGCTACACGCTGGGGCGGCCACCAGCCAGCGCCGAGAATCCTTTCTTTACCGCTCAGACAGCGACTATGACATGTCACCCAAGACCATGTCCCGGAACTCGTCGGTCACCAGCGAGGCGTGAGCACCCCCGGTCCCTACCCGCCAGCTCTTCCAGGCCTGGCCCCGGCACAAGCTGCCCTTCCCAGCAAGGAGGGGGACACTGCCCAAGTCCCCGTCCACCTGCACACCCCTAGTGAAAAGTAAACAGCACCCGTATCCCCTGTCGAGGGCTCAGCCCCTCTGTAGCATGTCCACCCGGTGGCGTATGAGCGCCCACCCTATCTCTGCCCCCTGCCCAGCCACGCTGAACCCCTCCCTCAGGCCCAGCCCGGACTCAAGTCCATATAGTCCCCGCCTACCCAACCTGCCCAAGCCCACTCCTACCCCTTGGTTTTTGGGGACCTGGCCCACCTCATCCCGTCTCTCCAACAAGAAGGGAGCGCCTCCTGGCCACCACTTCCTTCCAGTGTGTCCATCTTGGCTGACCCCCTCTTCCTCCCCCACTCCAGGCTTCCCAAAGCCAGTCCCCCTTATCATGACCACCTGTGGAGGTGTGAGCACTCCTAATCTCTTCAGCCCCCTTGCCTCTCACCCAGTCCTCCAGCCCTGCCCCTACCCATCGAGGCATCCATCTCACCTCCCCACAGCTCCTTCCGGCCCTCCGCCCCCTCTCCGCCACTGGTCTCCCCAAGCCCAGCCCCTATGGTCTGTTCATCGCCCACCTTTTGTCTCTCCGCCCACCCACCCCCCACCCCACCCACACCCCTGAGCCCTTCCCCCTGCCCAGCCCCCCACAGCGTGGGCACCCTTGTGAGGTGTAAGTGTCCTCCCCCCACCAACCCACAGAGCCCCCTTCTTGCCCACAAGCCTCCCCAGGCCCAGCTCCCCCCAGAGTGACCCCCCCCCAGAGACTTGCTTCCCTGCACCCCAGCCCCTCTCCACCCCGGGCCCTTGGGGGTCCCACTGTGAGGACCCCTGACCTGGCCCTGTCCTTGTAGGCATGCAGAGGACCTCATCGTGACACCGTTCGCCCAGGTAAGACCCCCTCCCCTAAGGAGGGAGGGGCTCTAACCTTACCCCACACTTGGGGACAGGGGCCCAGCCCCCGCTGCCCCTCTGGGTGGACCACTTTCCTCACTGTGGCTCCCCAACTCAGGTGCTGGCCAGTCTCCGGAGCGTTCGCAGCAACTTCTCCCTCCTGACCAATGTGCCCATTCCCAGCAACAAGTAAGTGGAGGCTGGGCCCCAATGCCCCATGATCATGAGGCTCAGCACACCTGGGTTCAACTCTCCATGCTGCTGTGTGACCTCAGGCAGGCACTTGACCTCTCTGAGCCTCTTTTCAAGTGACAGCTCCCTCTGAGCCAGTAAATCATTGTGATTTGAATGCCTAAGACGCAGAAACTTTTATAAATAAAGACGGAGGGGTCTGGACAGAGTTCTTAGGTGGCCAGCCACCCCAGCCTATGGGCCACTCCTGGCCCTGATGCCAACTTGCTGGGCAAATAGCATCCTCTGGTGCCTCTGTTTCCCCTCCATAATATGGGAATTTAATAGTGTCTCCATTAGAGAGCTGCTATGAGGAGTTCAGAAGGTGATATATAGAAAGTGCTTGAATATTGCCCAGCACATAGTAAGTGCTCACTAAATAGAAGTAGTTCTTATTATTTGGGGGCAGGGGTGTGGCTGAGAGCTGCTGGTCCCTCTGGGAGTCGGGGGCAGAGCCATCCTCAAGTTCAAGGAGCTGGGGGGAGGGGTGGTCAGGGAAGCAGGGACTGGAGACACAGGACCTGACCCTACCAGCTGTGTAGTCTTGAGGAAGCCAGTTCATCTCCTGGAGCATCAGTTTCCTCATCTGTAAAATGGGTTCTTGTGGGGCTATGTGAGAGGCTGTGGGCAGAGTACATGGCAGCATGCCTGGGACACAGAGAGGGCTCAGAAAAAGGAAAATCAGCACTCTTCATGGACAGGGGGAAGCAGAGATGGGGGAGGACCAGGCTGTTGTTGGAGCCCCATTTCTTTGCAGGCGGTCCCCGCTGGGTGGCCCAACCCCCGTCTGCAAGGCCACGCTATCAGGTAACTAAGCCCCGGGGGATGGGAAAGACCCCTCTTGCTGCCCCAGTGGGGGGTCCCTCACCCGGGGAGCCTGCCTCACCCCCCTCTCCCTGCACCCTACTCACGTGGTGGGCCCCCATCACCTCTGGGGGTCTGCATGTGGACCTCCTCAGTCACTGCCCCGGCTGCCCTTTCTCCAGAAGAGACGTGTCAGCAGCTGGCCCGGGAGACGCTGGAGGAACTCGACTGGTGTCTGGAGCAGCTGGAGACCATGCAGACCTACCGCTCTGTCAGCGAGATGGCATCCCACAAGGTGTGCAAGGCCTGTGGGGTGGGGCCGCCTGCTGGGGTGGGGTTAACTGTGGGGCGTGGCTGGTGGGCGGGGTCAGCCTGTGGCTGGAGCCTATGGGGTGGGGCCAATCCCTGGGCGGACTTGGTAGCATCTATAGATTCTGACTTCTCCCAGGGCTGAGGGGCCCTGGTGTGTATGTGTGTGCGTGTTTGTGAGTGTGTGTGTCCGTAGGCGACCATCTCTCCTGGGGGGTGGGTTGTATGTTTGTATGGTTTATGAATGTGTATCTGTGGCTATGGGTCTATGTGGCTGTTGATTTGTTGGCTACACATTTGCAGCGTGGGAAGGTGTGTTCCAATAGGATCCGGCAGGAGTGGCATGCACGTGTGTATCTATGGAGTGTGTATGGGTGTGCACAGCTGATTGCGCGGGGCTGTAAGTGTGGGGGGCTGTGGCAGAGGGGTGTGTATGTCTAGAGGTGTGAGTTGGTCCAGATGTGAATCTGAGTGTATATCTCCATGTGTTTGTAACTCTGTGTGTGTGTGCGTATGTGTGCGCGCTTGCAGGGCTGCGGGAGAGGGTGCAAGGCTTCCATGTACAGCTGTGCAGACTGTGCACTGCACAACTCCAGGGGACACCATTCAGAAAGCAGGCAATGTGAATGACACTTCCTGGGGTTGTGCAGCATGGTAGCAGCCCTTGTGGGAGGATGCCTCTCAGGAAATGAATGTGCAGGTAGAGATGTCTGTGTTGGGGGGTGCATACACCCATGGGTGGAGGTTTGTCTGGAAACATGTGAGTCTGAGGGCGCTTGTGTCCCTGAGGGTGTGTTGAGCATCCGAGAATGTGACTGTGTCTCTGAATGTAGGTCTCTGGGTGTATTTCTGCGATGGGGTGTGTGCGTGTGTATCTGTGGGTATGAGTGTGAGTATCCCCTTATGGATTTGTCAGGGCACATATGTGTCTAAGGACACATGGGTATTTGTGTTTGTTTACAAGTGTGTCTGTGGGTGTGTTGAGTGTGTCTGTAAGTGTGTCCAGTATCTAGGTGTTTAGCCCTTAGTGTGTGTCTCCACATCTGAGTGTGAGTCTGCGTTCTTGGAAGGGGTGTGTCTGAAGGCGTTTGTATTTCTGTGAGGTCAACTATATACCTATAAATGTGTTGAACAACAGAGGTGTGACTCTGTGTGTGTGTGTGTGTGTGTGTGTGTGTGGTCAGCAAAGGACGGAGAGCATTTGGGTGTTGGAGTGTATTCAAGTGCATGAGTGTGTCAAGTGTCTGGTTGTATCGGTGTGGAAGGTGTGTCTGAGTGTGGGTGTGTCTGTGTGTGGAGCATGTGGGTGTGTGTCTGTCTCTGGGTGTGTCCACGGAGGGGGCACGTCCTCTCCAGGGTGTGTGTGCCTCCCTGCCTCTCCCCAGCAGCCCCAGCTGGGTCCTGCCTGAGGCCCGTGGGCTCCAATGCCCCTTTAACGCCCCCCCCACCTCCAGCACCACCTGACATCGAGTGCAGCCTGCCAGTGCTGCAGTGAGCACGCACACGCACACACACAGGCGAACACACGGAGCCCAGAGCCTCCGAAGCCTCCTCCTGGGACCCTTACCGTGCCCCCCCCCATGGGCAGGGGTCCCTGGCCGCCTCCAGCCACCGCCGTGGGAGTGCCCATCGGGGCCAGGGGCTGGCGGACCATGTAACCAGGTCTGCTGCCGGGAGCGCGGAGGGGAAGGGAGCCCCCAGCCCTGCTGGGCCGGCCCGGGCCCCTCCGCGGCTCCCCCTTCCACTGCCCACCTGCCCAGCACCCTGCCCCCCCGCCCCCCGCACAGTAGCTGCTAATCCCGGAACTCCCCAAGCCCAGCCTCTGTGTGCGGCAGCCCTGAGCAGGGCTAAGACTCCAAGATGCCCTTGGTGGATTTCTTCTGCGAGACCTGCTCCAAGCCATGGCTGGTGGGCTGGTGGGACCAGGTAGGGGAACTTAGGGTGGAGGATGGGCAGGAGACCCGGCTCTGGTCCTTCCACCTCAGACCCTCCAGCCCCCGGTCTAGGCTTGTATGTGCAGCTGTGCACGTGTGCGGCCTGGACGTGAAGCCTTGTGACTGGGTCTCTGTGTGTGGCCCAGGGCTGGGCGTGGATGGCGGGTGGCTGGGGGTGTGGGTCTTTCTCTGGGTGTGACGTGTGTGTCTGCAGTGGTGGGGGGCTGCCTGACTATATGCTTATTTGCCTGGGTCAGGGACCAGGGGGTGGCCCTGGCTGAAATCACGTGGCTCTGATTGTGGTGTTGTGTTTGGGGCCATGTTTATGAGCCCAAAGCGGCGTGATTTTTCTGGGGCATGTGACCCCGAGTGTCAGTGACTGCCTTATTGTGTATGCTCCTTGGTTTGTGTGTCTGGGGCTGTGTAGAACTGTGTAATATGGGAGTCTGTGACTCTGTGTGCGGTTGTGTGACTTTGTGGGTCCATCGTGTGTGTGTGTGTGTGTGTGTGTGTGTGTGTGTGTGTGTGAGACTCTCTATCTGTGCCCAGGCCTCTGGCAGCAGTGGGAGGAGGGAGCGTTCGTCCTGATGTGGGCCATGCGGGCTCACCCTTCCTGCCAAGTGTCCCTCTTGCCTCTCTGGACAGAGTCTGCTCCTGCTTTGGGGGTGCTTTGGTGGAGCTTGGGGGCGGGGAGCCGATGCCCTTTCTCCTCATGTACAATGTCACAGCAGATGCTTGTGTGAAGTGCTATGGGGGGACCAGCCTGGTTCTGGGTATACTCCGTCCATCTGTGCATCTGTTCACCACTCTGAGGCTGGGGGAGAGGGGGCTATGATGGGAACCCCCTCCCCTGGGTGACTGGACTAGGGTTTCCTCAGCTCACTATTCTCCCTGCCCCGGTCAAACCTCTCCACCCAGAACTTCAGGACTACATTTCCTCCTTCCAAACCAGGCTGGGGGCTGGGGGCGGGGACCCCAGGGAGTGGGGTCCCTGTCTGGGACGACCTGGGCCAGGGGTAGCTCTGGGAAGGCAGGGGTTAAAGGGCCCGCCGGCTGCCCCCCCTTTCCCCAGCTCAGCAGCTGGTTGGAGGGGGAGTTGCTAAGGAGACTCCCATCACCATGGTGACAGGATTCTCCTGACACCCCATTGGCTCCCTGTTAGGTAGGAGCCCCTCCCTTCCACAGGTGCCCCCTCTGGCTCCTCCTTGGGGGGAGAAGGAGGGAGTATGGTGAGAGGAGCCCAGCTTCCTCAGACAGGGAGGAGTATGCTGAGTCCTGACTCCCCAAGCCTGGGGACCCCCATCCAGAGCTGGGAAGAGAGGAAGGACTGACCCCTCCCCTCTAGCAGCCTGCTGAGGACTCTGTTGGCTGAGCAGAGAAGTGAGAGGGACTCACGGGTTCTTCAGAAGTTTCTTGAGAGGGCCTGGCCTCACCCCCCCCACCCACACCTGCCATGACCCCATCATTCCTTCCTTCTTGCCTCCTTCACCTTAGTTCAAGAGGATGCTAAACCGTGAACTCACACACCTGTCAGAGATGAGCAGGTCAGGAAACCAGGTCTCTGAGTACATCTCCACCACATTCCTAGGTGAGTGAAGGGTGGCACTTGTGTGTGGGTGGGTGTGTGGGGGGAGGCATTGCATAACTGGACTGCAGGGGGCCACCGCAGACCCTGGGTCCTGTTGCCCACATTTGCCCAGGGAACCCTGACTCAACTCCCCAAAGGTCAAAGTCACCACACTCAAGAGCTACTATATCACGATGCCCCCAAATTTAGTGGGACCCCAACTTCTATAGAACACCCACATTTAAAAATCTCTCCAAGCTGCAAAGCTCCTCCAAACTCAGGGGAACCCCATTGGAACTCTTAAACTCAAGACCCCAAGAAACTCCCAAACTCAAATAGAATTCCTAAACTTTAAAATGCCTCCAGGCTGAAAAGTCTCCCAAAATTCACTAGGATCTCCAAACTTGGATTTCAGCCCCCCCAAATTCAGAAGACCCCTCAAACTCAAGAGAGATGCCCGAACCCAGTAGGGTTCTCAAACTCAAGGGAAACCCTGCCCTTAAGAGCCCATAAAAGACCCCTACACCTTTCCACCAAGCTGAAAAGTCTCCCAAATTCAGTAGAATCCCCAAACTTGGTATGACCCCCCAAATTCAGTAGACGCCCCCAAACTTTAGATACCCAAATTTAATAGGATTCTCCCGCTTAAGAACCTGTAAATGATTCCCCAAACTTAGGAGAATTTCCTAACTCAGTGGAACCCTGAAGACAGTAGAATACCCCAAATTCACTGGAACCCTCAAGCTCATGGGGATCTCCAACTCATCCTAACCTCATCCTGAACCCAAGAGACCTAGCTGAGAATTTATCACCAAAGGTCCCCGAATTCAGGGTACCCCCCCACCAAGCTGGAAAGAAGGTTTCAGAGTTTCAAACACTCCCGCCAATGGGGGTGTGTTGTGCCTGAGATCCAGCCAATAAGAGCACGGCATGCAAATGAGCCCTCTTAGGCCCTGTCATTGACTGGCGGTCCCCAGGTCACTATGGGTGGCCCTGGCTAGGCTCTGGAAACCATAAAGAGCTCAGGAAAGGGGCTTCTGGGGCTGGCCCCCAGAAAGCCTGGTGTCCAGGGGGTGGGGGTGGGGATCCATGGAGCCAGAGACCACCCTTCCCTCCCGCCTCCCAGCGCTGTCCACCTCCACCCGCCCTCTGGGTCACCATGGGGGTGTCTTCCCTGCCTGCTGGAGAAGGTTCCCTGCCTATCCGAGGCAGGCGGTGGCTCTCTCTAGCATCCCCACGCTGCTTCCTGACTTCCCATGCCACCCCCATGCCAAACCTTGTGATTGGACTGGGGCTACCCTATAGCTCCGGGCTGGCCCCAGGGTCCCCACTCCAGCCCACCACCTCCCAGAAGAGTTCCTACCTCCTCTCTGGTTTCCAGTCCATAAGTAACCAACAGCATGACACCCAGAATAGGTCTGCCCTCCTGGGTGAGACTTCCCAGGGCTTGAGGGCTTGGTGGGGGGGTCTGAGAGCCAGATGAGGGAGCCTCTGTGAGGTTCTCATGCTGGCTTCTCCTCTATCTTCTGCAGACAAGCAGAATGAAGTGGAGATCCCATCACCCGCAATGAAGGATCGAGAAAAACAGCAAGTGCCACGGCAGAGACCTTCCCAGCAGCCTCCGCCCCCTGGTCCACAGTTCCAGCCCATGTCTCAGATCACCGGGGTGAAGAAGCTGATGCATAGCAGCAGCCTGAACGATTCCAGCATCCCCCGCTTTGGGGTGAAGACCGATCAAGAGGAACTCCTGGCCCAAGTGGGTGGGGCCTCAGTGGGGGCTGGGCTGGAGAGGGGCAGGGTTCTCCTGGGGCCCAAAGAAGGACTGGGCTTTGGATCAGCCTGAGATGAGGATTCGGGTGTACCTGCTTTATGAGACTCTCAGGAGAGAGGGAGTGGTCTCAGCTGGTGTCCACAGGGGGCTCTGGAGTATGAACAACAGCACTGAGTTGAGCCCACCTTGAGGCAAGTGTGCTGGCATTTTATACCCTTGTGTCAGTCATTGGCTGGGGGCTGTCCCCAGGGCGGATGGCATCACCCCCTCCACAGAGCTCCTGTGGGGAAAGAGCAGATTTTTGACAAGGGGCAGCTGTGAGTCTTTGTAAACAACAGCCCCAGCAGCTGGGTGATGGGTGCATTGACCAGTGAAGGGAATCTGGGCAGAACCCAAACAGCATCCACTACAGACCAGACGTGGATTCGCCTCCTGGCTTTTCCATGAAATCTTAAGCCAAGGGGCTCCCACATTGATTTGTACAGTGGACTTGATGCAAGCTCAGTGGCTCCCTCAGCTGACATTTATTGTAACCTTCTGCGTGCCAGTACTGGCCAGGGCTATATTCAGTCATGCAGTGTTTATTGAGCACCTACTATGTGCTGGTGCTGTTCTGAATTCTGGGGAGACATGGAAAATTAGCCCATGTTCCTTTCCTCTCAGCGCTCATGAGCAGTTTAACTGAGGCTGAGCTGTGCTTTGGGGTCAGCCATGCTGGGTTCACATCCTAGCTTTGCCACTTGTGAGATGCAAGGTCTCGGGTAAGTCATGTCGCTGCTCTGAGTTTTGGTTCCGTCACCTGCCAAGTGAAATCAAGCGCTTAGTTCAGTGCTTGGTGGATAATACACACTCAGTAGACTCTGGGGTTGCTTTGTTATTTTCTGGCCCAGTAGGACCTGGGCAGTAAATTCTATACTGCTGAGCATGCCACCCACTGGGTGAGTGATAATGGTGCCACTATTCAGACCAGGGTTCTGAACTCCTAGAAAAGAGTCTAGAGGGCCCTGGGCCTTTGGGGGCTCCTGACCTCTGGCCTCCATCTCCACCAGGAATTGGAAAATCTGAACAAGTGGGGCCTGAACATCTTTTGCGTGTCAGATTATGCGGGGGGCCGTTCCCTCAGCTGCATCATGTACACGATATTCCAGGTAGGGCGGGCTGAGTGGGGCTGGATGCAAGGGAGGGGGCAGGGCGGGGAGCAGAGGGCCGGTGTGGGGGTCACCGCCCCCTACTCTTGCCCTCAGGAGCGGGACCTGCTGAAGAAGTTCCGCATCCCGGTGGACACGATGGTGACATACATGCTGACCCTGGAGGACCACTACCACCCCGATGTGGCCTACCACAACAGCCTGCACGCGGCTGACGTGCTGCAGTCCACCCACGTGCTGCTGGCCACACCTGCACTGGATGTGAGCATCGCCTGGCCCCCATGTCTCCCCAGCTGCCCCCCACACTATCCATCTCCAATCTTCCGTTTATCTCTCTGACCCTGAGTCTCTGACGTCCATCTCTCTCTGACCCCATTCCTCTCTCTCCTGACTCCCCATCTTTCTTTTTTTTAATATATAAATTTATTTATTTATTTTTGGCTGCGTTGGGTCTTCTTTGCTGCGTGCGGGCTTTCTCTAGTTGCGGCGAGTGGGGGCTACCCTTCGTTGCGGTGCGCAGGCTTCTCACTGCGGTGGCTTCTCTTGTTGTGGAGCATGGGCTCTAGGCATGCGGGCTTCAGTAGTTGTGGCTTGTGGGCTCTAGAGCACAGGCTCACTAGTTGTGGCGCAAGGGCTTAGTTGCTCCACGGCATGTGGGATCTTCCCGGACCAGGGATCGAACCTGTGTCCCCTGCAATGGCAGATGGATTCTTAACTACTGCGCCACCAGGGAAGCCCTCCCCATCTTTCTAACCCATCTCCCTCTGCCCCCAGGCCGTATTCACGGACCTGGAGATTCTCGCCGCCCTCTTCGCAGCTTCCATCCACGATGTGGACCACCCTGGGGTCTCCAACCAGTTCCTCATCAACACCAGTGAGTGGCCCGCCACGGGGGCAGGGCCTGCTGGGCTGGAGGCGGGGCCTGCGGTGCCCCTCCCAGCAGGGGGAGCCCTAGGTGGGTCCTCCCCTCCCCTGACTGCCCAACCCTGCCTGGGCTACAGATTCTGAACTGGCGCTCATGTACAATGACGAGTCGGTGCTGGAGAATCACCACCTGGCCGTGGGCTTCAAGCTGCTGCAGGAAGACAACTGTGACATTTTCCAGAACCTCAGCAAGCGCCAGCGGCAAAGCCTGCGCAAGATGGTCATCGACATGGTGGGCGGGGCGAGGGGCGGGGACAGAGCGGGAAAGGTCACCTTTGGAGCAAGGGGGCATTGGGGAGGGCCAGCTCTGAGTCTGGGACAGAAGGGCCCCTAGTGGGGGAGGCGTCCTTTGGGAGTGGGTCGTGGCGGCTGATTGTGTGGAGCGAAAACTTCAGAGGCCCTGCCCAGCTCAGTACAGCGGGCGGCCAGGCTTCGATGGCCCCTGTGACAACTTCTTGCCCACAGGTGCTGGCCACGGACATGTCCAAACACATGACCCTCCTGGCTGACCTGAAGACCATGGTGGAGACCAAGAAAGTGACCAGCTCGGGGGTCCTCTTGCTGGATAACTATGCCGACCGCATCCAGGTGCCCCCCTCCCCACACCGTATAGGGAGATTGGACCCTCCCCTCCCCCCTTAGGTCTGGGTTGCTGCCCCTCCCTCTGCTCCAGCTCCCAGGTTGCCCATCTTCCTGTCTGTTTTTCTCTTCCATCTAACCCTTTCCAACTCCCACCTCTCCATCCCATCTCCCCCCATCTCCTCCAGTTCCCTCTTGCCTTTCCTCATCAACCCGTTTCCGTGTCCCCCACACCCCTGTCTCCTCACCGCCTCTTTTCCCTTCCCTCCCTCTGCCCTTTGCTCATCAACCTCGTCTCATCTCCCCTTCTCTCCCCGACTCATCGACCCTCTTCCCTCACCTCTTCTACCTTTCTCCATCTCCCCGCTACCCATTCTCCCCTACTCTCCTTCCAAAGGGGAAGTAAGGAAGCCTGAGGCCTCAGACTAGGACAGGGACACGGCCTCTGAAGGTCCCCCACCCCATGCAGGTCCTACGGAACATGGTGCACTGTGCAGATCTCAGCAACCCCACCAAGCCGCTGGAGCTGTACCGCCAGTGGACCGACCGCATCATGGCCGAGTTCTTCCAGCAGGGCGACCGTGAACGCGAGCGTGGCATGGAGATCAGCCCCATGTGCGACAAGCACACGGCCTCGGTGGAGAAGTCTCAGGTACAGTCTCGGCACCACTGGAAGAGAGCAGGGCGGGCCTCCTCACCCCACACCGGCCTGGAACTCCAAAGGCCCAAGAGGTCCTAACCTGCCTGTACACAGTGTCAAGTTTGTCTTTGTCTGTTTTTTCCTTCTCTATCCTGATGGGAAATAGGCAACACTTTCTCCTCCACAAAACAATTGAACTGAGCCTCTGGACTCATAAGTTGTAGATTTGCACCCAGACAGTTGTAACTCATTTGTAGCAACTGCCATAACATCAGTAATAACACTTACCTGGCCCTTAGTTACAGACTTCATGTCCTTTCAGCCTCTCGGTTTCCCTATAACCTGGCCACTCATTTTGTGCCTGAGTTTTGGTGGAGTTTGTTGTTGTTGTTTGGCCACGCCACGTGGCATGTGGGATCTTAGTTCCCTGACCAGGGATTGAACCCGTGCCCCCCAGCAGTGGAAGTGTGGAGTCTTAACCACTGGCCCACCAGGGAAGTCCCTTGGTGGATTTTGAAATGAAGTTAAATGACTCGTCTTCATCATGTGCCTTTTTAATTTAACGAGAGGGACAGAAACACAGTCTCGTAAAAGACAACACTGAAGTGTGAATATGAGAGTTTCTCACTCTCCCTGCTTCCAGCCTCCTCCCTGGTGAGACCTCCTCTTCCCGGTTCGATGTGTATGCCCTTCCCATCCAGGGTTATGCATCCTCAACACTGTTGGCATTTGGCGCTGGATCATTCTTTGTGGTGGGACCATCCTGTGCATTGTAGGGTGTTGAGCAGCATCCCTGGCCTCCACTCACTAGATGCCAGGAACACCCTCCCCTTCCTGCGGTAACAACCAAAAATGTCTCCAAACACTTCCAAATGTTCCCAGGGCATGCGCATAGCCCCAAACCCCTGATGAAAACCAGTTTTGCTTGTTTTATTATGTATTTATGTTCACAAGCAACTTAATAGCAATAGTTTGTGGGTTTAGCTTTTTAAAAAAATATAAACTGGGGCTTCCCTGTTGGAGCAGTGGTTGAGAGTCTGCCTGCCGATGCAGGGGACACGGGTTCGTGCCCTGGTCCGGGAAGATCCCACATGCCGTGGAGCGGCTAGGCCCATGAGCCATGGCCGCTGAGCCTGTGCGTCTGGAGCCTGTGCTCCGCAACAGGAGAGGCCACAACAGTGAGAGGCCCGCATACCGAAAAAAAAAAATATATATATATATATATATATATATAAACTGTATCAATATATACCTTTTTTTTTTGGAGGGGTGGCACTGCATGGCTTGCAGGATCTTAGTTCCCCAACCAGGGATTGAACCTGGGCCCTTGGCAGTGAAAGTGCGGAGTCCTAACCACTGGACCGCCAGGGAATCCCAATGTATACCTAGTTTTATACAGCTTGCCTTTTCTTTCCAAAAATGGCTTGGAGATCTGTCCACATTATTACACATAGATTAAGCTTACCCTTTTTCACTACTGTATGGTATTCCCACAGAGACAGATGGATAATGGTTCGTGTAGTGATTGCTCTGTTGGTGGACATATAAGTGTTTATTAGTTAGGAATTCTCAGTGACTCAAACAGGATAAAGCTTTATTGGTTTGTTTGTTTGTTTTCTCTTATGTAAGGAAAGTCTGGAGAAAGGGAATTTGGCTCTCTGTGGCTCCACATAGTTGGCAGGCACCCCAGAACTTTCAATGTTTCTCTTCTGTCATGCGAAGCTTGGGGCTTCTCTCCTCAGAGATGTCTCTTGTGGTCACAGATGCTGTTGAAGCTCCAGCCATTCCTCCCTGGAATGTCAGGGAACTAAGATCCCACATGCCGCATGGTGTGGCCAAAAAAAATAATAATAACTTAAAAAATATAAACTAATTCCCAACTGATGTAGATATGGAGGTGTTTCCAGTTTTTGTTTGCATCTCATACATAATTTTTTTCTTTTTTTCTTACTTGTGCAAGAGTTTTTCCAGGGTGGCTCTGGAGAAGCAAGATTGCTGGGTCCAAGGGTATCAACATCTTTTTTTTTTTTTTTTTTTTGCCACACCACACAGCATGTGGGATCTTTGGGACTTCTGTGGTGGCCCAGTGGTTGGGTCTTCACCTTCCAATGCGGGGGTTGGTGTGGGTTCGATCCCTGGTCGGGGAGCTAGGATCCCACATGCCTCGTGGCCAAGGAACCAAGACATAGAACAGAGGCAATATTGTAACAAATTCAATAAAACTTAAAAAAATTTTTTATTAGGTCCCGCAGCATGCAGTGCCATCTGCACCAGCAGATCCCTGGTTTATTCTTCCTTCTCCCTCCCTCAGGTGGGTTTCATCGACTACATTGTACACCCGCTGTGGGAGACGTGGGCCGACTTGGTTCACCCAGATGCCCAAGAGATCCTGGACACTTTGGAGGACAACCGGGACTGGTACTACAGCGCCATTCGGCAGAGCCCATCGCCACCACCCGAGGAGGAGCCCGGGGGACCAGGCCACCCCCCTCCACCGGATAAGTTCCAGTTTGAGCTGACGCTGGAGGAGGAAGAAGAGGAGGAGGTGTCCATTGCCCCAGGTGCAACTGAAATGCAGGAATTGTCCACCGCCCAGGATGTGTTCCCAGCTGAGGAACCGTTGGAGGTCGTTGGCCAGGACCAGTCTACGGAGGTGGAGGTAGAGGAAATGTACTTGACACAGCAAGCAGACTCAGCAGATAGTGTGGCTAAGGGTCAGGACGCGTCCACGCCCCCAGATGCATCTGTAGGCTGCAGCAGCCCCCCTGCCCTGTCTCCTGAGAGCCTCCCTCTGCCTGTCTTGAGGACCCCGCCCCCTCCAGAGGAGGACCCGGGCCTTCTGGGCCTCCCCTCCACGGCGGCCGAGGTGGGGGCCCAAAAAGAGGATCAGGCTGCCAAAAGGGCGTGCTGCGCCTGCACAGGAACATCGGGCGAGGATCCATCCACACTCCCAGCTCCTGGAGGGTGGGGGTCAGCTGGAGGCCCTACCTGAGCCTCAGCCTCAGCCTCTACACCCCGTTGGCCTCCCTGCGTCCCGCCACCACCATCAACCCCCCACCTCCTCCACTGCCTCAAAGACTCTTGGGCCTCCTGAGAAAAAAGAAAACAGAAAAGAGGGGTTTTTTCTCTTTTCTTTTTTTCCCCTTTCCCCCCACCCCCTCCCACGGGGCCTCTTTTTGGAGGTGGGGGCTGGGGGACAAGGGGCTGAGGTCCCGGAAGGGATTTTATTTTTGGAATTTTAATTGTTACATTTTTAGAAAAAAACAACAACAAAAAAAACAAAAAAGCCCAGGATGAAACACAGCAACTGTAGATGCTCCTGTTCCCAGCTCCTCTCGGCCAGCTCCAACCCCCTCCTCTGATCCACCCCCGCTTCCCCCCTGCCCCAGGTTCCAGGCTCAGTCTTCCGGCCTCTTCGGGCTCTTCACCTGGTGTAGGGTCTCCCTCCAGACTTTTCTTCTGAATTTGGGAGGGTCTCTAGAACCCAGCCAGGAATAGCCATTCTGGGCAGGGCCTCTGGGGGCGGGGAGGGGGCACCCCATGAGCTCTCTGCCCTCCCCCCCAGAAGTCTTCAGCCTCATTTTGCACAAACCTGGCAATACTGACTTGGGGGATGGGCAGGGGGAGATGGGGGGATTTTAGGAGGCAGGGGTAGGGTGTTGGAGGGACATTCACACCACCCACCTGGGGTCTGAGGTTTGAGGAGGGTGTGATCCACCTACCCCCTGCACCGGCCACCCCTTTCCCCTTCCAGTCTGGTTTCCGTTTGAATTTTCTCCGTTTGCGGGGGCGGAGGATGGCTTGGAGCCGCACCCCTCCTTCCAGCTGCTTCTCCTCTTGTTTCTGCCTTAATGATTCCCACGGCCATAGGAGGGGGGGTTGCAGTGGCTCCCACCTGCACCTTGGGTGGAGCAGGGCCAGGCCTGGAGCCCCCATCGTGGGCACAGCCCCCTCCCCAGCATCCTCCTGCCCCCCTCCCCGACTCTTTGCCCTAGGAGGAAGCAATAACGGTGTACACCCACGTCCCCTTTCTGGGCAGCCCTTCCCACCCTGGCAACCAAGGTCATCTCTCCTTTGCCCGCACCTTGCCAAGCCTCCCCCTCTACCCCCAGCTCTTCCCCCAAGCAATACGACAGACAGATGCAAGGCCATTTTTCTCCAAGCCATGGGGGGCTGTTTGGAAAGAAAGACCCCCTCTTCCCCTTCCGCTGTGCCCCTCAGCCTGGCTCTGCAGCTGGGCAGGACCGGCCTCTCTCTCTCATTTCTCTCCCCTCCAGTTCGGAGCACACGGTACTGTAGCCCCCAGCTCCCCCCAGCCTTCCACCTGTCTGTCCTTCCCTGTGGGGAGTACCACCCGCTCCCACCCCCATGATGCTGTACAGGGTTCATTTTTGTAGCGAAAGTAGTTTCAGTCCCAGCCGGCCACCGGAGTGGGCCTTTTTTTTTTTTTTTTTTTTTTGGTTTTCCTTCTTTCTTTGTTTCTTTTCTTTCTTTCTTTCTTTCTTTTTTTTTTTGTACATACTGTAAGGTTGGTTTGTAAATTATTCTACAGAGGCAAAAAGGGAAAATAAACTTGCCCTTCCCCCGCTGACCCAGGGGAAGGAGGGGTTGGGGGTCTCCCGATGGGAGCCTCCATTCCTGCTGTATTATACAAACTGTACCATAGACCCCGGAAGTGTGGACTCAGCGCTGTTGTTGAACGGCGAGTCATGTCATCAGAGGGGGTGAGGGAGGACTGCGCAGAGCCTGCCCCTCCCCCGGCCCCAGGGCCAGGAGAGATTGGCAACTGGGGACAGGGACCCCGGGGGGCGGGGGGGGGAGTCAGTACCCCCTTGAGCTGCTCGAGTGTTGTCCACTTTGATGATCAGTCAGTCGGTCTGCTGATCGATACTCAATCCTTCGATCTTGTCTCCAATTAAACCGAGGCTTTCACCGATCTTCCTGGCTGATGTGGCTTCCTTTCCCATCCTGTTTCTCAAGGTGTGTGTCTCTCTCGCTATCTGTCTGGGGAGGGGTGGGGAAAATGAGCGGGCTCTGTCCCTGACCCTTCCCAAGCAGATAGAACTTGAAGGGGGTGCAGATAGTTTGGTGGGAGGCAGCCCCCTGGCCTGGGCCAGGTCCAGGCACAGGGGCTGCAGGTTGTAAAGTGGAGGTTCAGACCACACAGTTTTTGGAGGCCAGCAGACCCAGGTAAGCCTTGTTTCTCTCACGTGGAGCATGTCTGACGCAACTCGGGTTCTCCTGGTACCACGAAGTCATTCTTGGAAACCTGACTGGCCCCCGCCTCCAACATCTGGTTGCCAGGTCATGATAAAAGCTCTTGGATCAAATTCTGCCCTGCAGACATTAAACTTGATTTATTAGCGCAAGAGAATTTACATCTGTAAGTTCCATGAATTCTGGCCAAGAGAGTGTTGCAGCCCTCGAGGCTGCATTAAAACAAAACCAAAACAAACAAACAAACAAACTTGACTATCCTAAAGCCTGTGAACCTTACGATGTATATCAGGCAAGCTGAATCCTCCATGTTCACACAGGACCAGCTTGGGATTTCAGCTCTGTTTTTCCCACGAGTTCATACAAGATCGGGGAGCTAGTGAGTCTCAGATATTTTAACCAATCCACATAATTGAATACTGTTAACTCCACCCCTGGGAGCCCATTTTTCCAACCTTTATCAGCCTAATTAACAAGCCCCGATTTCACCAATAAAACTTTTCTGCCATTCATTATGCTAATGAGCAAAACTTCCCTTGTGAATAGAGATAAAGATGGAGGAAGTGTTTGTGATGCAGATTTTCAGATTAGAATACGGGCTGCCTCTGGTGTGTAATAAACAGAGATACACACTGTACACACACAGTCCTTAAGTGGTTAAGCACAGTGGGACCAGTATATATTCACAGCATGTGTCTTCTGAAACAAAATGATGGCAGCTTGGGACTTCGCTGGTGGTCCAGTGGTTAAGAATCTGCCTTCCAATGCAGGGGATGCGGGTTCGATCCCTGGTCGGGGGAACTAAGATCCCACATGCTACGAGACGACTAAGCCCGCGTGCTTTAGGGCCCGAGAGCCATAACTAGAGAGCCCGCGTGCCGCAACAAAGAACCTGCACATCACAACTAAGACCCGACCAAGCCAAATAAAAAATACTGAAAAAAAAAAGAAAGATGGCAGCTTCCCTGGATCTGAGGATAGGCCGACCCACCTACGATGCTGTTTGTCTCTAGTGACCAAGGACTGGTTTGGATCCCAGTTCTAGCTGTGTGACCTTGGGCGTGATCTCTCTGACCTGCAATTGTTTCATTTATAAAATGCGGTTAACAAAAGTTCCAGACTAGAGAGGGGTGTCCAGTGAAACTTTCTGTGATGATGAGGATGTTCTATGTCTATGCTATCCAATAAGGTAGCCACTAGCCATACGTGGCTATTAAGCACCTGAAATGTGGCTAGTGCAATTGAACTAGAGTTTTACTTTTCCTTTATATTAAGTAGCCACGTTTAACCAATGGCTACTATATCTGACTGTGCAGTATTGGCACTTAAGCGAGAGAGTTAATGTAGAGGGTTTAATGTATACAAAGTTTCTCCTGCTTGACTTTGGCTTAAAGATTCATAGTAGATATCCTGGGCCAGAGGAGCAGGGGCCAGCCTGGACCCAGGGGGGAGGAGCAAAGCTGAAAAACTAGGTAGAAGTTTCCAGGGAATCTGAATTTTGCGCAAGAAGCAACGAGGAGACACAGTTGTTTTCCCGAGGGTGTTTCAAAGGGAAGCAGAGTCGGGGAAAGGGTGTCGGGCTGGGGGTCAGGAGGCGACAGTATCAATCCCAGCCTGCAGGGGTTAGGTGGGTGGCTCTGGGTGAGCCTTCTTGCTCTGGGCCTCAGTTTTCCCAAGTGTAAAAGGGTAGGAGTGATGTCCCACATGCCTCCTGAGTTGGGACTTGGTGACAGTCTGAGAATGTGGGTCAAAGGATAGAGGTGGCATGTGACTGTCAGCTGGCTCTTTAAAATTCTCCTGTTGGGGAGTTCATCTTTCCTCAGGGAAAGGTGGCCAGGGGCAGAGAAGCCCTGTAATCTGAACAGGACAGGGGGCCCTGGGAAGGGGTGGAGTCAGTTCATTCTTTGAAGTTGACATCAGCCACTTGCAGGCTGCAGGGGTCTGGGGCAAATGGCTCCACCTCGCCCAGCCTTTAGAGGGCTCTGCCCTATGCTAAACCCATTACTCAGATTATTTTATCAACTTTCCAGATGTTCTTGAGATATGTACTATCATTTTGCAGATGAGGAAACTAAGGCTGAGAAGTGATCTCACAGTGTTGAGAAAATTCAGGGAAATAAGGCAGGGATCTCACTTCACCCAATGCCTGTTTGACAATGATAGCTGCCTGGTACTTTTATATTATTATCGCTATTTTAGTTCACATGCACAAAATCCTGAGATGTGGGTAATATTTCTCCCTCTTTCTCAGCATAAAAATATATGGAAGTAAAATGAAGAGAAGACAGTTTTCTTTTATTCACCTATTGGCAAATAATGAAAAGATGGACCATCCAGGGTGGGCAAAGCACTTTCATAGCTCGTTAGTGCTGGTAGAAATGAGCACATACAGCTTTCCAGGAGTGGTCTGGCAATATTTATCAAAAACATAACCGTGCATGCATTTTGACACAGACGTTGCACTTTTAAAAATATTTATCCTAAAGAACCAGTAGTTGCTCACTTCGGCAGCACATATGCTAAAATTGGAACCATACAGAGAAGATTAGCATGGCCCCTGCACAAGGATGACACGCAAATTCGTGAAGCATTCCATATTTTTGCAAATCAAAACTACAGTGAGGTATCGCCTCACACCAGTCAGAATGGCCATTATCAAAACATCTGCGAACAACATATGCTGGAAAGGGTGTGGAGAAAAGGGAACCCTTTTACACTGTTGGTGAGAATGTAAATTGATACAGCCACTATGGAGAACAGTATGGAGGTTCCTTAAAAAACTAAAAATAGAACTACCATATGACCAAGCAATCCCAATACTGGGCATATACCCTGAGAAAACCATAATTCAAAAAGACACGTGCACCCCAATGCTCATTGCAGCACTGTTTACAATAGCCAGGACATGGAAACAAACTAAATGTCCAGCGGGGCTTCCCTGGTGGCGCAGTGGTTAAGAATCCTCCTGCCAATGCAGGGGACACAGGTTCGAGCCCTGGCCCAGGAAGATCCCACATGACGCAGAGCAATGAAGCCCATGCACCACAACTACTGAGCCTGCGCTTTAGAGCCCGCGCACCACAACTACTGAAGCCTGCGGGCCTAGAGCCCGTGCTCTGCAACAAGAGAAGCCACAACAATGAGGAGCCCGTGCACCACAACGAAGACCCAACACAGCCAAAAATAAAAACAAATAAATAAATTTATTTTTTAAATATCCAGGGACTTCCCTGGTGGCCCAGGTGTTAAGAATCCGCCTGCCAATGCAGGCGACATGGGTTCGAGCCCTAGTCCGGGAAGATCCCACATGCCGTGGAGCAACTAAGCCTGTGTGCCACAATTACTGAGCTTGCGTGCCACAACTACTGAAGCCCACACGCCTAGAGCCCGTGCTCCACAACAAGAGAAGCCACTGCAATGAGAAGCCAGTGCACCACAATGAAGACCCAACACAGCCAAAAATAAATTAATTAAATAAATTTTTTTTAAAAGTCCAACGATAGATGAATAAAGAAGATGTGGTACGTATATACAATGGAATATTACTCAGCCATAGAAAGGAACGAAATTGGGTCATTTGTAGAGATGTGGATGGACTTAGAGTCTGTCATACTGACTGAAGTAAGCCAGAAAGAGAAAAATATTGTATTTTAACGCATATATATGGCATCTAGAAAAATGGTACAGATGAACCTATTTGTAGGGCAGGAATAGCAACATAGACATAGAGAACTGACATGTGGACACATTGGGGGAAGGGAAGGGTGGGACGAATTGGGAGATTAGGTTTGACATAAATACACTACCAGGAGTAAAATAGCTAGTAGGAACCTGCTGTATAGCACAGGGAGCTCAGCTTAGTGCTCTGTGATGACCTAGATGAATGGGATGGGGGGAGGGAGGGAGATCCAAGAGGGAGGGGATATAGATATATACACAGCTGATTCGCTTCATTGTACAGCAGAAACTAACACAACATTGTAAAGCAATTTTACTCCAATAAAAAAGTTTGCAAAGAAAGAAGAACCAGTTGGATGAAAACCTAAAGTTGCAGGTACCAAATGCCCATTCTAGTGCTGGTCGGAATAGTGAAGAATTGTTAAGAACCCAGATGTCCAACACTAGGTAGTCATGAAATTATGCTTCCTGTATGATGGAGTAATATGCACTTATTAAAAACAATGAGGTGGGACTTCCCTGGTGGCACAGTGGTTAAGAATCTGCTTACCAACGCATGGGACACAGGTTCGATCCCTGGCCCGGGAAGATCCCACATGCCGCAGAGCAACTAAGCCCATGTGCCACAACTACTGAGCCTGCGCTCTAGAGCCCGTGAGCCACAACTACTGAGCCCTTGTGCCACAACTACTGAAGCCTACACGCCTAGAGCCCATGCTCCACAAGAAGAGAAGCCACCGCAATGAGAAGCCTGCGCACCACAACGAAGAGTAGCCCCCACTCGCTGCAACTAGAGAAAGCCCGTGTGCAGCAACAAAGACCCAACACAGTCCAAAATAAATAGATAAAATAAATAATAATTTAAAAATAAAATATAATAAATATAAATAAATAAAAATAAAAACAATGAGGTGGGTCTGTATTTATTGAAATGACAAGATGTTCACAATGAGAAGAGCAGGCTTCAAAATGTTTTGCATGGGCTTCCCTGGTGGCGCAGTGGTTAAGAATCCATCTGCCAATGCAGGGGACACAGGTTCAAGCCCTGGTCGGGGAATTTCCCACATGCCAAGGAGCAACTAAGCTCAAGCGCCACAACTACTGAGCCTGCACTCTAGAGCCCACTGGCCACAACTACTGAAGCCCACGCGCCTAGAGCCCATGCTCTGCAACAAGCCCCCACTCACAGCAACTAGAGAAAGGCCCTGCGCAGAAATTAAGACCCAATGCAGCCAAAAATAAATAAATAAATAAAAATAAAATTTTTAAAAATGTTCTGCTTTATACCATCCTACATATCTGCATAGAAAAAGCAGCTTGTTCATCAAAATATTTACAGTCTCCAGTGAATGGATTAAAAGACACTGGTGTTTTCTGTTCTGTAGTCTTGGATGTTTTCTGAATTTTTGCAATGAACATGTATTACTTTCATAATCACGGGGAAGTTATTTCATAATCAGAGGAAAGACATAGCCAGTATTTGTTATCTGGGAGCCACAGAAGCATAGTAGATAAGCACACAGACTCTGTATTCTGGTCGGGACTCTGCCAGTTAATGACTGAGTTAGTTTGAGTAGATTACTTACTCATGCTGTGCTTCAGTTTCCATCGCTGTAAAATGCAAATAATAACAGTTCAGGTTTGCCAGGCGATTACCATGTGCCAGGCACTCTTTTACATAAATTATTGCACTTAGCTCTCGTAACAGCCCTGCTAAGTAGGTACTGTTCTATAAAATGGGTCACAGGCGAGGAAGGAGTTAGGACTAGGCGTTCGAACCCCCGTGCACCCCCCAGAGTGGATCTGAGGAACTACAGCAGACAGGAAGGTGCGCGGCGCGTAGACTGGGAAGAAGGCGTGCCAAAGTCGCGCGGGAGATTTTCTTCCCCGAGCTACGACTGGCTGTCGTAGCTGTCATTAGCCAATAAAGCAGCCAATGAGAGGCGCGGCCGCTTCGCTTTTCGAACCGGATGACCGAGGGAGCCGAGGAGCTTGGACCGAGGCAGGTGCGACGAACCCTGAGGCGGGTGAGGGTACCTGGCGTCACTCCCTTCCTGAGAGAGACCCCAGCGCTGTTCCCATTTTCTTAGGGAGACCCCGGCGTCATCCCCCTTTCCTGAGAGTACCCTAGCGTCATTCCTGCCGTACTGAGGGGGACTCCAGCATCCTCTCGCCCTCCTAAAGTGAGCCCTAGTAGCGTCTCTTCTTTCTGAGAGCGACGCCAGAGTCGTTCCCACTTCTTTAGGGAACCTGGTGTCAGGCCCCTTGCTGATGGGGCCCCAGCATTATCCTTCCTGAGGGAGACCGACCCTGGCGTCACCCCCTCTTCTTGAGGGGTCCCCTCCTATGTCATCCTTTCCGAAGGGGACCCCCAGGGTCATACTCCCCCCCTTCCTCAAGGGTCCCCGTATTGCTCCTCCTTCCCGAGAAGGGGTCTGGCATTGTCCCCTCCCTTTCTGAGGGTTTGTCGTCATTGCCATCCCCACACCCTGAAAGGACCCATCATCCCCCTTCTCTCTGAGGGTAATCTCTTCCTGCCTTGCAATTCGAGAAGGACCCCGGCAAGGGCTTCGGTGGTCCCCGTACATGAGAAGTCCCAAAGCCCCCCTCCTGCGCTTTTCTATCCCCAGCTGGGGAGAGGGAGAAGGCAAGACTCAAATCACCCTCAAAATGTTTGGGGGCGGGGGAGTGAAACTAGCTGATAAAGGAACTCACCATGTCACATGAGAAATTGTTTAAGGAACTGGGGCTGTTTCTCCTAAAATGGGAGCTGGAGGAAGGATCTAAAGCTGCCTTAAAATATTTATCAAGTGCTTCTCACAGCTCCTGACATCACCAGTAGGTACTTATTCAGCAACAGGATATATGCAGGCTGTTACCTGAAAGAGGGATTACTCTGTTCCATGACGTTCCAAGGTATCTGATGATAACAGGTAAAGAAAGGTCAAAAGGGCTTCTTGGGTTGAACTAAAATCGTAACAGGCTAAGTAGCTCTACTCTTGCACAGAGCTGGCAAAATCCACACCGTTGGAGAAGCATCTGCATGCCCTCACCAATTCCATTTAATCTCACAAATGTTTATCATACATCCATTGTGACCAAGAATTCATCTACTCAACATTCAAATATGGGTGAAGCTCCTGTTGTGTGCCAGTAAATAAAATGGTGAACAAGACGAAGAATAGAAGAATAATTATGAATACAAGGCAAAAAATACATTGTTTATGACTTCTGCAAGCTACTTTTTCCTAGAGCACTTCTCAGGGTTTCTGGTTGTACATTATTAAAATACAAATAACTGTCCACCCCTCACCGCCCTTGACCATAGGCTACAGGAGGGCAGAAACCATGTCTCCTGCTCCCAGTTGTATCTACACAGGGTCTGGAATATGGTAGGCACTGAAATATTTGTTGTTCCCGCCTCATCTCTTGACTTGGTGAATCCTGAGGAACTGGGAGATGGTCAGAGACGGTTATATATGATCAGTAAGGGAGAGACATGGGCTAGAAATGAAAGAGAATCCACCTGCGATAGCTGAGACTTAAGAAAGAAACACCAACTCCTTGGCTAATGCTATTAATCTTTCCTGACCCTGAAGCTGAGGGCAAGTGAAGGCAAAGAGGTAGCTGACGTCAGCATCGGGCTGCAGTTTCGAATTTCCCACAAATGTTGTCTAAATCAACTGAATAAATCCCAGGGGATCCTGGGATGTGTAGTCTGAAAAGTGTTCCTGGGTGTCCGGCTTAAAATTTGGTGTAATAAAATCAAAGTTACAATGCTGAGGTGTGGATTTGGTGCTGGTGCTCACAGGAGGGAGAGTCCTTGTTTATTTATAAAAATATAATTTTTCCAGAAGTTTTGAAGAATGCTGATTTTTTAAAAAATAGGAACAAGCCAAAACCAGGGCATTCTACATTCTGGGGCTTCTCCAATCTTGCTCCTTTTCTTCTCTGGAAATAGTTCCGTTTTTTACCCAAAGGCCCACAAGAGGGTGCTGCACTCCTTTTAGGCCACACTTCCTGCATCAACCCTGAGGGTCTTGGGGAGCTACAAAACCATCATAAAATAAGACAGGTGGGTTGGTGAAACCACTGATTTTTTCACAGGTAATGAGAGCCAGTGAGGAATTTTAAGTAATGCAGGTTTAGTGCTCTGAGGTAATAAAATGTTATCATTATCATTCTGACTTTGAAAACCTCAATAATTCAAATTAATGTTAGCATTTCAGGTTTCTAGTACTTATCTCGTTCCTAGTCAATAATACTACATTTATTGTATTCTTACTGTGTGCCAGGTGCTAGATACTGTTACTATTCCCCACTTTACAGAGGAGGAAAATGAGGCCCAGAGAGGATTTGCACCTAGTAAGTGACAGATATGGATCTCAAAACTAGTCTTTTTTCCCTATTCTTTTTTCTTTTAAATTTAATTTTCTTAAATTCTATTTTCTGCAATACTGTATATTCCCACTAACATTTATATTTTAAAACCAGGATCCCGGGCTTCCCTGGTGGCGCAGTGGTTGAGAGTCTGCCTGCCGATGCAGGGGACACGGGTTCGTGCCCCGGTCCGGGAAGATCCCACATGCCACGGAGCGGCTGGACCCGTGAGCCGTGGCCGCTGAGCCTGCACGTCCGGAGCCTGTGCTCCGCAACGGGAGAGGCCACAGCAGTGAGAGGCCCGCGTACCGCAAAAAAAAAAAAAAATACACTCCCAAGGGAGAAGATAGTCCTTGAATTGAAGGTATTTTGTATTGCACAAAGCAAGATACTCTAGCATCCAGAACTACAGTGGCCTTCACAGAGCTGAAAGTTACCTTAGACTTGTCCAGTTAATTAAGAGTGGGAAGTTACTTGCTCATCATCACTATGAGTTCATCCTTTCACCTTCATCCTTGTTTTCTCTTTCTTTTTTTTTTTTTTTTTTTTTTTTGTGGTACGCGGGCCTCTCACTGTTGTGGCCTCTCCCGTTGCGGAGCACAGGCTCCGGACGCGCAGGCTCAGCAGCCATGGCTCACGGGCCCAGCCGCTCCGCGGCATATGGGATCCTCCCAGACCGGGGCACGAACCCGTATCCCCTGCATCGGCAGGCGGACTCTCAACCACTGCGCCACCAGGGAGGCCCCTTGTTTTCTCTTTCTATACGGGAACTTCCTCTTAGCTTATAAACATGCTTTGTCTTCTGAATCTTAAAAGCAAAACCCCAAACCCTCCCTGAACCCTTCGTTCCTCTCTAGCTGTCATGCGTACTTTCTTTGCCTCTTCTCACCCAAATGTCTCAAAAGAGATATTCCTTCTTTCAGCATCCTTCACTGATTCAGTGTTAAATCCTCGGCAACAGTGCCTGTTCTAAAGAGGCACTCAATAAACATTTGCAGAATCTATTGCTTTACCCTCACAATTCTACCGAAATCGTTCTTAGTAAGCTTACTTTCCAATCGCCAAATCCAGTGAGCATTTGAAGGTCTCTTTCTGAACCACTTTGTATTTAATAGTGTGATTCTTTTAAACTTTTTGTGCTCAAATTTTTCACCACTTGGCTTCTGTGACACTGTACATTTCTTAGTTTTTCTCATAATTTTCTACTGCTGTTGTGCTTCTATCGGGCCTTCTCTTACTTCCTTCTTCTCCTTAAATGTTGTTTCTCAGAATTTGCCTTTAACCCATTATTCTTGTTCTATGCCAATGTCTCCAAATGTGGTCCCTGGACGAGCAGCTTCAGCATCAACTGGGAACTTGTTAGAAATGCAGTTTCTTGGCACCCACCTATTGAATGAGAGACATCTAGAAAATTCAACACCCATTTATGATTTTAAAAAAGATGTAGCAGGGCTTCCCTGTTGGCGCAGTGGTTGAGAGTCTGCCTGCCGATGCAGGGGACACGGGTTCGTACCCCGGTCCGGAAGGATCCCACATGTGCGCGAAGCGGCTGGGCCCGTGAGCCATGGCTGCTGAGCCTGCGCGTCCGGAGCCTGTGCTCCGCAATGGGAGAGGCCACAACAGGGAGAGGCCCACGTACCGCAAAAAAAAAAAAAAAAGATGTAGCAAACTAGGTATAGGAGGGAGCTTCCTGAACTCGATAAAGTTTCCAGCAAAACTTAAGGCACAGATTACAGAAAATGTTTTGGCAAGTATCAGAATTAATGGTGGAACATTAGAAGCAGTCACCTTAGAGTTAGAAGACAACTATGCCCACTATTACCATTACTAATCAAAATTGTATAGAATGTCTTAGCTAATGCTGTAAGACAAGGAAAAGAAATGAGTTGTAGAACTATTGGAAAGATGACAAATAAATATCAGTATTTGTAGATGACTATCTGCTAAAAAAAAAAGATACTAGAAAGCAGCTGGCAGAAGATCAATACATCTATATCAACAACTTCCCCATAACAGAAATATCAATTTAAAAGGATCAGTGAGTAAAGATCTCATTGACAAGAGCAGCAAGGCCTATAAAACTCCCGTAAAACCCACTGCAAGCCCTTTGTGGAGAAATTATAAAGCTTTCCTGAAGGACAGCAAAGTCTTCACTAAATAGATATACCAAGTTCATGAACAGAGAGACCTAATATAAAAATTGTTTTCTCCCCAACTGGATACTTTTTAAAAAATATATTATTTTTATTGATATTAGTATTTTTTAATAAATTTATTTTTGGCTGTGTTAGGTCTTCATTGCTGCGTGCGGGCTCTCTCTAGCTGCTGCGAGCGGGGGCTACTCTTCATTGCGGTGCGCGGGCTTCTCATTGTGGTGGCTTCTCTTGTTGCTCGTGGCAGGGAAGGAATCAAATGTTTCCTCTAAGCTGTTTGGAAGTACCTGTGAAATCCCCAATAGTTGAGACCATACTTCATTCTTCTTTTCTCCACACCCCCAGCACGAACAGAGTTGACTCGCAGAAGAAAAGATCCAGACCACATACTCCATGCACACATATAGTTCAGAAGGAACCCGGCTGTTGAACCCTTTGCCTAAGAAAATTCTCAAGAACCCCTTTGTCCCAGGCACCTAAATACAATAAAAGGCTCAGTCTACATTATTGAAGTGTATAAAGATGACGGATGAACTTTCACGGAATTTGGAAGGTGTGCTGGGGATAGTCTGCCTTAAAATATAAACTGTTCGCATGTGCAGTTAACCTCAGGGAGCCCTAGGAGATGAGTCAAGGAGTTGGGTCACTGTCTGCAAAGCAGCTAAAAGTGACAGACAAAGTGAGCCCTGTGTGGCTTGCCCATGGGGAGAAAGATAACCTACGTATCAAAATTCAACGGGCCGAGATAACAAACTGGTTTCAAATCCAAGCCCTAAATCAAAGACTTGAGTGCATTTCAGGAGAAGAGTCCTTCCTGTCCCACTGGTTCAAGACCTCCAGCTGAGAGCCCGGGTGGAAGACACTAGTTAGTTTGTTCTTTATTTTCAATGGAAAGTTACAGGGTTACTTATCAACAAAATGACTGTCCAGGGCAGCGATACCCAATGGTTTCTATGTACAGGCCCATCCCCGGGGTCCACACCTCTGGAGGGGCCTCAGCCCCTGAGGCCTCAGTTGGCTTCTTCCCAGGCCTCCAAGAACCAATCATGAAGATGCAGGGAACAAAAACCAGCCTGTCCTCGGCACCTGCTTTCATCCCAAAGGGAGGTGGTGGCTGCTGGTGTGGGACCCAGGCCTGGTCTCGGGGTAGCAGGTGTAGGGGCCTCTCCCCGGGGGGCCCGCCCTTCCCCCACCCACCTCCCGGGCAGGCTCTCTTGGACATTCCTGGGACTACTCTGATGGGCTCAGGGGTTCCCATTCTGGCCTTTTCTTTCGAGTTGTCATTTTAACACTGAGGCATCCCAGCCTCCCATCCTGGAGGACAAGCATTTGCTCTGTAGCCTTTTCTTTTTTTTTTTTTTTTTTTTTTTTTTTTTTTTTTTTTTTGTGGTATGTGGGCCTCTCACTGCTGTGGCCTCTCCCGCTGCGGAGCACAGGCTCCGGACGCACAGGCCCAGCGGCCATGGCTCACGGGCCCAGCCGCTCCGCGGCATGTGGGATCCTCCCAGACCGGGGCACGAACCCGTCTCCCCTGCATCGGCAGGCGGACTCTCAACCACTGCGCCACCAGGGAAGCCCTGTAGCCTTTTCTTTTGTCCCTGTTTTTGTACAAAGACGACAGTACTCTGGATTGGAACATTTTTTTGCCCAAGAAACAAAAGTGGCTCAACAGGTACAGTTCTGCTGGTCAATCTGCTTCCGGCAGGGTTCCATGGTGACAGCGACACCAACTCCACTCCGGCCAGATGTCATGCAGGTCACCTCGCTCCAGGTGTCCGTGTCTGGGTCGTAACACTCCACGCTGTCCAAGAACGTGTGGCCGTCGTAGCCTCCTGCAGGGAGAGCAGAAGGGATGGTTGCTCCCTCCGAGGGCAGGGGGAAAAAGAGGAGGAGAAACCACAAGATGCCTTCCTGCCAGGATTGGAGCCTGCCCCTAAAAGATGGGGTTAGGTAGGCTTCTCCACCCAGGCCCCCACCCCCAGGGCCTCACCGAGAACATAGATTCTTCCCTGGTGCACAGTAATTCCCAGAGCGCTTCGCCGATGCTTCATGGGGGCTACAAAAGTCCACGTTTCTGTCTCCACGTCGTAGCGTTCCACGCTGTTCAGCTGGTCCTGACCATCGTAGCCCCCCGCAGCATAGATGCAGTTGTGCAGGACGCAAACTCCTAAGTGGTACCACGCAGAGAGGGTGACTCTGGGGCCTGGCCTTGCGGGCCCCAGCCACCACCTTCTTGGGCGGGGGGACCCTCTCCTCCCCCTTCTCCCCTTTCCCGAGTAACCCTTTAGAAACAAAGCCGGGAGAGAAGAGCATGGACTCTATCAGAATCTAGCTCTCCGGTGTGTGCCACGGGGTTTAAGGCTGAAACAGGAGGCCTGGCCGAGTTTCACGCCCAGGGGTGGGAGGGTGTTCTTCGCTCCCCTCCCCGCAGCCCCTGCGCACCTGCCCCACTTCGGATGGTGTTCATGGGTGTGATCATTCGCCACTCGTTTCTCTCTGGGTAGTAACACTCGGCTGAGTTAAGACGGTTCGTCCCGTCAAAGCCCCCGACCGCGTAGAGTAGACGGTTGAGGACAGCCACTCCCACCCCGATCCTTCGTGTCAGCATTGGGGCCACCAAGTGCCACTCATCCCGCTCTGGCTCATACCTGCAACGACATAATAACAATGACAACAGCAACCACAGCTGACCTGGAACACTAACCCCCACTGATATTCTGCTACGTCTTTAGGCACTTGAACTCTTTAATTCTCACAAGGATTCCCCAAAACACAAGTTATCAGTAGGTCCATTTTCCAGATGAGGAAACTGAGGTTCACAGCCACCATCTGCTCAAGGTCACATGCACATCTGTTGGACCCCAATGGCTCCATCATACTGCCTGTGCTGAGTGTTATGTGTTATCTCACCAAAGCCCCACACAGCCTGGTGGGGAAAGGAGTCCTCGCTATCGTCCCCCACCTCACAGATGACAAGACAGAGGCACAGAGAGGTGAGACGGCATACCCAGGGTCACCCAGGAAGTGGCAGACCTGGGGTTTGATCCAGCTCTCTTGGACACCCAGAACCCCAGTCCTAACAACTAGGCTACCCTCTGGCATGGTTCTTCTCAAAGTATGATGCTCAAAGATGGAGTAACCATATGTCCCAGTTGGCCCAGGCACTTCCAGTTCAGGCCTGTGCTCCTGGAATAATTCATAGGGCTCCTTTTTTTCTCGAAAGTGGCCTGCTGAGGGTGATGCATCATCTCATCACCCTATTCACAGACCGTGTACATTAGAAGCCTCTGGGGTGTTTGTTTAAAATTCCTACTCCCCAGCCTCACTCCAAATCCACCAATGCCAGATCTCCAGCATCCCCTGTCGTGGGCCGGGGAGTCTTGTTTTAACAAGTTCCAGGTGAGAACTGTATTCTGGCTCACACCTCTGGAAAACAAGAAGGCAGAGGACTAGGCTATAGGAGAGTCAAAAGCCCAAAATACTTGGCCTCTAAACACAGGGTCACCACGCATAGTTGTGCAGACTGTGTATTGCACAAGGGCACCACATCTTAGGGGGGACCTACCATGTAACAGGCCTCATACATATGTTTATTACAACAATCTGTGGACAGATGGCAGTGAGGTGTCATGTTTTAACAAAATTAGCACATTACAACAATTTCAAACTGATGGAACTTTTTCCAAAGCTGCATAAAGTTGCTGTGTGCATTTGTGGTGGCCCTGTAAACAGTTACCAGGCCCAGACACATCATCCAAGGTCACGACCATAAATCTCCCAGGAGTTTAGCTTCACCTTGAGGCTTCCACTCCCTGGAGGCAAGGCACAGAGAAAACCACT
Organism: Hyperoodon ampullatus; assembly: GCF_949752795.1. Taxonomy (NCBI): domain Eukaryota; kingdom Metazoa; phylum Chordata; class Mammalia; order Artiodactyla; family Ziphiidae; genus Hyperoodon; species Hyperoodon ampullatus. The sequence continues at coordinate 32,407,363 of NC_136917.1, forward strand.
CAACAACAGGGGGCACCCCCAGATCCCAATGGCTTGGGACGTGTCAGCAGTGGAACCCTTGGAGCCCACCCTCCAGACGCTGCCACTCACCTCTCCACACTGTTGTGGTGGATACAGCCATGGGAGCCACCGACAGCATAGATGTGCCCATCGATGACCCCAACCCCGATTCGGTTTCGAGGTACGCTCATGGAGGCGCAGGGCGACCACTGGTTGGTCATGGGGTTGTAGCAGTCCAGGGCGCTGGAGTCGGTGTTGCCGTCGGGGGAGTTGTTCCGGCCACCCACGGCATACAGCAGCCCGCCTACCACACAGCCCGCCAGCCCGCTCCTTGGCACCTGCAGGTCCGCCAACCGGAGCCAGGAGCCGTCACTGGGGTTGTAGGCCTCCAAGTAGCTGAGTGACTGGCGGAAGTAACCGCCAGCCGTGTAGATGAGCCGGCCCACCTTGGGCGCCCGGCAGGGCATCACCTGTGTGGGCTTGTGCAGGGTGAGCTCCTGGAAAATCTTCACCAGGTAGTCCTTGCAGCGGGAGTCCGACTGCAGGATCTCGCACTTCTGCAGCTGCATCTGCAGGAAGTGGGGTGTGAGCGAGTGGCAGCGCACAGCCCGCAGCAGCGCCTGCACGTAGAAGCGCCGCTGCTCGCAGTCGTACTTGACCCAGTTGATGCAGGCGTGGAAGACCTCGGACTCGCAGCGCACGTTCAGATCGTCCCGGCTGATGAGGGTCACCAGCTGGCAGTGGGACAGGTTGAAGAACTCCTCTTGCTTGGCCACCTGCAGAGGGCATTTGTGTGATGGGCTGACTTACATGTCTCTCTCCACCTCCCCACCCCCACAGCCCGCCCTTCAACAGTGCTATGACCTTGGACAAGTCACTCAACCTGCCTCTGACGACCTCAGCTTCCTCAGGTGTGAAATGGGGCTTTGAATAGTATGAACCTCACAGTTTGTGAGGATCAAATGAGTTACATTACATGAGCCAAGCGTGTAGTACATAAGTACTCAGGTAAATGGGCAAGGACACAATGTACCATGTACGTTTCTGTATGATTTTGTATTTGAACTATAAGAACGTTACCCTTTTCTTTTAAGGAAATTACTTTTCAAAATAACAGACAGACTACAAAGGCAATAGCAATAGGATATTCTAGAAAGAAAAAAAAGCTCAGGCTTGAAGAAAACAGCCTGAGTTGCAACTTCGCCCCACTACTTTCTAACTGTGTGACTTTGGGCAAAGACCTGAAACATTCCTGGTCTTGGTTTCCTTCCTCCATAAAAAGGGGATTAAATTAGTAGCTATCTCATAGCAGGGCTACTCCTAGGGTAAATACTTCTTGCCAGGCACTGGTCTATATAAATAATTTCAGTCACCCCACATAAGCGGGTTCCCAATTTTCTGGTACCCCCAAGCCCATGCAATCCCTTGAAACCAATGCTGTGCAGGTCAGTGGGAGAGCCTTGCTTTTGGACCGCCCTCCTGGAAGCCACAGGCCTTAGGACTAATGCCAGAGCTTCTTGGAGCATGTGGACAACCCCCAAGGTGGTAGAGAAGAAGAGGAGTGGGGATCAGGGTAGTGTCCACCCCAGCTGGTCCCAGCCACTGGAGGATGGCTTTGAAAACTTCCAAGAAGGCACTCCAAAGCATACCTCCTCCTAGGAGAGCTGGGAAGATTCAGTGATTTAAAGGATGAAAATCACTCAGAACAGGGGCTGGCCCACAGCAAGTGCTCAACAAGCACTTATTTTCTCTATTCACAACTTCCTCCACTTAAAAATGAAAATGAAACAAAGAATAGTGCAAGGACAACACTCCGTGGATGAAAGAAAACATGTGTAAGGGTCATACTTGCAGTCAACAGCATGTCATGGGTGTTCAAAATACTGGCTGACTGACTGAAAGGTCAGGCCCTGCTCAGCACACCAGGGTGGAACTGCCAACATATTCACTGCACCCTATCCCCACCTTTGACCCCAGAGAGACCAGGGGGCCCAGAAACCCATGAAGACCTCACTTTCCTCGCTGTTTCCCAGAGTTGCCCCAAATATGTAGACTAGGAAACCAGAACCCCATTTTTCTCCAGCTCCTTGCCTTGACCCTTCACATATTAAGGGGAGACAGTGATGACCACCTGTCTGTTCCCTGGTCCTTCTGATGCTGCTCCCAAGCCCTGGCTCCATGTCCCCGCCCCTTGCTCACCTCCCCAAAGTGCATGTAGATGTACTCTCGGGCACGCTGGTGCAGCTCGGTACAGCCGATCTGCTCGGCGAAGTTGGCGATGCCAATGGCGTTGCTGGGATCCAGCTGCTGCACCAGGAAGTCGCTGCAGGCGCGGACCACGCTGTCAATCTGGTACATGACGGCACCATTCATGACATGGAGCACACACTTCTCGCCCATGGAGATGGAGGCCGTGTAGGCGAACTCAATGAGGCGCTCCATGACCTTGGGGTGGATGCCCTCAATGGACACCACCTCCATGCCCTGCTCCCGCAGCCCATTGGTGAACATGGCCTTGAAGACGGGGCTGGATGAGGCCAGCACCACCTTGTGGGCCATGAACTGGGCGGCTGGTGCGTCCTGGTACTTGACCTGCAGTGTGACATCACACAGCTGCTGGCTGAGCCGCAGTTCGTTCATGATGCCGAAGGCCTGCTTGGTGTGATCCTCCAGGGTGTAGCTAAAGGTGCGGTTGCCGTGCTGGGAGGGCGTCACCTCGGCCTTGCACTCGGTGGAGGCGTACATCACCGTGTCCCCTGCCCCCTCAGGGCGCTGTGACCTCAGGGGCAGGAATTGGGTGTGGGCCCCAGCCCCACTAGGCCCGGGTTCCAGCTGCATGGGGTTCCAGGTGACAAGGGACAACACCACCACTGGCACTCAGGGGCCTGGAGGAGGGAGAGCACAGGGCTGGGGGGAGGGCCTGGGGCCAGGCCTTCTTTTCTAAGATAAAGTAACTCCTAGACCAGTTTTCCTTCCTAAGCACAGGTGAAGCAGTGTGCATTTGCACTCCCTACCTGCCCCATGGCCTCACCAGCCCAAGGGTCCATCCTAAATCATAGGTCAGATGGTGTCCCTCCCCTGCTCAGAATCCCCCTACAACTCCCTGTGGCATGAAGAATAAAACCAAACTCTTCAATGGCTTGCAAAGCCCTTCAGAGTCAGCTCCTGTCCACCTCTTCCCTTTGCTCATTCTGTTCCAGCTCTCTGGTGGCCCCTCCCTTCCTAGGACATGTCCAACTCATTCCTTCATTCACCTCACCAACATTTATTGACCACCTATTGTGTGCCAGGCACTGTTCTAGGCACCGGGGACACAGCAGTGACCAAGACAGACATGCACTGTGCCCTGCTGGAGCTGACACTGGGGAGGGAAGGGTCATAAGTAAAATAAGCAAGACTGGAGCAGAAACTGGGGTTATGAAGAAAATGACAACAGCATTGGGACAGTGTGATATGCGGGCAGTTTTTTTTAAGTCAAGTAGTCCAGGCCTCTGTTGGAGCTGAGACCAGAAGGGTGAACGTATGAAGAAGCTGGGGGTGGGAGTTAGTTTTCCAGGCAGAGGGAACAGCAAGTGCAAAGGCTCAGATGCAGAATGATGAGAGACAATCTAGAGAATCAGGGAGGAGTGTAATGAGAGAGACTGACTAGTGAAGAGAGGCTTTTGGTGAACCCTGTGGAGTCTGGAGGGCCAGGGCATGAGTTATGTTCTGAAAAGTCCTGCGGGGAGTGGTGGGGGAGGGGATCTGCAAGAGGCTCCCTGGGTTCTTCATCTTATCTTTCTCTGGGCTCGACTCAGAGTCACCTCCTCCCTGTTTTATTTCCATCACAGCACTTGTCAGGAATGGAAAGGAGCTCCTTTGCTTGCTTGTTGAAGGATGGCCTGTCCCTCTGGCCCTGAGCCCCAGGCTTCAGAGGGCAGGTAGACCTGTGTAGGTCAGGGTTATGCCCACCCTCTCATGTGCCTACCCTGCATCCTGCCTGGGGCCTAGCACCCCGCAGGGTTCAGTAAGCTGTGGCTGGCTGACTGCCCACTCCACTGTCCCTGCCAGAGCACCCTCCTCCACTGGGCCCTGGATGCCGCTTGGCCGCCTCTCCCCGGCCGAGACCCAGGCCTGCCTCTCGGTCTTTGGCCAATGGGTCAACGGTGACCCCTGGGCACCGGGCACTTCCCCCCAAGAAGCGGTAAGTGGGGGACTGCGCATGTTCCGCCTGAGCCGCCAAGGCCTGGAGAAGGGAGGAAGTGACCCCGCCGCGGCCTCTCCACTGCCAGCCCCAAGGCGCAGACCAAGCCCCCCAACGCCCCGGGGTCCCCGGGCCTCCGTCCGAGCGGCGCTCCCTGGGCCTCTCGCTCGGCTTGCGTCGCTCCCGGGCCACCCCGCGAGTCGCGCCGTCCAACAAAAGGACAGGACTCGAGCCGCGCCCTCCTGGCCCTCAGCGGAGCCGCGGGAACCCCGAGACCGGTCCCGCATCTCCCGGTTCTCCGGCCCCCGGACACGGCCGCAGGGTGCTGACGGCCCGTGGCGCCCTCAGCCCGGGCGCAGGCCGCCCCACTCACCCCGCCATGGCCGCGCTCGGGCTCCGCCTCCGTCGCCCAGGCCCGGGCGCCTCCATCGCAGTGCGCAGGGGGGAGGCGCGGAACGCGCGCAGGTCACCATGACTAAGCAGAGCCGGGCGCCGGCCGTGTCAGAATAAAAGTCCCCGCGGTCCCAGGCCTCCCGCGGCGGGGCCGCTCCCCCCCTCACCCGCCCACGCTAGCTGTCGCCCTGTTGCGCAGCCCCAGCGCGGCGACCACAGCGCAGGTCATTGCGGCGGGGCCAAGGACCGCAGCGCACCCCGCCGCGGGGTCGGAGCCGCGGAGAATCAGAGCCCCAGGTTCGAGGCCCAGCGCTTCCCCGCCACCAGGGATCAGTGGGCACCCCTCCCCGCCGCTGCCGCCGCCGGCGCGCTCACCTGCGTCTCTGCGTAGCCTCCGCTACTCTCGCCGCGGGGTGGGGATGCCAGCGTGCGGCGGTGGCTCCGGGGACGGTGGTGCCACCCGCGCACCTAGCTTCCGGGAAGCCCGAGGGGCCGTGGCCCGGTCGGGCACGGCTCCCGCCTAACCTTCACTGTCAGGGTCCCGCGGGCGCTTCCGCCGTATGGGGGGCCTAGGCTTTGGGGCGGCGGGGCCTGCGGGATTGCGGCCATCGAATGGGGGGCAGCCTCGGGACGCCCGGGAAGGAGGCAGGGAGAGGGCTCAGCGGGGAAGGAGTCGCGATTCCCCGCCCTTCCCGCAGGTGCCCCTGAGCGAGGAATGGGGCGTCGGGCGAGGGCGCACACCCGGCCCGTCCCTCCTTCGCAGCCCCTTCCATCCGCCGGGTTTCGTCGTGTCAGCGCAGGTCTGCTCTCCACGACCTGTCCTCCCTTTAACTCCACACAGTGCAGGCCTCACATTAAGGCGGCCGCAGGATCCAGCCAGAATTGTCTACCTACTTGGATTTGCATTGTCTTTATTTTTTATCTCCAGTCTGGAGGCGCGTGGAGCTCGCGGGCGGGCATTCGAACAACGGCTCTACCGCTCTCTAGCTCTGTGCTGGTGGGCTCATAATTTAACCTCTCCATGCTTCAGTTTCCTCCCTGTAAAATGTTAATACCTGCTAGGTTATCGGGAGAACTAAAGGAGAACGCTAGGGCCCAATAAATATGGATTGTTATTTTGCATGGCAAGTGATACTGATTTGCCACTTATGCTGTTTGTGATATGAAGTTAGTTTTTAAGTAAATGTATTTAAGTTTTTAAAAAAGAGTCCACCTATATGAAACACTAGGCTGAACAGATGTTGGTCTAAGAAAGGATTCCACCCGCGTCCGGGGTGAACCTGGAAGATTCAGCCTCCCTGCTCAGGGTCTGGGATTAATCCGGTGTCCGAGGCTGGAGTGGGGTTCCTCCCCCCCTTCTCCCATTCCAGTTGCGTGAAGCTAAAGTTCTGGGTAGCTCCAGAGGGGGCGCAATAGCATAGCCGGCAAATACTGTACGGGGAGAGACTGAGACTGCGGGGAAACCCGCACCCTCCTCCACAGGCCGAAAGAAACCTCCGGTATCTCAAAATAACATCTACAAGCCCTGTGACCCAGCAGTGCCACGTGTAGAAATTTATCCAAGCTACACTGGCACAGGTGCAGGAGGATGTATGTACACAGATGTTTATTGCCACACTGTGTATAAAGGCAAGGTGTTGGACTCAACACGTGTCCCTCCCTAGGGCCCTGGTATAATAAGTGGTGGTATGTCTATGCTGTGAAATACCATGCAGCCAGTGAAAAGAAGCAAGACATGTTTACCTCGATTTTTCTTAATGTGGAAAAAAAGAAAAAAGTACTATGGCCTGCATTGTGCCCCCCCCGCATCATCATATTTTGAAGCCCTAACCCCCAAGGTGATGGTATTTGGAGATGGGGATTTAGGAAGGTAATTAGGTTTAGATGAGGACATGAGGGTGGGGCCCTCATGACGGCATGAGTGCCCTTATCAGAGGAGATACCAGAGAGCTTGCTCTCTTTCTGTACCATGTGAGGACACGGCCAGAAGGCAGCTGTCTACAAGCCAGGAAGAGAGCTCTCACCAGAACCCAACCATGCTGACACCTTGATCTTGGACTTCCAACCTCCAGAACTGTGAGAAATAAATTTTGGCTGTTTAAGCCACCTAGACTATGGTATTTGTTATGGCAGCCAGAGCCAATTGACACAGTACAAAATCTAGATGTGCAACAATTTCCAGGATATACTATTAAGTGATCAAAGCAAGGTGGAGAGCGGTGCTAAAGTGTAAAACGAGAGAAGGTGTATTTACATTTCAGCTCATTTATCCACAGAATATCTCTGGAAGTTTCCCAATAGTGTATGCATCCAGGAGGAGTAACTGGTGCTTTTTGAATTTTGTAAGATGTGAACAAGTGAATAACTCGTCTGCCATCACACCATCACACAACTGAACAATGGGGTGGGGTGTCTCAGGTTGCCCCGGAAGATAACAGGAGCCTGGGGATAGGGGAACCAGGCCAAGTGGGAGATTGGGTCCAGTTCTCGAAGTGCCCTGGGATGCGACCCCAGGTTTGAGTGTGTTTGTGTTCCAGGAAGTAGGTTGTTTCCCCGTGCGTACTGTCTGCAGGGGTCAGCCCCCCCCCGCCACGCCCCAAAACACACTGCGATCTTTACGGCTGCCTGCAGTTCCTCTGTTTCCCGGCAGGTGACGTGCCGCAATCTGAGCCCGAAGCCCCCAGTCCTTTCCCCACACCCACCCCGCCCCTCTCCCGCCAGCCCCTCCGCACAGAGGTTAGGAATACGCCTGGGGACACCTGCGGGCCAGGGACAGCTGGGAGACGCGGCCTCCGCTCCTGGAGCCTTTTATGGGCACAAACGGGGCCCTAGGATCGCCCCTGGCCGAAAATGCAGACCCTTGAAGGAGGGAGTGTCTGCTTGGCTTTAACAGACCCCTCCAGAGGGGCCAGACATCAAGCCTGCGCCTTCTCGGACCTTGGAGCCTGACCACCTGGTCTTGTATCCTGGCTCAGACACTGGGACAAGGTACTTTGTTCTTGGAGTTTCCTCATCTGTCAAATGGGGGTGAGGAAACCTACCTTGAAAGGTTGCAGTAAGGATGAGAGAAAGGCCTGTCCTGGGCCTAGCACTATGGGGCGACTATCCAGGCACAATAAACTGTAATCACTTTTATTATTCGATTGTATTTTTATTCTTTATGAAGGATCTGACGCCACATTCAAAGAAATCTTGTTTCAGATAGGAATTGGCTGAGTCTCCTAGAGTCAAATTTTAGGGTGCCCTGTCTTTGGTCTCTCCTCTAGAGTGAAGAGCTGTCCTTGACTCCTTTCTCCCCCACACCCAATTTCCTCCAGAATTCTGTCCAATACCTCCCAAATCCATGGAGAATCCACACGGTCTGATTCCTTATCATCACTCCCCTAGGCCAGCGCAGTCACCATCACCTTGTTCTCCTAGCTTCACCCTCCACAGAGACCAGAGGCATCTGTAAACACGTGAGCCAGATTAAGTCCCTCCTCTGCCTAGAACCCTCCATGAATCCCACTTCACTCAGAGCAAAAGAAAGTCCTCTCCTGGGCTCATAAGTCCCTGCCCCATCTGTCCCATTATTTCCCTGCCTTTGTTTCCTCCCACTCTCCCTCGCCATCCTCCGCTCCAGCCACATTGACATGTGTGCTTTTCAGAGAACACACAGGCATATTCTAGGCTCAGGGCCTTTGCAGCCCCACCCTGAAATGATCTTCCTTCAGAAGTTCCCAGGACAGTCCATCTCACGTCACATGTCACCACCTCTGCAGAGAGGCATCCCCTGACCACCATCGCATCACTGTATTGTCACTGGAATTATCTCCATACCTCTTCATTCCGTTATTGTCTATGTCCGCCACCAGAACATCAATCCCACAAGGGAAGGGATTTTTGTCTGTTTTGTTCATTGCCGTGGGGTTTAGGGTCAATAAAATACATTCTCCTGCGTCTTTTCTGCCTCCACCATCTTCAGCTGCTTTTCCTATAAATTCCTTTATTTAGCAAGAAAGTCTGCGAAAGAGCTCTTAGGGAGGCCAGTGGCGGACCAAAGGGCGTCAGTCTGCGGCTGGAGGGGGTACCAGGGTCCAGGCGGCTGTGAGCGCGCCAGGGCTCCCTTTCGAGCCGCTGGTGTCCAGCCCGTCCCGCTGGGGTGACGAGCGCTCGGAGTGGCTGGAGCTGCCATCCAGGCCAGGAGGCAGCCAGCGCTGCAGGCCACCCGAAACCCCAGGGGGGCTCCCCGACGGCTGGGAGGCAACCGGGCCTAGGCTGCACCAGCGGCGGCCGCAGCAGAGGAGGCGCAGGAGCGCTTGGCGCATGTCGCGGTTGGTGAACGTGTAGATGATGGGGTTCAGAAGCGAGTTGGCCATGGCCAGGCCCAGGAAGGGGTCCGCCTGCAGGAGCACAGGGCAGGCGCGCGCCGGGCACGCCACGTCCAGCAAGAGCAGCAGGAAGAGTGGCCCCCAACAAGCCACGAAGGCCAGGAGCACCACGCTGAGCGTGCGCAACAGCGCCAACGAGCGCGGCCTGCGGCGTGCGCGGGTCGAGGCACCCTCGCCAGCCCCGGGGTGGGCCCCCAGGCGCCGCGCTTTGGAGCGCACTTGGCAGTAGATCCGCGCGTAGAGTGCGCAGATGGCAGCCAGGATGCCAACAAAGGCGAGCACGCAGAAGAGCACGTAGGCCTTGGCGTAGAGCGGCAGGACCGTGGAGCAGGCGTCCAGACGGCCGAGACAATTCCAGCCGAGCGCGGGCAGTAGCCCGAGGAGCAGCGACACGCCCCAGGCCGCGGCCGCCAGCGCCAGCGTGCGCCCCCGACGGGCGGCGGGAGCGGGTCCCCGGCGCTCCATGGTGAGGAGGCGCTCGAGCGCGATGGCCAAGAGGCTCAGCACGGACGCGGCGAGCGCCACGAAGACGCCACCCTCACGAGCGAACCAGAGCGCGGGCGACAGGCGCAGCGTGAGAGGCCCCGACAACAGGATGTTGGCTGCATAGGCGGCTCCCGCCAGCAGGTCGGACAGCGTGAGGCTACCCAGGAGCAGGAACATGGGCGCATGGAAGCGCGGGTGGCGTCCGAGCACGATCAGCACGGCCAAGTTCTCGAGTACGATGAGCGCGCACACGGCCAGGCACACGACGGCGTCGGCGCGCAGCCCCGCGCCGGGCTGGTAGCGCGCACCGCGGAGCTTCCCGGTGTAGTTGTAATGCAGGACGATAACCTCGCTCACTGGCGCTGGCCGCAGCAGCCCCGGCTCCATGGGCTGCCCGCCCCAAGACTGCAGAGAGGTTGGGTGCAATGTCAGACCTGGCGTGCACCATCCCCGCGGCCTGCGGAGGCGGGGGGGGGCGGGGCCTCACCTGCGAAGGGGGCCCTAACCCCCTACTCCCTACCCCACAGGCACTCCGGGGCCCAGAGGGAGTTTGGGATGGCAGGGGCGTGTCCATGGAGACAGGCCGACACAAAGACACACAAATAACATCACAAGGGGACAGGGTAACACAAGTCCCACAGGAAAGGTGCACTAATAATTCACACACAAGCAGGGATGTCCAGAGGCATATTAATCATAAACAGACAGAAATAGCCACACACAGAAAGGGACACACAAATACAGTGACACACCGACAAGGACATATGCACAGATAGTCACAAACTAGGGCAAAATGCGCAGTTACACCCCAACAGGGAAACACGAATGCACATTCACACATGGACAGAGAGACACAGGCAAAGATATACAAATTCTGCCACACGCAGACGGGATCTTATGCCTAGTCTCACAGGCCACAATTTCACAAACTCCACCCACACCCAGCCTGGAACCCAGAGCCCCACAATCTGCACACCTCGCTGCACACAGGGCTTTTTCCTGAACCCCCCCCCCCTTCATCTGCCACAAAACCCCAGGGAGAAAGCTGAGCCTATCCACGCATTTTGCAGAGGCAGAGCCTGAGGGCAGCAGACAGGATCCACATCTCACAGACTCTTGCAGAAGGGCATATATGTCATTAAAGTATAATAATACCTCCCAGCTGTGACTGCACGCTATAATCCCCTCGTCCCCAATTTACAGACGCGGAAGCTGAGGCTCAAACAAAGTACCTCGCATAGAAGCAGGCACAAAGGTTTTCACGCTCCCACACAAACACATCTACGCAGAAACAGTTACACAATCACGGGAGTCCCACTTAACAGATGAGAAAACCAAGGCCTAGGGAGGGGAACGGACTTAGTTGGACATGGCAGAAACAAATGCACCCCAGACAGCTTCAGCTGCACACAGGGAACCAGGCGCAAATACAGATTCACAGGGAGTCACGGACTCAGCCACGCGGGGGGGAAGGGGGCATCAAATACACGCAGATACAGGTTACATTCGCTCTGCTGGGAACACTGCACAGAGGCTCATACCCTGTGCACCGCCCGCCTCGCCTCGTCTTGCCTGGAGGCAGGAGTGAGGTAGTGAAACTTGCAGTGGCGTGGCTGGGAGGGAGCGAGGCCAGGGGATTCCGGGCGCCCCACACACATCCCCATCCCGGGTCCCGCATCCAGTCCTGAAGTCGCCGGTTTTCCCCTCCCGAGAGGCCTTCGGGAAAGGCCGAGGAACCCAAGCAAGGGGACAAGGGTAGTGACAAGGGCAACACCCTCTGGGCCAGGCCGAGCTCCGCGCGCGCAAGGACCCAGTGCTGTACACTCACCCCTGCGCCCAGGTGTTGTGCGCTCAGCAGTCGAGCTGCCTGGAGCTGAGTGAGCTGCCTCTGTTCGGGGGGCGGGGCTGGAGCTGACAGGCGGGGGGGCGGGGCTGGAGCCGACAGGCGAGGGGGCGGGCCCGCAAGGCCGAGAGCCGGCGGTCGCAAGCAGTTGCCCCCTCCCCTTGGGGCCCGGGCTCCCAGCCCGTGTCTGCCAGCCTGTGCCACCCGCCGAGGCACCGGAACGCGCCCTGGTGGCGACTGGCACAGGAGAGCCCTCAGCTGCCCCCTCCGGGCCTGGGCTGCTCTCCCAGGGACGCTCCGTCGCGGTGGGAGGACCCGGAGACATGAGAAGGGGAGGGTTCTTCAGCCTCTCCCCCCGCCCACCCACGCCCCACCGAAGTAAAGGGGCCCTCTCTGTCCTCTGGGCACTGGTCCCTCACTATATTCCACCTACCTTCCAACTGAACCTCCTGGGCTGCACCCCAAGGACGTCCCGCCGGCGGAGGGACCCCGGCAACCCGGGTTAGGAGGGGTCTTCGGCAGCGGTAGCCTCAATCCCCTCCCCCCAGCAGATAGGTCCCGTCGGCCTCCGGGCTCAGGCCCCACCCCATTTCCCCGCTCCCACCCCCCGTCTGGGACGAGTGGGGGAGGGGCAGGCGCGGTCAAGATACTGGTGGGAACCTTTTCCTCCCCAGATAAGGAGATCTGGCTCGTAAGTCTCCCTGGTTCTCCCGCTTCCCCCACCCCGTCTCTCTCACCCTTATCACTCCCGACAACGTGATTTACTCGGTTGTCATGTTTCTGGACTGTGTCCCCACCAGTCAGCCCCACAGGGGTAGGAATTTGCGTTCTGTCGTGGGCACTGCCTGGACACAGCCTGTGCCCAGTAAGCAGCCGCTGAGTGAGTGAATGAATGAATGGCTGTCTCCCTCACTTTCTCTCTGTGTCTCTCTTCTGTTCTCTCAGGGTCTCTCCGTCTCTGTTTCTCCCCGTCTCTGTGTGTGTCTCTCTCAGTCGCTTCTCCGCCTTTCTCTATTTGTGCCTCTCCCACGTCTCTCCCAGGCCTCCGCTCCTCCGACGGGCCAGTCCCAGCTGGCCCAGTAGCCCACACCCCCAAGTTCCCAGGAGCCTCCAGGCTGGGAAGCTCTCTCCTACCGGAGGCCACAGCCGGGAAGGGGGGCTGGGCCTGGCTGCCACGACCTTCACCAGGACTGTGCCCTTTGCACCGGCTGCCTCAGGCTTTGCCGGTCACGGGTGGGGTGAGGGCGTCCCAGGGACCATGAGCCAGAGGTTGGGGATGGATTGGAGGGGTGCCCCCAGGGGAGGGACCGCGTGGGACACCCAGGCCGGGTCGCATCCCCGTGTAGCCTCTTAGGGAATCCCTGTGGCTCCAAATACAACCACTCCTGCTTGCCCCGACAGGTCACACACAGGGACAGTGCAGCCAGTGGGGCCCGCGAAGGGGGCCAGAGCTCCACAGCCTCCCGCGACCAAGCCCGCTGGGATGAGCCCTGAAGATTCCCCAGACGTGGCGGGGCCATGCCTGGCACACATCATGTGCTCCATAAATGACCCCCTTCTGCAAAGGGGAAGCCACACCCCAGGGTGGGAAAGTGGCTGCTTCTCACCTCTCAGGCGGCAATCTCACCTCCCACAGGCCCCGCAGGGTGGAGGGGGGCTCTTCCTGCCATGGGTCTCAGGCCCAGCACCCCCAACTCATGCCACCTCGTACACAAGATCCCACAAGATCACAGCCCTCTCCTGCTCTAGACCCTCCCATGGCTCCATATGTGGCTCAAAGTCCAAACCCTAACTACAAGACCTTCAAAACCCACAAGGCCTTGCACAGTCTTTCCTCCCTACATCTCTGCTATTCCTCTGTCATACTCCCTTCCAGCCCCACTGACTTCCCCCCCGTTCCTCGCACACTTCAAGACCTTGGCACTTGGGGATCAGCCTGCCTGGAACATCCTTCCTCCAGCCCTTCCAGCCGGTCACCTCCTCAGAGAGGCCTTCCCTGCTGCGTCCCCCTCCTCCCCAAGCTCACATGGCAGTTGGCACCATCTGAAATTACCTTGAATGTTTACTTATTCATCTGGCATACTGTGGGTCTCTGCCCTAGACTCCCAGCTCCAGGAAGCCAGGGACCCTGTCTGTCCCTCTGCCCAGTTACTGAGTAAAGGTTAAGAGCTTGGAGTGTGGAGCTGGGCTCAGCTACTTTGTAATCTAGGACTCTGGGCAAGTGACACCCACTCTGAGCCTTGATGGCCTCTTTTGTAAAATGGATAATGACAGTTCCCACTCCGAGGGATGCTGTTGAGGAGGAAGGAGTGGAACAGAGCTGTGAGACACAGGTGAGAGTTCAGTAAATGTTAGCTCAGGTGCTACTGGTCACCACTGTATCCCAGAGGAGGAATTAGGAAGGGGTTCAGCTCAGGCCCCATCAACCCCAGGCACCACTACCACCCCAACCTGCCCCCACCCCCTGCTCCCCAGCCATGCCTGGTCTCTTTCCCAGGGGAAGGGCACCCCTGGTCTCTGTGCTTCTGCCACAGCCCTCCAGCTGATGCATGCCTGGGCCGGCACACCCGCCTGGCAGGTTCTGCTGCCAGGGCCCTCAGCCATAGAGGCTGCCCCACCCAATCTGTGCCCACTCTCACTGAGCTGTATCCTCATCTCTGAAAGAGCAAAATGCCTCCCACAGTACCCTCACACCTCCACCCATCCAGAGTCAGAGGGCTGCAGCAGGACTTCCCATTCCCCCCCTCTCCATCTCCCTCTGACCAGTCCTGAGGCATGAATGTGGCTGCAGGGAGGTGTGAACTGACAACTTTCCCACAGCCAGAGACCAGAGCATTCATGGTTTTGGAGGGGTGGGGGTGGGGGATGGTGGGGGAATGTCTCAAACTGGAGGTCGAAGGGCCAACTCTGGCTCACAAGCTCAAGATTTGTTTGCTTGGCTCAAAGGTTTCCCGTTCAAACATCTGTCTGAACTGTACAAAAACACTAGTCTGGTCGGTATATTTGTTTCTCACAGGGGTATGGGTTAATTTTGGAACTGCTGTGTACTAGCACTGAACAAATAAGTACATATGTTGTAGATACTGACAACCAGTTTTCATACTGTTGGAGAATGAAGTTACAAATAAGCAGTGTGGTGCCGTATGGGGTTATCATTATGAAGTGTTTATTTTAACAGTTAGATATGAAAGTAAATATGGATGTGAGTGTACACACGGGTTAGTACACACACAGTTCCCAGCTCTGTCTGCCGAGGGCTCAGAGCAATGGCACCCCAGTAGCAATGAGTACACTCAGCACCCAGATCTTGGTTTCTAAATACCATTTTCCAGTATGAGGAACCAGGGCTTCTTGGAGAAATGACTACTTCTAGGGCTGAGGCAGAGAAACTGCACAAGGACCCTGGAGCATCTTCTAGACAGAGTGCTTAAAAAAAAAAAAAAAGCCAAAAAGACACCAGAGCCAGGCTGAAATAACTCCCACTGGCCAAAGCTGGAACAATTTGAACAAAATAAATAGTGATAGAATTGGATTATAACCCAAAGAATAAAATAAATGTCCACAAATCCATACCGATTTAAATACATGATTGAATCTATTTTAAAATGAGGGAGAAGGAACAAATCTTCCTGACAGAAGAATTCCAATTAATAAAAGTATAATGAGGGAATTCCCTGGCAGTCCAGTGGTTAGGACTCTGCACTTCTACTGCAGGGGGAACGAGTTCGATCCCTGGTCAGGGAACTAAGATCCCACAAGCTGCATGATGCAGCCAAAAAAAAAAAAAAAAAAAAACAGTATAATGAATGATGAAAATAGAAAATCACTGTTAGAATACCACTGTGATAATTGTTGCAGGTAGAATCCACTGATTAATGAGAAAATTAATGGGTAAAGCTTTAAAGAGAAAGACGACATTCACATAGCCTCAAAGTTTCTCCTCCCAAATATTTATTAATCACCTATGTGGTCTTAATCTTTGTCCAAAAATTCTTGGAAACTCCCTCTAAGGGGGAGAGCTAAGTTCCCCCCTCCTTGAGGGAAGGAACTTCGAGACTTGGACTTTGAGACTTGCTTCTAAAGAAGAGTGTTGTCCACACAAAAACCTGCACATGGATGTTACTAGCAGCTTTATCCATAATTGTCAAAACTTGGAAGCAGGGTTTCCCTGGTGGCGCAGTGGTTGAGAGTCCGCCTGCCGATGCAGGGGACACGGGTTCGTGCCCCGGTCCGGGAGGATCCCACGTGCCGCGAAGCGGCTGGGCCCGTGAGCCATGGCCGCTGAGCCTGCGCATCCGGAGCCTGTGCTCCGCGACAGGAGAGGCCCGCGTACCGCAAAAAAAAATAATAATAATAGAGTTTATTAATCAAAAAAAAAGGGGGGGAGGGATAAACTAGGAGTTTGGGATTAACACACTACTCTATATAAAATAGATAATCAACAAGGACCTACTGTATAGCACAGGGAACTCTACTCAATATTCTGTAATAACCTATATGGGAAAAGAATCTGAAAAAGAGTAGATATATGTATATGTATTACTGATTCACTTTGCTGTACACCTGAAACTAACACCACATTGTAAACCAACTATATTCCAATATAAAATAAAAATCAGGGACTTGCCTGGTGGCGCAGTGGTTAAGAATCCGCCTGCCTATGCAGGGGACACAGGTTTGTTCCCTGGTCCAGGAAGATCCCACATGCCGCGGAGCAACTAAGCCCGTGCACCACAACTACTGAAGCCCCCGTGCCTAGAGCCCGTGCTCTGCAACAAGAGAAGTCACCGTAATGAGAAGCCCACGCACCACAACGAAGAGTAGCCCCCTGCTCTCTGCAACTACAGAAAGCCTGCAGGCAGCAAGAAGACCCAACACAGCCAAAAAAATTAATTAAATTAAATTAAATTAAATTGTTTTTAAAAAAGGTAATTTTACAGCCTGAGAGGTCCTCGAGAATACATATGCTCCCAGGCCACGCCACCAGGAGGCTTTGGACATTTCTATTGCCAGCCTGGCCTCTCACAGTATCTGAGCTTGAAATCCCTGGCTGCAGTGCCAGGAGCATGGATTTTAGAGGAGACAGGTGGCAGGGCGACTTTCAGTTTCTAAACTTCCCTGAGCCTCCATTTCCTCATCTGAAAATGGAAACACCATGGTCCTCTGGCCATAAGACGCTCACATTTTTGTGGGGGACAAAAAAAATCATACACAAGTTATTAAGAGAATTCCACATAGTGACGTGCTATAAACAAATAAAATATAATGTTGTGTTACAGGAGTGAATGGGGAATTTTTTTTTTTTTTTTGGCCGCGCAGCTTGTGGGCCCCAACCAGGGATTGAACCTGCACCCTTGGCAGTGAAAGTGTGCACTGGACCGCCAGGGAATTCCCGGAATGGGGACCATTTTATTATTTTTTATTTTTTTATGTTTTAATTAATTAATTAATTAATTTTAATATTTTATTTATTTATAGATTGATTTTTGGCTGCATTGGGTCTTCGTTGCTGTGCGCGGGCTTTCTCTAGTTGCGGCGAGCGGGAGCTACTCTTCGTTGTGGTGTGCGAGCTTCTCCTTGCAGTGGCTTCTCTTGTTGCAGAACACAGGCTCTAGGCGCTCAGGCTTCAGTAGTTGCAGCACGCAGGCTCAGTAGTTGTGGCTCACGGGCCCTAGAGCACAGGCTCAGTATTTGTGGCACATGGGCTTAGTTGCTCCACGGCATGTGGGATCTTCCCGGACCAGGGATCGATCCTGTGTCCCCTGCATTGGCAGGCGGATTCTTAACCACTGTGCCACCAGGGAAGTCCTGGGGACCATTTTAGATCCAAGAGCAGGCAAGGCCTCTTTGTGGAGGTGAAGTGAGCTGAGGTCAGAATAACATGAAGGCAGAGGGAAGGGTGTTCCTGGAAGAGGAATCAGCATGAGCAAAGGCCTAGCTTACTGTACTTCCTTTTTTTTTTTTTTTTTTTAATTGAGGGAGTTCCCTGGTGGTCTAGTGGTTAGGACTCAGAACTTTCTTTTTGTTTTTTTTAACAAGTTTATTTATTTATTTTTGGCTGCGTTGGGTCTTCATTGCTGTGTGTGGGCTTTCTCTAGTCGCGGCCAGCGGGGGCTACTCTTCATTGCAGTGGCTTCTCTTGTCACAGAGCACGGGCTCTAGGTACGCGGGTTTCTGTAGTTGTGGCACGTGGGCTCAGTAGTTGTGGCTCGTGGGCTCTAGAGCGCAGGCTCAGTAGTTGTGGCGCATGGGCTTAGTTGCACCGAGGCATGTGGCATCTTCCTGGATTAGGGCTTGAACCCGTTTCCCCTGCAGTGGTAGGCGGATCTTAACCACCATGCCACCAGGAAAGTCCGGACTCAGCGCTTTCACTGCAGTGGCCTGGGTTCAATCCCTGATTAGGGAACTGAGATCCTGCAGGCTGCGCAGTGCAGCCAAAAAAAAAAAAAATGGAGGTGATAGTCACGTAATATAAAATTAATCCTCTTAAAGGAACAATTCAGTAGCATTGAGGACATTCACAATGTTATTCAACCACCACCTCTATCTAGTTTCAAAACATTTTCATCACCCCAAAAGGAAACCCCACACCCATTAAACAGTTGTTCCCCATCCCCATCCCCCAGCCCGAGGCAACCGCTGATCTGCACTCTGTCTCTGTGGATTTCTCTATTCTGGATACTTCATATAAATGGAATCATACAATATGTGGCCTTTTGCACCAGACTTCTTTCACTTAGCATAATGTTTTGAGGTTCTTCCACGTTGTAGCAGGCAGCAGGACTTCATTTCTTTTTATGACTGAATAATACTATTGTATTAATGTACTTATTAAAAATTCTAAAAGGCTCTGAGAAGAGGCTTTGAGTTGGGAGGGTGAGGGGCTTGGTGGGGGTGGGGGGAATCACCTTGTCCCCAGGTGCTGGGCAGAAATTGGGCAGAGCCATGCTTTTCTCCCCTGCTCACTCCGGGCCTGGTGAACTGCCCAGGGGAAAATCTGACCTCATCTTCCTGCACAGATGTCCCCAGATACAGCTTGGGTTAAACCCCGGCCAAGGGCTCCAAAAGCTGTAGACATGGTTGGCAGACCAAGTCCTCAGAAGGCAGAGGAGGCAGGCCCTGATCTTTCCCACCAAGCAGCCCTCTTGATGCCCCCCTCCCTGCATCCCTCACTTCCAAGTGAGGTTTGGAAACTTGGAGTCAGATCCTCCTCTCTCTTCCTCTCTCTCTCTCTTCCCCCTCACACTTAGACATTCATTTCACAGACTAGGTAGGGAGGAGAGGGGAAAGAACAACTGGGCAGAGGGATTGAATCAGCACATGCAAAAGTGTGGAGGCTGAAAAGAATGTGTGGGTAAAAGAAACAGAAATCAGGTCAGTAGGGCAGAGTTATGGCTTAGCGGGAGGAAAGAGCAGGAGTGGGAGGTGAAGCTGGGGGTGGGGCAAGGGCAGATCTGGTGGACCTCAAATATCAGGCCTGTGGTATCTGTTCACCATCTTGCTGTGTGACTTACTTAACCTCTCTGACCTCAGTCTACTCATCTGTAAAATGAAGTCATGAAAGTCTTTTTCATTCTCACAGTGATCTTGGGAGTATGAAGGCAATCATTGGTGTAAAGAGTTAACACATTGCTCGGCCCAGAGCTAACCACCTGATAAATATCAGACTTTTTTTTTTTTTTTTTTGGCCATGCCGTGCAGCATGCAGGATCTTAGTTCCTGACCAGGGCTCGAACCCAGGCCCCTGCAGTGAAAGCACGAAGTCCTAACCACTGGACCATCAAGGAATTCTTAGATACTTGGCTTGTTTCTATTCTTCTTCTTCTCTTATTTTTGGCTACCTTGAAAAATGCTATGAACATTTGTGTACAGGTTTGTTGTTGTTGTTGTTTTGTTTTTTGGTTGCACCGGGTCTTAGTTGCAGCAGGCGGGCTCCTTAGTTGTGGCATGCATGTGCTATCTAGTTCCCTGATCAGGGATCGAACCTGGGCCCCCTGCACTGGGAGCATGGAGTCTTATCCACAGCACCACCAGGGAAGTCCCTGTGTACAGGTTTTTTATGTGGACATATATTTTCATTTCTATTGGGAATATATCTAGGAGTGGAATTGTGGTGTCATGTGGTAATTCTATGCTGAACATCTTGAGGAACTGCCAAACTTTTCCAAAGTGATTGCCCTGTTTTACATTCCCACCAGCAATATATAGGGGTTCTGATTTCCCCACATTCTGCTAACACTTGTTATTTTCCGTCCTTTTTAAATTTTATTTTATTATCTATTTATTTATTTGTTTGTTTGTTTGTTTGTTTGTTTATTTATTTTTGGCTGTGTTGGGTCTTTGTTACTGCGCGCGGGCTTTTCTCTAGTTGTGGGGAGCGAGAGCTCCTCTTTGTTGCTGTGCCCAGGCTTCTCATTGCGGTGGCTTCTTTTCTTGTGCAGCACAGGCTATAGGCACGCGGGCTTCAGTAGTTGTGGCGCACGGGCTCAGTAGTTGTGGTGCTCGGGCTTAGTTGCTCCGCGGCATGTGGGATCTTCCCGGACCAGGGATCAAACTCGTGTCCCCTGCAGGAGGATTCTTAACCACTGTGCCACCAGTGAAGTCCCTTCCGTCCTTTTTTATTACAGTCATCCTGGTGGGTGTGAAGTGGCATCTCATTGTGGTTTGCTAGTTATTACTTTTTGTTCTTCTTCTTATTATTATTTTTGCGGTACGCGGGCCTCTCACTGTTGTGGCTTCTCCCGTTGCAGAGCACAGGCCCCGGACGCACAGGCTCAGTGGCCATGGCTCACAGGCCCAGCCGCTCCGCGGCATGTGGGATCTTCCCGGACCAGGGCACGAACCCGTGTCCCCTGCATCGGCAGGCAGACTCTCAACCACTGCGCCACCAGGGAAGCCCCTGTTATTATTTTTATTGATCCCAATGCCCACACTGCAGTGCATCCTTCCTCCTGTCCTTCCCCATTCATGACCCTCCCGTAACTCCTTGGAGCACTTTGAAGAAAGCTCAAGCAGAGGGGAGAAGGGATAAATTAGGAGTTTGGGATAAACATATACACACTACTATATGTAGAATAAATAACCAACAAGGACCTACTATATAGCACAGGGAACTATACTCAATATTTTGTAATAACCTATAAGAGAAAAGAATCTGGAAAGAAAAGATATATATGCATGTATACCTGAATCACTTTTCTGTATATCTGAAACAAACACAACATTGTAAATAAACTATACTTCAATTAAAACAAATAATAAAAAAAAGAAAGAAAGCTCATGCAGCCCAGGCCGTTGCCACTGGCTCTTGCCCTGCTCCCCACCCCCTACAATACCATACCTCTTGTCTCTAAATGTCCAAATCTGGCAACTCTTCCTCATGGTCAGAGAAGCAGGATTTGGGGTCAGAGAGACGTGGGTTGGAATTCTGGCTCTGATGACCTTGGGTAGATGGATTGACATCTGTGAGCCTCAGTTTCCTCATCAGTTAAATGGGAATCACAATTCTTCCCCTCTCATACGGTTCAATGAGACTGGTCATGTCAACTGTTTAGTGCAATGCCTGGCATTGAGTAGGGGCTGTATTAATCTGGATTTGTTTAGTTGAAAGTTCCAGAAAAAAAAAATTAAGTCCAACTTAAAAACAACTCAAACTGGCGTGGGGGCAGTTGTTAGGAATGAATTGACTCCCGTAGCTGAAAATCTAGGGATCTAGGAGTTGGGTTAAATTCAGGCATACCTGGATCAAGAAGCTCCAGTGTCACCAGGAATCTAACTCTGTCTCTTGGCTCAGCTGGGCTTTCATCTCATCAAGCTCCCCTTTGGGTGGCAGAGATTCTTCCTGGCACTACAGATCCATTATTCCCACTCAGTAGCAACTTGGAAAAAGATATCCAGTCACCCCAGGGTTCCACCAGAAGTCCTAGTACTGAATTTCATTGGCCCAGCTAGGATCACATGTCATAACCAAACTAATCTCCTGGTCTGGGGAGTGGACTGCTCTGATTGGTCTGGTTGGAGAATGTGGGCGGAGTCAACCCAAAATTGGTCTGAGCATCTTCACGTGGGCCATTAGGAGTCCTCAAACTTTGGTGGGTTGCTTTTCATGCATCTGAGATGGGAAGGGCATGGAACAACAGAAAGGGCAGAAGTTAAATTCAGGGAGTTCAGTTTAGGGCCAGTTGAGTTTGAGATGCCTCCCAGCCATCAGGTGGTGCCACTGAGTCATCAACTGAATATGAGACATGCATTCACCTGGTGTCTTGGTGGCTCACATTCTTTTTATTGATTTTATGAAAATGTAATTTAATTTCCTTTTGAAGGATACAGTTAAGAAATGTAATTATTATGATGTATAATTTCTGCACCTGGAGTTAATTACCTTCTTTTTTTCCTTAGTTGTCTTTCTTAGAAGTTCTGGCAATTTATCTCAATTCAACTTTCCAAATGATAAAATTCATCAGATAATTTATAGGTAGCATTCTGTTCTCCTCCTGCGTATTCCTCCTGCCGCCATCCCAGGAATTCTCTTCATCTCTTTCCTAAGCTGGAATCCCTGTTTCCTCAGTCTCATGTCTTCTTTTTTTCTGTTTACCCCTCTGTTTTTGTGGAGTGCATCCTGCAGTAAATTTCTGAGAATGTAAGAGCATCAAAGATAACATTTCTGAGTTCTTCCATGTTTTGAAATGTGTTTACTTGCTCCTCACACTTGATCAATATTTTGGCTGGAAATAGTGGTCTGGATTGAAAATCCTTTTCTGTCAGAATTTTGAATCCATATCCGCATTGTCTCTCTCTCTCTCTCTCTCTTTTTTTTTTTTTTGATGTATTGGTATTTATTGGAAAGAAACATGCTCCTCTCACACACCTGAGGGCAGGAAGCAAAGGCAGGTTCTCAGCAGGAGCGGGACAGGGAGGCTCTCTCTTTTTTTTTAATAGATTTATTTATTTTATTTATTTATTTTTGACTTCGTTGGGTCTTCGTTGCTGCATGCAGGATTTCTCTCATTGTGGCAAGCGGGGGCTGCTCTTCGTTGTGGTGCACGGGCTTCTCATTGCAGTGGCTTCCCTTGTTGCAGAGCATGGCCTCTGGGCACGGGGGCTTCAGCAGTTGTGGCACGCAGGCTCAGTAGTTATGGCGCATGGGCTTAGTTGCTCCATGGCATGTGAGATCTTCCTGGACCAGGGATCGAACCCGTGTCCCCTACACTGGCAAGCAGATTCTTAACCATTGCACCACCGAGGAAGCCCCCATTGTCTCTTTGTTTCCCATGTCTTTGAATGTGCTGTTCTACCAGGAAGGCACTTCCTTCCTTCCTCTCTTTTTCTGACTAATTCTCACTCATCCTTTAGATGCTATGATAAACATTTCTGGGGATCACTATCTATTGAATGAAAAACTACTTCAATTAGGTGACTCTCTTGACTAATTTTGGCCATTGAAATATGAGATGTATGCAATGACATACATCACTTCTGCATGTCTGTCAATTCTGAGGAGGCATCAAAAAGCCCACACAAGGACTTCCCTGGTGGCATAGTGGTTAAGAATCCGCCTGCCAATGCAGGGGACACGGGTTTGATCCCTGGTCCAGGAAGCTCCTACATGCCACAGAGCAACTAAGCCCGTGCACCACAACTACTGAGCCTGCACTCTAGAGCCTGAGAGCCACAACTACTGAGCTTGTGTGCCACAACTACTAAAGCCCCAGTGCCTAGAGCCCATGCTCTGCAACAAGAGCAGCCACCGCAATGAGAATCCCACGCACCGCAACGAAGAGTAGACCCCACTCGCCGCAACTGGAGAAAGCCCATGCATAGCAACGAAGACCCAACGCAGCCCCAAAATAAATAAATAAATAAATAAATAAATAAAAAATAAGCCCACACAAGCTTCTCCAGTCTCTCTCTTGTCCCTTTGTGGCAACTGAGGCAGTGAGTTCCTGATGGTACAGCCACAAGATGGTATGTACCTGGTCAGCTTGGACCCCTTCATGACTGTGTAGAGCTGAGCCTCTGCCAGTTCATGTAGGATGAGTAACATGAGGGGGGAATAAACTTTGGTTGTGTTAAACCATTGGACTTTGGTCTTGTTTGCTATTGCAGGGAAACGACCTATTTGGACTAATACAGAGCCCAACTTAAATGTGGCTTCCTCAGACGTCCTCCTGGATCACAGCCCCCAAACTAAGTTACTTCCTGCTATTGTAAGCTTGCATTTTCCTATGTGACCCTTATTGCAATCATAACCATGTAATTATTTGTGTAATGAATTCAACATGTATCTCCTTTATCCTACCTCCAGGACCCCAAGAGGAGACCCATGGTATTTGTCCTCTTTCTATAGCCCTGTGCCCAGCATAGAGCTTGGCAGACAGTAAATGCTCAGGATAAATTTGTGGGTTTTTTTTGTTGGTTTGTTTGTTAGGTGTTTAGTAGTATTGTTTTTACTTTTTATTTTTAGTTTTTAAAATTTTTATTGAGGGACTTCCCTGGTGGTCCAGTTGTTAAGACTCTGTGCTCCCAATGCAGGGGATGAGGGTTAGATCCCTGGTCGGGGAAATAAGATCCCACATGCCATGCAGTGCGGCCAAAAAAAAATTTATTGAAATATAGTTGATTTACAATGTTGTGTTAGTTTAAGGTGTACAGCAAAGTGATTCAGTTATATAGCTATATCTATATCTATCTATACTTTATCTATTAGATTCCTTTTCATTATAGGTTATTACAAGACATTGAATATAGTTTCCTGTGCTATACAGTAGGTCCTTGTTAGTTATCTATTTTATGTAAAGTAGTGTGTATATTTTAATCCCAAACTCCTAATCTATCCCTCCCCCCAGGATACATTTGTTGAATGAAAGAAGAGTTTGGCATCCTTTCAGCCAAAAAGGCAGCCATATGTGAGTTCATTTCTAGAGCATTCTCTCACACAACACTGGGTGCAATAAAGGCATGAGAGGCAGGACGAGGGGGCTCTAAGGAAGCAAGGAAGTTTGACTAGGAAAGTGATCTATGTGAGAAAGCATCTTTATACGTATTTGTGTTTCCTTCAAGAGTGTGTAATTTAGTCAGCTCAGCCTAGGAGGGATGATTTCACTAAGGAGCATGGGAACTGGGTGGAGAAGCACAGAAACATTCTTGAAATTGCTGAGAGACCCAGGATGAAATTCAGGCACTGACGCCAAAATACAATCACCAGAATACAGTCACCAATCCTACCTCACTGGATTCCACTCAAATGCAATTTTGTGTCCGTGTCCTAATGTTACCATACTGATTTGTTTTTTTCTAGTTTATTGGGATGTCACTGACATACAACAAAATGCATGCCCTTTAAATGTTTGATTCCTCTATATCTTCACCTTGGTAGGGTCAGTCTTTTTCATTTTAGCTGTTCTGGTGGGTTTGTGGTGGTATCTGATTGTCATGTTATTTTGCATTTTCCTGATGGTTTTTTTTTTTTTTTTTTGTGGTACGTGGGCCTCTCACTGTTGTGGCCTCTCCCGTTGCGGAGCACAGGCTCGGGACGCGCAGGCTCATGGCTCACGGGCCCAGCCGCTCCGCGGCATGTGGGATCTTCCCGGACCGGGGCACGAACCCGCGTTCTCTGCATCGGCAGGCGGACTCTCAACCACTGCGCCACCAGGGAAGCCCTCCTGATGGTTTTTGATAAGAATTTTTTCATGTGCTTATTTGGCATCCATTTGTCTTTTGTGAAGAGACTGTATAGATCTTTTGCCTGTGCTTTTATTGGGTTGCTTTCTGAGTTTTAAATGTATGACGACTATGAAGATGACCACTTGGAATAACAGTAGTTCACCCACTGTATGACCCTTATTCCTGATACTTTATTTCCTCATCTGTAAAATGGGTTTAATAATTGTATCTAGGGACTTCCCTGGTGGTGCAGTGGTTAAGAATACTCCTGCCAATGCAGGGGACATGGGTTCGATCCCTGGTCCGGGAAGATCCCACATGCCGTGGAGCAACTAAGCCTGTGAGCCACAACTACTGAGCCTGCGCTCTACAGCCCGTGAGCCACAGCTACTGAGCCCACATGCCACAACTACTGAAGCCCGCGTGCCTAGAGCCTGTGATCCGCAACAAGAGAAGCTGCCGCAATGAGAAGCCCTCGCACCGCAACAAAGAGTAGCCCCTGCTCTCCGCAACTACAGAAAGCCCGTGTGCAGCAACGAAGACCCAATGCAGCCAATAAATAAATAAATAAATTTATTTAAAAAATAATTATATCTAACTTCTAGGGTTGTACTGAGGGTTAAATGACTTAAGACAGGTAAAGCCAGTAGGGCAAGTCTTGAGGGAATTGATCTTGAACCCTGGAGAAGCCAACTGAGGAGACTCAGAAAAAGCTGGGAATGCTAATTATTAGAGAAATACAAGTCAAAACTACAATGAGGTACCACCTCACACTGGTCAGAATGGCCATCAATAAAACTCTACAAATAATAAATGCTAGAGTGGGTGTGGAGAAAAGGGAACCCTCCTGCACTGTTGGTAAGAAAGTAAATTGGAGGAGCCACATTGGGAAACAGTATGGAGTTTCCGCAGAAAACTAAAAATAGAATTACCATATGATAATCCCACTCTTGGGCATATAACCAGACAAAACTCTAATTCAAAAAGATACATGCACCCCTATGTTCATAGCAGCACTATTCACAATAGCCAAGATATGGAAACAACCTAAATGTCCATCGACATATGCGTGGATAATGAAGATGTGGTACATGTATACAATGGAATACTACTCAGCCATAGAAAATAATGAAATAATGCCATTTGCAGCAACATGGATGCAACTAGAGATTGAAGTGAAGTAAGTCAGAAAGAGACAAATACCATATGATATCATTTATATGTGGAATCTAAAATATGACACAAATGAACCTATCTATGAAATAGAAACAGACTCACAGACATAGAGAACAAACTTGTGGTTGCCAAGGGGGAGGGGGTGTGAGGGAGGGATGGAGTGGTTTGGGGTTAGCAGATGGAAGCTTTTATGTATAGAATGGATAAACAACAAGGTCCCGGTCCAGTGGTTAAGAATCCTCTTTCCAATGCAGGGGACACGGGTTCTATCCCTGGTCGGGGAACTAAGATCCCACATGCATTCCGCAACTAAGAGGCCTGCATGCTGCAACTAAGAAGTCTGCATGCTGCCACGAAGAGCCTGCATGGCGCAACTAAGACCTGGTGCAGCCAAAATAAATAATAAATAAATATTGTTTAAAAATCATTATAGGGCTTCCCTAGTGGCGCAGTGGTTAACAATCTGCCTGCCAATGCAGGGGACACGGGTTCGAGCCCTGGTCCGGGAAGATCTCACATGCCATGGAGCAACTAAGCCCGTGCGCCACAACTACTGAGCCTGTGCTCTAGAGCCCGTGAGCCACAACTACTGAAACCTGCGTGCCTAGAGCCCGTGCTGCACAATAAGAGAAGCCACTGTCATGAGAAACCTGCGCACCGCAACGAAGGGTAGCCCCCGCTCTCGCAACTAGAGGAAGCCCGCACACAGCAATGAAGACCCAATGCAGCCAAAAATAAATAAATAAAATAAATAAATTTATTTTAAAATTCATTATAAAAATTTTTAAAGGTTGTATATATATGTATAACTGAATCACTTTGCTGTAAGCAGAAATTAACATACCATTGTAAATCAACCCTACTTAAATTAAAAAAAAAAAAAAGCTGGGAGGAGGCTCTCAGGACAGCTAAGTTCCTTAATCATTTATTTAGTCGTTTAACAAACAATTACTGTGTGTCTGTCATGTAACAACACAAGAGGCACCAGAGAGCCGGGATGGCTGGTTTTCTCTCTTTGTCATCGCTGGCCTGGTGCAGGACACTGAGAGTGACCATGGATGTTTTTCTTTTTTTTAACTGAAGTAAAGTTCACTTAAAATACTCTATTAGGGACTTCCCTGCTGGCGCAGTGGTTAAGAATCCACCTGCCAATGCAGGGGACACGGGTTTGAGCCCTGGTCCAGGAAGATCCCACATGCCACGGAGCAACTAAGCCCATGTGCCACAAGTACTGATCCTGCGCTCTAGAGCCCGCAAGCCACAACTAGTGAGCCCACGTGCCACAACTACTGAAGCCTGTGCACTTAGAGCCCGTGCTCTGCAACAACAGAAACCACCACAACGAAAAGCCCGCATGCCACAAAGAAGACCCAACGCAGCCAAAAATAAATTTAAAAAAAAAATTATTTTTAAAAAATAATAGTAAATAAATAATAAAAATAAAATATTCTATTAGTTTCGGGTGTACAATGTAGTGAATTGATATTTTTGTAGATTATACTCCATCTTAAGTCATTATAAAGTACTGGCTATATTCCCTGTGCGGTACAATGTAGCCTGTAGCTTATTTATTTTATACATAGTAGTTTTTACCTTTTAATCTCCTCCCCCTATGTTGCCCCTTCCTCCTTCCTCAGCCCACTGGTAACTTTTTGTTTGTTCTCTGTATCTGTGAGTTTGTTTCTGTTTTGTTATGTTCATTTATTTGTATTATTTTTTAGATTCCACTTAAGTCAACATACAGTATTTGTATTTGTCTGACTTATTTCTTTTTAAAAAAAATATTAATTAATTTATTTATTTGCTTGTGCCGGGTCTTAGTTGCGGCAGGCAGGCTCCTTATTTGTGGCATGCGAACTCTTAGTTGCGGCATGCATGTGGGATCTAGGGAAGTCCCACAGCCACCACCAGGGAAGTCCCTGTCTGACTTATTTCACTAAGCATAATGCCCCCGAGGCCCATCCATGGTGTTGCAAATAGCAGAATTTCATTCTTTGAGGATTCCCTGGCAGTCCAGTGATTAAGATTCCGCGTTTCCGCTGCAGGGGGCACAGGTTCGATCCCTGGTTGGGGAACTAAGATCCCGCAAGCCACGTAGTGCAGCCAAAAAAAAAAAAGTAATTCATTCTTTACCGTGGATGTTCTTGAAGGAATAATGGAGTAATTAGGACTGTTGTGGCTCTTCTCTTCGTGGGACTTTTGCTCTCACAGGGGGCACTGGTTTTAACAAGCGATGACACCATTGTGAAGATGTAATAATTCATTTGTGGTCAGGAGGAGCCTGAGAATAAAGAGAGCCTGGCCCAAGCTGGAGGTCAGGGCAGGCCTCTTAGAGCAGGTGATTGGCAAGCCAAGACCTGAAGAAGAGAAGGGATAAACAGGCTGCACTTATTTCCTAAGGCTGCTGCAATAAATTACCACAGACGGGGTGCCTTGAGACAGAAATGGATTCTCTCTCAGTGCTGGAAGTTAGAAGTCCAATGTCAAGGTATCAGCAGAGCTATGCTGTCTCTGAAGGCTCTAGGGGAGAGGGGAGAATCATGCCTTGTCTCTTTCCTAGCTTCTGGTGGTTACTGGCCTTCTTTTTTTTTTTTTTTTTTTGTGATATGCGGGCCTCTCACTGTTGTGGCCTCTCCCGTTGTGGAGCACAGGCTCTGGACGCACAGGCCCAGCGGCCATGGCTCACGGGCCTAGCCGCTCCGCGGCATGTGGGATCTTCCCGGACCGGGGCACGAACCCGTGTCCCCTGCATCGGCAGGCGGACTCTCAACCACTGCACCACCAGGGAAGCCCTACTGGCCTTCTTTGGTTTGCACAAAGCTGCATCACCCCAATCTTGGCCTCCATGGTCACATGACTTTCTTCCTCTGTATCTGTCTGCATCTCTCTTCTCTAAAGACACCAGTCATGTTTGATTCAGGACCCACCCTAATTCAGTATGATCTCATCTTAACTAATTACATCTGCAAAGTACCCTATGTCCAAATAAGGTCACAACCTCAAGGACCTGAGGTTTGGATTTCAACATATCTTTTGTGGAGAAACAATACAGCCCACAAGGCAAGATGGCCCGTGAGAGTCATTGTTATTTGGAATCTGAGGTGGTGGCCCCAGGCGGATTCAGACAAGCCTGGGGTGGCCCAGTGGGGGTGCCTGGCATCTGGTTTGTTTACAGTAGTGGGACCTTGCAGGAGGAGGAGGGAAGAGAGGAGAAGGGGTTCAAAGAGCAGAGTCAGTACCTTTGGAGATACAGACTGGGCTCCAGCCCTACACCAGGCTCCAAGGAGTCCACCACAATTCAGGCAGAGACTCCATGGGAACATGGAGGGAAGGACCCAGGGTTCCAGCTGCATCTGGGATGTCTCCTGTCTCACCTGGGCAGTGGTTACATTTCCTGCACTAATACAGTAGCCACTGGCCACATGTGGCTCTTGAGCACTTGAAATGTGCCCAATCCAAATTGAGGCGTTCTATGGTTGTAAAAAAAACACATGAACTATATCAGACTTTGAGAACAGTACCCCCCAAAAAGGTAAAATAGCTCATTAATAATTTTTTATACTTGTTACATGATCGTATTTTGTGTATAGTGGGTTAAGTAAAAAGTATTATTAAAATTAATGTCACCTATTTCTTGTAATTTTTTTAGGAGATAGAATTGACATATAACATTGTATTCATTTTAAGTATACAGCAGAATGCTTTGCTGTATGTATATGCTCTGAAATGTTCACCACAATAAGTTTATTGAACATCCATCACCACACATAGTTCGATTTTTTTTTTTTTTTGCGCCACTGCGCCACCAGGGAAGCCCTGATTTTTTTTTTTTTGTGATGAGAATTTTTAAGATCTGCTCTCTTAGCAACTTTCAAATGCACAATACAGTATTATTAACTATAGTCACCGTGCTGTACATGACATTCCCATGACTTATTTGTCTTATAATTGGAAGTTTGTACCTTTGACTCTGTTCACTGATTTCATCCACCACTCACCGTCTCTGGCAACCATCTATCTGTTCTCTGTATCTGCAAGTTTGGTTTTTTTAAGATTCCACATATAAGTGAGATCCTGCAGTATCTGTCTTTCTCTGTCTGACTTATTTCCTTCTTTTTGTGGTTGAGTAATGTTTATATATATATATATATATATATATATAATATATATATATATATTTTGCCACGCCACTTGGCATGCAGTATCTTAGTTCCCCCACCGGGGATCGAACCCGTGCCCCCTGCGGTGGAGGCGCAGAGTCCTAACCACTGGACCACCAGGGAACTCCCCTATATCACATTTTCTTTATCCATTCATCCACTGGTAGACATTTAGGTTGCTTGCTTCCACATCCTGGCTATTGTAAGTAACCCTGTAATAAACATGGGAGTGTACATATCTTTTTGAGATAGTGATATCATTTCCTTCAGATAAATACCCAGAAGTAGAATTGCTGGATATATGATAGTCCTATTTTTAATTCTTTGAGGAACCACCATACAGTTTTCCATAGTGGCTGCACCAGTTTTACACTCCCACCAACAGTGTTGAAGGGTTCCCTTTTCTCCACATCCTCACCAACATTTGTTATCTCTTGTCTTTTTGATAATAGTCATTCTAACACCTGTTAGAATGACTATTATCATAGTCATTGTGGTTTTGATTTGCATTTCTCTGATGATTAGTGATGTCAAGCACCTTTTCATGTACCAGTTGGCCATCTGTATGTCTTCTTTGGAAGAATATCTATTCAGACCCTCTGCCTGTTACCAGAAAACCCGCCTCTTTGTGGGTGTCAAGCCAAAAGACACAACCAAGCCGAAGATAAGATAAGATCGGGAGAAGGAAGGATTTATTACTTGCAACAAGTAAGGAGAACCCCAGGGATCTTTCCCAAAGCAGTGTCTCCCCAGACAGTAAAATTGGAGACGTTTTAAGCTAAGATTATATGCATATCCATGAAGGGGTTTGAGCAGAGGAGAATTCAGCATAGAATCTGGACAAAGGTTGACAGAGTCCAAGCTTAAGTTGATGAAATCAAGAGGGTCAGAAAAGGCCAACATCATCATTCCTTAGGTTCTAGTTGATCTGGTGACTGAGCACTTGAGGGGAGTTTGAATTCTGCAAAACAGCTCAAGAGAGTGCTTCAGGCTACTCTTTACCACTGAAACAGAACTGGAAGTCTTTACAACTGATTTATTATCTTTGCTATTGTTACTTCTCTTGCCTGATAACAGTGGTTCATTCCTGCATTCTTTTGTTCCCTTAAGATCATTAATTACTGAGACTCCTTCAAGGGCAAGCACTGTGGCTGGCCTTAGATCACAAAATGGCTTAGGCAAAAAATGGCTTCTCTTATGTCAAAAAGGTATATCTGGTTCTTTTCTTCCAGGGACCCTTACCCTATCTGCTTACATGCCCACTTTTTTAAAAAAAATTTGTTTATTTATTTGGCTGCGTCAGGTCTTAGTTGCGGCACACGGGGTCTTCATTTTGGCAGATGGACTCTTCCTTACACACATAGGCTTCTCTCTAGTTGTGGCACACAGGCTCTAGAGTGCAGGCTCAGTAGTTGTTGTGCACAGGCTTAGTTGCCCCACAGCGTGTGGGAACTTAGTTCCCCAACCAGGGATTGAACCCATGTCCCCTGCACTGGAAAGCGGATTCTTAACCACTGGACCACCAGGGACGTACCCCATGCCCACTTTTTTTTTTTTTTCCGTACATGGGCCTCTAACCGTTGTGGCCTCTCCCGTTGCGGAGCACAGGCTCCGGATGCACAGGCTCAGCGGCCATGGCTCACGGGCCTAGCCGCTCCGCGGCATGTGGGATCTTCCCGGACCGGGGCACGAACCCTTGTCCCCTGCATCGGCAGGCGGACTCTCAACCACTGCGCCACCAGGGAAGACCCCCCATGCCCACTTTTTAATTGAACTAGCTGTATTTTTTTTTACATGGCTACTAGAATATTGAAAAATGTACCTCATGTTATGTTTCTATTAAACAGTACTGCTCTAGATTTTTTTGTTGTGGTGGAAATTGTTCTTGAAAATAATTTTATAAATAGGTTCTTCCAGCTGTTGTGTGGATTTGAGGGGTCAGAGATGGCATTCAGGAGGCCAGGAAGGATGCAACAGTGGTGATGGGGGCCAGACCTCAGAGGGCAGTGGTGGGAATAAGAAAGACAATAGCAGTAACAATTCAAAGTGAAGTGGTGGTTGCTGTGTTTTAAACATTTTGCATATTCATTTAATTCTTCTCCCAAACCCTAGGAAGTAGGCACTATTACTATCCCATTTGGCAGATGAAGAAACTGAGGTATAGATAAGCAAGGTCACCTGTCTAAGACACCTGGCTGCAGCGTCTGCCCATAACTATTGTGCTCCTTTGGGGACATGAGGACAATTGGGGACAGATTAGTAAGTGGACTGACACACCCCCAGGAAGGAAGGCAATGAAGGCTGGGTGGGGAGGAGCCAAGGGCATGGGAGGAAAAGCCAGTGGGGGTGAAAAACCGAAACTGGGGAGCCTGGGGGACATCCCAGGGGGGATACAGGTGGCAGCTGGATGATGAGTGGGGACAGAGACCCAGGTGGGGAGCTGAGGTTGTGGCTGTACTTGTATGGAAGGGGAGTGAAGGGAAGAAATTGAAGGTCACACTGTGAATCACTGCCCTCCTCCAGGAAGGAACTGTTGCAGGAAGGGGGACCCCTTCCAGTGCCTGAGAGTGGGCTCTTGTCTAACACGGAAATGAATTGTCCTAGGGGACACACGTACTCACAAAGCAAAAGACTTTATTGGGAAGGGGCGCCCGGGTGGAGAGCAGCAGCGTAAGGGAACCCCGGAGAACTGCTCTGCCACTTGGCTCGCAGTCTTAGGTTTTATGGTAATGGGGTTAGTTTCCGGGTTGTCTCTGGCCAGTCATCTTGCTTGGCCCATATATAGTCTGACTCAGGGTCCCTTCTGGTGGCGTGTGCATCTCTCAGCCAAGACGGACCCTAGCGCGAAGGATCCTGGGAGGTCTGTAGGACAATATTATGGGCTGGCATCAGCATCATATTTTTATTGGGAGCTCCTGTTGTGAGACAACTCATGCAAGTGGTTATCATCCTGCCTGACCAAGGCGGGGGGTTTGGGTCAACAGCTGTGACCATGGTTGGGGCGGGGTTCAGCCAGCAAATCAAACAGAAGGGGTCACCTGGGGCCACCCCAGTCCATCTGTCCCCTGCGAAGCTATAAGCTCTCCTTCCACTCCACAAGTTGTTTGATAACTACCATATGCCAGGTCCCACACTGAGTGTTGAGAAGGCAGCAGTGACCAAGATGGACAGAGATGCCTGCTCTAGTGATGTTGTGGGGACAGAGATGATAAACATAAAAATTATACATATAAATATAAGATCAGTGCTATGGTCTGAACATTTGTGTCCCCCCCAAAAAATTCACAGGTTGAAATCCAACCCCCTAGTGTGATGGTATTAGGAGAAGGGGCCTTTGGGAGGTGATTAGGTTTAGATGAGGATATGAGGGTGGAGCCCCCCTAATGGGATTAAAAAGAGGGAAGAGACACGAGATATCTCTCTCTGTGTACAATGCACCAAGGAAAGGCCATGTGAGGACTTCGCTAGGAATAGGGCCCTCACCATGCACTAATGTTATAGCAGTCCAAGCTGACTCAGACAATCAGGTTATGATAACTGCTCTGGAAAAAAAAAATAGCAGGGAAGGGGGAAGGATCCCAAGGGTAGGGGTGGGGTGGAATTATGAAGGTGGCCACACTGCAGGGATGACATTTGAATAAAGTCCTGAAAGAGGTTGAGGGACAGCCATGCAGATATCTCAGGGAAGAGAGGTTAGGCAGAGGCAACAGCAAGTGCAAAGGTCTTGAGGTGGATTGGTACCTGTCGAATTTGAGGAAGGAGGCCGGTGTGTGGTTGAAGGGAAGTGAATGAGGGAAGAACCAAAGGTGAGAAAGTCCGGGAGGTGACTGTACTTTTGTGCCTTCTTCACATTGCATGCCCTCGTCTAAATCCTTCATCCAACTTCCTTCTGCCTGTTGAGGACAGAGCCCGTGGGTTGGCCACTAGAGGCCACCCTCTCTGTGGTTCCCAGGGCACTCAACCTGCCTTTGAGGCCATGATTGGCTTTCTCTGAGCCCTAACTGTGCCTCAAACGCCTCGCTAAGCGCTTTATGAGAATGAACTCAGCTCGTCCTCCTAACATTCCCGAGTTAGATGCACTGAAAAATTTTTACAGCTTTCTTGAGGTATAACTGACATACAAAAAACCACACACTTTTAATGTGTACAATCAGTTGAGCTTTCACATGCTGGAAACCATCACCACAATCAAGGTACTAAACACATCCTAAGCCCTTTTTTATCCCTCGCTCCCACCTCTCCCCACCCCACCCCCAGGCAACCACTGATCTGCTTTCTATGACTATAGATGAGGTTGCATTTTCTAGAGTTTAAATAAATGGGACCAGCGAGTATATACTCTTCTTTTTTGTCTGGCTTTTTTCCCTTAGCAAAATTAGGAAGATTCGTTTATGTTGTTGCGTGTATTTGAGCCCTTCTGCTCCTGGGGAAACTAAAGCACGTAGGGGTGTGGCTTGAAGGCGGAGTTTGTGGGAGTGGGTGTCACGCACAGGTTGGGCCCCCGACCGAGGCAGCCCGCAGAGCAGCGCTCTGATCCTCTGGCGGACGTGGGCAGGTGCAAACCGCGTAGGGGCCCCGCCTGGGGGTCAGTCCCCCAGCGCAGGAGGGGGCGGGGCCGGGCGGGGCGGGGCCGGAACCGGCGAGGGGCGGGGCCTGGCGCGGCCTTCCCGGCTCTGGGGCTTCCGATAAGGACCTCCAGGGGCTCGGCCGCGCCTGGGCTCTGCGATAAGGCGGGCGGTGCAGGGGGTCGCGGGGCGCCGCAGGGAGGCGCGGCGTCAGGAGGTCACAGCGCGGCCACAAGGGACTGGGGCCGGGGACCCAGGCTGGGGGCCGGGCTTGGGCGGGGCGTCCGGCTGTGTCACGCCCGCCTCCCTCCCGGGGCCAGGGCCGCTAAAATGGCGGCGGCGGCGGCGGCGACACCGTCCCGCACAGGGCCCGGGGGCCTGGTCGCCGTGCCGGGGGCCCACTAGCGCCTTCCTGGGCGCCCGCGTCCTGGCCGCGTCCTGGCCCCTGGGGCGCTCGAGCGGGGCCCCTGGGGCCCTCGGTCGGCCCTCCCGGCGCGCCCATGAACTCCGTGTCGCCGGCCGCAGCTCAGTACCGGAGCGGCAGCCAGGAGGACGCGCGCAGCCCCGAGGGCCGCAGGCCACGGCGCCCCCGAACCCCGGACCCCAACGGCCTGGGGCCCTCCGGAGCCAGCGGCCCCGCTCTTGCGTTGCCCGGGACAGGCCCGGGGGAGCCGGACGAAGTGGACAAGTTTAAAGCGAAGTTCCTGACAGCCTGGAACAACGTCAAGTACGGTGAGGAGGGGGCGGGCCCCGGGGTTGGGTTCTGAGGTGGGAGCGAGCTGAGGGTTCAGGCGGGCCGGGGGCTTGGAGGTCGGTGGGAGTCAAGGAGAACCAGACCCTGCACCTGTCAGGTATTCCACCCTTTGTTCCCCTCCTGTGAGTCACCTGTGGGTAGGTCCCCCGCCCTGCCCTGCCCAGAGCGGGCCGCTGGCTGGCAGGTCCAAAGGGGAATGTGTTTACAAGCCTCAGTCGATTCTCCGTGTGACCTTGGGCAAGGTTTTTTGTTTCCCTGTGCCTCCATTTTCCTTCTCTGTAAAATGGGTACAGTAATCAGACGTGCTTTGATTCATCCCGAATTAACGGCAGACATGCATGTGGCTGTTACTAGGGGCTCCGCCTCCATCCAGGAGAAATGTAGCACGGATTCCCCAGAGCCTTCCCTGAGATAGGAACTAGGATAGTCCGCATCACACAGGTGGGAGAATTTAAGCGCTGTTGCTGCCCTGTTAGGTTGCGTGTCTGCCAAGCAAGTGCTTCATCTTGCTGGACACTGCCCCA
This sequence comes from Hyperoodon ampullatus, assembly GCF_949752795.1. Lineage (NCBI taxonomy): Eukaryota > Metazoa > Chordata > Mammalia > Artiodactyla > Ziphiidae > Hyperoodon > Hyperoodon ampullatus. The sequence continues at coordinate 32,443,479 of NC_136917.1, forward strand.
TGTCTCCCCAGGTTGGGTAGTCAAAAGCCGGACCAGCTTTAGCAAGATTTCCAGCGTCCACCTCTGTGGCCGCCGCTACCGCTTCGAGGGCGAGGGTGAGCTGGTGGCCCCTGGCTAGGGTTGGAGGAGTCCCCCAGGGGTGTTTCTCGTGGCAACTGACGAGTCTGCTCTTGTAGGTGACATCCAGCGTTTCCAGCGGGACTTTGTATCTCGCCTATGGTTCACATACCGCCGGGACTTCCCACCTCTCGCTGGGGGCTGCCTGACCTCCGACTGTGGCTGGGGCTGCATGTTACGGAGTGGGCAGATGATGCTAGCTCAGGGACTGCTGCTGCACTTCCTGCCCAGAGGTGAGCGGTGGAGGGGGAAGGGCACAATAGGAGCGTAGCGCCCACCACAGGTCAGCAGTGTTAGAACTGTTTGTAAACAAAGTTTAAAGTCATGTTAGAATTGCGTGTAAAGTAAGCTTGTGGGGGGGGGGGGGGCGGGGAGTGAGAGTTGTTTAGAAAATAAGTTGAAGGAATGTGAAAATTGTAGTTAAACACGGCATCTCTGGAGCGGTAAAGTTGTGTGTAAATCATGGATAGTGGGAACTGTGCCCCACCCCCTACACCATCGCCATTTGACTCTTAACTCCATCCCTACCAGACTGGAGATGGTCCCTGGGCGCGGGCCTGGGCCCCCCTGAGCCATCGGGGTTGGCCTCTCCCAACCGGTACCGTGGGCCTGCCCACTGGATGCCTTCACGCTGGGCCCAGGCTGCCCCTGAGCCGGAGCAGGAGCGCCGGCACCGGCAGATTGTATCCTGGTTCGCTGACCATCCCCGGGCCCCCTTCGGCCTACACCGGCTGGTGGAGATTGGGCAGAGCTCGGGCAAGAAGGCAGGTGACTGGTATGGTCCGTCCCTGGTGGCGCACATACTCAGGTGAGGGCCGCTGCAGGGGACATGGGAGCTACTGGGTACCCCCAGGAGCTCAGGCCTTTCCTCCCGTCCCCAGGAAAGCTGTGGAGAGCTGCTCAGAGGTCACCCGCCTGGTGGTGTACGTTTCTCAGGACTGCACAGGTAAGGGGCTGGGAGCCAAGGTCACAGGGTTCTCACCCTGAGCCAGTCACTACCTCAGCTGCCTCTTAGGACCCACATTCCTCAGATGCTGAAACAAGTTCTGCGGCAGAGGGACCCTTGGAAAGGATTCGAGGCCCACACTGGGTCGGGCTGCTCTGGATTCCTACCCTCCCTCTGGAACCAGGAGAGGAGACTTCAGGGGCTTCTCCCTGAGTGATAGAATAAAAGACATAAGGAATTCCTCTCGCAGGTCCAACTCACTCTTGTTCCAACATGTACGAAGGTTGGGTCTCTGCCTCATAGGGTTGTCATGAGGATTTAAGTGAGTCAGTGATAAAAGTAAAACCCTTAGGATAATGCTTCTCACTTAGTAAGTATTCACTAAACATTAGCTATTATTATTATTATTCCCTCAAAAACAGTTCAGGAGAGCCTTTTTCTTAGTCTGTTAGGGCTGCTGTAACAAAAATACCATAGACCAGGGAATTCCCTGGCGGTCCAGTGGTTAGGACTCGGCGCTTTCGCTGCTGGGGCCCTGGTTGATCCCCGGTCGGGGACTAATATCCCACAAGCTGCGTGGCATGGCCAAAAAAACAAAACAACACACAAAAAAATAGACTGGGTGGCTTGTGAACAACAGGAATTTATTTTTCATAATTCTGGAGGCTGGGAAGTCCAAGAACAAGGCACTGGCAGTTTTCGTGTCTGTTGGGAGCCCACTTCCTGGTTCATTTTGCTGTGTCTTCAGGTAGCAAAAGGGGCAAGCGAGCTCTCTGGGGTCCCTTTTATAAGGGCAGTGATTTCACTCCTAATCCCCTCCCAAAGGCCCCACTTCCTAATTCCATCACCTTGGGGGGTAAGATTTCAACATAAGAATTTAGAGGGGGGCACAAGCATTCAGACCGTAGCAGCTGCCTCCGGAAAGGGTTGAATGCACTTTTCTGGGAGCCAGGAGGGGCCTCATATAGCCACAAGGGAGGAGGCGGGAGAGGAGTAACCAGCAGACGGGACTTGAGGGGGACACACAGGAACTTTCAGCTGACTGGCGGATTGCTCAGCGCTCCCATTTCCGTCTTAGAAACCCAGGCGCAGAGTCGGGAAGGACTAGAGGCACTCTGGGCTGCGGGGAAGGCTCTCCAGCTCCTCCTAGCTTTACACTGTTTGTCTAAGTCTCAGGACGTCAGTTGCCCTCTCTGTAAAATGGGGATGTCCACACCTGCCTGGAGGCCCTGGGATTGTCTGAGGGAGCTTGGGGTGGGGGGGACACTGGAAAGGTGCTTTTCTGCCGATGACAGGAGTGTCATCCCAAGAGGTTGCTCAGGCAGGGTTGGTCCTCTGAGGATGGAGGACCATACTCTGAGGCTTGAAGGGCCAGAGAGAATGTGACCTGCTGCCCTGTCCTTCCAGTGTACAAGGCGGATGTGGCACGCCTGGTGGCCAGGCCAGACCCCACAGCTGAGTGGAAGTCCATGGTCATCCTGGTGCCAGTGCGGCTGGGTGGTGAGACTCTCAACCCCGTGTACGTGCCCTGCATGAAGGTAGGTTCTACCAGATTCTACCATGCCTCCTCCCAGGAGCCCTGCAGACTTTTTCAGCTTGGGTTAGGTGTTTATGCTTCCTTCATCTCTTCATCGGTTTATCCAGTAGTCACAGAGCACCAATTATGTGCCAAGAACTGTCCCAGCTGCTGGGGATTCAGAGGTGGACAGGCAACAAGTGATGCCCTCTGGGAACAGACGTTCTAATGGGGGAATAACAGGCAGTGTATGTGGAACCAAATTGACAGCTGTGGTGTTACAACTCGGACTCTAAAGGAACCAAAATTAACACGATGAAGGGCAGATGTGGGTGGCTGCACAGCCTAGGAAAGCCCCTCTCTAGCCAGAAGCAAGAGAGAAGCCAGAGGAGGAGTGTTCCAGGCAAAAGAAGCAGCAAGGCTGGAAAGACCCTGATGTGTTTATACCCGGAATAAAGGCCAAAGATCTCTCCACAGCCCACAAGGCCCTGTACCATCTGCCTACATTCTACAACTCACTTCATTCTGCTCCAGCCACACAGGCCTCTTCACTGTTCTCAGAGGACACCTGCCTCAGAGCCTTTGCACTTGCTGTTACCATCACTTGGAGCACTCTTTCCCAAGATGCACTCTTTATTTTTTTTAACATCTTTATTGGAGTATAACTGCTTTACAATGGTGTGTTAGTTTCTGCTCTATAACAAAGTGAATCAGCTATATGTATCCCAAGATGCACTCTTAACTCCCTTAACTCTTTGCTAAAACATCAGCTCTCAGTGAGGCCTTTTCCTGATTCCCCTATTTAAAATTGGAAAGCCTTCTTCCCGCCTTTATTCTTTCTCCAGAGTGTCACCGCCTTGTGACACATGACGTAACTTGCTCATCTTGTTCCTTGTTCTCCTGCACTAGAACATCAGTTGCTTAAGGGCAGGGTTTTGTCTGTCTTGGTCACTGCTACCCCCCAGGGCCCAGCACAGGCTTGGGTTTGCACACACTGGGCCTTTGCTATGCATTTGTTGACAGTGCTTACAGTGCTCACTGACAGCACCTGCTGTGGTTCCTTACCTTCACCGGCTTTCTTCCCTGCAGGAGCTCCTGCGTTCAGAGCTGTGCCTTGGCATCATGGGGGGCAAGCCACGCCACTCGCTGTACTTCATTGGCTATCAGGGTAGGCCCACCCCGTCCTGCTTCATCCCATCCCACCTTACCCTCTTCCACCCCTGCTCATGCTTCCTCCCCTGCAGATGACTTCCTCCTCTACCTGGACCCTCACTACTGCCAGCCCACTGTGGATGTCAGCCAGGCTGACTTCCCCCTAGAGGTGAGCTGGGATCCCCAGGGTGGGGTTGGAGGCCTGTGGAGGGTTCCCCCCGAGCCCCCCTTGTCTGTCTGCCCCAGTCCTTCCATTGCACCTCACCCCGCAAGATGGCCTTTGCCAAGATGGACCCGAGCTGTACTGTGGGGTTCTATGCTGGAGACAGGAAGGAGTTTGAGACGCTCTGCTCAGAGCTGACCAGGGTGAGCAAGGCATGCTGGAGGGTGGGAGGCAAAGGGCAGGGCTAGGGTAGAAGAGGAACAGAGGCTTTGAGGCCAGCAGGCCTGGCAACGCCACGTCCAGGCTATGTTGTTAAGATTATTATCCTGACCACAAGCTGCAAGAGCCCAGCTCTAATTAGAGCAAAAAGAGGCATGAAATGAAAAATTTAAGGGGACAGCTGCTTCCAGGGGGTCAAGTGGTAGGACCCTGCCTTGTCCTTTGGCTCTGTTTTCCTATCAAGGCTTTACCCTTATGGTGGCAAGAAGTGGCCACCAGGCTCTCTGGGCACCTACTATTTAGCTGAGTGGAAAGGGAGCCCCACCTTCTCAGCAGATAGAGAAAATCCCACAGCTGTGGTTCATTGGCTGCAGAGGGTCATGTGCTCATCACTGAGCCAATCACTATAGCCAGGGCACAGAAGGTGCTGATTGGCTGGCCTGCATCACTGCCCTGGAGGGATGGGAGTTGAGTTCAGGAAGCACCTGATAAACATACCTGTTAAGATAATTATACCTACTAGGATAATTAACATGGCTTGGGGCCTGAGCTGTTCTCTCTCCTCCCACCAGGTCCTCAGCTCCTCCTCAGCCACAGAGCGATACCCCATGTTCACCCTGGTTGAGGGCCATGCTCAGGACCACAGCCTGGACGACCTCTGCTCCCAGCCCTCCCAGCCGACACTGCGGCTCCCTCGCACAGGCCGGCTCCTCAAGGCTAAACGCCCAAGCTCTGAGGACTTTGTGTTTTTATAAAGGGAGGGGATGAGGGAGAAGACATGACCCTATTTATTTTTTTATTTATGTCACTCTGGGTGTGGGAGCTTGAACTCCCCCCGACAAGTGCAGCTGAGAGCAGTCCAGGAAGCCTCCGGGCTGGGGCCATTCAGCCAGGAACAGAGCCTGCACACCTGCCTCCCACCAGCCAGGCCCTCCTCACTGGGCAGGGAGGGAGGGCCCCCGGGCACCCACTCAGGGCCTGACTCAGTACTGTAGTTTGCACTGGACCGTCCATGCCCCTCACCGGTCCCAACGCCCCCATCCTGCCAAGGGCTGGTGGGAGGGAGGAGGGGCTGTGACCAATGGGGGCTAATAAAGCCGTTTGACTTGACCTTGGCTATGGCTGGGCCCAGCATTTGAGGGATGGGGCTCAGGGTATGTCTCGAGGTGAGGTTCCAAGTCATCTGGAGAAGCTTATTGAGTAGGCCTCAGTTTTCACATCTCTAAGATGGGAAGACTCCCTTGCCCACAGGTAGATGAGAGGGTCTATACAGTCGATAAGAGGGGGCTTGATTGAAGGGGAGGAGCCCGAAGGCCCCTGCAGGCTCCCTTGAGCTCAGGGGTGGCTCTTAGGCCTCTGCTGCTTCCTCCGTTGCCGGCCCAGCTGGCGGAAGTGCAGCCGTTTGGGGTTGAGGCCAAAGGCCTGCAGTCTCTGGCGGCTGAACTCGCATCCACCAAGTGTTACTGTGGGGCCCAGGAGACGTGCCTTCTTGCCCCTCCTCTGCCTCTGGGGGGCTGGCTTCTCGGTGGGTGTCACAGGGGCTGCCTCTTCCTGTACTGGGGGGCTCTCAGGCTGGGGCCACTTCCCACAGGCCCCATCGGGTGCCAGCAGCTGCCCCTGTGGGCCAGCTTTGTCTCTTTGTGGCTTCCCTGTGGCTTCTGTGGGCATCTCAGTCCTGGAGGAGGAAGGCATGGCTCAGCCCAGGCCAGTCACAGTTAGGCTTTCCATCCCCCATTTTTACAGATGTGAAAAGGGGAGGCTCAGAATTCGGGGGGCCTGGACTTCCTTGGTGGTCCAGTGGTTAAGACTCCGTGCCTCCACTGCAGGGGGCGCGGGTTCAATCCCTGGTCGGGGAACTGAGATCCCACATGCTGCGTGGCGCGGCCAAAAATAAAAAAAGAACAATTCAGGGGCCTGCCTGGGACTCAAACGTGGGTCTGATGCAATACCAAACTGGGATTTTTCTATTGAACTCTGAGGCTGGATTGTGTCACTGATAATTTTGATTGTTGAGCCTGAGCCTGCACTAAGCTCTTCACACAAATTAACTCATTTTAGCTTTACATCAACTCCGTGAGCTTTTATCACTCCTGATTTATAGATCAGGAAATAACAGGCATAATAACAAGAGCTAATACCTATCCAGAACTTGCACTGTACCTGAATTAATTAACTTAATCCTCAAAAAAAAGAAAAACCCAACAAGAAGTGAGCCATCTTTATCTCCATTTTATAAATAAGGAAGCAGGCCCAGAGAGGGAAAGTGACTTGCCCAACATCACACAGCTACAGCCCAGCCAGGACTTGATACCCAGGTATCAGAGAAGAGAAACCCCATTCCCAAGGTCATGTGACAGATGGCTGACAGAGCATGACTCAAACCTGGGCCTGGCAGGCTCCCAAGCCCACCCACCCCCTACAACCAGCAATACTTACTCCTCTGGGCAGAGTGACTTGAAGATCTGCCTCTTTTTCCATACGTTCTGGGCCTTCTGGCTGTATGCCCTCCTGTCCTGCAGCTCCTCCTGCTCCGACCTGCAGGCAGCTGGGTGCTCTGGGTGGTGCCCATGCTTGCCTTCAGCCTGCCCGCCCCTCCCCCCGGGGCACCTGGCCCAGTCCCGCCCCATCACCTGTACATGCAGGTCTTCTTCAGGGAGCACCACCGGTTCAGCTCCTTGTCATCGGCAGTGAGGATCTGCAAGGTCAGGGAGAGTGGGGTCCTGCTCGTGAGCCCCAGGGGGCCCTGACCCTTAAGCCTTAGTCACCTCATGGGTCAAAGCAGGGTAATGCTAGTTCCACCCAGCAGAAATGTCATGATGGTGAGAAAGAACTGATTTCTGCAGAAGCTAATTGATTTTTTTGTTGTTGGGGGCATCAGATGGGGAAACTGCGGCTCAAAGAGGGGATCCTTGCCCCAAGTCACATGGCCAGGAAGTGGCTACTCTCAGATTACAATTTGGGCCCTTGAGCCCTGACCCCATGCACTGTGGTCCCAGCAGCCTCAGACCAGGGCAGGGGTCTCCATGCCAATGACTGAGTTTGCTAATTACAGATGAGGCCCAGGTTCCTCACTTATGAGTTGGGCACCCCCTTAGAACCTACTGGAAGGTCATCAGGAAGATGAAGTGAATGCAGATGTTATAAGCTCAATAAACATCGTCTTTTTACTGTCAAGCATCCATAACCATTGTGGCTAAGGCGCAAATGACATTCAAAGCATATGTTTTTCACATCCACATCCATGAGGTGGGGCTCTTATGAGGCCCATTTTACAGACGGGGAAACCCAGGCACAGAGGCTCTAGTCACATGTCCAAGGTTATACAGCTGGTGAACGGCTGAGCCAGGATTTGAACCTGTGTCAAGTCTTAATGGTCACCCTGCTGCCGATATACGGTAACAGAATTAAAACTAATATTTACTGGGGCCTGCTGTGGGCACTGTTTCAGCCCCTGCCTCACAGAAACCCCTTGAGGCAGGTAATATTATTAGTACTGTCATTAGCACTATTATTCCTATTGTTTTCGAGATGAAAAAACAGGCCATGTCACAGCACAGATGGCTCCAGGCTCCCCCTTGCCTAGCGGGTGCCCCCAGGGTCCCACCTCCTCAGTGCTGAGCCCGAAGTCACAGGGCACCACCGTGCGGTACTTGAAGCGACAGGGCAGGTCATCGATGATGTCCTCGTAGTCCAGCCGGTAATACTCGTCCAGGTACTCCTCAAATGTCTTGTCCCCTGAGCGGGGACAGAGCCAGGCTGCCAGGGTGTGCCGGGCCCTGTGGAGCCCCTGCCTGCCCACGGCCACCCACCCGGGCCTCACCAGGGTCAAACACAGGCTTCTCCTGCCCCACGGCTGTGGCGAAAGGCGACTTTCGCTTCTTCTTGCCCAACGAAGGAGCCTTGCGCTGCTTCTTCTGAGGCTGGCTGGGGTCATAGTCGGCATCCATCTGTCGGGATGCGCAGGTCAGGCCTGCCCTTGCGGTCCTCGGGACCCTCTGAGGACCCCCAGATCCCCGCGCCCAGGGCACCTACATTGAAGTCGGGGTCCTCGCAGTGCGGCTCCTGCTGGCTCCAAGCTCCACCCTGCTCCGGCCCAGCCCACGTGTCCCAGTTCCAGTCGTCTGATTCCAGAGGACAGGCAGGCAGGGGTGGGCCGGGGGGTCAGGTCAGGCCAAGCAGTCCCCGCCCCCAGCCCACTGCCCCAGGTGACCTCACCTTCAAGCCCTTCCTCTTCCTCAAACTGTGGCTTCTCCTCCTCCATGGTTCCATAGAACTTGTCCCCGAAGCACTTCTGCAGGGTTGGGGCCGCGAGGGTGAGCAGGGCCCACTCCCCCCAGATGGCAGTACTCCTGCACCTTACATGGCCTCGCAGCACTCCCCTCAGCTCCTGATGTCGGGGGAACCCTGTGTGTCTGGGCCCCTCCACACCCACTTTTGGCTCATCTTGTCCCCTTGACCTCCCTGCTCTCTGCCCCCTGTTCCACTGGCTGGCAAAGGCAGATATTGCTAACCATGCCATTTATAAGCACCTACTACATGCTGGACGCTGGGCTGCATCTCACTATGTTCTCACAAGCTCCCCAAGAGACAGAAACTACTGCCAAATATTGAGAAGCTGAAGCTCAGGACTGAGAAGCTTCTAGAAAGTGAAGGCTGAACTCCAACCACACAGCACTCACACACTCCAGTTTTCACCTGGCCCACCTATGCATCCTTAGTCTCCTTCCTTGACCTCCCAGGCTTAGTCAGGGGCAGCTTTGCAGTGCCTGTGATCCCCAGTGCTCTCCCATCCAGCCCTCATCGCCTGTTCCAATGGCCTGAAGCTGTGTTTCCCCAAATACAACAACAAACACTGACGGCTCAATAAATGAGTTTAAAGGAAATACCATAACCCACAGTTCCTTGAGCATTTACCAAGTTAATTAACATTTACTATTCCTCTCAGGCTATCTTTACAACAGCCCTGACGTAAATGCTGCAGTTAGACTCACTTTATAGACAGAGACACAGGGTCAGAGAGGTCAAGTCACTTTTCTGAGGCCACACAGCCAGGAAGGGACTGCTGATTCCAGAGCCATGCTCTGAGCACCAGCCGGGCTGGGGGGCTGGGGCTCTGGGGCCACACCTGCATGAGCTGGTCGTGCTGGGCGGGGTCAAAGTCGTCCTCGAGGTCCTGCTCCTCAAAGCCCAGTGTCTCGTTGCCTGTGACCTGCCGCAGCCTCTCCAGCTTGGCCAGAATCTCCTTCCTCTTCAGGTTCTTCAGCTGCTTGAGTTCCTCCTGCTTCCTCGCTTTCTCCTGCAGGCGGCAGTTCACAGGAGAGGGAGGGTATGGGCTCCCCCCTCCCCCGGCAGGCTGGGCCCCGCCTCCTCACAGCGCACCACCCCAACAGACACTCACCCTCCTCTTCCGCTCCCGCGTCTCTTCCCTCCTCTCCTTCCTGCGCTCGTCCTTTTGGCGCACGGAGGATGTGATGTTCCGAGGATAGGTCTTGACCTGTGGGCAGCAGAGATGATTCCAGGCTCTCCCGGCCTGGACCCTGCGGGCCAGGTCCTCCCCGGAGCTGGCACTGGCCACCCACCGAGGCAGCGTCTGGCTCCTCGAAGCGGAAGTTGTACTTGTGCTCAAAGTCCTCCTGTTTCTTCAGAAACAGCTCACCCTCGTCTGAGGAGTCGTCCACGGCCAGCTGGACCGGGGGGCCAGGGACCCTGAGGGACGAGATGGGATGGGACTGGGGGCGTCAGCCGAGCTCCTGCACTCCTGTGTACCAGCATATTAACTCATTTAATCCTCACAAGAACCCTCTGCTAGGGTGCCGCCGTTACCCCCATTTACAGATGGGAAAACCGAGGCATGGAAATCCAGTGGCAGGGCCCCCTGGCTCCAGAGCCCACACTCGGCAGCTTTTCCTCAAGAAAGGCTAACTCTGGGGAATTCCCTGGTGGTCCAGTGGTTAAGACTCACACTTCCACTGCAGGGGCCACAGGTTCAATCCCTGGTTGGGGAACTAAGATCCTGCATGCCACACAGCGCAGCCAAAAAGAAAAAGAAAAGAAAAGAAAGGCTAACTCTGCTACCATCTATGTGAAAAAGTGTAAACGCCTGGTGCCTTTTCCCTTCTGGCCAGTGCTGGCTCCAGGCCCCTGGGGGACATGGCTACTCACCCTTCTTCTCCTTCCTCCTCTTCCTCCTCATCTCCCTCCTCCTCGTAGCGTTTGTTGAGGATGTAATCCCGCAGGAAGCGCTCCCCCTCATCCAGCTCTGGGTTGTTCCAATATTCCTTGAGGTGAGTCTAAGGGTAAAGGGGGGGTAATAGGACCCGGATCAGGGACTCGGGGACAGGGAAGGAGCACAGATGTGGGCACCCAGTGGATTTGAGTGACTGCAGCTTCACAGCCGGCCTATGAAGTAGGTGGGCTAATCCTCATTTTATAGATGTAGAAGCTGAGGCCCAGAGAGGGACACACCCCATCTTTGGAGAATGTGCTCCTGGCTACCCTCTCAAGGGCCGGTTTCCAGGGAAAGGTTGGATGGAGGCAGACCAGGTAGTTCAGTGGGTCAGGGACCAAGAATGGGAGCTCACCAGTTCTTTCAGGGTGTCGGGGTTCTGAATCTCCTTCTGCCCCTTCAGCCACTCGATGTAATCAGCATCCTCCTGGGCCTGGGGGGAAGGCCAGCGCTGAGGGTCTGTGGGAGCCCTGGGGCCCCCTCTCTGCCACCAGCCCCCGTCTAGCTGGGCCCCAGCACCCACCTTCTCCTCTCTGCTTTTAGCGCGTTTCTGCAGCAACCCGGAGCCACCTTCCCCGGCACTGTCCTCCTCCTCACTGTCCTCCACAAATGCCCGGAAGCTGCCCATGCGAGAGAACAAGCCTCAGAATGAGTGGGCTGGCCCTGCCCGCTGCCCCAAGACAAGCCCCGTCTACTAATCCCTGAGCTCGTCCTGACAAGCCCAGAGCTGTGCTGTGACATAGAGCCCATGACCAACCCCATGTCACAGATGCAGAAACTGAGGCCCAGAGCTAGCAAACGATGTGCCCAAGGGCACACAGCCATTAAGGGACAGAGCTGGATTTGAACCCAGGCCCGCCCAACCTCAGAGCCTCAACTCCTTTCCATCTGGCCACTCAGCCAGCCCCAGGGCTCACCTTTCCTTCAGCTGTTTCTGTTCTTCCACATAACTTTTCGATGAGGTCTGCTGCAGAGAGAGTGACATGGGCCTCAGGCCCAGCCCTGAGGCTCCAAGCGCCCCCAAGCCCCCCACCCAGCCTCCACCCCACTCACCTGGAGTCTCTGATTGGAGGCCTCCCCGTCTGAATTCTCCTCATCGACATATTTGCTGTGTGAAGAAGGAAGAAGGCTTCAGAATAGACACCCCATGGCCTGTCTGTCCCCATGGGGTAGGGGGCTGTTAAGAGCAACAGCTGGTGGAGGGGGCAGTGGGGTGCAGGCAGGTCACCAAGGCTCCTGCTCTCCAGGGTTCCCTCAACTCTGGTGAGTCACCAGCTTCTTCCCACCCCTGGCCCTAAGTGCTTGATGTGTCCACCTGCCCTAGGAAGGTGGGAGCCGAGGGGTCCGGCTTTCTCCTTACCCTCCCTTCTCCAAGATAACCTTCCTCTCGTAGTCCTTCAGGTACATGGGCTGCACCTTCTTTTGCTTCTCTTCAGCTGCTGGCTCCTCCTTACTGTCCGAGGACGATGCTGCGGGGACACCAGAAGACACCTGCCATCACCCACATCCACAAACCCCTTCCTCCCCCAGGCAGAGAGTAAGACTATGCTGGGCCAGAGTCAGACCGAGGTTTCAAATCCCCGAGCCACTAGTTCCCAGCTATCAAAGAGGCATCATACTTACTACTACCTGGAAGTACTTGGCAGTGATCATTCAGTGAATAATTCACACTCAGAACAGGGCCAAGCACACAGCCGTTACTAATAACAACAGGTCTCAACCTAAGACACTCTGCTAAGTGGTTTTTTTGTTTTGTTTTTTTTGCCTTGCCGCGTGGCATGCCGGATCTTAGTTCCCCACCAGGGATTGAACCCGTGCCCCCTGCAGTAGAAGAATGGAGTCTTAACCACTGGACTGCCAGGGAAGTCCCTTTGCTAATCAGTTTTGATGTGTGTGGAGATCCATTAAACAGTCACAACCGCCTATAAAGCAATGAGGAATCTGGGCCTCAGGAGAAGTAGTCCCAGACCTGTTCTCTGATAGAAGGTGGCATCTTTCTGATAGATGCGCGGATCCTTCTTCTTCAGTAAGGAGAGGGTCTTGTAAAAGTCACGCTCCTGCTGAGTGTCAAATTCCTAGGGCAGGAAAAGGGGTGGGGACAGACTTCAGAAAGGGGCTGTGACGGGGACAGTAAGCAACGGGGGCAGGTGGGCTGAGAGTGTGTGGGAATTAGTGTGCATAGAGGGGTATGTATTAGGAGGAAGGGGGGGAATCCGGCTGGGTAGAGGCAGGTGGGGGTGGAGGGCTGGATGTGGATTACGGTGAGTGATCAGTTAGGTGGAGGAAGGAGAGGGGCCCTCTTGGGGGTGGGCCACACATAGGTAACGGATATGAGACAGAGGAAGGTAGCAGGCAAGGGGGTGGGTGGTACTTTCTGGTATCAACAAGGGATAGACAACCTAGGGGCAAGTGGGCAGAGGGCACATAAGAACAGAGAGGACGGGCTGGACTGCTCAGTGAGGCTGGGAAGATCAGGGCTGATATGGAGAAAAGCTGGGTGCCCCATGTGGCAGAGGGATGCCCCACTCTGGGAACAGAGGCAGACACGGAGAAACGGTTAAACTGTTAGGGACGAAAATGTGGACACAGGGTTCACACCTCACAGATCGAGATGGGCAGGTAGATCCGAGGTAGGGGAGGGGAAGTAGGGGAGATCTGCCCACTCCCTGGGGATGGGGAGGGCGCTGTCTGTCCCTCATGGAAATGGGGGGTGGGAGATGGACGCTCCCGTTCGGCGCGATGGGGTTGGGGGCTAGCCGCCCCATATAAGTCGGGGCCGGGATGCGGTGGGGGGCTTGGACACCTCCCGCAAGTCCGGGAGGGAGGCGGGGAAGCTCACCACGCGCTCGTCGCCGGAGTCAGACTCGGAGCTGGAGTCGCCGCAGCTGTCCCTATCCCCATAGCGATCTTTCACTGTGGGGCACAGATGGGATCCCCCCAGCTCAGCCTGGGGGACCAGATCAACCCCCACTTCCCGACCGCCCTGCACGCGCCGGCGCCCCGCACTCACGCCGCTGCAGCTCCTCGCGCTCCCGGTAGCGGCCGTACCGCGCGGCGAACGCCGCGTTCACCCGCAGGGGTGACGACCCGCGCGGCTCCGGCATGGCGGCTCTACGACCCACTGCGCACGCGTGTGGAGAGGCCCCACCCCCCAGAAGGCGGGTCTACTCACTAGCTAGCTTTAAATGGGGCGGAGCCTCATGGGCCGCACCTAACCCCGCCCCGGGTCCTTCCGGGATCCCTAGCCCGGTGACCGCAGTCCCTGCCCATGGGCCACGCCTCTGCGGGGAAGGCTGCAGCCACCGCCCACCCCACTCCCCCACCCGCCGGGGCTCCCGGCACCCAGCTGACATCTGGGGGCCCTTTCTCCACTCGCGGTTTCCTGCCTCCCTTCCGTTCCGACAGCGCAAACCGCTGCCCCACCCAGCTCACTCACGGTGGCGCCCTGGGAATTACCACTCTCTCCCCTCCCCCAAAGCATCCAGGATCCGCGACCCCGGTGCCCACCCCCACAAACATCCTGAACACGCGACTTTCCATCGCAGCCTCAAAAATCAGAAGCCACCGGCGCTGTGATCATGCACAAGTCTTAATTTAATGGGTAAAAACATTAAATTACACACACAACAATTTCTTCCATAAATCATAATAAATAGACTTTTTTTTTCTTTAACGCTGTACAAGGGACTGGAAACCAAGCTTTCAACAAAATATGAATGAACTCATACTACCCTTTTATTGATTTGGAACACTCCCCCCTCCCCCATGCCGGAAAGCAGTGTGCACACTTGAGGTCTCTCTCTGGGTACAGCCAGCCAAGGTCGACAGGTTCCAGGAGCCTTGGAAGCGATGACCTCACTCTAGGGCTGGGGCTTTAAACGCTCTGCCCTTGGGACTCGTCTGTAGCCCCAGCAGTCGGGGCGTGGAGGAAACCGAACCGTTTAGGTGGCTGTTGCCTGCAGGAGCCCTTCTCTGCCCAACACACCAAAAGGGGTGAGAAAAAAAAAATGAGAAATGTACCTCAAACACACACACCCCAGAAATCAACACCAACAAGCCACAAACTGGTGCCCCTCGGCAGTGGGCAGGAGGAAGAAAGGGAGAAAGTGTTTCTTCCCTCCTCTTCTGACACAGAACCCAGCCGGGTCCTGCTGCCGGAGTGGGTGGCCCCAGGTCACAGTGGTGCCACCGTGTGCCACTGCAGTATGTCCATGAGATCCTTAGCGCCTCTTCCCCTTGCCAGCTCCAGAGGTGTGAGCCCCCTGGCGTCCCTGTGATGAAGATCGGACTCGGCAGCCAGGAAGCCGACCACAGCCGTGTGGCCTTCTCTCACTGCCAGATGGATGGGGAGGGCCCCGGTGCCATCAGGTGCATTGACATCAGCGCCATGCTCCACCAACACTTTCAGGGTGTCAAGGAATCCAGTGCGGGCTGCATCATGGGCTGGAGTGGTGCCGGAGGCATCCTGGACGTTGGGGCTGGCACCTTGCTTCAGGAGTTCCAGGGCGATGGTGGGGCTGCCAAACATCATGACCTGTTCGGGGGGTAGAGGGTCAGGGGGTCTCCAAAGGAGGAGGTCCAGGAAAATGGGTGACTGCAGAGAGGGGTCATTCAGGAGTAGAGAATGCCAGAGACGAGGTTCTCTAGCGAACGAGAAACTTCAGGGAACATAAACTCCCAGGCAGCTGTTGAGACCCCACAGAAGAAGATCTGGGAATAAGGACCCTCAAAAAACTGGTCACCCCCCCAAGGATAATACACTCCCCCTAGGGTATAGCCCCATGGAAACTTTCAAGGAACCTGAGACCCTCCCCCAAGGAACCAGAGACACTTCTCTCCACAGATGGGAAATCATCAGGAAATATGAAACCCCCGCCAAGAAACAGACCTCAGAGAAGAGCCCCCTCAAGGGAAAGTAGATGGCCAGGGAATTTGAAACTCCATCTCCATGGAATTTCCCCCTCCCATATAGTGAGGATGCTCCCAAAGGTACCTGACCCTCTCAAGAAATGGGGTTCCCCTTTTGTAAATGTCCCCAAGGGAAGAGGGACTCCCATGCAATCTGTAACTATTCCCTTACTGGGATCCCCCCCAATAATATGCCAATATGAAAATCCCGCGGGAATGGAGATTCCCCGCCCCCCCCCAGAAACTGGATACCTCTCAGAGAACCCCCCAGAAAATGGGGACACCCTGGAAACATGAATCTTTTCTTCCTGCGGTCGGACCCTCCATGCAAGCTCCAAGAAACCGGAGCCGTCCTCATGAAACCGGGATCCAAAGAAGCTGAACGCTCACCCAAGGAATACGAACTTCTCTAGGGAAACTGAATCCTCCGCAATCAGAGGACGAGGAATACTCCAAAGATGGAAAGCTCTCCCCTCCCCCAACCTAACCCCATCCACCACCCACCTAAGAAAGGGGACATCAGGGAGCCAAGTCAGCCCAGCGATGGAGGAACAGACCCCAGTCGGCTACCAACGGGAACAAGGGGAGAAGAGGGAAGGTGTCTGGGGTCCCGGTCCTCGCCCCGCTCCCCTCTTCGCCCTCGCTGCGGGCGGGCCGGGCCTCACCTGCAGCGCCGTCTTGCCAAAGCGGTTCAGGGCGTCGGGGTGCACCAGCTCGCGGTGCAGAAGGCGGCGCACCTCCTGCACGTCTCCCCGGGCCGCCGCCCCGCTCAGCCGGTCGCCGGCGCGGACCTCCTCCAGCAGCATGTCGATATTTGCGGCCTGCGAAGCCCCCCGCCCCACCCCGACGCGGTCAGTGCGGGGGAGCCCACCGGCGCTGACACGAACAACCCTCCCACGGCGTCCCCGGCCTGCGCGAGGCTCCTGGTCCGACTCGCCAGTCCGGGGCTCCTGCGCGACCCCCGCCCTCTCAGCCGGCTCCTCCCCCTGTCGGCCGGTGGGCCCGGGCCCAACCCTCCGAGGCCCGCAGCGCCCGGCCCGGCGCCCGCCCCTTGGGGGCCGGGTCACCCCCAACTCACCCTCCCTCCTCCTCGACGGGCGGGGTCTGTTCTGAGCAGACGCCGACGCCGCAGCCGAGCCGGCCGCCAGGGGGCGGAGCCAGCGCGCTTGGGGTCCCGCCCCCGGACGCCGCGGATTCGTTTTCTTAAGAACTCTCTAGGTTGTAGCCCAGCTGCATTGCCCAGCTCTGGACCCTGTAGTGCCCCGCCCACTCGGCAAGCGCAGCCAATGGCCACGCGTCACCAGGGAGGCTGTGCGCGCCGGCGTGGGCGGGTCCACTTCTGATTGGACGAACTGCGGCGACCGGTAGACCGCCGGCAATGGCGGGGTTTTCGGTTTTTCAAATGCGCCGGGCGGGCGGGAAAGAGGGCCGGTTTAACTGACCCGGGGGAGAAAGGTCAGGAGCAGAGTAGCGCGGGCCGCTCCGGGACCTCGGCACCTCCGAGGGAAAGGGAGGCAGGGCTGCGGCCGCCCTGTTCGGAGTTCTACCGTGCGATAAGTATTTATTAGCTCTTACTGTGCTGAGCGCTTTATTTGATTCATTCACTCTCTGTGCAGGAACCGTTCTGTGTGTGCAGGAACCCGGCGCTGGGGAGCGCACATTCAAGCAACTAAATAATTTTAGATAGTCTTAAGCACGGTGAAGAAAATAAAACGTGGAAATAGGGTGGGTGAGGAAGGAATCACATTCGGCTCAGATGGGGCCAGCCGGGGCGCAGCAAGTGCAAGGGCGTGGAGGAAAGTTCACGCTGCAGGTGCCACGTGGGTGAGCCTGGGAGGCGAGAGTCGCGGTTGGAGGCTCTTAACAGAGACCTTCAAACATTTACGGAGCACCTACTGTGTACTAGGCGGCCAAGTGGAGAGCAAGCTGGGTGCCTCCTGCTGCAGGACGCCTACGGTTTAAGGGCTGGAGAAGACAATAATTACATATTTTCAGAATGGTATACACTGTGGAGCTGACAAAACGGGATAAGTAATAGTCTCTTGGGAAAAGAAGGCAGTTGAAAGAGAGAGGTCGGAGAGGGCCACCCTGAGGAGGTGACATTTGATTTGAGACCGGAAGGTGAGGGAAGGAGCCATGTGGATATCTGGGGGAAAGCATACCAGGTGGAGACGCTGCAGATGTAAAGGCCCTAAGGTAGGAGCACGCCTAGTAAGTCCAGGAGGAGTGAGGCATAGAGGGAGAGAGGGGGCAGGAGGTGAGGGCAGGTAGGTGAGGGGGAGGGGTAATGTTGATCAGGCCTGTGGGCTGCTGCGAGCGCTTGACTTGTACTTTTTAAAAAGAATTGAGCCATGATCTGATTTAGGAGTTAACGGGCGCCCTCTGGCGGCTATGATGGTAACTGGCTGTCGTAGGGGAGGGAAGCCCAGAGCCCTGGGAACCAAAGTGGGGGCAACTGCGAGGGCCCAGATGAGTGACCATCGGGAAGAGAAATGGATATGTGTTGCTCACGCTTATCCCAGCACTTCAGGGACAGCCCTGGCACCCCCAGCCCCCAGCCAAGAAACACATAACAGCAGCTAGATTCATTTTTAATGCCATCCCAAAACTCAGAATGGGCCAGCGGGGCCTCTGGGCTCAGCAGCTGTGGAGGGGGACCTCCCCACACCTCCTAAGGCAGGTCACTGCAAGAAGGCACTCATGAGGGGGACTTCAAGCCCCTTTTCTATTCATATAAAATGGGAGGGAGGAGGGGCGGGAGCCTGGAGACAGGGAGAACATCCCTCCCAGCCTATGGGTAAAGGAAAAGGCTGGGAGGGAGCCAGCCAGCCTTTAAGAAACTGCTAATTCAGGGACTTCCGTCACACATACACACACATCCCATCTTCCCTCTCTCTCTCTAGAGTTCGCAGTCGGGGCCTGGAGAGAGGACGGCCTGTGTTCAAGCCCCCACTTCTCCCTTCTAGCTGGTACGAAGTTGATAATCTGCAGGGAAACAATGAGCGGGGACCATCTCAGAATTGGGGAAAGGAGACAAAGGGACAGGCCCCCCACCCAAATCCAGCCCCTTCCCCAGTGCTCATGATCAACCCTACAGGTATGTAACAAGGCTATGGACTGGCTCAAACATGGGGATTGTAACCACAGAAACAAGCCTGCTTCCAGGCAGTAGATGCGGGTGCTATGTGTTCAGCCCCTCATCCAAACCCCACCACCACTACCCTGGAGCTGGCAACTGTCCCCATTTTAAAGATAAGCAAACCGAGGCCCAGGATGGCACACTGACAGAGACAGGATAGACTTGGGGCCAGGCCTGTTGAGTTTTGGAGTCCTCTGAGACAGGATGTATTAAAGCCCCAAGACCATCCCCTTTCATCTCCTTGTCTCCGTCATCCCAGGGAGCTGGGCTGCCTTACCGCCACTCTGGGTGATATAGCGGACCCAGGGCAGGGCCTGGTAACCACTCTTCTCGATGATCTTCATGTATCGGACCTGAAAAGGGATGAAAGGAGGTGGCCCAGGCTAGGGGGAGGGAGCTGGCTGGGGCCAGGGGAAAATATATAACACAACTTCAGGGAATAAGAAAGCACAGACTTAGGGACTTCCCTGGTGGCACAGTGGTTAAGACTCTGAGCTCCCAATGCAGGGGACCTGGGGTTCGATCCCTGGTCAGGGAACTTGATCCCACATGCATGCTGCAACTAAGAGTTCGCATGCCACAACTAAGGAGCCCACCGGCCGCAACTAAGACCCAGTGCAACCAAATAAATAAATATTAAAAAAAATAGGAAGCACAGGCTGGGAGAAATGAAGTAACATGGCTCAGGGCAAAGATGTGGCAAGGACAGTGTGTGGGGGAGTTAGGGGAGAGGTGGTCCAGGACAGTGGGAAAGGTGGCCCAGTATAAGGGAATAGACCCAGCACAGTTTAGGCACAGGGCAAAGTAAGAGGGGGAGGGGGAGGGGACCCAGGCTGAGAGCAGAAGAGGCAACACTGTTCCAGGAAAAGACAAGGATGATTGCAAAGGAGAGATGAGCCAGGCCAGGGAACGGAGGTGATCCAAGCTAAGAGACAGGAGAGCAAGGAACCCACTGAGGTCAAGAAGAGGAGCCACTCTGCCCACTTCTCTCACCTGGATCCCGGAGACGGTGAAATAGGGGATCTCAAACTTGACCCCGATGGGGGGCCGGCCCTCTACCTCCTCCTTCTCCACGCTGGGGAGGCCAAAGTGGGCGCGCATCAGGTACTCCTTGCCCCCCTGAGGGCACATGGAGGTATCAGACACACTGAGGGGCCCCTCTATACCCCAGACCATCCTCATGGCAGCCCCTAGGGGTAGGCTCTGCTCTCAGCCCATTTTACAAACCAGAAAGTAAAGGCTCCTGGCCAAGACTCACAGCCAAAGCTTCTGACTGCAAAGCCTGGTCAGGGACCTTCTAATGATCACCTCCCATTTTCCAGGCCCCAATGAACAGCCCCACCAATATCCCAGGGACAGACCAATCCTCCAGCAGCCCAAGGATGTGGGTAACATGATATTGCCTATTTTACAGATGGGCAAACTGAGGCTCCATGAGAGGAAGTGGGATTCCCAAGGCTGTCTGGGATTGGGAGAATTTAACTATTATGCTGGTCTGGTTTCCAGCTTTATCATCCCCGAAGGATGGCCATGTGCACACGTAGCTGGCTCTCTGATTTATTCTCTGCCTTGCCCTCAAGAAGCACGGGTAGGTCCCCCAGATCCCCCACCCATCCACGGTGCTTACCGGGAAAGACTTGATACTCCAGATAACGACGTTCTTCTCTGGCATGTACTTGGCACTGCCCACGCTGGTCTTGAAGCGTGGGGAGTCGGCATCGCTGGGTACTGGCACAGATATCTCCACGCTGTTGGCCACCGACTGCTTCTTAAACTGCCCCTTAGCCTGTCAGTGGAGAGAACATGGGGCATGAGGAATTCACTCAGGCAAATATTCACCAAGGCCTTTTCATGTGCCAGCTCATCAAGAGCCCTGAAGTGGGGACCATAATCCAGCCTATTTTCCAGATGAGGAAACAGAGGCACAGAGAAGTTAAAGCATTTGCCTGGAGACACACAGCCAACAAGTGGCAGAGCTGGGATCCACACCCAGGAGAGACTCCAGAGGTCCTGATTTTGTTTTTTTGTTTTGTTTTTTGGCTGCACACAGAGCGTGCAAGATCTTAGTTCCCCGACCAGGGATGGAACCCACGCCCCCTGCAGTGGAAGCTCAAAGTCTTAACCACTGGACCGCCAGGGAGGTCCCCCAGAGGCCCTGCTTTTGGTGCCTTCCGTTTGGAAAGTGTCATACACCTTTGCCTCGTTCAAAAGATCCCTCATTTGAGCAGCCCCTAGGGCAGGCTCTGCTCTCAGCCCACTTCACAGACAAGAAAGTAAAGGCTCCTGGCCAAGACTCGCAGCCGAAGCTTCTGACTGCAAAGCCTGATGGGTCCTCAGCCCGTCACAGAGTTTTCATTTGAAAGCTGACATTTACTGACCCCCTACCATGTGCTGGGCCCTGTGCCAAGCAGTTAGCCCTCTCACTAATTCTCTAAAGTAGGAGCCATTCCTAAGGCCCATTTTACAGATGAGGAGACTGAGGCCCAGAGAGAAAGAGCATTTTGCCTGAGTCACGTAGTTGATAACTGGCACAGCAGGGATTTGACCCAAGCCTGTGTTCTCAATCCTCACATGTTCTCCTTACAGATAAGTTACAACATTATAGGAAGATCTAGATCTGTGTGACTTGGGACAAGCTTTTAACACAAGGACTCTAAGTGTCCATGTGCAGTAGCTAGCATTATGATGACTGCTCTTATTTATGAATTTGGTGGTGGTGGGGAATATATGAGAGGTGGGATTGGGGGCAGAGGACCTGGAGGTAAAACAAGGCAGGGGTTGTTCTTTCTGGAAGACACCAGCTTTAAGACCCTTTCCACTTTCCCTGCCTGCAGAGACGGGGACACTGGGGATGTCAACACCCCCGCCCCGTGACCGTCCACTCCACAACCCAGCTCCCTGAAGACTCTAAGACTGGGGAACAAAGTTAAATCTGAGAACACAGACTCTTGAGCCAGACAGACCCAAGTTCAACGTGCCCCCTCCCTTCCTAGATGAATGACATCTTAATTCTTCTGGGCCTCAGTTTCCCCATCTGTAAATGGGGCTAACTATATGCTCTGGAGGAGCTCTTGCTTGGGGCACTGGGAGACAAGCACAGAGCTATTCATGGTAAGGTGAACCGGAGTAGCCAGGAACTGAAAACAACCCATGCAAGAGATGGGACAGAAGATTCTCACGGTGGAATATTCTACAGCCACAGAAATGGAGGCACTAAGCTCTGGCTGCTGGGATTCCTCTTAAAAATCCACATTACCTGAACAAAGCAAATTATACAAAAAGTCATACAGCTCCAGTCCATGGATGTAAAGGTCAGAAACCAGAAGAATGAAATATTTGTGGTTATAAATGCAGGTGGCAAAACTATAAAGAAAAGCAAAGAAATTATTTACAGGAAATTCAGAATTTTGATTACCTGCGGGCAGAGGAGGAGCAGTAATTGGGGGAGGGGCAGATGGGGGTTCAGAGGAGCTGGTGGAGCCAGGCACGTTCAAATAAGCTGTGCGGTTTATTATTAATCTTTAAATCATATAAATACACTATATGGTTTATATATGTGTATGAAAGTAAATAAGTAAAACAGATCATGTGTCAGATGCTGGTAAGTAATAAGGGGAAAACTACAGCAAAGAAGGGATGTGGGAAAGTCAGGGAGGGCTTCTCTGAGGAGGTGACATTTAAGCAAAGAACTGAAGGAGGTGAAGGAGCAAGCTATGTGGATATATGGGTGGCTGGGGGCAGAATGATCCAGGGAATAGCCAGGGACCATGCGTGGTATGTTTGAGAACCAGCCAGAAGACTCACATGGCTGGAAGGAAGTGAGGAGCGGGGAGGAAGGTAGGAGATGAGGCTACACTGATGTGGGGGGTGGGTATGAAGGGGCGGATCAGCATTGTGAGTAATTATTCCCCAGGGCCCACCTTGACCATGATCTCCACGCGGCTGTGGGAGAATTTCTCAATGACAGATTCAATCCAGATCAGCGGCTTGACCTACAGACAGAGGAAGAGGGAGTTCTCCGAGGCTCTGGGGTCAATTCTCACCTCTTGCCAGGGGCTTGACCCTGCCTTACCTGGGTGCTGAGGCGGTAGGACATGAGCTCGAAGTCACCGTCAGGCGGAATGAAGGAGATGGTACGGTCGTTGTCGAAGCGAGACAGCCGCACACACTGGTGGAATTTCACATCCTCCAGTTCCACGGACTTGTTCTTGCTCCCTGAAACTCGGAGCCGAGTTAGCAGTGTGATCCTGGAGCCTGGAGCGACCCTGGAGCCCGGGGCATGGTACCTATCCTTGTCTTCCCTTTCTACCGCTACGATCATCCCCATTTAACAGATGAGGAAACTGAGGCCCGGAGTGAATGAGTAACTTGCCCAGGGTCACCCAGCTGGCCAGGAGCGGAGCTAGAATCTGAACTCCGGGAATCAGGCTCTTGCTGCCAGGTTGTTAAATATGATGCTATTCTGTCTCTTACTCCCGCTAGAATGTCAGATCCATGAGGTCAGGGATTTTTTTCTTCACTGTGGTGTCCTTGCGCCTGGCACTCAACGATGAAGCAGTTGTTTGCGCAATGAACCAGCAGCTGCAGTACTGGTCACAACCAGAAGAGAGCGGGCGAGTGCTATTTCAGAACTGACTGCAAATCTCTCGGTACCACCCACCCCTGATGGGACGAAGTCTCAGGCTCCAGCTTGCACCCCCTTCCAGAAACTTACGGCCAGTGAGCTCGAAGAGCACGCGGTCATTGAGGCCCAGCCTCAGCTCCGGCATTCCTGACAGAAACACCTTAAGCTTGATGGTGCCCACGATCTCACTCAGCAGGACACTGCCGTTGGCGTTGACCTGAAGATGCACACATGGGCGGGTCAACAGGCATAGGACACACTCTCCCGCCCTAAGGCCGTGGCAGGGGTGGGGCAGAGGTATGGGGGCTCACCAGTAGGTTGACGGACTCTATGACATCGATGAAGACTTCGTTCTTCTTGTATTTGATGCCCTCCGAGCGCCAGGACACAGCATTGGTGACAGTGGGTGGCACTCGCGACTTGCCCGTCTCCAGCTTGTTGCCCTGCTGCGTGATGTATCTGGCAGAAGGGCAGGGAGATGAGCAGGTAGGCCCAGGGACAGTTCCCCAGCCCTCTCCAACTTTCTTCTACTCATGGCCCACCCTGTGGTTGACCCATGGCCCACTCACTCCTGCAGGATTTTGCTGTCCGTGGTCTGTGGGAAGCCGAAGTCCATGAGCTCATCCAGCAGCTCGTAGACGATGACAAAGTTGTCTCGAATGCTTTCCTCCTCCAGCTCCTTGAAGTATTCAGAGAATACCTGTGGGTGCAGGGAGACCGACATCCACAGAGGTGTGGCTGGTGTAGCTGTGGGCTGAGTCCCCACTCACCCAGCCAGCCACCCAACAAGCAACTATTGAGTGCCTACTATATACCACTGTCGGTATATTAATGGTGAACAAAGCCAACAGGGTCCCTGCCCTCCTGGAATGGACCCACCTCAGAACAAGGTTTGTAAATGCATGAAATAAAATACACAAGATGGGAATTCCCTGGTGGTCCAGTGGTTAGGACTCTGCACTTTCACTGCCAAGGGCCCAGGTTTCATCCCTGGTTAGGGAACTAAGATCTCACAAGCCAAGACGTGATGCACAGCAAAAAACAAAAAGAACCGCAAGATGGCAAAGGAAAACTGTTACACAGAAATACGTCTCAGTTCATGGACTTGGGGGACCCCAAGATGGGAGTCCCTGGGATTAATAGGTATCACCACAGCAGAGAACCTGTCAGTCACCCAGCATTGGAAACCCCATCCTTCATCCTGCTCCAGCCTCTCTGGCCTTTTTTCTGTTCCCATCTCAGGGCCTTTGCACATGCTATGCCCACTGCTTAGGACACTCTCCTCACAGCAGCCTCCTTGTGACAGGCCTCAGCTCCTCAGTGAAGCCACCACTATCCCTTGACCCCTGTGAGTATCAGGGTGAGACTAGCACCCCAGTGACTGGTTATCACAATGTCCCTTTGAATCTCCTTCTTGCCACTTATTTATTTATTTGTTTGTTTGTTTGTTTATTTTGCGGTACGCGGGCCTCTCACAGTTGTGGCTTCTCCCGTTGTGGAGCACAGGCTCCGGACGCGCAGGCTCAGCGGCCATGGCTCACGGGCCCAGCCGCTCCGCGGCATGTGGGATCTTCCCAGACCGGGACACGAACCCGTGTCCCCTGCATCGGCAGGTGGACTCTCTACCACTGAGCCACCAGGGAAGCCCTTGCCCTTTATTTTTTGATATACATATTTATTTATTTTTTGGGTCTTTGTTGCTGCACATGGGCTTTCTCTAGTTGAGGCGAGTAGGAGCGGGGGCTATTCTTTGTTGCGGTGCACGGGCTTCTCTTTGCAGTGGCTTCTCTTGTTGCGGAGCATGGGCCATAGAACGTGAGGGCTTCAGTAGTTGTGGCGCACGGGTTTAGTAGTTGTGGCTCACGGGCTCTAGAGCACAGGCTCGGTAGTTGTGGCACACAGCCTTAGTTGCTCTGTGGCATGTGGGATCTTCCTGGACCAGGGCTCGAACCTGTGTCCCCTGCATTGGCAGGCGGATTCTTAACCACTGCGCCACCAGGGAAGTCCCTCCTTCTTGCCCTTTAACTCCTCAGCATAGGCAGGGACCGTGCCTGTCTTATGCACAGCTGTGTCCCCACCTCTGCCTGGCAGAGAGGAGACAACTCAATACAGATCTCTTGTTTGTCAAAGTATATTATATTTACTAGGAATTTTTTTTGGCTGCACCGTGCGGTATGCGAGATCTTAGGTCCCTGACCAGGGATCGAACCCGTGTGCCCTGCAGTGGAAGCACGGAGTCTTAACCACTGGATGGCCAGGGAAGTCCAGGACTCTGTGCTTCCACTGCTGAGGGTGTGGGTTCGATCCCTGGTTGGGAACTAAGATCCCATAAGCCACATGGTGGCCAAAGGAAAAAAAAAGTATTTACTGAGCACTTTCTCAGTCATTGAGAATGGCATATAGTAAGGGCTCAATAAATTACTATATGATAGTATGATACAACATTAGTGGTAATGCTAACAATAATACCAAACCTTTATTGAGCACTTACTGTATACTGAGCACTGTTTTAGGCGCTTTAGAGGTACAAATTTGATTAATTCGTACAACAACCCTGCAGCAGGACTAAACCCAGTTTAGAGGCACAGAGAGAAGTGACTTGTTCAGGGTCACACAGCCAGGAAGTGGGGGAGCTGGGTCTGGAACCCAGTTCCCTCTGGTTCAGATTTGAGCACCGGAGACCTCCTTGGTTCCTACCCTATAGGGAGAGATGATCCCACAGCAGCTAATGAGAACCCAGGGTGATGGGGCTTTGATGGTGACATCCCCAGGGAAAGCTTCCTAGGACAGATGGATTCCGAAAGAGGTGGGCAAGACAGGTAGACAGACAGACCAGCCGGCCAATGGAAGGCCAGGACCTACCTCCACTGTCTTGTAGAGGAACGAGTACACGAGGGAGGCATTGGCGTTCTTCAGTGTGGTGGCCACCACTGCGGGCAACGAGGTTAAGGAAAAGGTGCCGTTTTGGAGGGTTCCAATGGAGCACAGACCCTGAACCCTCACCCTCCACCCTGAGCCACTGCTGTATTGTGCACCTCTTGTCCCAGCCCACCACCTCTGGGCCTGAGCTGCCCACCACTGCGGGCCCCCAGGGATCCTCCTGTGGCCTTGGATACAGTAGAGGTTGCTGTATTTGATCCACAGAAAGTGGACCCGGCCGTGGCTCATCAGTGGGGCCAGGGCGCCCTCCTCCTCCCGCTGCATGAGCAGAGGCATGAAGTGCTCAATCTCACTCATGGCCACATCGCCCTTGTAGTTGCGGCTGATCAAGGGCTGAGGGTGGGCAGAGAAGGTCTGGTCACTGCTGGGATCCAGGGACTCTCCGCCCGGGGGCATCAGGTTGCCAAGCTCTGACCCTACTTGCTGGCTGAGGGGGCATGGGCAAGGCTCTGCCTCTCTGCATCTCAGTTTCCTCCTCTGAAAAATGGGCACGTGATAACGACAGCTAGAGCGTCTAGAGCTCTCATTGACATCTACTGAAGCCTGGTTGTTTGCTAATTTATTCTGTTGTCACCACAACCCTATGAGGTAGGTGGTATCACCATCTCCATTTTACAGACGGGGAAACTGAGGTATGAACCACGCCCATAGTAAGTGAGGAAGCTGGGAATTGAACGAAGATGCCCCGGCTCCAGAATTCCTGCTCTCAAGCCAGGCTCCATATGCACCAAATCGGTGAGGTAGGGACGATGAAAGGAAAGAAAGAGAGAAAAAAAGAAAAGAAACAATTATATCCATATATCTCTCATATATCTCTCATAGTTCATATAGCTCTGCCCGGCAGGCAGCAAGCGGTCAATAATAATAATACCTACTTGGTGAGGTTGTTTAGTCCAGTGTTTAGAACAGAGAGGGCACCCGCAGGACCTCACACACCTTACCTCCCACTATGATTATTATCAGAAATATTATTTTCACCGCAAATGTTATTATTGCTCCTGAGTCACAAGACGAATGGGAGGGGGGCACCAGAAAGGGAAAAGACAGACCCCAAAGGGGAATTAGGGTCTCCGGCCCCTGCTGTCTTTCCCAAATATTAGTACTGTGGATGATGATGGTGACAGAAATAATCATTTCAATTCATTGAACGCCTAATGTTTGCAGCAGGGCTACTGGGCTAGGTGGTATACACGCATGAGGTTGTATTCGTTCTTCTTGGGTGGGGACTTCTGTTATTCCCATTTGTACGGACAGGGAGACTGAGGCCCAGAGAGGAGAAGCCCCTTGCCTCAGACACGCGGCTAGTGAACAGTGGAGGTCGGATTCGACGCGGGACTCCCAGGGATTGGGGGAGGGGTGTCCACACGCCCCCAGAGCTTTCCGGGGCCTCGCTGCCTGCAAGGAGGGGCCGCCCCTGGGTCCGGGAGGGTGCAGCCTCACCTGTCCGTTCCCCACTCCCTGCGCCCAGCCTCACCTTGCCCTTGACATCGAGGATGAAGACAGCCGAGGCGGACATGGTGGCGGCCGGCGGACCTGGCTGGTGGGGAGGGAGGGCTGGGAGGCGACGGTGGCGCCGCTTCCTTCTTCCTGCGGAAGCGCCCGCGCGCAGGTGAGCACCCAGGTGAGCGCGTCTTAAAGGGGAGGCCACCAGGTGAGCGGCGCAGTCTGCCGACGAGAAGACGCTGCGGGGGCGGGGAGGGGCGGAGCTTCGGATGGGACAGCTGCCCCGCCTCACTTTCCCTTTGCGCCCTGGAGGGCTGATGGGTGGAGACCCCAGACCAACCAACTGTGCATCCAACCAACCATCCACCCATCCATCCATCCATCCATGCATCCATCCATCCATTCATCCATCTATTCATCTATCCATCCAACCAATCAACCATTCATCCACCCACCCATCCACTCTTTTTTTTAAATTAATTGATTAATTAATTTTTTTAAATTTTATTGTTTTGGCTGCGTTGAGTCTTTGTTCGTTGCTGTGCGCAAGCTTTCTCTAGTTGCAGCGAGCAGGGGCTACTCTTCGGTGCGGTGCACGGGCTTCTCGTTGTGGTGGCTTCTCTTGTTGCGGAGCATGGGCTCTAGGCGCGTGGGCTTCAGTAGTTGTGGCACGCGGGCTCAGTAGTTGTGGCTTAGTTGCTCCGCGGCATGTGGGATCTTCCTGGACCAGGGCTCGAACCCACGTCCCCTGCACTGGCAGGCGGATTCTTGACCATTGTGTCACCAAGGAAGTCCCCATCCACTCACCTTGTTTCTTCTGTCACTCCCACATGCATGTGCACCCCAATAGAGCAGGGACTTTGTCATTTTCATGTCTGTGTCCCCAGGGCCCAGTGCTGGGTGCTCAATATGTGTCTAATTAATTAATTATTACCATAAATATTTACTAAATAATTTATTCTTTCACTCAGTTACAGGAACTGTGAGTTACACTCTTAGCAGGACAAATGTAGCTGCCTTTTTTTTTTTTTTTTTTTGGGCCACAGCCATGTGGGATCTTAGTTCCCCGACCAGGGATCAAACAAGTGGCCCCTGCCGTGGAAGCTCAGAGTCTTTTTTTTTTTTAATTTCTTTTATTTTTATTTATTTTTGGCTGCGTTGGGTCTTTGTTGCTGCGCGCGGGCTTTCTCTAGTTGTGGTGAGCGGGGGCTACTCTTGAAGCGCAGAGCCTTAATCACTGGACCTCCAGGGAATTCCCCAAGTAGCTGCTTTTATTGTTATTCCTAATGTTACTCTTTAAAATTTTTAATTAAAAAAAATTTTTATACCGTTTTTAAAGGTCACACTCCATTTGCAATTATTACAAAATATTGGCTATATTCCCCGTGTCGTACAATACGTGCTGTAGCCTATCTTACACCTAATAGTTTGTGCCTCACCCCCCATCCCTATATTGCCCCTCCCCCTGCCACTGGTAACCATTAGTTTATCCTCTATATCTGTGAGTCTGGTTCTTTTTTGTTGTATTCACTGGTTTGTCATATTTTTTAGATTCCACATATAAGTGATGTAATACAGTATTTGTCATTCTCTATCTGACTTATTTCACTTAACATAATGCCCTCCAAGTCCATCCATGTTGCTGCAAATAGCAAAATTTTGTTCTTTTTTACAGCTGACTAGTATTCCATTGTGTATATATACTACATCTTCTTCTTTTTTTTTTTTTTTGCGGTATACGGGCCTCTCACTGTCGTGGCCTCTCCCGTTGCGTAGCACAGGCTCCGAACGCGCAGGCTCAGCGGCCGTGGCTCACGGGCCCAGCCGCTCCGCGGCATGTGGGATCTTCCCAGACCGGGGCACAAACCCGTGTCCCCTGCATCGGCAAGCGGACTCTCAACCACTGTGCCACCAGGGAAGCCCTACATCTTCTTTATCCATTCATCTGTTGACGGACACTCTAATGTTACTCTTTTTTTTTTTTAATTTATTTTATTGGGGAATTCCCTGGAAGTCCAGTGGTTAAGACTCCATGCTTTCACTGCCGAGGGTGTGGGTTCGATCCTTAGTTAGGGAACTAAGATCCCACAAGTCACAGGGCGTGGCCAAAAATAAATAAATAAATACATACATAAAATAAAATTTATTTTATTGAAGTATAGTTGATTTACAATGTTGTGTTAATTTCTGCTGTACAGCAAAGTGATTCAGTTATACATATATATACATTCTTTTTCATATTCTTTTCCATTATGAGTTTATCACAGGATATTGAATATAGTTCCCTGTGCTATACAGTAGGACCTTGGTTTTTTTTAATTAATTAATTTATTTATTTATTTATTTTATTTTTGGCTGCATTGGGTCTTCGTTGCTGGGCGCAGGCTTTCTCTAGTTGCAGTGAGCCAGGGCTACTTTTCATTGTGGTGCGCGGTCTTCTCATTGCGGTGGCTTCTCTTGTTGCGGAGCTCGGGCTCTAGGCATGCAGGCTTCAGTAGTGTGGCTTACCGGCTCTAGAGCGCAGACTCAGTAGTTGTGGCACATGGGCTTAGTTGCTCCACGGCATGTGGGATCTTCCTGGACCAGGGCTCGAACCCATGTGCCCTGCATTGGCAGGCGGATTCTTAACCACTGTGCTACCAGGGAAGGCCAGGACCTTGTTGTTTATCTATACTATATATAATAGTTTGCTTCTGCTAATCCCAAACTCCCAGTCCATCCCTCTCCCACCCCCCTCCCCCTTGGCAACCACAAGTCTGTTCTATGTGTCTGTGAGTCTGTTTCTGTTTTGTAGATAAATTCATTTGTGTCATATTTTAGATTCCACATGTGATATCATATGATCTTTGTCTGACTTATTTCACTTAGTATGATAATCTCTAGATTCATCCATGTTGC
Organism: Hyperoodon ampullatus; assembly: GCF_949752795.1. Taxonomy (NCBI): domain Eukaryota; kingdom Metazoa; phylum Chordata; class Mammalia; order Artiodactyla; family Ziphiidae; genus Hyperoodon; species Hyperoodon ampullatus. Next base: position 32,473,770 of record NC_136917.1, read on the forward strand.
TGCAAATGGCATTATTTCATTCATTTTTTATAGCTGAGTGGTATTCCATTGCATATATGTACCACATCTTCTTTATCCCCTAATGTTAACTCTTTTTTTTTTTTTTTTTTTGGCCGTACCATGCGACTTGTGGGATGCTAGTTCCCTGACCAAGGATGGAACCTGGGCCCTCAGCAGTGACAGCGTGGAGTCCTAACCACTGGACCGCCAGGGAATTGCCTCCCCTGATGTTACTCTTATTCATTCCCAACGTATTTATAAGGTCCTACTATGTGACATTAGGATGTTGATAGAATGTTGAAAAGATAAATGGTCATCATTAGTATGACTATAATTATTATATTATTCACTCAACCAACATTTATTGAGCACCTACTGTGTGCTAGACTGGATATATGGAAGCCATTTTCATTATGGTGATGATGGTTCATTCAGTGAGTGAATATTTATTGAGTGCTCCTGTGACACTATGGATGGTGATGCAGACAAAGCCACTCCACTGCTCTCCTCCTAGGGAGGGCAAGAGGTATGCAACTTGAAAACCAAAAAATAAGGTGACCCTTGGGAATTCTCTGGCGGTCCAGTGGTTAGGACTCCACGCTTTCACTGCTGAGGGCCCAGGTTCCATCCTTGGTCAGGGAACTAGGATCCCACAAGCTGTGAGGCTGGCAGAAAAAAAATTAAAAATCCCTGATAAAGTTGGGAGCCCTGAAGGCAGGGAGTTGGTGTGTGTGTGTGTGTTGGAGAATAAATGGGGGGCTGTGAGGCAGGGAGATCAGAGAAGGAGCTGACATTTGAGAAAGTCCTGAGGGTAAATGGTGAGAGATCCATTATTGCCAGGGACTATTTGCCGATCCCTTAACTGTGTTGAGGTTCATGGGCTTCCCATCCCTGAATTTCTACCATGATCTTCAGAGCAGGGGCAACCCAAGAGAAAGTCCCACTGCAGAGCCTGGCACAAAGCTGGTAGTAGTATTGTTTTTGTTGTTCGTGTGTGTGCTGGTTGAGTGCATGGGTTCTGGACCCTACTGCTTGGGCTCAAGTCCTGGGTATGCAAGCAGACAGCTGGATGGCCTCAGGCACCTGGCTTCCCCTCCCTGGATCTCGGTTTGCACATCTGTGAAATACAGTTAAAACTGCACTTTCCTATAACCAACAAGAACCTACCGTACAACACAGAGAATATATTCAATACTATGTAGTAACCTATAAGGGAAAAGAATCTGAAAAATAATGTGTATATATATATATATATATATATATATATATATATAGTATAACTGAATCACTGTGCTGTACATCTTAAACTAATATGATATTGTAAATCAACTATACTTCAATTAAAACACACACACAAATAAAATTTTAAAAATAGGGAGGGATCAATCAGGAACTTGGGATTACATACACACACTACTATATATAATAAGGTAGATAACCAACAAGGACCTACTGTATAGCACAGGGAACTCTACTCAATATTCTGTGATAACCTACAAGAGAAATGAATCTGAAAAAGAATGAATGTATGCATATGTATAACTGAATCACTTTGCTGTACACCTGAAACTAACACAACATTGTAAATCAATTATACTCCAATAAAATTTTTTTTAAAACCTTGCAAAATGAAAAAAAAGAAAAAAAGGAAAAAAAACAGAACAAAATAAAAACAAACACAGTAAAAAAAACACTGCTCTATCCTAATTAGGTTACAGTGCAGCTCAACTGAGTTATGACATGTAACATGATGCTTGGAACTGTGCCTGGGATGGAGCCTCCCAGCTCATCAGCTACTGTGGACCCTGGGTTCCACCCCAAGATTGTTGGCAGGGAAGTTTGTGGTGGGGAGGGGAAAGGGAAGGGAAAAAAAATCTCAGCCTGCCTGAGAATGATCGTGCTCCACAGAGGTCCTGCAGGGCCTCTAGGGGGAGACACTCAGCTCTCCCATGCTGAGTTCCTCCTCACCAAACCCAGCCCCAGGTCTTTATCAGCCTCTGAAGGGGGGATGGGCATCCCCACAGGGGACTTGAGGAAGGAAGGATCTATCAGAACCATCTATCAGAAGCATCTATCAGAACCACCCACTGCTTCTAACATCATTCACTGAGCACTTATCTTCATGTCCTCTTACAGAGAAAGAAACAGAAGCACAGAGAGGTGAAGCCACTTGCCCAAGACCACACAGCAATTGAGCCAGAATTTGAACCTGAGTTGTGGGGTTCGAGAGCTGGGTCCCAGCCCTCTTCTGTCTCATTACAGGATACAAGCATTACTATTACTAACAAGAGCTAACCCCTATTTGGTGCTCACTACACTCAGGGGCTCCCCTAAAAGTCTCCCATGTGGGAGACAATGTTCTGAGTTAGGAAACCTGTTATCTCCATTTGACAGATAGGAAAACTGAGGCTCAGAAAGAGTGAATGATTTGTACAAAAATCACCCACCCAGCGGAGGCAGAGCTGGAAATTCTAGCCCTGCAAAGCCCAAGGTTTTAGGTTGCTTCTGCCCAAAAGAGGGGTGTCCTTCGTGCCTCGACCAGCCCCTTGCTCAGAAGGTAAACTGGGTGGATTGAGGACACTGCCAGTCCCTCGCCCCAGCCCCAGCATCATTGAACATTGCAAGGGCCCTTCTCCTGGGGCCCTCAGATGTTTTCAGGCAGTAAACAGAACCTAAAAGCCTGGGCCCAGCGCCCTGGAATCTGAAACTCAAGGTCTGTTTGGCTGAAAAATTCATGAGCCCAAAAGCTTCAGTGGGATCAGAGAACAGAGCAGCTCTGTGTGTCCAGCTGCCCCACTGCAGCTGCAACCTCCCCCGTCCCTAGAGGCTGAGGCCCTGCCCCAGTTCCTCCTAGATGCCTACAGGGACCTTGCCTCTAGACACCCCCCTTAATCTCTTCTCCACACCACTAAAGGCATCTCCCTGAAACTCACAGTCCTATGGCCCTCCCTCACCCTCACATAGCCCAGGGCTCCCCAATGCCCTCAAGCTGCCCTGCTTGGCAAAGTTTGACCCCTGATGACCTCTCCCACGAGGCACGCTTGAACCCATTGACTCAGACACACTGACTCCACCTGGTTCCCACTCAGCTCTCAGGCCTCCTCTTCAGAAGCCCTTTCTGACCTCCCACCCCCTGTCTAGGTCAGATCCCTCCTCTTTGCTTTCCCAAGTCTCCTGTGCCCCCATCACAACTGTGTTGCACCGTGTTTTTAAAAAGCTATTTTAAAAACTTTTAGTGTGCTAATATATATTTACCACATAAAATCTGCCATTTTATCCATTTTAAGTGTCCAGTCCAGTAACATTAAGTACATTCACATTGTTGCACAACCAACACTGCCACCCATTTCCTGAACTCTTTTTCTCTTTTGAAATGGAAACTCATGTTTTCGTTACCCAAGAAACCCATGAATACTTTCTTCCACTAAAGATACAGAGAGAAAGACAGATAGAACATGATAGATTAGGAAAAAGTCCCCTTTGCCTCCCCTCCCCCATCCTGGTCCTTCTGACATCCCCTATAAAGTTGAAATCTTTTTCTGTTGTTATGTGCAGATGTGTGCATGTGTCTGTTTCCTGTATCTCTCTCTCTTTCTCCTTCTCATACCAAACGTAACCGACTAAAAACAACTTGCTATATTTACTCACCAATAGGACCTGAAAGCATAGCTGAGCTACTCTGCAGGGTTATGGCTGAGGGGTGTGGAATGTATGTGGAATGTGAAGTTAGCCTTCACAGTTCAAATTCTTGTTCAGCTCAGTGCTCACTAACTGTGTGTTTGTGGGTAAATTAGTTACCCTCTCTGTGTCACTTTCTGCAGCTGGAAAATGGTTGCAAGGAGTAACACAAAATACTTAATAAATTGCTTAATCTCCCTGTGTCATTTTCCCCAATGGGAAAAAGATGATAAAGATTTAATGAAAAGCACTTAATACCTCGCCTGATGCTGACTAATCTCCCTAAACATTTACTCTTGTACTAACCTGCAGGGCCACCTCCTTCTTTCTTAAACTATTAAGATATTTCCCACTTTTAAAATGTAACATATATTAAGAAAGGGCAGAAGTCAAGTAACTGTGACAAACTGAAACCATCTGTTTAACCACAGTCCTGTTTCTGCCCCCCCAGGAAGTCACCCTATGGCCTTTCCTGCCAATCACTACCAATAGCAAAGGCCACCTCTGATCCATGTTCCGTAGGTTGATTAGCTATGCCTGTTCTAGAACTTCTTATCAAAGTCTCTGGCCTTTTTCACTGGGCATAATGTCTTTTTTTTTTTTTTTTTTTTTTAAGATTCATCCATGCTGTGGCACTTACCAATAATAGTTCATTCCTTCTTCTTGCCGAGGAGTATTCCATGGTACGGATGGACCATAGTTTGACGAACCATTCACCCATTGATGGACACTGGACACTTGGGTTGCTTCAAGCTAGGAGCCATTATGAATAAAGCTATTATAGAGCTGCTATGAACATTTGCATACACATCTTTGTGGGTTTCTTTTCTATTCTTTCTTTTTTTAGTGGTTTTGGTTTTATTTTTCTTGGGTAAATACTTAGGAGTAGAATGTCTGGGTCGTATGGCTGATGCTCGTTTATAAGAAACTACCAGATCTTTTTTCCAAGTAGTTGTACCATTTTACATTCCCACCAGCAGTGTAGGAGAACCCCATTTGGTCCAGATACTAACTAACACTTGGTATCCTCAGTATTTTGAGTTTTAGCTATTCCAGTGGGTATGTAGTGGTGTTATTATCAAGTTTTAATTTGCATTTCCCTGATGACTTCATTCTTTTCATACATTGTATGGTGTTCTCTTCTGTTGTATTGTGTTGTATGCACCCCTCAATTGGTGGACATACATGTTCTCCACCATTTTTTACAAGAACTCTCAAAACTGCAGGTAACACCTTTTGGCACGTACTCGCCGTGCATATGGTTTCTCCAGGATCAGTGGCAGAGAGGAATCGTATAGGGTGAAACGGTTTGGATTTAATCTTTCTGCCAGAGAACATTCTGACCCACAGCATCAGCTCACCCCGCTTGATGTTACCAAACTCTAAAATTCTTGCCAATCTGATGAATGAAAAATAGCATCTTTTTGTCTGTTCACTGGCACACAGTCGACACTCAATATCTATCTGGCGAATGAGTGGATGGATAGATGATTGAATGAATGACGACTGCTCCTTGCCCACTAAACGAACCTAGAGGGTCTCTCGAGAGCCCAGATAGGAAACAAAGGTTGGCGCTCCACCCATTCTCGAGCCCGACCCCGCCCCTGGGTCCCGCCCCCACCCGCTCGGGACTCCCATTGGTGGGGTCGCGAGGGGATGACCAGGTGGGAGGGGCGGGCCCGGGCCCGGGGCGGGGCGCTGTAGCCCGCGGAGCCTCTCGCCCTGCCGGGCTGGGGTCGCGCTGGCTCAGACTCCCCTCCCCGCCCGCCGCGGCCATGGTGGACGAGCGGAAGGACGGAGCCTACGGTAGGAGCCGCCCCTGGCCCGCGGCCGCCTCTGCTGAGTTCGGGGGCCTTGGTGGGGGGAAACATCCGAGATCTTAAACACCCGCGCTGCAGCTGGGGGCCTCCTGCTTCCCGGCCTTGCATCCTGCTCTGCGCCGAGCCCACTCCCACCTGCTCCCGCCAGATCGCCCTGCATCCCCTCTCGGGAGCCCCTGCTCCCCCTCCGGCTGATGGGCCGGGACACACGGCGCATGCTCCGCCCGGGGAGGTCCCGTTATCTGGGCGGCTCGATGCAGGGCGGGGGAGGGGAGGCACGGCGACCGGGGCTCGGAAAAGGACCAGGGCCCCAACCTCCGCAAATCCTCCTCTTCCAACTCCCTTTATCCACTTCTTCCTCCTGCTCACATTCCCCTAGAAGTAGCCGTCCCGGGCTTTCGGCCAGATGGGGAAACTGAGGCAAGACTAGGCAGACCCAATGCTGGGGTGGGAGGCGATCGGGTCTCGCCCGCCGTCCGGGAAGGGCGGAAACAAGGGCGCCACCGGCGAAGGGACAGGAAGGAAACAGGAAACAATTGAGAAACTTTCCCCGCCCTGTGCAAGGAGCCGGGGGTGCTCGCTCCCATTTCGAGGGGTCCCAGCGACAGGGACCCCCTCCCGCGAACCTCTGAGGGCGGCCTTCGCCTCTGGGCCTATGGGATGGGGCAAAGATGAGGCTTCCTCCCCACCCACGCCCTGCAGAGCTTCCCTTCCCAGGGTTCCACGGAGGGGTGTGCGGTCCTCAGTTTCTCTTTTCTCCTCCATTTTGGGTCCCCAGGGCTCAGGTGGGCACACGGCCCACGTGGCACTGCCTTGGGCTAAAGAGGCTCTGCCACCCCTCCTTGTGTGCCTGAAACTTCCTGGAAACTGTGAGACCGAAGGGCCTTGGGGAGGGGGCCGGAAACCGCTCAAAAATAATCAAGAAAAAAGAGCTGGCTAGAGCTGTGCCTCCCTCCCCTCAGGGACTGTGGCCTTCAGAGGCTGCAAAGAGAGACAGATAGGGGAGGCTGGGCTCTCCCTGCCCAGCCCAGCCAAGGGCCTGGCAACTGCACAGCCTCTCCCCTCTCTGCTTGAAGCTGCCAGCCCAGACCTCCTGTTCTTGGTTTTGGCCCAAGCTCCAGACCCTGTGGCTGCCCGTGCTGTGCATCCCTTCGGCATGGCTGGCTGTTTCTGATCTGGGATTCTCTGCCTGGGGTCCTGCCTGCCTGTGGGCAGCACCTGAGGGATCTTTGGTGTCCCTGAGGCAAGCCTGGGGGCAGAGTGGACAGTGATATGATTCACCCAGCCTTGAATTTGGCCAGAGGGAGCCAGCCATGCATGGTCTTGCCGGGAACACACTGGAGACAGGGGACCTATGAGCCCAACAGACCTTGTGCTGGGCACTAGAAGCACATTCCATCAACAAATATGTATTGAGCATCCTTCAGGCAGTGTCTAGACACGGAGAACACAGCAGTCAACAGAGTGGAAAAATTCTTGAATAAATAGGTAATTTTAGGTAGGAGTGCGTGTGTGTGTGTGTGTGTGTGTGTGTGTGTGTGTGTGGTGGGGGGAGGATCATCTGGGATTATTTTAGGTGACCAAGGGCTGGAGGTTGAGCCAGCCATGGGAAGATTTAAGCAAAATGTGGCAGAGGGAACAGCAAACAAACCACACAGTTGCTTAATTATTTCTCTCTGTGAGGCCTGAGAGTGTGAGATGGAGACTTCAGCTGGATCTTGCACCCAGGCCCTCACCTCCTCCAGAGGGGCCACATGGCTTGAATCCTTAGAGTGGGGGGGCGGTGGCTTGCTTAGTTTGTAAGTAGTCCATTCTCATTAGAACCAAAAACCTAGGGCCCTTGCTCTGCCCTGTGAAGTCCCTGCCAGATAACGAGATTTCCTTTGGGAACAGTGTGCTTTGGAAAGAGTGGCTCACAAATCCTCCCCTGTACCCCAGTGCCTTCCCATCAGTTATTGTGAATTTAGTGGGTGATATCAGACAGACATAGGCTCAAATCCTGGTTGGTTCTGATACATACAAGCTTTGTGGCCATGTGCGAGCTGGAGACCTCTCTGAGACTCTGTATCCTCATCTGTAGGGCTGGGCAGACTGTATTGGCTGGTGGGAAGTATTTTGCACAGTGCCTGGTAAACTGTACGTGCTCAGGAGGGCTCTGGGACTGGTGATACTGGGGACATGGATTTTTCTATGAGCTGCTGGAGAAGCAGCCCTATCTGTTGAGGCACATATTTGGACAAGACTGGGCAGGACAGAAAGCTCCTTCCCTATCAGACACCATATCTAGAGGAAGGCAGCATCTCTGAGGAAGCCAGGAAATGGCTCCTGACCCCGACGGATGTCAGCAAAGGGCACTGCCATCCTTCCCAGCCCACTCCTGGCATGAGCAGCATGGAAAAAGATTCTAGAACCTAAAACAATAGACTCTGATGGGGTTCGGGGACTGGGAAAAAAGTCATGGTGCTTGTTTTAAAAGCAGATTCCATGGCTCATTCGCTAGAGAGTTCAACTCAGCCAGCAGTAGGGCTCTGGCATCTGAATTGTTAAAAATATCGTGGAAGAGGGTATTGTTAATTGTAACTTTTTTCAGGGGAAGAGACAATACATTCACATGCTTCAGAAAACAAAAGATACAAACTTTATCATGAAAAAATCTCCCTCTTGCTCCCTCTCCCAACATCACAGTGCCTGGTAAACTGTACGTGCTCAGGAGGGCCCTGGGACTGGTGATACTGGGGACATGGATTTTTCTATGAGCTGCTGGAGAAGCAGCCCTATCTGTTGAGGCACATATTTGGACAAGACTGGGCAGGACAGAAAGCTCCTTCCCTATCAGACACCATATCTAGAGGAAGGCAGCATCTTGGGATGCATCAGTATTACAACATCTTGTGTTTTCTTCCAAACAAAGTCTAGGCCTTAGACCTTTGCATGTAATTATATACATATTCTTTATTTAGTGGCTTTTTTCCCCTTTTACAAAAATGTCAGCAAATCCCTAGAGTACTAGCTTCATGAGGCAAGAAGGCATGTCTGTTTGGTTTGAAGGTGTATCCACAGTGCCTGACACATAGCACATAGTAGGTGCTCAACAAATATTTGTTGAATGAAAAGGTGTTTGTTTCACATAGTGTTGCTTTTTTTTCCTTTTTCTTAATATATGTCGGAGATGATCCCTTTCTCACATCAGCACCTGGAAACCCTCCTCAATCTTTGCTGATGGTTGCATTAAGCTGTGCATTTGTGGGTGGACTCTCTTATATTGAACCAATCAAGGGGAATATTTTAAACATTTTTTTAAGATGAAATTTCATTTTATTTATTTAATATATTTTGGCCCTGCCGTGCAGCTTGCAGGATCTCAGTTCCCCGACCAGGGATCACATCTGGGCCATGGCAGTGACATCACCAAATCCTAACCACTAGGCCACCAGAGAACTCCCTAAAGTTTTTTTTTGTTTTTTTTTTTTTTTGCGGTACGTGGGCCTCTCACTGTTGTGGCCTCTCCTGTTGTGGAGCACAGGCTCTGGACGCGCAGGCTCAGCGGCCATGGCTCACGGGCCCAGCCGCTCCACGGCATGTGGGATCTTCCCGTACCGGGGCACGAACCCGTGTCCCCTGCATCGGCAGGCAGACTCTCAACCACTGCGCCACCAGGGAAGCCCCTCCCTAAAGTTTTTATTGAAGTAGAAAATTCATACCTAAAAGGGTATAGATACTAAATGTATGAGGTAACCAGCACCTAGATCAGGTAAAAAATATTACCAGCTTCCTGAATCCCCTCATGCCCAAGGAGAGCCTATCATTATTATTATTATTATTTTTTTTTTTAATTTTATTTTTGGCTGCATATGGTATTTGTTTTTCTCTTTTTGGCTGCATTTGGTCTTCGTTGCTGCACTCGGGCTTTCTTTAGTTGCAGCGAGTGGGGGCTACTCTTCGTTGCAGTGCATGGGTTTCTCATTGCGGTGGCTTTTCTTGTTGAGGAGCATGGGCTCTAAGCATGCAGGCTCAGTAGTTGTGGCTCGCAGGCTCTAGAGTGCAGGCTCAGTAGTTGTGGTGCACAGGCTTCACTGCTCAGCGGCATGTGGGATCTTACCGGACCAGGGCTTGAACCCATGTCTGCTGCATTGGCAGGATTCTTAACCACTGTGCCACCAGGGAAGCCCGAGGGCCTATCATTATTAATATATTTAAAACATTTTTTGTGGTAAAATACATAACATAAAATTTACCATCTAAACCATTTTTAAGGGTACAGCTCAGTAGCATAAGGTATTGTTATTACATTGTTGCACTGTGGCCTGTTTTTGTAAAGCCAATGGACTAAGAATGGCTCTTGTATTTTTAAAGTGTTCTTAGAAGAAGAATATGTGATAGAGGTGACATTTGAACCAGAAAGCTTAAAATTTTTAATACCTGGCCCTCAGAAAAAAATTGTAGATCTCTCGTAAGAACCTTCTCATCACTCCAGAAAGTTCTCTTCTGCCCCTTCCCAGTCAATCCCCAATGGGAAAATAATAATAATTATTATAATTATTATTTTGACCACACCACGCAGCTTGCGGGATCTTATTTCCCCCACCAGGGATTGAACCTGGGCCATGGCAGTGAAAGTGCCAAGTCCTAACCACTGGACCACCAGGGAATTCCCAGGGAGGATTATTTTTAAACAGGATTTGAAGTTCTTTTATAACAAAATTAATATATTCTCTCTGCTGGGCCGGGGGTAGGGGCTGAAAATTAAAAATAAGCCCTCAACCACACAGAAGATTTTAGCTTTCCAAGTGAAAGAACCCTTCACATACCCTCAGCTAGCTGTCCTCACCCCAGAGGTAAGACAGTCAAGAAGACTCTTTCCAGAGCTTAGACTATTTATTTCTGTGTGTATGTGTGGCATCTGTATCTTTTTAAAGCTCCTCAGGCTGGTTTAATGAGAAAGGGTACTGTTCCTAGGGTGGGCTACTATGTTACCTTGTGAGATGAAGAAACTTGCAGATGCAAAACAATGTCTAATTATGTTAGTTTGTGAAATAGGCAAGTGAGGAACAGGGTGTGTAACAAAACAGGGGGGATGAGGGATAAACATCTAGAAATCTGCTTAGGTATGTGCCCTGTGGACAGTGTCTAGAAGGGAAACCAGTGAGAGGAACTGCCCCCAGGGAGAGGAAGTGAGGGCTCTGGGCCAGGGGTGAGAGGGAGAGGTATTTTTCTTAGTCCAAAGGCTTGTTCTGCCTGAAGTTGTTTTTTTGTTTTAATTTGATAAGCATACAGGTTACTTAACATAAGCAAATTCATTCATAACTTCCTTCAGCAAATATTTATTGTGCAGGTACCATGTGCCAGGTTCTGTCCTAGACCCTGGAGATCCAGCACTTGTCAAGCTGAAATGTAGAAAGGAACCCAGACAAGATACTAAGATGAATGGGGAAAATTCTCACAATGTCAGAGAGGTGCTCTGGAGAAAAGTTTAGCAGGAAGGAGGGATAGGAGTGATATAGGGCCTGGAAGCAGGGTTTAAAATTTCAAACAGGATCAGAGAAGGTCATCCTGAGGTGACCAGAGGAGTGAGAGAGGGAGCTGTATAGAATGTTTCAGGCAGTGGGCAAGGCATGTGCAAAGGCCCTGGGGCTGGAGCATGTCTGGTGTATTTGAGGAGCAGCCAAGAGGCACGTGTGGCTGGAGTGGAGAGATCAAGGGGGTAGAATGGGAGAAGGTGGGGGCAGAGAGGGGATGGGCAGATGTACAGGGCTTTGTGGATCATGGGAGGACTTGGGCTTCTGTTCTTTTTTTTTGGCCGTGCCACGTGGCTTACAGAATCTTAGTTCTCCAACCAGGGATTGAACCTGGACAGTGAAAGCACGGAGTCCTAACCACTGGACCACTGGACTGCCACGGAATTCCCTGGGCTTCTGTTCTGAGAGAGGTGGGAGTCATTGAGTTCTGAGCAGAGGAGGGACCTATCCTGACTCAGGGGTTCACAGGTACCCCTGACCTTTCTGGGGTGCAATGGCAGAAGCCAGGAAACCAGACCAGAGGTGATAGCACTAGCCAAGGGACATGAATCGCCTTGTAGCAAGGTGCTAAATAAATGAACACATCTACAAAAAAGTTAAACAGAGTTCTGACTCTCAGCCAGGTTCTGGAACCCAGGATTGGCCCCGTTCCAGTCCCAGCTCCATTCTTCTAGCTCTGTACTAGCAGAGACCTTTAGTATCCCTGAACCTTTCATATCTGTACCTTTTGCATATCTGAGCCTCAATTTCTCCATCCAGAAAATGGGGTTAATGACAGTATCAGCTCCCTCTCGGGGCTGCCTCAAGGGTTCAGTGAACTCATGTGGGTATAGCACTTAGCTCAGAGCTGGGTCTACAGTAAATACCTAGTTAATCGGAGTTATTCACAGAACACACAGTTCAAGAGCATGGTATAGATAACCAACAAGGACGTACTGTATAGCACAGGGAACTCTGCTCAATACTGTGTAATAACCTAAATGGGAAAAGAATTTGAAAAAGAATAGATACGTGTATATGTATAATGGAATCACTCCGCTGTACACCTGAAACTAACACAACATTGTTAATCAACTATACTCCAATATAAAATAAAAATTGAGGGAATTCCCTGGCAGTCCAGTGGTTAGGACTCTGCACTCTCACTGCCAAGGGAGGGCCTGGGTTCGATCCCTGGTCAGGGAACTAAGATCCCACAAGCCTCGCAGTGCGACCAAAAAAAATTGAAAAAATTTTTGGAAAAAAAAAAAAAGAGAGAGCATGGTGTCAGGACCAGAGTTCAAAATCTCAGCTCCTGCCGGCTGTGTGATTTCAGAGAAGTCACAAAGCATCTCTGTGCCTCCATTTCTTTATCGTGCCATCTGCCCTCAGAGCCTCATTGAAAGGATAAAATGGATTCCTAGAAGGAAATATCTGCTTTGGTGCCCAGCACACAGCAGGTGCTCTATCTTTGGTCCTATCATGGTGGCCAGTAGAATCACTTGTAGCTTTCCTACCCCAAACTTTTGTCAAAGGGATTTTTCTGGGCAGCTGGGATGCCCATTACCCAGGCAGAGATTGCTGGGAAGGCAGTGGTGAGCTGGCCTGGCGCTGCGTGGGTGAGGCCTTTGGCCATTGTAGGCCTTGTGGACTTGGCCTGTATCCAGAAGCCTCAGGCTGGGTGGCACTTGATGTCCTGCTGGCACGAGCATTGTGACTGGGTAGCCTGTATCTGTTTCCTTATCTCCTACACCCACTGAACTGGGTGGGCTGGCCTTCGTACTCAGCAAGCCTGGGACACAACGGCCGCCTCCCCTCCCCGATGCTGGTCTAACGGTCCGACTTTCCTATGCCTTCTCCCCCACCATTGTCACATCTTTAGCTCTGCCTCTCCCAGTATCTGCCCACAAAAGGCCTGGGTTGGAGCCAGAGGGACCTTGGTTTGATTCAGAGCTCCATCCCTCACCAGCTATGTGGTCTGAGCACGTGGCCTCAGTTTGCCCCCTCTGTCAAATGGTACCATGCTCCTGGTTAGCATTTCTTTTTTCTTATTTTTTTGTTTTCTTTTGGCCGTGCCGTGGCTTGCGGGATTTTAGTTCCCTGATCAGGGATCAAACCCGAGCCCTCGGCAGGGAAAGCGAGTCCCAACCACTGGACCACCAGGGAATTCCCCTGGTTACCATTTCTTAAAGCCTTGTACCCCAGACCTGTGCTAAGTGCTTTTTGAGCACCAAGCCCTGGCAACAGCTACCAGTAAATGCAAGGATGAGTCCCATTCTCCACACAGGAAAACGTTAGCCTGGAGAGGGAAAGGGCTTGTCAATTTCCCCACCCACATTGCCGGGAATGGATGACATGCCTTTACCACTGCCGGTTGTTATAAGCAGAGCACATGAAACAGGCTGGCACAGACTTGGCCTCAACACCTGTGGGTTCATGGCTTAGAGACCAGGGGGCAGCGAACTTCTGTAAAGGGCCAGAGAGTCAATATTTTCACATACGATCTATGCCTGCTACTCGAGTCTGCCATAGACCACAGACAACATGAAAGCAAGCAGCCATCAACAATACGAAAACGGGGACTTCCCTGGTGGTGCAGTGGTTAAGAATCCGCCTGCCAATGCAGGGGACATGGGTTCGAGCCCTGGTCTGAGAAGATCCCACACACCACGGAGCAACTAAGCCCGTGCGCCACAACTACTGAGCCCTTGTGCCACAGCTACTGAAGCCCGCGTGCTTAGAGCCCGTGCTCTGCAACAAGAGAAGCCACCGCAATGAGAAGCATGTGCACTGCAATGAAGAGTAGCCCCTGCTTGCCACAATTAGAGAAAGCCCGGGCACAGCAACGAAGACCCAATGCAGCCAAAAATAAACAAAATAAATAAATTTATTAAAAAAAAACAATATGAAAACGAATGAGCATGGCTGTGTGCCAAGCAAACTTGATTTATAGCCACTGACATTTGAGTTTCACATGATAAAATAGTCTTCCTTTGATGTTTTTCAGCCACTTAATGGAAAGACCATTCCTAGTGCTGAGCCATATGAAAACATGGTGGATGGATTTGCCCCACAGGGGACAGATGGTTTGTCAATCCCTGGCCTAAATGGTTAAGACACCGTGGTAGGGACTTCCCTGGCTGTCCAGTGGTTGAGACTTCACCTTCCAGTGCAGGGGGTGTGGGTTCGATCCCTGGTCGGGGAGCTAAGATCCCACATGCTTTGCAGCCAGAAAACGAAAACAAAACAGAAGCAATATTATAACAAGTTCAATAAAGACTTTAAAAATGGTCCACGTCAAAAGAAAAAAAAATCTTAAAAAAAAAAAAGACACTGTGGTAGGCAGGATAATGGTCCCCCCAAAAGACGTCCATGTCCTAATTCCTGAAACCTATGAATATGTTACCATACACGGCATAAGGCACTTTGCAGATGGGACTAAATTTAGCATCTTGAGATAGGGAGATTATTCTGGATTATCCAGGTGGCCCCAAGGACAAGGGTCCTTATAAAGAAAAGAGGGGGACTTCCCTGGCTGTCCAGTGGTTAAGTCTCTGCGCTTCCACTGCAGGGGGCGTGGGTTTGATCTCTGGTCAGGGAACTAAGATCCTGCATGCCACACGGTGTGGCCAAAAAGAAGAAGAAGAAAAGAGGGAGGCAGGGGAGTCAGAGGAGAAGATGTAGCAATGGAAGCGGATGTGGGCTTAATGAGAATCCTGGCTTTGAGGATGGAGGAGGAGGCCACGAGCCAAGGAATGAGGGAGGCTTCTAGAAGCTGGAATAGGCAAGGAAATGCAGCCTGGCCAGCACCCTGATTTTAGCCTAGTGAGATTCACTTTGGACATCTGATCTCTAGAACCATAAGATAATAAATTTGTGTTTTGAACCACCAAGTTGGTGTTAATTACTTACAGCAGCCATAGAAAACACTAACTCAGGAGCTGGGTGGCCCAGCTCTGTTGCTCACCATCTTTGTGGCCACCAGCATGTGTTTCTGCCTGGGCCTCAGTTTCTGCATCTGTCAAATGGGGGTAATGATGGGATCAACCTCACAAAGTTGCTATAAGGGTGAGCTGGGGTAAACCGTGTAACGTTTTAGAAAAGTGCCTGGCACACAGTAAACGGGTCAGAAATATGGAGGCACTGGGGCATTCCACTGTTATTATTTTGCAGCACTTTTGCAAAGATTCAGCAAGTTTCCATCCTCAGGCTCAATTATCAAACCATTAGTATTTGCCTTGCCCCTCCCTCCATCCCCACTTGGCTAATGTTAAAATGAGAGCTAATGGAACCCATCAGATGACAGTACCATTGTTCCCTCTTATATTTCCTGAGCCACCCACAAGGCAATGCCCTGAGCCAAGGCTACACCAGGTGCCTCTCTCTGCTTCTTTAGTTCCATCTCAAAGAGGGGTAACTCAAGTTTACACAGGAAGGCCATAGCCCATCTGTCCCATCCACGGCCACCAATTTCCCTGAGAGCTGTCTGAGACTTCCCCATGTGTCTTCCCCTCCCTAGCCCAGCCTCATCATGCTCCTGTTCAAACACCCTCAGTGGCTCCCACTCATTCATCAAAACTGGAGTAGGGACTGACCACTTGTTGCTAGGTGACTGGGGGAGCCACTTCCTCTCCGTGAGCATCAGTTTCCTCTGCTGTAAAATTGATTGCTGTGTTTTGGCTGCACCGTGCGGCTTGTGGGATCTTAGGTCCCCGACCAGGGATTGAACCTGGGCCCTCGGCAGTGAAAGCCCTGAGTCCTAACCACTGGACCGCCAGGCAGTTCCCTAAAATGGGTTGTTGATAGGATCACCTGTATTGTAAAGAGCTCTGCGCCAGTGTCTGAAAGATACTCCTTGGTTCTTAACTGCTGGACTGCCAGGGAAATCCCAGCCCCAGCTGTTCTTATCTGCCAGTTTGGCCGACATAAGAAACTTCCGGCGCTCCTTTCTCTCTTCCCCCACCCACCTTACCCGTCTCACCTGCTGTCAGATGGTAGAAATATGCTCTTGTGTTTTCCCATCCTACTTGTCATAGTTTTGAGTTTTATATATTTGCATGATTAATCCATGTGGAATTTGTTTTGCTATGTGGTGGGAGTGGTGTTAACTTTATCTTCTTCCAAATGAGCAGTCAAGGCTACTGACTGATTTATCCTTTCCCTGCCAACTGGAAATTCCACATTTATCATGTATTCAATTCTTATATGTATAAAATTCGAAAATTATTTTTTTAAATACATGCACCCGGAAAACTCAAAGCTGCATTTTTATTTTCAGTTTTAGCTATATTATACATGGATTATATATCATGGTTATTCATTTAACAAACTCTGACTGAGTGCCTGTCTTGTGCCAGATGCTATGCTGGGCGCTGGGGGCAAAGTTATGAACAAAACAGACATAAATCCCTGCCCTTGTGCAGCAAACAGACATGGGGGCAGACAATAGTCAATGTGTAAATGAGTCAGAAACAAAATAAAATAGGGTAACAGGAGAGAAGGGGGAAAGGGTGCTGTTTTATTTTATTTTATTTTTAAAAATTATTTATTTTATTTATTTTTATTTTTGCCTGCATTGGGTCTTCGCTGCTGTGTGCAGGCTTTCTCTAGTTGCGGCGAGCGGGGGCTACTCTTTTTTGTGGTGCGCGGGCTTCTCATTGTGGTGGCTTCTCTTGTTGCCGGGCACGGGCTCCAGGCTCGTGGGCTCAGTAGTTGTAGCTCGTGGGCTCAGTAGATATGGCACGTGGGCTCTAGAGTGCAGGCTCAGTAGTTGTAGTGCACGGGCTTAGTTGCTCCGCAGCATGTGGGATCTTCCCAGACCAGGGCTCGAAACCGTGTCCCCTTCATTGGCAGGAGGATTCTTAACCTCTTCCCCCCAAGGGTGCTGTTTTAGACAGCATGGTCAGAGAAAGCCTCTCTGAGGAGGTGATGTTTGAGCTTGAAGGAGGTGGAGCCAAATGGCTGTCTCAGGGAAGAGCTGTCTGTCAGAGCAAAGGTCCTGAGGTGAGCCTGTGTCTGGTGAGTTTATAGTCTAATCAGGGGGGACATGGGCTGGTGGTGGCCTGGGTGAGGGCAAGTCCACCATCCTCCTGGGCAACAGATGCCCATTGAAGGAGACCCAGCCCAACCTCCCCCGATTTTTTTGTGGGAATATTTTGGGGGTTGAAATTCAAAAAGGAAAAAAATATATATATACATCATTCTTTTCTCAAAAAATTTAAAAAATTTTCCACGTTAAAATAGTTGCTGTACTAGTGTTTGTCTCCTATTTAGAAGTAGACGGTTAGATGGCAAATAGAATTTCATGACATTTTATGAAGCCCTCATTGTCAAAACCTTTAATAAATGTGAAAAAGTTTAAAAAACAGTATACAGTGTAACCAGTATAACCTACAGTATAACCAGGGTGCCAGTGAGGCTGGAACAGAGCAAGGAAAGGGGAGAGTGGGAGAGGGTGAAGGCAGGGAGCAGGGGAAAGGGCAGAGCAGGCAGGGCCTTGTGGGAATGGTGAGGGGTTGGGCTTATGGGAGCCATAGAGGGTTCAAGGCAGAGGAGGGAGTGCCCTGACTCGGGTGTTCACAGGCTCCTCTGGCCCCTGTGGGGGAATGGACAGTGGGGGACAAGTGTGGGAGCTGAGAGACCAGGGTGGAGGCACCTGCACTGTCCAGGCAGGAGACGACAGCCGTGTGACAAGGTTGGGAGCCAAACAGGGGGTGAGAGTGGTTGGATCCTGAATAGATTCTGAAGGCAAAGCTGATGTGAAGCAGAGAGGTGTCCCAGGTTTCCAGCCTGAGCACTCAGGAGGACAGAGCAGCTTGGGGGACAATGGGGGCTCGATGTGGTCATGCTGAGTGGGAGGTGCCCATGAGACCCCCATGTAGGGTGCTGGGGGGCAGGTGTCCCAGGGTCGTGCGGCTCAGGAGTGAGGCCCTCCCCAGGGACCCATATTTGAGCATCAGCAGGGCGGAGCTGGTGGCTGAAGGCTGGAGTTTGCAAGAGTGTCCCCAGGGGACCTAGCGTATCTGGGAAGAGAGAGTCTGTGGCCTGGGCACTGCTTGCACTGGGTGGGGTGGGACCAGCCGGCCTTTGGGCTGGCAGGGACCTTGGCAACTACAGGCCTACTTTGGGAGGCCTGGTCACCCAAGGGCATGGCTTGGAGCCTTGGGCCTCGCCTGTTTGCTGAAGCCTGTGGGCCAGGGGGCAGGTGGGGCCTCCACAGCTAGAAGCCACTGGGGGGGTGGTGTGACATTTCTCTAGGGACAAGCTGAGTTGGTGACCAGAGTCCCATCAGGGGGTGCCTGACTCTGAGGCAGCAGGTACGATTATTGAGCACCAACTGTCCTCTTATAACCCCATGCTGGCTGTATGCTCCACACTGGATATCTCTTCCTGCTGACTACAGCCTGACGCCGACTGTATCATGCCATGTCACCTGTAGAGCTCGTTGTACTATGAAGTATACAACTGGCCCAAAGGGCTGTTGGGAGATGCAGTTTGAACAGGCACATGATCAAGAGAGTATACAGTCTGCCTGCCGATGCAGGGGACACGGGTTCGTGCCCCGGTCCGGGAAGATCCCACATGCCGCGGAGCGGCTGGGCCCGTGAGCCATGGCCGCTGAGCCTGCGCGTCCGGAGCCTGTGCTCTGCAACGGGAGAGGCCACAACAGTGAGAGGCCCGCATACCGCAAAAAAAAAAAAATAAAATAAAAAAAAAAAAGAGAGTATACACCTGGTGCAGGGGTGGATGGTTGGTGTAGGGGGTGTAGCCAGCTGACTGGGAATGCTATGCTGACTGTGTACCCTCACACCAGCTGTACAACTCCCCGCTGGCTGTATACCTCCCACCAGCTGTATACTGCTACCCCTACTGTACACCCCACACTTATTAAACACCCCGAATTGTATACCTCTATGTGGGCCATATACCCCATGCTGGCAGTACCCCCATACCTACTGTATACATCCATATCAGCTGAGTATTCCTACACTGGCAATACACTACATCCATGCCAACTGTATACTTCTTGGTATCCCATGCCTGGTCTTTGGCTGGTTTTGGTTTTATGCTTTAGACCCATTTCACAGTTGAGGAAGCTGAGGCTCAGAGAAGGCAAGGCCCTGGCCTGAGTATCCTCGGGCTCAGATGGGGCAGGAACATTCAAATCCAGGGCCACCTGGTAGGATATCAGCTCCACAAGAGCAGACCCACAAGACTGGGTCTCTCACATGCCACTGTACCTGGTAGGCGCTCAATAAACACGTGTTCTTCAAAGCAGTGGCTTCAGGATTATCGACTGTGAGTGTGCAAGGGTGGCGAGCTGAGGTGTGTAGCCTTGGGGGCCACAAAGGGACCAGCTGGGGGCAATGCCAGAAAGGGATGTGGCACTGGGGGCTGTCAGTCCTAATCTGGCAGTTTTCCAGAGACGGGGATGTGGATTTTTATATGGACTGTCCCAATATTTAACTGTTGGCATTTACTTTTTAAAAAAATGCATCCACAGGTTGGAGAGTTTTCAGCCCAAATACTCTGTCATTGGTTGTTCGGGTTAAGCCATCTGCCCGTTTTGCTGTACCTGGCTAGACATTGACCTCCCTATGCCTCAATTTCCATACCTGGAGAATGGGACAGTAATTAGGCGCCTTCCAGTGTTGAGAGATGTTCTAGGGCGGTGTCGCCTGGTTAGGGGCAGGGAGCTAGCCCAGGCCGCAGGGTGAAGCCACAGAGTTCCCCGGGTGGGGGCTGGGCGGGGGGGGGCGGTGCGGAGAGGGCTAAATCGGGCGGCGGGTGAGTGACTGGAGCAGCTGCCGCCCCGCCCGGCCCTCTCCTCCCTCCCTCCCTCCCTCCCTCCGTTCCGTGGTCCAGTCCGTCCGAGGCAGCAGCTCTGCTAAGGCCGGTCTGACCGGTTTGGGCCGCCCCGCCTGGCTCTGCTGGGAGGAGCCGCCGTCAGTCGGTCCCTCGGTCCCTCCCTCGGGACTCCCGCGCCTCCGGACCCGAGGGCAGAGAGGGAGCGCGAGCCAGCAGACGGCCGTCGGGGCAGGGCGCCCGCAGGGATGGGGGGCGAGAGTCAGCATTACTACGGGAAGCACGGTAGGCAGCGCCCCGCTCCCGCGCCCGGGCCTGGCAACTTGGATGGGGAGGGGGCAGCGGGAGGACCCGGGATGGGGGGGAGAGGGGGGAGCGGAATTGCAGATCTCGGCCTGTACCCCCCCCAACCCCCCATCGTCACCTGGCAGCACCCTTCACCCCAACGCCCGCCCAGAGGTCCCTGCAAACTCCCTCATCCGAAGGGTCTGTCCTCGCAGCCTCCCCAGGACTCCTGTGAGAACCATCTCCAGATCCCACCTTGGACTCTCCCCTTTCCACCGGGCTCGCTGGTAGCCCTTTTTCCAGCCCCCTCCCAGTGAGTGGTCGCCAGGTGATAAATCGGGCTGTTCACAGAAAATCCTCAGGATCTCTGAATCTTACTTCTCCGTGGCCAAGACACCCCTAGGAACATCTGGGGAAGGGTGGTCTGCCAGCCTCATCTTGGATCACTCAGCTCAATCTTGCTGAATTTCAGGAACACCACAGAAGTATGACCCCACCTTCAAAGGACCCATTTACAACAGGTAAGCCGGGAAGCCGGGGAGGAGTCTCTACTAACACTGCCTCTATCCCTGTTCCCCCCCCCGGGTACACGGGCCTCTCACTGTTGTGGCCTCTCCCGTTGCGGAGCACAGGCTCCGGACGTGCAGGCTCAGCGGCCATGGCTCACGGGCCCAGCTGCTCCGCGGCATGTGGGATCTTCCCGGACCGGGGCACGAACCCGTGTCCCCTGCAGTGGCAGGTGGACTCTCAACCACTGCGCTACCAGGGAAGCCCCACCCCTGTTTCTTTGCACACCTCCACATTTGTACTCCAACAACCTGGTGATAAATATTTGCAACTTAACGATAAAAGAACTTAAAGATAAAAGTGATAAAAGAATGATAAAGGAATTTCCTTAATATACAAAGTCTTTACAAATGAATTTTTTAAATTCAGGCAAAAGACTGGAACAAATCATTTATAGAACAAGAAATACTGTAAACAGTGGAGTTATGGAGAAATGCTCAAACTCACTGGAAAGTGAAGGAATGTAATTTAAAACAGTAACCAAACAGAATTTCCCCATCACAGACTGGCAGAGGCTAAAAAGGTTGACACACTAGGGTATACAGAAGTAGAAATATAATGTTGTACACATGAAACTTACATAATGTTATAAATCAATGTTACCTCAATTTAAAAAAAAAGATTGACACATATTCTGCTCTGAAACTAATTGATACAGTCTTTTTTGGAGGGAATTTGGAAATATGATTTTTTCTTTTTTTTTTTTTTTTGATGTACAACTCTTTGTTCCAGAGATTAAAATTCTATGAAAAAAATTCTCCCAGTACACCTTGCATAGATGGGCAAAACTGTATGATAATGCTGCCTTTTTGAAAATGGCAAAAACCAACAATCTGAGTTGCATCTCTTGGAACTAGTTAGATACATTACAGTGCATCCTTAGGTTATTTTATTACACAGCTGTTAAAATGTACAAGAGCCTTTATAAATAGTCACTTGGATCCCTGTCAATATATTAGTGAAAAAAACAAGACACAAACAGTGGGTGTATCATAATCATACTTGAGTTAACCAAACAAAGTTTTTTTGGAAAACATTTGTACCAGTGAATAAAGAACTCACTAGAAATCATTAACACAGGTTACTCCTGGAGAGGAGGGTTATGTGGGAGACAGTTCTTGGTTATGTACATTCCTGTATGGTTTAAATTTTATCATGTTCATGTTTAATCTTATGATAATAACAATAGTTTAATTTTTTCTTTTTAGTAAGTGCTAACATGGTTGGTGAAACTTACGGGTTTTTGTTTTCATTTTTTCTTCCAGTTTTATTGAGATATAATTGATATACAGTACTGAATAAGTTTAAGGTGTACAGCATAATGATTTTTTAATTTTTAAAATTTTTAAAAAATTTTTGGCTGTGTTGGGTCTGTGTTGCTGCTTGCGGACTTTCTCTAGTTCCCTCGAGCGGGGGCTACTCTTCGTTGCAGCGCGCGGGCTTCTCATTGCGAGGGCTTCTCCTGTGGAGCACGGGCTCTAGGCGCTCAGGCTTCAGTAGTTGTGGCATGTGGGCTCAGTAGTTGTGGCTCGCGGGCTCTAGAGCACAGGCTCAGTAGTCGTGGCACACGGGCTTACTTGCTCCACGGCCTGTGGGATCTTCCCAGACCAGGGCTTGAACCTGTGTCCCTGCATTGGCAGGCGGATTCTCAACCACTGTGCCACCAGGGAAGCCCCAGCATAATGATTTGATTTACATATATCATGAAATGATTACCACAAAAAGTTTAGTGAACATCCATGATCTCATATAGATATGAAAGAAAAGAAAAATAAAAAAATAACTTTTCCTTGTGATGAGAACTCTTAAAATTTCCTCTCAACAACTTTCATATATATCATACAACATTATATTTACCGTGTGTACATTACATCACTTATTTACCTTATAATTGGAAGTTTGTACCTTTTGAATACTTTCATCCAATGCCCCCTTCCACTCCCCAACTGCCACCTCTGGTAGCCACAAATCTGATATCTTTTTCTATGAGTTAGTTTATTTTTGAAGTATAATTGACCTACATCACTATGTTAGTGTCTGGTGCACAGCATAATGATTCAGTATTTCTATATATTACAACCTGATCACCACAAAATAGCTTCACTTTTAAAAAACATTAATATGCTATGCTGGCAAGGATGTAGGGAAATGGGCATTTAATCAAAAGAGAGCTGAACATTGCTGCAACCTGCTTTGAGGACAGTGTAGCATGAAGTATTAAAATTTGTTTTTTAGTTTTTAGGTTTTTTATTGAGTTATAATTAATATACAATGTTATATTAGTTTCAGGTGTGCAACATAATAATTTGATTTTTTTTTTTTTTTTCCTGGCGGTACACGGGCCTCTCACTGTTGTGGCCTCTTCCGCTGCGGAGCACAGGCTCCGGACGCGCAGGCTCAGCGGCCATGGCTCACGGGCCCAGCTGCTCCGCAGCATGTGAGATCCTCCCGGACCGGGGCACGAACCCATGTCCCCTGCATCGGCAGGCAGACTCTCAACCATTGTGCCACCAGGGAAGCCCAATTTGATATTTTTATACATCATGAAATAATCACTGCAATCAGACCAGTTACCACCCATCACCATACAAAGTTGTTACAATATATTTTTTTTAAATATTTATTTATTTATTTATTTATTTGGTTGTGCTGGGTCTTAGTTATGGCAGGTGGGCTCCTTAGTTGCAGCTTGTCGGCTCCTTAGTTGCAGCTTGTGGGCTCCTTAGTTGTGGCTCCAGGGCTCCTTAGTTGTGGCATGCAAACTCTTAGTTGTGGCATGCATGTGGGATCTAGTTTCCTGACCAGGGATCGAACCCGGGCCCCCTGTATTGGGAGCACGGAGTCTTATCCACTGCGCCGCAAGGGAAGTCCCCAAAGTTATTACAGTATTACTGACTGTATTCCCTATGTGTATATTACATCCCTCTGACTTATTTATTATGTAGTTGGAAATTTGTACCTCTTAATCCCCTCTACCTGTTTCGTCCATCCCCCGCCCACCTCTAGTCTGACAAATGCCAGTTTGTTCTCTGCATCTATGAGTCTCTTTCTGTTTGTTTTGTTTGTTCATTTGTTTCATTTTTTAGATTCCACATATAAGTGAAAGCATACGTTATTTGTTTCTCTGTCTGACTTATTTCATGTAGCAGAATATCCTCCAGATCTATTCCATGCTGCTGCAAATGGCAAGATTTCATCCTTTATGGGGGGCTGAGTAATATTCTATTGTATACATATACTCCACATCTTTATCCATTGATCTATGGATGGGCACTTAGGTTGCTTCCATATCTTGGCTATTGTAAATAGTGCTGCAATGAAAGGTATTAATATTTAAAATGCACGTGCCCTTTGGCACAGCATTGGTACCACTCAGGAACATGTGTCCAAATAATACATACCTATATATGTGTACAAGGCAGGATGGGTCCATGATATCCAGGGCACCAGTACTCCCACCCTGACACGGTCTCTTGCTCCCCAGAGGCTGCACAGACGTCATTTGCTGTGTGTTCCTCCTCCTGGCCATTGTGGGCTATGTGGCTGTAGGCATCATAGGTGAGCAAAGGAGGGGATGGGATTGGGGTTCCAGGGTGGAAGGGCAAGCCACCACCTCTGGGGCAGAAGTGGGGCTGGTACTAAGGAGTGGCAGCCCCTCGGCATCTCTGGATCCCTCCACAGCTTGGACTCACGGGGACCCTCGAAAAGTGATCTACCCCACTGATAGCCGAGGCGAGTTCTGCGGGCAGAAGGGCACAAAAAATGAGTGAGTCTGGCTCCTTGGGGCCTGCTGGGTCTGGGGAGGAGTGTGCGGGAGAGCTTCATGAGCACTGGGGAGAAGGTTCTAGGCTTTCCTCGCCTCCATCCATCCACTAGTCCAGTCAACAAGTATTTATAAAACTCCTGCCATCCCCAGCCTCTGTTCTAGGCCTTGGGGACACAGCACTAAATGAGACATTCAAAGTCTTGTCCTCTGGTGGCCCACATTTTAGGGGAGAGACAGAGAGGAGACAGTCCCATATCTGATGTCCGCGGGTGATGAATAGGTGAGGCAAAAGACCAAGTTCAATCCAAGCTGTGCCATTCCCTGGCTGTGTGACCTATGGCAAGTGTCTCAACCTCTCTGGGTCTCATTTTCCTTACCTCTGAAATAGGGATCATGACAGTCCCACTCTCATGGGGCTGTTGTGATGGTTAGATGAGCCAGCACATGTCCAGTGCTTAGAAGAGCACCTGGCATGGATTTGCTGCTGCTGCGGTTATTATTGTTGCTGTTGTTTTCATTAAGATAGTCTATATAGGCTGATTGAGAAGTCTTGACAGTTTCCATCTCCCTTCCTCAACCCCAGGAACAAACCCTTCCTGTTTTATTTCAACATTGTGAAGTGTGCCAGCCCCCTGGTCCTGCTGGAATTCCAGTGTCCCACGCCCCAGGTAACTTGTCCCCTCCCCACCTCTTTCCTGTCCCCCCCTTCCACCATCAGGTCCTTTTCCCTCTGTAGCGGCAGCTTCTCTCCCAGCCCTTTCTCCCTGGTGAATAGGGGGAAGGGGGTGGGACCTGTCTTGAGAGGCAATCAGGTGTCTGTCCAGACCCCACTCAACCCCTGCCTCCTGCCCACCCCCAAGATCTGCGTGGAGAAATGTCCTGACCGTTACCTCACCTACCTGAACGCTCACAGATCCCAGGACTTTGAGTACTACAAGCAGTTCTGTGTGCCTGGCTTCCAGAACAACAAGGTAAGCAGATAACTGCCCAGGCAGGGACAGGTCGAGAGTGCTGGCCTGCAGGACTGACTCCCTCCCTGTCTCTTGGCAGGGTGTGGCTGAGGTCCTCCGAGATGGCGACTGCCCTGCTGTCCTCACCCCCAGCAAACCCCGTGAGTCTGGGGTCCCATGAGCTTGGGAGGGGCATGGGGATGTTTCAGGGGCTCAGCCTGACTGGTCCTATCCCCTGCTCTGTGCAGTGGCCCGGCGGTGCTTCCCAGCCATCCACAGCCACAAGGGGGTCCTCATGGTGGGCAACGAGACAACCTATGAGGATGGGCATGGCTCTCGGAAAAACATCACAGAGCTGGTGGAAGGCGCCAAGTGAGGACCATGACCCACCATGCTGGCATCACATTTTCCTGGGTGGGATGGGGCATCCCCTGGGGCTGGCCCAATCAGGGAGCGGGGTCCGACCTAAAGCCTTGTCTGCCTTCCCCCAGGAAGGCCAATGGAGTCCTGGAGGCCCGACAGCTGGCCATGCGGATATTTGAAGATTATACAGTCTCCTGGTACTGGATTATCATGTAAGTTGAGAGGGAAGGTAGCCCTCATTGGGCTGCCCTGTCTGAGACTGGTGAGGGGATGGGGTCCGCTCATGCACCCATTTTATCCCCCAGAGGCCTGGTCATCGCCATGGTATTGAGCCTCCTGTTCATCATCCTGCTCCGCTTCTTGGCTGGCATTATGGTCTGGGTGATGATCGTCATGGTGATTTTGGTCCTAGGCTACGGTACGTCTCTCCCTCCCTGTGTCCTCCCCTCCCCACAGTCTGCAAAATGCCTATGCCCTTTGAGCTGTCATTGGCCTATCAAGAATCATCTGTCCCTGGTGGTCCAGTGGTTAGGACTTGGCGCTTCCACCGATGGGGCCTGGGTTTGATCCCTGGTTGGAGAACTAAGATCCTCCAAGCCGTGTGGCACAGCCGAAAAACAAAACAAAAAACAAAACTTCTCCTGAGCCATCAGACATCCTCTATCTTTTATTTGGAATATTTGTGAAGATATTCATCTCCACATTGTTTATGAGAGCAGGTACTTGGAAACAACCATTAAATCATAATCTTCCCAAGCAGGACTGGATCTGTATTTCATCAACAGCAAATTCATTCTAAAGCATACCATTTTGCACAGTGGTTAAGGCCACATGCTCTGGCACCAGAAAGCCCAGGGTTCAAATGCTGGCTCTGCCAATTCCTTGCTCTGTGACCTTGGGCAAGTGAATCAGCCTCCCCATGCCTCAATTTCCTTCTCTATAAATTGGGAATAATTAGTATTTACTAGTTAGGAGACTTAATGAGAAGAAGACAGTCTGCGGATGAGATGCGGGAGGGCCTGAGGCCTGCGGAACTCAGAGGCAGTGCTCAGAAGCCAGTGCTTCATGTTCTGTTTATTCATTTAAACTTTCCAAGAGGAAAGATGCTGGATGTGCAACCTACACTGGAGACACAGATGTTAAAATATTCATTAAAAATTTTTTTTTTATTTTGGCCATGCCGCGCAGCACGTGGGATCTTAGTTCCCCGACCAGGGATTGAACCCATGCCTCCTGCAGTGGAAGTATGGAGTCCTAACCAGTGGACTGCCAGGGAATTCCCAAAATATTCGTTTATAGTCATTTCTAGCTGGGTGCTGGCAGTTTTGGTGACTAGCTTTTTGTACTTTATCTGTACTTTATAACTTTCTTCTACCAGAGCTAAGGGGAATGGTGAAAACCCCTAATGCTACCCCACTGGATATTAGCACCCGTGTCCTCCCTCCCCACCCATGAATCATTGTTACAGGATGGCAGAGGGGTCAGGAAAGCCTCAGGCCACACAGCATATTGACACCTATTCACTCATTCATTCATCCATAATGTACTGAATGACTCCTATGTTCTGGGCAGTCTTCTAGGTCCTGGGCTTACAGCAGTGAATAAAACAGGACAAATCCTTACTTTTGTGGAGCTTATATTCCAGAGGGTATGGGCAAGATGGGCAAGAAACAAACCAGAAAACCTCTGGGATGTCAAAGCTGTGAAGGGGGATAAGAAATAGGAATGTAAGAGGGTATGATTCTAAATGAGGGAAGAGGTCCCAGAAGATCTCATGAGAAGGTGACATTTGAGCAGGGACTAGAGGATGTGAGGATCCAGTTGGGGAGAGACTGAACCAGGCAGCAGGAACAGCAAGTAAAGGCCCTGGGGCAGCAGCAAGCGATGGCAGCCCCTCTCAGGCTTGGTTCTTGTTTCTGTTAAATGGGTGTGATTGTACATGCTTTGTAATGTTGGGGGAGCCGTCAGAGGGCTGAGGTCAGTCGTAGCACGGTGGTTCCCCATGCAGGAATATTTCATTGCTACATGGAGTACGCTCGACTGCGTGGCGAGGCCGGCTCTGACATCTCCCTGGTGGACCTTGGCTTCCAGACGGACCTCCGCGTGTACCTGCACTTGCGGCAGACCTGGATGGCCTTCAGTGAGTCCCAGCTCCCCATTCAGTGAGGCCTGGGTGGGAGGGGGGAGCCCAGGCAGGTGGCAGACTTGATTACTCTCTGCCCCCCTGCAGTGATCATTCTGAGCATCCTCGAGGTTATTATCATCTTACTGCTCATCTTTCTACGGAAGAGAATTCTCATCGCCATTGCACTCATTAAAGAAGCCAGCAGGTGGGTGCCGGGGTGCCAGGGGGTCAGGCTGGGGTGGTCCCAGGGCTGCTCGGGCCTTGATGTCTGTGTTTCTACTCCTCCCAGGGCTGTGGGATACGTGATGTGCTCCTTGCTGTACCCACTGGTCACCTTCTTCCTGCTGTGCCTTTGCATCGCCTACTGGGCTAGCACTGCTATGTATCCACCGTCAGACCCCGATATCCGACCCCGGGGCTGGGGGCTAAGTGCCACACTTGCCTGGAGGTGACCTACATCTTGGGGGCAAAGCCTGAATCCTGGTGTGGGAATGGATTCTTTTCCACATGCCCCTGTGGTCCCTAATCCCAGACGTTGGGTTCCTTAATGAGCCTCTAGCTTTCTGTCCACTTCCAACGAAGCTGTCTATAAGATCTTCAATGACACCGCTTGCTCAGTTGCTGGGAAAACCTGCAACCCTGAGGTGGGTGTCCGGAAGTGGGGGGGTGGCTGTTTCCCTAGCAGCCCACAGTTGATCTGAAGGCCTCTCATCCCCACTTGGGGACCATTCAGCAAACATTTGGTGCATGCTGTATGTCCTGTGCCAGATGTGGGTGGCATGGAGAGGAAGAGATCCAGCCTGGCACCTACTCCCCCCCACCCATTAAGTGCTGATCTACCCACCTTCCCCCACCCCTTGACTTCATTTCCTGCCCCAACACCCCTCTCTTAACCCAGTGGTGGTCACTTCTTCCTTTAGAGCCCCGTCCTTGCCTTTCACAAGCCCCTAACCTGCCTTCTGTGGTCCTCATACTGATCTCTGCCACTTGTGATCTGTCCACATGGCCACTCCATTGATCCCCAAAATAGCTTATCCCGCCTCTCTGACACCCATTGGGATGATGATCCCTAATCTTGTTTCTAGAAGCCCTTTTGAAAGCCCCTATCCTAAACCCCCAATTCCTTGACTTAACTCTGTTTCCCATGACTCCTGTCCCATCTCGTGGCCTACCTGACAGGTCTGACCTGATGCCCAGAGCCCACTCTGAACCCCTAGCCCCTATGATGTGACCAGGCTCTGCGTCCCTCCCACAGACCTTCCCCTCCTCCAATGAATCCCGCCTGTGCCCTGAAGCTCACTGCCAGTTCGCCTTCTACGGTGGTGAGTCGACTTACCACCGGGCCCTGCTGGGCCTGCAGATCTTCAATGCCTTCATGTTCTTCTGGCTGGCCAACTTCGTGCTGGCGCTGGGCCAGGTCACGCTAGCTGGCGCCTTCGCCTCCTACTACTGGGCCCTGAACAAGCCGGATGACCTGCCTGCCTTCCCACTCTTCTCTGCCTTCGGCCGGGCGCTCAGGTGGGGCCCCAGGTGGGCTGGGGGTAGGGGTGAGTTGGAGTGGAAGAGGCCTGGCTGGACCACTGACCACTCCCTCGGCCCAAAGGTATCACACAGGCTCTCTGGCCTTCGGCTCCCTCATTCTGGCCATCGTGCAGATCATCCGAGTGATACTCGAGTACTTGGATCAGCGCCTGAAAGGTATGGCCCACAGATGGTTGGCAGTAACTCCCGAGGTGGGTGGGGGGCTGAGGGGCAGGTTAGGATTGGTTCTTGTGGGGGGGTGGGGCTAAGGTGGTGGGACAGAGATTTGTTTCTGCCTATGGTGGGGAAAAGGTGGGGCTGAGGGTCTTGAGTGATTGGTTCCTGTGATGGAGGGGTGGCTGAAAGAGCCCACTGGGTGTTCTTACTGATGAGGGGGTGGGAACAAGAGGACTGGGCCACCATTGGTTCCTGACGAGAGGGTTGGGCTGGGATTGGTTGTACTTTGGGGTGGAGCCAAGGAGGCATCAAGGATTGGCTTCTGCTCTGGAGGCGGAGCCAGGATAGCAGTGTGGGTTGTCACTGCTTCTTGTCTTGGAGGCTGAGCTGAACGCCCGTTTTGTGGGTTGGGCCTGAGATCCTGGATCAAGTCTCCTCTCCCCATCTCTTTGAGAAGGTGGGCTCTAAGGGCCCTGGACTATGGCAAGTGTGTGTAACAAGGAGGTAGGGGACTCCTAACAGGCCGAGTGGGGTCTCCTCTCACCCACCTCTGCATCTCTCCCTCATCTACCAGCTGCGGAGAACAAGTTTGCAAAGTTCCTCATGACCTGTCTCAAATGCTGCTTCTGGTGCCTGGAGAAATTCATCAGATTCCTCAACAGGAATGCCTACATCATGGTGAGTAAGCCTGGGACCAGGCACTAACCCACCAGCTCCTGCTGGGTGGAGGAGCCCTCATTCCCCACCCACTGGGCCTGATCCGTCCCTCCCACCTCCCTCCAGATTGCCATCTACGGCACCAACTTCTGCACCTCAGCCAGAAACGCCTTCTTCCTGCTTATGAGAAACATCATCAGGTCAGGGAAAACACTGTCCTTTGGCCACCTCCCTCCTCCCCCAGGCCCTGAGCCAGCATTCACGCCTGTTTCCTACTGTCCCCTGCAGGGTGGCTGTCCTGGACAAAGTTACCGACTTCCTCTTACTGTTGGGCAAACTTCTGGTCGTGGGTAGTGTGGGTGAGTGTTGCTCACCCAGCCTGTCCAGCTGCGGGAGCCTGTTGGGGGCCACTTGTGAGCTGCTGTCAGGCCCCCACGTCTTCTCTGATAACTGGCTTCTTCTCTGGGATCTTCTTGAGGGGGGCTATTTCCTTTATCCAGAACCCTCAACCATCCCGGTTTCCTCCCCCTCTCCAGGGATCCTGGCTTTCTTCTTCTTCACCCACCGAATCAGGATCGTGCAGGACACAGCACCACCCCTCAATTATTACTGGGTCCCTATACTGGTATGAACTTTTGGGGACAGACAGGGGTTGGGGAGAAGATGTTGGGACTTGCCTAGCTTCCTTTGACTAGACAGATGTGGATGGGGCTCAGAGGTAGGGAGTTGTTAATTCAGGACACAAACATTAAGTACCGACCACGTTCCAGGCATGACCTTTAAAGGCCTTACAGTTTGGGACTTCACTGGCGGTCCAGCAGTTAGGACTCCGCTTTTCCACTGCAGGGGGCACAGGTTCGATCCCTGGTCGGGGAACTAAGATCCCACATGCCGTGCAGCCAAAAAAAAAAAAAAAAGAAAAAGGCCTTACAGTTTAGGAGTAAATCGACATTAACCAATGATGATCCGCACTGGATGCATGCTTGCAAACTTGTGCGTGCCACAGGGCAGAATTACAGGGAATCAATTGTTAGAGCTTGTGGTGGAGGATGTGGGCAGGTGTGGGAGTCCAGGGGGCTTCCCCGTGGAAGTGACGTCACACCTAAGATCTGAAGAAGATGCAGGCAACATCCTGACAGAGGGAACAAGTACGGAAGCCCTGAAGCAGGACTATGCCAGGAACAGTGAGCAAATCAGTGTGGCTGGTGTGGAGGGAGTGAAGTGGCAAGGAGGTGGAGGTAAGGGCAGGGAGGTGATGCGGCCATGGAGGGGTTAGGTCATCACCCTAAGAGCAGTACAGTATCTGAGTGCAGGCCTTGGAGCCCAGTGACCTCGATTTTTTTTTTTAATTTTATTTATTTTTTATACAGCAGGTTCTTATTAGTTATCTATTTTATACACATTAGTGTATATATGTGACCTCGATTTTTATCTTAGTTCTTTATTTGCTAGTTCTGAGTGACTCTGGGCAAGTTATGTAATCTCTCTGAAGTCTGCTCACTTCAGTCAATAAATGCTTATCAGGTACCTACCAAGGCCCCGTGAGTTTCCAGATTGCTGGGGATATAGTTATTTTTAAATTAACAAAAAATTTTAAAAGTATTTATATTTTTGGCCGCACCTCATGGCATGCGGGATCTTAGTTCCATGACCAGGGATCGAACCCGCATCCCCTGCAGTGGAAGCTCAGAGTCTTAACCACTGGACTGCCAGGGAAGTCCCAACTGGGGATATAGTTATAAATGGGATAGACACAGTCTAGTAGGGTTGTGAGCATTAAACCTGTCTTGCCCTGAAGATGCATAAAATTGCAGCCAGAGGAAGGCCTAAGAGGGCCTTTTTTTTTTTCTTTTTTTTTTTGGCTGCACTGTGTCTTTGTTGCTGCGCGCAGGCTTTCTCTAGTTGCAGCGAGTGGCGGCTACTCTTCGTTGTGGTGCGCGGGCTTCTCATTGCGGTGGCTTCTCTTGTTGCTGAGCGCGGGCTCTAGGGCGTGCAAGCTTCAGTAGTTGTGGTGCGTGGGCTTCTCATTGCGGTGGCTTCTCTTGTTGCTGAGCGCGGGCTCTAGGGCATGCAGGCTTCAGTAGTTGTGGCACGCGGGCTCAGTAGTTGTGGTGCGCGGGCTCAGTTGCTCCGCGGCATGTGGGATCTTCCCGGACCAGGGATCGAACCCGTGTCCCCTGCATTGGCAGGCAGATTCTTAACCACTGCACCACCGGGGAGGTCCAGAGGAGGGGCTTATCAGCAGGGAAATGCCATAATCCCAGCTGGGGAGGGACGTGGTGGTGATTGGGGGTTGCCCTGGGCAGGCACTCGGGTGGAAACAGCTTGTCTCTCCTTGCCTAGACGGTGATCATCGGCTCCTATCTGATTGCCCACGGCTTCTTCAGCGTCTACGGCATGTGTGTGGACACACTGTTCCTCTGTTTCTGTGAGTAACACCTCATCCCCACCCTTCCTGGGCCCTGACTCCCTTCTCCCCTCTGGGCAGAACATCTCCCTCTGATGGGGGTACACACGCCAACCCAGTGTCCACAGCCTCCCCTAGGGCCTGGCTGTCCCTCGTCGCAGGGCCCCGGCGCACCCCCTCTCAGCTTCCCCCTGCGCTCAGAGCTTTTCCATCCTGTTGTCCCCTGGTCCAGGCTGCAACTAGAACACTCTGTGTCCCTGGGCCCTCAGCTTCGGAGTTTCCGGCTTTGTTGCGGGGCGGGCAGGATCGGTGGCTGCCACTAACTCTGGTCTCTCCATCTGTCTGTGTTTTTTTGTTTTGTTTTTTTTCTCTTTTCTCTTCCTCTCCTCCATGCCTGCTGGCTTCCCTGTTCTTCCCTGCCTCCCTCTTTCCTTCCCTTCCTGACCACCCCCATTTCCCCCCTGCTGGTTCCTGGGGGGAGCCCAGGTGAGGACCTGGAAAGGAATGACGGCTCTCAGGAGCGACCCTACTTCATGTCGCCCGGGCTGAGAGACATCCTGTTGAAGGGGAGTGCGGAGGAGGAGGGGAAGCGGGGCGAAGTCGAGGAGTAGAGAGGGAGGCTGGCTTGGAGGCCATGCAGGCCTCCTTGTTTCCTCCCTGTAGATTGGGGGTGCACGCGGGGCTTCCTGGCCTGGGAGTGGGGAGCCTGTGTGTGGGCGTGTTTGTGTGTGTCGAGTTCCCAGCCTGCTCCAGTCCGCCCCCTCCAGTCCCAGCATGTCTTGCTTCCTAACCCTCTGAGGCTTCTCTGTGGCCCCCGTCCGCCCACCCTGTCCCCTGAGGCCCCTGCCCGTGGGCTCCCCTCATGCCACCTGCTCTGGGGCCTCTCTCCGCAGTGGAGGACCTGGAGAGGAACGATGGCACCGCTGAGAGGCCTTACTTCATGTCTCTCACCCTCAAGAAGCTTCTGAACAAGACCAACAAGA
Source organism: Hyperoodon ampullatus (assembly GCF_949752795.1). Classification (NCBI taxonomy): domain Eukaryota; kingdom Metazoa; phylum Chordata; class Mammalia; order Artiodactyla; family Ziphiidae; genus Hyperoodon; species Hyperoodon ampullatus. Next base: position 32,507,369 of record NC_136917.1, read on the forward strand.
AGCCAGCGGAGTCCTAAAGGCCCCGCCCTCCTACCCCTCCCCGGAAGTCTCACAATGGGTGCTTGGCAGCTGGGTCAGAACCCCCAGCCCATCGGGCTGACCTGAAGTCCTATCACTGCCACCCCCTTCCTGCCCCTCCCCATCATCCAGTTACCTCCCTATGCTAAGGCCAGTCCGCGTTTTCACGGCCGCCCATCCCCGCCAAGACTGTGCGATGAGTCTCTCCAGCCCCCACTGGCCCGGATGAGAAGCCCAGCGAGGCTTCTTGATGTCTGACATGCAAGGGCCCTCTGCGGGCTGCCCTCCGCTTCCTGTCCCCCTCTTACGACAGGACAGTGTTTGTGTCTGCAGCAGCGGTGGCCACAGGAAGGCCACCTTTCACTTGCGTCTGCTCCGGCCAGGATGCCAGGACCCTTCTCTGGGGCTGAACAACTGGCTACCGGCTGCTGCAGGCATTTATTATTATTTTTTTAACCTCGACGTGCGTTAAAGGGTCTGTTAGCTTTTTTTCTGTCTGTCATCACGGCTGAGATGGGGCCACTGAGGAATGCTTTCCGATGTCCCCTCCTCGGGTATGGCTGGGGTGGGGGTGGGGGTGTGCCAGGTAGGGGTGTCTCCTGGCACAGAAGGCAGGCTGTCCGGGGAGGGAGGCTGGGATCAAGCTGGTGTGGAACAGGGGGGAGGAGGTCGCTCATAGCGGCTTAATGGAAACCGGCTGGCTGGCAGGTTGGGCTGAATCCCGCCGCCCCCCGCCGCCCTTCTCTGCCAGTTACTGACACAGCTCTCTTTGTAAGAGAGAAAAGAAACTGAATCCACCCAAGGGATGATTTCAGAGGAAGTGGGGAGATGGGCAGATGCCCTGGGCAAATGGGGGGACCCCTCCCCCCGCCCAGTCACCTCGCCTTGAGGATCCTTTTGCCAAATTTGTCGAACTCGGGGGGAACGGGTGTGCTGGTTCCCCCTTCGCCATATCCCAAGCCCCCCCCCCCCCATCCAATCCAGGATCCCAATCCAGGATCTGGAGAAATCCCAGCCTGGGGTTTCTGTCTCCAGTGCCTGCCGCCCCCTCCCCCATTCTGTCCGTACACCCCTCTACTTGTAACTGCATTCCAACCACTAATAAAGTGCCTATTGTACAGAGCCGGAGCCTGGAGTGTTTGTGGGGCAAGTGGGAGGCTGGTAGGGGGAACCCCAGCTTCAACCGCCCTGGGATCCTCTGATCTGGGGCTACTCTCCCCAGGGAGAAGGAGGGAGGGCAGGAAGCCTCTGTCTGCTGGCCTCCGCCTGAATTCCACCATGCAGGCAGCTCAGGTTTCTCCTGAACAAATAGCCCTTATTAGGCTCTGATCCTCAGACTGCAGAAGGTGGCAGTTGACCTGCCTACCTCCTCATCACACAGCCTGGACATGTGCCCCCAGGCCTGCTTTGTCCCTGGCCGGGCACCTGGGCACCATGGTCTAGTCTGAAGGGCTTCAGACCTGCCAAGCTGCCCGACCCTGCTAACCTGGAGGCTCACTACTGCCCCCTTGGTGCCAGCTCGCTTACTGTCACCTCTGGGCCAACTGCTCCACCATGTTAACTGCCTTTCTCCCTCCTACATTCCTGCCTCCGGAATTGTTTCTTAAATAACTACCATATTTGGAGTACTTCTCATCTGCTTATGTACTGTCACCATTCACTAATTAAGGCAGGTAAGTTGGGCGACGTGTCTGAAGGTGACCCCAGCAGGAAAGGGGCTGAGAAGGTCAGGTCTCCAAAGCCCTCACCCGCTATCCTGTCCAGATGTTCTTTGGGTTTCCTTGTTCGTTTCGATCTTTTAGGTTTGTTCCTTTCTTACCCCTCAGCTCCTGTTAAGCCCGCCTCCAAAACAGCTCCTAAACCTGCTCACTCCTCCCCCCATACTTTCAGCTTCCAGCCTTCATTATCAACTCATCCGTCCCCACTCCTTCACTGTTTCCCCCACAGGTGCGGAAGGGCGCCGGCTAACAGCCGAGTGAGTTCACACACCTCCTCTGCTCAAGAACTCTCCGTTGCTCCCTTTTACTGAGTGAAAGCCAAAGTCTTCATGGCAGCCCACAGGCCCTGCCCCATCCACGCCAGTAACACCCTCTTGCTGACTCATCCAGACGCCCTGGCCCCAGGGCTTGTGCCTGAAATGCTCTCCGCCTGGCTCTTTCTACAGCTTGCTCCTCATTCTCCTGCCTTCAGCTCAGCGCTTAACTCCAGAAAGCCTTCCCTGCTCATCAAGAGTTGGCCTTGGGGGCTTCCCTGGTGGCGCAGTGGTTGAGAGTCTGCCTGCCGATGCAGGGGACACGGGTTCGTGCCCCGGTCCGGGAAGATCCCACATGCCGCGGAGCGGCTGGGCCCGTGAGCCATGGCCGCTGAGCCTGCACGTCTGGAGCCTGTGCTCCGCAACGGGAGAGACCACAACAGTGAGAGGCCCGCGTACCGCAAAAAAAAAAAAAAAAAAAAAAAAAACCAAAAAAAAAAAACAACGCAGGGGGCACGGGTTCGAGCCCTGGTCTGGCAGAATCCCACATGCCGCGGAGCAACTAAGCCCGTGCGCCACACCTACTAAGCCTGCGCTCTAGAGCCCGCGAGCCACAACTACGGAAACATGCGCGCCTAGAGCCCGTGCTCCGCGACAAGAGAAGCCACCGCAATGAGAAGCCTGCGCACCGTAGCGAAGAGTAGGCCTTGCTTGCCGCAACTAGAGAAAGCCCGCATGCAGCAATGAAGAACAGCACAGCCAAAAATTAATTAATTAATTAATAATAAAAAAAAGTTGGCCTCTCTTAGCGATGACCACATCACCCTGTTTCCTCATGGCACTTGTCACAGTCCGCAATTACTTCTTTGTATTTTCACTTGCTAATTGTCAAGTCTCCCCACCCAGAATGTCAGATCTTGCCTATTCTTTAGTATTGAGACTTTATCGCAGGGCTGGGCGGAGTGCCTGGGATGGAGCAGGCACTCAGTATAGAGGCATGAAACAGCTGAATGAATGTAAAGGGTTTAGCACAGTGCCTGATCTGGAAAGTGCCCAGTGTTAGCAAAAGTAGAAGCAGGGAGACCAAAGAGGAGGCTACTGCTCTAGTCCCAGCACATGCTCTGATGTGTCTTGGTGATAAAAAGTGTGCATTTTGGATATCATCTGAAGAGGAGCTGACCTGATTGATTACATGTGGAATGTGAAAGAAAGGAGCTGGGACTTCCCTGGTGGTCCAGTGGTTAAGACTCTGCACTCCCAATGCAGTGGGCCTGGGGTCGATCCCTGGTTAGGGAACTAGATAGAGCCTGCATGCCGCAACTAAAAGATCCGGCACGCAGCAACAAATATCCCACGTGCCTCAACTAAGACCTGGCACAGCCAAATAAATAAATAAATAAATATTTTTTAAAAAAGGAAAAGAGCCAAAGAAGCAGGAGGAAGCACAGCACTGAGTGGAAGCAAGCCCAGGCAGAGTCCTGCAGAGGGCACATGTCGCCTGATTGCCCGGGAGCTCTGGAGGTTGAGTTACAGCCTGCACTGGTAAGTCATTGATTAAAGGTGGCCCCCGGGGGAAGGTAAGCTCCCAGGCACTTCTGATTCTCTGAATGTGCTAGCAAAGGTGCATTGGCAATGTGGTCCAGAGCCCAGGGGTAGTTCTCTGAAGAAGAGTTGCAGGTACAGGCAGTGGTGCAAAACCACACAAAGCCCTGGCAAGGGTGCAGAGAAATGATAAAGTGGACCCGAAGGGACCTGGGTAGGTAGGTTGGGTTTTTTGTTTTGTTTTCTCTCTCTTTTTTTTTTTTTAGCTGCGCCACGCAGCATATGAGATCTTAGTTCCTCAACCAGGGATCGAACCCACACCCCCTGCATTGGAAGCGCAGAGTCTTAACCACTGGACCGCCAGGGAAGTCCCAGGTAGGTTCATTTTGGACCCAGTGAACACAACACCTCCAAGGGAAGCTGTCACATAGATGGTTGCGTGGGTGGATCTGGACCACAGGGGAGAATTTCAGGCTGCAGGCATGCCATCAGGAGTGCTCAGTGTTTTGGATGGCCTTTCAAGTCCCCAGGACTGGCTGAGACCACCTGCCCTAGACAGAGGCCAGTCTGAGCCCTGGGGAGGGGAGGAGGAAAAGTGGACTTGAGGAGAGCCAGAGAGGGACATCTGGAGCTGGGGGAAGGCAGGGATGTGGGCACAAGTGCTCACGGCTTTCGTGGTGGAAGAATATGCATGGGAGCAACTGTTTGCTCTTGAAATAAGCAGGAAAGTCATCAGCTGAGAGCAGAGCATGGGGAGATGGCAGAGGCTGTGAGAAGAATGAAGGCGTGAGAAATCATCTTTGCGTGCGGGAGAGCACCGCGTGAACAAGGAATGTTATGGGGGTTGTGGGAGTTTCTTTTCTCCCCCCAAACTCACCGGGGTACGAGGTGCAGGTGGAAAGCTAGATTTAGTTGGGGCTAATGGAGAGGGGCAGGGACTTGAGGGTATGGGCAAGGGAGAGATGAAGGATGGAGCCTATCTCTCCGCTGCTCAAGACCCTCCTACGTGGCTAAAAAGAACCTGCTGTACAGCACAGGGAACTCTACTCAATACTCTGTAATGGCCTATACAGGAAAAGAATCTAAAAAAAAAAAAAGAAAAAAGAGTGGATATAAGTATATGTGTGATTCACTTTGCTTACACTTGAAACTGACACAGTTGTAAATCAACTATACTCCAATAAAAAAACTGACACAGTTGTAAATCAACTATACTCCAATAAAAAAAACCAAACCAAACCAAACCAAAACCCTCCTATGGAGTTCAAGGCACCCAGAGTGAAAGCCACTGTCTCCATGTGGGTCCAGGGGGCCCCTATAGGACCTCTTCGCCCTTTCCTGGATGGCGCTTCTTCCCCTCCTCCCTCACTGGCCCTGTTCCAGCCCCTCGGGCCTCCTCCTTGCTGCTCCTTCCACAAGCACAGACAACCTCTGGGACTTTGCACTGGCTGTTCCCTCTGCCTGGAAGACTCTACCCAGTAATCTGCTTGGCCTAGGTCCTTTGGCTCCCTGTAAGGGCTTTTCTGCACACCATCTGACTTAAAATCGCACCCACCCTGGCCCTGCACCCCCCAGCTTTATTTTCGCCACTTTCGCAGTTGCCACTATAGACATCTTACATACTTCGCTCATTGTTTATTGCCTTCCTCCCTTTCTAGGTCAGCTCCATGAGGACAGGCCCGTGGGATGGTTTTCTCACTGGGTCCCAGCAGCTGCTCCCAGCTGCACGGCCTCTAAGGCCAGCTCCTCTGCCTCCAGAGACAGTCTGTAAGTTACCAGCTCTGGTGGCCAGCATTCATTGCTGCAGTTTGCCTCTCTGAGAGGTATGGATCTAGAATGAGTCAGGATGAGGCCAGGCCAGGGGGAGAGGACCACTGCTCTTTTGGAAAGGAGGTACAGATGTGCGGGCCAGTTACAAGCTGGCAGAAAACTCAAAAGTGGCCCAGGCAAGGGACAGACACAGAGATGTCTTCCAATTCTGTAACATTCTAGAACAGGTAATGTTCACCCTGGTGATGTAAGAAAAGGCCTGACAATTGGCTGGGAAGGGCAGGAGGTAACTTCCTGGGGTGGTGACAATGTTCCTTGTCTTGACTGGGGTGGTAGTTACACAGATGTATGCTATGTAAAAATTTACCAAGCTCTACACTTAGGATTGGATAAATATTATATTACTGATCTGTGAGGTTGGCCTGATTTGGGCACAGCGGTGGGTGACCCATGTACTAGCCATTTTGAGTGTGCTCAGCCATGCACTTCATGTAGTAGATATAAGGGACTGAAGAAGAACTGTGTTGGAACTTCCCTGGTGGTGCAGTGGTTAAGAATCCGCCTGCCAATGTAGGGGACACGGGATCGATCCGTGGTCCGGGAAGATCTCACACTCCACGGAGCAACTAAGCCCGTATGCCACAACTACTGAGCCCGCACACCTAGAGCCCGTGCTCTGCAACAAGAGAAGCCACCGCAATGAGAAGCCCGCGGACCGCAATGAAGAGTAGCCCCAGCTCGCCGCAACTAGAGAAAGCCGACGCGCAGCAACGAAGACCCAACACAGCCAAAAAAACAAAACAGTCATAAAATACACGTTAAATTTACCACCATAACCATTTTAAAGTGTGCAGTTCAGTGGCATTAGGCACATTCACATTGTTGGGCAACCACCAGGCACCTCCAGAACTTTTTCGTCTTCTCAAACTGAAACTCGGTCCTCATCAAACACTAAATCCCCCTCCCCCTCCCTCAGCCCTGGCACCTGCCATCCTACTCTGTGTCTATGGACTTGACTCCTCTAGGGACTCAAATGAGTGGACTCATGCAGTATTTGTCCTTTTGTGACTGGTTTATTTCACTTAACAAAATGTCCTCAAGGTTCATCCATGTTGTAGCATGTGTCAGAATTTCCTTTCCTTTTAGGGCTGAATAATATTCCACTGTATGGATGGACCACATTTTGTTTATCCATCCATGGACATATGAGTTGCTTCTACCTTTTGGCTATTAATGCTGCTACAAACATGGGTGTACAAGTATGTCAAGTCCCTGCTTTCATTTCTTTTGGGTATATACTCAGAAGTGGAATTGCCAGGACTTCCCTGGCAGTCCAGTGGTTAAGACTCCATGCTTCCAATGCCAGGGGTGCAGGTTTGATCCCTGGTCGGGGAAGTAAGATCTCACATACCTTGTGGCACGGCCAAAAAAAAAAAAAAAAAAAAGAGATAAGAAGTGGAATTGCTGGATGACATGTTAATTCTATGTTTAATTTTTGGAGGAAACATCATAATGTTTTCTTGCCCCATCTTTTGGCTCGGCTTTCTTCCAGGTCAGTTTCATTCTCTGTTAAACACTCCCTGTCCCCCAACCACACCTTGTACTTTCTTGGCTTAGAGATCAGAGAAATAAAGGTTTCTTTTACCACCAAATCCCAAGGCTGGTGCTCACTGGCTCTGACTAGTCTGACTTTGGTCAGTTACTGCTAAGCCAATCATTGTAGCCAGGCCATGGGGCTAGTTTCAGAGTCCAGCAGTGGGGACCCAACAACTGAACTACAGATTGAGCAAGGGAGCGGGGTGGTTCCCCAAAGCACAGCGGTCAACCTATGTTCACTCTACTGAGACAGTGGGAAAGCAGCAGGTGTGGTTCAAAAAACTTTCAAGCAATACCATGCTCCTGGATTGGAAGAATCAATATTGTGAAAATGACTCTACTACCCAAAGCAATCTACAGATTCAATGCAATCCCTATCAAACTACCACTGGCATTTTTCACAGAACTAGAACAAAAAATTTCAAAATTTGTTTGGAAAAACAAAAGACCCCGAATAGCCAAAGCAATCTTGAGAACGAAAAACGGAGCTGGAGGAATCAGGCTCCCTGACTTCAGACTATACTACAAAGCTACAGTAAATAAGACAGTATGGTACTGGCATAAAAACAGAAAGATAGATCAGTGGATCAGGATAGAAAGCCCAGAGATAAACCCATGCACATATGGCCAACTTATCTTTGATAAAGGAGGCAGGAATGTACAGTGGAGAAAGGACAGCCTCTTCAATAAGTGGTGCTGGGAAAACTGGACAGGGACATGTAAAAGTTTGAGATTAGATCATTCCCTAACACCATACACAAAAATAAGCTCAAAATGGATTGAAGACCTAAATGTAAGGCCAGAAACTATCAAACTCTTAGAGGAAAACATAGGTAGAACACTCTATGACATAAATCACAGCAAGATCCTTTTGGACCCACCTCCTAGAGAAATGGAACTAAAAACAAAGATAAACAAATGGGACCTAATGAAACTTCAAAGCTTTTGCACAGCAAAGGAAACCATAAACAAGACCAAAAGACAACCCTCAGAATGGGAGAAAATATTTGCAAATGAAGCAACTGACAAAGGATTAATCTCCAAAATTTATAAACAGCTCATGCAGCTCAATAGCAAAAAAACAAACAACCCAATCCAAAAATGGGCAGAAGACTTAAATAGGCATTTCTCCAAAGAAGATATACAGACTGCCAACAAACACATGAAAGAATGCTCAACATCATTAATCATTAGAGAAATGCAAATCAAAACTACAATGAGATATCATCTCACACCAGTCAGAATGGCCATCATCAAGAAATCTAGAAACAATAAATGCTGGAGAGGGTGTGGAGAAAAGGGAACACTCTTGCACTGCTGGTGGGAATGTGAATTGGTACAGCCACTATGGAGAACAGTATGGAGGTTCCTTAAAAAACTAAAAATAGAACTACCATATGACCCAGCAATCCCACTACTAGGCATATACCCTGGGAAAACCATAATTCAAAAAGAGACATGTACCAAAATGTTCATTGCAGCTCTATTCACAATAGCCCGGAGCTGGAAACAACCTAAGTGTCCATCATCGGATGAATGGATAAAGAAGATGTGGCACATATATACAATGGAATATTACTCAGCCATAAAAAGAAACAAAACTGAGCTATTTGTAATGAGGTGGATAGACCTAGAGTCTGTCATACAGAGTGAAGTAAGTCAGAAAGAGAAAGACAAATACCGTATGCTAACACATATATATGGAATTAAAAAAAAAAATGTCATGAAGAACCTAGGGGTAAAACGGGAATAAAGACACAGACCTACTTGAGAATGGACTTGAGGATATGGGGAGGGTGAAGGGTAAGCTGTGACAAAGCGAAAGAGAGGCATGGACATATATACACTACCAAACGTAAGGTAGATAGATAGTGGGAAGCAGCTGCAGAGCACAGGGAGATCAGCTCGGTGCTTTGTGACCGCCTGGAGGGGTGGGATGGGGAGGGTGGGAGGGAGGGAGATGCATGAGGGAAGGGATGTGGGAACAGATATATATGTATGACTGATTCACTTTGTTATAAAGCAGAAACTAATAAAAAATTAAAAAAATTAAAAAAAAAAAACACTACATAGAGGTTGTAGCCCCTTAGGTGCCCTCCACCAGCCCCATTATTTTCCTTCTATGTGCAGATAAAATCTGACTATGGTGTTTTATGAGTTCTATATGTGCACATATATATGTGCATATATTAATAAAACATATTATTATTTGCATGTTTAAAAAAAAAAAAACTTTCAAGCAGAGTTCTTGGGTGTGATCAGGGGACTTTGGGGTTGGGGGGCTGAAGTAGGAGAAATCTCTGAAGTTGAGGAAGGCAAGGAATGGAGAGGATGTTCATGAAGACACTAAAGTCCCAGAGGATGGCAGAACCTGTTTAGATCAAGGGACTGCAAGAGGAGAGGGACAGACCTCACTCTTCAACTAATGAGGGAGTGTGTGTAATGGAGACAGGAGAAGGTAAAGCCAGATGACAGTGGGCAGGGGTCAGGTAAGGCAATGAGGTGAGAGAATTGTTATGCATACAGGGGGTTGCTAACCATGGAGTAATGGAAAGGCAAGGGTGGGAGGCTGGGTCAGGGTGGCGGTGTAGGGATGAGAGGGAAGATGACATCTTGGGTCTCCATCTTGTATGGTGACCAAGGAGAGAACATGGACAAGGAAGGCCGGGCTGAAGACCTCTTACCCAGCAGCTCCTGGTGGATGGCGTACAGGTGGGTCCACAGGAATACACTCTTAAGGGAGTTCTGGTTTTCTCATCACCTCACCTGCACTTTAATGGACCACGTCACTGAAAGAATCTGGTTGACGGGGCACCAGTCCAATAGGTAACAATCACAACCACAACTGTTTCTTTAGCATTCACTCCATGCCAGCCACTCCAGCAACCCTTTGAGGTTCAAAAACTCTTCAGGTCCATCCTGGGCTCCTCCATGGAGCCTTGGCCTGTAATCATGATCTTATCTGCCCATATATCAAAGGAATTTGGTAAGGGCTACCTTAGAGGAATGAGATCCTCAAAAGCCAGTTCTTCAGAAATGTAACCTTGGGAATTCCCTGGCAGTCCAGTGGTTAGGACTCAGCGCTTTCACTGATGTGGGCCCAGTTTCGCTCCCTGGTCAGGGAACTAAGATACTGCAAGGTGCGTGGCGTAGCCAGAAAAAAAAAAAAAGTAACCTTGGGTCCCTCCCAAGAAAGGTCTATGGGCTTGCCAATCAGAAAACTAGAAACCTTCCTTGTTCTGCCACTTGGTAGCGCTATTAGCTTAGTCAACTTGCCCCACCTCTGAGCCTCTTCCCTCAAAGTGTCACGCAGAGGAATAGCTGATCTCTAATTCAGTGTTAAAGCCAAGTTATTACCTTTATTGTCATGGTGACCTTGAACAATCTAAATTTATTTTAGCTAGTTTTGTCTGAATACTGCCCCATTAATTTAACCAAAACTTTTTTCAATCTCAAGCTTTATTTAAAGAAAGATCTCCAAGTCAGGGGAAAAAAAGCAAGATGCAGAGCGTCTATTATTTACGAGAAAAACTCTAATAAAAACATAATTAAGCATCTCTGGAACTAAAACATCTCTGGAGAGATGCACAAAAAAAACTTTACAATGGTTGCCAAAAAGGAGGGTGTCTGGAGGAGACAAATTGACTTGGTTTTCTCACATCGTTTTGCACATTTGACATTTTATTTATATCATATGAATAGATTATTGGTTCAAGATCTAAGTGTAAACAAAAATGAAAAGTGATAGGTACAGCATGCACTCATTCTGTAATCACATTTTTACACCTTACCTGGTTAATAACAACTGTCATTTTGGGGCATTTGTTCTGCGCAAAGAATTGTGCCAGGTGCTTTTAAGAAAAGAAATCATCACCATTTTGTAGATAACAAAACGGAGGCTCAGGGAGGGGCACTATTCTTGGTCACACCGGGAGACTCAAACCTAGGGCGACCCTGGATCTTACATTCTTAACAAATTAGCTGCACCATCCCTACGTTTTTGCAAGGAAAATCCGTTATTACGCCGTAAGTTTTGAACGACTTCTCGCCTTCTTTAGGAAGGAAACCTTTTGAACTACTCCTTGCTCCAAATCTCGGCAGTGTCTGAATCACAGACTCGCACACGACAACCTGCCTAACAACGACGCCTGTCGAGCGCCAACTTGATCCTGACAATGGAGATGAGTGGGGTTTAGTTTATGCATAGGCTGTACATCGGGGATCTCACGAAGCGCTCGGGAGGATTCAACGACACCAGGCTTGTAAAGAAAAGGCGCTCGGTCCCCGGTAGCTTTACTTATGAGCCCTGAGAAGTGGTTGGCCGAGCATCTCTGTCGCAGCCCCAGCTCTCCCACCAAAGACCGTTAAGTCTCCAGCTGGGTTTTTTTCTGGATCGGGCGTCAGTTTCTCCATCTGTGAGTGGGCGACTGGAAGATCCCGACCAACTCGGTTCTGCCCTTCAGAAGCTCGGCAATCCGGCTGGGCGCTACACCGGATAAAGTTTTAACACCAAAGACCCCGGGCGCTCGCTTGGCACCAGTCCCGGGGCAGCAACGAGGAGCTCGGCCCGCCCTTTCCTCGCACACGCACCTCGAGTCTGCTCGGCCTCTCGCAGGAGATGCGGACAGTGGGGAGGAAGTTCCGCGGGAATCCCTCGATTGGAGGCCGAACCTCCTCTACCGAGAACAAGCCACTATGAGTACGCTCACACGCAAGCTTCTAAGACCCGTTTCCGCCAACGTACTTCAACGAGTGTAAGATGGCGTCCGCGCAGGCGCGTAAACTAGCAGCCGCAGAAGAGACTCAGCCGCTCGCCCTGCCTCACGTGGTAATGGCCTCTCAAAACCGCCATTGAAAAAAAGAGCCGCGATGTTGTCACATGACGCAGGCCTACCAATACGACAACGGGAAGGCGCCAAGGTCCTTGTCACGTGGCCAAGGAGAACTCTGAATTTGCCACTGTCACATGACCAAGTAGAGGCGTGGAAAGGGGAGGGAAACGGTCAGACGCCACGTAACGCCTACGGTCCTGTCACGTGACTAGGGCCCGCCTCCTTATCTTTCTTTGTCCCTCCCTCCCGCTCCGGCTGGGCCTGCGTCGAGCGGCAACGCGGCGGCGAAGGGGCGGGGCTCCGACCGGTCACGTGGCCCCGCACCTCCCCGGCGCGCGCCCGCCCGCTCGCCCCCGGCCCCTGCTCCGGCTCCTCCTCCTCGTCTTCTCGCCATTGCAGTTGGACTCAGCAGCCCGGTGCGCACCGCGTGGCTTTTGGGGCGAGACCCCGGCGGGCTCTGGCAGGAGGGCGGCGGCTGCGGTCGGAGAAGGGGACGCGGACAAGGTAAGAGTCAATGTGGCGGCGGCCGGGCCCGCTCCCGCCTCTTCCCCTCCCCCGCCCGTCCTCCCACTGAGTGCGCGCTCGGCTGAATAGTCGCGGTGACAAGGCCTGAGGCGCCCTGCGCTCCCCGCTTCCGCCCAGTCCTCTCGCCCTGGCGCCTGGCTCATTCCTTCCTTTCCAGCCTTGCTCCCGCGCTCGGCCGTTACTCTCCCCCATTGTGCCGAGGAAACAAAATGGCGGCGGCGAGGGCCCGGTGCGCGCGCATCCGCCCCCCCTCGCGGCCCCTCGGCCGGCGGCGGCGCCTCTCGCGGGGGGTGCGCGCGCACCGGGCCCCCGGCCGCCGCCTCCCCCGAGCCGGGCTTTGTCTGTTGTGGCGCTACGCGCGCACGCGCGCACGTGCCGGCAGCACACACCCCCCTCCGGCCGGGAGCATCCTGACCCGCGCTGCGGGGGCGACCCCCCCTTCCCATCTGTCCTCCTCTTTGTCCCAGTCCCGCCCCGAGTTCCAGGAGGGTCCCAGGTTCCCGAGGCGGGAAACGTCGCCTCCTTTGTCCTTACGTGGGGCAGGGAGGCAGACCCCCTCCCTGGAACCCCGTCATTATTTGGATTGCAAAGGAGGCTTCATGGGGTTCCCAAATCTCTGGCTACCTAGGCCTCCCCCAGATCAGGAGCCAGATTTGGCGGAGGGTTTAAGCTTTTCTTCTTTTTAATTCAGATGTTTCATTGATGTTGAATTTTTCTCCAGATTGCTTCGGACTTGGCATTCAGTCTCCCCCAAAACTGTGATCTGGTGCGATATCTGAGTGTCCTGTGATCTGCAAGATTGGGACCCAAGCATGAGAGCTTGAAACCCTTTCCCTTTTCTACCTTATTTTCTCAGGTAGTTGAGTGACAGATTCTTGGGGTTGCTCTTGAGGTTCTGTCCCGGGTAATACTCCGCCTGGGGGAATTATTTGGGGTGTACAGTGATCAGCATGTTCTCCCCCAGTTCACTGTCTAAACCTAGGGAGAGTAAGCCATCTCTTCTCAATATTTCCAAAACCGTTTGAAAGTTGCTTGGGATTCTGCCTTGGGGACCTGATCGATCAGCAAGGAAGCATTGGTTAACCTTTTCCAGACTCAGGTATTTCAGTGATTCTGAATCTTTTTATGATTGCTTAAGACTGTGATGTCTTTAAAATGAGTGGTCTGGTTGGCATATTTGGAGTCCACAGGAAAACACAAGGTGTCACCCGAAGTTAGGACTGAAATTTACGACTTTAGGCTCTTTTCCTCAGGTATTTGTGGTCTGGAATCTCCACGGATTGCTCACAGTGCTGCCACTATACTTTGTGTGTGGTCTCATGGGATGTAGCTACAGCAGCCGCTCAAGACTGTGAATGAAATGTGGGAACCAGAGGCTCATTCACAGCTGGAATGTGTGGGGGGGGAAAGGCCCCAGGGCACTGGCAGGTGCTACTATCCCTGTCACTAGTCCTGGGGTCTTTACCCCTGAGCTGTCTCTTGGCCTTGTGGACAGCTCCTGGTCCCTGGGATTTGTGAATAGAATCTGTGCAGACGCTAGCGTTGTCTGAACTGATTGGAGGCAGGCAGTTACTGCCAGGCTTGGCCTTGCTAGCACTGGGCACTGATTTATCAGGGTCTCCCTACCCTGCTGAAGCTTGGGCCAGCCTGGGAATCTCCCTGTTTCTGGAGTGGAGTGGTGCCTAATCATTTGCAGTTTTTCTTTATTTTTTCCTGATTGAAATTGTCCAGTGCCTGTAGGTAAAAATTCCTTTAACTACTTCCATTGTACTCGAGGAGATGCCCATATTCCTGGGAGTGAGGGATCTAAGGCTGTCTCTTATTTTTCTTAAAATTTTTTCTTGTCAAAACAAACAAAAAAATATTGGCAGGAGTGGCTGCTAATATACATATATATTATGTAATTATAATTTTATTTTTTTGTCTGTTTTGGGTCTTCATTGCAGCGCGCGGGCTTTTTCTAGTTGTGATCAGGGGCTACTCTTTATTGTGGTGCGCGGGCTTCTCATTGCGTTGGTGCTTCTTGTGGAGCACACGCTCTCGGCGCATGGGCTTCAGTAGTTGTGGCATGCGGGCTCAGTAGTTGTGGCTCACAGGCTCTAGAGCGCAGGCTCAGTAGTTGTGGCACATGGGCTTAGTTGCTCCATGGCATGTGGGATCTTCCCGGACCAGGGCTCGAACCCATGTCCCCTGCATTGGCAGGCGGATTCTTAACCACTGTGCCACCAGGGAAGCCCTGGCTGTTAATATCTTTTCTTTTCTCAGTTTAAGGAGAACACTTTAGGTTGTTTTATTTATTTTTGGCTGCGTTGGGTGTTCGTTGCTGCGCGCAGGCTTTCTCTAGTTGTGTCGAGTGGGGGCTGCTCTTCTTTGCGGTGTGCAGGCTTCTCATTGCTGTAGCTTCTCATCGCGGAGCACGGGCTCTCGGCGCGCCGGCTTTAGTAGTTGTGGCACACGGGCTCAGTAGCTGTGGCTCGCGGGCCATAGCGCACAGGCTCAGTAGTAGTGGCGCACGGGCTTACTTGCTCCACAGCATGTGGGATCTTCCCAGACCAGGGCTCGAACCCGTGTCCACTGAATTGGCAGGTGGATTCTTAACTACTGCACCATCAGGGAAGTCCACTGGCTGTTAATATTTTGATGTCACAAATATGGTGCTCATGCTCCCCTGGTTAAGTTTGCCACATAGGGACAGGTGGAGTCGCTGATGAGGAAAGAGCCTTTTACAAGTCTATAAGCCTCTTCTCTTTGGTTAAACATAGGCAGCACTTGTAGGCTTCAGCAGCATGTGGGAGTTGGAAGTGTGCTCACTTTTTAAAAATTATTTATTTATTTATGGCAGCATTGGGTCCTCGTTGCTGCATGTGGGCTTTCTTTTAGTTGCGGCGAGCAGGGACTACTCTTAGTTGCAGTGTGTGGGCTTCTCATTACGGTGGCTTCTCTTGTTGCGGAGCACGGGTTCTAGGCGTGCGAGTTTCAGTATTTGTGGCGCATGGGCTCAATAGTTGTGGCGCATGGGCTCTAGAGCGGAGGCTCAGTAGTTGTGGCGCACGGGCTTAGTTGCTCCGCGGCATGTGGGATCTTCCCCGACCAGGGCTTGAACCCGTGTCCCCTGCATGGGCAGGCGGATTCTTAACCACTGCGCCACGAGGGAAGCCCTGTGTGCTCAGTTTTGAAAAAGGATTGAGAAGTTTTCTTTGGGCTGAGGTGGCTCCCTCTTATTTACCTTTCTCATCTTTCTCTCCAGTTCCTCCTGATTTTCACCTTTTACATCTCAGAGGAATGATTCCTTCCCCCTGGAAACTTGCCCTCCTGCTACGTTTTGTCATTAAGTTGCTTAACCTTGTGCAGTCTTGAAAGATGTGTAAAGTGTCACCATCTAGTATTAGCAGGTATGGCCCACAAAATGGTGATATTTGATTTGCATGTTGCTTTGATCGAATATTCTCAGGAGTTAGGATTTTTAGGCTCTGTGTATTATTATTATTATTATTTTACTTAATTTATGGCTGTGTTGGGTCTTCTTTGTTGCATGCGGGCTTTCTCTAGTTGCAGCAGGCGGGGGCTACTCTTCGTTGCGGTGCACTGGCTTCTCATTTCAGTGGCTTGTTGGCGGAGCATGGGCTCTAGGCGCATGGGCTTCAGTAGTTGTGGCTCACGGGCTCTAGAGCGCAGGCTCAGTAGTTGTGGCGCACGGGCTTAGTTGCTCTGCAGCATGTGGGATCTTCCCGGACCAGGGTTCGAACCTGTGTCCCCTGCATTGGCAGGCGGATTCTTAACCACTGCACCACCAGGGAAGTCCCTCTGTATATTATTATATTTTATTTTAGCAAAGTCATGGGCAAGAAAGATTTGATTTCTTTTTCCAGTGGCAGGGTTCAGAGTTAGAGGCAAATAGTGGTTTGATGGGAGCCTACACACTGTTGGTTAGTGAAATGGGGTTGCAGCCCTGAAGAGATGAGGTGGACTTTAGTCTTCTGCTGCAGCATTTGACAATTTTGTCTGAAGCCACTAGTTTCCCTCCTACTTCGTTATTTAGGGTAAGTCGGTGCTGCCTCTGTGGTGCTAACAGTGTTACAGAAATAATACTGAAAGCAGGGTAGGCATATGTTTGTTGGGGAGGCTTGTCAGTGTGCTGACTTTCTAAAAGAAATTGTTTCTTGCCATTGTTACGTTCTATTAAATCTCTGTGGGATTTTTCCTAGACATCATTCTTTAGGTGATGCTGTTATAAATAGCAATTGGAAATTCAGTCAGACTTTTTAAAAAAATGTATTTATTTATTTGGTTATATTGGATCTTAGTTGCAGCATTTGGGATCTAGTTCCCCGACCAGGGATCGAACCCGGGCCCCCTGTGTTGGGAGTGTGAAGTCTTAGCCACTGGACCACCAGTGAAGTCCTTCATTCAGACTTTTAACATCAGCTGTTTTCAGATGTTTTGTGAAATGATGTCCAGTTGAAATTTAATTTTTTTCTCTTCTCATTGGATGTCCACATAATGAAGAAATTGAAAACGTGGCTCTAGTTTTTTTTTTTTTTTTTTTTAATTTTTATTTATTTATTTATGGCTGTGTTGGGTCTTCGTTTCTGTGCGAGGGCTTTATCTACTTGCGGCAAGTGGGGTCCACTCCTCATCGCGGTGCGCAGGCCTCTCACTATCGTGGCCTCTCTTGTTGTGGAGCACAGGCTCCAGACGCGCAGGCTCAGTAATTGTGGCTCACGGGGCTAGTTGCTCCGCGGCATGTGGGATCTTCCCAGACCAGGGCTCGAACCCGTGTCCCCTGCATTGGCAGGCAGATTCTCAACCACTGCACCACCAGGGAAGCCCCCGTGGCTCTAGTTTTAACAATAAAATGAGTTTACTGTCCAAGGGATATTTTCTTGTCCATATAAGATCACAAAGGATCATTTACAAAGTTGAATGTGTGTCCTTTTACTAGAGTCTGTAAATTTATTCCAGATTATTTTTTTAATCTTAGGTGATTAGTGAGAAGAGGTGCTATTGGCAGTTTGAGGTTCATGGTAATTTTCCTTGAAACAGCCATTTATATGATTTCCATTAGGATTGTGGTTCAAGCTCAAGGGTAAGGTCTTACTGGGATAATCTTCTAGGCCACTTGCTTTTGTGCTGCTTGCCTTTGAACTGATTTCTTTCTTTTATCTGAGTGTGTGGTGTGTGTGTACGTAAAGGATGAGTGTGGTAAGTTAGGCTTGCTTTTCAGTGGTACATTTAGAGCTTTTGCAGGTTAATAATTCTTACTGTTTATTCATAATTCAAAAAAAACCCAGTCTAAATTTCCCTAATATGGAAATGACCAGCCCGGCCCCATGGCTCATAGTGTCTCTTCATATTTATTTATAACAGCCAAGAGCTAGAACCCACCCAGATGTCCTTTAATGGGTGAATGGTTAAACTATGTTACATCCTTATCATGGAATACTAGTTAGCAATAATGAACAAACTGTCAATACACACACAACTTGGATGAATCTTGAGGCAGTTACGCTGCAAGAGACAAGCCAATCCTGAAAAGTTGTATGCTTTACAATTCCATTAATATAACATTCTTGGAATGCTAAAATTACAGAAACCTTAAAAGGATTAGTGGTTGCTAGGGGTTAGGCATTGGGGAGGGGGGACAGTTGGAAGGTGAATGTGACTATAAAGGGCAACAGGAGGGATCCTTGTGACAGCAGCAGTCTGTATCTGATTGCGGTTGTGATATTGTTCTAGAGTTTGCAAGATGTTGCCATTGGGGGAAACTGGGTAGAGTACATGGGGGATCTCTCTTATTTCTTACAGCTGCATGAGAAGCTACAGTATCTCAAAATTTAAAAGTTTCATTTGAAAAAGAAACTCTTACCCACTAAAATAATTCAGTTTTCATGTTATGTTAATATTTAACATCCTTTGAGAGACAGTCATTTTTTTGTTTTTTTTTTTCTTAACTAGAAACTTAGTTTTTAAAAAAACTGAGGAGGGGGCTTCCCTGGTAGCGCAGTGGTTGAGAGTCCGCCTGCCGATACAGGGGACACGGGTTCGTGCCCTGGTCCGGGAAGATCCCACATGCCGCGGAGTGGCTGGGCCCGTGAGCCATGGCCGCTGAGCCTGCGCGTCTGGAGCCTGTGCTCCACAACGGGAGAGGCCACAAGGGTGAGAGGCCCGCGTACCACACACACAAAAACAAACAAACAAAAAAACTGGGGAGGGCTTCCCTGGTGGCTCAGTGGTTAAGAATCTGCCTGCCAATGCAGGGGACTTGGGTTCAATCCCTGGCCCGGGAAGATCCCACATGATGTGGAGCAGTTAAGCTCGTGCACCACAATTACTGACCCCACGTGTCGCAAGCTAGTGAAGCCCGTGGGCCTAGAGCCTGTGCTCCACAACAGAGAGAATCCACCGCAGTGAGAAGCCCGTGCACCGAAACGAAGAACCCCTGCTCTCTGCAACTAGAGAAAGCCCATGTGCAGCAATGAAGACCCAACACAGCCAAAAATAAATTAAATAAATTAAAAAAAAAAAAAATCTGAGGCTTTCCCATGGGAACACAGGGGAAGGTTGCCTCTGCCTGCCCCTCCCCCCTCAAGGATTTCTAAGCTGGCTTCCCTTCCCCCCTTGCTGCCTGAAGGGCATGTTGCTAAAAGAGTTTAATAATTCCCACTTGGAGTCACATTAAACCTTTTTGCTGTAATATTGTTTTTTCACAGGCAGATGTTAAAATATTTCTGTTGGTTCATCCAAGAGTAGCTGAAATTACTCCTTCAATACATTGCATTTGTAGTTCTACAGCTGATAGAGCATTTTTCCACCTTGTCACCTTTAATCCTTACTGTTTTTGGCTCTGAGGTGTAGGTAGTGTTTTAATCTCATTTTTGACCCAGCTCTGAAAAGATAAAGTGATTTGTTGGAGGTTCCACAGTGGCCAGGTTGGAAAGCCCAGGTGGGCGCAAACCTGGGGCTTCTGTTTCTGAGACCTGTGGCTGTTCCACGGTGTCGTTGGGCCTGGAGGCCTGGGTCTCACAGACCAGTTATAGTTCCAGAAGCAATTTAGGAAACAACCTGAATTTGCCAGTTAAAATATCTTTTTAATTAGTTAACATACTCCATCTCCACCTTTTCATAAGAAAAAAGGATGTTTTAATACTGAACATATAGGAAGAAAATAAGTTTAGAGTAGAGGACAGTCCTTTCTTTAATTAATTTATTTTTGGCTTTGTTGGGTCTTGTTTGCTGCACGCGGGCTTTCTCTAGTTGTGGCGAGCGGGGGCTGCTCTTCATTGCAGTGCGCAGGCTTCTTATTGCAGTGGCTCTCTTGTTGTGGAGCACAGGCTCTAGGCGTGGGCTTCAGTAGTTGTGGCACGTGGACTCAGTAGTTGTGGCACGTGGACTCAGTAGTTGTGGCGCACGGGCTTAGGTGCTCCGCGGCATGTGGGATCTTTCTGGACCAGGGCTAGAACCCGTATCCCCTGCGCTGGCAGGCGGATTCTTAACCACTGCGCCACCAGGGAAGTCCCAAGGACAGTCCTTTAAATAGAAAATATTTGTGAACATCTTTATACCTCTCTATGGACCAGTAAAAACACTGCTGGGGACAGAACTGGGAACCATTGCACTAGACTTAAGATATGTCTTGAGTTGAAAATTTTCTCACAGTGGCATCCATAATCAGATTTTAGATTGGACTCTTCTGGCTGGGTTGCTTTATTAAAATTATTTTCCATATATCCTCAGTGATGTGAATCTGTAAAAGTTTAAGGAGTCACTTACAAGTTGTATGTATTATTTCACTTCGCATTCCAGGATAGGATTATATCTCCAGAGGTCAGGGAACCAGGATTGGGTCCTGTACCTTTTAAAGCCTAATTAGGTCTCTTTAAGAGGAACATCCAGTTTGGGATCATTCCCAGGAGTGACTGGGACTCTAGGTTTTGTGAAGTACCCTG
Organism: Hyperoodon ampullatus; assembly: GCF_949752795.1. NCBI lineage: Eukaryota > Metazoa > Chordata > Mammalia > Artiodactyla > Ziphiidae > Hyperoodon > Hyperoodon ampullatus. The sequence goes on from NC_136917.1 coordinate 32,527,570, forward strand.
GATGGGGGAATTTACTCTGGAAGATAGGTGGGGCCATACCTGTTGAGGTGTTGTCACTACACCTGTTCATTCATTCTACAGACATGTGTTGATCCACACATGCTGACTTGGGCACGTTTCTTTCCCAACAGCAAGTGGTCATGAACGGCATATTCCAGTTAGTGAGAGGTCAGAGAGGTGGTCATCTCACCGCATGCTGTCGTTTAAACTTCTGTAACTCTGCATGCTCTGGGTGGGCTGGTTTTGAGAACAAAAGAAAGAAACCTGATCCCTGCATGTTAGAACATCCCCAAACCGCACAGAGGTTGTTTAAGATCCTGATTCTTCGCTCTTCACTCGTTCTTTTTTTGGACTTCTTTTCAGAGAGGCTGGGCTGGTAAATATCAGGCTTCAGTTGGGCCTGGTTTGAATCCTGAATGAGGTTGCAGGAGCAGCTCTGTGAGCCTTTCAAGGCTTGGGTTTAAAGTTAGATTGGCAGGGGGCAGTGGAGTGTTGCATATATAGGTGGGTATTGTGGGTTTCTTGCCAGCGGTGTTCCTCAAAATCTTGAAAAGGAGGTTAAATGAGGTGGATTCTCTGGTATTCAGGACTGGAGCAGCTGGCTTCCAAGAAGCTGATTTGGATGACAGATCAAGGCTCACACAGAGGCAAGTGAGGCCGGTTTTGTTGCCCTGCAAAGAAGTATTGACTCCAGTTTTTGTTTTTGTTTTCGGTACGGGGGCCTCTCACTGTTGTGGCCTCTCCTGTTGTGGAGCACAGGCTCCGGATGCGCAGGCTCAGTGGCCATGGCTCACGGGCCCAGCCACTCCGCGGCATGTGGGATCTTCCCGGACCGGGGCATGAACCCGTGTCCCCTGAATCAGCAGGTGGACTCTCAAGCACTGCGCCACCAGGGAAGTCCTGACTCCAGTTTTTATTATTTATTTATTTTTGGCTTTGCCACGCGGATTGGGGGATCTCAGTTCCCCAACCAGGGACTGAACTCGTACCCTCGGCATTGAGAGTACAGAAGCCTAACCACTGCACCGCCCGGGAATTCCCGACTTCAGTTTTTACATGTTTGTTTTAGTTCACAGAATAAGTACTCTTACTCGCTTTGTCCCCCTGAATCAGAAGCCATCATCACTAAGGCCTGGCCTGAGGGAGGAGGGCCAGGGGATGAAAGGATCGCAGATGGGCCAAGGGTGGTGGTCAGAGTTAGCCACAGCCCAGTGAGCCCCTTTAGGGGTCCCTTCTTGGGCCTGCCTCTCAGGTGAGGCAGCCTGCTGGAGCAGAGGCCACAGCCACGCTCCTAGTTTTAGCAGTGAAGACAGCAGGTGGAAACCTCGCTGCGGGACGTTTGCTGAAGATGGGAGCATTTGGGGGGGCACAAATGTCCTTGAGGGCTGTGATGGGCTGATGTTTTACCCAGTGAATATCTTTTTTTTTTAATGTTTCATTTTATTTTATTTATTTATTTTTGGCTGCGTTGGGTCTTCGTGGCTGCGCACGGGCTTTCTCTAGTTGTGGCGAGTGGGGGCTACTCTTCATTGCGGTGCGCGGGCTTCTCATTGTGGTGGCTTCTCATTGCGGAGCATGGGTTCTAGGTGCATGGGCTTCAGTCGTGGCTCGAGGGCTTTAGAGCGCAGGCTCAGTAGCTGTGGCACATGGGCTTAGTTGCTCCGCGGCATGTGGGATCTTCCCGGACCAGGGCTCGAACCCATGTCCCCTGCATTGGCAGGCGGATTCTTAACCACTGCGCCACCAGGGAAGTCCTGTCTGCCATTGACATCTGACTTTAGCTTGTGTTTCAAATATCTCTCCATCTCTATTCTTTTCGTCTTTCAGTCCACTTCATTTTATTGAAACATAATTAACAATCTATTTTTACGATGCTTTTCAAAGTAGCAGAAAGTTGTAGTCTTTCCTTTAAATATTAACTAGAGTCCAGTATTTATTTACATTTCTTTTCTTTTGAAGTAAATGTACAGATCTTGAATATCCAATTCAATGGATTTTGGCCAGTGCATGTCCCCATCAGTATTACCAAGATGTAGACCATGACCATCACCCCAGAAGGTTTCTGGGACCCCTTCCCAGGTGTTTCCTGCCACCATCCCCCAGAGGCAGCCGCTGATGAGTTTTGGCTGTTTTGCTGAGTTCGAGAACTTCATCTGGGTGGAAGCTTTTTTTTTTTCCTTTTTCTTTTTTGATAGTTGCCCCAAATGTAGCCACTGGAAGTCTTAACAGGTCAGCTCAATTGTCCTTTGGACAAGCCTGCAGTAATCTGTGCATGTTTCCTTGCTTTCTGACACTGCAGCGTGACCCAGGCTCACCCACCATAATTGTGCATCAGGTGCCGAATCAACCATTTCTTCCAGGAGCTCCTTTTAGAAGATTTTAGACAATATCAGTCCTACAAAACCCTGAATAAAAAGGTCTTAGTCACCTGGGATCTCAGTTTAAGCTCTGTTATTTTCAAGTTTCTATGTCTGATATCTGTGGTGGAGGAAGAATGTAAGATGAAGAGATGGTAAATGTACAGTGATGCATTGGCTCCGGGCACCATGTTGGATTTGGAGGGAAGGCGTTTCTCCTTCAGGGTACACTCGCTGGCCAGGTCCACAGGAATGGGGGACTTGCGTGCTGTGTTCATCACTGTCCCAGCATCTAGCTCAAGGTCTGGCACGGGAGGTGCATGCTGAATACTTTTGAATAAGTAAATGCAGTTTTTGTTTTTTGGGTTTTTTTTAGTAAATACAGTTTTAAACATCATCCTTCATTATCAGATTGATGAAGTTTCAGTATAGATATGGCCAGGACTGGTGGCTTTTTAACATGGGCTCCTCACCAATCAGCTGTGATTTCTGATGGCCTGCCTCTTGTCAGTTTAGAATTGGTTTTCTGAGCTTTGCTTTAAATTTTAGATTACCTGCCATGGTTGCACTTTTGTAAGAATTCTTGTTTACTACTCACTTAAAAAAAAAAACCCAAAAACTGTTATGGAAATTTTCAAACATGCACAAATGATCCCAGTATACCCATCCTCATCTTCAGCAGGTATCAACATTTTCCAGTGTTGGTTTATCCTTTTCCCTTCTCCACTCCCCACCTCACTGGAGTATTTTAGAGCAAATACCAGGCATGTAGTTTAAGCCATAAATTTATCTTAAATATGTATCTAACAGATAAAAACATTCTTGTCTTTTTTTTTTAATAAGATATTTTATTTATTTATTTTAGCTGCATTGAGTCTTCGTTGTTGCACGCGGGCTTTAGTTGCGGTGAGCGGGGGCTACTCTTCGTTGCGGTGCGCGGGCTTCTCATTGCGGTGGCTTCTCTTGTTGCAGAGCATGGGCTCTAGGCACGCAGGCTTCAGTAGTTGAGGCTCGCAGGCTCTAGAGCACAGGCTCAGTAGTTGTGGCACACGGGCTTAGATGCTCCGCGGCGTGTGGGATCTTCCCGGACCAGGGATCGAACCTATGTCCCCTGCAGTGGCAGATGGATTCTTAACTACTGTGCCACCAGGGAAGCCCCAAAGACGTTCTTTTCAAACACAGCCATAATATCATTCGTTCCTAACTGAAGAACAACTATTCCTTAATACAGGATGTGCTTTTGCATGTGCTCCGCCCCTACAACAGCCAGTGATGTACATCTTGTCTATAGCAGAAGTTGTTGCTGTTTTTGTGGGTCTGTAGGATTTATGCTCCATGCTTTCCATAGGTCAACTCATTTAATTTTCACAGTCCCCTTGAAGAGGTAGAGGAGTAGATTCATGTTGCAGGTTAGAAGGAAACTCCAACGAAACTTCAAGGCAACACAGGTAGTGGCCCAGCTGGCAAAGTTTCAGGCCCACATCTTTGCAAAAGCTCCCACCTGGTGACTACCAAGGGCCCAGGCTCAGCCAGGAGCTGAGCCCAGGGACTAGTCCTCCACTCCTCCCTTCCCTCCCTCCAATGTCAAGGAGCATTTGACGCCACCTGTCCTTTTGCCTGGCTCTGCAGGGGCATCGCCTGTCATTCCACCCTTAGATTTTCAAGTTCTACTTTGGAACACTTCAAGTTTTTGATGAGATTGCTAAGTAGTCCTGAAGCATTGTGGGAAATTCTTGTTCTGGCTAGCCATGTCGGAGTTTATCCTTGAAGGGGGTGCGTTTCCGAGATGAACCTGCTGCCCTGGCTGGTAACTGGTATGGATCGAAGGGGCTAGCTGTTATGTGGCTGGAGGGAATGGGTGGATTCATCTGTTGCCTGTTACGCTGATGGAGTTTTTTTGGTTGTTTACTCATTTGGAAGATTTCAGTGTGGACCAGACTGTTTGCATAGAGTAGGAATTGAGTAGGTTGTAGTCAGCATGTTATTTAGAGTCCAAAATTCTAATTATAGCTACGTTTGTCTTGAAGACTTCTGTTGTGTATTTCAGTTGTCTCAGCCACTCCAGAATTGAACCCACAGGTGTGTCCACGTGCTGCAGTGGCCACATCCACCTGACGTTTCAGAAGGTTCTTGCCTCTCCAGTTTAGAGAAACCTTTTGAGCCCCTCTGTTTCCTGCTTTTCTTCCATCTCTTCCATACCCTCAAGGACCAGAGCTCTTTCCCTCTCTTTTTCTTCTCCAAATACCAAGATTTTGCTGAGCATTTTCACCTGTACCATTTTCTGGAGGCTTGTTAAAAGGTTTATTTTTTATTTGTAAAAATTGGCATACTTATATAAAGATACGATGAAAAGGGATTTTTTAAAAAGTAAAATTCACCGGAGTGTGGGCCTGAAGTGAGACGCACCTTCTAGAAACCAGCTGTTTTCATTTTTATGGAATTTTATAATTAGTTGTTTGTACCGTGGCTTAGTGGTTACTTGGAAATAAAGATGTGTCCTGCTGTGTGGACGGACCTCCTTCCTGAGGCAGCGCTGCTTGCATCCTGCTGAATATCTGACTGCTAAGATTCATTCATTGATGAAATATGTGAAACTAAAAAGATTTTCTGATCTTATAGATAGTTGAAGTATTGATAACACCAAGGAAATCTGTCACAATTTGAAAAGATAAGCAAAAATTTGATTTCCAGACACTACAGAAAAAGAAGTAAAAATGGTAAGAAAGTTTTTTTCTTAATCATAGATACTGTTTCTTCATTCATGTACAAAAATGTCTGTAGTGTTGCCCCAAAGCATTTGATTCTTTTTTCTAAATTGAAGCAGTTGACTTACAATATCATATTAGTTTCAGGTGTACAACAGTAATTTGATACTTATTGTAGATTATATTCCATATAAAATTTTTATAAAATATTGGTTATCTTCTCCATCCTGTTCATTGTGTCCTTGTAACTTGCTTATTTTATACTTAATAGGTTGTTCTTCTTAATCCCCTTCACTATCTTGCCTCCCCAAAGCATTTGATTCTGTAATCATTTTTCATTGGACTTTTTTCAAGTACATAGTGTAACAATTCTAGTAATATAGAAACGTGTAAAGTAAATGCCCCCTTCCTCCCACCACCTAGAGAAAGCACAGCTGTTATGTTTGGTTGGTCTTCTCAGGCTTTCAGATATGTTCATATAGTTTTATTTTCATATGCATAATTCTCAGTTGTACAGCTTAAAAGATAAGCATCAAGTTGCATTGTTTTTAACTAATTTTTCACATTTCCAGCGTCCAGTGAGAATTTTTGTGAATGATGATCGCCACGTGATGGCAAAGCATTCTTCCGTTTATCCAACACAAGAGGAGCTGGAGGCAGTCCAGAACATGGTGTCCCACACGGAGCGGGCTCTCAAGGCTGTGTCCGACTGGATCGATGAGCAGGAGAAAGGCAGCAGCGATCACGCCGAGTCCGAGAATGTGGATGTGCCCCCAGAGGACGAGACCAAAGAAGGGGCCGGGTAAGTTGGTTTTGTAGGGTGGTTGTTTTTTGTTTGTTTGTGTGTTTGTTTTGTTTTTTCCTTTCTCCTTTCTAGGGAGACTGGCCAGGGTAGGGTTGAGCACCTCCTTTTCTAAGAAACTCCAGCCTTCCCACGACCCCTGGGTTCTGGCCAGGTGGAATCTCTCACTGAACATGTGTTGGGCTGTCCCTCAGGGAGCAGAAGGCAGAGCATGTGACCAGAACCCTGAGGGGCGTGATGCGTGTTGGCCTCGTGGCAAAGGGCCTGCTGCTCAAGGGGGACCTGGACCTGGAGCTGGTGCTGCTGTGTAAGGAGAAGCCCACGACTGCCCTCCTGGACAAGGTGGCTGACAACCTGGCCATCCAGCTCGCTGTGAGTGTGACCACCACTGGGGTTGGAGGGTGGTCATGGGAAGAGGTGCCCAACCACGCTGTGCGCCAAGAGGTACGCTCCAAACCCAGCCTTGCACCTGCTGTGCTCATACCTTCTGTAGGTAACAGGCAGGACGCTGCAGAGCCACCCAGATGCTCTGGCAGCCAAGAAGGGCCCAGTGCCTGCCGTGCACAAGGCTGCACTGTTTTTGGGCCGCACTGGGCATGACCTTCACATCCAGACTCCAGTGATGGATGGGCGGGTGAGTGGATGAATAGGTAGCACAGTTGTTGACTCTTCCTCCCTGACGCAAAGCTGGACATAAAAACATTTTTTTTTACCGATTTATTTGTCTCATTACAGAAGTATTACATAAATAATAGCCTCTGGAATTTCTTGAGCATTGACTACACCAGACTCCAGGCCAGAAGAGCTCTTTATCATTTCATTGTAATGACTGAGATAGGGCTTTATCATCTAAGTATTTTCAAAGATGTGACTGAGGTGTGGGGAGCTCAGTAACTGACCCCACATACCCAGCTGGTGAGGTCTGGGGCTTCAGAACCTCTGAGTGTCACTGCCACTCAGTGCCTCTTCGGGACACATTTACCCTGGATTTAGTGACAGGGTAAGCAGAAGAAGAAAGTGAAGACTCTCTTAGACACACTGTTCTTTTTCACGTGTGAAGGTATGTTCTGTCACGTGTGAAGGTACGTACTGTCACGTGTGACTGACAACTGGGGATTCAGGACAGAGGTCAGAATTGAAATCAGTTAATTTTAATCTTTGTCTATATAAAAAGTATATTAAGTGAAGAAAATTAATTTGACATAAATGTTTCTAAAGGAAAGGCAGTTTTTGTAAGTCTTTAAAGATAGATACAAAGAAAGTATATTTTTTATCAATTTAGCTTAGTGGTTTTTGACTGGGGCAGATTTTGCACCCCAGGGGACATGTGGCGAGTCTAGAGGTAGTTTTAGTTGTCACAGCAGGAGGAGAAGGGTGCTACTGGCATCTCCTAGGTAGAGGCTGGAGATGTTTCTCAAGGTTCTGCAGTGCACAGGACAGCCCTACAACCAAGAGTGATCTGGCCCAGAGCGTCCATAGTGCTGAGGTGGAGAAAAGTCAACTTAGATTTCCATAGTGCCTTTGTCCTCCCCGTAATGTGGTATTTACTTTGTTTTTCTTGACAAAAATCAAAAACGCTCGAGTTTTCTTGATCTAGGGATATCAACTGGTATAAAGAAGAAAGCAGAAGTCACAATTGTGAACGTCCTTTTATAGACACGTGCATTTGCAGCAAGTACGTGCTTTTATAGGCATCATATGATGAGACTATTTTACTGCACACAGTTTCCATCATCCCACGTTCTGTGATAGCTGCTCAGCCTGGTGTGGAAATAGCGGTGGCTGGATGCCCACTCTGTGCTGGGTGCTGTGCTTTCCACGGAGTGTCCGGTTCAAGTCCTCTGCAGCCTTGTGCTGTCGGCCATGTCACTAAGTCCATTTTACAAATTAGAAACCACAATCTTGATGAGATGAAGTGATTTGTCCAGTTACACAACAATCAAGCAGCAAAATGAGGATTCACACCCTCATCTCCTCCCAGACGCTAAACTCTCTTACCGTTGCATTATAAAGCTTCCCGTGAAAATCACTCCTCTAAGTAGTCACCTCCTCCTTGGAGTACCTGGAAGATGGCCAAAGACCTGTCCAGCAAGAGGAAGGTTCTGACCCCTAAGCTGAAGGCACTGCTGTCAGTCACAGTCCAAGAAACTGGCCTGTCTGCTGTAGTAACCAGGAGCTAAACAGAACTGTCGATAGCCTTGGGGGGAAAGTGCGTTTGAAAGTTGCCTTTTCTTTTGTAGGCTGTTACAGATGACAAGTACGAAATACTCCAATCTGTCGACGATGCCGCGATTGTGATAAAAAACACAAAAGAGCCTCCATTGTCCCTGACCATCCACCTGACATCCCCTGTTGTCAGAGAAGAAATGGAGAAAGTATTAGCTGGAGGTAGGGAGGCTGAGAAAGGCCAGCAGGACACTGGCAACTTGGTGTTCCCTCACGATTCAAACGTGCTATTCAGTTTTAGACTGCTTTGATAAAAGGATAGCGGTGTAGCTTTGACCACCTTTTACTCTGAGATCACATCTCCCACTCGGTTTCAGTCCTGGGAGTTTGACAAAACGGTTGCACTAAAAGTGAGTAGCACTTTTCCTAGAGGATTGCACCATTTTTGTTTGTCTTAATCCTTGGATGTTCTCATCGGTGTTAAATGTGATTTTTTTCTGTTGAGCCAGTCTCTGGCCTTGGAAAAGCGTGTCCCTGGTGATTATAGGCTTTTTAAATTATGGAAGACAACCAGATGGTTTCTGCATGAGCATCACGTTGAACTTGTGCAAACAGCTTGTGTTGCAGCAGAACCGAGGTCTTCTGCGTTTGTCCTCTTCCATTGGCTGCTTTTATCAGTTGCAGTGATTGAAATGTAAAGAGCTGATGCAGAGTTTTGGATAAAGTTTTAAACAATTGAGCGATTTTCAAATCAGGTCTTTTGAACCTCAGACAGTGATAATGCTTTCACCATTCAAAGTCCACCCAGGGCCCATCATACATCTCTGGGTGGACGTTTTTCAGTCACAACTCTCACACCTCAAAGTAAAGGTGACAGGCCTTATCCAAACCCCTGATGCACAGATGGCGGAAACCGACAAACGCTCCGGTTTTGCTGCAGCACAGGCTCACACTGTGCCCTTGTTGCTGTTCTTTGATTACCTTCGGTTCCGATACCTGATTTACTACCAGAGCCCTTCTAGTTTATCAATTTAGGGACGCTGGACCTTTGACCAACAGGACTCTCTCTGTCAAGGGCTGGGGCTAGGGCAGTCCCGCCTGGTGGGCGGAGGTGGTCCCCTTTGCCGTAGACGCCTCAGGGGAAGGCCTGTGGGAAGCAGAGAGGGAGTGCATTTCTACTCCCCCCCGCCTATTTTTTTTTTTGGTTTTTGGTTTTGTTTTTCGTTTTTTGCTAATGAATTTTTTAGCATAGCTAATTTATTGGGAGATCCTGGGGAGGAAGCAAGGTAATAGTCTCTCCTAGAAGATAGGATCCACCTATCTGTCCCCCTCCCCCATGGGATTATTCCTTTTAGAGTAACTTCCCACTTTTGTTTTTGTTTTTCTTATTGTTTTTTTTTTGTTTTTTTTTTTGTTTTTTGTTTTTTTTGTTTTTTTGGAGGGGGCCTCTCATTTTTACGATCTCCTCTTGGGGCAGAGTTAATGCACTTGAGCGTCTCCTTCCCTGGTCAAGGGTGGAGATGACTTGAGATTCTGGGAGCCTCAGCTGCCCTTTAGGAAGCTGCCACATCCCCTTTCCACCTGACAGAAACCCCTTGGTCAAACTGTACCTTGTCTTCTTATTCCATCCATGAATAGAAACGCTATCAGTCAACGATCCCCCGGACGTTCTGGACAGGCAGAAATGCCTTGCTGCCTTGGCGTCCCTCCGACACGCCAAGTGGTTCCAGGTTTGCATTTTGTTCTTCTATTTGTCTTTCGGTAGAGAATTCCTAAGTTTTAACTTGGCTAATTTTCACCATAAAGTTTCGGTAACTTTGAAGAGCACCGTGCTGAACTTAGCACCTGCAGGCGTGCAGTTGCTAAAGGAGCACGCATAGACAAATTTGACACCCCCAAAGGAGGCTTGTGACTGAGTAGGTGGGTAGCTGCTGCTTTGTGCCAAGAGTAACATCATTCTCGTCCACTCGGTGAAATCGCTGCCGACCACACACTTGATGGTTGTGAACGTTCACCGTTTACCCTTGACAAAGTAGCACCCTGAGACTTGTGTTTTTCATGTTCGCCTTGTGTTCAGGGAGGTGCCTTGGTGTGAAGAGCCTGTGCTTTGTTCCTCTAGGCCAGAGCCAATGGACTGAAGTCGTGTGTCATTGTCATCCGGGTCCTGAGGGACCTGTGCACCCGCGTTCCCACCTGGGGTCCCCTCAGAGGATGGGTAAGGCACCTTTGTAGCTATAGCCACCCTGGGTCATGTGTTCAGAGACCTCCCAGATCCCAAGAATATGTTAATGGTAAACGGGCTGGAGTGGCCCGTCAGGGTGTGGCCGATACTCCAGTCACAGCTGCTCATTGAGCAACTGCTGTGTGCCACACCCTGGGTGGGGGATGAGAACAAGACCAGACTCCCATGGAAGGTGCACAGCTCAACCTAGGCACAGGCCGGCCAGGTGGCACACTTACTGTGACAGATTGCACTTCGTGAAGAAGGTTTTGTAGCTGTTCTTGGACAGGGGTCAGCAAACTGAGGCCCACAAGCCAATTTTGGCTAGTTGCCTGTTTATCTATAGTTAAGAATGCTTTTTATGTTTTTAAATGGCTACATCTTAAGTATAAGTACCTATGTAACAGCTTTAACTTTGCCTCTTGGCCTACACAGCCTACCCTTGTAACGTCTGGTCCTTTAAGGAGAAGTTGGTTAAGACCCACTCTAGGCGTCCTGTCTTGGAGACAGAGACACACACACACACACACACCCCACCCCACCCCACCCCCGCTCAGCATCAGCCAACTCCCTCCTGGACACTGTGGCTAACTGTCCCTCTTGCCTTTCAGCCCCTCGAGCTTCTCTGTGAGAAGTCCATCGGCACAGCCAACAGACCAATGGGTGCCGGCGAGGCCCTGCGGAGAGTGCTGGAGTGCCTGGCTTCAGGCATCGTGATGCCAGGTTGGGGCCTTGTGCTTTGCAAGTTGCAGGGAAAGGACAGGGATTGAGGCCCTGAGGCCACTTCCTGGCGGGTCCCCTGACCGGGTTAGGGCAGCAGCAGCCCCGTGTCCCCCTAGGGATGAAGCATGTGACTACCCTCTTGCACCATCATATCCAGCCCTGTGCCGGCTCCGCAGCTGTGACTCAGGGCGGATCCGGGGCAGTGGTGACCCACTCCCACACGAGCTCCATGCTCTGAGATACATGTGGATTATTTCTCTCACAGGCTGGATGCCGAGTGGGTCACCGAGCTCGGTGTGTTTTCCAGAGCTGGGTGTGGATGGGGCGCGGGGGGTAACGCACTTGGTTCCCTCAGCCAGCACAACTCTTCGGAGATGCTAAAAGATAATCCTCTGCATATCTTCCTTGTTTCCTGCCTTCAGATGGTTCTGGCATTTATGACCCTTGTGAAAAAGAAGCCACTGATGCTATTGGGCATCTAGACAGACAGCAACGGGAAGATATCACACAGAGTGCGCAGGTATAGTCATCGCCATTGCCAACGTGAGCCCTTACCCAGTCTGTAATCACTGGCTTCCAGTTCCATTACTGGGTATTCTCAGGGTAGCCACTGGACTCATAGGCTCAGGCTGGGGATTCTGAAGGTCAAGGGATCATGCGTGATACAGGGTGCCCCAATCTGGGTTACTTCTTTCCCCTGGCGCCACGCGTGGTTGTCGCCTGCCCCCTCAGCCTGCTCGAGTGCTGTTTTCAGACACCGAGTTCAGCGGGGAGATGGGTTTACTGTGCGGACTGCTCCAGGGGTCCTTCCCTTGCAGGCCCACCACGTGGCTCCGTGTGGCAACCAGTCCCCAGGTTGGGGTCTCCTGTAATCCTCTCGAGGGGGGTGGTCACAGGCTGGCCTTCCCCCACAGCAAGGCTGGGCCCTGGCTGTTGGGGACCCCTCGCTGTTATAGGGGAGACCGTTAGCAACCCCTCAGCTCCCACCCCTTCCAGAAGGCATTAGTGAGAGCACACACGTTGGCTGGGAACGCAGGGCGGCTGAGTCAGGTTCCTCTTCCCCTCCTCCAGCACGCTCTGCGACTTGCTGCGTTTGGCCAGCTCCATAAGGTCCTGGGTATGGACCCCTTGCCTTCGAAGATGCCCAAAAAACCAAAGAATGAAAACCCAGTGGACTACACAGGTAAGCATGGCGCGGTGCCCATGCCCAGGCGGGCGGTATCATCGCACGCTCCCAGTAGAGCCCAGACTGGAGTCTCAGCTGCTTCCGTCCTTGTCTCGTTTCAGTTCAAATACCCCCCAGTACCACCTACGCCATTACGCCCATGAAACGCCCAATGGAGGAAGATGGGGAGGAAAAGTCCCCCAGCAAAAAGAAGAAGAAGATTCAGAAGAAAGGTACCAGCATTTATTCATAGTCCTTGTTTTACCCTCCACGTGGCTTCAATTAAGGTTCACCCCAAAGTGAGTGGGGTACCTCCTTTTGCCTTCTCTTTCTCAGACATGATACTTAAGTCCTTTTAAGAATGATTAAATAAATACAGCATGGGTATGGAACACAAGTGGGGTGGACGTGCCTCAGCTGGTGACCGCAGGCATGGTGTGCGCCTGGGAGTGGGGCAGGCAAGGCCTCGGCACGTGTGGCTGCCCAGTCCCCTGCCCAGTCCTCCACGTCGTGCATCAGGGCGCAGTCAGGAGAGGTTCCCCTGCCCGGTTCAGAATTGACTGACTTTCCAGAGCAACATTGGTGTGTTCTCTCTAGAGGAGAAAGCAGAGCCTCCCCAAGCGATGAATGCCCTGATGAGACTGAACCAGCTCAAGCCGGGGCTGCAGTACAAACTGGTTTCCCAGACTGGTCCAGTTCACGCCCCCATCTTCACCATGTCTGTGGAGGTAGACGGCAACTCATTCGAGGCCTCTGGGCCCTCCAAAAAGACTGCCAAGTTGCACGTGGCCGTTAAGGTGAGCGCGGCCAGCAGCGTTGTACAACAGCAAAACACTTCCCTCATCTTGCGCCCCTTCAGAGCCATCGTCCCCTGTTTAAGCATGAGGCTAAAGGAGGGCATGCGTATACTGAAATGGTTAGATTCCCGAATGGTAGCCAAGTCACACGTGGCAAGAATGCCATCATCACTGTGGCTGATGGGCAGAGGGCCCCCAAGTGTGTGGCCGGGCATCGAGGTGGTCTTGGGAGCTATAAGAAAGCTCCTCCAGTTGGCTGGACGCCACCCTAGGCGCTTCTGATTCAGGATCCTGGGTGTGGGAGGGGTTCTGCGTGGTTGAGCCCTCCCTCACTGGGGGCCTGGGTCTCCCTCCTGCAGGTGTTACAGGACATGGGCTTGCCCACGGGTGCCGAAGGCAGAGACTCCAGCAAGGGGGAAGACTCAGCTGAGGAGACAGAGGCGAAGCCAGCCGTGGTGGCCCCTCCACCTGTGGTGGAAGCTGTCTCGACCCCCAGCGCTGCCTTCCCCTCAGATCCCACTGCCGAGGTGAGCACGGGGTGGGCGCTGGAGTGCCCGGCAGGAAGGAGCAGGCGGCCCTGGGTCCCGTGAACCAGGACATTTATTGGTCCTTGTTCTCTTACCCCAAGAGAGTGTACCTTCTAGTCCAGGAGCCTGTGGAGGGAGTTGGGTGTGAGCTGTTGAGCCATGACCGAGAGGCCCTTGCTGGTGTTGACCCAGCATCTGGGGCTGCACTGGGGTGGCCTGCAGTCGAGGATGTGCCGTTTCCCCGGGAGATGGAGTGTGGGTGGAGGTGGTCCCATTGCTGGGAAGGCCACAGATGATTTCTGGAGACAGGAGTGGCGAGGGGGACAGCAGAGTAAACGGAGCGGAGGGCCTCAGCCATGACATAGGGGCGGCTGCCCTCCTCTACGTGCTGGAAAGCCCTTAGCTGAGTTTGTTGGTTTTCTTTTCTGTTTTCCCTGAGAACGTAAAACAGCAGGGGCCGATCCTGACCAAGCATGGCAAGAACCCTGTTATGGAACTTAACGAGAAGAGGCGTGGCCTCAAGTATGAGCTCATCTCAGAGACAGGGGGCAGCCATGACAAGCGCTTCGTCATGGAGGTGAGTGGTCCTGGGGTCGGTTCCTGTGGGGGCCTGGAGTCTTTGGAGACTCCCCCCCGTCCCAAGGGGTGTGTTGGGTCACCCCAGACACGCATGTGTTCTTCCTAGGTCGAGGTGGACGGACAGAAGTTTCAAGGCGCTGGCTCAAACAAAAAGGTGGCCAAAGCATATGCCGCCCTTGCTGCGCTAGAAAAACTGTTCCCCGATGCCCCTCTAGCCCTCGAGGCCAACAAGAAGAAGAGAGCCCCCGTGCCTGTGAGAGGTGGACCGAAATTTGCTGCTAAGGTGAGCGGTCACCCTGGAACTGTCTGACCTTGGCGTGTATTCTCTGGTGATTCGAGTGGGAGGCGAATGTAACTCGTCTATCTTCTTTCCCATCCAGCCACATAATCCTGGGTTCGGCATGGGGGGTCCCATGCACAATGAAGTGCCCCCGCCCCCCAATCTCCGAGGACGGGGAAGAGGAGGGAACATCCGAGGTCGAGGGAGAGGGAGAGGCTTTGGTGGCGCCAACCATGGAGGCTACATGAATGCTGGTGAGGACCGTTGTTGTCCTGTGCTGTCCCAGTGGGCTCAGCCTGCTCCCTGGAGTGGGTGGGACCCCTGGGGCCAACTGAGATGCCAGAAGAGGCAGGGGGGCCGGCAGACCCACCTGCTGCCCTGGTGACCCTGTCTGTTACCTTTCAGGCGCCGGGTATGGCAGCTACGGGTATGGAGGCAACTCGGCGACCGCCGGCTACAGTAAGTGTGTGTTTCTCTTTGTCTGAGCTTGGGGAGAAGCTGCAGCTTAGCTCCCGTGGCCTGAGTTAGAGCAGGGTGGCCCAGCAGCAGGAGCCTCCCTGAGGCTTAAGGGCGGCTGGCACCCATTCTTGGTGGTTAGGTCAGGCGGTCCTCCAGCACCCCCCATCCTGCAAAAGTGTAATTTACTCTTTAAATGTTAATGCACACACTTGTGTGACTTGAAAGTTCATTAAAAGTCAGAATTTTAAATTTCTCTGCTTTAAGCCATGCGAAGCACCAATCCTGTGAATATACTTTTCCTGACAGTGCACAGCTCTTGTCTTGAGAAGGAGCCTTCATTGGGGGGTTACAGGAGCAGAGAAATCTAAAACATGAATTTCAAATGTGGCGCTCTGTGCCATTTTTCAAAAGAATTCTAATTTTTTTTCTCTGCTCTGTCTCCCCCTTTTGTAGGTGACTTTTTCACAGACTGCTACGGCTATCATGATTTTGGGTCTTCCTAGAGCATCTAAAAGTATTGCACACAAAATCAACTTTTTACTCCAATTTTCTCGAACTCCAAAACCCAAAGTGTCCGTGCTGTGCCCTGTGCTTCACTGGGTTTCTCAACCGTGGCTTGTCACCGCAGCTTGTCTGAAACTCTTAGCCTGCAGAATTTAAGACAATGGCAGTTTTTATCGTGATTTGCCTTTGAACTTGGTCATATTGAAGTTCACAATAAGTGGAAAACAATTTTCAGAGAATGCGTTTTTTGTGCAGAATTGCACAGAATTCTAGAGCCAGCGTTGGTCAGCATCAAGGCAAAAGCCCACCTTTGCTTTTTATGGAAAGCATTACTTTATTTAAGAGACAGATAATAATGCATTTTAATCTACCTTTGTCTTAATTTACAGCAGGTTTTGTATGACTTTTTAACCTTTTAACAAATTCCCAAATCTGGTTGATGCCTTTGACAGTAAAGATTTCACCACATCTGAATCCAGAGCAACCGGCCTTTTTTTGTTTTGTTTTTTCATAAGCATGTGAAACGTTGGGAACGTTGGGGAATTGTATATTGTGCTAAGTTAACCTCTTCCACCTTTTGTAAATGCTCTGGTGGGTTCTTGTTCTGGGATGCAATGTTCTGTGGCTGCTTTAGCTAGAGGTGAACTCTCAAAGGTATCAAAACTGTGCTTCCACTATTAGTGCAAGAAACAGACAGGCTTTAAGGAAGAGAGAACGTGGAATTTTGCAAGTCGTAATCACACCTGCAAATGCATGGGATTCTAGAGGTTTTTTTCCTTTTTTCTTTTATTTTCTTTTTTTTTTTTTTTTTTTTTAATGGGGCTTTAAAAATAATCAAGCAGGAAGAGCTTAATACATAGCACAATTCTCCAGTGAAGAGCCAAGCCTCAGCAGGGCCTGTGCTGCTGGGCGCACATCCACGGCAGATTCCAGAAGGCCTGGAAAGCTTCTGCCCTCTCACCTTAGGGTGCAGGCTTGAGCTTGTGTGGCTTCTTCCTTGTGTGCAGAGGCACACAGAGGCGTTTTGGCTCTTGAATGAGACCCCCGTCTCTTGGCGGGAGTCCTTCTTGGGAATGAGTGTAGTTTTGGCTCTGGTCAGCAGGTTTTTTTGCAGCGAGGCCTGCCTCTGCGTTGACTTGCAAAATTTTGCGTTTATTCAGTCAGGCAAAAAGTTGGTCAAAACGGTTACTTCATAATTTGTTCCCAGGGGTTTGAAACATTCAGTGAAACTTTTTAAAACTTTGATTGCATGATGTATTTTTTTTTCCTAGAAAGTTATTGTTTGAGAATAATGTCTTTTTATACCAGGAAATAGTTATCCTGAAATGACGTTGAAAATTTCCCCTCCCCTTTATTATTATTATTATTTTTTTTTAATCAATACATGTTAAAGTAACAAGCCCTCAGTCCTTGGCGTCTTCATTCATTCCCATGCTGGCGGAGGGGTGAGGAGGCACTCAGTGCTGGCCGTGGGCAGCCGAGGTGGTGGGCTTCCGAGAGGGGGTCTGCAGGGGACCTCCCGTCCTCCAGCCTCCTTGAGAAGCCTTCGCGCGTTTACTTTCTTGCATTGTGGGACACGTCCTTCTCCTTGGTGTTTTTGGCTTTGGGTGGGGTGGGTGGAAGGGTCTAGAGAAAATTAACTGATGTTGCAGATCGGTTCTATCCAAATTATCGTTCAAACCACCCAAGACACAGTGGTGTGGGGCGTACATCTGCAGCGGGTGGAAGGAATTAACCCCATTCAAAAGGCAGGAGATCCTTGGTGCTAAATTCGGGAAGGAAGGACAGGGTGTGTGGGGAGCGTCCTCTCCCCGTCCTCCCACCCTGGGCATAGTGGCCACACCAGGCACCAGCCCCGGCTGTCTGTGGCAGGGGCAGCGGCCAGCCAGCACAGGTGCGCCCAGGCCCGCCTGCTCCAGGAGCCCAAGAGTTCTGCAGCCCCTGTGTGAGTGCTAGGGATTGCCCGGCTGGGTCGGAGAGCCACCCACGTGACCTGTTCTCCTCTTCCTGTCGCCTCACTTCAGCTGACCCATGCCCCGTCAGTACATCTGAGTGGTGGGGCTGTGTTAACAAACCTGTCTTCCGGGGTCTGTACCTAGTGACCAGAGGGGGGACCCACCGTGACATTCTCCGCTCCAGGGCCTGAGAATGTGGTGGCCTGGCTGCACGCTTGTCAGTCCTGCCCCTGGGTCCTGCCTGCGCCTGGCAGCTGTGCTGGGAGTAAGGAGGGGCCCTCTGGGGGGGCCACGCAAGGCAGTAGTTTGAGGCCCCACCTGGGGGTTCTGAACCCAGCGTAGTGTTTCATTCCCCCACGAGGCTGTGGCAGTCACACCAGGGAGATGCCCCAGGTCATTGGGCTAAGTCTCCATTCGGTCCTCCCAGACCCAGGTTGGACCAGCTGGTCTTCCAGGATCAACTCTGGCTTTTAGGGGCATCGTTACAGAGCATCTCCTGGGGTCACCCAGGCCTGGGACTACAGAGCCTCTTCCCAGCACAGCGGGGGGAGGTGGCGGTGGCCAGCTGCTGCTTTGGGGCTTTGCTTTTCCTCTCACCGTTGGGGACACCTGGGTAGCAGTCAGCTAGTCGTGAATGTCATCCCGCGCTTGGAGCCCATCTCATTGTAATGTTGACATCCGCTGCGAAAGCTGCTGCTGGCCTGCTGTCGTGCCGCTGCTTGGGCAGAGAGCCATTGTTGTCGTCAGCTGATGGGTGAGTGGGGCTGAAGGCTGGGCCAGCCCATACCAGGCTGCTTCAAGGACCGGAGCTGCTGCTCCTCGCTCTCCTGCCTCTTTCCGTCTCTCCCGGCCTGGCCAGTGGGCTTGTGGGTCAGCCTTCAGGGCCCACAGCTGTGACCTTCCCCTCCCCTGTCTCCCGATCCTCCAGCTGACCCGCTGCCTTCCTGTTTAGGTCAGTTCTACAGCAACGGAGGGCATTCTGGGAATGCCGGTGGTGGTGGCGGCGGCGGGGGCGGTGGTGGCTCTTCTGGCTACGGTTCCTACTACCAAGGTGACAACTACAACTCACCAGTGCCCCCGAAACACGCCGGGAAGAAGCAGCCGCACGGGGGCCAGCAGAAGCCCTCCTACGGCTCGGGCTACCAGTCCCACCAAGGCCAGCAGCAGTCCTACAACCAGAGCCAGTACAGCAACTACGGCCCCCCGCAGGGCAAGCAGAAAGGCTATAATCATGGACAAGGCAACTACTCCTCCTACTCAAACTCCTACAGCTCCCCCGGAGGCGGGGGCGGATCAGACTACAGCTACGAGAGCAAATTCAGTGAGTTGGCTTCCAGAGCCGCCAGGGGTCCAGGCCAGCAGCACATCCCAAGGAGTGGTGGAAGCTCAGCCCTGCCCCAACCTGACCTCTGGTGGAGGGACTGGAAGGAAGCCGGGTGGTGCTGGCTGCAGGGTGGGCGTTAGGAAAATCCTGAAAGCAGGGTCCCCTGGCCCAGGTTTTTGCTGGTCCCTCCCTGTTGCCTTCTCCGAGGTCCCGGAGGCTGTGGGCTGAGGCTGGGGCCCAAGGGTGGATAGAGCCTGTGAGTCTGGGCCAGCTGCTGCGAGGTCACCTCCAGGGATGGGCTCTGGAGACAGCCCCCAACACATCCTGAGTTACTTCCCCGTCCACCGGTCCTTCTACCTTGTGCACAGACCCAGCAGGCCTGGGGAAGCGTGGGTGTGAACTCCCGCATGGCAGGATAGCGGGCAGCTGCGTGCCGGGGACCTTAAAGAAGCTGTGCTGCCTGTGCGTGGGCCTGGCGGTGGGCCTCGGGTGCCTGGCTGGGTGGGAGAGGGGAGGAGGCCTCTGGGGAGCCTGGGTTGGAGGAGCCAGGCGGGAAGGCAGGATGGACCTGGGCTTCAGAACATGATGATGTTACAGGGCTCCAATGGCCCCTGGCGCTTCGTGGTTGGACTGAGTGTGCCAAATTTCATCAGTCACGACGGGGATCGGGCAAGGCCCAGGCGTCAGGCGAGCTCCTGCCACTGCCAAGGCCGCGCACAAGGAACCTAGATTGCCCCAGCCACAGTCTTGGCCACAGCCCCTTAACTGTGTTATCTTCTCTCCCCCAGACTACAGTGGTAGTGGAGGCCGAAGCGGCGGGAACAGCTACGGCTCAGGCGGGTCGTCCTACAATCCAGGGTCACACGGGGGCTACGGCGGAGGTTCTGGGGGCGGCTCCTCATACCAAGGCAAACAAGGTGGGCCTGGGGCAGCAGGCAGCACAGCATGGGGCCCCTTAAACTCAGAGCCAGCAGGGACCACACGGATTCCATGAGGAGGGGGCCTGGCCTGGGCAGATAGCAGCACAGGTAGGGGGGCCCCAGTGGCAGCTGCCGCTTGGCTTCCATGTGGGGTAAGAACAAGGAGTGGGAGACACGGGCACACCAGGACCCTGTGAGAGCACGGGCTTAGGCACACCTCCAGCGTCGGGTTCTTCCCAAGCCAGGCGTTCAGAAATTGCCCTACTCTTCTTTTTTTCCTTTCCTTTTTTGTGGTGCGCGGGCCTCTCACTGCTGTGGCCGCTCCCGCTGCGGAGCAACAGGCTCCGGACATGCAGGCCCAGCGTCCGTGGCTCACGGGCCCAGCCGCTCCGCGGCATGTGGGATCTTCCTGGACCGGGGCACGAACCCGTGTCCCCTGCATCGGCAGGCAGACTCCCAACCACTGCGCCACCAGGGAAGCCCTGCCCTACTCTTAAATGTTGGCACCAACGGGAAAAAATACAGAGAACAGTGAGGGCCAAACAGCCTGACGTGGAGCTCTGGTTTGGGGTGGTGAGCTCAGCCTGTGCTCAGGCAGCCCCCGGTTACAGCTTCTGCTGCCCATGCGTCGTGGCTGGGCAGCTCCCCACCCCTCATAAACGCAGGGCTGATGGTCCCACCTCAGGGCTCTTGGGACGACTAGGCCCAGTGATCCTGGAAAGGCACTTAGCAGAACAAGGTGGAGCTTCCATGGCTGCCCTGCTGCGATCTCTGGCAGACACAGTTCCGGTGTTGGCCGACGTCCTGCTCTCTGACCGCAGGGCAGGCCTGTGCCTCTCACCTCTAACCACCCCCTCTCTCCCTTAGGAGGCTACTCATCACAGTCGAACTACAACTCCCCGGGGTCCAGCCAGAATTACAGCGGCCCTCCCAGCTCCTACCAGTCATCACAGGGGGGCTACGGCAGAAACGCAGATCACAGCATGAACTACCAGTACAGATAAAGCCCCCAAGGGGTGAAGATTTGTACCTTCTGCACTTACTCCCCTGTTGTAAGATTCAGTTTTATGCATCACAGTTAACATGTCAACCGGCCTCTCCAGGCCCCTTCCGCCCTACCCTGTCCACGTTGCTGTGTTGTGAGGTGCAGCTGGTCACTCCCGTGACCCGTCCTGTGACCCATATTTAGCTGTGTTTGGGACTCCGTGTCTTCAGTGGTTTGTTAGTTGCCATTACAACTTTGTCTGAGTAGAGTTTTTTTGAGTTCTTTCAATGAAGTATCCCTCTGTCTATTTACAGTTGGTGTTAGTGTTAACTCAGTTTGTCTTTAAATAGTAACGGAAGGGATACGTCATCTGTTAATGCTTTTGTGAAGTGAGTTAAACGAGCTTTCTGTATTTTAATGCTTTAGTGTTTCAGTTTTATAAGTGAAGATTTTATTTTAAAAACCAGTGGGAAAGAGTGGGGGTTTTTTTGTATGTCTGGATCATTCAGGCAGTACATCTGAATTGAGCTGAATGTAGATGAATAAAGAAAAACAAAACTCTGTGCCTGTCGTAGGCCTGGGTGTCTGGGCCACCAGCAGCAAGATGGGCAGGTTCCTCCACTCTGTTCCCAGCACAGGAAGGCAGGGTGTGGGGGGCAGGGCAGTCCCTGGTCACCAAAGAACTGCCAAGGCCAGCAACCCAGTTTCCTGGCAGCTTGTAGAACCGGTGTCCCAGCGGCTCCATAGTCCCAGCTCTCCTGTTGGGCTGCAGAGAGACTTCCGGAGACCCACACTGCTGTAGGGGGTTTGCTCACACAGTTGGGCATGCTTTGTTTTCTGCTCCATGAATTCTCATACAGTTTTAAGTGCAATTTCAAGTCACCATGGAGTAAAACATCCTTGTAGGTTGGGTACGTGTAACCTAAAAAAGCCCAGTTGAATCTGGCTGAAAGATGCCAAGATCTAGGGAACCCAGCCACAGAACCATCCATGCCAGGATGGCGCTTTGTGTCTGCAGCAGCCACGGCCTTTCCCCTGGTGCCACCCCACCTCGAGTGTGTTCCACAGAGTGTACTGTTGGCGTGCTTCACGATCCTGGGTAATTTTGCAGGGGTTGGGAGACATCTGTCACCTAGTGGGTAGAGGCCAGGGATGCTGCTGATCATTCTACACTTAAATGTCAGCAGTGTGCAGGTGGAGGAACCCCCTCCCCAGAGCAGCCCTTCTCAACTCTGGCCCTGTGTCCGGGAGAGAGTGGGGGTCACGCATGGATTGCTTTACCCGCCTGTCTGGAACGAGCCCCTCAGCGAGGCCTGGGACTGCATCTCTACAGGAAGCCACCTAGTCTTGCCACCTCTCCACTCTCTCAGACCAGGTACTGTTCAAGATTGTGGCCCCTTGGCCTCCCATGCTTGATTAACCATGGCCTCTGGGAGAAGTGCGAACCATTCTTGACTCAGAATCACTCAGCTGAGGCAGAAAGTCCAGTGTGCCTTCAAAGGATGAAGATTTGCCTTCTTGGGGAGGTGAGAGAAAGGTGTTCTCCACTAAAAGAGGAAACATTGGAAGAATGTTGCTTACTGCCAGAGCGAGGAGGCCTGGGATGCCAAATGGTCCAGCCCGGGGAGCGGGTCCCACAGTGCAAACATTTGTGTTGGCCTGAAGTGCCCTGGGATCCCTCAAGCATGTGCACTTGGAGACCAGAGCCAGACCTGAGGCTTCCAGCCTCGACTCCTCTCCCAGACAAGTCCGGGGGATGGAAAAAAAGAGACCCACACGAGATCACTTGGACCTTGTGTTTGAGAAGATAGGATAAAGGTGTGGACGGAAGCTGTGTCACTGAGAAGTCCATGGCGAGGAACACTCCTGCACCGCCTGCCAAATGCCTTCAACTATGGACCTGCGTTCTCAACACAGGTTTCACCATTGGTTTCCCAAGCAGCAGCCACCACCACCATTCACATTTCTGAATGCAGACTCACCGCAAGGGAAGGAATCTCAAGGTTATAGAAGACAGTGGAAAAAGATGTACCTATGGTGACAAGTCCTCAGGGAGTTGAGACTTGCTGCCATGTTCCTCTATTGCGGGGAAGGGCTAGACCCCGGGTGGCTTATCTTTGATCAGATGCCTGTCTGAGTCTTTGCCATGGTCAGGACAAGTTTATTGCCAAAAAGAGGGCATTAACTGGGAAGCAAGCAGGATTTCCCCTTGCCTCTTCCAGCTTCTGGTGGCTCCAGGCGTCCCTTGGCTTGTGACAGCATCACACCAATCTCTGCCTCTGTCTTCACATGACCTTTTCCTGTGAGTCTCTGTGTCTTAAATCTCCTTCCTTATATAAGGGCACCAGTCATTGGATTTGGGGCCCACCCTAGTCTAGGATGAGTTCATCCCAAGATCCTTAAAAACATCTACAAAGACCTTTCCAAGTAAGGTCACGTTCACAGATACCAGCTGTTAGGACTTGGACATACCGTTTTGGGGGACAATATTCGACCCAGTACAAGGCTGTGTGAAGGTTTCATCTTCGTTGATGCAGGCACAGCCCTGGGAGTTTGTCGGACACAGGGTTACCGTAGTCAGGTCTGGACGGCACAGAGCCAGCAGCATCTTTTTTTTTTTTTTTTTTTTTTTTTTTGATTTTCTTTTTTTTTTTTTTTTATTAGTTTCTGCTTTATAACAAAGTGAATCAGTCATACATATACATCTGTTCCCACATCCCCTCCCTCATGCATCTCCCTCCCTCCCACCCTCCCCATCCCACCCCCCAGCAGCATCTTTGCAGCACGGGTAACTGTCCTGAGGAGACAGCTCGTGAGCCCAGATCCTTGGCACCCTGACTCTGCTCAGGGACCTCACTGGTGGTGATGCAGCTGGCCAACAACAACAGTATCCCAGCCCTCAGGACCACCCCAGGAAGCTGGGTTCAGGAAGATGTGGCTGACACCTTGAACATGAAGAAGGCCTTGTTGCTGGTGCGTCACTCCTTCAAAGCTGACTTGAGGCCTTCCCCCAGGCCTATTGCCCTCCAAGTCCAGGAGGCCAGCCTGGAGGAGGTCCTAGCAGAGCTGCTTCTCCAGCTCCTCCTCCTCAGCCAGGGCCATGGTGGGCAACAGCTCGCTTATGAAGAGACGTCTTGGCCCACATGTTGCTGGAGGATGGTGTCATGCGTCCTGGAGTCACCAGCAGAGAGCACCAGGAGTGTCAGCAGAAGGATCGATGGCCCACACCCTCAGCAAGTTGATCGGGACAGGGTACTTGGTGGATAGGCCCTGGGGGTCAGTGACCTGGGACTGGGCACCACCCTGGAGGGTGTCTTTGGAGGGAAGGTAGGAAGGGAGAAAGTACATGACTGACACCTCATGGTGGGATGGGATGATGTCCCAGGGAGGGGCAGGGCCTTGCCGGGAATTTGAACTGATCCCAGGGAGAAGTATTGGGGATTAGAGACCTAGGATGAAAGGGGGCTTCTGAGCAGGAATGGGGGAGGCAAATCTAGGATTTGCACCTCTAGATTTAGCAGTCACTGGGGCCCTGGTTGTCCCTGGGGTCCAGCCTGACCTGAAGTCACCACCCAGCTGCCCGACTACTCTCTACCCTGGCAGGGACCTCCGATCATCAACCATTCTTGTGTAACCAACAGGGCTGGCCCTGCCACTAAGGACCCAGGCCGGGACCTCTCTGCAGCTGGGCTGTCCAGCCTCAGGAGTCCGTGTCCAGGTGTGAGCGCCATGCCAGCTCTTTCTTCCCTTTGCGGGCCTGTTCCAAGACCTCTGGACACAATCTTGGGCAACAGTGCAGCACGTGTTTTTGGCCGAGAGGCTCATTCTAACCCATCCCGGAATAAATGGAAACTTCATGTGCTCATTTGTTTCATTCACACAACATGTATTTATTGGGTATTGCTTACGTATCAGTCCTGTACTGCACGCTGGGAATGTGGCAGAGAACCTGGCCCCTGCCCTCATGGAGCTTCCAGGCACCAAGAGGGCCCTGTCCCAGCTGGGGCAGGGAGTGTCAGGAAAGGTTTTCTGTGTCTCGAGACAGTGTTGTTGAGTGGGACCGAAAGGTGTTTTGGGCGGTGGGGGAGGGGGGTGAGCCAAGGGTATGCCATGCCAAGGGAACAGACGGCTCAAACAATTCCGAGAGGTGGGAATGGACTTCAAGGAGCTAAAGTCAGATGAGTGAGGCGTTTTGGTTGCAAAAAGGAAAAAGTGTGGTTTGATGTAATCCTGGAGCCACCCAGTGCTGGGCCTTGACAGGCAGAGGTCTTCTAACCTTTATCCTGAGGACAATGGGGAGCCATGGAAAGATTCTGAGCTGGGAAGAACCCAGGCTGAGTGATGCTCAAGAACAGTCCCTTTGGCTATTGGGCAAAGAACAGGTGTGTGGGAGAGGTGAAAATGGAGGCTGAGAGACCAGGAAAGAGGCTTGAGTTCTGGAACATCTGAGCTGAGGTTCAGAGTGATTTATGTGGCAAAAGTCCACTGGCCTTGGTGAGGGACCAACTTCCAGACCCAAGAGGGGATAAAACTGAATATCCCAGACAGCTGACTGGGACCAAGAGAGATGCATTGCCTTGCCCCAGGACACAGGAAGGAGAGGGGTCCAGACTCACCAGCTCTCTGCTGTGCTGTGGGAAAACAAGCAGGAATGTGTGGCCACAGAGGTCATTCCGCACAAGTCGCAAGTCCTGGGCCTATGGCCTTCCCAGTGTTTCCCCAAATGCTGGCATCCTGGCACCGGGTCTGTGGGGGCCGAGACTCTCACAAGACAGCTCCCACCCCCAGCTGGATAAACCAGAGAAAATACCATCCAGGCTTCTGGGACCCCTATTTCAACATCAAAGGTACTCAAACCCCCAACTCTCATCCAGAGGTTCTGGATTTTCCACTTCACGCCCAGAAACTCCTGCCCTTCTGGGTCCCAGAACCTTAGTACCCACTCCTTAAGGGCAACCCCCTACTTCTAGTTTTGGGGGGTACCCTGCGCAGTTGCGGGGACCCCAGTGAAGGGGAGGTTGGGGAATCTACTGAGAGTCCCAACCCCGGTCACGCACCTGGAAAGTTACGCGGGCTTCCACTTGAGTGGCGCAGAAATCACCCGAGGACCCGCTTGTGCAAACACCACCCTTTCAAAAACGACGTCCTCCTTCCCCTAGGACCGCCTCTTGGCGCACCGCCGCTTCAACAGGGCCAATCAACAGGCCCCGCTCCGAATGGGAGCTTTTCACAGGCTCCGCCCCTTGATATCGTACGCTGTGTCATCGAGCCAGCGCTTCTAATTGGACAGTTTCTCAAGCTTCACCCATGGCCCCGCTCCTATAGGATGCGCCCTTGCACAAAGTGCGCCGCTTTTAATAGGCCGCTTCCGCAGGCTCCGCCCCGAGGGCGGCTGCCTCCCTGGTCTCCGGGCGACCTGCGTGGCTCTGTCCAGAGTGCTGAAGCCGCGCTCCTAGCGCTGCCTCAACGGGCGGTCTTGTGGCCCCCCACAGCCCTCCCTGCTGAGCGGCGCCGAAACGGTAAAGCAGATGCCACTGTACCCCACCTCCAACCCCGACTTTACCTCTGGTGATAGAAAAGGTTCCCTTCACTCCATGCTCCTATCTAGCTCAGAGGGACGCCAAAGTCCCCACCTCAAACCAGAGGCCTTTCAGGATCTCACGCTGTGACCTTGCCACACTCATCTTCCGCTCCTTCCCTCCCTCCCTCCAGCCACACTGCTCTCCCTGCTGCACTGCAAACGATCCAGATACATTCCCACCTCACAGAGCCTTCGCTCTCACTGTTCCCACTGCCTGAAATGCTCTCTCGGATCTCATTTGGCCCCTCCCTCATCTCCTTCAGTTCTTACCTCAAATCTCACCTTCTCAGTGAGTCTGGTCCTGACCACGCGACTTAAAATAGTCACCTCCCAACTCCTCTCCTTTCCTGCCCTCTTTATTCCCCAACACTCATTACCACCTGAGACATGATGTGTTTTACAAATTTTTCTTGTTCACCCCTCCAGGAAATGGATTTTTGTCTGTTTTTTCACTGCTATGTTGCCAGCTATGAGAACAGTGCCTGACACAGAGTGGGTGCTCCATAATGTTTATTCATGTGTGTATGTTGGCATTTACTATGTACCTTCATAATGACCGTCTGCCCCAATTTCAAGATGAAGACACTGAGACTCACAGAGTGGCCATCGCCTGACTAAAGTCACCTGGCTTCTGAGTGGCAGAACCTGAATCCCCTCTTCCACTTCCTCTGGCTGTAACCCTTTCGCCCCTGCTCTGTGCTGCAATCCCTAATACTGCCTTCTTCAGGAAAAGAAGCTGTATAACAGGGCGGCGTCACAGGGCTCAGACAGGACTAGATTTCAATTCCTGTTCCTGGATTACTACTCCTGTGACCAGGAGCGAGTTAGTAAATATCTCTGCCTCAATTACTTTATTCATAAAACGGAGATAATAATAGTACCCACCTCATTGTCCTGTGAGAGTCCAATAAGGCAATGACAGCGTATGGCTTACCAGACACCTGACACACACTGGCACCTGCTCCATTAGTGTTGGCAGCGTTGGCTCTTAATCATCATATTATAATTTGGGGGGAGAACAAAAATAAATATTGGAAAATCAGGAGAATGAGACTAGAAAAGCTATAGGAAGAATGTTTCAAGAAGGTGGGAGTGAAGAATAGATGCAAGACCTCACTGGGAATTAAAGAAATGCACATTAAAAATAACACGGAGGGCTTCCCTGGTGGCGCGGTGGTTGAGAGTCCGCATGCTGATGCAGAGTACACGGGTTCGAGCCCTGGTCCGGGGATATCCCACACGCCAAGGAGCAACTAAGCCCGTGCGCCACAACTACTGAGCCTGCGCTCTAGAGCCCGTACGAACCACAACTACTGAGCCCGCGTGCCACAACTACTGAAACCCGCGCGCCTAGAGCCCGTGCTCTGCAACAAGAGAAGCCACCGCAATGAGAAAGCCGCGCATGGCAACGAACAGTAGCCCCCCGCTCGCCACAACTAGAGAAAGCCCGTGCGCAGCAACGAAGACCCAATGAAGCCAAAAATAAGTTAAATTAAATAAATTTTTTAAAAAAGGAAAAAAAAGAAAATGCATGTTTTAAAAAATAATAATAACACGGAGTTACCAGAGTTCTCCTGTTAAGGGGGCAGGTGAAATCGCGTTGGAGAGGCTGTGCAGAAACAGGCACTTCCGTATACTGCTTGCTGGTGAAGGTGCAAACGCCACAAACCCTATAGAGGGCATTGGGTAGGATTTATTATTCTCTTTGACCTAGTCATCTAGCTGCTGGAAAATCTTCCTAAAGAAATTCTTGCTGCCCTGTGGAATGACTTAAATACAAGATCATTCATTGCAGCCTTGTTTGTAGAAGCAAAAGATTACTCACAACACAAGTGAGAATCAACAGGAGACCCCATAAGCGAGAGATGGTCTACCCATACTTTGGGATACTAGACAACTTTTGAAAAAGAACAAGGATGGCAATTTCCTGGTGGTCCAGTGGTTGGGATGCCTCACTTTCACTCCAAGGGCCTGAGTTCAATCCCTGGTTGGGGAACTAAGATCCCACAAGCCATGCAGTGTGGCCAAAATTTTTTTTTAATAAATAAATTAATTAAAAAAGAAAAAGAACAAGGAGACTATGTACTGACATGGGATGGCCTCCAAGGTGTACACAAAAAGTGAAGTGCATGCCCCATGGTAACTAGCAAGCCTCCTTTTGTGTATAAAGGGATAAAAGTAAGTATTTAACTTAATATTTGCTTCTGTTTGCATGAAAAAACACTAGAAGGACACAAGAATCTGATAAAACATGTTACTAGGAAAGGCTGAGTTGGAAAGTGAGTGTGGGGGGGATGAGTTTGTTCACCTTTTGTACTTTCTGAATTTTTTATACATTCAGAAATGTGAAATATTACAAATACAGAAAAGTGCATAAAATACAAAAGTGCTGTTCATTGAACACTCTTGTAGTTACAACCTCCAAAGACCATTATTTTGTATTTTTGTTCCATATGAAGATTTTTTATATATATATATATATATACACACACACACACATATATTTTATTTTATTTTTAAATTTATTTATTTATTTATTTAGGTTGTGTCAGGTCTTAGTTACAGCATCTTAGTTAGTTCTTAGTTACGGGATCTTTAATTGCAACATTCAAACTCTCAGTTGCGGCATGCATGTGGGATCTAGTTCCCTGACCAGGGATCGAACCCGGGCCCCCTGCACTGGAAGCACGGAGTCTTAGCCACTGCACTGGACCACGAGGGAAGTCCCAGTACATATATATTTTAAAAAGGAGTGTTCAGCTCAGCTGTGTTGAATTCTGCTGCCAAATCATCTGAGTAATGAAAGATGTCAGTAAATGGCTCAAACATCTGAAAAAGTGTTCAACCTCAGCAGCATAAAATCATGGAATGCACATTAAAGCCAAAGGAGATGCCATTTCTCAGGCACCTGATCGGCAAAATTGAACAGTTCTATAAATATAGTTGGTGAAATCTGATGAGGCAGCTTATCTACACTGCTGTTGTGGATGTCAATTGGTGTGATCACCTTGAAAAAAGTTGGTCCTGCCTTTTAAAGTTGAATATCCACCTGATCTAGGGTCCTGCAGTTCTATTCCTAGGATTTTTGCAGAAGTGTACAATGAGATGCACACACAAATGCTCAGAGCGGCACTGTTTATAATAGGAAAACCAAACACACAAAACAAAAGCTGGGGACTTCCCTGGTGGTGCAGTGGTAAAGAATCTGCCTTACAATGCAGGGGACGATTCGATCCCTCGTCAGGGAACTAAGACCCCACATGCCGTGGGGCAACTAAGACTGTGCCACAACTACTGAGCTCACATGCCTCAACTAGAGAGCCCGAGTTCTGCAAACTACAGAGCCCATGCGCTCCGGAGCCTGTGCACCACAATGAAGAGCCTGCGTGCTACAACAAAAGATCCTGCATGCCTCAGCGAAGATCCTGCATGCTGCAACTAAGACCGGACACAGCCAAAAAAAAAAATAATAATAATAATAATAAATAAATAAATAAATAAATAAATAATGAATAAATCTTTAAAAACAAAAACTGCAGAGTTCACAAGTCCATTGACTGGAGAAATGATAAGTACATCGCAGTATATTTATACCAATACATAAAAAAGAAATGAATGGATCACAACTACATACAACACAAATGAATTTTACAAACATACTTGTAAGGAACATTAAGCAAGTCACAGGGACTAGATGTGGTATAATATGATTTTATTAGTGGAATAGCTGTGGGACAGACAGCAATTTCTCCCATACCTCCTTTTTGCTATTGAGTTTTTTAAAAACTATTATGAAACTTATACTGGAGTAAGTTGTAAAGGTTTTGAAATTTTTAGACAATTCCATGAGTCAGTGATCCATGACTAGTGGAAAATGACAGTTCAAAAACTTTGTTAGTCTATGAAAGATTCCAAAAGATTAAAAAAAACAACAACCCACAATTAGTATATTGAGATGAATCAACCCTAAACAAAACAACTGCAACAATAAAGTACATATTTTCTTTTATATGCTGAAAAATATGTAAGGATAGACAAGAGTGAATACTAAAGACTTCCCTCGTGCCGCAGTGGTTAAGAATCTGCCTGCCAATGCAGGGGACGGGTTCGAGCCCTGGTCGGGGAAGATCCCACATGCTGTGGAGCAATTGAGCCTGTGCGCCGCACTACTGAAGCCCTCCGCACGTAGAGCCCGTGTCACCGAAATGGGAAGCCACCGAAATGCGAGGTGCGGTGCAGGGGCTTCTCATTGCAGTGACTTCTCTTGTTGCAGAGCACGGGCTCTAGGTGCGTGGGCTTCAGTAGTTGTGCCTCGCTAGCTCTAGAGCACAGGCTCAGTAGTTGCAGCACACAGGCTTAGTTGCTCCGTGGCATGTGGGATTTTCCCGGACCAGGGCTCGAACCCATGTGCCCTGCATTGGCAGGAGGATTCTTTAACCACTGAGCCACCAGGGAAGTCCGTGGAGTAGTTATTTTAATATCAAATAAAAAGATATACACAAACCCATAGGATGTGGAGATAGGGGGATGAGGATTAAAGAGAAGAAAGGAAGAAGGAGAGGTCCTACATGGATCACAATGGTAAGGTGCCACCATTCAAGGACTATGAATAACTCAAACCTCTGCATTTGAGCTCCATAAAGATGGGAATAAAATAATATGAGGACATTAGGAGCAACCATAGGCCAATAAATTTGACAACGTAAACGAAATAAATTCTTAGAAAAATTCTACTTACCTGAATCGACTTGAGAAGAAATAGAAAACTTGAATTGTCCTTTATAATCATTACAAGACTTAAATCAGTAGTTTAAAATATTCCTACAAGAAAAACAACATAACCAGATGGATTTACAGGTAAGGCCAATAAAACATTCAAGATTCAAATCACTCCAATCTTGCACAATTTCTTCCCGAAAATAGAAAGAGCAGAAACACTCAATTTACGAAGTTAGCATAATTTGAACATGAAACTCAGGCAAAGACAGTACGTGAAAGGAAAATTATCAACCAATATAATTTATAACAGAAATGCAACATTTTTCAATAAAAATAAACGTTAAATGCCACGATATATAAAAGAATACCATGACCAAGCTGGATTTATTTCAGGAATGGAAATAAAATGTATATAATAAATTAGAAAGTAAATATTATATGATTGGACTTTCTTTTCTTTTCTTTTCTTTTTTTTTTTTTTTTTGGCCCTGAGGCTTGCAGGATCTTAGTTCTCCTACCAGGGATTGAACCCGGGCCCTCAGCAGTGAAAGCTTGGAGTCCTAACTACGGGACCACCAGGGAATTCCCTGATTTGATATTTTCAATGAGGCAAATAATATGGTTATCTCTATAGATATGGAAAACCATACAATAAACATTTATGATACAAATCTGTGAGTGAACAAGGAATTGAAAGCACCTTTCTTTACTTAATATGGTGCATCTTCAAAAAACTTAGAGACATCATACATAATGGTGAAATGTTGAAAGCATTTCCTTCAAAATGTCTTCAGGTTAGGTGAGAAGTCAAGAGTTCAGTGAGGAGTCTACTGCAATAATCCAGGCAAGAGAGGCTGGTGATTTGACCAATGTGAGAGCTATGGAGAGGTTGTTAAGTGGTAGATTCTGGATAGATTTAGAAAGCAGAGCAACCAGGAATTGCTGATAAATCAGAGGTAGGGAGTGAGAGACAGTGAGGGCTCAAGGACCATTCTGAAGTCTCTGGTCTGAGCTGCTGGAAGGATTGAGATGGTACTACTTATTTTATTTTTTTTGAAATAAATGACATTTTATTTGGGGAAGGAATTAAAAAAAAATAGGGACTTCTGTGGTGGCGTAGTGGTTAAGAATCCGCCTGCCAATGCAGGGGACACGGGTTCGAGCCCTGCTCGGGGAAGATCCCACATGCTGCGGAGCAACTAAGCCCGAGCGCCACAACTTCTGAGCCTGCGCTCTAGAGCCCGAGAGCCACAACTACTGAAGCCCGTGCGCCTAGAGCCCGTGCTCCACAACAAGGGAAGCCACCGCAATGAGAAACCCGCGCACCGCAACAGAGTAGCCCCAACTCGCTGCAACTAGAGAAAGCCCACGTGCAGCAAGGAAGACCCAATGCAGCCAAAAATAAATAAATAAAGATAAAATAAAATTTTTAAAAATTAAAAAAAAAACAGAATAGAGTTGGGAACACAGAGCAGGGGTGAATGCAGCCCATCTTGTCATGAGTTTTGCTTTGCTTAGGCAGGGAACTGTTAAATTAGAGAAAGAAGTGGGCAATC
The DNA here is from genome assembly GCF_949752795.1 of Hyperoodon ampullatus. Taxonomy (NCBI): domain Eukaryota; kingdom Metazoa; phylum Chordata; class Mammalia; order Artiodactyla; family Ziphiidae; genus Hyperoodon; species Hyperoodon ampullatus. Next base: position 32,559,895 of record NC_136917.1, read on the forward strand.
ACTTTTCTACTTTGCTACTAAGTTTTTTACTAGGGAAAGACTCTTTCAGTGCCCAGAAAAATGTGTACATGCCACCTGTGCCCCTGTGGACTCCATCTAAGAAAACATGTGTGAACATGGAGCTGTCTTTGTCCATGACCTCAGCTGAGCATCTCTACACAGCCCCAGCCAGGAAAGGAGGAAGCATCACCAGGGTGCAAGTGTTCCTAGGTGTGCTCCCGTTCACTGTGACCCCCCCAAGTGGCTCCCCTCCATGCATCTTAAATAAACAGTAGTTTTTTGAATTGTAAATACCAAGAAAATTAACAGACTTCTTCAAAGCCATTTCATAACTGACTTATTTAACAATAATGGGCTGAGAATAAACATGCACATGCTAAGATCAAGCCTCACTTGGCTTCCCATACTCATTGTCAGGGGCCCACAGGCTCTGAGTATCAACTGGTTTTCCCAGAAGTCCACCCTAGGGGGGCGAATGGGAGTCAATATGCTGTCAGTGAACTTGTCCCCACCCCAGTGGAGGACACAAGTGCCGACCTCTGTAGACTTCTTGCTTTCACCACCTGCAGTCATGAGCAGGTCCACCCAAAGGGACTAACTACGCAAATCCATCTTCCCCAACCTCCTCAACTCCATCACCCCGAGTCACTAAGGCATCTCATATGTAGGTTTCACCCTTCTTCATCTACTGCCTAACACCCTGCAAATCACAGCCTGGCCAGTAGTGACACTAATCCCTTCAAACCTTTAGGCCTTTTTTAAGTTCAGTCCCAGAGGTGGAGGGCATGAGCTGGTTGGTACTACTGAGAAGGGGAAGACGGAGGTGGGTAGGCAAGCTTGGGAGGACAATCATTAATTCTGCTTTGGACATGTGGAGTCTGGATGTCTACAGACGCCCACTGGGGGTGTCAAGGAGGCATCTCAAGAGGAGATGGGAGTTCAGGAGGGAGGACTATGCTGAGAATAAAAATTTGGGTATTGTCAATGTATAGAGGTTTTTTTAAAAAATAAATTTGTTTATCTTATTCATTTATTTTTGGTTGCTTTGCCTCTTCATTGATGCACGCCGTAGCTTTCTCTAGTTACAACGAGTGGGGGCTACTCTTCGTTGTGGTGCAAGGGCTTCTCATTGCGGTGGCTTCTCTTATTGCAGAGCACAAGGCTCTAGGTGCGCGGGCTTCAGTAGTTGTGGCTCGCGGGCTCCAGAGTACAGGCTCAGTAGTTGCGGTACACGGACTTAGTTACTCCGTGGCATGTGGGATCTTCCCAGACCAGTGCTCAAACCTGTGTCCCCTGCATTGGCAGGCAGATTCTTAACCACTGCGCCACCAGGGAAGTCCTGTATAGAGATTTTTAAAAGCATCATATCAATTACAGGATATGTGATATACAGTCATTGGTGGTGGAGGGTTTTTAAGATTGGGGGAGTCAGGAGCAACTGACGGTGACAATATGAGCCAGTTGTGGGAATATCAGATGAGTGTTGCTGACAATGGCAATAGCAAGTTCAAAGGCCCTGAGGTGGGCTTCATTGGTGGGCGTTTTCCAGACGTGGACTCAGTGAGGACTCCACCACACTGAGAAACTGGTAGCATTAGCCCAAGGCTTCTAGGTCAGGCTCCTGCTGAGATCAGCGGGGCTTTGGGCGGGTGGTCCCGAAAGGAAGGCTTCTGGGGCAAACGCGCCCTCTGCTGGCCAGGACAGATATCAGCTCCATTTCCAACCATAAGATTATTAAAATATTAATATATATCTATTCTGTTATTATTATTATTAGTGGGTTAGGACCCAGATTGTATCCCTGGTCGGGGAACTAGGATCCCGCAAGCTGAGAGGGGCGGCCAAAAAAAAAAAAAAAAGACAAAAGATTACGTCAGGCACCGTGTAAAAATCTATAGACGTCCATCCTGTCATTCAGTATTCGCAACGTCCCTATGTCTAGATACTATTATTCGGGCCATTTGATGGAAGATAAAATTATAGCTAGAGAGGCTTTTACTTCGAGGAATTGGCAGGAATGGGCCTCCAAACCAAGACAATTTTAATACTTCGCAGCAGTGTGCTGCCTGTGGGAACTAACTGGGCGCAGCGCAGAGACAAGCGCGCAGACGTCCGTTTCCATGGTTCATCTGACGCTCTCCCCAAGCTTCGGCCTGCGTCGCGCGCCACGTGACCTCAACCAACATGGCGCCGCCCAGGGTGTTCCACGGCCCACGTGGTTCCGGCAGGCAAGATGGCGGCAGTCGCCAGCCCGACTTCCCTGGAGTCGGCTCCGCGAATCATGAGATTGGTGGCCGAGTGTAGCCGCTCTAGGGCCCGGGCAGGGGAGCTGCGGCTGCCACATGGGCCGGTGGCTACTCCAGTGTTCATGCCAGTGGGCACGCAGGCCACCATGAAGGGCATCACGGCCGAGCAACTGGACGCGTTGGGCTGCCGCATCTGCCTGGGCAACACCTACCATTTGGGTCTGAGGCCGGTGGGTGGGCTGTGCCCCGGGCTGGGCGGCGGCGAAGCGTGGGGAAGCCCAGGAGATTCCCTAGACCTGGGCACGCCTCCCAAACTCTATCGATAAAACGCATATCGAGAGTCCCGGGTGGCTCAGGCCTTGTGCTGGGCGTGAGGGACCAGCGAGGATGGAAGTTGGCCAACCCTGTCGCCCCAATATGAGCCCCAAGGGTTGCCCTCACCCCTAGCCTGACCCTCCTTCCCCCACCCCAGGGCCCCGAGCTGATCCAGAAAGCCCGCGGTCTCCACGGCTTTATGAATTGGCCGCACAACCTGCTGACGGTAAGGCGGGGTCAGCTCCGGGATCCGAGAACCCTCCTTGGGCGTGGATTTTCCCAGTCCCGTTCTTGACAGCCCTGCGGTGGGGTTTCCCTCAGGACAGCGGCGGCTTCCAGATGGTGTCCCTGGTGTCCCTGTCCGAAGTGACGGAGGAGGGCGTCCGCTTCCGCTCCCCTTACGATGGTGACGAGACCCTTCTGAGCCCCGAGAGATCCGTGGAGATCCAGAACGTGCTGGGTGAGCGGATACCGGGGAGCCGCCCCTTCCCCTGCCTTTCGGAGGTGGAGGTGAGGCGGGCCTGCTCCTTTCGTGCTGCTTGGCTTTGGTCAAGTCACTCCCCCTCTCTGAGCCTCAGCCGAGGGGATAGTTCACAAAAATAACGATGTAATGTCAGTAAATCTCTTATCACAATGCCTGACATGTAATAGTAGCTTTTAGTATTATCTTTCTTGCTACTGTTTCTCTTAGATAGTAAATTAGCTGGGCAAAGATATGTTGAAATAATGGGGGCAACAAGGGAGGTATTGGGGAGGCTTTAGACCCCTCCCATCTCCATCAATATCCCCTATTCCTTGATAAGGACAATTAACATTTCTCAATTTCATAAAGTGCTATGGAAACAGGTTCAAAACTTCCCGTCTTCCAAACAGACTGGTGCTTTTAGACTCCTCTATGTACAGATTCTGTGGCTTCTGCTTATAGCAATGGGCCTGGGTGCTGGTGCCATACCATCCTTGGAACTTACAGTCCAAAAGGGAGACAGGCATTGGTGAAAACATCTTAATTAGAAAGGCGGAAAAAAGAGAAAAAAAAAACCCCAAAAAAACAATGCAGGTAGAGTGCATTGTATGTTTCCATTTGTATTGAAAAAAACCCCCAAAACCCCAAACACATGATTTGCTTTTATTTGCTTACGGTATCTCAGGAAAGAAAAATAAGAAACTGTAGTATAGGTTCTTGGAGGGAAGGGAACTGAAGAGCTGGTAGACAGGGAGCATTTAAATTCTTTTCCTTTTTTAAAAATTGGGATATAATTGACATGCAATAAACTGCACATATTTAAGGTATACCCTCTGGTACGTTTTGACACATGTATACACCCATGAAACCTTCACCATAATCAAGATAGTGAACATGTCCATCACCCCTAAAGGGTTACTTGTGCCCCTTTGTAATCCTTCCCTTGGTGGGCGAGAGACTTTTCATCAAATATCCTGTTGTATTTTTTAAAATTGGGGGTTCATTTAACATTTTGAATAATTATATATTATTATTAAAATAAGTTATTATGGAATTCCCTGGTGGTCCAGTGGTTAGGACTCTGTGCTTCCACTGCAGGGGGCACAGGTTCGATCCCTGGTCAGGGAACTAAGATCCTGCAAGCTGCATGGTGCAGCCAAAAAAAAAAAAAAAAAAAAAATTGTTTTAAAGGCACAAATAGATATAAGGTTGGGACCCTGACTGTGAAGGCCAAGTACATGGGACTTTTGGCATGATTCAGTCTGTAGGCTCAGGGAATGTTGCCCTAGGCCTAAAACCTATGGATGAGGAGGAATAAACTAGACGTCCAAAGGGGGGAAGTATGTTCTGGAAAGAGGAAGCAGCCAGTGCAAAGGACCTGAAGCAGGACCAAGACTGGCATGGCTGGAGCCGAGTGGGGTAGGGAAAGTGTGTGTGTGTGTGTGTGTAGGGTGAGGACAGGAAGGTGTTGGGGACAGGTCCTACAGGACCTTGTGAGTTTTGGTTTGTCTTTTAAAGAAAAAAATTGAACAAGAAAACATTTTGTATATATTTCTATATAAAGATGTGTGCAGGAAACAGTGGTCTTCCCATGCCTATATTCTATCCATCTCTTTCACAAGTCACCACTGTTTCTAGTTTCTTATGTATTCTTCCAGAGTTTATGTAAATACAAGCAAGTTCAAATCTATTCTTATTTTTTCCATGATGAGAGCATGCTATTTATGGCACATTCTTCTGTACCTTGCATTTTTATTAATTTTGGAAAATTTCAAGTATATACCAAAATAGACACGACCCCATTGACCTGTCACCCAGCTTCAACAATCACCAGGTCACAGCCATTATGTTTCATTAGTATCCCAGCCCACTTTGCTTCTCCCATGTTATTTTCTGTTGGAATTTGCCTAAGATTGGTGTTATGTTTCATAGAATTGTCCAGTAAATCCCCCTGGGCCTGGAGTTTTGTTGTGGTAAGGTTTTTAATGATGAATTCGATTTATTTGACATTTTGATTTGGCTATTCAGATTTTGTGTTTCATTTTGGGTCAGATTTGATAAGTTGGATTTTTCAAGGAATTTGGCCATTCCTTGAACTTTATTTCAACTTTCTTGGCATAAAGTTGATCATTAATATTCTCTTATTAACCTCTTAATGTTATAGTGTCTGTAGTGATGTCTCCTTTTTCATTCCTGATGTTAAAAACTTGTGATCTCTTCTTTCTTGATGTCTGTTAGGGGTTTATTGATTTCGAGTTTGTTGATCTTTTCCAAAAACCAACTTCTGGCTTATTCATTTTCTTCATTTGTTGGTTTTCTGTTTTGTTGACTTCTTTTTTTTTTTTAATGGCTTTATTGAGATATGATATACAGACAATTCACCCATTTAAAATGTACAGGTTGGGACTTCCCCAGAAGTCCAGTGGTTAAGACTCCATGCTCCCAATGCAGCGGGCACAGGTTTGATCCCTGGCTGGGGAACTAAGATCCCACATGCTGCACAGTGCAGCCAAAGATTAAAAAAAAATTTTTTTTTAAAGAAGATCAAAAATAAATAAATAAATAAAATAAAATGTACAGTTCAGTGGTTTTCAGTGTATTCACAGAGTTGTACAACCATCACCACAATCTAATTTCAGAACACTTTTATCACCCCAGAAAGAAATCTTGTACCCATTATCAATCACTCCCTATTCCTCCCTCCGCCAGCCCTATGTAATCTACTTTCTGTCTCTACAGATTTGTGTATTCTAGACATTTTATGTAAATGAAATCATACAATAGGAGGTCTTTGTGAATGGCTTCTTTTACTTAACATAATGTTTTTCAGGTTCAGCTATGTTGTAGTATGCATCAGTACTTTATTCCTTTTTATAGCCAAATAACATACTAGTTAATAGATATGCCTCCTTGATTTTATTTTTTGATAGTTGCAATCTTATGTATCTTGTTTATTTTTAAATTTTTAGCTAGTTTTGCATTGTTTTCTTTGTCTAGCTTCTTAGTCTCCGTAGATCATCTGTATTATATCAAACCGAATCTCAGATGTCCTACCACTTCACCTATAAGTATTTTTAATTTGTATCTCCAAAACATAGTTTTTTTAAAAAATTTATTTAATTTATTTATTATTTTTGGCTGTGTTGGATTTTTGTTGCTGCACGCGGGCTTTCTCTAGTTGCGGTGAGCGTGGGCTACCTTCGTTGCAGTGCCCAGGCTTCTCTTGTTACGGAGCACGGGCTCTAGGCACGCGGGCTTCGGTAGTTGTGGCTCACGGGCTAGAGCGCAGGCTCAGTAGTTGCAGCACACAGGCTTAGTTGTTCCGCGGCATGTGGGATCTTCCCGGACCAGGGCTCAAACCCGTGTCCCCTCCATTGGCAGGCGGATTCTTAACCACTGCACCACGAGGGAAGACCCATAGTTTCTTTTTTTTAAACATAATCACAATACCATCATCCCACCTAAAAACAATTAACAATAATTCATTAACATCATCAAATATCTGGCCAGTGTTCAACTTTCCAGTCGTTTCATAAATGTCAGTTTTTCTTACAGTTTGTTTACTTCAGGATCCAAATAATGTGCAGATACTGCAGTTGTTTGAAAGATCTCTTAAGTCTTTTTTAATATATTATATATATTACATATCATATAGTTCCGCCTTCCAATTCCATTTTTTTTTTTTAGCAATTTGCTTCTTTTTCTTTTTTTTTTTTTGCTTCTTTTTTTTTCATTAAAATTTTTTTTTTTTTTTGGCCGAGCCGAGCAGCTTGTGGGATCTTAGTTCCCCAACCAGGGATGGAACCCATGCCCCCTGCAGTGGAAGCCCAGAGTCGTAACGATTGGACTGCCAGGGGATGCCCCAGCAATTTGCTGCTTCTTTTTTTAAAAAAGATTTATTTATTTATTTATTTATGGCTGTGTTGGGTCTTAGTTGTGGCACGTGGGATCTTTCGTTGAGGCGCATTGGCTTCTCTATAGTTGTGGTGCACGGGTTCCAGAACGTGCGGGCTCAGTAGTTGCAGTACACTGGCTCTCTAGTTGTGGTGCGTGGGCTCAGTAGTTGTGGCACATGAGCTTAGTTGCCCCGCGGCATGTGGGATCTTAGTTCCCTGACCAGGGATCGAACCCACGTCCCCTGAATTGGAAGGCAGATTCTTAACCACTGGACCACCAGGGAAGTCCCAGCAATTCGCTTCTTGAAGAAACTGGTTCCTTTGCCCTGTAGTGTTTCACCGGGTCTGAATTTTGCTGGTTGCATCCCCTGGGTGTCGTGTAATAGTTTTCCTCCACCCTCTAGATTTCCTGTAGGCTGGTACTTGGATCTAGAGGTTAGAGCCAGATTCAAGTCCTTCTTCCTTTTGGCAGGAAGTCTTCACAGTGTGTCTGTCCATCAGGGGGCATCTGATGTCTGCCTGTCTCTCCCAGTGAGCTGTCATGCTCCTTCCCTGGAACCATTATTAGGACTTGCAAACCGGTGATGTTCCAATTCTGTCATCCTTTCTTCATTTATTAACCAGATTACTTCTGTAAAGAGAAACATCTCTCACCTACTCCTGGGAGACCAAGCAGTTTAGTTCACACAGGAAGAGTGGGATTCATTCTTTTCCCTCATTTACTAGTTTTCATGGGTTGATTACTTAGCATCTTCTAGCAATGACAAACTAATGTTTAGTTTTTTAGGATCACCATGAACTCATGGGTTTAAATGTATTTGATACGTTTCAATCCATTGCAGTTAAAATCCTTATTGCTTCTCAAATCGCCCCATCTTTGGCTAGTGTGGTACACTGTGCTTTTTTCCTATAATGATACATCTTGGCAATATTTCCTTGCGATTTCTAACCTGTAAGTCCACAGTCTCTAATCTGAAATTCTTGTGGCCAGATAGGTGTCAGAATTCAGAATTCCCACATTTTAGAAAGATAATAAAGGGTACATACCATTTATTACACAGTACCTCAATTGGGTCTGGGGCAGTACCCTGTGGTATTACACTTCACTTCTTTTTTTTCAATTAAAAAAATTGTGTTAAAATACACATAACATAAAATTTACCATCTTAACCATTTGTTTCTTCTTTTTTTTGGCTGCACCGTGCAGCATGCCGGATCTTAGTTCCCTGACCAGGGATCAAACCCATACCCCCTGCAGTGGAAGTGCAGAGCCTTAACCACTGGACTGCCAGGGAAGTCACTACACTTCACTTTTATTGCATTAACACTTATGAATCTTCACAGTAAATTAGGTTTTTAAAAAGATGACAGCTGTCTCAGGTTTTGCTGCCGAATGAAGATGCCATAAGCATAAGAAAAATCCTATGATTTTGAGAAGTTTCTGGATTTTGGAATTGTGGGAAAGAACCTTCCATTAAGGCCTGGACCATGGTTTACTTAACTAGACCCCTGTGACACTTGGACTCCCATCTTGCTATTACCCAACACACTATGAAGAATCACTTGCTACACACGTCATTTGGTTCTTGAAGGGTAAATTTGCAGAGGTGGGATTTTTTTTTTTTTTTTTTGGCTGCACCGCACAGGTTGTGAGGTTTCAGTTCTCCGACCAGGGATTGAACCCGGGCACTCGGCAGTGAAAGCGCCGAGTCCTAACCACTGGACCGCCAGGGAATCCCCGAGGTGGGATTTTATTCTACAGTAGTGCCAGGGCAGGGTTTTAGCTGGGAGGTGGCAAGATCAGATGTGCATTTTTTTTTTTTTTTTTTTTTTTTTGCGGTACACGGGCCTCTCACTGTTGCAGCCTCTCCCGCTGCGGAGCACAGGCTCCGGACACGCAGGCTCAGTGGCCATGGCTCATGGGCCCAGCCGCTCCGCGGCATGTGGGATCTTCCTGGACCAGGGCACGAACCTGCGTCCCCTGCATCGGCAGGCAGACTCTCAACCACTGCGCCACCAGGGAAGCCCCCAGATGTGCATTTTGAAAAGCTTCCTCTGGTTGCTGTATAAGCAGATTGGGGGTTAAATGGGAGTCAGCAAGACCTGGAGAGGGACCTGGGGTCCAGCTTGTCCTCAGTGTGGGGGCTTTCCCAGTGACTGTGTTCCTGTCTCACTCTCCAGGCTCAGACATCATCATGCAGCTGGATGATGTAGTCAGCAGCACTGTGACAGGGCCACGTGTGGAAGAGGCCATGTACAGGTGTGTGTGTGTGTGTGTGTGTGTGTGTGTGTGTGTGTGTCGGGAGAGGGAGGGGGAGAGGGAGAGGATCCTGGTCCTGCAGCCTTGTCTCCCTACCCCTCACAAAGTCCCTATGGCTTACAACCAGGGTCCTCTTTCAGATCAATCCGCTGGCTGGACCGGTGCATTGCAGCCCATCAGCGGCCGGACAAACAGAACCTCTTCGCCATCATCCAGGGTGGGCTGGATGCGGATCTCCGGGCCACCTGCCTCGAAGGTAAAGCCATGTGCCAACAGGACCAGGGCTTTTCCATTGCAGAGAGCCCCACGTGGGCCTGGCATGCGATGGTGCTGAGAGAGTTGGGGTTTTTTTTGTTTTTGGCTGTGCTGCGGCTTCTGGGATCTTATGTCCCCAACCAGGGACTGAACCCAGGCCCTCGGCAGTGAAAGTGTGGAGTCCTAATCACTGCACCGCCAGGGAGTTCCCAAGAGTGACTATTATGTGTTGTTGTGTGTTTTTTTAAAAAAATAGTTTCCTTGTTTTTTTTGATGTGGGTTGCTTTGAATTTTATTTTTTTCTGATGTTAATATTGCAACTCCTACTTTTATTTATTATTTTTTCTCTTTTTAAAATTTTATTTATTTATGTTTTTGGCTGCATTGGGTCTTCATTGCTGCATGCAGGCTTTTCTCTAGTTGTGGCGTGCAAGGGCTACTTTTTGTTGCAGTGCATGGGCTTCTCATTGCGTTGGCTTCTCTTGTCTCAGAGCATAGGCTCTAGGTGCACAGGCTTCAGTAGTTGCAGCATGTGGGCTCAGTAGTTGGGGCGCGCGGGTTCAGTAGTTATGACTTGTGGGCTCTAGAGTGCAGGCTCAGTAGTTGTACGGCACGGGCTTAGTTGCTCCGCGGCACGTGGGATCTTCCTGGACCAGGGATCAAACCAGTGTCTCCTGCATTGGCAGACAGATTCTTAACCACTCCGCCACAGTACCACTCCGCCACCAGGGAAGTCCAAGAGTGGTTATTAATTGACAAAAGAGCACTCTAGGTGGAAGGAACAGCTGAAGCAAAGGCCCTCAGGCAGCATGGAGCAGAGTGTGTTTGGAGAATAAAAATTCCAATAGCTATCAATTTTCGGGTGTTCAGGCACTGTGCCAAACGCTGGTCATGGACTGACCCATTGAGGTTTCATAAAGATCCTGTAAGGTGGGAACTACCAGGTTCCCAAGGTTACAGGAGGGGAAACTGAGGCACAGAGCTGTTAAGTTACTTACGCCCAGCCACACAGCGTGCATGTTGCAGTGCTGGGATTTGAACTCAGACCTTGGGCTCTGGAACCTACAGCATTAACAGATACATAGAGCTCCTCCATCCCTGGGGAGTGAGACATGCAGTCAGGAGCAAGGGGTTGGACCCGAGGCATTGTGCTGACGGTGGAGGCCCTGGGACAGCACACCGAGGTGCTGGGGAGCCATTGAAGGCTGTTGAGTGGGAGAGTGGGAGAAAAATCCCAGTGAGATAGGAAGCATAAGGCCCATAGAGGAAGCTGGAGTAGTTGCCCAGGGGGAGGGTGACAGTGAGGCCTGAACCAAGACCGTGGTCATGGAGACAAAGTGGAGGCAGAGATGGGGGCTCAAAGGCAGTGAGGTGTCACGGGCAAGACTCTGGGTTCTGGAGTCCACGCAGCTGGATCCAACCCCCTGATCTGTTGCCTCATGGCTGTGCATCCTAAGGCTAGTAGCTTGGCCTCTCTGAGCCTCACTTTCTTCCTCTGTAAAATGGGAACATACTCCCAATGTCATGGGATCGAAGTGAGGAATAAATGGGAAAATTTGTTCAAGGTGTCCTGCCTGCACCTGGCATCTGTGTATGCTGTTGTGAAGACTGTCCTGTTGTAATTCCTTTTGTCCTCAAACTGCCCACCACCCCTAGTCCCCACCCCCACCCCTGGTCCAGTAAGTCTTTTTAATGGAGACCCACAGTCAGAAGTACATTTCGTGTCATGGCTTCGGATGCGTGCACATATATGAGAGTGGAAACTAAGGCTTCCTGAAGCATTTACCATTATACGTGAGATACTCTTTGATACAATATTTTCTGTTCTCTCTCATTTTAAAAAAAACAACAACAGCAACAACCCTGATCTCATCCCATCAAATCAAATTCATTTCTCAGCCACCTGCAGTTTGACAAGCACTGTCCTGCTGGTGCTTCTCAGTGCTCTGAGTCTCGCCTGTACCAGAACCCCCCAGGCTCTCCCTGTGACTGGGTCGGAGTCTGGGGCCAGGGCAGACTTGGGAAGCTGCATTTGAACAACTCATCCCCAGTTGGTTCTGCTGCTCACTCTGGCTTCAAAACCCAGCCCCAGACCAGGCCTGCTTTGTCAATGCTGTGGCCTCCCCCCTAGTTGAACTGGGCAGCTGGGGCCAAAGATAAGTCTTGGTTTTGAGGCTAGACGTGGGTTTGAATCCAGCCTCTGGCATATGTGGCCTGGGGCCAGTGGTTTAAGCTCTGCATGCCTCAACCACAGTGCAGATCTGCAGCCCCTGCCCAGCGATTGTGGAGCCTAATTGCCCACTTCTTTTTTTTTCTTTTTTTGGTCTTACTGCGAGGCATGTGGGATCTTAGCTCCCGGACCAGGAATCGAACCTGCACTACCTGCAGTGGAAGTGCAGATCCCTAACCACTGGACCGCCAGGGAATTCCCCTGCCCACTTCTAATATCCAAAACACGCAAGAATTTGCAATTCATTTGGTGGCAAGACCAGACTTACTGACCCCAGTTTGTTAGGAGTCTTTACACATTTTTTTTTTTTGTGGTATGCGGACCTCTCACTGCTGTGGTCTCTCCCGCCGCAGAGCACAGGCTCCGGACGCGCAGGCCCAGCAGCCATGGCTCACGGGCTCAGCCGCTCCGCAGCACGTGGGATCCTCCCGGACCAGGGCACGAACCTGCGTCCCCCGCATCGGCAGGCGGACTCCCAACCACTGCGCCACCAGGGAAGCCCCGTCTTTACACATTTTGCTGTCAAAATGTTACAGTGTTTGATGACAGGCTGTTCTTCAGCATGTAGGATGTTCACTGTTCTAAAATCTGGAAAATTTTGAAACACATCTGGCTTCATCTTAGGTTTCAGCTAAGGGAGTGTGGGCCCTGGGCCTCTCTCCTGAGGATTGAAGAAGAAGCCCTGACATGCAGCAGGCATTCTATAAACGGTAGCTGAGATCACCAGCAGCCCCCAGACACACACACACCACACACATACTCTCTCTCTCTCTCTCTCTCTCTCTCTCTCTCTCTCACATTCTCTTTTCCTGATGGCCTGTGGAGGTGTGGGCAGGGTCTGTCCTGAGGGTGAAGAGGAAGAAGAGGAGGAGACTGCGGCCTATTTCCCTTTTTCTGATCACCACTGACCTTGCCCCTGCACCCCCAGAGATGACCAGGAGAGACGTGCCAGGCTTCGCCATCGGGGGCCTGAGCGGGGGTGAGAGCAAGGGCCAGTTCTGGAAGATGGTGGCGCTGAGCACCTCAAGGCTGCCTAAGGACAAGCCCCGATACCTGATGGGGGTCGGGTATGTGGAGGAGAGGGGAGACAGCCCCGCCTGCGGGGAGGGGATTCCTGGGAACCCCTGCCTCTGGGGGAGGACGGGGAGGGGGAAGGACACAGCTCTGCTTGGGAGGGAACTGAGGAGGACAAGGTCCTCTGCTGGGGGTGGTCCTGAGGGTGCCAGTCTTGGGGAGGGGGGCCCTGGGTATGTGACCAGGGCTTGAGGTTCTCTGCTCCCCTCCCCCACGGCCCCACCCCCAGCTATGCCACTGATCTGGTGGTCTGCGTGGCTCTCGGATGCGACATGTTTGACTGCGTCTTCCCCACACGGACAGCGGTGAGGCCCTTGGCAGGGGAAAGACCGGAGAGGGATTGCGGGGGCCAAGGCGGGGGGGAAGACCTGGTTGACCCACCTTCCCCTCCCCCTGTCCACCCCCAGCGCTTTGGCTCTGCCCTGGTGCCCACGGGGAACCTGCAGCTGAAGAAGAAACAGTATGAGAAAGACTTCCGCCCCATAGACCCAGAGTGTGCCTGTCCCACCTGCCAGAAGTAGGGGAGGATGGAGCCTGGGGGCAGGCGGAGGGCAGGGAGGGGGGAAGGACCTGGCACTGCCCAGCCCCCTCCTTCTTTCCCCAGGCACAGCCGGGCCTTCCTGCACACGCTGCTCCATAGCGACAACACCGCGGCCCTGCACCACCTCACTGTCCACAACATCGCCTATCAGGTGGGCCTGTAGCTGGGAGGGGTGAGGCAAGGGGGATGGGGGTCTCCCCTATGCTGGTGGCTGATTGCTGACACCCCCCCCCCCCCCACTGCAGCTGCGGCTGATGAGCGCTGTGCGCGCCAGCATTGTGGAGAAGCGCTTCCCCGACTTCGTGAGGGACTTTATGGGCACCATGTATGGGAACCCCACCCTCTGTCCCTCCTGGGCCACTGAAGCCTTGGCCTCTGTGGGAATCACACTGGGTTGACCCCGCTTGGGGGAGGGAGGGAGGGAGGGCATGGGAGATATTGAAGGATTTTTTTAAAAAAATTATAACGTAGAGTGTGTCCGTGTCTTCTTGGGGAGGTGGCCTGTCTAGGTTCCCTTCGTGGTCTGAGTGTCACTGGGGCCCATGTTCCCCCCCACCCCCAATTGATAATAATAACAAGTAACCATAGCAGCAGCTGTTATCTGGAAACTGAGCATGTAGGAAGTGCTCAGAGTGGGAGCTGCATTCCTTTCCTGTGGCTCAGGCCCCCCAGCCATCCTGGGGGTGCGGAAACAGGTCCAGAGAGGGGGAAGTCACTTGCCAAGGTCACCATCAAGGAAGAAGCAGCTGGGCTCCAAAGCTCTGGTTCTTGACCTTGACTCTTCAGACATGTGGCTTAATCTAGTTGTCAGTAAACACAGTGATGATAACATGTGTGATCTAGAAGGTACTTATACTGTGCCTGGCACTGTTCTAAATGGTCGTCAAGTGTATTTAATTCTTGCAACTTTATGGTTCCCCATTTTACAGATGAGGAAACTGAGAAATGAAGTCACTTGGTCATTATCACCCAGCAAATGAACAGGCCTAGGATCTAATCCAGATATGGCCAATTACAGAGCTGGTGGTGCTCTTAGAAGCTACAGTTTTTTTAACTGAAAAATTAACACGTGTAGGATCTACAATTTAAATATCATAAAAATGCAGCTACTTTTATAAATTTGTGTATTCCATAAATTTTCCATGTGTACATTTTTTCGTGAATGTCAGCATCCTTTACATGCAGTTCTGTACCTTGCTTTCTTCCCTTCTCTTAGTGTATCTCAAATTGTTTACATGTCAGTACATGAAAACTTCCTCAATCTTTTTTGTAAATAAATTAATTTTATTTATATTTATTTTTGGCTGCGTTGGGTCTTCGTTGCTGTGCGCGGGCTTTCTCTAGTTGCGGCGAGCGGGGGTTACTCTTCGTTGCAGTGCGCGGGCTTCTCATTGCGGTGTTTTCTCTTGTTGCGGAGCACGGGCTCTAGGTGTGCGGGCTTCAGTAGTTGTGGCCCTTGGGCGCAGTAGTTGTGGCTCATGGGCTTAGTTGCTCCGCAGCATGTGGGATCTTCCCGGACTAGGGTTCGAACCCGTGTCCCCTGCATTGGCAGGCGGATTCTTAACCACTGTGCCACCAGGGAAGCGCCCCCTCAATCTTGTTTACAGCTGCTGCACAGTATTTATTTAATGAGCTCCATGGATGAGCAGTTAGTGTTTCCAGGTTTCTGTGATCGTGGTCAAGGCTGTAGTGCCAAACATTGTCAGTCTTTTTGCCTATCTCTGAGACTAGTAGTTTTGGGTCATGGAGCAGGCATATACCTTTGGCCACTCTGCCATCCTCCTACTCCTTCTTTCTCCATTCCCCTGTTATGGCTCCGCTCTGTCAGACTACTTCCCCACCTCCTTTGCCACTAGCTCCTTACTGGGCTGTCTCTCTGGCCTATCTATGCCCAGCATAATCAAATCACTTGCCTTAAAATTGTTCCACCTATTCCCGGCCTCTTTTCCAAGTGGTCAAGAGTTCCCAGTTCCAAGAACCCCCACGTTACCTGCAAAATAACGTGTTTTTTCCTGGGGAAAGGGTCCGTTGAGTTTCATTGGGTACTCAAAAAGATCCAGGGGCTTCCCTGGTGGCACAGTGGTTAAGAATCCGCCTGCCAATGCAGGGAAAACGGGCTCGAGCCCTGGTCCGGGAGGATCCCACATGCTGCGAAGGAACTAAGCCCGTGCACCACAACTACTGAGCCTGTGCTCTAGAGCCCGCCAGCCACAACTACTGAGCCCGCGTGCCACAACCACTGAAGCCCTCATGCCTAGAGGCCATGTTCCGCAACAAGAGAAGCCACCGCAATGAGAAGCCCACGCACTGCAACGAAGAGTAGCCCCTGCTCGCCGCAACTAGAGAAAGCCCACACGCAGTGAAGACCCAACACAGACAAAAATAAGAAATAAATACATTTATTAAAAAAAGATCCAAGATGCCCTGAAGTTCAAGAGGCAGGGGAACAACGTTGGAGCGTTAGCCGCATCAAGACAGGAGTGAGCGGAAGGTATTCCTAGGGGAGAGCACAGCGTTTGCAAGGGCATGGAGACGACTTAATAGGAGTGAAAGTGGGAGCCAGCGAGACAGTGCTAGACTGCCTCTCCCTAGGAACCATTAACAGCCTGACTCTCACCTTCAAAGTGCATTGGGACCCCGCGCAGGGAGCTGATTTGCAAGCCCGGGCCCGAGACGCATTCTGGGACTTATAGTTTTCTCTAGAGCCCAGAAATTCACAAGTGAGGATCGCCACTGCGTCCTACCAGGAGGTGGCGCGCGTTGGCGAGTACTGCGGGCCTACCCTCTGCTCCGGAAGACTCCAGTAGACACGACAATCACAAGTAAGAACGGGAGGAGGTTCTTTGATGGACAGGTACGGTTTTCAATCAGAGTCAAGATTCGGAGGTTAAGTCCCAGTCTCTTGATTTGTTGGCTGATGGAACGGGGTGATATTTATATAAACCAATGGGAAATTTTTAGGGAACTAGGTAGCGTCAAGTGACAGACCGTGGTTAAGAACCGATCCCTAGTATCATTGGCCAGCTTTGTTGACTGGCGATCTCCCTGCCAATAAGATTGGCGGATGTTCCTGCTATCCTGGAACTGCCCCTAATAGGCGGGGCCAAAATGCCTTTTCCCGAAACACCGCCTCCGGGCCTGGATAACTCGCTTCCCGCCGCTATTGGCTTCTAGCACAATAGCGACAGTTCTTTTGTCCAATGAATCCGAGAGAAGGTCCCCAGGGGGAAGACTCGTTTGGCCGTAGGCCCGTGCTTCGCTTTCACTGGCTTATGTGCACGAGTGACAGTGCAGCCGACCAATCGAGGGTGGCGCGAGGGCTTTGGGTGCAGCCCCAGGGCCCGGGCGGGAGGTCGCTTGGGTCGGGTGTTGCCTGAGAACCGGATGAGGCGGCGACCGTGAGGCCGAGCCGGGAGCGGGCGTCGCGCCGAGGCCCGGGCGGGCGGGGAGCAACGGCCGCGGACGCCGCGGGGCCGCATCGTCGAGGGCCAGGGGCGGGCGGGGAGCGCTGCGCTCTCGGGCCGGGGCCGCCGGCGCCATGGGCAACCGCGGGATGGAAGAGCTGATCCCGCTGGTCAACAAGCTGCAGGATGCCTTCAGCTCCATCGGCCAGAGCTGCCACTTGGACCTGCCGCAGATCGCCGTTGTGGGCGGCCAGAGCGCCGGCAAGAGCTCGGTGCTCGAGAACTTCGTGGGCCGGTGAGCGAGCGGGGCGGCGACAGCGGGCAGGCGGCGGCCTAGGGCGCGGAGGGCGGACCGGGAATGGCGCGTCCTGCGCTGCCGGCGTAACTGCGGCGCTTGCGTGCCCGCGACGGGGACGGGGACAGGGAGGCGGGCCCTGTGGGACGCCCTGGGCGGAGGGCTCCCTGCAGGGGCTGGGGGCGTGGGCCAGGAGGTGCGGTGAACCCCCGCCGACTCTCTGGCCCCCGGCTGTAGTGGGTGAATTATGCCATCTGGTTGTCTGTGGGTCAGGGATAGGTTTCCCTTCTGTCTGTTCGAAACCTGTCACCTAGATATCTATTGGGCCGATCCCTGCGGTCTGGCTGGCTGTTGATTTATCTGGAGCAGTTTCTGTCGTCTGGTTGGCTGACTCTCTGTCCTGGATAGGTTTCCCCGCCGCCACCATTTGGCTATCCATCTGTCCAGTACCGCAGGGCAGCCCCCTGCTGCCTGGCTAGCTATCCAGGATGACCTGTCCTGTCTGGTTGCCCTTCCTTCCCCTCCCAGACTTTAACACTTAGCTATTCCTCTGTTGGGTTATCCAGCTGGCCTCTGCTGACTGACTGGCTGGCTGGACCTAGGAGACCCTGTTGTCTGGCTCTCCTGGGCTGACTCTTCAACTTGGTGCCTGGTGAACGCTGGCTCCTCTCTTCCAAGTGGACCCTTTTGTCTGTCTGTCCTGGTGTCTTTCCTCCTACTCTGCCTGTCAATGCCCTAGCCGTCACCTCTGTGGCAGGGGGTGGTGGGAGCATGCAGAGGAGAAGGGAGCTGAAGGATGAGACCTGAACTCCTTTCTGTTGAAAGTAAGACCCCAGGGGGAACTTCCTCCAGGAGTCTTTCCTGGCCCATGTCAGGGTGCCTCCGGGGCCCTGGAACATAGGGTCCAAACCCCAAGCTAAAGCCTGAAAATTGGGGGCCCTCCTTGGATCCTGGGAAGGAACTTCTTGCCTGATCAGGTTGTGGTGGCAAGAGCTGGTATACAGCCTTCCCTAGGCAACCCTGAGAAGCCTCAGATTGCCCATCTGTCCAGTGGACAAATTCCACTCTCTGGGCTGTTTCCAGGATTCTGGAAGCTAATGGATGAGAATGGACCCTGTGGCCACTGAGGGCGGTTGGTTCTCCCCTCGCCCTTCCCCCACCTCTTGTCCTTCTGCCTCCCAGATGGGTGGCCACTTCTGCATTCTGGGAAGGACTCCATTGGTGACTGTGGCTGCCAAGTAATAACGTCATAGTCATCATTATTATTATTGTTGTTATCAATGTTAAGAGGTAATGTTCATCCAGCAGGCCCCAAGCTGAGTTGTTTCTTGGTTCAGTTCAGAAAAGACTCGCTATTTGCCCAAGGCCACTAGGCTGGCACTCAGTGGAGCCCAGCTGGGCGCCCAGCCCCGCCCCTGCCTTCCCAGAGGCCTGGGGTTTTGCTCCCAGCAGCACGAATTTCCTCCTTTGCTGCTTTGTCTCTGGCGCAATGCCCTCTGTCTACTGTGGCGGAAAGGTGTGTACTTGGGATCAGGCGGCCTGGGTTGAGCCTGGGGCTGGGCTGTGGGCCCCCAGCTTGGCCATCTTCCTGTCTGCCCAGGCTTCCTGTGAGCGTCTGTAAAGCTCCGTCCATTTCATCTGCCTTGTGACCTCGCACAGATTGTTTGACATCTTTGAGCCTTAGTTTCCCCTCTGAAAAATGGAGTGATGGACCCTCAACAAGACTGTTGCAAGGATGCAGTGACATGGTATGTTGAAAGTGCTTACTTAGCATAGTGCCTGGCACACAGTAGGTGTACTTGGCTGGGGCTGTTACTCCCCAGGCTGGTTCCTTTCATATCGACAACGAAGGCTAGTCAGAATTAAAAGTGCTCTGAAGTTACACACTGGACTTCATTTAAGCCTTATGAGGCTGGCACTGCTGTGATCCCATTTTCCAGAGCAGAAAACTGAGGCTCAGAGAGCTGAGCATTCTTGCTCGAGGTTGTTCAGTGAGGGATTGAGGGCTCTGGGTTGGAGACCCCGGGTCTCTCTCCCATCCCCACCTCTTCTCGGGCCCCCTGCCCTTCACCTTTCCCTCCCACCCACCCTGGCATCTGGCAACTGCCAACTGCTATTGAGCTGGCTCCTATGGCGACCTCCTCCTAGAGCCTGCAGCGTGACATCGGTCGTTAAGCGCATTAATTCAGGGCTCGAGAACCAAAGCTGTAAAAAGGCCTCTCTTTGGGTATGGGGTGCTCAAACAGGAGCCAACTTCTTTTTATTTCTGGAGTGTGGGTAAGGCTTCTCAGCTACAAAGCCCTGCCATAGGGGGATGGCAGGCAGGCCTTGCTTTGAGTCCCACTGCCTGCTTCTTTTTGTGACTTTGGCCAAACTGTGCTGCAGCTGAGGACCCTTTTCCTCCCTTGTGCCCTGGACCCACATAGAGGGTTTCCCGGCTGGTTTCAAGGAACAAACAGGAGAGCATGTCAAGCTCTGTGCCGTGGGGGCAGCAGGGGCTGCTCTGTTTCCCTGCCTCCTCCTTGTGGCTTTTCTAAGAACTTGATCCGAGAGTGAGAATAGCCCAGATAGCCCAGCCCCGTACCTGGGGTTGCAGGTCCATGACCACGGAGGCCGAAGCCTGCTTGCTCTGTCTTGTTTTTCACCAGCATGGAGTTTAAAATGTTTTGGGGTTTTTTTTTGTTTTTTATTTATTTTATTTATTTATTACTTTTGGCTGCATTGGGTCTTCGTTGCTGCATGTGGGCTTTCTCTAGTTGCGGCGAGCGGGGGCTACTCTTCCTTGCGGTGCGCGGGCTTCTCACTGCAGTGGCTTCTCTAGTTGTAGAGCACGGGCTGTAGGCGTGCAGGCTTCTGTAGTTGTGGCTTGCAGGCTTCAGTAGTTGTGGCTCATGGGCTCTAGAGTGCAGGCTCAGCAGTTGTGGCACATGGGCTTAGTTGCTCCGCGGCATGTGGGATCTTCCCGGACCAGGGCTCGAACCCGTGTCCCCTGCGTTGGCAGGCAGATTCGTAACCACTGCGCCACCAGGGGAGCCCTAAAATGTTTTGTTTTTAATTAGCTGTCAACATTTAAAAGTGAGATTTTGCATCAAAATCAGATTTTGGTCGTGCTAGCAAAAACCCCAAAGATGTTTAGGGTTTAGCGGTTTAGCGCACAGGCTCTGGGCCCTAGGCCTGGCTCTAGCATGTTTGGCTGTGTGACTATGGCCCGGTTCCTTTTCCGTAAAATGGGGTGATTACTAGGCCCTCTCTGCAGGACAGGGTGAGTTAACGTGTGTTGAGTGCATGGACCCTGTACCCGTGGCTACTGCTGTTATAATCATTGTATTCTGGCCTTCCTGGGCCTGTGCCTGGCACCAACTGCCTGGGTCTCAGAAGCAGCAGCCACTGGCTGCCCCATCAGACTAGGAGTGGCCCCTTGAGCTGCCAGAGTCCCCACTACTCCCTAGTGCTTGCCCAGGCCCATTTCATATTTGCCCGGAGCCTCCCGGCCCCGGCAACCTTTAAGTTTAAGGCTCAGGGCTTGTCCTGCCCTGTACCAGCAGATAGACCCGTGGCCCTAAAGAGAGTGGAGGATGTGGCTCCCTGGTGACCCTTGTCATTTAGCCTCAGGGGCTGGCAAAGGGAAGGGCTTTAGAAATTTTCCCTTGGGAGAAGAGCAGGAAGGGGAGGCAGAGGTTGAGGCCTCCAGCTTGGAGTCTCCCAGTCTTGGACTTGATCCTGTCAGTCTTTGTCCTCCAAGCCTCAGTTTCCCCAGCTGGGAAATGGGGCTCTTAACATTACCTACTCATGGGCCCCATTCAGGCCACCAGGTTGGGTGTGTTTCACCTCTTAGGGCATTAAGGGTGGAGTGAGGGTTAAATGAGTCTTGGAAGAGTGTCTAGTGTGAAAAAGCACTTAAAAGGTCATGCATTTTTCATTCGTTCATTGAAAAGTGTTTTCTGAGCATATATTCACTCTGTGCCCGGTTCTGTTCTAGGGCTGCAGACACAGCCCTGAGCAAGATACCAAAGCCCCTGCCCTGGGGGAGCTGACCTTCCAGCAGGACGCAGATAAAGAAGAAACAAGGTAGAAGATAACCGTTTTATGGAAAAAAAAAAAAGAGAAGATTATGGAGAGGGCAGGGGGAGGTTATAGGTTTTGTTGTTGTTGTTGTTGGCGGGCCTCTCACTGTTGTGGCCTCTCACGTCAAAGGAGCACAGGCTCAGTGGCCATGGCTCACGGGCCCAACCGCTCCGCGGCAAGTGGGATCCTCCCGGACCGGGGCACGAACCCGTGTCCCCTGCATCGGCAGGCGGACTCTCAACCACTGCGCCACCAGGGAAGCCCTGATCTTGCCTTTGATGTGCAGCTCTGCCTCGATGCCCTCAGTGAGTAGTGCCTGGGAGCACATGTAGGGCCCGGTGCCATTTTTCTTTTGACAAGAAGCAGCTGCCCACGGACTCTACCGTTTCCAGCTGCGTTTCCATTTGGTCTCGGGTGATGGGTCCCTGCAGGGAGATGTAGCTGTATCATGGGGCCGCTGCGGGGCACACAGTGGGTGCTGGATGAATGCGTGTCAGATGACCGTTGGCTCACGTCCCTGCCAGACTGAGGGGTGGGCACATGGCTTGCTCTTTGGGCTGGTTTGTCCCTTAACAGCTCTTCGGTGTTCAAAGACACTTGGAAATGACAGCTGCTGTTTCCATGGTCCTTCCTTTCAGGCAAAGCCGAAGGGCCTTTGCCTGTGTGATCTGTAGTACCCAGGCCAGCTGGAGCAGGCAGAGTCCAGAGGCACCTGTGGGAAGGTGGCATCCATCAGCTGAATGACCTCACTTCTTGGGCCTCAGTTTCTTTGTCTGGAAAGTGGGGATCATGATGGTTCCTCCCTCCTGGGATCGGGCTGAGCATTCAAATGAGCTAATCCTTGTGAAATATTAGACCTGTGCATTTTGTATAGCCCTGGGTCAGGACTCTGAAGATCAGTTGTTAATTTCTCTTTCCTTAAAGAAAAGGAATTCATGATTACTTTGTTAATATAAGTAACGCCTCATTTTAGCAGAGACACTCATTGAGCACCTGTCAGTGTACTTTGAGCTCTGGGGATGCAGTTGGAACCAGCTGGTGAACCAGGTCCTGAAATGCTTGTGGGAGCCCGTTCCTGCTGTTTCTAAGTGGGAATGGTGACTGTGAACAAACATTTGGCCATGAGAGTTTTTTTGTGCTCATTCAGCATATGATGGTGGGAAATTGGGAGCAAAAAAGGCCCAACAGTATCGAATTGACTAGACAATGTGTCCAGACAACCAACTACAAAATAACTCCTCAGAGTGATCTAGAAGAGGATTGAATGACCCAGAAAGCCTCTGCAAGACCTGTTAGGGCCCAGACCAAGTGGACGTGTGAGCCCATCTTATTCCAAACAGTTGTATTTTCATAGTAAAAAGCCTGGAAAAATGTACAGCTTCGAACCCCACATGTAGGTTGTCTCCCCACATAATTGTTTGTTCGTTTTGGCTTGTTTGGGGATTATGTTTATAACCAGGAAGACAGATTTCTCCAGAGCTCAGCTCTGGGCTGCCCAAATGCTTTTCAGAGTTATTTGTCTGGGGATAATGGCCCTCGCTAGGTACACGGATTGAAATCCTCTGGTAAAAAGTCCGGTTCATTGTGGGTGAGGGCAGACGATGGCCTCGTGGACAGTTCCAGATTTGGAGTTTTCAAAGGTAGTGCGGGCAGAAAGCACTGGGCACGGCATGGAACCCTGTGTCTCTCTGGTGTTTGCATTTGGTTCAGAGCCGCATCTGCCAAGCTTTTGCCTGATTTGAATGAAAATGCCGAAATTACAGGCCCCTCAGCTGCAGAAAGGAATGGGGACATCGGCTAACCCTTAATTTACTGGGGTTGCCAACCGCATGCTGTAATTAAGCCCTTACTGTTAGAGCTTTGGAAAAATGCAAGCCAATAATGAGATATTTATAGGCCATTAGCCACAATCCAAATAAAGAAAAAAATTACCCTGCCTCCGAGGCAAAATGGCACTAGAGAGGAAAGACTCCTGCTTCCAGGTACATTGGGGTTCCTGTTAGTATTGGCATCTATTGCTAGATGCTGGGGATTTTCCCCTTCGGAGTCACCCTCACCTTGGACAGGGAGCTGGGTGGCCCTTTCGGTTTCACCTGCTCATGGCTGTTTATAACACAGTAAGAGCTGATGTTTGTGGAGCGTCACTGTGTGTCGTGCCCCAGGGACTTATGTCTAAAATCTGACCACATGGTCCCAGCAGTCCTTGGGGGCAGATACTGCCCTTAGCATCCCTGCTTCACAGGTAGGGAAACTGAGGCCTCAGAGGTGGACTGGCTTGAAGTCACATAGGGAGGAGGGCAGGAGCGGGCCCTGAGCTGGGCCTGTCTCCTCCAGAGCCCACTGCCCAGGGAACGTGGGGTTGGGAAGGTGTGGCCATGGCTTTTGGCTATCAGGTCAGTAGTGGACACTACGGTGCTTGTATCTGGGGCTGGGGCCGAGGTGACGGATGGAGGGATTTCTGGCTTTCCGGATCCTTGAGGTTGTTAACTCTGTGTCTGACAGCATGCCGGGTGCTGGGGACCCAGCGGGGACCGAGATGGACAGAGGTCAGCAGAATGGTTAAATGAGCAGTGACATTCTGAAGATGGAGAAGTGCAGTGAAAATGGTGGGGAGAGTGAGAGAGTGGCTGGGCAGGGGCTGCTTCAGACAGGGTGGTCAGGGCGGGCCTGCAATGGAGCCAGCCCCTTGAAGACCCCAGAGAAGGGTGTCCCAGGCAGAGGGCTCCATAGGTGCCCCCTTCAGATATGGAAAGGGACCTGAGTCGAAGGCAAGACCACACTGGGCCCATGAGGGTCAGGAAACTGCCTGTCAGATGCCTGTCTTTCCTAAGTTTTAATTATATAAGTAGAACACTGAAGACCGAGTTCTCAGAAAAAGGGAAACCATGACAGATGAGGAAGGATACATTGCCCACCCTGTCCCTTCCTTCCAGCTCCACGTGGAAGCACCATTGTCAGTTTGGCATATGTCCTGTCAGAGCCCTCTCGTGTTTACGTACATATGGACACGCTGGTACCTATAGAAAATACACAGCACTATTCGGGGTTGCTTCTTTTGGGGGTACATCTTCCTTCCAGAACTGGGACTACCCTGTTTCTATCGTTCAGAAACTTGTTTTCCAACCACGCAGCACATCCTAGGGGGTCCTGCTTCGTCGAAATGTTTGTAACTGCTGCTTGGAGCTTCCTGATCCTCCCAGAGGGGTAAGAATGGAGGTGGGGGGCCAGCAGGAGTCACTGCGGCTGTCCCAATGAGAGAGGACAGTGCTGTCTCACGTGCTGTTTGCCAGGATCCATGCTGGGACCTGGGTACAAGGCGCCTCACCTACTTCGAGGCCAGTGCTTGATCTCTGTCTGCTGACGAGGAAACTGAGTCACGGAGGTTTGCCCAAGTGGCCAGACTTGAACCCAGAACCTCGGCCTTCATGGGTGGCCCCCTTCCCCCAGGCCTGCTGGCCTGTACCTGAAGTAGCATCCTCACCCCTGGCTCCGCTGGATTTTCCAGCCTCCCTTTCCCCCTTGGCTCCAGCTTCACAGGGTTCAGTTTTCCCTCCCTCTGCACTGCATTTGTACCTCAGAAGTTTCTGGAACAAAGCCGGGTGTTGAGGAATAATTGAAGTCCTTGTGGGGATTCTTGCAGTGCCCATTGGGGTGCCCGGTGCCATGGCTCAGCTGCTCGAGTTGCCTCCTCTGGTGGCGATTGGGGGGGCGGCTCTGGTCTTCCTGTCACACTGAATGGACTTTCCATGCCCTTGACATACTCACCATGTGAGTGTTGTCTGTACGTCCCCTCAGCTTGGCCCCATTTTACAGATGAGGCAGTTGAGGGGGCAGAAATGGGGCAGGCGGTGGGGGTGAGGCTCTGAGCCCCATCCTTACCCACTTGTTCACTCTACCCAAGAGGCCCTAGAGGTTCTTCTCTGAGGAGGCACTTTCCAGTGAGAAGGGAGTGGAGGCATGTGGGAGACGGCGGCCCCATAGGGAGCCTTGGGGTGGGAATAGTGGTCAGGGAATGCTTCTTGGAGGAGGCAGTAGGTCTTTCTGTCCAGATGAGGACAGAAAGGCAGCAGCTGCCTAGAAGCAGGCGACACCAGGACCTTTGTGCCCATCCTGCCTGGCTGTGGGCCCTGGCTCAAGGCTCATGGCCTGTTATACAGGGTGCTTTCTTGTTGTTGTCACGGCTGCATAGTACTCCATGGTACAAAGGCACCTTTGTTCGTTCACCAGTCTCTTGGTGGTGATGGATGCTCAGGCTGTTTCTTGTCACCCACTCCCAGGATTTGCACGTGGACATGGGATACCTGTGTAGAACACGTGTCTACACAGAGGAGGACATGGGGAGGTGGATGGCCAGCACTGGCTGTGTGGCCCTCCCCTCCCTGGGTGTGGAGACCAGGATGCTGCCCGGCAGCTGTTTACCTGGGTTGAATGAGTGTACTTGGGATTGGCCAGAGAGTCCATTCCAGTGCTCCTATATCAGTGTGTCCTCGCCGCGCTTCACCCGTCCCGACCCCTTCCACGGCCTGGACCAGTGTAGTCGCCTCTGCCCTGGTCCCCTGGCACCCGCCCTGCCTCCCTCACCACCCACAGTGTCCACAGGGTACCTGTGAACACCTGAGTCTGGGCATGTCCCTCTTCTGCCCACCACGCTCTGTGGCCCCCACACTTGGGCTAAAAGTCCAAGTCCTCCACTGGCCCCCCAACACCCCCGCCCTCGCCTGCTCCCACTGTCCCCCAAGCTCGTCCCGCCGGCCACACGGCCTCCTGGCCGCCCCTGAACCCCCCAGACTCACGCCTACTCAGGGCCTTTCTCTTCCTTCCTCCACATCTCCTCTTTGTCCAGAGTTCTCCACCCCCTGCCCCTCTCTCCTTGGGTCCCTGCTCAAACCTCACCCCTCTTGAGAGGCCATCCCTGACCTACCCTGGTTCACACAGGGCCCTGGCACTCAGACCGCGTGCCTAGATGTGTTTTCTTCAGAGCTCGTCTTAGGACCTGAAACTGTTTTGTGTTGTTTCCTCCCCATGCCGCAGACGGCAGGTCCACAAGGGCAGGGATCTTCGAGTGTTCCTCGCCATCCTGGCACAGAGTAGGAGCACGCATATTTGTTCCGTGAAGGTACCTTAAGACCAAACTTGGATTAATTTCACTGCATAGATGTCCATTGAGAAGGGGACCAGCGGACAGCCCTGTGACTTGCCTTTGGGGGCTCACAGCCCACCTGGGTTGTGTGGGACTGAGAATAGAAGAGGGTTTGGGGTGCTCCAGGGGGGACAGAAACAAGTGTATCCTTTTTATGGGGAGGGCTGTGATTTGCCCCTTGGGCACAGAGTAATAACAGTAACAGGGTAAGACCTCCGGGCCGGCCAGGCATGGCTGTCTCTCGGGACTGGCTTCCTGGCTATGAGATGGGGCCGAGCAGGGCCCCCTCCCTGGGCTGAGGTGACTGAGGCCCCCTGCACAGCTTCCAGTGAGCCATCCCTTCAGACTCTTGCTTCTTGCCTGGGTGCCAGGCAGCCCTGGCAGGAATGGGCCCCACTCTGTCCAGGCGCTGGCACACTCTCACAACGGGGACCCGAGGTCTGAAGGCAGCTTCCCTCCCACCCCCACCCCCCTGCCCGTGGATACCCAAGTGCCTGCTTGGACCAAGAACCAAGGAAAGGAAGCTGCTGGGGTCATCACTTCTCAGTCCTGGCAGCCCATTAGTGTCCGTCACGGGGAGATGCCCAGTGCCAGACCCTTCCCCAGACCAACTTAAAACTCCCAGGGGAATTCCAGTCAAATGCCACAGCATAGAGAACCATGCTCTGTTTGTTCTGGGAGACCTCCTTTGCCTAAACTTGAACCCACTTGGACCACAGACCCGTAGCGTGTGGACAGGTGGCCAGCAGAGCTGTCCAGGGCCCCGATGACACCCTCATGCCCAGACGGAGGAGGAGGACGAGGCGCCCTGGAGACTCTGCCCCATGACACGTTTTCCCAGCCATAAGAGTCTCTAGGGACTGGCAGGCCAGCCAGCGAGCACAGCAGGCAGGAACAGTCCCAGCTGGGGTTACGTCTGCTTGCCGGGTGATACACCCTGGCACAGCCAGGCCAGCCCTGGAGGAAGCCCGGGGTGGGGTGGGGACACAGCCCCTACTGTCCCAGCCATGGGGCCTCTGTCTTCTGTGCTCATGGCCAGGATCCTTCTGGAGGGTCACAGCCTGCTTGCGTACAAGGCCCTCAGCAGGCCCTGCAGCCAGGGAGCCAGTGGCTTTGAGGATGATGCCCTCAGAGTTGTTCTTTTCTGGCTGGTGGGGTGATGGAGTCCCAGGGATCTATAAATCAAGATCAGGGGGCCTGTGACCGGAGGCTGTGAGCCGCCCACTCAGCTTGAGAGAGGCTGCCTGTGGTTTGGGCTGACACGTCTCCTCATCTTGCAACACTTCCCCTCGTCTAGGCGGAAGCCGTTCAGGCAGAAGCCCGGCTCCAGCGGCCTCTGCCCTAGTGGCATCTCCCTGTGGCACCGCCTGGCACAGGTTGCCAACGAGCTCAGAGCAGGCCACTTTCTGAGGTGGGGAGACCCCCACCTGGAATACGCTCCTGGCAAAAGGATGTCCTAGCTTGATTTTTTTTTGTTTTTTATTAATTTTTATTGGAGTGTAGCTGCTTTACAATGTTGTGTTAGTTTCTGCTGTACAGCAAAATGAATCAGCTATACGTATACATATATCCCCTCTTTTTGGATTTCCTTCCCATTTAGGTCACCACGGTGCATTAAGTAGAGTTTCCATAGTGCTATACAGTATGTTCTCATTAGTTATCTATTTTATACATAGTATCAATAGTGTATATGTGTCAATCCCAATCTCCCAATTCCTCCCATCCTCCCCTTCCCCGTTGGTATCCATACATTTGTTCTCTACATCTCTGTCTCTATTTCTGCTTTGCAAATATCTGTGCTATATTTCTAGATTCCACATATATGCATTAATATACGATATTTGTTTTTCTCTTTCTGACTTACTTCACTCTGTGTGACAGTCTCTAGGTCCATCTAGCTTGATTTTTAATTACAAGAGTTCTTGGACTGTTTACTCGCTGTAAAATACAATTCTCTCCTATAGGAAGAGTAAGGTGGAGGTTCCTCTCGCCCCTTGCTCGGGACCACCTTCATCAGCTTGTGGCTCTTCTCAGATCCTTTTTCTTTATCTTTATGTGTGAATGTCCGCCCCCCCCCCCGCCCCACGTTAAATGCCATGATTAAGTCTGTCTTTTTGTTTGGTTTTGGTTTTGGTTTTGTGTTCTTTTTTTTTTTTTCGACCGTGCCGTGCAGCTTGTGGGATCTTAGTTCCTGACCGGGATTGAACCCAGGCCCTGGTAGTGAGAGCTCTGAGTCCTAACCACTGGACCGCCAGGGAATTCCCAGGTCTTACCTTTGATAGTGCAAAATCTCGCTGGAATGTGTCATGCCTCATGCCAAGTTCTTTGCTACTTAGTGTCTTGAGGGGTTTTTGCCTTTGTTTTGTTTCTTTAAGAAATTTTTTATTTTGGCATAATTTTAGATTTACAGAAAGTAAGCAAGCTGTAAACATACAGGAAATTTATGAGGATAGTACAGAGAGCTTGCATATACTCTTCACCCGTCTTTCCCTAAGTTAACCTCTTACCTTGCTGTGGTATATTTCTCACAGCTAAGAAATTAACCTCGGCATATTATTATTATTAACGAAAGCCAGAATTGATTCACATTTCCTCAGTTGTCCCCAATACGTTCTTTTTCTGTCCCAGGACCCCATCCAGGATCCCACATCGCATTGGGTCGTCCCGTCTCCTTAGCTTCCGCTCAGCTATGACAGCGCCACAGCCTTTGCTTTTCATGACCTTGATATTTTATAGACTGTCCCACAATTTGGGTTTATCTGGTATTTTCTCATGGTTCAACAGGGGCTATGGGTTGTGGGGAAGAGGACCACAAAGATGAGGTACTCTTCTCTTCACATCCCATCCATGGTCCATGATATCAATAAAGCTTACAGTGGATGATGTTGACCTTGATCTTTTGGGTGAGATGGCATGTCTGTCAGCTTTCCTTGCCACAAAGTTACTTTTTTCCTCCTTTTTGTACACTATACTTTGGAAGCATTGAAGATTCTTTTTTTTGGCTGTGTTGGGTCTTCATTGCTGCGTGCGGACTTTCTCTAGTTGCGGCGAGCAGGGGCTACTCTTCGTTGCGGTGCGCAGGCTTCTCATTACGGTGGCTTCTCTTTTTTTTTTTTTTTATTTATTGTTTTTGTGGTACGTGGGCCTCTCACTGTTGTGGCCTCCCCTGCCGCGGAGCACAGGCTCCGGACGCGCAGGCTCAGAGGCCATGGCTCACGGGCCCAGCCACTCCGTGGTATGTGGGATCTTCCCGGACCGGGGCACGAACCCGCGTCCCCTGCATCGGCAGGCGGACTCTCAACCACTGCGCCACCAGGGAAGCCCACGGTGGCTTCTCTTGTTGCAGAGCACGGGCTCTAGGTGTGCGGGCTTCAGTGGTTGCAGCATGCAGGCTCAGTAGTTATGAATTCCAGGCTCTAGAGCACAGGCTCAGTAGTAGTGGCACACGGGCTTAGTTGCTCCACGGCATGTGGGATCTTCCCGGACCAGGGATCGAACCCGTGTCCCCTACACTGGCAGGTGGATTCTTAACCACTGTGCCACCAGGGAAGTCCGAGTGTTCTTTTTAATATAATTGTTTGAATAGGTAATATGTCCAACATGGAACCAAGTTCAAAAATGTCAGAAAGAATGGAGAGAGAGAAGCTTGCTTCCTGTCCTCCTACTTCTACAGCCATGGCTAACCACCCTCTCTCTTCTCCTGCGTCCTCCCAGTTTCTCAATGCAAATGGAAGCAAATACGAATGTGTGTGTATCCACTTCCCTCTCCCGCCCAGCTTAACACCCTGTTGTGAACAACGAGATTGTCACTTAATAGTATTTCTTGGAGATCTTAGTGTATCAGAACAGGGAGCATGCTCATTTTTGTGGGTTTTTTTCCCCCACCCTAGAGGTATAAAATTTACATATAGTGAACACACAAAGAGTTACCACCACAAACAATATATGGAACACTTTTATCACCCTCCAAAATCCCCCGTGTCCTTTTGCAGTCACCCCCCCCCGGCCCGCCCCCACTGATGGGTTCTCCATTCTATCGTTTTGCCTCTTCCAGAATGTCATATAAATAGACTCATGCAGCCTTTTGAATCTGGCTTGTTTCATTCTGCATAACACCTTTGAGAGCCATCCAGGCTGTGTGCCTTGATAGTTTGATCCTTTTTGTTGCTGAGGAGTATTTCATGGTGTGTCTGGATCACTGGCTGTTGAAGTGTTCACCCACCGAAGGATGCTGACGGATGCTGGGTTGTCTCCAGTTCTGGGTGATTATGATCAATGCTGATATAAATATTTATCTGCACGTTTCTGTGTGCCTTATAACTATGATGCATTTTGAGAGATTTTGAATTAATTAATTTTTAAAAATTTGGCTGTGCCACGCGTCTTGCGGGATCCTAGTTCCCCAACCAGGGATTAAACCTGGCCCCAGCAGTGAAAGAGCCAAGTCCTAACCACTGGATCACGGAATTCCTTGTTCTTTTTCAGAATTGTTTTGGCCAGTCTAGTTTCTTTACCTTTACATGTAAATTTTAGAATCAGCTTGTTGTTTCTGCAGAAATGATACTTGTGCCTCGGTACATGGAGAGCTTTGCTGTTAGTTGTTTTTTCTGTTTTTAAAATAAATTTATTTATTATTTATTTATTTATTTTTGGCTGCGTTGCGTCTTCGTTGCGGTGCACGGGCTTCTCATTGCGGTGGCTTCTCTTGTTGCAGAGCACGGGCTCTAGGTGTGCGGGCTTCAGTAGTTGTGGCTCGCAGGCTTCAGTAGTTGTAGCTCGAGGGTTCTAGAGTGCAGGCTCAATAGTTGTGGCGCACGGGCTTAGTTGCTCTGCGACATGTGGGATCTTCCCGGACTGGGGCACAAACCCGTGTCCCCTGCATTGGCAGGCAGACTCTCAACCACTGTGCCACCAGGGAAGCCCCCGCTATTAGTTTTTATAACCGTTATTATTCCCTCTAACATGAGCGCTGACCTGGACCATTGCAGTCACTTCCTGCTAGGTCCTGCACCTTCTGACTCCACTCCCTCCCCCCTCCCCCTCCCCCACCCCAGGCTGTTCTTCCTACAGTGGTGGGAGGGAGCCTTTTAAGAAGGTGCCCCTCCTCTGCTCAGAACCCAAGATGGCTCCTAGTTCACTCAGTGTAAAGGCTAAAGTCCTTGGGAGTTCCCTGGTGGCCTAGCGGTTAGGATTCTGGGCTTTCACTACCATGGCCTGGGTTCAGTCCCTGGTCAGGGAACTGAGATCCTGCAAGCTGCACGGTGCGGCCAAAACAGTCCTCATTATCACCCAGAAGGCCCTGCATGATCTCCTTACCCTCCTCCCCCTGCCCCATCACCTCTCTCCCCTCCCCTCTTCCTATTCCTCTCTTTCTTGCTCTGTTCCAGCCACACAGGGCTCCACACTGTTCCTCAAACATGTTAGACACAGTCCAACCTCAGGACCTTTGCACGTGCTGTTGCCTTTGCCTGGAAAGCTCCTTCCCTCAGATAGCTGTGTGGCTCATGTATCATCTCTATTGGGCCTCTGCTCAAATTATTTCCTCCTCAAGAGGCCCTCCCTGGCCACCCTGCTAAAATGTCCCCACCCTATTACTCCATCCTCTTGCTCTGCTTATTTTTTCCTGGAAGCACTTGTCACTCTGCGTCCTTGTCCTACCTGTTTATTTGGTCTATTATCCTACCACCCAGTAGTAGGTGAGTGCCCTGATGGCGGGGCTGTGATCCTAGGTGTGCGCCAGCCCCTTGTACTGTGCCTGGCGTGTATTAGATGCTCTCGAAATCCATCTCCCTTTCAGTGTAAACTCACCCATCTGCGTCTCCATCACTAAGTGGGACCCACTCAGCAAAGGTAGCAGAGCCTGTTCGGTGCCAAGCTCTGACCCCAGCCGCTACTCAGCTGGGGCCAAACAGAGCTGGTCACCACTTGGAATTAGACTGGTTTGTGTGGGTCAGCAGAAGTTCTTTTTTTTTTTTTTAATAAATTTATTTGTTTGTTTTTATTTTTGGCTGCGTTGGGTCTTAACTGCTGCTCATGGGCTTCCTCTAGTTGCAGCGAGCGGGGGCTACTCTTCGTTGCGGTGCACGGGCTTCTTACTGCGGTGGCTTCTCTTGTTGCGGAGCATGGGTCTAGGCATGCAGGCTTCAGTAGTTGTGGCACGTGGGCTCAGTAGTTGTGGCTCGCGGGCTCTAGAGGCTCAGTAGTTGTGGAGCACGGGCTTAGTTGCTCCGCGGCATGTGGGATCTTCCCGGGCCAGGGCTCGAACCCATGTCCCTTGCATTGGCAGGCAGATTCTTAACCACTGTGCCGCCAGGGAAGCCCAGCAGTTCTTTTGTTTGTTTGTTTTTTGTTCTTTGGCCGCGCTGGGTCTTCGTTGCTGCATGTGAGCTTTCTCTAGTTGCGGTGAGCGGGGGCTACTCTTTGTTGCGGTGCGCAGGCTTCTCATTGCGGTGGCTTCTCTCATTTTGGAGCATAGGCTCTAGGCACGCGGGCTTCAGTAGTTGTGGCTCGCGGGCTCTAGAGCGCAGGCTCAGTAGTTGTGGTGCACGGGCTTAGTTGCCCTGTAACATGTGGGATCTTCCCGGACCAGGGATCAAACCCATGTCCCCTGCATTGGCAGGCAGAGTCTTAACCACTGCACCACCAGGGAAGTCCCTCAGCAGCAGTTTTTTTATCTTAAAGCTTTTTAAGATGGACTTTTCCCCTTGTTGGTACATAGGTGGCTCTTGTGCTTTTTGTTCTAAAATAACATCTTTACTGAGATATAATTCACAGACCATAAAATTCATCCTTTTAAAGTGTAGTATCCGGCTGATTTTAGTGTATTCAGAGTTGTGCAGTGATCACCAGTATCTAATTTCAGAACATTTTCATGTCCCCAAAAGAAACTCTGTGCCCATTAGGCAGTCAAGTCACTCCTCACCCCCAGCTACTGGCAGCCGCTCATCTACTTTCTGTCTATGAATTTGCCTGCTCTGGACATTTTGTGTGAATGAAATCATATGCTCTGTAGCTGTTTGTGCCTGGCTGTTTCACTTTGCATTAATGTGTTCAAGGTTCATCCTTGCTGTAGCATCTATCAGAACTTCATTCCTTTTTTTGGTTGCATAATATTCCACTCTGTGATTATGCCACCTTATGTTTATCCAGTCCTCACCTGATGGACATTTGGGGTGTTTCCACTTTTTGGCTATTAGGAATAATGCTGCTGTGAACATTTTTGGACAAAGTTTTGTGGGCGCATATGCATTCATTTCTTCCGGGTATGTACCTAGGAGTGGAATTGCTGAGTCATATGGTAATCCTTGTGTTTAACCTTGAGAAACCCCCAGACAGTTTTCCATAGTGACTGCATCATTTTACGCTCTCATCAGCATTGTAGGAGAGTGCTGGTTTCTCCACATCCTCGTTAACACTTGTTATTATCTGTCTTTTTGAATTCAGCTTCCTAGTGGGTGTGAAGTGGTATTTTCCTCAATCGTGGGGTTTTTTTTTTCTTATTTTCCTAATGACTAATGGTAAGCTTTTCATGTGCTTATTGTCCATTTGTATATCTTCTACGGAGAAATGTCTATTCAAATCCTTTGTCCATTAAAAAAAACACATTTATTTATTTATTTATGGCCGTGTTGGGTCTTCGTTGCTGCGCGTGGGCTTTCTCTGGTTGCGGTGAGCGGGGCTACTCTTCGTTGCGGCGTGTGGGCTTCTCATTGCGGTGGCTTCTCTTGTTGCGGAGCACGGGCTCTAGGCACACAGGCTTCAGTAGTTGTGGCACGCGGGCTCAGTAATTGTGGCTTGTGGGCTCCAGAGCACAGGCTCAGTAGTTGTGGCACATGGGCCTAGTTGTTCTGCGGCATGTGGTATCTTCCCGGACCAGGGCTCGAACCCGCGTCCCCTGCACTGGCAGGTGGATTCTTAACCCCTGCGCCACCAGGGAGGTCCCCTTTCGTCCATTTTTTTTTTTTTTGCGGTACGTGGGCCTCTCACTGTTGTGGCCTCTCCCGTCGCGGAGCACAGGCTCCGGACGCGCAGGCTCAGCGGCCATGGCTCACGGGCCCAGCCACTTTGTGGCATGTGGGATCTTCCCGGACCGGGGCACGAACCCGTGTGCCCTGCATCGGCAGGCGGACTCTCAACCACTGTGCCACCAGGGAAGCCCCCATTTTTAAATTGGGTTATTTGTCTTTTCATTTGTTGGTTAGCAAAAGTTCTTTACATCTGGTATCAAGACCAGCCCTTTATGAGATAAATGATTTGCAGATATTTTCTCCCATTATGTGGGTTGTCTTTGCACTTTCTTGTGTCCTTTGAAGCAGAAAAGTTTAAAATTTTGATGAACTCCTGTCTTGTTTTTCTTTTTTCACTTATGCTTTTGGTGTCATATCCAAGAAGCCATTGACCAATCCATGAAGATTTACTCCTATATTTTCTTTTAAATATTTTGTAGTTTTAGCTCTTACATTGAGGTCTCTGATCCAGTTTGAATTAACTTCTATATATGGTGTGGGGTAGAAGTCCAATGTCATACTTTTGCTTGTAGCTATCCAGTTATCCCAGCACCAGTTGTTGAACATTCTTTACTCATTGAGTAGTTTTGGCACCTTGGGTTAAAAATCAGTTGGGGGATTACCTGCTAGTCCAGCGGTTAGAGCTCCACGCTTCCACTGCAGGAGGGCACGGGTTCGATCCCTGTTTGGGGAACTAAGATCCCGTATGCCGCAGCACAGCCAAAAAAGTAAAATAATAAAATAAATCAGTTGGCCATAATGCAAGAGTATATTTCTGGACTCTCAAATCTATTCCAGTGATGTTTATGTCTACCCAAATTCTAGTACCACACAGTCTTCATTTCTGTACCTTTGCAGTAAGTTTTGGAATTGGGTAGTGTGAGTCTTCCAACTGTGTTCTTTTTCAAGCTTGTTTTGGCTATCCTGAGTTCTTTGCATTTCCATATGAATTTTAGGATCAGCTTATCACTTATTGCAAAAAATGCTGTTGAGATTTTGAGGAGGATTGCATTGAATCTCTAGATCAATTCGGGGAGTACTGCTATCTTAACAGTATTAAGTCTTCCAGGGAGGAGGGATAAATTAGGAGATTGGGATTAACATATACATACTACTATATATAAAATAGATAACTAATAAGGACCTACTGTATAGGGCAGGGAACTCTACCCAATGCTCTTTGATGACCTATATGGGAAAAGAATCTAAGAAAAAGAGCGGATATATGTATATGTATAACTGATTCACTTTGCTGTACACCTGAAACTAACACAACATTGTAAATCAACTATAATTTAAAAAAAAAAGTCTTCCAATCTGTGAACACAAGCTGTCTTTTCGTTTATTAGGGCTTTAATTTATTTCAACAGTGTTTTTTAGTTTTCAGTGTAAACGTTTTGTACTTCCTTTGTTAAACTTATTTCTAAGTATTTTATTCTTTTCGATACTATTATAAATGAAATTGTCCCCTTAATTTCATTTTCAGATTGTTCACTGCTGGTATGTAATAATATAACTGATTTTTGTATATTGATCTTGCATCCTGGAACCTTGCTAAATTTATTACCTCTAATTTTAAAAATTTTTGAGATTTCCCAGCATCTTCTATAGACATGATCGTGTCATCTGTGAATGGTTTTCCTTCTTCCTTTGGATGCCTTATTTCTTTTTCTCCCTGACTGCTCTGGCTGGACCCTCCAGTACAATGCTGAGTAGAAATGAGGGTGGGCGTCCTTGTGTTGTTCCTGATCTTAGAGGGAAAACTTTGAGTATTTCGCCGTTAAGTATGATGTTAACTGTGGGTTTTGTGTGGACGTCCTTTATCAAGGTGAGAAAGTTCCCTTCTATTCATAATTTGTTGACTGTTTTTATCATGAAAGGGTGTTGGATTTTATCAAATGCTTTTTCTGCATCTGTTGAGATAATCATACAGTTTTGTCACTTACTGTATTAATATGGTGTATTGGATTGATTGTTTTTCCCAATTTTCGACCAACATTGCATTCCTGGAATAAATATCACTTGACTATTGCACATAATTTTCTTTTTTTTCGGTGCACTGCACAGCTTGTGGGATCTTAGTTCCCTGACGAGGGATTGAACCTGGGCCCCCAGTAGTGAGAACGTGGAGTCCTAACACTGGACTGCCAGGGAATTCCTACGCATAATATTTTTTTTATGTTGCTGGATTTGGTTTAATAGTGTTTGTTGTTGATTTGTGTGTGTGTGTCTTTTTTCGTAAAAGATGATTGATTTGTGGTTTTCTTGTGATATTTTTGTCTGGCTTTGGTATCAGGGTAATGCTGACCTCATAGAATGAGTTAGAAAGTGTCCTGGTTTAGGGGAAGAGTTTGTGAAAGACTGGTATTAATTCTTTCCATGTTTGTTAGAATTTACCAGTGAAGCCACTTGAGCCAGGCTTTTCTTTGTGGGAAGATTTTTTTAAATTAATTAATTAATTAATTTTATTTTTGGCTGCGTTGGGTCCCTGTTGCTGCACGTGGGCTTTCTTTTAGTTGCAGTGAGTGGGGGCTACTCTTCGTTGCGGTGCGCAGGCTTCTCATCGTGGTGGCTTCTCTTGTTGCGGAGCACGGGCTCTAGAGCGCAGGCTTCAGTAGTTGTGGCTCACGGGCTTAATTGCTCCGCGGCACGTGGGATCTTCCCAGACCAGGGCTGGAACCCCGGTTCCCTGCATTGGCAGGTGGATTCTTAAACACTGTGCCACCAGGGAAGCCCTGTGGGAAGATTTTTGATCAGGAATTCAATCTCTTGTTATAGGTCTATTCTTTTTTTTTTTTTTGAGTCAGTTTCAGTAGTTTGTGTCTCTCTAGCAGTTTGTCCATTTCATATAGGTTATTTAATTTGTTAGCATAGTATTTCCTTGTAATCCTTTTTATTTCTGTAAGGGCTAGTAATATCCACTTTTTTTTTTTTTTTTTTTTTTTGCGGTGCGCCGGCCTCTCACTGTTGTGGCCTCTCCCGTTGCGGAGCACAGGCTACGGACGCGCAGGCCCAGCGGCCATGGCTCACGGGCCCAGCCGCTCCGCGGCATGTGGGATCCTCCCGGACCGGGGCACGAACCCGTGTCCCCTGCATCGGCAGGCGGACTCTCAACCACTGCGCCACCAGGGAAGCCCTCCACTTTTTTCGTTCTTAGTTTTAGTAATTTGAGTCTTCTCTCTTTTTTTCTTAGCTAATGTAGCTAAAGCTTTGTTAGTTTTGTGGATCTTTTCAAAGGACCAACTTTGATCTTACTGATTTTCTGTATTTTTCTGTTCTCTATTTCATTTATTTCCTCTCTGATCTTTATTGTTTTCCCTGTCTGTTCACTGTGGGTTTGGTTTGCTCTTCTTTTTCCAGATTCTTAAGTGGAAGATTAATTTTTGATTTGAAATCTTTCTTCTTTTTTTTAGAAAAATTTTAAAATTGTTTTTAATTTAAAAAATTTTATAAAGCTTTATTGAGGTATAATTGATATATAAAAATCTGCAATCTCCTTCTTTAATATATAGGAGCTTACGTCTTAAATTTCCCTCTGTACTGCTTTAGTTGTATCCTATAAGGTTTGGTATATTGTACTTTAATTTTCATTCATCTTGAAGTATTTTCTAATTTCCCTTGTGATTTCTTCTTTGACTCATTCACTGTTTAGGAATGTATTGTTTAATTTCCACATGTTTGTGAATGTCTCAAACTTATCTTCTGTTACTGTTTTCTAACTTGATTCCATTGTGGTTGGAGAACATACTTCGTATGATTTCATTCAGTCCTTTCACAGTTAATCAGTCTTGTTTTCTGACCTCAAATATGGCCTATCCTGGAGAGAGTGTTCCATGTGCCCTTGATAAGAATGTGTATTCTGCTCCTGCTGGGTGGGGTGCTCTATACATGCCTTTAGGTCTTGTTGGTTTATGGTGGTGTTCACGTTTTCTTTTTTTTTTTTTTTTTTTTTTTTTAATTTTATTTATTTATTTTTGGCTGTGTTGGATCTTCATTTCTGTGCAAGGGCTTTCTCTAGTTGCAGCGAGCGGGGGCCACTCTTCATCGCGGTGCGCGGGCCTCTCACTGTCGCGGCCTCTCTTGTTGTGGAGCACAAGCTCCAGACGCGCAGGCTCAGTAGTTGTGGCTCACGGGCCTAGTTGCTCCGCGGCATGTGGGATCCTCCCAGACCAGGGCTCGAACCCGTGTCCCCTGCATTAGCAGGCAGATTCCCAACCACTGCGCCACCAGGGAAGCCCGGTGTTCACGTTTTCTGTTTCCTTGTTGATCTTTTGTCCAGTGTTCTATCCTTTTTTTTGTTTTTTTTTTGGCCGCGTCATGTGGCTTGTGGGATCTTAGTTCCCTGACTGGGGGTTGAACCCAGGCCCCACGCAGTGAAAACGTGGAGTTCTAACCACTGGACCGCCAGGGAAGTCCCTATCCATTATTGAACGTGGGGTATTGATGTCTCCAACTATTATCATTGACTCGGCTGTATTTCCCTTGCCCTGTGCTTTCTTTACGGCTGTGTAGTATTCCTCAGTCCCACTAAATCCAGTCACTCTCCTTGATGAGTTTTTTTTGTTTTTTTAAGTTGAAGTATAGTTGATTTACAATGTTGTGTTAGTTTCAGGTGTACAGCAAAATGATTCAGTTATACATATAGTATATATTCTTTTTCAGATTCTTTTACATTAGAGGTTATTACAAGATATTGAATATAGTTCCCTGTGCTATACTGTAGGTCCTTGTTGTTTATCTGTTTCCTATAGTAGTGTGTGTATGTTAATCCCAAACTCCTAATTTATCCCCCCCACCCCGACCCCTCTCTCCTCTTTGGTAACCATAAGATTGTTTTCTGAATGAGCTTTTAGGTTATTTCCAGTTTTCTCCTCCTGACAGAGCCTTGAGGGTCAACTGGCTTGCACATCTGCTGGGCTCAGGGCTGATCCCTGGAAGGGGGCTGCTGTGTTGGAGAGGGAGTGGATTTAGGATCATCTTGCCAGAGACCTTCTGGGGGTACCAAGGAGGGTCTGTGGTGCCAGGGGGTGACACCCCCCCTCCATCCCCATCACCCTTGTGAACTGTCCTGTGGAACAGGGCCCTACATGTGCCGGGCATTGGGCTTCATGTGACTTGTCCTAGTCCTGCCAGTGACCTGACGGGGTGGGCACTGTTATTAGGTCCATTTTACAGATGGAGAAACTGAGGCCCGGGGAAGTCATGACCTTCACCCAGGTCCCACAGCAAGGCTGTGGCTGAGCTGTCTGGCTGCAGACTGTGCTCTCCAGCACCATGCTCGGCTCGCCTGTCTCTACAGGCAGCCGTGACTGGCTGTCCTGCCTTCAGCATTCAGGGCTCCTTCCCATCTTCATTTCCGGATGTGTGGTGTAGTGACTGGGATGGTTCCTGGCAGTGAGGACAGGAAAGAGTCCAGCTGGATGGGTGCCTCAGTGGTTGGGGAAGAGGGGTGTGCTGTTAGCTGTGAGGCTTTGGTCTAGGTGACCTAGCCTCTCTCGCCTCAGTTTCCCCATCTGAGAAACGGCGTGGGTGAGAGTGTCCGTGAGAGTGAAACAGGGCCTTGCGTGCGCAGAGGCCAGCTCAGGGCCTGCATGTCATACCCCAGAGATGACAGCCGGGCTTGCTGTTTGCTTCTCAGCAGGCATTTATTGGGCACTTGCTGTGTGCCAGACACCGGCAGTGAACAAAGCAGAGAAGCATCCCTGTCCTCATGGGGCTGACGGTCTGCGGGGGGGACCAGTGAGCAGGAAGGAAGCGTGGAGGGGGTGCAGAGGCCGGCCTGGGGAGGCGGTGAGGGCAGCCTCTCCCAGGAGGTGCCATCCGGCCAGTGTCCGAAGGAAGAGTGGAGGGTGCTCTGGCGCGTCTGGTGGCAGAGCAGCCCAGGTGGAGGCCTCAGCCAGCAGGGCCTTGAGGTGGGAGACGAGGGAATGGTAGGGAGCAGTGGGGCACTGGTTCAGGCAGGGCCTTATGGGCTGCGGGGAGGACACTGATTTTGTCCCAGAGTGTGTGGGAAGCTACAGGTGGGTTTTAAGCGCGTGCGCAGCGTGATCTGACTTGCAGTTTGAAAAACTCTCCCTGGCTGCTGGGCTAAGAACATACGGGGCTGGGGGAGGGAGACAGGCGTTAGGGAGTGTGGCTGTGACCCAGGGGACTTAGCCTAAGGATGTTGGGACCGAGCAGGAGAGAAGGGGATGCATCTGGGTCTGTTGAAGGCAGCAGCGACAGGATTTGCTGAGAGGTGGGCCCTAGGAGGTGGGAAAGAGACCACCCAGGGAAGGGCGGGAAGCCCGTCCTGTCTCGTGTGTTCTTGTGCCCCTGGTCTGCCTTGAGGGTTCCTCACAGTGTGACACCCCATCACGCTGGCAGAGGCTCTGGGAAGGAGATGGGGTGCGGAGGGGTGCACTTATCCCCAGAGGCCAATGCCCACCCTCTTGCTTGAAGGAAGCCTGCAAGGAGGAAGGTTCTGGAATGCTGGCAGTGGGCTGGGGCGCTGCCTGGCTTTCCTTTCCACGTATTTACCAACACCCTGCCCCTGCGTTCGCTTGGGCCCCTCTGGGTGGCGACGTACACAGAGCTAGAAATCCACATGTGGCTGACCACCGTCCAGGGGCTGCAGATTCGCGGCGAGCACCCACCACCTCCCCAGCACCTGCGATGTCTCCTCTCTCCCCCAGCACATCCCATTTTACGGGTGAGGACACCGAGCCCAGAACATGAGTGACTTTGCTGCCAAGGTCGCACGGCCAACACTGCGCAAGTCAGGCCACCAGCTGCAGTGTAGAGCCGTGAGGAGGTGTCAGAGGGACACCCGGGAGGGTGGAGTTGAGAGCTCGGCTCCCCCAAAACTGGTGGTTTCCCCATCACCCTTGAAAATGTGGCTTGGCTGACCAGTTGCTTTGGAGCCTCAGTACAAATGGAAAGTTATGAATTAGTGGGAATTCCCTGGTGGTCCAGTGGTCAGGACTCTGCTTTCACTGCCCAGGGCCCCCACAAGCCACACGGTGTGGCCGGAAGAAAAAAAAAAGTTAAAGTTACAAATTAGTATTTGCCTGTTATAAAAGTTATTTAAAAAGTTATAAAAGACCAAAATCCAAATCACATTGGAGACTATAAGAAACAGAAGGTTTTCCATTCTCACTCCATAGACGACCTCCATGAAGGGCTCAGGGTGTCACCTCCAAACTTACTGTCCCTACACAGGCAGGAAAAACAATGGAGGACACAAACTGTTCTGCATGTCACACTTTGCTTTCAGCCCTACGGCCTGGATTGCTCCCTGGGCCAGTTCCAAGGTTGATTTAGCCAATTCCCTGCTGATGGACCTCTAGGTTGTTAATGGGTTTCACTCTGGAAAGTACTGCCGCAGGGAGTGGCCGTCCTTGCAAACCCACTCAGGAGAATGAAAACCCGGTGACGTGGGGCAGGAAGGGTCAGAAGAGGACAGTCAGGCCTCTCAGAGGAGGTGAGATCTGAGTTGAGTCCTGAGTGACCAGAGGAAGCCAGGATTATGGAAAGGCTCCGGGGAGAAGGTCATTCCAGGCAGAGAATGAGCATGTGCAAAGGCCCTGATGCAGGAATTGCTTTGACCTGCTTGCTGTACCTTGACCACCAGTGTGGCCAGAGGGAGTGCACGAAGTGAAGGTGGGGGTGAGGGAAGGGAGGTGATGGGGTGATTGCTCAGGGCCTCGGAAGCCACAGGGAGCACTTTGGAGCAGAGGAGGGAAGTGACCTGACTCATATTGTGTTGGGTTTTTCTTTGATTGCATGGGGCAAAGGGTCTCTTTTGGGCACCGTGGTAAGAACTTTTGCAAACCTTCCAGTCTACCTTACCTCACTTAACAGTTGAGGAATTTGAGGCACACAGGTGTCACCCCACCTGCACAGGTTGTCCAGAAAGGATTCCAGCCGGGGTCTGAAAGGCCCAGAGCCAGGGCTGCTGTATGCTGTGAGCCACTTCCTGCTTTTGCTCCTGGCCTGGCCGCCAGATGAGACCACAGAGCAAGTGATACTATGGCTGAGTGCCTGGCAAGCGGCTGGCGAACCTGCAGGATTCCTGAGCAGGGAGGAGCCTGCTGGGAATTTTGTGAAGGGTGACACCTGGAAGTGAGATTATGAAAGCCGGCAGGGGCACCCACAACCTTATCCCATCGTCCCATTGCCATCCGAGCCTCAGTCTCCTCATCTGTACAATGGCAGGTTTGGTCCTTCGTCCCACAAGCATTGGTCCTCTGCCTCGTGCCAGGCAGAGGACCCTTTCCTCGTGAGGCTGCCACTCTTCTAATGGGCGGGTGGGTGGGAAGGGATAAACCACAGCCATGTGAACAAATCAGTAAACTAGAAGGTGGCGGTTATGAGTAGAATTGAGAATTGAGCAGGATGGTGGGTGACAGCAGGGAACTGCTCTATATCAGGGGGTGGGTGCAGGGAGGAGACCGTTGGGCCAGGAGTTGCCAGCTGGCCTTGTGAATGCTGCAGGGAGAGGGTTCCAGGTCTAGGGAGCAGCCCGTGCAAAGGCCCTGAGGCACATTGTGCCTGGTGTGTTTGGAGAACATGGAGGAGGCCAGTGTGGCAGGAACTAAGTGACTGAGGGGAGAAAAGGAGGAGGTGAGGGCAGGGAGGTGACTGGGAAGATCACGCAGGGAGGGTCACATGGGCCGCAGGGAGGACTTGAGCTTTTTTTTTTTTTTCCCTTGGCCAAACTTCATGGCATGCAGGGTCTTGGTTCCCCAGTCAGGGATCAAACCCGTGCCCCCTGCAGTGGAAGTGTGGGGTCTTAACCACTGGACCACCAGGGAAGTCCTCAGGACTTGGGTTTTTAACCTGAGTGAGGTAGTAGCCCTGGGAGGGCTCTGAACAGAGGGTGTCATACCCTGACTGTGGTGGACAGCCTGAGAGGCAGCCACTGCACTGGTCCAGGCAAGCACTGGGGGGCCAGGCTGAAGGCCTTGGATGTGGAGAAAAGTAGGCCCATTCAGGCTCCATTTGGAGGTGGAACCTGCAGGACTTGCCACTTGGTGGGGTGGGGGATGGGAGACCGGAGGAGCCCCTGGTCTGTGGTCTGAGTCAGGGGCATAATCACCGTACCTGGCCCTTGGGGGGACCACAAGGACATGGTGGCACATGCCTAGGGACACTGAGTGCAGGCTGGGCTCCAGGTAACCGATGGTTACTGTTGGATGGTATCAAGAGGGGACGTGAACGAGGCAGGGACCAGGGCAGGGACCAAGGGGGTGTGCACAGGCCAGATGTTGTGTGGCCTCGGAGACTGAGCGATGATGACCTCTACTTCTGTTCTAGCAAAACTACAGAGGAGTCCCCCCAGGCAGGTGGGGGTGACTGGGGTCTCTGCCTCATTGGTGTCCCACCCAGGTTCCCATCCTGATTCTGCTCCTTCCTTGCTGAGTGGCTTTTGCAGGTCTCGAAACTGAGCCTTAGTCTACCCATCTGTGAAATGGGGGTATTGACCCTGGCATCATTCCTTTGGCGTTGCTAGAGGGTTTACTGAGATGTTACCTAAGATGGGGTTAGAGCTGGGCCGGGTGGGCGGCCAGGGTTCCCTGTATGGGCTCTTGTGAGAGCCTGAGAGAGTCAGGCCGGACATGAACCTGGGGCATGTGCTCCTGCCCAGGAGCTCTTCCTGTGGCTGGCATTGTGTGTGGTCTCCCAGCCCCACTGAGGCTTTGGGTGACCCCTTGAGGAATTGATGAGGAGGAGGGGATCCCAGCCCGGGCCCCTTGCCTGGGCCCTCACAGGCTCTGGCTTCGGGCTGACTCATCCTCTGCCGGCTTTTGTGTTTGTTTTCCCTCTCCTGGGGTTTTGGTCTCCATTGTTCCTGCATCTCCACCCTCCTGGGGACTGCAAGTCAACGTGCTCCTGGAGAGGCCTTGTGCTCCATTCAGAAGACAGTAAATAAACAGCATGGGCTTCTGAGTGGCCCACGGTGCCACCTCCTGTTGCGCCTTTCCCTTCCCCCTACTGCCTTTTCCGGAGCCCTCATCGCCTTCTAGGGAGAGGCAGCCCATTTTAGAGCCTGGAAACTGAGGCTCCAAGAGGGTGAAGTGACTTTTGCCGGGTCACGTATCCCGGTGGATGGGCGGTGTCCTCCCATCCCACAGGTGGCTGGGCCAGTGCCCAGAGAGGACAGAGA
The DNA here is from genome assembly GCF_949752795.1 of Hyperoodon ampullatus. Classification (NCBI taxonomy): domain Eukaryota; kingdom Metazoa; phylum Chordata; class Mammalia; order Artiodactyla; family Ziphiidae; genus Hyperoodon; species Hyperoodon ampullatus. The sequence goes on from NC_136917.1 coordinate 32,604,232, forward strand.
CCTGCCAGGGTGGGAGCAGATCTGGGCTTTGAAGCCATGCCGTCTGGCTCCAGCGTCCATGTTCCTCCTGTCCATTCAACATTTAATGAGCACCTGCTGTATGACAGGCTCTGTTCTAGGTGCTGGAGATCCAGTGGTGACCAGTTTAGGTGAAGAGGTCCCATCCTGACACAGGACTAGACCTCCACTGGAGGCCAAGTTGGTGGTAGTGGGAATGGGCATGCATTTGGGAGGGAGAGGTGCAATCCACTGCATCTGCAGAGCCTGAGAGGAAGGCAGAGGGAACAGCCCTTGCAAAGGCTTGGAGGCCAGCAGTGCAGGGAAGAACCCAGAGGCTGGGGCCGGTGGGCGGGGTGTGGCTACGAGGGGGCAGCCCTGTGGGGGGGTGGGATGGGCAGGTGGGGGACCCTGTCAAACCTGGGGTTGGTCATGTGACCTCTGCAGGAGGGAGGCTTGGAGGCCCAGGTCTCTGTTTTAGGAGGATAACCACATATAGCCTGGGAGGAGGATGGGTCAGAAGCTTGGGACCAGGGGTGGGCCCAACGGATTAGAGGCCAGGGATGGTGCTGAAATGACCACAGTTAACACTTATTGAGCACTTACTGTGTACCAGGGAGCAGAATAAACCACAGATCCTGTTCTGGGGAGCTGACATGGGGCTGGTGAGGGGCAGACAAGAAGCAGATAAGTGACATACAAGGGGTTAGTGCTTTGGAGAAAAATGAGGCACGGGAGGAAGATGGAGGGGGGGGTTGGAGCTGTGAATGAGGGTGGGAGAAATCTCCCTAGGGAGGTGTCGTTTGAGCCAGAGCTGTGGGTCGCGAGTCATGGGGGGCCTGTTTGTCTGCTACCTAGCTGCCCTCTGAGGTGAGAGGAGTTTCCCCATTACTAACTAGGAAACCCAGATCAGAGAGGCTGGGAAGCTGGCCCAAGGTCACACAGTATGCAGGGCCACCTTGGGGCGCAGTGGCCCTTATAGCAGCTGGGAAGAGAGAGGAGGGGGTGGGCACTTTGGGTCAGAGGGAGGGACTTGGTGACCAGTGGAATGTGGGTGGGGTCAGGGAGGAGGAAGCTGATGACTGAGGCTTGAAAGTCTCCTCCTGATAAGTGGACAGTCAGTGTTGCAGGCAGAGCTGCTTGGGGGAGGCGGTTTCCTTCCACCACCGAGGCCAGGAGGGCCCCAAGAGTGCTCCCGCTGCTGGGTGCCAGGAAACCCTGTGGGTGGGTCTTATGGCACAGCTGGGCAGGCACCTCCTTACTGAGCCCCTCGGAGATTTCTGGGGGGCTGCTTTTCAGGGACTTTTGAGGCTGAGGGTGGGTGTTGCAGTCCGGTGGCTTCCGGATACACGTCCCAGCCCAAGTCGCAGCCTTCCCCTGTGAGGGCCCAGAGCTCTCATCACGCTGGCCCTCGTGTTCTTCTGAGGCTTGCATTGTCCGTTGTGCGTGGTGTCACCATTGTGCTCACGGTGCCTTGGCCCCCTGGACATACCCAGAGCAGTCACAGGACAGCACGTGTCAACACCAGTGGCGGAAAGCCTGGTCCTTGCCGGGGAGATGCCTGTAGCTTCCATGGCAGACATGCAGGCCCAGAGGCCGGGGGCCTTGGTGGTCAGAAGCTCAGACCCCATGGGTTTCAGTCTACGCTCCTGCCACCCCTGGTTGACAAGTGACCATGGGCAGTTGCCCAACCTCGGGGCCTAGTGACCTCCGTAAAATGGAGCTAGCTCACAGACCACCTTGTTGGATCTTGTCATGGTTAAATGTGTTAAGTGGCACGGAAGGTTCTCAGCTTTTTGCCTGGCATACAGTGAGCTCTCGACAACTGTTAGCTACTCTTAAAAAAATTTTTTTTTGGAGTCAGTAATCCATGTGGATGATGCAGAATTCAGAGATGTTCCAGAACAGTGCAATGACTCTTCCCCCCTCCCTAACCCTCTGCAACAGGCCCCAACCACCCTGGGCTCTGTTTTGGGGCTTTTTATTTACTTACAAAACACACTCTTCCACACGTTTTGTTTTCCTCACTTAATACACCCAGAAGGAAGTTCCGTGTCAGGAGATAAAAAGCTCTTTTTTGTTGTTGTTGTTTTTGGGTGTGTGTGTGTGTGTGTGTGGCTGCACAGTGACACGAATGAGCCATAATATAATTAGTCTCCCCCATGGGCTTTAAAGTTCTTTACATCTGAGCTATTACTGGGAAACTAGTAAGATTATAATGCTTTTTTTTTTTTTTTTTTGCGGTACGTACGCGGGCCTCTCACTGTTGTGGCCTCTCCCGTTGCGGAGCACAGGCTCCGGACGCACAGGCTCAGCGGCCATGGCTCACAGGCCCAGCTGCTCCGCGGCATGTAGGATCTTCCCGGACAAGGCACGAACCTGCCTCCCCTGCATCGGCAGGTGGACTCTCAACCACTGCGCCACCAGGGAAGCCCAGATTATAATGTTTTTGTGGGCAAATTTTAGTGGAGTGTTCTCTCTGTGCTTTGTATCTGAGTCTTCACGAGTGCGTGTTCCTGGACCTCCTTGTGCTTGTGACCTTGAGATTGAACTTAGATATGGTAAATTGTCCTAATCTTATATGTACACCTTCATTTTTAAAATAAATGCATGCACTGGTCAGATCAAGATAGAGGGCATTGTCATCACCCCACAAAGTCCCCTCCTGCCCCTTCTAGTCAGTTCCCCCAGAGGGGACCAACTGCTCTGATTTCTATCAGCAGAAACTAGTTTTGCCTGTTCAGGGTTAGGTCTACCCTGTGACTCAGCAAGAGAAACAAGGGCATATGTCAACAAAAGGCATGGATGAGAATGTTCATAGCAGCTTTATCTGTAATGGCCCCGAGCTGGAAAGACAACCCCTCGCTCCCCACCGAAAGCCTCATCAGCTTTTGAGCGGATGAACAGACTGTGGACCATCCACGCAGTGGCGCACGGGTCAGCAAGGAAAAGGAACCAGCCCTGATCACACACGACAGCGTGGAGGAGCCGCACGGGTGGGACACTGGGGATTCCATTCACATGCTGCTCCTGTCTTGTTTGGTCACTGACCAAAGCCCTCTTGCCCCCATGATGTGTCTTCTTTGTCCCCACCCGCACTGTCTCACGTGGTTCCTGTCAGGAGGTTGGCACTGGTGTCCCCAGCACCTCCAAGGTGCTCAGTAGGTGTGAGTAATACTTGAGTGAACAAGCTTGTGACCTTGGCCAGGTCACAGATCCTTGCTGCTCCTCAGTCTCCTCATCTGCCAAATGGGAGAATGAGAGTCACGCTCGGTGTCACGCTGCGTGAAGCAGGTGTGAAGTACTCCGAGCAGGGCAGGGTGGCCCACAGGTTCTTTGTCATCCTCAGGAATGTGGCTCCATGGGGAGCATCCGAGGTGTGGAGGGTTGACCATGCACGCCGCCAGGGGCTGTGGGCTTTATCCCCACCCCCCCCACCCCGGGCTTGTGCGTGCCCTTGGGGCGTTCTCCCCTCTGTTTTGGCCCTTCCCTTCCTGCATGGGTCTTCTCCACCCAACCTGTTCCCCAGTCATGGCTGGCTGTGTCCTCAGCTCTTCTTGACTCTCTCCAGTGTCTGTCGACTGCCCTCTGTGTCCCTGCCATCCCCCAATCCAGCCCGTCATCGCTCTCCTTGACCAGTGCAGTTGCCTCCTGCCTGCCTCTTGGCTCCCACCCTCAGCCCTGAAGCTGCCAGAGGGGTCTTTTATTTTATTTATTTTTTATTGTTTTTATTTTTTGGCCATGCCACGTGACATGTGGGATCTTAGTTCCCCGATCAGGGATCGAACTCGTGTCCCCTGCATTGGAAGCGCAGAGTCTTAACCACTGGACCACCACCAGGGAAGTCCCCAGAGGGGTCTTTTAAAGCCACATACCTTTAAAAGCACACAGGGTTATGATCTGACTGTCCCTCAACAGTGACAGCAAGTGGCCTTGCTCTAAGAATGACGACCAGCCTTCTCCCCGTGACCTCCAGCACCACCATCACCCCACCCGTCTCTGGGCCCGTTCACTCGTCCACTCCAGCGCCCCACTCTGCTGCTCACAGCGGCGCCCCCATAGGACCTCCAGAGCCGATCTGCCCCTGGGATGTCCCTCATCTCACAGGCCGACCTGCTGCGTGGTCACTGCCGTGTCCCTGTGCCCAGCCAGAGGAGGCGCTGCATAAGCGTGGTGGGACCGCCCACGGGCCGATGGGGCGCGACCCTCATAGTGCATGGCGTGTGGTGAGGGCGCGCCTCCTCCCTCATTCCGCCCACTGGGCTAACAGGTTCCCAGGGGTTCCAACACCCAGCCCATGCTGAGAACCAGCAGCCTCCTCTGGGGCTCTCTCTGGGGTTCCCGATCAGGTAGGGTGCCCCGAGACACTGGTTGTCACAGTTCTGGGGAGTGGGGTGGCACCAAGGATGCTTGCCTGTGTGAAACACACCTGCCCAGTGTTCTGCATAAATTTCAGATAATCCGAATGTTTATCTAGGTGCAAAACTTGTTTAAAATTCCCTGAGCCTAGAACCTTTCTCCATTTTACATGGAACAACAAAGAATCATTTGCCTGGCTTTGGTGATCTCTGAAAACGTTGCTTCTTTTGTGCCTGCCTGGACCCCTGCTCTTCTGCTTTCCTTTTTTTTTTTTTTTTTTTTTTGCCGCGCCCATGCGGCTTTCAGGATCTTAGTTCCCCCACCAGGGATCTAACCTGGGCCTTCAGCAGTGAAAACGCAGAGTCCTAACCACTGGGCTGACAGGGAATTCCCTTGCTTTCCTTTCTTAATTGTCCAGTGTGGCTCCCGGCTTTCCCACTTTGCATGAATCCAGGTGTATTAGTGTAAGTCAGTGCAGGTAGTGCCTGTGTATTTCCATAGTGAAATACATAGCATAGATATTTTTTTTTTATTAAACAGCTTTATTGAGGGATCATTTACATGCTAGGAAATTCACCCATTTCAAATGCAGTGGTTTTTAGTAAATGTATAGTAAGTATTAGTAAACAGCACTACAGTCCAGCTTTAGGACATTTCCATCACTCCAGAAAGCTCTCTGCTCTCAGTTTCCCACCCCTGGGGCAACCACTGATCCACTCCCCGCCTCTATCGATTTGTCTTTTTGGGGCATGAAACACATTGTGTTTTGTCATTAAATATTTTCCTTTTATTTTAGTCTTTATGTCATATGTATGGCATTATATTACTTTAAAAAATGTAGGTAGGAAATGTACTGATCTGGGGACTTTCCCGGGCAGTCCAGTGGTTAAGACTCCGCACTTGCACCGCAGGGGACATGAGTTCAATCCCTGGTCAGGGAACGAAGATCCTGCATGCCACACGATGTGGCAAAAAAAAAAAAAAAAAGAAAGAAATGTACTGATCTCTTTTGGGTCTGGGGGTCCAAATATTTGGCAGGGAAAGGGCTCTTTGGCCATGCTGGGGCCGGAGCATAGCCAGCTGGAGGGAAGTGGTTCCGTTTGCCGCTAACCTTCAATCCAGCCCCTCCCCCATTCCTCTGTGGCCTCAGGACCCTCCAAGGCCAGAGCGTTCCCTGGTACCCTGCTGGGGTTGGTGTCTTTGCTGAGATCACCCAGATTGCAAGAGGGGATTGCTCCACTCCATGTGGCCACACTTCCTGCTCCCTGCAAGCCGGCCTCCTGAGTAATTTCTGACCCTTTCCCCTCCCACAGGGACTTCCTTCCCCGAGGTTCAGGAATCGTCACTCGGCGGCCTCTCATCCTGCAGCTCATCTTCTCAAAAACAGGTACGACGGGGTGGCTTGTAGCCCAAACAGGAAACGAACATGGATGCGGTGCCCAGCGGGAGCCAGGGGCCTTCTGATGAGTCTCAGGTCCTAGGCTGCCATTTGGGTTTGAATTCACTTTTTCCTTGTATGCAGGGAAGTTGAAGCACAGTTCATTGAGCACCTCCACCCACCCCCAGCCAGCATCCTCAGCTGTGACCAGGCCACCAGGTGCCATATTTCTGGCTCTATCGTAGATGACACGTTTTTGCTGAACACTTTGAAAATCAATAGCAGACATTGTGACATGTCAACCCGAAATGCTTCAGTGCATCTCCCTTTGCAATAAGGACACTCTCTTACACTCACGGGACCACACCCAAGAGAAGTCATCATTTCTGCCTGTTATCTTACACCCAGTCCATACTCACGTTGCCAATTTTCCCCCAGATATCTTCCCTGGCTGGTTCTACAGCTGCTCTGATCAGTCCCACACTACCCTTCATTGTCGTGTCTCCTCTTTTCATTAGAGCAGCATCCCCACCGTTTCTTTTTAAACTACAACACTGACTTTTGGGAGAGACCCGGCCTGTTGAATATAGAATGGCCCACATGTAGATTTTTTTTTGTCCTCCCCTTGGCGGCCTCCGTTCTTCCCACACAAGTCTGACGTAACATGGGCATGTCTCCCAACTTGAAACCCACTTGGCTTCCTTGTAAAGCATCTCAGGTCAGAGGCTGGAAGGGGAGAGGGGAGCCGTTGGGGGTGGGGCCTCTTCTCTCCAGAGCCTCCAGGGGGTCTCCATGCTGCTTCCCCACTGACCTGGAATGTCAGCCATGGTCGGTTCCGCACTCAGTGTGCCAGCGTCACCACAGGCCATGTTAAACACCCCCACTCTGGGAAGGCAGCTGACATATTCCCATTTTACAGAATGGGAAACTGAGGTTTAACCAGGTTACCTGCCTTTCACCTGGGATGAGTACCCAGGTGGGGTCAGACCTCAGACTCCACTCTCAGCTGGTTCTAGTCCCTTCATCTCACCTTCATCCTCCGGGCCTTCACCCAATCCACCTGCAGGAGGGCGGGACACCAGTGAGAAATGGCAGTTGATTGGTCCAGCTCCTGCCAGGGGCGAGCCAATGGGCTGCCTCCTCTGGGTTCAGGTGTCCAGTCAGCTGTGCCAGGAAGGGCAGCAGCAGGGCCGCGGGTTTTCAGATGTCAGCGGGATCAGAGTCACATAGGGCTTGGCCCATTGGGTTTCTGTTTCACATTCAGTAGGTTGGTGGAGGGTGGAGGGGTGAGAATCTGCATTTTTAATGAGTTCCCAGGTCATGCTGATGCTTTTGGGAAAACTACATTGGGAAAACCTCTGCTCTGGTGGGTGGGGGCTGAGAGCTAATACTGCCCAGGTTCAGATCCTGGCTTTGTAGCTTACTGGCTGTCTGGCCCCTGGGGAGGGACTGCTGCTCACAGCTGTGTTTCCTGTCTGGACAGTGAAGATAATAATAGTACTGCCTTTGTCGGTTGCCACGAAGACCGTATTATTCAGTTCACGTACAGCCCGTAGAACAGTGCCTGGCACACTCCAGGCCCTTGCCGAGTGGTGCCATCCCATTGGCTGTGGTTTTGTGCTTGCTGCCAGCCTGTCTGGGGACAGCTTGCTGTTTGGGGAACAGGTTGGCTGGCTTCCTGCAATAGAAGGTCTGTGGCATTGTCATGGTGGGAGGGCTCCCCCATCACCTCCCCAGTGGCTGTCACCCAGCAGTAATCCAGTGGGCACTTGCTGCATGCCACAAGCTGGTGCAGGGCTGGGGCACAGTGGTGAGCAGGACCAGGGATGCTGCCACCACCTGTCACCTTGCCTCTTGGTACTTCTTTTAGTGCTGAGGGACAGTGTAGGGGGAGACTTGGGTCGAGAGCAGGAGGGAGACACATAGACATGACCCTCACCAGATGCGAATATGTGTGGTGGTGGTGGGTCCATCTGTTGGGAGCATCACAGGGCTTCTCGTAGGAAGTGACGTTTGAGCCGAGGCTGGCAGGTGCTTTGGGGTGTGTTGGGGGAGGGGAAACTCTCCCTCCTAGCAGAGAGTGGTACGTGTGAAGACCGTGAGGCAGCGATGCCCAGCATGGCCTGCTGGAGGAACTGAAATTCCTTCTGATGGGGGAGAGAAGAGAAGCACGTGACAAGTGACAGTCCTGTGGGAGCACATCTGCCCAGCGCCTGCCCCGGATGATGCTGAAATCTCCATTCCTGTCACCCCACTTTATAGAGGAGGGAACTGAAACTTCCAAGCCGCTTGCCTGAGGGCACATGGGAGGGCCATCTTGAAAGCCCAGTCTTAAACTCATTCTGGGGGAGTGTGGCCTTAGGCCGAGGTGTGGTTTGACCAGATCCTGTGGCCACTGGTGGAGAAGAGACCACAGGGACCAGCTCTGGGGCAGGGGGACCCAGGAAGTAGGGATGGGGTGGCATCCGTGGAGATGGAGACATATAGTTGGATCCTGTTGGTCTGGGACTGGGGGTGTGGGGTGGGGGAGAGGGGTCCAGGGTGTCCCACGTGGGAGTGCTCCTTGCTGTGTCCCAGCTTGCACACTCTCCCCCCACCGACCATGGCATTCCCAGTCTCTCTCTTTTTTTTTGGCTGCGTTGGGTCTTCGATGCTGCGTGTGGGCTTTTTCTAGTTGCAGTGAGTGGGCGCTACTCTTCCTTGTGGTGCGTGGGCTTCTCATTGCGGTGGCTTCTATTGTTGTGGAGCACAGGCTCTAGGTGCGCGGGCTTCAGTAGTTGTGGCATGCGGGCTTCAGTAGTTGCGGCACGCGGACTCTAGAGCACAGGCTCAGTAGTTGTGGCGCACGGGCTTAGTTGCTCTGCGGCATGTGGGATCTTCCCGGACCAGGGATCAAACCCGTGTCCCCTGCGTTGGCAGATGGATTTTTAACCACTGCGCCACCAGGGAAGTCCCTTCCTAGTCTCTTAATGTCCCGAGCAGATGTGAGCTGGGCCTTGGCCGGATGCCAGGGAGGCACTGTGAGCACTCCAAGGGTCCCGGCCCTCCCTGAGCTCAGCCTGTTGGGTGCGGCACACGCGGGGTTGCTATGGTCCAGCTGAGAGGGGAAAGCACAGGGGATTGTGGGAGAGTATACCAGATACTGGATCTACTTTGGGCCAGGGGCCCCGGGAGAACATTCTAGGCAGGGCAACAGCTGTGTTGTGAAGCTGTGAGGTGAGGCTGGGTAGGGCCCGGGAGGCAGGTGGCACATCCTGGCAGGTGTGATAAGGGGTTCAGGCGTTGGGAACCCGAATGGCATTCAGGGTGTGGAGAGACCGGCTTAGCCCATTGGCTGCCTTGTGGAGGAGGGACGGACAGGCGCAGGAGTGCAGGTGGGGAGGCCAGGGAGAGGTTGGCCTGGCGCCAGGTGAGAGATGTTGGGGCTTGGCCCAGGGCGGTGCTGTGGTGGCGAGGGCAGAGTCTACAGTGATCTCGAGGTGGGGAGCCCAGGTGACGGTTACCAAGGCACCAGGGCTGGGGGTGACACTGATAAGAGGGAGGAAGCTGAGCGAGTGTGGGACTTGGTGATGGCTGGGGCTTTAGAGCTTTCTAGGGGCTACACGGGGCTGCATTGCTCCTAGAGATTAAAGTTTTGTTCAGGTGGTTCTCAGAGACAGGACTCCAGAGCCAGGCTGTCACCCCTTCCTATCCGTGACCTCGGGCAAGTAGCTTCCCTCTCTGTGCCTCGGCCTCCTCATCTGTAGAATGGGGTGGTAGTGGTGACTCCCTCGTGGCCCGGGCACCCCATGGGTCTGTGGTGGGGCTGTCGCCTCCTGTAGGGTCTGGAGTCCCTGGTACTATAAGTTCCTAATTCTCTGGCTTCGGCAGCGCTCAGTGGCGCCTTGCTTCTCCTTGTCCAGGTTGGTCTCAGTGAGCCATTACTTTTAATTGGCTTAGTTTAAAAATTACGTCAGACCGCAGCCACCAGGAAGTTTGGTGGCTCACGGGGGAACCCTGCTCCTCCTTGGGAAACACCCCTGGACCTCGTAAACCCTGGGCGCTGGGGACCGTTCTTGTGTGGAATGTGCACAAGCCTCCCCTCCCAGCCTTGACCTTGGCTGGTGCTCACAGGAGCCAGAGAGGGGATGTCAGGGCTTGGTGCTCAGCCTCCTTGAGGCTTCGTGGCTCCCATGGGGCCTTGCTGGCCTCTGGGACCTCACCTCCTCCTGGTGCTGCAGTCTTCCTCTTCATCCTCAGGACCAGCTCGATGGTTCCCACCTCTGGACCTTCACCCTCACTGTGCGTCCTGCCTGGAACACCCTGCCCCATCCTCCTCCTCCCCTGGGGGAGCCCCACCCCCAAGTCCCACCCCAGTCACTGCTGCCTTAGTTCTTCTACAGCGTGCGTTATGAGGCACCATCCTGTTCTCGTATTTCCTTTTTTTATTCCCTTAATACATATTTATTTACTTATTTATTTATTTGTGCTGGGTCTTAGTTGCGGCACGCGGGGTCTTCGTTGCCTCATGCAGGATCTTTGTTGCCACATGCGGGTTCCTTTAGTTGCAGCATGCGGGATCTTTACTTGCAGCATGCAGGATCTAGTTCCCTGACCAGGGATTGAACCCGGGCCCCCTGCATTGGGAGTGCGGAGACTTAACCACTGGACCACCAGGGAAGTCCCTTGTATTTTCTTTCTTTCTTTCTTTTTTTAATTAATTAATTAATTATCTATCTATCTATTTATTTATTTATTCTTGGCTGCGTTGGGTCCTTGTTGCTGCATGCGGGCTTTCTCTACTTGCGATGAGCGGGAGCTACTCTTTATTGTGGTGTGCGGGCTTCTCATTGCGGTGGCTTCTCTTGCTGCTGAGCACGGGCTCTAGGTATACAGGCTCAGTAGTTGCGGCACGTGGGCTCTAGGGCACGCAGGCTTCAGTAGTTGTGGCTCGTGGGCTCTAGAGTGCAGGCTCAGTAGTTGCGCCACACGGGCTTAGTTGCTCCGCGGCATGTGGGATCTTCCCGGACCAGGGCTTGAACCCGTGTCCCGTGTATTGGCAGGTGGATTCTTAACCACTGCGCCACCAAGGAAGTCCCCCTCGTATTTTCTTGATGGTCTCTCTCTCTCTCCCTCTGCCTCAACATCAGTGCCACCAGAGCAGGGCCGCTGACCTGCTTTGTCCATTGCTCTCCCCTGTTCCCAGCATGGGGCCTGGCACCCAGTAGGAGCTCCATCATCATGGGACAGGTGGCTAGCCATGCTCTTAAGGGCTACTTCTGTGCTCCTTCTCTCCCGTGGGAGAGTATCCACTACTGTGTGTGCAGCACCTTTCCCTGGCCAGCCTGGCCCTGGCAGGGCCCTCTCTATAAAGCTTATAGACCCTGCCATGGTCGGGGTGTGGCCTTGTGTCTCCATAAGGAAACCAAGCTGGGAGCTGGTGAGGGTCAGGTGGGAGCTGGTCAGGATGGCAGCCTGGGACTGTCACCTTCTCCAGTGTGTGTCTTTTCCCACATCAACAACCAGTTCTCCAGTTGTCAGTGGACACTGATCCGGTGTGCTCCAATTTAACTCAGTTCTGACACTCCCTACCTGGAGGCAGCATTACATCCCACAGGTTAAGGGGTCAGTCCCACCAGACTGTACCCCCGCACCCGCTTCAGATGCCAGTCCCAAGTCCAGGCTGTCCCCTGTGCTTCTGACCACCCGAATCTGGATCAGAGGTTCCTGTGAGCCCCTCCTTGGGTTCAATCAGTTTTCCAGAGCGGTCCACAGAACTCAGAGAAACATTTTACTCCCCAGATTCCCGGTTCATTATAGAAAGATATGTATAACTCAGGAAGAGCCAGATGGAAAAGATGCATGAGGCAAGGTATGGGGAAGGGACAAGGAGCTTCTGCGCCCCGTCCGAGCTCGCCACTCTCCCGGCCCCTGCGCCTGCTCACCAACCTGAAGCTCTCTGAACGCCATCCTTTTGGGGTTTTATGGAGGATGTAGGGAATGGCTGATTAAATCATTCCCATTAGTGCTTGATTCAACCTTCAGCCTCTGTTTCCTCCCCAGAGGTCAAGGGGTGGGACTGAAGTTTCCAACCTTCTAATCACAGCTGGCTGGTTTCCCTGATAACCAGCCCCCATCCTTAGGTGCATTCCAAGTCACCTCATTAACATAAACTTAGGTATGACTGAGAGGGGCTTGTTGTGAATATCACTCTTATCACTAGAACATTCCAAGGATTTAGAAGCTCTGTGTCAGAAGTGGAGGGAAGACCGAATACATATTTCTTATCATAAATCGTAATGTCATACCTTCCCAGTGGCCAGAATGTGTCCTAGAATGGGAGGTGTTCACAACTTGTCTCAAATCTGGGGGTGGGGGGGGTTGAGGACCACACAGGCTTGGAGGTGCCATGTGCTTTGCCCCCTTCCTGCTCAGCTGAAAGCTCTGAAGAGTTCCTCAAGTCTGGATCCCTTCGGTTATGTGGTGCGCAGGGTCTCCCAGGTGTCTCTGAGCCCCAAGTTGTTCCTCCTGGGCTGTGTCGGCCAGACCAGCATGTTTGTTGATAGGTTGGGGAAGGCAGACCCCCATCTCCGCTGCCCGGGGTCAGCCTGGTTGTTCTGTTCTTTGTTGGGTTGAGAATGGAGAAGGGATGGGACATGCTCCCAAAGGTCAGGACAGAACCGTCACACACCCCCTGAAGTGCTGAAACCCCAGGGAGCATCGGAAGTTACCCTAAGCCCGGCAGCTGAGCTATCTGCGTGCTGTCTCTGGGCCTGGCACTATCTGATTGCTTTATCACATCGCTAACCCTGGGCTCTCTCTGTTGTCTTGTGTCACTGTGGGGAAACTGAGGCACTCCCACCTCCCTCTCATCCTCCTGTCACCTCCCCAAGTCATGCTGTGGTGCCTGACTTGGCGTTCTGCAGGCCCGAGGGGCTGTTTTTTTAAAAAAAATTCATTTTTTTAATGCTTTATCAAGTTTTAGCATTCCGTATTCTTTTTTTCTTTATAAATTTATTGATTTTATTTATTTTTGGTTGCATTGGGTCTTCGTTGCTGCACGCGGGCTTTCTCTAGTTGCGGCGAGCGGGGGCTCCTCTTCGTTGCGGGCACATGCTTCTCGTTGTGGTAGCTTCTTTTGTTTCGGAGCACTGGCTCTAGGCGTGTGGGCTTCAGTAGTTGTGGCACACGGGCTCAGTAGTTGTGGCTTACGGGCTCTAGAGCACAGGCTCAGTAGTTGTGGCGCACAGGCTTAGTTGCTCCGCGGCATGTGGGATCTTCCCAGACCAGGGCTCGAACCCATGTCCCCTGCATTGGTAGGTGGATTCTTAACCACTGCGCCACCAGGGAAGCCCCTGTATTCTTAAAGATATCCAGTAATGTTTTCTTCTTATTACACGTCTCTCCTATCTTTTTCTTCTTTCTATATCCTTGATCCTTTTTCTTTTTTCTTTTTTTTGGGGGGGGCCACGCCACTCAGCTTATGGGATCTTAGTTCCCCGACCAGGGCTTGAACCTGGGCCCCCTGCAGTGGAAGCGCAGAGTCCTAACCACTGGACCACCAGGGAAGTCCTGAGGGCACCTTCTTGAAAGGCATGCCTGGGAGATGCCCGAGGCGGAGTGTTGGCTACTGAACACAGTGGGGACCCACATGGGAGTCATGGGGTGGGGGAAGTCCTCCTACGCTTCGGCACCTAATGCTTTGTAACAGGCCACCTAGTAATTAAGTTTTATTAAGCAGTTACTATGCACCAGGCACCGTGGAGTACAGAGACCAAAACCAAGTCCCTCGCAGTCCCTTCTTGCAGCTGTGACTTTAGCAGGGGACACACAAGCACATGGTGAGTCAGTGTGGAGTGCCGCGAAGGGCCAGCTGGTCTGGGTGGGCCTCCCCAAGCAGAGTTGGTTAGAGCCAAGACCTGAAGGAGGCAGGGAACAAGTCCTGGGCGGAGGGCAGAACCTCCTTCTAGAAAAAAACTGCAAGTGCGTTCACTGACCCCATGGGACGCGGATGGGATGCCCTGCAGTGGCTAAGGGTGGCTGGCTCTTCGGAGTTGGCAGCTCAGCTGCTCGCCGAGGGCCCGCTTTATCCTTGATTCCTGCTGTGCCCTGACCTGGTCCCGTGGAGCCTCCGGGGACTGATCACACGTGGCTGGCCCTCCTTCCAGGGAAGCCTGCTGCCGGGCTCCGGTGGGGTGCCTGTGTGGCCGTCAAAATGCTGTAGCAGGGCCCAGGGACCTGAGGGACTGGCTTTGTTATCTGAGCACAAGGAAAGGAAGGTTTGAAAACGCTGCAGCTGCTCTGGGGATAGACCAACGCTGCAGCGGGGCCTGGAGACCAGGGCAGGCAGAGCTGGTGGTGGCTTGACCTGGGCTGCTGGGGATGAGTTGAGAGGGTGCTCTCCATGCATTGCAGGCCATTAGCTCAGCCTCAAGGCCTCTGAATTAACTCTTTGAGACCGTACATCGTTAAAAAAAAATCACAAATCACCTCCCCCATCCAAGCACTTACAGGGCTGTGGAAACTCAGGCTAAATACTCCGCCTATTTGTCATATTGGTTTTTTTTGTTTTGTTTTTTGCGGTACGCGGATCTCTTACTACTGTGGCCTCTCCCGTTGTGGAGCACAGGCTCTGGACACGCAGGCTCAGCGGCCATGGCTCACGGGCCCAGCCGTTCCGCGGCATGTGGGATCTTCCCGGACCGGGGCATGAACCCGTGTCCCCTGCATCGGCAGGCGAACTCTCAACCACTGCGCCACCAGGGAAGCCCATGTCATATTTTAATTTTCCTCACGGGGAAACTGAGGCACAGAGGGGGAGCCTGGCCAGTGGGCATCACCCCCACCTTTTCTCCATCTCCTGTAGACTCCCCTGTGTCCAGAGCATCCTCAGGGCATGGGGAAAGGTGTCCACTTCAGAAAGACCACGCAGACATGAGGTAGGCCAGGGCTGAGTCGGGCAGGCCGCCCCTCCAGGAGACGCCTCCTGGTTCCTGGTACGTTGAGTCTCTCTTCTGAGCGCCTCTGGCACCTGCTGTGACATGCTTGTGCCGAGTCCATCTTCCTCATCAGACCAGGACCCTGGCTCTGGTCTAGACCTGTGCCGTCAAGAAGTGCATTGGGAACGAGGGAGGGAGGGGGAGATAGCAGGTGGTCCCATCAGACCCTGTTCCTGTCTAGTCTCCCGTATATCCAGCTTGGTGGCCGTGGCGGTGCTGGGCCACCTCACGGAAGCTGGAGCAGGGACCATACTACCTTTCTGTCAGTCATTTTAGTTGTAAACGTAATTACAGCGCACCTACTGTGTGCTCAGAGTACTGTTCCCTGGGGACACAGAACAACACAGATTCAGATCCCTGCCTCGTGGGGTGGACCTTCTCCTGGGGATCAGAGAAAATACATAGGCTGACAAGGTAAACCATATTAGAAGGTGGCAGGTACTTGGACGATCCTAAGGAAGGGAAGGGGGAAAGAGACTGAGGAGGTTTGTCATCTCATTTTGGGGTCAGAGCAGGCCTGATGGAGAAGGAGAGGTGACATTCAAGCAGAAACCTAGATGGGGAGAGGGAGGGACCCATAAGGGTATCTGTAGGCAGAGAGAAGAGTCAGTGCAAAGGCCCTGAGGCAGGAGTGGAGGGCTTGGAGTGTGAGAAACCAGGCAAGCCAGTGTAGCTGGAGGGGAGGGAGTTGGGGTCAGAAGCTGGGGGGAAGGAAATTTTGTAGCGCCCTGCGACATGTGGTGAAGACTTCAGCTCTTTTTTTGGGGGCGGGGGGCCGCACCGTGTGGCTTGTGGGATCTTAGTTCCAGGACCGGGGATCGAACCTGTGCCCCTTGCATTGGAAGCGCGGAGTCTTCACCCCTGGACCGCCAGGGAAGTCCCAAGACTTTGGCTTTTACTGGGGTGAGGTGGGAGCTATGGAGGGTTTCAAGGAGCAGAGGCTGAGGTCTGGCTTTAAGAGGGTCAGTGCTTGTGGGTGGAGAGGAAGGAGGGTTGGCAGAACCTTTCTTAGTTGGTGTGAGCCTGGAATGTAGCCCATGGTTCCTAAGTGACGAGGAGCCCAGTAAAGAAGGCAGGTTGTGAGGGATGGGCCTGGCTGAATCCTTGACCTTCCTGTTAGGCACAGAAGGTATGGTTTCTGCTGTCCACTGACCCTCTGGGGAAGAAGTTGTGGCTCTCCAGCACCATCTCCTGCACATCTTTCACTCACACAAAGGGTCTGGCAGAAGGGAAGGCTGCCTGCCACACACACTAGGCTCTGGGAGGCTACAGCTGGCAGGTCCTGGTCCCATAAACACAATCCGGGGTGACCTGGCTCTGCCAGGGGAGGAGGTCCAAGATGCACAATGGGGTTCCAGGTGGCATGGAGTCAGGGAAGGCTCCCTGGAAGAGGCAACAGGCAGGCCGGCCTGGCAGGGGAGAGGTTTGCAAGGGACAGGGCCTGTGTCCTGGTCCGCAGCCCCTTTCCCATCCTCCATTCCCCTGCAGTCTAGGAAGGGGGATGGCACCTTGCAAGTGCTGAGCCCAGGGCCTTGAGCCAGAAGAGAACTGAGGTTTGCTTTGTGGGTGGGAGGACTGTTCCATTTTTGGTGGCTGCTGCAGGAAGAGCAACGGAGTATTTCCTCTTGTCCCTGTGGAGGGCTGGAGCATGACCGTCCTTGGGAACTGGGTCAGCTGAAGGGGGTGGGGTGGTTGGTCCTGTACCCTCCAGCCAGCGTCTTCATTGCCCTGCTCCCGAGTGGCCAGTGCCCACATTGGGTAAGATCCTCAGTGATCTGATCGCGGAGTCCCCCTGACCCCCGCAGCAGAGGTTAGAGAGGTGAAGAGCCTGTCTGTGGCCTCACAGAGGCCATGTGACTCGAGTGCCACCATCTGGAGACAGATGATCTGAACTCCAAATCCCAGTTCCGCCACTGAGCTTGAGCCAGGTTGTGTCACCTCTCTGGCCTCAGTTTCCCTGTCTGTGATATGGGCATTATGGAGGTGCCTACCTGCTAAGGTGCTCACTTGTGAGGAACAAATGGGACCACATGCAGGGCCTGGCCAGAGCAAACAAGGCCTGACTGTTGGCCATAGTTTGTTCGGTTATGGTGATAGGATGGCAAACCTCTTTGCATTCATTTCTTTCTGCTGTGTTCCACCTCTGGGTAGAGATTCTTCACCTGCCTGGCCTTTCTCTGTCGCAGGGGTCTTTCTCCATCCTTTCTTCGGATGCAGCTGATGGTAACACTGTGCTGTGATTTATGTAGCCAGGTCTCCTCCTGGTGGACATTGAGGCAATTTCTAGTCTTTTACTGTGAGAAACAGCGCTACAGTGTACATCTTTGCATCTCTGCCATGGACCAGTTCTTTAGGCTGTTTACCAGTGAGACTTAACTTCCCTCTTTTTAGCATCACTTGCAGGAGCCGTGATCTCTGGGCCTAGAAGGTCCCCCCTCCCCAACATATACTGTGAAAATTCAAACACATGGAAAAGTCAGGAATTGTACAGCGAATGCCTATAGACTCAGCACCTACGTCCTGCGATGAACATTTTTTCTTCCTGCTTTATCCACATTGTGCTTTGGATTTCACTGCCTTGATGATAGGACCAGCACTGTCATTAGTCACTTTTATTTCCCTTCATCTCAGTGTCAATAACGGCTTTCAGACACCCCGGGCTCAGAAGGCCTGAAGAAGCCAGAAAGCATTTCTCTTGAGGGGTTCACGTCTAGGTCGGGGGGCCCCATGAACAGCCAGGAGGGGAGGAGGGGCAGCGAGATGGGCTTTGGTGAGGCCAGTGGTGCTGCCTGTTCCCCATCCCGTGCGGGTGCCTTGGGGAAGGAGGACAGTGAGTCCCAGGGACACGCACCGGGGATCTCGCCCGGCTAGAGGGAGCTGGCGGCTCAGGATCCCACCAGGGCAGCAGCTTGCGGCCCTTCTGACTGAGATTCTGCATCACGACCCAGGACCATCTCATGTAATATAACACCAAAGCAGAAGCTTCATCAAACGTACATCACTGCACTCTGGGTGATGCATGCTGATCTTTCGTATGCTGTTCATCAAAAAAAAGAATAAGTGCTGTTCACATCCGCTTGTTGGTTGTTGTCTTTTGTTTTTTGTGGGGTTTTTTGTTCTGTTTGTGATTTTTTTTTTATACTCATAATATGTCATGACGTGTTGTTTTGCAAAACGCTTCATGAGAATGTCCATTCCACAGAGTCAGGATTTTTGCCAGTTTTGTACCTTGTGGAATCCCTGAGGTCTGGAAGCGGGGCATGGTCTATAGGAGGGCCCCCCTAAGATACTTGTCAAGAGAATGAATCTGTTGCTCCCCAAATTCCTGGAAGGCCTGTAACTGATTCTTCACTTTCTCTGCTTGACAAAGCACCTGTCCCAGAAGGCCATCTGTTCCCCCGCACACAGCGAGACCACTTCTCTTTCTCATTTGGAACATCTTTCTTCCCTTTTCAGAATATGCCGAGTTTTTGCACTGCAAGTCCAAAAAGTTTACAGACTTCGAGGAAGTCCGGCAGGAGATTGAAGCCGAGACCGACAGGGTCACGGGGACCAACAAAGGCATCTCCCCAGTGCCCATCAACCTGCGGGTCTACTCGCCACATGGTAGGCAACAGGGACCCCTCACACACGGGGGCAGTGGCAGGCTGACTCCGCGGGTCACACGTCGGGTCGGCCTCACTCTCAAGAATATAGCCCCTCCCATTTCTCTTCACACACAACACAGTCCTCTTGATCCGTATCTTCCCGCGTCTGATCTCAGCTCTAAGAAAAACAGCATGCCAGGGAGACTGTCGGGAATGGTGGAGTCTGGGGTGAATTGCAGCTCGTATGTTCCTTTTAAAGGGGCAGCCACGGCTCGGCTCCCAGGTGAATGGTGGCCACACAGTGATGCCAGCCCAAGGCAGCCAGGTCTTCTCATTCTTCAAGAGGAGCCAGAAAGCCATATTTTTCTGCGTAACATCCCGATTTTAAAACTGCATCATTTAAACAGAGCAAGCAG
Organism: Hyperoodon ampullatus; assembly: GCF_949752795.1. Lineage (NCBI taxonomy): Eukaryota > Metazoa > Chordata > Mammalia > Artiodactyla > Ziphiidae > Hyperoodon > Hyperoodon ampullatus. Next base: position 32,622,947 of record NC_136917.1, read on the forward strand.
CCTGTAGCCATGTATAACCTCTGACCCAGAGGCATGGATTGCTAACTTAACTGGTATTTGGTGAATATTGCCGCTGACTCCTAACACCTCAGTATGGGTTCTTTGTGATGAGTTTATTTATTTGTTTGTTTGTTTTTTTGTTTATTGGCCACGCCACGTGGCTTGCGGGATATTACTTCCCCAACCACGGATTGAACCCACGCCCTTGGCAGTGAAAGCACAGAGTCCTAACCACTGGACTGCCAGGGAATTCCCAGTTTATTTATTTTTGAATAAATGATGCCTGTACATGGCTCATATTCAGGTTATAAAAGGGTATATCCAGCGAAAACCTGCCTTGCCCCCCCAAATTAAAAATATATTTCATGTTCTCGAAATGATACATAATGCCTATGTAGGCAGTTATGAACATGTATGTATAAATTGTGTATATGTGTTTCACAACTTTTACTCAAATCGTAGCATGGTATAAAAGTCATTGATGCCTCTTTTTTTTTTTTTTGTGGTACGCGGGCCTCTTACTGTTGTGGCCTCTCCTGTTGCGGAGCACAGGCTCCGGACGCTCAGGCTCAGCGGCCATGGCTCACGGGCCCAGCCGCTCCACGGCATGTGGGATCTTCCCGGACCGGGGCATGAACCCGTGTCCCCTGCATCGGCAGGTGGACTCTAAACCACTGTGCCACCAGGGAAGCCCAATGCCTCTTTTTTGTATGAGTGCATCTCGGAGTGTGCTTCTTACCAGAGTATCATCTTTTTGTTTTTAATAGTTCCTTAGTATTGGCTGAATTGATGGGCTGAAATTTATTCAGCCATTGAGAGTAATTCCAGTCTGCAAATGCAAATGTCCAAATTGAAAACTGTATCGCTGATAACAGCTATAAATGGAGTATAACTTTAAAAAATTGTGAATCACTATATTATATACCTGTAACTTATATAATATTGTATTTCAACTATACTTCAGTAAAAAGAAAAATAGTCACTCCATTAAAAAAACAAAGCTGTCTCACTGAAATAGAGTACAGGAGGGTGTCTGTAAGATGGGATTCCTAGGAGGGAGTTATTGGGTCAAAAGGTGGGATCCAGGGCTTCCCTGGTGGCGCAGTGGTTGAGAGTCCGCCTGCCGATGCAGGGGACACGGGTTCGTGCCTCGGTCCGGGAAGATCCCACATGCCGCGGAGCGGCTGGGCCCGTGAGCCATGGCCGCTGAGCCTGCATGTGTGAGAGGCCCGCGTACCAAAAAAAAAAAAAAAAAAGAGGTGGGATCCAGTTGGAGGGCAGGAGAAATCCTGAGGCCTGACCCCCAGCACTTGGAGAAGTGGGCCAGGTCCCTGCAAGGCTGTGCTGCCTCCCTTGCCCTGGCTCTGACAGCCTCTCCCTCTGCTTTCCCTCCCAGTGTTGAACCTGACCCTCATTGACCTCCCGGGCATCACCAAGGTGCCTGTGGGGGACCAGCCCCCAGACATTGAGTACCAGATCAAGGACATGGTCCTGCAGTTCATCAGCCGGGAGAGCAGCCTCATCCTCGCCGTGACCCCCGCCAACATGGACCTGGCCAACTCGGATGCCCTCAAGCTGGCCAAGGAGGTCGACCCCCAAGGTACCCCCCGAGCCCCACGGCAGCAGCTCCCTCTCTCCAGCGCCTTGGAGCATCACGACTTGCCCCACATCCTCGATTCCATGTCACTGGCGTTCTCTTTGGCGCACAGCCTCCCCAGGAAAAGGCCTGGGACACAGAATTTCCCATGAGGGCCAGCAGTTCCGGGGGGCATCCCTTGGGAGGCCAGTGTGTGGCAGTTGGCATTGCTCCTTGGAAAGCTGGTCCCTGCTTCGCCTGTGCAGAAAGCTAGTCCAGGGGGCTGGGAAGAGGGCAGCCCTCCTTGGGCACAGATGCGAGTCCAAATCCCCCCTCTAGAAGTTCCTCTTCCTCCTGTCGAAATGGCAGCAGCAGTCCTAACTTGTAGAGCTGTCACGAGGACTGGAGGTCTCTCCATCACTGTTCGGGGGGTCCGGCAGGGAAGGTGAAAGGCTGATGAGTTAATGAAGCCAGTTGGGGCAGGAGGGAGTGGTGGAGACTGGGGCAGGCTCTGTTTCGGCCTTGGGAACCCTGCAGGGGACAAAGTTGAGAGGGGCCCCCTGCCACCAGTGAGCTGATATTCCAGTGGGAGTGACAGAATCCCCCACTGGAAATAAGCAAGTGGAATAACTTCCGGTAGTGGTAATCACTGGATGGAAATAGAACCCACTGAGGGAGGCTGGGGTGGAAGGGGGTGCAGTCACGGGCCTCTGAAGACGTGAGGTTCTGGGCAAGATCAGAATGAGAAAAAGAGGCAAAACCCAGGAAAATGGACAGTGGGGGCTAAAGAGCGGGGGTGCCCAGGACACAGCAGGGAGGCCGGTGTGGCCAGAGCAGAGTGAGCTAAAGGGAGGGCGCGGGAGCGAGGGCCGAGAGGGGCCAGGACCAGTCGAGCAGGCCCCGTGGGCTGCGGTGGGGAGTTGGGTGTGCTCTGAGAGCGGCTGGGGGTTAGCAGAGTACGACACACACCGAAATACGTTCTCCAGATTGTCTGCCGACTGCCTGGATCCCACAGTGTTTTGGAAGGAGTTGGGGACCAGTGTGGAGTTGGGGGAGACTGGCTCTGTGGCTCACGCTCCCTAGTCTGTAGGCCTGGGGGACAGTCGGCGAAGGGGGCTCCTTTCCCGCCGGGACTGTGAGCTCCTCAAAGCTCAGGGCTCTGGCAGCTCTTCCCCAGGGTCATCCAGGTGTGCTTTCCTGGGAGGGGCCACCCCTGCCCACAGTGCCCCCCTCAAACCTTCCTGTCCCCCTTGTCCAGTCCCAGGAAATAGCGTGTGACCGTGACTGCAGAGGCTAGATCAGGCAGCGAGGATGTGCGGTTGAAAACAGTTAAGTGAACTTGACGCTGGCATTCTTCCAGAAAAAAGTAGCTTTCTAACTTTGAAAGTATTCATGATAATTATCCCCAAAATGTCATGTCACCATTGTATAATGTAGGACCTAACATGTGACCGCTCCTCTCCCCCCGCAGGTACTGGTGGCCACACTTGGCAAATGTTCTTTCAGAGTTTGTTCTTCCATGTAAAGTCACATTTTTAGAAATGGGATGGTCTTTCCTTATTTTTTCTGTAGTGTGTGTGTGTTTACCTATTACTATAGGGACATAGGTCCATAGCCATCCATCGTGCGGCCCATTGCTGTCTTTGTTTGTTCTTGAACATTTGGGTTGTTTCTGAGCTTTTAGGAACAGTGCTTCAGTGAGACTGGACATTTCTAATAAAGTAGATGCCCCCAGACCCCCTCCCCAGTTATATCTCTCTACCTTGGGCTGCCCCTGCCCTCCCCAAGCTTCACACGGCTAGAACAGAGGGGCCCTCAGGCACCAGCAGGGGCAGTTGATCGATCTGCAGGGTTCCCTCGATTCTGGGCAACTTGGGACGAAGAGAAATTCCATGGGGTGGTTTCCAGTGTGGAATTTTGGCCATTCAGATGAGAGGTAACCCTAGAAAGAATTGTCACGGGTTAGCGTGTTACGTTGCATGCCACTCAGCACAGTGTGGAGATTCTGACCTGGGGTTCAAGTTTGATGAGGTTGCCCCCTGATGCTGCAACAAGACGCCGTCCCTGGTCGTACCAGTGATGACAGTGGCCAGCGTTTATTGATTGAACTTCGGCCACGTGCCAGGTTTATCCTCATGGACGACCCCCTGAGATTGGTGTGTTACTGCCTTCATTTGACATGAGGGAAACTAGGGTCCAGGCAGGTGATGTTATGGTTTGTCCCAGGTCACACGGCCTGGAAGCCGGGGGATCCAGCTGGGCCCCAGGTGGCCCGGGGTCGCCAGCCCGTGCTCCTTCCTCATGGCGCCCTCTGACCTCTGTGCTCTTTCAGGCCTGCGGACCATCGGCGTCATCACCAAGCTCGACCTAATGGATGAAGGCACTGATGCCAGGGACATCCTGGAGAACAAGCTGCTCCCCTTGAGAAGAGGTGCGGCGCGGGAGGGCCTGGGGGCTACAGGGCAGGGGAGGGCAGGCAAGATGGGTGGGCTGGAGCAGCAGGAGAGCTGGTGCACCTTTGCTTTTGGAAGATGGTTTGTTTTTGTTCTCTTTACTGAGACCCCAGCAAATGCTCACAGATACATTCACCATCCCATTTCCCCACTGCCCAGAAGTAACTGCTTTTCTGTTCCATTGTAGAACCTTCTTTTTTTTTTCTGCCCGAGTGAACACAGGTAGCTTTTTCTTCTGATTTGCGTGCATTCATTTTTCAGTTACACAGTGAACGCCTACTCACTTTGGCAACAGAAAACGAGTGTCCAGAAGAAGGAAACTGAAATCGTCCACAGCGCAACTTCTCCCCCTATTTAATACTCTGTGGTTCTCCTTCCCAAGAGTTCCCGAGGATTTGTAACTTTTCTTAATGTTCAATACTTGCTTTCAAACATTCTCTCAAGTGGAGAGAAAAGTGCAAGGAGAACCACTGGCCCAGCCTCGCTGCTAATCACATACAGCTAACCTTCAGTGCCCCAAATATCCTCTCCTGTTGTTCTTTCCTCCCTTGGGGGATCATGAAGCAAATCCTAGGCATCCTATCATTTGACACGTAAATACCTATGATTCTATTCAAACAGCTCCTCCTCCGGCCACTTTATCTGTACTGCTTCACTTGGGATCTGGCCAATTGTAGTTCCCTATAAACCAGTCATTTGATCTAGACAGAGGCTGATTAGGCTCATGTTTAGTTTAGTTGCAGATATTCTGACAAGAGTAGCCCAAGTATTTTTATTTTCAATGAAATGAGAATAGCAAACACGTATTAAGTACCTATTACATATCAGGCACTGTTCTGCACTCTTGGTGTGGAAGAACCCATTTAATCCCCGTAACAATCCAATGCAGTGGCTCTGTGCTCATCCCCATTTTATGGGTGAAGAAACTGAGGCACCGAGAGGCTAAATCCCTTGCCCCAGCTCACAAGGCTGGCAGGTGGCAGAGCTGGTTTGGAACGCCAGCTCTCCAGCGCCACACTGCCTGGTGACCTGCTTTTCCATTTCACTTAGCAAAATAGCAGAATGTGTCCCTGTGAACATTCCCTTGAAGGCAAATACTCTTCAAAATGACTGTAAAAGATCCTGTGGGGTCCCTCATGTGGGGGTACATGGACCGTTACTCAGACCCCATTTGGTGGACACTTCGGTTGGTTCCTGTTTTTCACTGTGGCACAGTGTAGAATAGGTATTAATATCCCGCAAGATTAGCTTTCCCCCATTGCCCTTATATATATATATATTTTTTTGCGATACGCAGGCCTCTCACTGTTGTGGCCTCTCCCGTTGCGGAGCACGGGCTCCGGACGCGCAGGCTCAGTGGCCATGGCTCACAGGCCTAGCCGTTCCGCGGCATGTGGGATCTTCCCAGACCGGGGCACGAACCCGTGTCCCCTGCATCGGCAGGCGGACGCTCAACCACTGCGCCACCAGGGAAGCCCTGCCCTTGTTTTTGAAGTTTTTTTTTCTGTTTCTAAAGCTCGGATTGTGGAATTCATCTTCTCCAGAGCTTTTCTCTTTCCGGCCCCTCACACCATGCTGAATATAACTTCTTCCTCCAAACACTTGGGTTGCTTTTCAGGACTGTACTCAGTGTTTGCATTCTCCGTGTTGCTTCTGAGTAATGCGTATGGCTTGTCACCTCCTCCGTGAGTGACTTGTAGGGCAAGATCCATGTCTACACCCGCACACTGCCCAGTCCCGTGCAAAAAGGGGGGCATCTGGGCTCCTTGGCTTGCCTGGCACTGCCCTGACCTGACCCTCTCTCCCCACAGGCTACATTGGCGTGGTGAACCGCAGCCAGAAGGACATTGAGGGCAAGAAGGACATCCGCGCAGCGCTGGCGGCGGAGAGGAAGTTTTTCCTCTCTCACCCAGCCTACCGGCACATGGCGGACCGCATGGGCACCCCACACCTGCAGAAGACTCTGAATCAGGTACACAAGGGTTTTGTGCAGTTGCTCAGGCTGCGCACTGCACAACAGCTGCCATCCACAATGCCATTGGCCTTGGTCTAGAGCAGCACTTGTTTTAGCAAAATGGGTTCAGTGAACATTTGACTCAGGGCCTGGAGAAGAGTGGGTGTTCAGTAAGTCTGTACTGGTACTATTATTACCATCACTACTATTGTTACCATTATTTTATTTTTATTTTTAAAAAAAATTTTATTGAGGTATATAGTTGATTTACAATGTTGGGTTAATTTCTGCTGTACAGCAAAGTGATTCAGTTATACATATATATATTCTTTTTCATATTCTTTTCCATTATGGTCTGTCACAGGATATTGACTGTAGTTCCCTGGGCTATACGGTAGGACCTTGTTGTATATTACCATTATTTTAATTACCACCATAATTATTTAGTCACGTACCCGGAAGTTTGCATACAGTTCCTGACACTGATGACCTGGGTTACGAACGCCTCGCCTGAACAAACACCGGGTGGCTAGCAGCGCTCGACAGTAGCCAAGTGGGAGAACTTTGGTGTCTGGCCTTCCTTGGTCCAAAGCCCAGCCCCGCTTCTCCGAGCCTCCCTGTCCATCAGGCGGGAATCGTCCGCATCCCTGCCCCCAGGGCTGGCGTCTGCTACATGAAATGCAGCACATAGCAAATGCCAGCAACTCTGGTATCTCACTGCTTTTCTAGTGTTATTTTTTCCCACAGGTAGTATATTCACAGGGCTTGTAAAAAAAACAGTGTTTAAAAGTATATAGTGGGGGCTTCCCTGGTGGTGCAGTGGTTGGGAGTCCGCCTGCCGATGCAGGGGACACGGGTTCGTACCCCGGTCCGGGAAGATGCCACATGCCGCAGAGCGGCTGGGCCCGTGAGCCATGGCCTCTGAGCCTGCGCGTCCAGAGCCTGTGCTCCGCAACGGAAGAGGCCACAACAGTGAGAGGCCCGCGAACCGCAAAAAAAAAAAAAACGTATATAGTGAAGCACCCCCATCTGCCCCTGCTTCCCACCCCTAGGGCACCACTGTTAACACCGCCAGAGTTTCTTTCTGTTCATAAAAGCAAAAAGGACTTTTGAGAATCACATTTCTCTCTTTCTTGCATAGTCATGGATAACCACCCCTTGGTTTTTTGTTTTTTGTGTTTTTTTTGCTCAGCAGTATCTCCTGGAACTCTGTCCCTACAGAAAAATCTTCCTCACTCTTTTCTGTGGCCCTGTAGTAGTCCCTGAACACATGGGTCTTAGTTTGTTTAACCAGGCTCTTTTTGGCAGGCTGGTTGCGAATGTTCCTAGTCAGTAAAAGGCTGATGTTTCATGACATCGTTTTGCATGTGTGCCAGTTTCTACGAGAGTAAAATCCCTAATGTGGGATTATGTAGCTATACTGTAGCAGGCGGTGTGGTCCTTAGTGGCCCCGGGGTTACGAGGAATTCCCCCTCAGTGCTATATGGTAGCATCTCGGATGGGGCAGGGCCTCCGAGCGACAGTCTGAGTCCTTCATGACTGCAGTGGACACAGTGGCAACGTGGGAGCTGGGCTCTGTCCTTAGGGAAGGGATGTTTCTAATTGGGGGCACCAGGTGGAGGCACAGTCGAGTGTTAGGCAGTGATGGGGCCGGGAAGAGAGCAGGAAGGCAGAGCAGGCAGCTCAGCAGAACAAAGAGGGAAGTAAGTGTCCGGTGGGAGGGGCCCTCCAGGAAAGGAAGCAGCGGTCTGCCTGGGCAGGGGGTGGAGGGAGAGGAAGGGAAGTAAAACTCCCCGCAGGTGCCTGGGGCCCCCTCTGAGAGCCCCAGGTGAGCAGCCCAGCTGGCCTCCTTGGGGCCTAACTCCACATCCTGGTGCTTCCTGGTCCCCCCACCCCTCCTTTGCCTCACGAGCTAAATGGGGCCACTGTAACGCCCCAGGATGCTGTCGAGGACCGGAGTGGACTGCCACCCTTAGGGACCTGCAGCTCTCACAGGGAGGGGCCCCAGCTCACATAGGGCTTTGGGGTGACCATCAGATTCATTCCACGGAGTGTGAGGCTCCTTCATATGTTTTTTTCTAGCTTGATGGATAGTTGGTCATTTCTTTTGTCTTGTAGGACAGATGGCCGCAAAACACTGCTTTTCACTTTGTGGGTTTTAGCTGATTTTATGGCTATTATTTTTTTCTTCCCTTCTCTCTTTCTCTTTTATCATAGTATTAAAAAAAGTCAGACAGTGCAAATATAGTTAATGTCCCATTTCCTCCCATCCCGTGATGGCTCTCTTCCCCTGAGGCGGCCAGTGTCACCATTTCCTGGCCTTCCTTCTCGAGACGCTAGACACTGATGTGTCTGTACCGCCAGCCTTCCTTTTCCTCCTGCTTCTCTTTTCCTTCTCTTCCCTTTCCGTCTTCCTTTTCACCACCTGAACAGTTAAGATATTTACCCACTGCTCAGTAGCTAGCTTTTTCTTGAACGACCCCTCTTGAGGCTCATTGCCTAACATTTTCTGCACTGCTGACCCCTTTTAAAATTTGTGAATAAGGAACAAATCCCCATGGTTCAAAGGCAGAACAGTAGGGCTTCCCTGGTGGCGCAGTGGTTGAGAGTCCGCCTGCCGATGCAGGGGACACGGGTTCGTGCCCCGGTCCGGGAAGATCCCACATGCCGCGGAGCGGCTGGGCCCGTGAGCCATGGCCGCTGACCCTGCGCGTCCGGAGCCTGTGCTCCGCAACGGGAGAGGCCACAACAGTGAGAGGCCCACGTACCACAAAAACAAAAACAAAACAAAACAAAAAAAGGCAGAACAGTAGAGGAAAAGGGGGCTGTAGAGAAGGGTCCTTCCACCCACGTGGTCCATTCTGCCCTTCTCTTGTGAACCATCCTTCACTCTGTTCGTGCAAATGAAAATGTGTTCTTACTTTCTCCCCGTCTTTACAGAGGGGAGCACATCATAGGTGTGTTCTGTGCCTTTTTTGGCAAACTGTTTCTGTCGTAGTTTGTAAGGCCCGTCCCTGTGTCTGTATGTTCCCCCAGCATTCTGCAGTGTGGATGCACCATCGCCCGTCTGGCAGTCCTTCTGTACCTGGGTCCTGCGGTGGCTTCTAGGCTTTTTTTTTTTTTTTTTTTTTTTTTTTGCCCCACTGAGCGACACTTGTGGGAGGCTGTTCCTGGTCAGCACTTGGGTCCTGCTGCCTGGTCCTTGCGAACAGTTGCATGTACTCTTTGGTGTGACAGCCTGGTTGATCTGCCCTCCCAAGGCCCCGCGGGCTGTTTGCAGCATCTCGCCACTGTGGACGGAGCTGTGCCACCTCTCCCTACCCCTCACACCAGCGTGACTCCAGCTGGATGTTTCTGTTGGTCCCTCGAGGCTGGGGGTGGAGCGGGCCCGCCCCTTCTCAGCATCCTGCCCATGCTGACCTCTGACGTCTAGCCTCTCTCCCGCAGCAACTGACCAACCACATCCGGGAGTCACTGCCGGCCCTGCGCAGCAAGCTGCAGAGCCAGCTGCTGTCCCTGGAGAAGGAGGTGGAGGAGTACAAGAACTTCCGGCCCGACGACCCCACGCGCAAGACCAAAGCCCTGCTGCAGTATGTGCCCCTCCCCCTGCCTGGCGCTCTAGGGCCTCCACCTGGCCTCATGCTCCCCCACTCATCCGTCCATCCGTTCGTTCAGCAAACACTTGGCCAGAGCCCTCTGTGTGCTAGGCCCTGTCTTGAGCACTAGGGTCTTCCCAGTGTGCTGGGCAGACACCCCATATGCTCAGAACGGGGAGAGGGGAAGGATGAGGCAAGATAAGTAGATGAGAACGTGTGTACTCTGTGAAATGGCCAAGTATTGAAGTAGGGAAGGGGCTAGAGAGTGCCAGGGTAGTTGTAGGGGTGCCATTTAAAATAAAGTGGCCAGTGAAGGCCCCCCTGAGACAGTGAGAGTCAGGCAGAGACCTGAAGAGGTGAGGAAGGGGGCCCTGCAGAGTCCTGGGGTTGGGGGCCCGGCCAGTGCAAAGGCCCTGAGGCAGGATTTCATCCAGCATGTCAGAGAAGGCCCATGTGGCTGGAGCAGAGTGAGCGAGGGGAGAGTGGGAGGAAGGGAGGGCGGGGAGGGAACAGGGTAGAGCCTACAGGGCCTTGTAGACCATGGGGAGGGCTTTGGTTTTTGCTCTGAGGTGGGAGCCATGGAGGGTCTGAGCATTGGCAGGACATGGCCTGACTCAGGTGTTCATGGGCGCCCTCTGGCGGCTTCAGGGAGGACAGACATGGGGGGAGGGAGCAGAGCCATGTGTCAGCTACTTCTGCTTGCTTTCTTGGAATCCTCACCCTGACTCTAAGGAGGTGCTCCCGGCAGCCACCCAGCTATGAGTCGGAGGAGTGGGTGTGCCCCATGATCTCAGCTTCTCACCCGGGGCTCTTCCTGCCTCCGCACTCCAGGTGTCTGCCCTGCCAGGGACCCCTTAGCTGGCTTGGCTAGAATGGGATCCAGAAGCTCCTTGGCACCTCAGATGGCAGATGGTGCCGCGTACAAGACCCCTCCCAGAGGGACACTGTCCTGTTTGGCCGTTATAGCCCTGACATCCCCCTACCCTCTCTGCCAAGTGGCACTGCGAATGCTTTTAACATCAGACAGCCTCAGCCCATTCCGAAAAGCTTTCTGCAGCGCCAGTGCTGGCTCCTTACAGGCTTTAGGAGATCTGGTCTAGCGCGTGCTGCAGAGGCCACGGCCTGGGGCTAAACCTGGGCTTGATGGGCAACCACAGGCAGGTGACCACACCCCTCTGAGCCTCATTTTCCTTGCACCGCAGCCCGCAGCGGCTCTCACGTCATTGGGGAATCTTGTGAAGATGCTTTTGGGGCCCTTGGGGCGGGCCAGGGGACGCCCTCCACGACAGCACCCATCCCCCAGGGTTCGTGTCATTTTTCACCAGTGCCCTGCGGCCCGGCCCGGGTGGTTTTGACATCACAGAGGAGGTGCACCGCTGTCATCTGTGGCCCCTCAGCGAGGGCTGGTGTTCCTTCTTTAGCATCTTATCTGCAGTCCCAGATCCTCCTGCAGGCTATGCGCCACACAGACCAGCGGCCAGCAGAGGCCCTTGCTTCTTCCTTCCCTGCTGGTGGGCGTCCCTTTGAATGGCTTGTTGCATGACCTCCTCCTTGGCCTTTATTATAAAAATGACTGCCTTCACGTGTACAGAGGGTGAAAACTTCCCCTCCCTCCTCTGCACCCCAGTTCCTGTCTCCAGGCTCTTGTCTTACCAGAGAATGAGAACAGTGGCATCAGACTAGCCCCCAGTTCTGCTCTCTCGCAGCTGATGGAAGTGGCATCGAGAGCCTTCCATTTCCCACGGCCGCCCGGAGTATCCCATACGCTCTTCACGTGACCCGTGACCCGATGCCCATAGGGGATGTTCGGGTATTTTTTTGCTTCTTCGATAGCTGCTTCTCAAATTCATTGTTGAGCTCACAAGCGAGGATTCCCACAGGGCAGGCTCCTAAAAGAGGGATCACTAGCTTGAGGAGAACTTGAATTTGAATCAGTAGCACTTCCGTAGCCTCCGGGGGGGCCATGCCCGCTGGCCCTCCCGGCCTGGTTCTGGGCACCCCCTCGGGTACCACACAGGTATATATGGTATGTGGCTCACTTGGAGCCAGTGATAGGAAAGCTAACTGTCTTTACTTTAATCATCCTCGTTACCATGATCGATTGTTCTGAGTCTAACATTTTCCTCCCAGGCACAGCTTGGTCCTTGCTCCATGTCAGGGAACCAAGTTATACAGTGACCTTCACCTCAGCTCCATCCTGTGCACAGAACACAGATCACTTAAAACCCTGGCAGGTTTTTTTCCCCAAGCAGAGGTGATCGGGGACATTTTTCAAACCAGCTCTTGTCCCTCGGCTTTTGTGTTTTGCGCCTGGATCTCTCTCCTTCTAGAACTAGGATCAGGAATGCACGTTCCCTAGACGTGCAGTTGTGGCTCTAAACTCAGGACCATTCATCTCTAGGGACCACTGGTCATCTGTAGATATCTTACCTGCCCTGTACCTTGATGTATTTATTTGCTGTGGCTGCAGCAAAGTACCACGAACTGGGTGGCTTAAACTAAAATAGAAATTTATTGGGAATTCCCTGGAGGTCCAGTGGTTAGGGCTCTGTGCTCTCACTGCCGAGGGCTTGGGTTCAGTCCCTGGTCAGAGAAGTAAGATCCCACAAGCCCTGCAGTGTGGCCAAAAAAAAAAAAAGAAAAAGAAAAAGAAATTTATTGGCTCATATTTATGTACGCTGAGTGTCCAAAATCAAGGTGTCGGCAGGGTTGGTTTCTTCTGTGGAATTCGAGTGGCTTGCTGGCAACTTGGGGGTTCCCAATCTCTGTCTTATCTTCACATGCCGTTCTCCCTGTGTGTGTGTCCAAATTTCCCCTTTTTCTAAGGACACCAGTCACAGAGGCTTAGGGGCCCACCCTTCTCCAGTATGACCCCATCTTAACTAACGACATCTGCAAAGACTCTTGTTTCCAAATAAGATCACATTCTGAGGTACTGGAGGTTAGGACATCAATATGAATTTTGGGGGGGACACAATTTATTTAACTCATGGCAGTTGGTAAGGATGCTCTCTGAGTGCAGCTCGGACTCCAGGGCCCCTGGGAGGCTGGTGCTCATGCATGCTACGTCTTTTCCCTCTGAGTCTGGCGGCAGCTGCTGTGGTCTTCATCCTACTGCCTAAACCACTCCCTGCTCTGTACTCTGTCCTTGCTGTAGTGCTCAGCCCTTTATGATCTGGGCCCTGATTTGGCCACTGTTCAAGGTCCCCATTCCAGGTGCAGCATTAACGTAGGCCTTTGTGTGTCTCCGGGAAGGAAGTCAAACGTGGGCACTGTCTGCTTCATGTGGGCAGAGAGCTTCTGGGCATCTGGGACACCCTGTGTGTGACCCCCTGGGTGTTCTGGAAGAACCCCATCCATTGGTGGCCAAGGCTGGCCGCCCTGGCAGCTTGCAGGCATCGGCTGTATTTGCCCGTAAGAGCCGGGCTTCTCTGTGCCAGGGAACTGCCAGCTCCCTGCTGCCAGCCCAAGGCGGGGCTGGTCCCGATTGGAGCAGCTCCTCTTCTGGGGAAACTCCACACAGTACTTGAGGAGATCCAGAATTGGGGGAATGGAAATGAGGAAATGATTCAGACAGACAGTGCAAGGGACTGGGGGAAACAATTAGAAATGCTAAAGAAGACCAAAACACTGATAAATATCTTGGTTCTTTACTGCTCACTTCCTCACAGCACTAATCAGCAATACTCTGAGACACTTTTTTTTTAAGGGCTGGGCTGGGTTCTGAGGGGCCACGCATGGCGTTACCACATTTCATCAATTACGTGTGCACTTAAAAAAATTTTTTTTACCTTCTCAAACCAGATGATTCAGGTGAATTAGCATTAATTGGCAACATTTTTCTTTTTGGGGGGTGTCCAGGGCCATTAGTGCATTTGGGGACCAGTGCCTGCTTTGAGTTGATGAAATCTAGAAACTCCTTAAATCCTTATTACAGTGACCCTGTGTGGAAGTGCTGTTACAACCAACCCACTTTGCAGATGAAGAAACTGAGGCTCAGAGGGCAGAGTCACCTGTCCAAGGCCTCTCAGCCCATCAGTGGTAGAGTCCTGACCCAAACAGACTGGGAGGTGGCGGGAACCAGTGGAAGCCACCTGAATTGTATGGAGGGGCTCCCTTTTTATGTCACGGTCCTGCCGGATCAGGCCAAACCTCAGGGCAGAGGTTGCTAAACTGTGACCCCCGACACACACCCCGCACCTCCCTCTTGCCATCTGCAAAATGGGAGTAATAACGCCCCACCCCTTGCCCCCAGCTCAATGAATGAATAGTCGTAACAGGCCTATAGAGCGGGCCTGGTGTGTAGCAAGTGCTTGCCACTGGCAGCTCCTGGATTTTGTCTGTTTTTGCTGCTAAAAAATAAAAAGATGGACGTTCCCTGGTAGCCTAGTGGTTAGGATACAGTGCTTTCACTGCGGAGGAAAGTAAGCCACGGCTTGACCAGAGACGTAATTCCGGAGCTGTGTTAAAACCTCGCTTTGACCTTCAGGTTTTCTTTTTCCTCATAGGATGGTCCAGCAGTTTGGGGTGGACTTCGAAAAGAGGATCGAGGGCTCTGGAGACCAAGTGGACACGCTGGAGCTCTCCGGGGGTGCCCGGATCAATCGCATCTTCCACGAGCGGTTTCCCTTCGAGCTGGTGAAGGTAGCACTGCCCGGGCCAGGCCCTCTGGTCAGCCTTGACCCTCCTGCTCAGTCCGCCTTGAACCCGGCCTCCTCCCAGGCCACGAGGTCTCGAGCTCCCACTTCCAGGCCCGGGCCTCCTTCCTTGAGCTTAAGAGATTTCCAGCAGAGCTGTATGAAAGTTCCATTTGTTCCTCTGAATACATGTTCTTTGCAAAGTACATAGAAAATATAGGTAAATTCACGTGGGAAAATGTCCCCAGCATGTGGTTGAAAGGGGAAAAGCAGATTATGGAGCCAGCATGTGCAACAGAACATACAGATGATGGTTACAACATCCTTCATATGAAATCATACACGCATGTCTAGATGTGTGTCTTTGCAGAGACAGACCTGCAAGGATATTCACAAAATGTCAGCTCTGGGTGCTGGGATTGGAGGTTTTCTTTTTGTTTTAATTGCTTGAAGTTTTATACTTTTTTACAGGGAGCACGTGCCATCTTTGTAAAAACCAGTCATGTTCTTTTCAATAGAAGAGCAAAAGCTAAAAGGAAAAAAACACCCATAATCCTAACACCCACAGACAATGCCTCTTAGCACCTGGATGTGTGTCCTTTGAGAATTATTTCTGTGCAAATGCAGGCAAAAAGCCTCCCTGCATCCACAAACACAGTACATATATTCATCCATACCATGTGTGCATATGTATTTTTTTAAAAATTAATTATATATCTTTGTATTTTTTTTTAATATAATTTGCCATCTTTCCAAACTAGTGTATACATTTCATGCATTGTCAATGGCAAAACACTATCTTATTTTATGACTGTCCCATCGTTCATTTAACCAGTCTCCCATTTTGGGGTATTTAGGTTCTTTGCACATTTTTCAGCAGTTACGGATGGTTTTGTGAATGTAGCTAATTCTTGATTAATTCCTCAAGATAAATTCCTAGAGCTCTTAAAACGACCTTGTGACAGTGTAGGTATGTTTTGATTTGTACTGCCACATAGCCCAGAAGAAAGTTTATTTGAGTTGATTTTCCTTCCAAGAGAGCAAGAGTGTTAGTTTCAGAGCATCCTTGCTGAAACTGAGTTTTAATGTTCTTGAAAATTTTGACCAATTAAATATTCTGCCCTATGAATATAAATGGTACACAGGAGGTGACATTCCCTAGGTACAGACCTGATGTGGCGGTGCCTCAGGTAACTCCTTGCATGTGTTTGGTTTGTCTCTTCTCAGATGGAGTTCGATGAGAAGGACTTAAGACGGGAGATCAGCTACGCCATTAAGAATATCCACGGAGTCAGGCAAGTTCCCCGGGGGGAGGCGCCGTGTTCCCTTCACCTCCATGGTGCCACCCTGCAGCGAGTTAGTCTCCACAATCCTTGGGGTGCCCCGACTGGGAGACCTGGAGAGGGCTCTGGGATGGTTTGCAGTAGCTGTCAGTCTCTCCCTCTGGGTCTCCAAAGGCACTCGAGGGTGGATGTGCTTACTTCTGTGTGGATCTGTCGTAAGCCCCACGGCTGTCCACTGCCCTTGGGTTAAACATGGGTTAAAGGGCCCAGTTACAGTGGTCAACCAAGTCAGAAAGCTCGCTGCAGATTTGCCCTGGGGGGTGGGGAGGAAGTCAGAGCCAAGGCACAATTGCAGGAACCCCAGCATTTGTCCCCGTCATGGGTGCCCCGGACGCCTCCTGGGTCCCCACCGTTTTGTTCCCGCCCTCCACTCTTGTGTCACCGTGGGGTCCTCAGATTGCCCTGGGGGGTTCCAGGTAGCGGACGTGGGCGTCTGACCCCCAGACTTGCTGCAACCTTGGCTCTCTCGGGAGCCCAGCCCGTGCCTATGAAATCGCTGACCGTGCTTTGTTTCTCTCTGACTTATCTCCCCTGCCCCCCCGCCCCGGGTACGGATGGTTTTAGGACCGGGCTCTTCACCCCGGACTTGGCATTCGAGGCCATTGTGAAAAAGCAGGTCGTCAAGCTGAAAGAGCCCTGTCTGAAATGTGTCGACCTGGTTATCCAGGAGCTAATCAATACAGTTAGGCAGTGTACCAGTAAGGTATTGGACCCTCGGCAGGGTGACTCCTGGCCTTGTGGAAACGGGGCTGTGGGAGTTTGGTATCAGGCTCCCAATGCTGCTTGGCCTTTGCCCCGCTGGTCCCCCTCCCTCCCCTTCCCAGATTGCCTCAGTTTCCAAGAACGTGGCCTCTACCCAGAGGCTGGGGCAGAAGCGTTTTGGCCTGGATGTAGCCCGGGGGTGCCAGGCCTCCAGATTCCAGACTGGTGGGCAGGGCTCCCTGGGACCCTGATACCAAGCTTAGCATGTGTCTGATGGGGGTCTTGCTGGGCTGTTGCTTTGCTGTCTTCTGGGAAGCAGAGAGGGACCTCGCGTCACCTGCTGGAGGCCAAGCTCCCTGAACCTCCCTGCCCCTCACAAATGCCTTCTTGACAAATGCCTGGCACCCTCAGGCTTTCCTGGAGCCAGCCACTTCCCTGTCCCCAAGGCGCCGAGAAAGGCCCAAACGCCAACGGCCTAAGGAGTGCTCGGCCCTGGGCTCGCCCCTACCAGCCTCCACCAGCTCCCGCAGGAGCAGTGCTGTCTCCAGGCAGTGGCCCTCGGACCCCCGGCCTGGTTCCCGGGGCAGCACATGTTGGCCAAGGTGCTGAAGCGCTTCCTGGTGGCCAGTTTGTGCTTGCACGTCCCCCATGGCCGTGGAGCTCTGGGTCGGCCTTCCAAGGCAGGAGTTTCTGCTTCATCCTTCTGTTCTCAGTCTGGAAAAGCCCACATTTGCTTCTTAAGCTTCTTCGATTGGAAAAGGGAAGGGAAAGAAACCCAGATGGTTTGGAGATGTTTGTCCTAGAGCTCATTGTCACAGATACGAAAAGGAAAGGCCTCCCCAAACCTTTAGCTGTTCGTACGCTGACTCCCATCCGTAGCACTTTTATAATTAAACCCCAGGCTGAGCCCACCCCTTGGACCCAGGTCGCCTCTTGATCCGAAGCAGCTTCCGGGGCAAATGCGGGCGCAGGCTCCTCCATGCATGTCACTAACCAGCTGACTCTCGTTTCTTCTTTCTCTGTCTCCCGTCCCGCGTGTGTGGCCTGCACTGCCCCTGGGTGTCTTTTTACCTCATCCCGCCCTCCGCATGACCCAGGACGGGGCTCTTCACCCCCGACATGGCCTTTGAAGCCATTGTGAAAAAACAGATTGTAAAACTCAAAGAGCCGAGTTTGAAGTGTGTTGATCTCGTGGTCTCAGAACTGGCCACAGTCATTAAAAAGTGTGCCGAGAAGGTAACAGAAGGTTTCATTATTATCACCTATGCATCTGTCCCCCATCTTCTCTTTCCCATCTGAGTCTTAACCCAAGCATCTGGGAAACTCTGCCTCGGCAGGAACCCCCTTCCGTGGGCCAGTGGTTGCTTGGAGACATCTCAACTTTGCCTTGGCAGACACAAGGGGGTGGGCCAGTCGCACTTGGGTTCCACCTTTGCATTTTGGGCCTCTGACGGGGATGGAAGGCCTTTGATGTGGCCAGATGCACTTACTAAGCAGGCAGCAGGGATGTGTCCATGTCCATCCCTGGAACACTTTGAGAAAGGTGGTTTCCAGACTGCCACCAACGCGGTGAAACACTTCGCCTGTGTGCTGATCTGCGTGTTCTTACATCACAAGGCATTTAAGAATTTTTCAGAATTCCTTGGCGGTCCAGTGGTTAGGACTCTGCAGTTCCACTGCAGAGGGCCCGGGTTTGATCCCTGGTCCGGGAACTAAGATCTCACAAGCCGCGTGGTGTAGCCAAAAAAGAAAACGGAATTTTTCCTCTAGTGATTTTGACCATTTGCTCAGTTTTTCCCAACTCGTCGTCTTTCCCCAAACCATGGAAATTGGGCTTCTGTGCGTTGGTTTGGTTGCTGCTGCAAAGGCTGGGGCAGCGGGGGTGTCAGAGGAGTGGATCCCAAAGGTGAGATGATTGGGAGCAGTTTCCCGCCTCCCACAAGGGAGTCCCTCCGAGGTCGATGGCCCAGATGCTGGCCCTCCCCCCATTCTAGAACGGGCGCTGCTGTGCACTCCTGAGCTGCGCTCGGACCCTCGCCCTGGTGGCCCAGGGGCTTTAATTACACTGTGTCCTTGCTCTCACCCAGCACTTCGAGGGAGGGGGGTGGCTGTCACCCGCTTTCTCCGCCACTTTCCACCTCTGAAACGCATTCTCGAAAAGCACCTCTGCTTGTGTGCGGGCACCCTCTTGGTCTCTCCGGCCCACCGTCCCCCCACCGTCCCCTTCCTGTCTCCCGGCTGGAGCAGCTCTGAGACAGGAGCGGGGTGGGGAACCAGTGGGCACACTCCATGTCACCCCCTCTCCGCCCATGTTTTCCGTTTGGCTCACGTTGCTGCCCAAGCCACGAAGACCCAGCCGACGCCGCCACTCTGCTTTCCCTCCAGCTCAGCTCCTACCCCCGGTTGCGAGAGGAGACCGAACGAATCGTCACCACTTACATCCGGGAACGGGAGGGGAGGACCAAGGACCAGGTACTGGCTTTTTGTTTCATTCTTCAGATACAGTTTATGTGCAGTAGATCTTGGTTGTGCAGTATGAGTTTTGACAAATGCATACTGCAAGGTCACCACCACCTCACCCAACATACAAAACAGTTCTGCCACCACCCCCCAAATTCCCATCCTTGTGCCCCTTTGTCAATCCCTCCCCGACCCCCAGGCCCACAGGCCCTGGCAACCACTAGGCTGCTCCCCGTCCCTGTAGAATGTCATGCGAACAGACTCTTGGCTGTGGTAGCCTTTTTTTTGCAGTACACGGGCCTCTCACTGTTGTGGCCTCTCCCGTTGCAGAGCACAGGCTCTGGACATGCAGGCTCAGCGGCCACGGCTCACGGGCCCAGCCGCTCCGCAGCATGTGGGATCTTCCCGGACCGGGGCACAAACCCGCGTCCTCTGCATCAGCAGGCGGACTCTCAAACACTGCGCCACCAGGGAAGCCCCTAGACTTTCTTTTTTAATATATATATATTATTTTCCATTATGGTTTATCCCAGGAGATTGGCAGCTGTTTATTCAAACTGGAACCAAAACAAGCCCACCTGTTGTATTTGCTTGTGAGATCACCTTGTATAAAACAGTCCCTCTCCCCTTGACATTGACGGAGAAGAAACTTGCTCATTTGTCCTTTACGGGGTCCCCCATTCCCTCGAAGCTTCTGTAACCTGGAAGTTTTGTGAAAAGCTTGAGAGATTCTAATTTGTTTTGTTGTCATGGTTGGCAAGAATGCTACTGTCCCTTCCATACACACCAGAACCCCCTGTTGCCCCACTGTTGTCATGGCTGGGCTCCGGGGCAACAGGACTCAGACCTTCTAAACCAGCAACAGTGTCTCCCATGGACGGAGCACCCCAGCATTTTCCAGCAACCCCCAAGATCCGAATGCCTGGCCCGCTTTATGCTTGAGGGTTCAGAGGCACAGTGAAGTGACAGGACTGTTTAAGGGCCTGTGTCTTATCTGAGACGACATCCTGGCTGGCTGGTGTGTGCCTTTGTGCCCGTGTGTTTCATTTTAATGTCCTCACCTGGCCAAATTACCTTTGCCAGTTTTTTGTTTGTCTTTAATTTTACCTAAGTATAGTTTTTCTGGTTTTTAAAAAAATTTTATTTATTTTTGGCTGCGTTGGGTCTTCGTTGCTGCATGCGGGCTTTCTCTAGTTGCGGCGAGCGGGCGCTACTCTTTGTTGCGGTGCGCAGGCTTCTTATTGTGGTGGCTTCTCTTGTTGCAGAGCATGGGCTGTAGGCACGCAGGCTCAGTAGTTGTGGCTCGCAGGCTGTAGAGCGCAGGCTCAATAGTTGTGGTGCACGGGCTTAGTTGCTCTGCAGCATGTGGGATCTTCCCAGACTAGGGATCGAACCTGTGTCCCCTTCATTGGCAGGTGGATTCTTAACCACTGCGCTACTAAGGAAGTCCTTTACTGAAGTATAGTTGATTTACAATGTTGTTTAATTTCTGCTGTACAGGAAACTGATTCAGTTATCCATGTATATACATTCTTTTTCATATTCTTTTCTGTAATGGTTTATCACAGGATATTGAATATAATTTCCACCTTTGCCGTTTTAATGAGGCACTTATAGCATGCCGGACACTACTCTCAACATGACATATTGTGACCTATTTAAGCCTTTGCAGTGAGGCCTTATTGCCCTGTTCCAGGCCTCGGAGGCCGCACTTGTGGCTACCACATTGGGCTGCCTCACTCTGCTCTTTTGGCCCAGTCTTTCTCACTTGTGAGGCCTTGGTGACTGGAAGCACCCATGCCCCCTTTCCCCTGCAGATGGGCCCCAGGATATGGGAAGGGGTGGGTGGGTGACCGCTGTTCTCCTGCCTGGGAAACAGCGTGGTTGTTCCGGGGCACCCCCTGCTGGCGGGTGCGGGAAGTGCTCTGGCAGCGGCCCCTCCCTGCCACGCTGGGCTCTGTACTCACCATGACCCACGCTTCCCCCCAGATTCTTCTTCTGATCGACATCGAGCAGTCCTACATCAACACGAACCATGAAGACTTCATTGGATTTGCCAAGTATGTACTTTTCAAGATAGCGGCTGGTGGGGTGGCATGAGTGTCCACCCTCAGAGCCACGCCTTGAGAAAGGCGGTCAAGTTGGGATTCCGCTGCTGGGCCGGGGCACGAAGGTCTCTCTGTCATGGGTCCCCAGGTGAAGCGCGGGGCCATCGGAGAGCATCTGGAAGCTTTGCTGGGTAGCAGCGACCCCCCAGCCTCGTTGTCCCCAATGCACCCCCTGTGGGGCATCCCCATGGTTAGTTTACGGAGGAAAGGGCAGTCCAGTGGTCAAAGGCTTCGAGAAAGGGCAAGGCTAACTAGCGTTCAGTGCTTCCTTTCCTGCAGGATTTCTCAGAGCCTTTCGTAGACTCACATGCAGCTTTCCCAGTCTCCCCCACATGCACTGGGCCCTTTCACTGAGCAGCTCAGGGGCTCAGGGCTCCAGGGGCTGCTCTTTGGGAAGTGCTGCCAGGATTTGCATGGCTTCTGTCTATATGCTGTAGATTTAAAACTAGAACCTTCCACGGCACCTGGATAAGGGGCCAGAAGAGCAGGGAGCTGATTTCAGCAGGATATAAATATAAATGCTGGTGGCCTCCAGTGTCACCCACTGATGCCATCAGCCCCCCGCCTCGGTGAGTATCACACAGATTGTTCTGATGGCTCATGAAGGTCCTCTTTCCGGAGCCTGATAGAATAACAGGCGGTTGGTAGCCAGCCTTCTTGTATTTGTTTAGCCAATATCGCTGGTGTGCTTTCATTGCACCAGGCCCTGTGATAACAGCAGTGAGCAGGCCCAGACCCAGGTCCCCACCCTGAAAGGAAGGTCCTGCGCCAGGGACAGAGCTGGCCCCAGGCAGTTCAGACACAGTGTGGTCAGTGCTGGGGTCGGGCTGTCCACTGCCCGTGGGAGTCTGGAAGGTGGCCTTGTGGCCTGGTCTTGGGGGTGCAGGGAGGAAGGGGCTAGCAGGCTGGGCAAGAGGGTCTTCCCGTCCAGGGTCTCTGCTGGCTGAGTAGTTCCCTAGGTAGCCATTTATCAGTGCACTGAGCTCTTCTGTGCTGGACACGTGGTCGGTGAGTGGAATGAATGAATGAGTGAATGAATGAATGAATGGGGGGCATGATTAGAAGCTGCTGCCCCAGCCCAGATGAGCTGAGGGCCCCGGCCGGACTGCCCCTGCTGTGGGGAAGGCTGAGGGGCCCCGGCCGGGGATTGCCCCTCAGGCTGGGCTCTCAGCCTGGGGAAGCAGCCCCACTTGCTCCTGTTCCCCCAGCAGCCGGGTGTGTGGGGCCTGAAAACGCTGGTCCCCCTTTTCAGGTTGCTGCTGCTTTCCTCACCTTGATGTCTCTGCTTCTCACACTTCATCCACAGTTCCTTCTCACAATCTCTCCTGTTTTTCCTTTGACCACTCCACTCTTTCCTCTGGATTCCTGGGCCTTCCCACTTGCCCCAGCTGTTACTATACTGAGCAGCTGGTGACCGGGTGGGTATTGCCTGCTGTGTGCCTTTTCCCTAGTGTGTGAACGGGGGACGCCCTGGCTGGGGGCGGGGCCCACGGTGCCAGGCTCCACCCAGCCCAGGCCCAGGCCCCAGCCCTGGGTGGGATGTCGCAGGGGCCCCCGGAATAGCCACAGAGCACTGCCTTTGTCCTAGGACAGTGAACAAGCCAGACCTGGGCCTTGCCTTTTCAGAACCCAGAGGCTGAGGACCCACACGCTGTCGTTAAGCCAGGTCTCATAAGGAGGATGTCAGTTGGAAAGGAGGGCAGGTGGAGGGGCTGTGGGAGAGGGCAGTGAGGGACGAGGCTTGGAGAGACCTTCCCAAGGAAGTCACGACGGCCAGGCGATGGGGCCGGAGCGGGGTCAGAGAGCACTGGAGACAGGGAAGGAAGGCTGAGAAGCAGGAGCGTGAGGAGGCCAAGGCAGGGTGGAGGGGAGAGGTCAAGGCCTCTTCGCCAGGAGGGCCGGCAGGCCAAGGGGAGCACTTTGGATTTCCCCCCCAACACACACCACACACACACACACCATACACACCACACACGCACACGCACCACACACACACACACAGACACACACGCACCACACACGCACACACACACCAGACACACACACACCCCACACACACACACACCACACGCACCACACACGCACACGCACCCCACACGCACACACACACCCCCCACACACGCACCCCCCACACACACACACGCACCACACACACACACACGCACCACACACACACACACACACACACACACACCGAGGAGGCAAGGGAAAGAGGAGCTGCCAGGCATGTGTGAGACCCAGGAAGCCCTTAGGAAGTAGAGCATCTGGGACCTCACCAGCACCCAGACATCACTGTGAGTGGCTTAGCTCTGTGTCCTTCAGACACTATTGATCCACCTCCTTCCTGTGCTTAGAAGTTCTGGGGTGTTTCCTCACTGCCCTCGAAACACTAAAAGCAAGGCCCAGAGAAAAAGTCCTTGTAGTAAATGTATTGATTCTTAGGGAAATCATTGGATAAATTCCACTTCCATTCTTTTCTTTTTTTTCTGTGCCGCACGGCATTTGGGAATCTTAGTTCCCTGACCAGAGATTGAACCCATGCCCCCTGCAGTGGACGCGCAGAGTCTTAACCACTGGACCGGCAGGGAAGTCCCTCATTTCCATTCTTAATGTTCCACCGTTTACTGATCTAGGAACAGAAGCCTACTTCCTTGTTTGAGTTTTTTTTTTTTTTTTTTTTTTTTTTACGGTACGCAGGCCTCTCACTGCTGTGGCCTCTCCCGCTGCGGAGCACAGGCTCCGGACGCGCAGGCTCAGCGGCCATGGCTCACGGGCCCAGCTGCTCCGCGGCATGTGGGATCTTCCCGGGCCGGGGCACGAACCCGTGTCCCCTGCATTGGCAGGCGGACTCTCAACCACTGCGCCACCAGGGAAGCCCCGGAAGCCTACTTCCTTAACACACATACACGCACGCACGCATGCACGTGCACGCACACACACACACAGAGGCACACACACTACCTTATCCAACAGCCAGCTTGAACTTTAAGGTAAAATCCCAGAGGCAGTCAGTAAAGGAATTAAACAAGATGTTTTGCCTTTTCTTATTGTTTCAAAAGTTCCAGCTAAAACAGTATGATACGAAAAGACAATATGACCCCTAAGTAACAGCAGTTAACAATTGGTTGCCGGTGGTGATAATGATGGTCCGAGTAGAAAATATATTAGGACAAACAAGGGAGCTGAGTAGGTGCCCACGTACAAAATAAAGGAGACTTGATATGTCTGTCTGTTGTGAGCTAGCCAGCAAACAACATAGATGAAGAAGAAAAGAGATCTGGGACTGTAGGTAAATAAGGGACCTTGCAGAAACACATTGACCTTGACTGTCCTCTGACTTGGGTCAGGAGCCATCCAAGATGAGTAGCGTTTTCATGGTGAGCAGCTGTCCCATAGCCTCATCTCCCAGGCTGGATGGCCCTGTGGTCAGAGCCGCTCTGGGCCTGGTGCCCGGGCCAGGATGGGAGGAGAAAGCGGGAAGAAGCCGCAAGTTTGACCCCCCAAACACTGAAGGTTACTCTGAAGCCAGCATGGCTACCTCCCAGCCACTTGGGAATCCAGCTTCCCATGCCCGCTCTTGGAAGTGCCAGGACCCACTGACTCCTAGAAATAGCTGGCGCTCTCAGGAGTGGCCGAGATCAGGGATGAGAAGTCAGGGTTTAATTCGGTATCTCGTTCGTTCCACGAGCCTGCTCTCTTTCCCTTGGGCAGCCCTTCGTACACGGGGGGCTTCTCTCTGCCTCTGCCCTTGGCCCCCACTCGGGAGAGAACCCCGCCTGGGCCACGAGGGCCTCTTGCTCCTCGTCCCTCTGGGCTTCCCGCCGCATGAGCTCTCTCTGTGCTTTGGTTTCAGCGCCCAGCAGAGGAGCACCCAGCTGAACAAGAAGAGAGCCATCCCCAACCAGGTAACCGCCCACCCCTGCACCCTCCGCGGCCCACAGCTCCACCCTCGGGGGTGGGAGGGCGCTAAGGGACCACCGAGCCCAGCGATGGCACCTGGCTCATAGCATGTCCCACCAGAAACCGCCCCCACACCCCGCCAGCCTCTCAAGTCCACTTAGGTTTTGATATTTTGGGAAACCAAAGGAGAGGGGCAGCCCAGTCCCTCTGGTGTCTGCAGCCACATTGGGTTCCCGGGCCCAGCCCTGGAGACTCAGAGCCTGGGGGGAGGCTGGTTATGACAGGCGGGTCTGGGGAGCCTGGGGGTGCTTTGATCCCCATACCTGGAGAAACCCAGAGCTGTATGGGGGGTTCTCTACCTTGATGTCATGCCCCAACCAGAGGCCTTGTGAAGTAAGAACAGCTTTATATAGGCCAGTATTAGGTGCCCTTTTTTTTTTTCCTGCTTAAGAAAACACATCATCTTTGCAAAAATTTCTGCCGGTGTCCCCTGCCTTCTCCACGTCGGGCGGGGGTCGGGGTGGGGGCTCTGCTGTTTATCTTGCACGATGACAGAGCCCTCTGGAAAAGAAAGGTGTAACCATTGCATGATTTTTTTTTGCGCTTGCCATAGGTAATACATATATTGTTGCTTTTTCATTTCGGGAGATGATAATGAATTAAATATTAACACCATGAATATAATTAATAGCATGTAATTTTTTTTTCTTTTGCTGTTTTCTCCCCCTGCTCTTCTCTCTCCTCATTTTTGTGCCTTTCCTGCTTTTTCTCCATCCCCTCATGTCCCTTACGTCTCTTTTCCTCCGCCTGCTCTTCTTTGATTTCCCCACAACCCTAACTTTGCATTTTCAAAGGGGGAGATCTTGGTAAGTACTCACTTAGTGTGGTAGCAAACATTAGAGAACCTGGTAGTGGTGGAGACCACGCCACCCCATAATAGCCCCTCCCCCACCGCCACCCCCTGCCAAAAATAAATAAATAAATAAATAAATAAATAAATAACAGAACAACTAAAAATCCAGCTAACCTTTAAAAACCCCTGCCGTGGCTCCCACCTGCCAGGCTTCGTGTTGCCCTGGGCTAAGCTGACTCACACAGGCACTAACCTGACCACTGCCCCCATCTGGTGCCCACCCCTCCAGCCCATTCCTGACATGATTTCCTTGTTTCCTATAGGTCAGGGATGGCAAATACTCAGCTAACACCCCAGGCCTTTCTCCCTTCACCTCCCTGGCTGGGGAAGATTTTGCTTAAGCCCTGCAAGAGCTTATTCTTGCCACTGCCACCACTCTGTTTCCAGACAACACCATGCAGAAATTTTCCCCTCCTGCACTCAAGGCAGACATTATTAATTGATCCAGCATTCTTTTCCTTGTACCTCTCTCCTGTCCTGTGCCCCTGGCAGACATCACTAATTGATCCTGGCATTTTTGTTTCCTAAGCATGTCACTACTCCTCATTCTGTGGCAGATGTGACTAACTGGTCAAGGAATTTTTTCCCCCATGTGATAGCTTTGCACGTGATACCCCTCCTGTACCCATGACAGACATTGATCAGGGGACTCTCTCCTGGATGCTGCCACTATCTTCCTGCCTCCATAGCACATACGATGATTGATTAGGCTGTTCTGTTGCACTTGCCCCTGTCCCTTTGCCAATGGCAAACATCACTAATTGATCCTAGTGTCCTTTCCCACAGTGCCCAGAATTCTCACCACAGTGCTACCCATTGATTGGTGAATGGTATTTGCCATCCCTGTTTTAGGTAACACCTCTTCTCTGTGTGTGACCCAGCCCAGCCCGGCAGGGAGCAGGCAATGCTCACTTCTGAGAGTTGGGCTCTTTTCAAGGTGCTTGCCTTTGGGCAGCTGGCTTTGGCCCTAGCTCTCCACCTTGGAGACCATGGCCTGGCCACCAGCCTTAACCGAGGCCTCCTTCTCCGGGGTTCTCTCCCCCCACACTGGGCGGGCCCTACTGCTGCCCTCTGGCAGGGATCTTCTGGTGACCCCAGGCTCTTTCCAGTAGCTGAGCTGAACCCCTAACAGGACCTGGAAGATGCAGAAGAGGCCAAAGCTTGCCATGGTTGGGGGCGGTTGCAGGAGGAATGGATTGTCCTTGGGCCCATGGTTCCCATTTTCCCCGTGTGTCACCCCCAATCCCCTTTGAATGGTTTCTTCCCTCTAAACAGCCCAGGGGCATGTTTCTCCCCACACCCATACCCTGAGAAGTTTAGTCATTCTTTTCCTGCCAGATTCCACACCCCTAGCCACGAAGCCCAGCCCTGCGGTGTGCGTGGCTGTGGCTCCTGGGTCTCCCAGCCATGGTTTCCATCCCTGCCCAGGCGACTCACCCAGGGAGGAGGTGGGCCCCAGCTGCTTCGCTTCTCCTGGCAGCCCTTCCTCCCGCCCCCAGCGTGCCTTCCCCCCGGAGCACGGGAACCCCGCCTGCCTCTTCTGTCTCCCCAGCTGACCCTACTCCTGCCGCCCCCGCCCCCCTTTTCTAAGCTCAGTCCCTTGGGCACAAATCTGGCTTTTGGATGAGAAGGCCCGAGCACTCCTTTTCCTCTAGACTCAGCATCTGTGTCTGCCACCAGCAGCTTGCCCCTCCCCAGGGCAGGATTTTGTCTCTGAATCCCCTTGGGCTCCCACACAGGCAGCTCTCTGGGTGGCTCAAGGGCAAAGGGACCTGAGGGGGGCCAGTGCTTCTCCAGGCCTAACTAGCAACCTCCTGCCCCAAGGCTCAGATGTGCCATTTCCAGCATGGCCACATGCCCTGGAGCATTATAAGGGCCCCATCTGCTAGCTTTGACCTCTACCTGACCCAGGGTGGAGGCAGGCAAGCCAGCTTGGCCACCGAGGGGTGGCGGTGGGGGCACATCTGCCTCCTTGGGAACGAGGCTGGGCCTGGGAGTGTGGAGGCCTTGCCATGTGAGGACTTCTTCTCTGGGGAGCACCCAACACACACAGCCTCCTCCCCGCCCCGGCTGTCGATCAATGACTGAAGTTTAGAAGCACCCACTCTAGACCTGGACTAAGACAAGGCAGGCCCTACCCTGCCCCTGAGGGAGCGAGGAACAGGTGGGGACAGGCACCCACGCAGCTCTGGAGCTGGGTGTGGTTGCCAGATGCAGGGGCTCCTTCCTGGGTCCTTTGTAGGACGGCCTCGGGCCTGAGTCTGGAGACCAGCCTCGCCCCCGGCCTGACCACCCGTCCCACTTTGCCCGGGACTGAGGGCGTTCCCAGGACTTTGAGGGCTAAGCCTGGGGACCTCCTGGACAACCCAGGGCGGGTCGGTCACCCTGCTGCCGGGACTGAGACCGTGACCTTGTTGGGGCTGACAGTCTCTGCCTGCTGCCTGACGGCCACAAGACTCCCAGGTGCTGTCTCGTCATCCCAGGGAGGGAGAAGCCTTAGCATGGGCTGCCAGGTGGCATTTCAATGGTGGCACAGCCTGGGCAGGGACTTCTATGTGGTGCAGAGGTCCCTGGTCACTCTGTGGCCGCCTCTGCCTTCCTGGTCTCTGAGGCTTAAGAGCTCATTTCCAGCCACAGGCGGGTGGTGGCCCTGTGAAGATTTGGTGTGCCTGGAGGCAGGACAGAGTAGACAGGATGAAGCCCCTCTTGAGACGCATCCACTAGGGAGGCATGTGGGAGGCACGTGTAAGGGCCCAGAGGCAGCAGCAGGGCCCAGAGGCAGCCCCAAAGCCCTACCCCACCCTGGGGGGTACAGCGCTATCCTTTCCCCTCTGTCCATGGCCACTGGCAGCCCACCTCCTGCAGCTTAGCCCAGTTTGTCGCTGCCTTGGCCCCGGGCGTCCCTGCCTGCGCCTACTCGTGCTTCCCACCGCCCCGGGGTCCCCAGTCCAGAGTGGTGGGAGGCTCTAGCCCACAAGCGCCTCCATGGCCCGGGGAACATGGGAGCGTGGCCTCCCCAGGCTACCTGCGTTTAGCTGTCAGGTGAGTCCCCCACGCAGGCCTGGGTTCCGTCTCCTGCTCAGATGACAGCAGTGGCCAGATGAGCCCCATCTAGGGGGTCTCCCAGCCCAGAACCCGGATTGCCAGTCAGAAAAGTGGGACCACGTGGCTTAAAGCCAGAGTGGGGCATGATCCTTGGCGGGTCCCCTGGGCTCAAACTTTTGTCCCCAGCCCTCTGGGTGGAGGAGTCTCTTCATCCTCATATTCTGAAAAGAGCCTGTGGGGAGGGGAGCCCTGGGGCGGGGGCTGGCCTTGACTCCTGGTCAGAGCAGGTCCCTGTGCCCACCGATTACCTGCTTGGGTGAGCCGGGCAGCAGAATCAAGCCTCTGCCCGTTGCCTGGGCGACTCCTCCAGCTCTGCATCCACAGCCGCCTTCCACAGGGCGCGAGGGGCAGGGCCCAAGGGTGTCGCTGATACCGCGTCTCACCAAGACAAGTGTGATTCCTTCAGTCACATCCAACGTGACATGGCCCCCCCCCACACACAAGCCTGGGATGCCCTCCTCTGGGCCCCTTCCAGCTGGGAGTACCTTTTGCCACCTGTGCTAATTCAACCTAACCCCAAGCGCAGAGGGGCTCCCCAGGGACCCAGTTCCCAATCAGCCTGGGGACTGTGAGTGAGTCCACGTCCGCCTGCCCGAGGGCCCCACGTTGGTCTCCGTTGGGAAGTGCTTGGGGCAAGGTGGCCTGGAATCGGGGTGCCTGGCTTTGGGCTGGAGGTGTCTCTGCCATGGTCCCCGGTTTCCCGCCTTGCTGGGGGCGAGGGCGCTGGCCACTGCGCTGGGGCAGGCCGGGCTGGGTGGTGGCCGCTGTCCCCTGCTGAGCCCCGCCCTCCACCCTCCAGGTGATCCGCAGGGGCTGGCTGACCATCAACAACATCAGCCTGATGAAGGGCGGCTCCAAGGAGTACTGGTTTGTGCTGACGGCCGAGTCACTGTCCTGGTACAAGGATGAGGAGGTGAGTGGCTGGCAAGGGTGGGATGGTTGGGCAGTTGTGGGTCGTGCTCTCCACACCTCCCTCCTCTGGGTGGCGCTCCCTCAACTTACTGCTCATTCGGGAAAGGCTCCCTGAGCACCATCGTACCCCAAAGCTTACCATTCGGATGGTATCAGCCAGGGCCGCAGGGTGTCCAAAGGCACTGTGCATCATATCTGAGCCCCTCACGGCCCCCTGTGCAGTCGTGCCTCATGGGGGCTGGGCTCCCTGAGGAGGAAAGGGACATGGGGGGAGGCTCCAAACTGATTCCACCCTTCAAAATCATGGCAAGGTGGGGGGCTTTCAGAGGGGGCACGGCCTAGGGTCGGGGACTCAGGTTCATGGTGAGGCTGCTGGGGTTCCATTTTCTACAGCTAACCCAGACTCAGCCAGGCCCTTAGCCTCTCTGGGCCTCAGTTTCCCCATCCGTGAAGTGAGGTAGAATGGCCCTTGCATCCTTTTTCTTTTTTTTTTTTTTTTTTTTTTTTTTTTTTGCGGTACGCAGGCCTCTCACTGTTGTGGCCTCTCCCGTTGCGGAGCACAGGCTCCGGACACGCAGGCTCAGCAGCCATGGCTCATGGGCCCAGCCGCTCCGTGGCACGTGGGATCCTCCCGGACCGGGGCACGAACCCGTGTCCCCTGCATCGGCAGGCAGACTCCCAACCACTGCGCCACCGGGGAAGCCCGGCCCTTGCATCTTTGAGGTGCTCAGTCACGGTGTCTGTCTTGAGATCATTCCACATGTGCTTGTCCTCCTCAGAAGGATGAGGGAGGCCTCTGGGAACAGCACCAGGAATAATAAGCACAGGGGGTGGTGTTGCACGTTGCCTCGTGCCATGGTCTCCCTGAGCCTGTGGACGGGGCTGTGAGTGCACCCCTGTTCCCTGGCCCAGCGGGCAGCCCCACTGGGTGCTGCCGTGCAGATCCCTCGTCCACCTCGGTCCATCCTCCCGTCCTGAGTGGCCCATTTCGTGGCTTAGTTCTCTTAACAGAACGACAGTACCGTGGCTTAGTGGCCTGGGAGTGAAGCCACTCCTCTGGTGTGACTGCCTGTTGCCACTCTGGCACAGGCTTCCAGGGGCCACCAGCGAGGGCCAGTGTGTTTCTCTGGGTTGCCCTGCGAGAGGCAGCACAGGCGCTCCCTGTCGTCAAGGTGGTATTAGGTGGCTATCGATTTGCATCTGTCACAGAGGTCCCAAATGAAGGCACTTACAGAGGTGGTCTGTTCCTTGCCTGCATCCCGGCAAGCTTGGCAGCCCTGTGCCGTGAGGCTGGCCAGGGCCCTGGCTCCGTCTCCCCCATGGCCATTGTAACACATAGCTCCTCCTCGTGGTCCAGGATGGCTGCCCCATGCCCATCACCACGTGGCCACAGGAGGGAGGGAGTTGCCTGACAAGGAAGGCACACGCATCCCTCTGCGCACATGCTCTGGAATCTTTGCTTCCGCTCTGTGCTTTGCCCACGTGGAATGGCACAACCTCCAGCCCGGCCCAGGTGCCCCTGGAGGAGAGGCCGGGCTTCTCTGGTCGCCCCTGGAGCTGCCCTACCTGGCTCTCCCCCCTTGGGGTTTTGGGGTGACCCGCACACCTGGGGCTTCACTGGCAGCTGACCCCATCCCAGAACAGGCAGGCCTGTGCCCAACCATGTGTATTTCCACCCAGGCTCAGAGACAAGACAGGTAGAACTCTGTTGGCACCTCTGGGTAGCCCTCTCTTGTTTATGAAGCCCCTGCCCTGTGCCAGGCTCACTGGCTGGGAGAGCCTGCCATGGTCCCACACGGAGGGCATTCTCTTCTTCCTCCTCGTCAGTAGATACTCACATCCTTTTGTCAGGGAAGGAAACTGAGGTTCTGAGCAGTGACTTGCCCCCATGTCACAGGGTGGGGAAGTGTCCCCGTGCGGTGGGTACAGGACACAGGCTCCCTGACCCGAGGCATCTCAGCCCCACACCTGGACCACTCCCCAGTGCCCAGGCAGGAAGCGGTTCCCACAAGTGGCGGGTGTTTAAGAGTAGAATGTCATCATCCCACTCCCCGTGAGGCCGGAGACTCATCGCTGGAATGTCGTGAAGGCTTGGGAGCCCCGAGTCCCCCAAGGGACCTTGTCTGGGTGGCTGCTTCTAAACTGGGGTTGTCCAGGACCCTGGCGCCTTCCTGGGTCGAGATGCAGAGGGAGGGTGGGCGGGACCGGGCATTTCTCAAGGAACCTGCGTGGCCAGATCCGCTCCTCAAAATGGCCGGGGTGCAGTGTGGGTGGGGATGACGCTTGCACTTTTTCTCCCTCTCTTTCCTCCCCCGCAGTCTGAAACCCAGTCTGCTCTGTGCTGCATCAGCTGTCAGATAAGCTGAGAGCTGGTTCGCACCTTTGGGCTTTGGGGGTCCCCGGGGCAGTAATGCCGGGCCTCAGGCAGTTGGAGAGGGGGCTTCTGGGCCCAACCCCTAGCCTGGCGATTCGCTGTATGGCACAGCGAGAGCTGTGAGCCCAGTTTTTGACTGAAGGAGGGGCCCTTCGTTTCTCCTTCGTCTGGGGGTTGAAAGCAGGAGCCCCAGACCCTCCCTCGGGGCTCCAGAGCAGAGACGGGGGCAGTGCTGGGAGGAGGGTCGAGCGCCGCCGGCGGTAATGAGAACCAGCAGACCTGTGAATGGGGCCCTGTGTACACCCCAGACACAAAGCTGGCTGAGATCGGGGAGAGGCAGGCGCGAAATCCTGTCTGTCTGTCTGTCTGTCCGTCCCCCGCCCTCCCCCATCCCCGCCAAGTTAGGATCCCAGCAAGGGCCCTGAAAATCACACAACAGGGTGGCCACCCCCGGGGTCAGGCCACCATCGTAGAGAAGCCTCAGAGAGAGGCAAGACACCAGTATTTCTTTATTTAAAAAAATAAACAAGAGGTGGTGGTTACTGGAGGGTAGGAATAGGAGGTTGATTCCGCCAGAGCCCCCAACCCCTCAGCCGGTGTTGGGGCTCTCTTTGCCCCTGCCCGGCGCCTCTTTTCCTCCCCGGCACCCACCCCCGCCCAAGCCCTTCTTCTTTATTCCAGAATCTTCTGTCCAGGCCTCTGGCCCGTGGGGAGGAGGGAGGTGGGTAGTGGCACTCACCTCCTGGTCTGCCTCGCTGCGTGGGTGGCAGCAAGTTTGGGTGGGGGGCCCATCCCGATGCGCCGCTCGCCCGAGCCCAGCCTAACCAATGTGCAGACTACTGTACACATTCAGAGCCCCCTGAACAGGTAGTCTGAACACTGGGTTGGCGGGGCCGGCTGTCCTTCCCGCGGGCCCCCTGGGCAGCAGCAGGGCTGCAGCGCCCCAGCACCTCCGAGCAGGCGAGGAAGCCACTGGTCCGCCCGCAACGATCTGCTTCGTCTCTTCTGACGTGGCACGGCCGGGGCCAGTGCGCATCTGGAGAAAGTTGTGGGTTTTCAGGAAATCCTAAGGAGGCGGGGGGGTGGGGGGACGGGGGGGGCGGGGGGCGGGAGGGAGGGTTTGGGTCCGTGGCCTCTGTGCACAGGAGAAGGTCTCTTTGGGGGTGGGGGCGGGGTACATGCATGCCTCCGTGTCTGTGTGGTGTGTGTTTGTGTCGTGTATGCGTGTGTGTGCGCGCGTGCGCGCGCGCGCGTGTGTGTGTGTGTGTGTGTGTGTGCGCGTGCGGGCAGCATCAGGAAGGCAGCCTCTGTGCTCTGGGCGGAATCACGCTATAAACACTTCCAGATGTGGTGTCTCACTCGGGGCCCGAAAGGACTGTGACTCAGTTACTTGGCCTTAGCCGGCCAACTGGAAGCTTCCTTCCTCATGACATGATAGGGTGGGGGCAGCAGAGGCTCTTCACAAACTTCCGGGCCGGGAACTCCTGCCCTGGCCCTTTCTAAAGCCCCCCAAAATTCTTCCCTGAGAGGTTGGGGGGCCCCGGGCTCCACGTTCCCTGGCCTGCCTGTACCCCCCTCCCCTGCCCCGGCTCCCAGCATGAATGGGGTTCCCGCCTCCTTGGCTCCTCTCCTTGCCCAGAACCCGGTGGACTGACTGACCCTGGAGCATAAGAGTGACAGACAAACAAAAGAAAATCCCTGGCGCCTCGCAAGCACCAGCTCTGGGGTGGGCATGTGCTCGGGACTTTCACCGTGTCTGTCCTCACCTTGCACCAGGAGGACGAGACTCCTACCCATCTTTGACAGCTGAGGAAACTGAGGCAGAGAGGGGCAGTGACTTGCCCAAGGGCACAAGGCTGGGGAGGGGCCGGGCCCAGCTGAGCTCCTAACGCCTCAGTCAGGACTGAGCCCACGCACAGAGCCTGCCACTCGCTCCTGCCTACCGTTGAGTAGTCCCGAAACTCCAAGTGGTCCTCCACCCTCTGGGGGGGGCCCCTGGGCCCCCTTCCCCGCCACCACTGTGGCTGCTCTTGATTTGGGGAGGAACCGCCACGTTGGGCTTTGTTCTGAGGCCGTCCGGAGGTCAGGGGTAGGACGGGTGAAAAGAAGTGAGCTGCTGTGTGAGGGGGGCAGGTCTCTCTTCTCCAAAGATGCCCAGGAGGTCAAAGACCAGGAGGGCAGTGGGGAGAACCTGGCTTCTGAAGTCCCACCGTGGCCCACTCCACCTGCTGCGTGGCCCTGGGCGGCCCGCTTCCCTCTCTGAGCACGATGCTTCCCTGGCAGGGATGTGTGAGAGGGCCCCATGAGCTGTTGGACAAGCAGCATTTCCCATCAGTCCTTGAGAGCTGCTGTGGGTCGAGTGGGAGTCAGGGAGGGGCGGGGGGGTACCCTGATGCTGTGCTTTGGTTTCCTGATGTAGAAAACCCAGTTAATGCGCTGCCACCTCCTCCCCCCGCCCCCAGTAAAGATTAATAACAATGCATCTCACGGACCTAGGCGTATCGTAGGTGCTTAGCTAACAGGAGGTGGGCTCCAGAGTGTGACTCTCAGCTCTGAGACTCACCAGGCCCGTGCCCTTGACCGTGAGACGCGTCCTGTCTGAGCTGCTTTCCCCAGCAGCCGGCAGGACTGCCATGCCCAGCACTCGGTTGGCACTTCCTTTTTTTTTTTTTTTTTTTTTTTTTTTTTTTTTGCCATACGTGGGCCTCTCACTGTTGTGGCCTCTCCCGTTGCGGAGCACAGCCTCCGGACGCGCAGGCTCAGCGGCCACGGCTTACGGGGCCAGCCGCTCTGCAGCATGTGGGATCTTCCTGGACCAGGGCACGAACCCGTGTCCCCTGCATCGGCAGGCGGACTCTCAACCACTTCGCCACCAGGGAAGCCCGGTTGGCACTTTCTGAACAGGGCCACCCCGGCTTTGGGACTCAGGCATCAGCTCACGGGGGCCTCGCTTTCCAGCCCCCTCCCCCGCCCCCACTGCCTGCCCCTCTATGCCTCCGTCTGTCTGTCTGTCTGCCTCTCTCGAAAATGGGATCATATTGGTAACTCACTTGCAGGCTCGTCATGAAGAAGTAGTCGTGTTAATGGTTTCATTCACTCAGTGGTTGGAATCTGGGTGGAGTCAGAGTCAGCCAGTTTTGAGCATCCACTGTGTGTCAGCAGTAAACCAGACAGACAGGAGTCTCCACCCCGCCGAGGATCCAATGAGTCGTCTAGGTGACCCTAGGTCAATAAGCAAGATATGCGGGGTGGAGGGGGAGACTTCCCTGGTCCAGTGGTTGGGACTCTGCGCTCTCACTGCCGAGGGCGTGGGTTTGATCCCTGGTCAGGGAACTAAGACCCCGTAAGCCGTGCGGCGCAGCCAAAAAAAATCCAAAAACATACGTGGTGTGTTGTGTTATGTGAGGGGAAGCGCCAAGGGGAAAAGTAGGGGGAGAGTTTGGGGTGGGGTCAGGGCAGGCCTCTCCTGGAGGGTCCCTCTGTACAAAAGAGGCAAGGAGGGCACCAGGCCGGTGTTGGCGGGGGTGGGGGGGGCATGCTAGGTGCAAAGGCCCTGGGGTAGGAGCCCGCTTGGGATGTTCAGAGAGTCACAAAGGCCAGCGTGGCTGGGGCAGGTAAGCGACGGGGAGGGCGGTGCCAGACTAGTTCACCCGAGGAAAAGCAGCATGGGAGGCGTCTGGTGTTGGCCGTGGTCCTCCCGGTAGAGTCCAGCCCAGGGCAGCCTCAGGGCCTCAGTTAAACAGCCCAGGGTGACCCCTCCCCTTTCACCCTCAGGAGAAAGAGAAGAAGTACATGCTGCCTCTGGACAACCTCAAAATCCGCGATGTGGAGAAGGGCTTCATGTCCAACAAGCACGTCTTCGCCATCTTCAACACGGAGCAGAGGTGAGTGCCCCCGACCCCCACCCCCCGAGGTCCCAGGGAGACCGATGGCCCCCGTTCAATCATTCATCAGTGTCCACCGAGCACTTGCTGTGAACAGTCCCTACCCTGAGGTCTCACATTCCAGAGAGGGTGTCAGTCAAGAAACAGAAAAGTGCTTCTGTGGGGTGGTCAGCGGGGTGGGGAGGCCCCTCTGGGGAGAGATGAGGATGAAACGATGCAGGAGCCCTGGAGGGTTCTGAGCAGAGGAAGGATGGGAACCTGGCTCTGCTGCTCACCGGCGCCCCCTGGTGGCCACGAGGGGAACAGGCTGAGGAGGCGAGCGTGGGAGACCAGGGAGGAGACGCCTGCACTGGCCCAGGTGGGAGATGGTGGGGCTGGACCCCAGTGGGGCTGAGGACATAGAGGAGGAAGGGGTGGATTCCAGTAGAGCGACTGAACTCCTGGTGGGTGTGGGTATGAGAGCAAGAAAGGTGTTGCTCAGGGACTGAGCTGCCATTGGCTGACATGGGGAAGGCAGAGGCAGAGTAGGCTCGGGGCCAGTCGGAGGCTGGGTTGGGGTGATGCTGAGGGAGAGGGACCTGTGAGACACAACGTGGGGCGCGGGGGAGCCAGCTGGGCAAGTATGAGAGACTGGTGTTCAGGAGTGCGCTCCGGGCAGGAACGTGAATTTGGGGAGTTGTCGTTGCATGGAGGTGTTTCAAGTCTAAATGGGATGAGATTCCCTGGGCCAGTATAACAGAGAAGAGAAGGGCCCAGGAGGCTCTCGGTAAACCCATGCCAAGGGGCGTTGGTGGGAGACTTTGGCAAAAGCAAAGACACTTCTCTCAGCTCAGGAAGAGACCCAGTTGGCAGGAGGTCTGAGAGCAGGAGGAAGGGCTGAGCATGGACCCAGGAGGGCCCCTGCCCAGACTCACACCCTCATCCAGGGAATCCCCAAGTCAGGGGTCAGCTGTCAGCCAGGGCCTGGTGGTTCTTCATGACTGGCCAGCAGGCACTGACATCCTCCTTCCTGGCCCCAGGATCACCTTCCCCACTGCCCATCCACATGCACCAAATCCAGCTGAGCCACCTGTTTTGTGCAAGAATCGTTCTATCCTGCTTTGTTCTGGGCTGGCCTAAAACTCTTGAGACCCACTTTGACCGTCAGCTGGCTCCAAAAACCTTTATAACCCTTTTAGGCTCATCTATCCCTACCCCCCACCTCCCCTGCCTAAGAAGCCCTAGGGTGTGTGGGAGAACCTGGGTTCTGCGATGGGACAGGCCTGCTGGGAAGCTCTTCCTGGCTGTGTAACGCCAAACAGCCATCCCACCTCCCTGGCCTTGTGATCCCCTGTGCAGCGGGGTGGGGGGTGAAGATATTACCTAATGTATCATTTAGGGGTGAATTCAGGAAACCCAGAATGATAGTAGCAGAAACAAGATAGAAGTTGGGTTTTTTTAATATAAAGTCCAGACTTTACCATCCGGGGCAGGTTGGACACCCCCACAGGCATCCAGGCCCAGGCCCTGCTGCTTATTTCTCAGCTCTCCTCCTCTTTGTCCAAGATGGCTGCTCAAACTCCAGCCATCATGACGATGTTCCAGGCAGCAGGAAGGAGGAGGAGCAACAAAGACATGCTCCCTTTCCCTGCTCTCAGCTCCCTCCAGAAGTCTCAGGGCAGCCACTCACTGACTGCTGGTTGGCCTGAGCACTGTTGTGAGGCCATCCGTGCCTAACCTCAGACCCAGATCTCACTCGAAGACTTTGGGACAGCTTGGCCGTCTCAGTCACACCTGCCTTGTGGGACAGGATGGCATGTGTGTAGCATGGATCCTGGCCTGTGTATGGAGAGCACTGCCCAGAAACACTGGTTAGTGTCTGTCCGTTTTTCCCCCAGCCTTTTGGCTCTGCACCTTCTGCTCACAGACCCACATTTGCCCAGCAGTTCACAAGCCTTTGCTGGGAGTTTCAGTCCTGCCCTGGCCAGTTCCACCTCCCTCCCAGGAATCGGGGCACATGCTGGGGGACCTTTACTGTCCAAGGCAGTAGCCACTAGCCGCACGTGACTGTTTCTTTATTTTTATTAATTTTTATTGGAGTTTAGTTGTTTTACAATGTTGTGTTAGTTTCTGCTGTACAGCAGAGTGAATCAGCTATACGTATACATATATCCCCTCTTTTTTGGATTTCCACATGTGACTATTTAAATGTAAATTGATGGAAATAAAATAAAATTTTACATTCACTTTCTCAGCCATGCTGGCCCCATTCCTGATGCTCAGAAAGAAGCCACTGGTGGCTCATGGCTACTGCGTCAGGCCAGAACGTTTTTTTGGATGATGCTGCTGTAGCTTCTCTAGAAACACCTTGATGGGAGCTCCCCAACTGGCGGAGGGTGTCGTGGGTCACTGCCCACTTCTGGAGGGGTCGTTGGCAGCCTTTGGCTCCCCCAGGAGAGCATAAAGGAGGGGATGGGCAGCTCCCAGGGGAAGGAGAGGAGTCGCTGAGCCCACAAACAAAACACTGCCGATGCCGCTAGATGCAGACTCTTGCTGAGCACACGCCCTGCTGTCGGCACGGTTTTGGGTGTTACAGGCACGAATTCACGGTACCGCCGTCAGCCCAATGGGGTGCAGGGGCTGCTGCCATCCTGGGGCCTCTGGTCGTGAGTGCCCCCGGTCAGGGGTGAATCCTGGCCAGTCAGGCCAACCCCAGAGCCTGAGCACCAGCTCACTGCACCCACTGGGCCCACGGGCAGGGTCAAGCATGCGCCTTTCCCTCCCTCCCTCTCACCACAGGAACGTCTACAAGGACCTGCGGCAGATTGAGCTGGCCTGTGACTCCCAGGAGGACGTGGACAGCTGGAAGGCCTCATTCCTCCGAGCCGGGGTCTACCCTGAGAAGGACCAGGTGAGGAGCGCCCTGCCCGGCCGGCACACCTTGAGCTGAGCTGGGAGAAGAAGGGCGGCCGGCATCTCACAGGATGCGTCATTTCAGGCTGTGTTTGCCAGCACTCTCTGAGGGCATGTAGCCCATTCCCTCTTGAGCAGACAAAGCAGAAGGGGCTGGAGAGGGTTCTGTCATCGGCGCCCAGAAGGTTCTCCAACTAAAGTCAAGGACAGGGACACACGTGGACCGGGATCCAGTCTGCTTTGTTCTCTCTCCTTTTTTCCTGTCCTTGAGGCGGAGTGAACATGGCCCCCAAATTAACATGTTCCAATCCCCAGGTGAGAGGCACTAGCCCACCTTGGACTGTGGTCACCCCCAGGTCCGGGCAGCTCAGCCCAGGGGCAGGCAGGGCCACATGGTGCCAACGCGGCCATGAGGGGCCAGCCCCAGAGGATCAGCTGCGGGTGGGGTAGGGCAAGCAATCCCCAGAGGAGGGGGGCTCCCCACGCTGGACTCAGGCTGCAGTCACCCCTCATGGCCTCCCCTCCCCGCTTGCAGGCAGAAAATGAGGACGGAGCCCAGGAGAACACCTTCTCCATGGACCCGCAGCTGGAGCGGCAGGTGGAGACCATTCGCAACCTGGTGGACTCCTACGTGGCCATCATCAACAAGTCCATCCGTGACCTCATGCCAAAGACCATCATGCACCTCATGATCAACAATGTGAGTGCCTGCCCCTCCGGGTCCCCCTTCCCCCAAGACAGGGGGGCAGCCGCAGCCAGATCTGGGCTGAACACAGTCTGTATAAAATCAGAAATGAGAGCGAGGGCTTCCCTGGTGGCGCAGTGGTTGAGAGTCTGCCTGCCGATGCAGGGGACGCGGGTTCGTGCCCCGGTCCGGGAAGACCCACATGCCGCGGAGCGGCTGGGCCCGTGAGCCATGGCCGCTGAGCCTGCGCACCCGGAGCCAGTGCTCTGCAGCGGGAGAGGCCACAAAAATGAGAGGCCCACGTACCGAAAAAAAACAAAAGAAATGAGAGTGAGTCTCACCACCTTTTAAACATCACAGTCAGGATCCCCAGCCTCTCTTGGGAAACGGGAAGGTACAGACACATGGGGCTCACACTCCCATTTAATCGGGTCATTGAAGCTACCACCACGCTTGTGCACTTTCTCTAAAGTTTTTCAGCCTTACAGTAACCCTGGGAGAGGGCCTGCTATCATCCCCATTTTATAGACAGGAAAACAGAGGCCCAGAGAGGTCAAG
This sequence comes from Hyperoodon ampullatus, assembly GCF_949752795.1. Classification (NCBI taxonomy): domain Eukaryota; kingdom Metazoa; phylum Chordata; class Mammalia; order Artiodactyla; family Ziphiidae; genus Hyperoodon; species Hyperoodon ampullatus. The sequence goes on from NC_136917.1 coordinate 32,662,999, forward strand.
AAGCCTGACCCAAATCACTCAGAAGAGCGAGGGGTGGGATTCAAACCCAGGCTGAGTCTGTCCCCAACTGTGGCCTCCTGGTGGCCTGTAGCCCGGCCTGCCTTCACCCCAGGGCGTTACCTACTACCCCCAGGGCTCCTGAACCTCTCAGGGTATTAGGCTTCTCTTCGGTGAAATGCAGCTGTACTGATGTCTCCTGCTCCAGGCTGCTGGGAGGGTTCAGGCCTTGGGCTCAGCACTAGGCACTCAGAAAGCTATGTAACCCAGGTTCAGTTTACGTTGTGAGTATAAAACCTCTAAATACGACAGAGTCTAAAGCAAAAATCCCATGCCCCTTCCCTTTCACTCCATTCTTCCCAGTCTCTTCTTCAGTGGTGGTCAGTGTTAAGTTTCATGGGTGTCCTAGTACCTTGTTCACATATAGATGGGATTTGCTGCAGCTATGAACGTTTAAATTCATGTATGCTTTGACCCAGCAGTTCTTCTTGCAGGGATTTCTCCCACAGAGACGTTTGCCAACATGCAAATTGAGCACGTACATGGTTATTCTTTTCAGCGTGTTTTATAGTGGCCAAAAATAAGAAATCTCTATCCATTTCTTAGAATCCGTTAAATAAATATCCAATCTATTGCAAAAAATACCAAAAAACAAAAGGATGAGAACTATCTCCAGGTCTGTAATAACTTTTTTAAAACAGAAAAGGTATAGAGCATAACAGAATGATCAGAAAGGCTCCATTTGTGTAAAAACGGAAGGGAAATTATCTGTCTATTTATAATATGCCTAGAAATCTGGAGGTTTGTACAAGGACCTAGTGACCAGTTGCTCCCTAGAGGGAGAACTCAGGGGGCCTAAGTAGCCCTGAGTGGACAGAGGAGTTTTCACTGTATCTTTAGGTTATATTCTATTTTTCCTTTTACTCATTTTTCAGAATTTAAATGTTTGACTAGCTAGTGCATTTACGTGGTTCGCAAATGAAAAACCACCCAGCACTGTCATCTTTGTACATGTTGAAAGTTCGAGAAAATTCATCCATCCATATATGTATTTTTTTCATGTTCTTTTCCATTATAGTTTATTATAGGATATTTAATATAGTTCCCTGCAGTATACAGTAGAACATTGTTGTTTATTTTATATATAGTAGTTTGTATCTGCTAATCCCAAACTCCTAATTTATCCATCCCTCCACCCTTTCCCCTTTGGTAACCATAAGTTTGTCTTCTATGTCTATGAGTCTGTTTCTGTTTTATAAATGAATTCATTTGTATCATATTTTAGATTCCACATACAAGTGATATCATATCCATTCTTCTTTATGGCCGAGTAATAGTCCATTGTATATATGTACCACACCTTCTTTATCCATTCATCTCTCGATGGGCACTTAGGTTGCTTCCATGTCTTGGCTATTGTAAATAGTGCTGCTGTGAACATAGGAGTGCATGTATCTTTTCCAGTTATAGTTTTGTCTGGGCATATGCCCAGGAGTGGGATTGCTGGGTCATATGGTAATTCCATTTTTAGTTTTTTAAGGAACTTCCATACTGTTTTCCATAGTGGCTGTACCAATTTACATTCCCACCCACAGTGTAGGAGGGTTCTTTTTCTCCACACTCTCTCCAGCATTTATTATTTGTAGACGTTTTGATGATGGCCATTTTGACTGGTGTGAGGTATACTTCACTGTAGTCTTAATTTGCACTTCTCTTATAATTAGCGATCAACATCCTTTTTTTAAAAAATTTATTTATTTATTTTTGGCTGCGTTGGGTCTTTGTTGCTGCGCATGGGCTTTCTCTAGTTGCAGCGAGTGGGGACTACTCTTCGTTGTGGTGCGCGTGCTTCTCATTACGGTGGCTTCTCTTGTTGCAGAGCACGGGCTCCAGGCGCTCGGCCTTCAGTAGTTGTGGCTCACAGGCTCTAGAGTGCAGGCTCAGTAGTTGTGGCACATGGGCTTAGTTGCTCCATGGCATGGGGGATCTTCCTGGACCAGGGCTTGAACCCATGTCCCCTGCATTGGCAGGCGGATTCTTAACCACTGCGCCACCAGGGAAGTCCCCAACGTCCATTCTTAAAAGGACAATTGTAGAAGGAGACTTCTCTTATGAGATCTCATACATCCACTGAATTGATATTTCAGTCTCAAAACCACTCTTGCCCTTAATGGGGAAGCTCTGGAAGCATCCCCTCCAAAATCAAGAACAAGTTGGCCATTTCCACTTTTATTTAATCTTCTTGTAGGGTGACTAGGCAATGCAGTTAGACAGGAAAAATTTTATTTATTTATTTATGTGTGTATGTATGTATATATGTATGTATGGCTGTGTTGGGTCTTGGTTGCGGTGCACGGGCTTCTCATTGCAGTGGCTTCTCTGTTGCAGAGCACGGGCTCTAGGCTTGTGGGCTTCAGTAGTTGTGGCACATGGTCTCAGTAGTTGTGGCTCGCAGGCTCTAGAGCGCAGGCTCAGTAGTTGTGGCGCAGGAGCCCAGTTGCTCCACGGCATGTGGGATCTTCCCGGACCAGGGATCAAACCCGTGTCCCCTGCATTGGCAGGCGGATTCTTAACCACTGTGCCACCAGGGAAGTCCCAAGAAAAATAATTTAAAGCTGTGAACATCAAAAAGAAAAGGAAAAACTGTTCGTATGTAAACATGAACATGTGTACTTAGAAATCCCAAGAAAAGTAACCGAGGGACTTCCCTGGTGGCACAGTGGATAAGAATCCGCCTGCCAACGCAGGGGACGTTGGTTCGAGCCTTGGTCCGGGAAGATCCCACATGCTCCAGAGCAACTAAGCCCGTGCGTCACAACTTCTGAGCCTGCTCTCTAGAGCCTGTGAGCCACAACTACTAGAGCCCATGCTCCATTAGAGAAGCCACCGCATTGAGAAGCCTGCGCACCTCAACAAAGCATAGCCACTGCTCGCTGCAACTAGAGAAAAGCCCACGCACAGCAACGAAGACCCAATGCAGCCAAAAAAAAAAAAAAAAAAAAAAGATATAATGGGAGAAAAGATAGCAATAAAAGAGATAAGATTCAGGAATTCCCTGGCATTCTAGTGGTTAGGACTCCGCGTTTTCACTGCCAAGGACCCGGGTTCAATAACTGGTCAGGGGACCAAGATCCCGCAAGCCGTGTGGAAGGGAAGAAAAAAAAAAAAAAAGATAAGATTCTAGGAATAGGGCTTCCCTGGTGGCGCAGTGGTTGAGAGTCCACCTGTCGATGCAGGGGACACGGGTTCATGCCCCGCTCCGGGAAGATCCCACATGCCGCGGAGCGGCTGGGCCCGTGAGCCATGGCCGCTGAGCCTGCGCGTCCGGGGCCTGTGCTCCGCAACAGGAGAGGCCACAGCAGTGAGAGGTCTGCATACCTCAAAAAAAAAAAAAAAAAAAAAAAAGATTCTAGGAATAAGTTTCACAAGAATCTGATGAAATGGGTTGGAAGAACACTTGCAAGCACCCCTGAGGGAACTCGGGAGACAGCTGAGTGGAAAGCTCACCTCCTTGTGAGTATCTCCCATGTTCTGCAGTCAGGTGAAAGACGAAGCCCCGCCCAGCATGCTGGATGCTCTTCTGGCCATTCGCAAGGCTGGCTGAGTTCTTGGCTGGTGTGGTGGGAAGCCCTGACCTCTCCAACCCTTGCCCTCAGACGAAGGCCTTCATCCACCATGAGCTGCTGGCCTACCTGTACTCATCGGCGGACCAGAGCAGCCTCATGGAGGAGTCAGCTGACCAGGCCCAGCGGCGGGACGATATGCTGCGCATGTACCACGCGCTCAAGGAGGCGCTCAGCATCATCGGGGACATCAGCACCAGCACGGTGTCCACGCCCGTGCCCCCGCCCGTTGATGACACCTGGCTCCAGAGCACCAGCAGCCACAGGTCTGCGAGGCCTGGTCGCCTGCAGGCTGCAGAGGCTGCTGCCTGCGGGATCCGAGCTCCACCCCCTGCCACGCCCCCACGTGTCCATCAGGGCACAACCCATGGGTGGGCGGGGTGCAGGGGCCCCGACCACAGATGGCTTAGCACCCAGGGCTAGCCACAGTGTGGGACGGCCTCCCTGCCTAGGCCTGAAGGGACTGGAGACAGAGGGTTAAAGGCCGGCCTGTCTCCTGGTGCCTTCCATTGGTTAAGCCCCAAACAGAAGCCAGAGAGGGCAAGGGGCCTGGGCAACCTCGGCCATAGGGGTGAGCCTCCTGGGGCACAGAGAATAGCTGAGAAGGGCGGGTGCGGGGGGAACTGGAGGGACACGTGGAGGGTGTAACTGGCATCCCCCGCCCTGTCCACCCTGGAGCTGAGATGGAAATAAGGCCCTGGCATGGGCAAGTCAGAGCATCGGGCAGGGACATCTAACCAGTGACGGGACAGATAGTGGGAGGAGAGAGGACTGGTCAGGGAAATTTCAGAAGGTGCCAGCCCTACTGAGCCCTCGGGGAGAGGGCACAGCAACCAGCCTGAGGGGCATCAAGTGCTTGGCCCCAGAGGGGAGCCTTGGGCGGGGAGGGGCACCTGGGACAGAGGCCGGTGGGCCCTGCAGCCTCTGGAGGTATTTGGCCCTGATCTGAAGGGCAGGGCTGGGCTCTGAAAGGATCTTTGGCTATAGAGGGGGGATTGGAGGAGCTGGGGGAGGCCCGAGTGGGGCCAGTGAGAGAGGAATGCCCAAGGGAACGAGGCCAGAGGGAAGCAGGAGCCCTTCGCAGCTGAGGACAGGTGCTGCGCCCTGGCTCAGGTCTTGGGGCTGGACAGAGGGGCCCAGTGTATCTGCGCTGCCCCACGCCCAGGACCGGGCAGTCACCTGCATCTGGCTGGGTGGTAGCGGGTGCCAGCCCATGTTACAGAGGCCACCGTGGCCAGCACCCCATGCCCTGCCTCGGGCTTCCACGGCCACACGGATGCGGCCAGTGCTGCCACCCCCCACCTTCAGCTCACACCCTCTCCTTCCTCCACAGCCCCACTCTGCAGCGCCGGCCTGTGTCCAGCATGCACCCCCCAGGCCGGCCCCCAGCAGTGAGGGGCCCCACCCCGGGGCCCCCCCTGATTCCTGTGCCGGTGGGGGCAGCAGCCTCCTTCTCAGCGCCCCCCATCCCATCCCGGCCTGGACCCCACCCCAGCGTGTTTGCCAACAATGACCCCTTCTCAGCCCCGCCTCAGATCCCATCTCGGCCAGCTCGGATTCCACCCGGCATCCCCCCCGGAGTGCCCAGGTAAGGCTGGACTCCCTCGCTGCCTGCCACCTAGAGCCACCAGCCTGCACCCTGCAGGGAGCGGAGGAATCACTGGCATCCCCATTGGGCCAGTGGGGAAACTGAGACTCAGAGAGGCCAAATTCACAGAGTGGTGGAGTCAGGGTGACTCCCAGGCTCTTAGGCCTGTCCTCTTCGTGAGCAAATGGGCCCGCCATGTAGCTTGGGTCCCCTCCCACGGGGCCCCTTCTTCCGGTTTTGACCTGTTCCCTTTCTGAGGATACACACATCAGTCACTGTCCGCCCCGGCCCTGCCTCTCCCCACCCTGCAGGCCAGGGTCTTTCCTCCCCACTTCTCCTGTAAGTAACCTGAGGTCCAGGGCGGGCGGGGGACTTGCCCAAGGTCACAGAGCAAGGGAGTAATGGCGGGGGTACTGATGTCCAGGCTTGGCACACTACTTTCAAGCACCCAAGCAGCCTTTAGAGGAGAGGCCGGCTTCGGCCAGCAGCCTGGGGCAGCGGTGGTGGGGCCTGGGTCCTCCTCCTTGCCCTGCTTCCGGCCTCAACTGCCCTCTCCCCTTCCCCGTCTGTCTCTATTCTCTTTGCAGCAGAAGACCCCCTGCTGCGCCCAGCCGGCCCACCATTATCCGCCCAGCCGAGCCATCCCTGCTCGACTAGGCTGCGGGCGGCATGTTCTCAGGGGTCCTCGAGCAGGACCCTCGGTGCAGGAGCTTCGGTGGTCCGGACCCATCCACCGCCACCCCCGGCCCTCCAGTCCCCACGCGGGACCAGGCTCCCTGCAGGCAGCCCCTGACTCTTCCCTAACCCTGGCCCCAGTCAGGGGCTGGCCTGGCCCCCATCCCCAGCTGGACACAGCACTGAATGGAGGGGCCCTGTAGCCCCAGGACGAGGGGAGCCGGGGTGTTGCACTTTGGGGGATGGGGTCTCAGGTAGCAGAGGAGGCAGCTGCGTCCTGAGTGCCATCTTGAATGAGGGGTCCAGGCTGGGGTGGCGGCGCTCACCCAGGGGCTTCTCTCGCCAGGAAAGCCTGAGTAGGCCAGGCCTTATAGAAACGGCACCGAGGGTGTCCATACCCCCAGTCCTTGCTGGGGCACAAGGAGTGTGTCTGCTTCTCAGCAGTGGGAGCTCCCAGTGGCGAGCCAGGCCCAGTGGGCCCAGCGCTACCCGCCCGCCCAAGTTGTACATATTCCTTCCTTGGCCGTATTAACCGCACGGCCCAGCCTCAGCTGCCGGAGGTGCCTTTCCCAGGTCCGGAACACTCGGCCTGGCCAACCTCGCTGTCTCCTCCCTGGGCCATCTCCTCCTCCTGGGTCCCCGGGGCAACCTGGGCTCAGGGCTGAGTGGGTGGGGAAGCTTCGGGGGCCTCTGGGCTCCCACTCAGGCCTCCCCCACGGGTCAGGCCCAGGTGGCCTCTCTGTGAGCAGACCTTCTCGCTCGCTCGGTTTGACCACTGTAAGTGCCTGCACTCTGTATCCTATTAATAAACTAAAATAAAGGGAAGACGCTTCTGGTGGCTGCTGTGTGGGCCTTTTGTGTTGACCTTCAGGCTGAGGACGGGGGCTGCTGGCCTTCCCTCTTCCCCCTCCCACCTGCCCCCCAAACGGCACTGCTCTTGGGGAGAGGGTTCACTTCTGGAGGGGAGAGCTTTTACTTTCCTTAACACTTCAGGAGTAGGAGCAGACATTCACGCAGCCACACAGGCCTGGCTATCCCCCCACCTGCACCCCAGACGGCACTGGTAATAGAGGCCAGAACGGGGGCCTGCGCCAGGCGTCGCAGTTACTGAGGGGAGAGGGCCTCCTGGCCCTGCGCCCCAGACTGTGCCGCAGTCAGGCCCCCTGCCCACCCCCAGTCTCCTGAGGACTTTCCCCAGAGGTCCCCTTCGCCCTCTTCGGGGCACAGGCCTTCCAGCCCAGCCGGGGACACAGTTAAACTTTGCTTTTTCTGATTTTTCTCTTGTGCCCAGGCGACCACCTCCATCGGCTCCTGCCCGACCTTTCTTCTGAGCTTCGTGGGAGACCCCTCCCGCCTGCCTGGCTGCCCCCTTGGGGGCAGGTCTGTCCCGGCTGGTGTCCCTGAGCCCCAATCACCAGGCTCTGTGATTTTTCTGACCATAATTTATTGACTCTGGTGCCCAGGCCAGACCGCCCTTTGTTCCATCAGGCTCCTGTGCAGGCTTTGGCTGAGGCCACCCCTCAGCCCTGTCTGGGGCCCCTGCAGGGACAGCGGGAGGGGCGGGTGGTCTCGGAGGCCCCGCTCCTGGAGTTCTGTGACCAGACCTCACACCCAGCCTGCCCCCAGCTGGGCCGAGGGGCCGGGCCCCTTCCTGTCAATAAAGTGACTGTTCTCTCAAGAACACTGCGGCCACGTCTCCTTCCCGGCCCCTAGCACGAGCAGGCCACCCCCAGCAGTAGCACAGGCCTCAGGTGGAGCCACGAGGAGAAGAAGGAAGCCATGGCATCCCACAGCAGCAAGCCCCTTCCTACCGGGACCTGGCTTGGAGGGTCAGTGGGGAAGGGAAGGGGGAGTTTGCTTCCTGGGCCCCGTCTGCACCGCATAGGGCTGGTGCAGGCTGGAAGACTCCGGCTAAGGCACGTTACAGTAGGGGACAGAGGCAGGGCCAGAAAACCCAAGGGTTGCATTCGAACGCTGCAGTGCCCCCCATGCACAATTCCCGGGTGCTAAGCCACCCCTCCTGGAGCGCCCACGTCTGCAAGCCAGCTGGTATTCCCTACCCGGCTCCTGAAGGGAGGAGATGCAGGAGGGACCCACACCTCAGCCCCAAACTGCACAACCTCCCCTCCCGTAGGCAACTAAGCTGGGGAAGGGACACCCCCCCGACTAAGTCTCACACATGCGGCTTGCTGCTCTTCCTTTTGCCTGTTCTTCCATGGCAGCGGGCTACGTAGGCACGGGCCGCTTGTCTTGAAAGAAGCGCTTGAGTGTGCAGACTTGCAGCACAGCCACGAGCAGCAACACGGCCACGTTCACGGCCGACCAGAAGTTGACCCGCTCCAGGTTGCCCTCTTGCAGGTTGCGGTCACGTGCCTCAAAGGCCCGCAGCAGAGTCAGCATTTGGATGCTGCGCTCAAGCCGGATCCTCATGGTCTCGATGGACTCCTATGGCACAGAGGGAGAAGCAGGTCAAGGTTTTGTCCTGCAGAATGGGGTGAAAGTTCATGTTTGGGGGGAGAGGGGGAGACAGCTGAGAGCACAGACTCAGTGGCCAGGCTGCCTGAGTCTAAATCCCTCTGCCACTCAATGGCTGTGTGACCGTAAGCAAGTAAATAACCTCTCTGGGCCTCAGTTTCCTCCTCAGAATTAAACCTCAGAGTTGCCATGAGAATTGAATGCCTAATTTTTTTTTTTTTTGGCCGTGCCACATGGCTTGCGGGACCTTGGTTCCCCAAGAAGGGATCAAACCCCGGCCCCTGGCAGTGGAAGCTTGGACTCCTAGCCACTGGACTGCCGGGGAAATTCCTGAATGCCTAATTAAGTATAAAGAACATATTAGTGATTAATAAATAGCAGTAGGTGAAGCCAGACTGCTTGGGTTCAAATATTGGCTCTGTCAGTTGCTGGCTGTGTGGCCTTAGAAGAGTTACTTAGCCATCTTGTGCATCAGTTTCCCCAACTGTAAAATGGGGGTAGGGCTTCCCTGGTGGCGCAGTGGTTGGGAGTCCGCCTGCCGATGCAGGGGACGCGGGTTCGTGCCCCGGTTTGGGAAGATCCCACATGCCGCGGAGCGGCTGGGTCCGTGAGCCATGGCCGCTGGGCCTGCGCGTCCGGAGCCTGTGCTCCATGGCGGGAGAGGCCACGGTGGTGAGAGGCCCGTGTACCCCCCCAAAAAAATGGGGGATAATTAGAGCACACTCCCTATATATAAGGTGGTTATGGAGATTTAATGAGTTATTTAAGCCCTTAGAACAAGGTTTACACCTAGAAATGTTCTACTGTTACTAGGTTGGGGGTACCAGTATGTAGGAAAGGCAGGGTCAGGCCAAGGCGGACCCCAGTCAAGGTGAGGGGGTAGGGTCCAATGCCAGAGATCTGGGAGGAGTGGCCCCAGCTTGGCCTGGGCGCACCTTGATGTCCTCCATCTTGACATCCAGCATCTCCTCGGGCTCCACAGCCTCTGCCCAACCCTCCACCTCCTCATCATCCTGCAGGCTGTCAAAGATGAGTTCAAAGAACACCAGCTTCTCTGAGATGGTGCTGAAGGAGTTGTCAAAGCACAGCTTGTAATCCCCGGCCTCCGTGGGCTCCACCCTGGGCAGACAGATACACAGACATGACCCTGAGTGGCCGGCCAGCCAGACTTTTCAAGGCAGGCAGGGTGGTAACCCGAGGCCGCTGGTGAGGGGCAGGGCTGTAACTGAACCTGGGCAGCCAGCAGGACTTAACTCACGTGTGCACACCGTCTGCCTTGCGGGACTCACTGACCAGCAGCACTCCCTGAGGGCTCTCCAGAGTGAAATCCACGTCCAGCCCAGCACCTCCGATCACCTGGGGGGCAGGTAAGAGCGGGTGGAGGGCTAGGGGTAGGCCAAGGGCACCTGCCAGAGAAGGCCAGGGCTCGGCCGACCGGCACAGACCCGTACCGACCACCACCAGGGGCCTACCTGTGCTCCGACACCTACACCTGCAAGCCAGTCCCGCCCCTCTCCCGTGCTTCTGGCCGCGCCCCTTGCCTTGACTCCGCCCCCATTGATTTGATGGCCTCAGGACCGGCTCTTTTATCTGGTCACGCCCCCCCAGAGACCACGTCCCGGCTTGGCCACACCCCAAATGAGATGACGGAGCCCAGCAGGTTGGCCACGCCCTTTCTTGTACAGCATTCTGGTCTCGCAACTCCCGCAATCGACCAAACCCTTTTGGCCACGCCCACCCGCGAGGGTCCTGCCTTCTGAAGGGCTCCCTCGTTCTCCCGATGGCCCCGCCTCCCCGCTGCCCCACTCTAGCCCCGCCTTCTGCCATTATTCCCATCCCTTCTGCTCCCACGCGCTGTCCCCGCCCCCTCCGCCTAGCTCTCCCTGGCTCCGCCCCCGCGCTCCTACGCACGGGCTCCTCCTCCTTCCCTCTTCAATGCATGCAGTGCTTGGTCTGTATGGCCACGCCCTCTCTCCCTGGCTCCGCTCGCTCTACGGCCCGGGACACTCTACCTGGTACTCAGTCTCAAGGCTTGCGTTGGCCGGCGCGGACTGATAGAAACATTGCTTCCGCCCCGCAGGCAGTAGGAACGTGAACTCGCCGTCCTGGATCGGCGGGGGCCCTGCCCCTCCCACCCCCACTGGCGGCAATAGTAGCCACAGGGCCAAGGCTAAGGCCGCGCCGGCCGCCATCATCCGGGTCACCCTCTGGTCTGCTAATAGGTCGCGGTTCCTTTAAAGAGTTAGCCCTGCCCGCTCTGCTACACGGCGTGGCTCATTGGCAGCCGCTTCTGCCCGTTGTCCGAAGCCCGCGGAGCCCGGAGTGAAGGACCCCCTGAGAGCATAGCTGCCCGAATGAATGACTGATGCGCCTGAAAACACTCGACTTTCTACAGGCTTTTTCTTTGCAAAGCCTCTACTTCTAGTCTCAAATGCTGGTGGGGGGGCAAAAGTACAAAAATAAGACACGATGGCACATTTTTCTCAGGCAAAAGTTAAGACAACTGTAGTGGAGGTGGCCGGGTCCTTCCTGCGGTTTTCCCAGAGTACCCCGCGCGCTACGACGATTGTGCGATCCAGCCTGGGTGTAGCGGGTCGGAAATAGAGGCAGGGCATGGCCCTGCACGCGACCCGTAGGGCTCGTCTAAAAAGGCTCAGCTAGAATGGGCGGAGAACCTTTTATGTTAACGTGGGGGGCAACTTATGACAGACAGGTCTGCGAGTTTGGTCCCAGGTCGGATGCCTCACCGCTCATTCCTTGGCGCCTTAGAACCGTCACTTTATCAGTTTCCTCGTTTGTGAATTAGAAGTGATGAGAATTGAGATGAGGCCTGGTTTATAGTGAGCGCCCCGCATTTCTTGCATATAGTTAGCACGGCGGCTTGGCCCCGCCCTGCACCCCAATGGTCTCAAACTCGAGGGCTTTGAAGTGGCCCAGGGTAAGAAGAATGACAGCCGAGGTGCTTCGCGTCAGAAGAGAAGAGCGGAGAAGAGACTGTGGGTTTGGGAGGCAGGTTGTCTAGTTCAAAGCACGCCTCACGCTTTACTTGAGGCATCACTCTGCTGGGCCTCACTTTTCTCATCCATAAAAGGGGTACGGGGACTTCCCTGGTGGCTCAGTGGTTAAGACTCGGTGCTCCCAGTGCAGGGGGCCCGGGTTCCATCCCTGGTCAGGGAACTAGATCCCACGTGCATGCTGCAACTAAGAGTTCGCGTGCTGCAACTAAGGAGCCCGCCTGCTACAACTAAGACCTGGCGCAACCAGATAAATATTTAAAGAAAAGGCGGGGGGGGGGGGTGATACTAGTCCTAGTTCACTGGGCTGTTGTGAAGATTAAGTGAGATGCTTGTTTAGTGCATGGCATATCATAGGCCCTCAGTAAATATTATACGTTATATTCCAGGTTTATCGCCCTTCCTTGGGCATGCCGCCAATTAACCTCTCCCTCAGTCTGGCTTAGAGGATTTGGAGGCGACCTAAGCAGATAAGCAAAGATGTCGCTGGAGAAATGGACTCTGGTGATTCCATCTAAACATAAGAAAAATGTTCAGATGGAAATTTTGAGTCTTTCGAGATAGGCCTGAGAGAGGTTGGCAGGTGGTGGCAGTTACTCTTCGAATACAGCTGGTGGCTGTCAACTGTTTCTGGCGTTTGGAGAGCTTGGGGAAGTAACACTTTGTAATGTCAAAGTTTATGTATGGTCACGCTTCGTACTCCTTTTCGTTCCAAGTTTGTCTATCATTCAGACTCACTACTTGGACATTTTGAAGTAGTTGTGGAGAATGAGTGATAACTTTTTTTTTTTAATGAGGTGAATTTCACATTGCATTAGATTAATAATTTTAAGTGAACAACCCAGTGGAGTGGCATTTAGTATATTCACAATGTTGTGCAGCCACTATTTCTACCCACTTCCAAAACATTTCATCAGCCTAGAAGGAAACCCTGTACCCATTAAGCAATTATTCCTCATTCCCCCTTCACCCCAGCTTCTGGCAACCAATCTTCCTCTATGGAATTAGCAATTCTGGACATTTCATATAAATGGGATGTGTGACTGTTTGTGTATGGCTTCTTTCACTTAGCATGTTTTTAATATTCATCATAATATCAGTATTTAATTCCTTTTTATAGCTGAGTAGTATTCCATTGTGTGGGTATCTGCTGGACACTTGGGTTATTTCCACCTTTTGGCTGTTGTGAGTAGTGCTGCTAAGAACATGTGTATTTTGAGTATCTGCCTTCAGTTCTTTACAGTGTATTCCTAGGAGTGAAATTACTGGGTCGTATGGTAATTCTGTGCTTAACTATTTGAGGAACTGCCAAACTTTCCCACAGTGGCTGCACCATTTTACATTCCCACCAACCATGTACGAGGGTCCCAATTTTTCCACATCCTCATCAACACTTGTTATTTTCTATTTTATTTTTAGTATGTCCCTCCTAATGGATGTGAAGTGGTATCTCATAGTGGTTTGTTTGTTTCTTTTTGGGGGATCAAGCCATTTTATTGAGGGGCATCGGGGGAGGGCCTTAGAGCTGGGAGGACAGTGATAACTGACATCCTTCTCCTGGCCCTGGGATCTCCTCAGCTTCGCAGTCTCTGAAATCTCATAGTGATTTTGTTTTTTTGGGTTTTTTGGCTGTGCCACACAGCTTGTGGGATCTCAGTTCCCTGACCAGGAATTGAACCCTGGCCACGACAGGGAAAGCCTGGAATCCTAACCACTAGGCCACCAGGGAACTCCTGAAAGCTCATAGTGGTTTTGATTTGCATTTTCCTAATGATATTGAGCATCCTTCATGTGCTCATTGGCCACTTATGTATCTTCTTTGGAAAAATGTTTGTTCAAGTCTTTTGTACATTTTAAAATTGGGGTGGTGTTGATTCATATATTATGGAATGGAAAAGGAAGAAAGAAAAACAATGAAAAACCTCTCCCACTCTTTGCCAGTCTCTGCTGGGGCACATCAATACTTCACCTGGGTGTTTATAACTCTGCCTTAGTCTTCTCTTCCTGTTTGCACCAAGCCTAGAAATCAGCCAGAGATGAAAGAGTAGGGTCTTCTTAGTTCTTTTCTGAGCATTTGTCCTGCCCTGGGCATGCACATTGCTTTCTAAGTTACCCAGTGTGTATGGGTGCTTTTGAATGCCTTAATTACCCAAAGAAACTCTCACCCCAGCTTTTCCTCCCAGTTTTTGGTATGTCAATTGTGCCCCAGAGAACTGTGGGTTCTTCCTTTGCCTTACAGTGTTTTCCAAGAATGTGTTTTGAGTTAAACAGACAAGCACCTTGAGGCAGTCCCTCAGGTAACCCCCAGACATCTTTTTTTTTTTTTCTTTTTTCTTTTTTTGTGGTACGCAGGCCTCTCACTGTTGTGGCCTATCCCATTGCGCAGCACAGGCTCCAGACGCACAGGCCCAGCGGCCATGGCTCACGGGCCCAGCCGCTCTGCGACATGTGGGATCTTCTGGGACTGGGGCATGAACCCGTGTCCCCTGCATCGGCAGGCGGACTCTCAACCACTGCGCCACCAGGGAAGCCCAACCCCCAGACATCTTAGAACAGACACACACAATACTGTGAGAACGAGGGCTGTTCTGCTCCCTTAGAAACTGGGGACCAGGGCCCTATACTTCACTTGAAGACACAGGCTGCTGTCTTCAAGTCCTCCACTGGAGATGAGGAAGGGCAGGGAAAACACCACAAAAAGCTTTCCTGCCATGATCAAGTTGCCTCTTCTTGATTCAGCATGTCCTTGGTTGGCATAAACATTTAGCTGTTTTCCAGAGTTTAGATAAAGTTAATTCTTACCACTTTTGCTCAGTTGGTCGATGTTTTGATGGAGGTACAGGTCCATGGAGCTACCAGCTCTGCCATTTTCACTGTTGTCTGGTGTGAATGGGTGATTCTTGTTTCCCTCAATTAAACAAAACCCTCCCCCTCCCCAAGTATTCAACAAAATGTACTGAGTGACACTGTGAATAAAACAGACAATGTCCTCATGGAGCTGTGATCCCAGTGCTGCTCCACTAAATGATTTCAGGTAGTCAGAGGCACCGAGAAGTAAATGCTAGGTGGGTAGGTGGGGATGGTTCATTTCACCTGGATGGAATCGGAGAGCTTCCCCAAGAAGGTGGCATTGAAGCTCAGGTTTGAAATAGAAGGGAGAAGAGGCAAGCAGAAAAGAACAGTGCTCTGAGGTCAAAGGCTCTCAGAGAATTCAAGAGGCAGAAGGGAGATGAGGGTGGGGTGGGTGAGAGGAGTAGCCAGAGAAGAGATGGGAGCCTTCGGCAGAGGCCACATCATACAGAGTCCCTCTTCCGTTTGTAATGTTGGCCTGGAATCTTAGCCTGGGGTTCTTATAACCATGGGGAGTTGGCAGATTGGCTTCTGGAGGTCAGGGATCCCCTGAAATTATAACCAAAAGATTACAAGACCATGTGCTGGGCAGACTCACTATTTGGACATTTTGAAGTAGTTGTGTTTGTTTGCCCCGCCAGAGCTGTTCTCTATCATTCCCTGTACTGCTTCGCAGTGGGAGACAGGGAGCTGATATCTACACACCGGGTCAACTTGGCTTCCTTTTCCTCTTATTTCCAGTTGGGTTCAGCCCTGGTAGGATATCTGAGGGCCGAAGGAAAGGAAGGTCTAGATATCTATTCCCTGGCTCCTACCCTGTTGGTCTGCATCTTTCCACCAAAGCCTGTAACTCCAGCTCTCTCCAAGTTCCAGAACTGTTTTCTCCTCAGCAACTTCAGGCCTGGCTGCTAACAGTTCCCTGACCCCAGGGAGTCACCATCCGTCATTGCTTTCCCTTCACCCTGCCCATGACTCCTCAGTCCTGTCTCTTAAGGGCATAATCTGTGTGTCAGCTGACCAATACAGGTATGTGTGGCTATTTCTGAATTCAAAATTCCAGGTTATAGGGACTTCCCTGGTGGCGCAGTGGTTAAGAATCCACCTGCCAATGCAGGGGACACGGATTTGAGCCCTGGTCTAGGAAGATCCCACATGCTGCAGAGCAGCTAAGCCTGTGTGCCACAACTACTGAGCCTGCGCTCTAGAGCCCACAAGCCACAACTAGTGAGCCCGCGCTCCACAACTACTGAAGCCCACGCGCCTAGAGTGCGTGCTCCGCAACAAGAGAAGCCACTGCAATGAGAAGCCCGCGCACCACAACGAAGAGTAGCCCCCGCTCGCCGCAACTAGAGAAAGCCCGCGTGCAGCAATGAAGACCCAATGCAGCCAAAAAAGTAAATAATAAATTTAAAAAAAAAAGAAGCTAGGAAAAGAAGAGCCAATTAAACACATGGTAACTGGAAGAAAGAACAAAATAATGAAATAGAAAACTGAAAATAGAGAAAAACAACAAAGCCAAAAGTTGGTACTTGGAAAAGATTAATAAAACTGATTAACCCCTAGCAAAGCTAATCAAGAAAAAAAGAGAAAAAACACAAATTTCTATTATCAGGGATGAAAGAGGAGACATCACTACAAACCCCACAGATACTAAAAGCCTAACAAGGGAATATAAACAGGCTTATAGCAATAAGTTTGATAAGTTAAATGAAATGGACAAGCATGAAAATACAAGCATGCTAGTTGCAATCAAAGAAAATTACAAGGTACTATGGCAGGATTCAGCAAAGGCATTTTTCTAAGTCCAGAGGAATCTGGAAAGATTTCCTAAAAATGGCATTTAAACTGAGACCTGAAGCAGAAGTGGGATTTAACCAGGTCTATAGAATTGTGTTCCAGGCAGGGATGATGGAACACATGCAAAGGCCCTGAGGTTGAAATGAGCTTTGTGTATCCAAAGAAAAAAGTCCACTCTAATGGCCCTTTTTAGTATTTGGCAACTACATGCTTACATCCTTCCTGGGTGTAAACCTCCAGGTGGACCTACCTGCTGGACTTGACCAGAAATGTTTGGAGACCAAAGCAAATCTGGTAAGACAGACCTTTGGAAGTTTCTGGGCTATGAACAGGAGGCAATTTATGCTGCAAACAATGTCATTTCCTCAGTTGTGGAGCTAGTGTTTCCTTTCACCTGGCTGGTGAAGCTCCTGAGGCTTTTCTCCCCTGTGGCCTCACACTGGGAACACTCACACTACACTAGGCATTGCACTTCATGACATGAATTCTTTGGAGCTAGTGTCCACTACTCTTAGCCCCATTCTTCAGAGCAGCAAGCTGAGGCTTCCAAGAAGGACCTTGTCTTGCCTGAGGTCACAGAGGCCAAGCCCTAACCACCATGCCCTACCA
Source organism: Hyperoodon ampullatus (assembly GCF_949752795.1). Classification (NCBI taxonomy): domain Eukaryota; kingdom Metazoa; phylum Chordata; class Mammalia; order Artiodactyla; family Ziphiidae; genus Hyperoodon; species Hyperoodon ampullatus. The sequence goes on from NC_136917.1 coordinate 32,679,627, forward strand.
ACTTCCACCCAACATGTTTCAACTTCAGCACTGATTGGGCCACATTTTGTGACTTGGGCCTGGGTTTCCCAAAAAACCCATGTTCCTCATGCTTTCTCATGCCCAGGAGTTCTCAGGGGAAAAACAAAAAAACAAAAAAAACTACACACTGGACCATCTCATTCATTTTTCCCCTCCCATCTGCCGAACCTTGGCCCCTAAGGAACAGTGAGGTGCCAGGGTCTGATGTGCGTCCGTGGAAGGGGTGGGGAGGGGAGAGAGTCCCTTTCAGCGCCCAAGTGTGTGTGTGCAACTTCCTGCCAATGAGGAAACACTCGGCTCAAATCAGCCCTGGTTCTTCTTTCCTTGCTCTGGCCTCACAGGAGGAGCTGGCTGTGAGGCGTGGGCCGCGCTGGTCTCAGCCAGATTTCCCGGCCAAACGCAGGAGGAGAGATGCCCTGGACTGTCCTGCTCTTTGCAGCCGGTGAGCCTCGTGCCCCTGTGCCACCCCTGCTCCGCTCCCTCCACCTCCCCAACCTTGCCTCTGCTGGGGGGTGGCAGGGAGGGTGTGTGTGTGCAGAAACCAGGTGCTAGAGAAGCTGAGCCCTGACCGATTTGCCCCAGAGCCTTGGAAATGCCCCAGGAGCACGGATTTCTCTTGTCCCGTCTCATTATCCCCACCCACATCAAGGGTATCAGAAATGCCACCCCACCAGAGACAGCAGTGCCCACGCCCCATGACTCAGCCCTGCTTGACCTCTGCAGGCTCCTACCTCCAGGGCTGGGGCAACAGGAGAATCTGCTGGGGGCTCAGAGGGTGGGGCGGGGAAGCTAGATAAGGGAAGGCTTGTGTCGACCTCACCTGAGCCAGGCACTCTGCTCGGGAGCCTGTGAGCAGCTGGGGAGACACTGGTCCCTCCTGCAGGATGTCGTGCCCCCAAATCATATTCTTCACCACAGCCTGGAAAACAAGATAGAACCCCTCTGCCCTCCCCTGCTCCCCTCAGTCACCGTCCCTCCTGCCACCCAGGCTCCTTGAACACACCATACCCCTTCCAGCCTGTGGCCTTTGCCCCAGACTGCCCCTCTACCTGGAATGCTCGCCCCCAGTTCTTCCTGTGCCGTGTCTCCATGGAAGCCCTCTGTGGCTACCCTACCACCCTTGCCTCCCTGAGAAAGTCAGCCCCGCCCCGGGGCAGGCATACCTTATCTGTCCATCTATCTGTCTATCTCTCCGCTGCTCTGTCCCCAACACCTAAACAGGGCCTGGCACGTAGTCAATGCTGTTGATCGAAGTAGTACAAGTATAATTGCGCTGCTGTGTAACATCCACGGCTATTATAATAAAATGACTCAAATGCAGCCATCTCTCACCACGCGCTGAGCACTCCTACCCCTTCAATATCACAGTAGCGTAGGGATGACTAGCCTCCAGTTGTACATGAAAGCCAAGGCCCAGATAGGGTGAGCCACTTGCCCAAGGCTACACAGCCAGGCTGGCCTCTGCTCTAACCACCCAGACAGCCTCCACTATCTTGCTTCACAGGCTCCTTGGCTATCCCAGCGCCATCCATCACGCTGGTGCCCCCACATCCCAGCAGCCAGGAGGACCCCATCCACATCTCATGCATGGCCCCCAGGGATTTCCCGGGGGCGAATTTCACACTGTATCAAGGGGAGGAGGTGGTGCAGCTCCTGCAAGCCCCCGCGGACCAGCTCAAGGTCATCTTCAACCTGAGTGGTGGCAGCAGGGAGGTTCCAGGGGGACCATTCCGCTGCCAGTATGGCGTGCTCGGCGAGCACAGGCAGCCTCAACTGTCGAACCTCAGTGAGCCCATGCACGTCTCCTTCCCAGGTAAGGCCCTCCCACCATTCCTCACTGCCCCGGGCTCCATTTTCTCACCGCCGAGGCTTTGTAGGTGCTGTTCCCTCCACCTGGAAGTCATCACAGGACGAGCCACCTCTTCCAACTTGCCAGGACTTTCTCACTTTTCCTTGTTTAATCCTCACAGTCACCCCATGCAATGGGTACAGCCATTCTCCCCATTTTCCAGATAAGGAAACTGAGGCAAAGAGATGAAGAGACTGGCCCAGGTCACCCAGCCAGCAGGTGGCAGAGTGTTAAACCTGGCATGCGTTCACCCTCCCTGAAATCCAGGCCTTAAACCTGCATTCTCTCCTGCACCCTCCCTTGAGCACCTGCTATGTACCAGGCACTGTTCTTGGCACTGCAGGTTCAGCAGTGAATGAAACAAAGTCCCTGATGCCTCACAGTTGACATTCCGAGGGACAGGGACAGACGATAAATAAGGAGTTTGGTAAACATTCCGTCTGCCAACAGGGGACAAGGAAAGTGGCAGGGATGAAATATAGCCTGGTGAAGAGATGAAATATAGCCCTGGCAGTGAAAGCACCAAGTCCTAACCACTGGACTGCCAGGGAATTCCCAAGGGTGTCATTTTAAATAGAGAGGAGAGTGGCCAAGGAAGACCTCTCTGAGGAGGAAACGTTTGAGCAAAGACCTGAGGGATGAAGAGTCAGCCACGTGAGTGTCGGGGGCAGGAGTGTTCCAGGCAGAGAAAGCAGGCTGTGCAAAGGCCCTGAGGCTGGAGCGTGCCTGGTGTGTTTGAGAGACATAGAGGCGCCCCATACGGCTGAAGCATAGTGAGCAAGGGGGAAAGGTGGGGGCAGCGGGGAGGTGACGAGGATTGTGCAGGGTCTTGTGGCTGCAGCAAGGACTCTGGCTTTTCGTCTGAGTGAGACAGAAGCCCTGGGAGGGCTGATGTCTTCCTCTGGTCTTTCCAGGAGAGGGGACTGGGCCTGGGCTCTGGATCAAGGAGCCGGAGGGAAGGAGGAGCCTCTGGGTGGAGCCTCTGCTTCACCATCAGTCAGAATTTTCCTGCTGCAAAGAGAACTTTGTTGCCAACAGAGGCCCACAGGCTGTGATGACAGAACAGTCTCTGTGTCCTTCCCCAGCCTCAAGTTCCACAATCAAAGGCCCCCTTCTCTCACCTTGGTTCTGTGGTCTCAGAGTGGGGAGGTGACACCCCTCCTGCCCCAGGTGAATGAATGAACAAGGGCTAACACTGAGAACACCAAGTGTGTGCCTCTCCTCCCCTCCTGGCTAGTTCCTGACCTCCACTGGGATCAGGGCATCTCCTGCTGGCTTCCCCCTCTCTCCAGGGAGGGTCAGCCGAATCTTTTGCAGAGACATTAACTGGAGCTGGCGCTTCATGCTTTTGTGGCTGACCTGTATGTGGGCCTCAGGGTCCACCATGTGGCTGGGGGTGGGTGTTGTCTGACCCCCTATTACCCAGCCAGCAGGACTCTTCAGGCCACAAGTAACTGAAAACTTGACTCAAATTGGCTTCAGTGACAAAAGGGGATTTGTTGGTTCACTGAACAGCGCTGACTTCAGGCACGGCTGGATCTAGGTGCTCACTGATGTCAGGAATCATGTGCCACTTCTCAGCTCTGCTTTCTTCTGTGTCTTATTCTCAGGCAGGCCCTCCCTCTCAGGGTGTCAGAATTGTACCTTGGAGCCCCAGGTGTATATCCTACCAGCTTTGTAACGGTAACCTGAGGAGTAAACCTCTCTTCCCAGTGGTCTAGCCAAAGTCCAGAAATTACTTTCATTGGCTCAGCTTAGGCAACATGCCCCTCCCTGAACCAATCAGGTTGGCCAGGGGGAGGGAATATGCTAATCGGCCAGAAACAGGTTTGCTAGATCCCCAGGGTCTAGCAACACCCAAACCAAATGGAGGAATGACAGGAGTCCCACCTTCTCCCTGCAACCCCACAGTTCCATGACCTGCCCAATCTCTCTTTTCCCATCTTCCTCTAGTGCCCACCTGGATCCTGGCACTCTCCTTGAGCCTGGCTGGAGCCTTCCTCCTCCTCGCTGGGCTGGTGACCATTGCGTTGGTCGTCAGGAAAGGTAAAGGCAGGCAGAGAAATTATAGCCCACCGGAACTTGTATATGCACTCCCACTCACAACCATTTTTAGGAGCATGGTTGGAAGTTCTTACTACAAAGGTTTAGCAGTGAAGGACCCTCCAGAATTTCGATGATGGTGGTGGGCAGGGGCAATTTATATATGTATATATACATGTGTATGTGTGTATATATATATATATATATATATATATATATATATATAAATTGTTGTAAAATATACATGACATAAAATTTACCATTTTAACCCTTTTAAAAAATTATTATTTTTTTATTTTTTTGGCCACGCTGCGCAACTCGTGGGATCTTAGTTCCCTGACCAGGGATCAAACCCGGGCCCTGGCAGTGAAAGTGGATCGCCTGGGAATTCCTTTATTTTTAAAATTATTTTTAAATTTTTAATTTTTTTCATTTTAACCCTTTTTAAGTGTCCAGTTCAGCAGCATTAAGTATATTCACTTTGTTGTACAACCATTGCCACCATCCATCTCCAGAACTCTTTCATCTTCCCAAACTGCAACTGTCCCCTTTAAACACCGACTCCCCGTTCTCCCTTCCCACAGCCCCTGGCACCACTGAACTCAGTCTTTAAAAAAAAATAAAGCAGGAATCCCCTGGTGGTCCAGTGGTTTGGACTCCGTGCTTTCACTGCAGGGGGCATGGGTTCTATCACTGCTCGGGGAACTAAGACCTCGCAAGCCGCATGGCGTGGACTTAAAAAAAAAAAACCCCAACAATTTTACATGCTTGTACCTTGTTTGAGGTTTTTACCAACATACACTGATCATGAAATTGGGGGGGGAGTGTCTTCAGTAGCTCCCCTGTTGAGTGGGAAATTTGCCAGCGAAGAAGGAAAGGCTGGGCTACAAATGTATGTGGGCCTTTTGGTTTCTTGGCTTTTTGCAACCAGGATGCAACCAGGACTAAAATCTAACAGACGCTTTTTTTTCTCTCCCAGTTAAAGTAAAAAACTTGCAGAAGAAACGGTGAGACCATCCCTGGAGACCCTCAGAGGGTGGTTTTGGGGAAAGAAAACTCAGTCCCAAGGCAGGAGTTCCTGGTGGCCATTAAAGACTCTGATAGCTGGCTGGGTTCTGGGGGAAGAAGGGTCCTTCTAGGGCTCCACCCCAAACAGCGTCTTCTGGTGGGAGGCTGGCTTAATAGAAACAGGTGCTATTCAGGAAGCACCTACAGTGTGCCCAGCGTTGTGCTGCGGGACTCTGGACCCTGAGCTCACGTGATCCTCGTGGCAGCGCTGGAAGCAGGCACTAGGAATGGCCCCATTTTACAGATGAGGAGACTGAGGCTTCCTCGCATCCCTTTATGGCCAGTTGCCAAAATTTGCTAAGTAATCATTCTAGAAATCCACAATTGTGGGAGAGGCGAGTGGTGCCCCTGGGGTTGTGCAGTGCCCAACTTGTAGCCTGTAGACAGTGGCCCTGGTTCTTGGGCATCAGAATCTACTGGCTCCAGCCTCGGTTTCTCCCCTCTGAGAGAGGGGTGGACACCGTGCTGCCTAATGGCAGAGAACTAGCAGTAGCCCCGGTGATGGAATCCTGACTTCACCTGGCTGTGGGGCTCCCGCGAGAGAATTTCCATCTGAGGGGATTCAGGGAGTATGCGGAGGTGGGGTTGGGAGGAAGGGCCAAGTCTGACCAGGGCTACCCGGAATGAGCCTCCTGCCTGAGACAAGTCATCACTTTCTCCTGAAACCCTCTGCAGGGAGCGAGAATCCTGCTGGGCCCAGGTTAACTTCGCCACCACAGGTCTGTGCCTCCCCATTCCTGTCCCTCACCGGGGCAGGGTCATTGCCTCAAAATGCCATTGGGTCTCACTACTCGTTACTGAGCCCCTTCCACAGCTGCTCACTTCCCTTAGAGTTGAGAACCCACGCTCTTTCTCCCCCATCCCCTGCCATTTCCCGACCAGGTTCACCTTTTTTTTTTTTTTTTTTTTTTTTGGTGTGAACAGCTTTCACCTCTTATCTCTCCTTGCCCCATCCTCGTGCCTTTCACTCATTCTGCCCTCTGCCTAGAATACTTTTCCTCCCTGTGGTCTGTCTAAAGGTCACCTCCTTCGGGAAGCCTTCCCTGACTTCCTAGGCAGGATCTACTCTTTCTACTTACATGCCCTCAGAGCCCTGTCGTTCCTCTTAGCCCTCAGTAGAAACACAATTAAGTAATCATTGCATGCTTGGGTGTGTGACACTCGCCTCCGCCACTGGACTATCAGCTCCAAGGGGGTGGGGAACTGCATCTGTTCTGTCCACCATCAGGGCACTCGGCTTTCACAGTGCCTGGCACTGTCCTTAAATGGAGCCCCACTTGTGGTCCAGAATGTGCTGTTCTGCTGGCTTCCACTGGGGGTGGGGAGAGGGAGCCAGCCTGTGAAGTGCGATGCCCAGGAAGGGGCTCCAAGCAGAGAAAACTCCATTCTCTGTACTCCTTTCACTGTCTCACGTATTTATTGAGCACCCCGACTATGTGCTAAGGTCTGGGGGCTCCCAGGATAACCAAGACAGAGGTGGTTTCTGTCCACAAGCCCATACTCCGGTGGGGAAACAGCCCATGGGGGGCCGGACCCTGTCTGGGCTAGGAGGGTAGTCCCCAGAGGAAGTGGTGTTGAATCAGAGACCTATGGGGGGAGCAGAGAGTAGCTGGGTGAAGAGTGGGCAACCCAGGGTGGGGGAGGAGCCGAGAGGTGTTCTGGAAAGTGGGAGTGGAGATGAGGCACCATTTTCCTGGAGGGCAGCCAGAGGTCCCTGAGGGAGGGTTCTGAGCAGTGGAAGGACACAGTTCAATTTGTAGCTCTGCACAGTTCACCCTGTAGAATGGGCTGGAAGGGGGCAAAGAGGATGAGGGGTGATGGACCTTACGCCCTTCCTCATGGTTGACTTGGGGCCTGTGGGCTTGTGGGGAGGGCCTGGGGAGGACGGTGAGCAGGAAATCTGAACCGGTCCCCATCCTGGTCTTCTCTTTCTGTTGCAGACATGTCCTTCGATAACTCCCTGTTTACCATCTCCGTAAGTCGTCCTGTTTCTCGGTCCCTATTTTCTGCTGATTGTCCTGACCATGGGAAGGTTGGGGCTGCCACCAGGCTGGTTGACCTGTTTGTCCCTGAGCTTCTGGGGTCTGAGAAAAGCCCAGAATCACTGAGCAGGGTTTGTTTGTGAGCTGAGAGTCGGCACTTGAATATTCCAGGGGATTGGAGGTAGGCACGTTGTCCAGGCCTTCATGGGACAGTGGGCAGGCCCCTGGTTGTCAGCACTGCCTTTGCACTCAGAATGGTGACAAGGGACTCAGGGTGACCTGGTGGCTTCTTTGGGGTTATGGAGCCTTGGGATAATCTGGTGCACACTGTGGTTCACTCCTGGTATAAAGAAAAGCCTTCTTTTGTGTTCAGTTTCAGGAACTTCAGCTTAGCTGTCCCAGACATGCGTCTCCCTTTCAAGGGGGAGGGTCTCAACCCCCATTCCCACCCCCACTCCCCACCCCCTGCTTAGCAAGGGGTGTTGCTCCCCCAGATCACACAGTGTCCTAGCTGGGATTTGAACCCAGGTCTATGGGACTCCTCTACACAGCTGCATCTTGTGATGGCCTTGGGGTACTTATTATTATTAGTTTACTAAATTAGAGATATCCGATCCCTGGACATGATGGATCAAGAAAAATGTCCAGCTAGGGGAATTCCCTGGTGGTCCAGTGGTTGGGACTCCACACTTCCACTGCAGGGGGCCTGGGTTTGATCCCTGGTGGGAAAAACTAAGATCCCACATGCCATGCAGCATGGCCCGGCCAAAAAAAGAAAAGAAAAGAAAAGAAAATGTCCAGCTAGCTCTTCTCCATGCAGAGAGGGGTACAGGTCTGGGGTGCAGGTGGTCCCCCTTGAGGCGGCCTCAGAAGTTCCATTTGTGTAAGTGGACGCTTTGGGACTTCAGTCAGGGAGCCTGGGGTGGAGTCAGTCTGCTTGGGGCACCATGGTGGGGAGGGGAGTGGGGGGAGGTTTGGATAGGTTCAACATAGCCTTCCTGGGCATCTGGACAAGAACAAGATGAGGCCCTACATCCCTCAGAGCTTCTTAATTCTACAGGGGGAGACAGACAATGCCACGTGGGGTAGGAGTGACCAGGAAGCTCACTTAGATGGGAGATCCGGGAGGTCTCTGAGATTAGCGACAAGCAGGAGGTAGCTGCGGAGGATTGATCCAGGCTCAGGACACGTTCTTGGCACGGCCCAGTAGGGGTGCAGCGGAGTGAGGAGTAGAGAGGAGAGCCGCGCGGAACTTTGACTTGACTTTGACCCCAAGTGAAGGGTGAGCCGTGAAAGGTTCAGAGCAGAGGTGGGACTTGACCTGATCTATGTGCTCACGGGCGCCCTCTGGCGGCTTCGGGAAGGATAGACTGTGGGGGACCGTGGACGGACGGGAGCTGGGGGACCCGGCAATGGTTCAGGCGCCAGATGTGGCGGGTAGTTTGGTCCAGTGTGTTGGCAGCGGAGGTGGAAGAAGCGAACAGATGCAGGTCAGGTAGACTCAGGGGATGGGAAACACGGCGCTGATTTTGGAGTGGATGAGTGGGCCGAGGGAGAAGGAGGCGTGGCGGAGTTCCGGAGAGACAAGAGACAGGTCACCTCACCCAGTGCTGCCACAGAGCAGATGGAGACTGGCCCCCAGTCACTGGTATACAGATGGTGGGAAGGAAGGGGCTTGGCACCGGCCTGTCCAGCCCTCTGAGATCTCAGCTCAGGGAACAAATCCTGAGCTGTTAAGAAAAGCCTGGCAGGGTAGGGCAAGTTCTGAAACCTTCTGTGAGAAGTCACACCGCTCAAGGCACTAGCCTGGGGATTACTGCCTCCCCCCCCCCTTTTTTTTTTTGTGGTACGCGGGCCTCTCACTGTTGTGGCCTCTCCCGTTGCGGAGCACAGGCTCCGGACACGCAGGCTCAGCGGCCATGGCTCACAGGCCCAGCCACTCCGCGGTATGTGAGATCTTCCCCGACCGGGGCACGAACCCGTGTCCCCTGCATCGGCAGGCGGACTCTCAACCACTGCGCCACCAGGGAAGCCCATATCCTCACTCTTTTAAAAACAAATGACAGCATGCTAACCACACTGTTATGAACGATGCTTCTTTTCCTTGACAGTAAATTCTAGTGATCTTTGCTAGTTTTTAAAAAAATCATTGTAAAATAGACATAAAATTTACCATTTTAGTCATTTTTCAGTGTACAGTTCTGTGGCATTAAGTGTATTCATATTGTTGTACAACCATCACCACCATAATCCCTAGAACATTATCTTGCAAAACAAATCCTGTCCCGGGACTTCCCTGGCAGTCCAGTGGTTAAGACTCAGCACTTTCACTGCAGTGGCCTGGGTTCAATCCCTGGTTGTGGAACTAAGATTCCACAAGCCGCACGGTGTGGCCAGAAAAAATAAAACTCTGTCCCTATTAAACACCAACTCCCTGTGTCACCCCCACTGCAGGCCCTGGCACCCACCATTCTACTTTCTGTCGCTTCAATGGATTTGCCTATTCTGGATTTTACACAGAAATTATGCCATACAGTGTTCATATTTATGAGTTGTAGCCACCCCGGGGGGGTGTTGGCATTCTCCCCCATTGAACAAAAGGGGAAACTGAGGCACAAAGGGGGCGATCACACCCCTAGGGAGAGGGGGAGCTGCGATTCGATCCCAGGCTGTCTGGTTCCCTATTCAGCAGAGAGGAAGGCAGGACAAGACAGCAGGATCAGGGTGCTGAAGCTGTGTGTGTGTGGGGTGAGGTGAGACCCGATGGACTGGGGGAGTCTCGGGCTCAGAACATGGGGCAACCCGAGATCATGAAACCCCAAATCACCCGGTTCTCTATTTTTCCTCCACGGATAAAGAAAATGACTTCAGAAGAAGATGCAGCCACCCAGGATGCTCCCTCAGGCTCTGCTGCGACACCTGGCTACTCTGGGACCCGGAAGAGGCCCACCTCCACGTCATCCTCACCCGAGCCCCCGGAATTCAGCACATTCCGGGCCTGCTAGGGGAGCCCTTCCCTCTGTCTGCGTGCCCTCCGTTCAGCCCTCCCCCTTGAGCTGGCTGGGCTTTGTAGGGTCTCAGTTCCCTCCAGCTACTTTGGGGACTTCTGGCTGCTGCTTCCTCAGGGCAGTGAACAGAGGAAATGAAGGGGACCCCCTGGCCTTGGGACCCTCCTCGCAGAGGAGCAGGAGTGGGAGAGGGGATGCAAGCATCTGCCTGGAGGCTGGACAGAAAGCAGGAAGCCTCTCTGGATTGCCAGCTTTTCAGACCACCACGGAAGGAGCTGTTAGGATCCCTCAGCTGGGCCATTATGAAGTCTGAGCTCTCCACACACCCCTCTGCTTTCCTTCGTCCCATGCATAACATGGTGTGGACACCATGCACACCGTCCCATGCAAAAACCCAATAACACCTGACTTGGGTTTTTGGAGCATAGGGTACCTGGGGGTTATATTCTATGTGCCCTGCTGGCATGCCTAAGTTATTAATTATAATGCTTGGAGCTGTTCCCAAGGCCTCTGTGGAGTGTAATCCTTCAAGCCCAGGACCTCTGGGGTCCAATCACTGATTGCAGGGTTGGGGGGAGGGGGCAGTACCCCTCAACTGCATGCAGTCAGGGGGGTGTATGGGGAGGCCCATGGGGGTGTAGGGAGGGGGGCAGTGCCATGTGGGTTCTCTGCTAAAGTCCTTGCATTGGTGAGTACAGGAGGTGGAATGATGGAATGCTTGAGGATAATGAATAGTAAATGAGCAGGTCCAGGGACTTCCCCGCCGGACTAGTGGTTAAGACTCCTCCTTCCCAATGCAGGCGTCACGTGTTAGATCCCTGGTCCAGGAACTAAGATCCCGCCAGCGGCACGGTGGGGCCTTAAAAAAAAAAAAAAAAAAAGCAGGTCCCGGGAAGAGTGGCAGCTGGAGATGGCGGGCGGCCGCAAGCACCTTTGGAAGCCACCAAAGAGGAGAATGGGGCCTTGGAGCAGTGGAGGGGGGACTTGGAGGGAAGATGGGTGTGTGTATCTGTGTATTGAAAGGGGCACTAGGCCCTAATCTGCTGGATTCACTGGTCAGCCATCACTGCGGGAAGGGAGAGTGAGTTGGGGTGGGGGGGAAGGGGCTAAAAGAGAGGTCCAAGAATTTTTTTGTGGGGGCGAATACAGTGAAGGGCCAAGGATGGAGGAAGAGGGCACTGGGGGAAGCGGCTGGAGATGATGGGGAAGAGAGAAGGAGACGTTGAGTGCTCGGAGAGGGGGCACAGGTGACGTGCAGAGGCCAAGTCCATGCTCAAACTGCTTTTCCAGCGGGCGCGCTGGGGGTGGAGCCACAGGCTGGGGCGTGTCCCTACATCCTGTCCCCGCCCCTCACTCCGGCCCTCCCCAAGAACCCAGAGCTTCACAAAGCGAGACCAGTGGTGGGGTGGGGAGCAGGACCGGTATAGGGGCGGGGCCTCTTCGCAGCGGGACCCCGCCCCTTACTGAGCCGCCGTACAAAGCCTGGCGGGACCAGGGGCAGAGCCCAGCCTCAGGGGCGTGTTGGAGCCCGTCGGGCGTCTGGCCAGCTGCCGCCGTTCCCCTGGCTGGGGATCCACCTCACATAGCTCGGCCGCTTGCGCGGGGCGGGGCTCCGGCGTGTGTCCGCACGGCCGAGCACCGCCCTGTGACACGCGCTCCGGGCTGGGCAGCCGCACCACCTTACAAAGCGCGGCCATTCGGGCCGCGCCGGGTTGGGGGCGCGTCCCAGCCCTAGGGGCGTGTCCGCGCGGCCGAGCACCACTCCTGACGTACGCTCCCGCCCTCGCTGTTCCTGGGCCAAGGAGTCACCTCACAAAGCTGCGACCGCTAGCGCGCGGCGGGGCGGGGCGAGGCGGGGCCGGCCCCGCCCCCCAGCGTGCTTCCTCCCAGAGCCCAGGGCCGCCGGCAGGGGGCGCTGCGTCACGGGGCTGGACCGCAACTGCGGTGGCGGCGAGGCGGCGCGTGGCCATCAGGCGGCGCTACCTGGCTCGGCCTCGGCCTGTGCGGCGGCGGCGGCGGTGGCAGCGGCGGCGGCCTGGGCCCGGGCGCGGCGGCGGCGGCGGCGGCGGCGGCGGGGCCTGGAGCCGGATCTAAGATGGCAGGAACGGCGGCGGCGGCGGCGGCGGGGCCGGGCGTGGGCGGCCCGGGGGTGACCGGCCCGGGTGTCACGGGGCCCTGCGGGGCCGTGTCCGTGTTCCCCGGCGCCCGCCTCCTCACTATCGGCGACGCGAACGGCGAGATCCAGCGGCACGCGGAGCAGCAGGCTCTGCGCCTCGAGGTGCGCGCCGGCCCGGACGCGGCGGGCATCGCCCTCTACAGCCGTGAGTACGGGGCCCCAGGGCCGGGCCGAGGGCCGGGCTGCGCGCGGGGGCTGCGCATGAGGCCGGACGGGCGGGGGGCCCGGGGTGGACGGGACGCGGCCGCGGTGAGGGGCCCGGGGTCCCGAGGGTGAGGGTCCCTGATCCTTGGGGGCCTGGTGTGGGCTCCGTGGGGCCGGGCCGAGGGAGCTGAATGTGGGGGCCCCCGAGTGACGGGTGTGGAGGAACGGTGTCAAAGGGGCAGAAAGAGAAAAGAGGGCGTGAGTGGTGACCAGAGGTGAGGTGCCCCGAGTACAGAGGGAAGCGGGAAATGGGGGAGTAGCGAGGGCCCTGAGATTGGGAGGGGGTGGGCAGGAAGTGGGGGGCCGAGAGTGCAAAGTAAGAATTCGGAGGAAGCCGGGGGTGGGCGGGCTGGGTGGGAGGGGAGAGGGCCTGGGCGTGGGAGAGGTGGGAGTCTGTGGGCGGGTGTGGCCGCTCTAGCGGGGAGGAGGGAGGGGTGTGGGCAGCCTCTGGCTATCTCAGGGGACCCTATGGACTTCCAAGGACGGTTGGAAAGTGGTGCCCAGTCTGGGGGGGCCTGGAGCACCCTGTGTCACTCATCTGGAGGGCTTGGCGTTCCGGACCCCCGAGTGGGAAACTTCTAGATTTGGGGAGAGGGGTCCTGCGAGGGTGGTGCGAGCTGCTGTGTGTGCGCCTCGTGGAAACGTGGATGGGGAGGGCCCCTATCTGGATGCCCAGCTCCGAAGTAAGAGGTAACACGGACTCCTCCCTCGCCACGGTCCTCTGATCTACCTTTTTGGGGATGTGAGAAGCTGGTTACATTTTCTGAAGCTAGTTTCAAAACTGACATTAAGGTGGGAAAAAAAAAAATCACAAATGTGTTTGCCAAGGACCTCGCGTCTTTGTAGTTCATCCTTTTTCTTTCTCTTGTTACTCTTTCTTATCAGTTCTCTCTGGTCACGATTCCTCCTTCACATTTTTTTAAAATTAATTAATTAATTAATTGTTGGCAGTGTTGGGTCTTCATTGTTACGCGTGGGGTTTCTCTAGTTATGGTGAGCGGGGGTTACTCTTCGTTTCGGTGCGCGGGCTTCTCATTGCGGTGGCTTCTCTTGCTGCAGAGCACTGGGCTGTAGGCGCACGGGCTTCAGTAGTTGTGGCACGTGGGCTCAGCAGTTGTGGCTCGCCAGCTCTAGAGCGCAGGCTCAGTAGTTGTAGCGCACGGGCTTAGTTGCTCCTCGGCATGTGGGATCTTCCCGGACCAGGGATCGAACCCGTGTCCCTCGCATTGGCAGGCAGATTCTTAACCACTGCGCAGGGAAGTACCTCCTCCTTCACATTTTGTTATTCTGTTACACTCAGCTTGGTCTCTCCGGGTTTCTTGCACTGATGCTCTGTGGAGTCATTGAGGGGGCCTCTCCTGGCTTTGGCCTGTGTGAGTTTTTGCCACTTCAGGAACGGGGGTTTTCCGAAGGGAAGTGTGTGGAGCAGTTGGTTCCCACACAGGATTCTCCCCACACCTCAACTTGGAAAACCCAAAATAAAGGAGCTGTGCGTCTGTCCCCAGCGTCGCACCTCTTTTTGCTGGGGCAGAGCTGGGTCTTCTTGGATCAGATGAGGAGAAAGAAGGGTATCCCCGGTGGGCGTCAGAGCTCAGGACAGACACTTAAGCTTGGCAGGATCCCTCAGATCACAAGCATGGCCATTCATTCAACACACATTAATGGGATACAGAACAAAGAAGGGCAGTGTTTCTCAAACTAGGGTTCCAGGGCTGATCCGCAAAGGAGTTCCAGGTGAGGTGGTTTATCTTTGGTAAATAAACTTTTGATTTTAGAACACTTTTAGATTGATAGAATTACTAGGAAGATAATACAGAGCGTTCTCATATACTCTATACGTAGTCTCCTCTCTTTACATGTTTCTTCAGGAGAGTTTTTACTTTTGTGTTTTTGTTTCGTGGATCTACTCGGAATTGTTACTAGTTACAAAGGGAACACTTCCCTTTTTAGAGGTCATTCATAACTGAAGCGTTTGTCAAGAGGAGAAAGTCCATGTTTCTCAAACTGAGAGCCCCAGTCTGAAATTGTTTCAGACCCCTGATGATAAAGTCTCAGAGGTCTGAAATAATTTTTTCCTCTTTAGGCTCAAGTAACATTAGTGTGAGGTATTAGTGTAAAAGTATGGGTCCTGGAGTTGGTCAAAGCTGGTTGTATTAGTTTTCCAGGGTTGCCGTAACAAACTTGGTGGCTTAAACCAACGGGAATGTATTCTCTCATAGTTCATGGGCAGAAGTCCAAAATCAAGGTGTCGGCTGGGCCACACTCGCTCCACAGGCTCTAGAGGAACATCCTTTCTTACCTCTTCCAGCTTCCAGTGACTCCAGGTGTTGGTTGGCTGGAGGCCACAGAAATCCAGTCTCTGCCTCTGTCTTCACATGCCTGTTCCCCTGTGTCTCTGTGCCTTTTCCTGTAAGGTCACCTGTCGCTGGATTTAGGGCCCACCCTAAATCCAGGATTATCTTAGATCTTTAATTATTTCTGTAAAGACCCTTTTTCTAAGTAAAGTTATATCCACAGGTTCCGGGGGTTAGGGCTTGGACATATTTTGGGGGGCATCCACTACGTGGGCTAGACTGGTGCCCTGAGGGTAGTTGTGGGTGTCTGTGCCTCAGTTTCCTCGGCGGTAGAATGGAGGTGATGACAGGACTGTGGCACAGCGTGTTTGCTCTATGAACGAACACTTCTTCTTTGGAGGCAGCGCCTGCTCCGGTGAAGGCTTGGTGATGGCCTCAGAGTTGGTTGGGTTACTGCTCAGGGCGGGGCAGCCCTGGTTCCTGAGCCAGCTCCGCCTGGGGAGTGTGGGCCTCCGGGGAAGAACTGCTCTGAAGTCTGCTGGGGGAGTGCAAAGTCCTGGATCAGAGATCAGGCCTGGCCTGCTGGGTGTGGAGGGCTGGCTGACGGTCCCCTGGAAAAAGGCAGAATGGTCCGGCCACTGAGGGGACTTAGGGGTGAACCATGCTGCTGCTGGGAGCTGTAGGCTTTCTCTTGGGATGAACTTCCGTCCCTGGCTTCAGCATTTCCCCAACCTGGACCCTTCTGGGACCCGAATGCTTTGGCCAGGTGAGGAGGCTTCAGGAGCCCTGTTGCGCTCTCCTGTCCCTTGTGAGGCGAGGTCTTGCGAGCCGCTGGCGATTCCAGATCCCGGGCATTCGCCTCTGTGGGTGGAGCTGGGGTGGGGCGGGTGGGCAGTTGACCGAGACATCCGCCCGAATCTCCCAGTGTCTCACATCTGGGAGCTGAGGGTCCTGAACGTGGAGTGTGACTGGTGTGAGTCACCAGCTATGCGGCTTTGAACTAGCCATTTCACCTGTAGCAGCAGCCCTGTAGCGACACCTGTACACGTCCTCCGTTTCCTCACCTGCGATGGGAATAGTGCCACCAGGGGCTCACGGGGTTGTGGAGCAGGGTGTCCGGCGGTGAAGGGTAGATCTGTCTATAGATGTTATCCGTGGTGATGCTACTGGCGTGGAATGGTGAAGAGCTGGCTTTTCGAAGAGGGAGTCCCTTATGCTGTGGGGCTGCCCAGCTGCCTTGCACCCCCAGCAGACGGGAGGGGGGCCCCTGGGCTGCCACCTGTCTCAAGTGGCAGGGCTGGGAGATGGGTGTGAGTAGCAGAACATCCAGCCCCTTTCCTTGACGTTTGCCCCCTCCCTGTGGGAAAGAGGACAGCTGAGGAAGGTCCTGTCCCAGTCACCCTGCAGTGAATGGTGACCCTCCCCACCCCTTCTTTTTTTTTTTTTGGCCTCGTGGCTTGCAGGATCTTAGTTCCCTGACCACGGATCGAACCCGGGCCCCCGGCAATGAAAGTGCAGAGTCCTAACCACTGGACCACCAGGGAATTCCCTCCCCCACCCCTTCTTGCCACTTGATATCACCCTGGCCCGCGTCCATGGGATTGGCTAAATGGCAACTACCAAAACTGGGCCGTTTTCCTTGGGCAGAGTTGCCGGCTTCCCGGGCCTTGAGGAAGCTTTGGCACAGCCACTGGAGTCCTTGGACGTGGGCTGCCATCCCCTTGCAGGGAGGCAGCTCCTTGGAAAGCCCATCGTGGGGCGGTAGGGCGGCGAGCAGAACAGACTCTCAGTTCCTCAGCCCTGTGGCGCCCTCTCTGGAGCTGACTGTGCTGCTTTTCTCTTTCGGTCCTCTGGCCTGTCCCCGCCACATTGGCTAGGAAGGGATGTACGGCAGGGCTGGCTCTGACAGGGGCTAAATTTCAGTTCGTGGGGTACGTGCCAGGGGTGGAAACCCCAGAGAAAAACCCTCTGTAAAAGCAAGGTGAAGCATGGCCTGCTGTCCCGGAATCAGGACCCTGTGACTTCCTTCAGTCACCCTCCTGGTAGCCCACACCCCCGGCAGCTGCGGCAGGGGGTGGTAGTGAGAGGGTTTGGAAGAGTTTGTCCTCCACCCAGCCTTGAGGATATTCAGTGTCAAGCTGGGGGGAAGACCCAGAAAGTTACACCAAAAGGCATTCACGTTTCAGTGGTGCCTGCCAGTTGCTGCTGGCTGCTGTCATTTATTGAGCACTTACTGTGTGCCAGGCCCTGCTTAAACCAGTGTTGACAGACTCAAATGCTTGACTTTGGGGGCAGCTGGGGAAAGGATAATAATATAAAGCAGGGCCTGTGGGCAAGCTATGGCCTGTGGACCAGATCGGGCCTGTGGCCAGTTTTTTTTTTTTTTTTTTGGTGGTACGCGGGCCTCTCACTGTTGTGGCCTCTCCCGTTGCGGAGCACAGGCTCCGGATGCGCAGGCTCAGCAGCCATGGCTCACGGGCCCAGCCACTCCGCGGCATATGGGATCCTCCCAGACCGGGGCACGAACCCGTATCCCCTGCATCGGCAGGCGGACTCTCAACCACTGCGCCACCAGGGAGGCCCTGTGGCCAGTTTTTTAACCGGTGACGGCTAAGGGCGGTTTGTACATTTTTTTAAAAAATTAATTAATTAATTAATTTTTGGCTGTGTTGTGTCTTCATTGTTGTGCCTGGGCTTGCTCTAATTGCGGTGAGTGGGGGCTACTCTTCGTTGCGGTGCGCGGGCTTCTCCTTGAGGTGGCTTCTCTTGTTGCGGAGCACAGGCTCTAGGCACGTGGGCTCCAGTAGTTGTGGCGCAGGGCTCAGTAGTTGTGGCACGTGGGCTCAGTAGTTGTGGCACGTGGGCTCAGTAGTTGTGGCTTGCGGGCTGTAAGCGCAGGCTCAGTAGTTGTGGCGCACGGGCTTAGTTGCTCCATGGCATGTGGGATCTTCCCAGACCAGGGCTCGAACCCGTGTCCCCTGCGTTGGCAGGTGGATTCTTAACCACTGAGCCACAAGGGAAGTCCCGGTTTGTACATTTTTGAAGTGTTGATTAAAAAGAAAAAAACAACCGAAGGAAGAATATTCAACCAAGACCACAGAGTTCTGCAAAACCTAAGATGTTTACTTACTGGCCCATGACAGAAAAAGCTTGCAGACCCCTGCGATAAATGAATGAAACAGGCAGGAGGAGGGGGTACTTGGGAACTCAGCCCCAGCCAGGGTTGGCAGATCTGCCACAGCTTAAGAGAAACTGAAAAGCCCTTCTTTGTGTAGGTCTGTTTGTTTTGATTGTGAAGTGTCCTGATTGCTCAGGCCAGATAGAGTACACTTTCTGGACCATGTGGGTCAGTTAGCCTGATAGGTGTGGCCCTTGCTGTGTGTTACCACTGGTCCTTAGAACAGTTCTGGGAGGTTGGCACACCACTCTCATTTTATTGCTGGAAAAGCAGGGGTGAAAGGGCTTGACCAAATAACATGGCTGGCAGGCAGCAGAGCTGGCTTTGGAGTTCACGGCTGTTGGACCCTCTGCTCACTGCAGAGTGGTTCAGTGGAAAAGGGTGGTCAGGATTCAGTTTATCTGTGCATAACAGAAACCCAATGTGGCAATGGCTAAACAAGATGGCAGTTCACTTCTTGTGCTCTTGTCCTGAAGCCTTGGAGGTTGGCAGACCAGGGCTGGTGTGGAAGCTCTGCTCCAGGAAGTCCTTGGACCCAGGTCCTTCCAGCTAACCCCTCTCCCACATCCGGGGTTTGGGTCTTGTCATCATGGATCAACATGGCGGCTGGAGTCCAGCTATTACACCCTGGTTTTCAGACAGCAAGATAAAGGAAGGGACAAAGGATGCCAAGAGCATTGCCAGGTGTCTGTTAGGGAAGGTTCCCAGAAGCTGGCCCTGGGTGCTTCTGCTTGCATCCCATTGGCTAGAATGCAGTCACATGGCCACCACTAGCTGCAAGGGAGCCTGGGAAATGTAGTCTTTAGTCTGAGGAGCCCTGTACTCAGTTAATTTCAGGGTTTCTCTTTCAGTGGGAGAAAGGGGAAACAGACATTGGGAGACAGTCACCTTGGCCACAGTAGGTAGGATGTGGATGTAGCCACCAATGTTAGGAAGGATACTCCTGGATTATGGAAAGATGCTCAAGTGGGGGGTGGGGACAGCAGCCTGGTGTGGAGCAAAAGGGTCCCTTGGAGGAGCTAAAGAATGGGTAACAAGGTTGGGCCCAGGTCACTTTCCCGAGTGACAGGGCCTTTTCCTTTATGTGGTCAGGAGTGGCCTGCCATTTTTCACGGGGGCCTAACATGATAAGAATGGTATTTCTGAAGATTACTCTGACAGCAGGTTACACTGTAGACGGGAGCAAGGAGAGAGAAGCCTGCAGAAGCTTCCAGGCGAGAGAATGCAACAGAAATGTAACTGAATAGTTTCACCTTAGTCTGCCCCTGAAGCGTGTCAGAGGCCAGGAATCATGTTATGGAACAAAAGGTGAATTCTGCCCAGGGCAAAGGCAAAGGGCAGATGGCAGAGGCCATGACCCATGGCCAGGGGTCGTGAGTGACCTGCCTGCAGGGTTAGCTCCACTGTGTGGTTAAAAGGAGACTCCCAGTATTTTAAAAATCAGAGGATTTCACATCAAAATCTGGCTTTGTACTTCTGAAAAAGCAGAAAGGCTGGCAACCCTAGGCCTTCACACCCCGAGGCTGGGTCAGATGGCAGTGCTGCCTTCAGAAGGGGCAGGCACCCCACATGGCTAGAGTCCTTTCTGTGCTCGCCGCCACCCAGCACAGGCCTCGCACCAGGAGCCATTTGCCCTCTCACTTGCAGCGGTTTGTCTCCTCTCTTTCTTTTCTCTTTTTTTAATTTTATTTTTGGCTGCATTGGGTCTTTGTTGCTGTGCGCAGGCTTTCTCTAGTTGCGGTGAGTGGGGGCTACTCTTCGTTGCGGTGCGCGGGCTTCTCATTGCAGTGGCTTCTCTTGTTGTGGAGCACAGGCTCAAGGCATGCAGACTCAGTAGTTGTGGCTCACGGGCTCTAGAGCGCAGGCTCAGTAGTTGTGGTGCACACGTTTAGTTGCTCTGTGGGATGTGGGATCTGTGCAGTGGTTTGTTTCTTAGAGAGGCATTTCTCTGAACCCAGGTTTCCATCGGGGGTGGGAAAATGTTTCTTACCGTTAGCCCACACCCTTCTTCGTCCCCCATCCCTTTCTCTAGGCGGCTGAGTTGGAGCCCCGTGGAGCTGGGGGCTGTTACCCTAGTCCAAGTTGACCTGGCTTCCAGTCCCGAGTCCCGAGTCCCGCCCACTGCCCACCTCCGAAGCCCCTCCCCTTCCTCACCTCTCCCTGCACCTGTGTAGCCCACAGGCCCTCACTGGCAATTTGGAAGTCTAAAAGGTACGAAAACCTAACTTCTTACTCATTTGACAGCAAGCTCTAACCTGACCCAAACTGGGGCACAATTCCCCCCTGAGCTGCCACGTGGGGCTCTCTGTAATCTCTGGGTATCCAGTTTAGAATGACTGTTCCCGCTTTTGGCTGCAAGACTGTGCGCGGTTCTGGACGTTTCCTATAGTTTGCTGGGGCTGATCCACATTATCTGAACCTTGTTAGCTTTTTCCAGATCTGAAGAATTTGTAATCTGAAACACACTGGGCCGCATGTGTTTCAGGCAGGGACTAAGGGCCTCGCGCGGTAGCCCCGTTGGGGTTGTTTGGGCCCATATGTGAGATCACAGGTGGAAAGTGGCCGGCGTCCTGAGTAGCACCTGGCAGCAAGCACAGGCATTAGGTGTGGGGGCCTGCGTGAGGTGGGCGTGCAGGGCCTTTTATCAGAAGGAGGAGTCTGGTGTGAACTTAGGTGGTTCTGTGCTGCCTTCTGGGAGCAGGTCATATCTAGCAGCATGGGGGAGGCAAGAGAACTCTTGGCGGCACGTGAGGCTCCTTGCCTGGGGAGCCTGAGGAGGCACCTGAGGAGGTGGTGAGTTTGCCAGGACGTCGGGACAAATACCCATCCCAGATGGGGGAAGGGGGGGTTGGAGGGCCAGAGCTGGGCCAGACTTGGCTGCTCCCATGGAGAGTGGAGGCTGGGAGGGGCTTCAGGCAGCTCAGAGCTGAGACTCTGAACCTGAAGTCCTTGGATGGCCCCTGGGAGGGGGTTGTCCCATGATCCCTTGAAATTATATGCCGCTTGCATAAGGGGAGAGGAACAAGAGTCCATGGCCGGGACCTCAGAGGAGCCTGTCCGGAGGCAATACTTCTAAAATGCCTATTAGGTCTCTGTGCTTCTGGTAAACTGTGGCTGTGACGCTGCGGTTGGTTCTCTGTGCATTTTCTGGGAGAGAGGCTCCCTTGCTTTTGATCCTCCTCAGAGGGCTCTGTGACCCGAGAAAGGCTGACAGCCACTGAGCTCAGCCGCAGATTGGGGGTGAAGTGGATGCCGCTGGCTTGTAAGGGATGGTCAGTGGGAGAAGCGGTGTGTGTGTGTGTGTGTGTGTGTGTGTGTGTCCCGTCCTCAGACAGGGGGAGTGACTTTGAAAGGCAGGAATGCCAAGGGCAGGTCACTGGATTTCAGGCGGGGCAGCCCCACCCGAGGGCTGCGGTGGGGGAGGGAACCCAGGCCGATGGCAGGTCTGGGGAAGGCTGGGTGGAGCGTGGGAGAGCGACCCAGGACAGCAGGGCCCACCAGCAGTTCTCTGAAAATGAGGAGACCTGAACTTCCATTCTTTCAACCAGAAACGTATCCAGAGTGGACTTGCTGTCGCATTGTGGTCATTACCATTTGTCTCACTTTAAAGAGCAGAACTTGACTGAGCATCCATTGTGTGCCAGGTACTGTTTTAGGAGCTGGGGTTAAGCACGTGGGCCCACGCTTGGGGGTCTTGGGGGGTGTGTGTGTGTGACAGGCATTAAGTCAGCAGTCACCCGCTAGTGGTCAGCGCCTTGGAGGAGGTGAAACGTACTGAGGCTTGAGAGTGCTGGGGGAGGGGCTGCTCAAAGTGAGGGGGAGGAAGGGGTTGGTCACAGATGGTCCCTGCTCAGAATGGGGCATTAACGCCACCAGGAGAAGCGCAGGTGAGGCAGCGCCTCACCGTCGGCGTGACTGCTCTGTGCCTCAGTTTCCTCGGCTGTAAAACGGGAATTTTGGTAGCATCTACCTTGGAGGGTTGTTATGAGTTGTGAGCTAATAGAAGTAAAGTGCTTAAAATAGTGTCTGCTACTCAGCAGGGCGGGAAGAGCTGCTGGGGAGTGAGCCTGTGGGCCCGCGTGGCCAAGGACAGCCAGGGGCCAGTGTGGCTGGAGCAGGGCGCGTAGGGGGAGGGCCAGGCCCCAGCAAGGGGCTTGGCGTTTATTCCCAGAGTGTTGGGGAGGGAAACGACACCTGTGGTTGTGTCTGGGCTCAAGCCCAGTTCTGTCCCCTGTCCTTTCCTGGCAGGGTGATCCTGGGCGAATGACTCAGCCTCCCAGATCTCAGCTTCCTTGTCGGTGGGGAGGTTCCACTGAGGGGCTTGGCTGGTGGCAGGTGATCACCTGTGCCCGAACTGTAGGCACGCTCCTAGTTTCGGGGAGCAGAGAAAAGGCGGAGTAAGAACTCCTCTCATTGTTGCGCGGGGGAAGTGGCCCAGGAGCCAGTCTGAAGAGAATGGGGCAGGAGGCCACCAGCCGGAGAGAGTAGAGGTGGGAAGGAGTCTGAAGAGAATGGGGCAGGAGGCCACCAGCCGGAGAGAGTAGAGGTGGGAAGGAGGCAAGTCCCAGGGGCAGGGGGCAGTGGCTTAGCTGGGGTCTGCTGTATTTCTGGGTCAGTCCTGCTCTCCTGGGTCCCTGTCTCTCGGCCAGGCCAAGGGACAGGCCTGCTTTGCATTCCTGGGTTGGAATGCCCGCCCTTCTCCCTTCTGGTCTGCAGCAGTCCTCTCCAGAGTCAGAAGCAGCTGGAGGTCATGATTAGCATAGGCCGCGGAGCCTTATCTGACTTGACCTTGTGACCCTGGCCAAGTGACCCTAGTTCTCGCTTGTTTCTTCCTGGAGCATGGAGAGTGGTCTTGGGGGCTGGTATTAGCCCTGTACACACAGCAGGTGAATGACATGATGTAAGATATCACTGGCCTCCTAAACCTGCTGTGTGGTCTGGAAGAGGTGATCGTGAAACCCCCAGACAGGTACAGGAGGAGCTGGGAAGGGCACAAGGAGGTGGCCTTGGAGATCCTGCCAAGCCCCTCCAGGTCCCGAATGACTCACTTTGTGCGTTCACCCTCCTGTTTTCTCACTTCCGGGACTCGCTTGGGAAGCTTCAGGATTCGGGGTCCCAGGAACAGTGCAGGCCAGGGCTGTTGGCACCCTTCTTCACATCTGCCCAGAGAAACCATGGCACTTGGCCTGACACTCGTTACGCTACACAGCTCCGACCTATGGTTTAAGAACCCCGAGTCCCTGACTTCTCCCACACCCACCCCTTTTGTTCCCTGAAAACCAGTTCTGTGAAGGAAGTTGAGACCAGGCTTCACCCAGGCCTGCAGGAGTTGGCTTTGGAGGCTCTGTGGCCCTCATGCGTCTCCTCTGGTGGTTATTCTTTAGATCACTTACTTTAATGGTTGTTTAATCAACACACACAGACGCCTGGGCCTTAGGTGCACTTGACAGTGTGTGCACCCATGTAACCGCCACCCAAAGCCTGACCTAGAACTTGTCCCCCAGCCTCTGGGTGGGTTTTGTTTGGTCAGGTGGGTCTGTCCCCTGACGCCAGGCAGCGCATACTTGAAAACAGGTCCAGACTGGTGGGGCGGGGCGGGGGGGCCGGCGGGTGTGCTCCGTCTCCTACCATCCCCCATTCCTTGCGTAGTGAGAGGAGAACCCCTTTGCTTCCCTCTTTTTGTCTGTCTCTTTCAATTGATTCATCGCCCACAGCTTCGGTAAGAGCGGGTCTGAGCTGTTTTCTTTTAAGATTGTTTGGCGGATTTGCTCCCCCGTGAATTGTGTTCCCGTGGCTGGGGTTCCTTTTGGCTGGATGTGTTACTCGTGTAACGGTTTTGTGCGTCAGAAACCTGCCTGACAACACAGGAACTGGTAAGATTCTGGTGGGGTCGGCCGCAGGGACCCTGGCAGATCACTGCTCTAATGAAAAAGGGATGCTCTTTTAATCCCCCCACAGGGGGCACGTGAGTAAATACAATCAAAGGCAGACTGGGGGGCGTCCTGCAGACCCAAGAGGGACATTCCAGGAGCTTGCCACACTCTTCCCTGAGCTGGAGGTGAAAGCAAAGGCAGGCTGGGGCTCCCAGACTTCTGTTGTGTGTCCCGAAGGCCACCTCCGCAGAGCCTGGCTCTGGTCTGAGCCCTCTGTGTGACCGGAGGTTGGTGTCCCTAGTGATGGATGAGCCCTGGGTGGGGGATGCTGACGGGTCACATGGCCTTGACTCCCTTCCACCGCCACGCCACCCCCGTGCCCTGCCTATTGCCGCTTTGAGGCCCTACCGTGGCTGACGTGGGCTGAGCCCAAACATGTGGCGGGCGGGTGCCATGCCAGGCACTTTACGTTCATTGACTTGCCTCGCCGTCAGAACAGCCCCTTGGGGAGCCACCAGAGCCACAGCTCATCCCCGTTTCATAAGGGAGGAAACTGAGGCACTCAGTGGTGGGCGGCAGTCGGATGCCAACCCAGCTTTGGCCCTGACGTCTCGACTCAGCCCTGCCACCCCTTGGGCGCAGGTGAGGAGTCAATGCCGTAAAGGAGAGGTAGCACCTGGCCCTTGTGTCTCTGTCCTGTGTCGGGGCAGTGGCCCCGGTGGCTTCTTCTGGAGCCCGAAGCCAGTCTTTCCTTATTCCTGCCTCGTTGCCGATTCCGTCATGGTGTCAGGCAGCCTCTGTCCCCTCTTGCCTGGGCCACATCTGGAGTCAACATCTGGTGAGGCAGCCTCGGGTGGGCGGGAAGGGGCCCTCCTACCTCAAACATCCTGTTCTCTGAGGCCAGAGGCAAGGCCGGAGGGGCTCCCGGAGCCCCAGGGGCCTGGCGGAGGCCCTTCCGGCAGCCGTGAGGCCCCAGGACATCCTGTTTCACCTTTTTCTTTGTCGATGGGCCCTCCACTGGGACTACAAGTGGGCCTCAGCCCCCTGAGCTGGTTTCCTCCATCACTCTGCCGCTGAGGCTGCCTCTGCCCCGTCCTCCGGCCTCTTCCGGTTTGGCCTCCCTGGAGCCACCCTGATCTGAGGGTTGAGGCCCCTCAGCTGGCCAGAGGAGGGACATGTTTGAGTTCCCCAGACACCGACTGGCTCAGCTGCCTGTGCTGGCGCAGCGTCCCCGGCAGCTGCGGGAGCCAGAGTGTGGAGCGTACCAGCCTCTCTGAGGGGGTCCTGCTGCTGCCCTTGACAGAGCTCGCCCGCCCACCTCTGTCCTCACGGAGCACTGCCAGCCCAGCTCCTGCTGGCACAGATGGTGGCCGCCCTCAGCGATGCCTCCCAGCCCTAGGAGGCAGGCTCCATCGGGCTCAGGGGTATGGTGCCTGCCAGCCATGGTCAACCAGCCAGGCCTGGCTCTGCCCGGGCCCAGGGCCCATGTCCTTCCCAGGGCCTTGAAGTGGTCCCCACAGCCCCCCAGGGCCAACTCTCCTCCCAGAGGCTGGGATGGGGTTCGGCTCTCTTTCATGAGCTGCTGAGCCCCCAGGCTGAGCCGCTCCCAGCATGTCAGTTCTCTGTGCCTTGGTTTCCCCTCTTGAAAGTGAGCTAAGTGTGCCCAGGCAGGTGGGTGGGAGCATTAGCTGAGCTACTGCACTGTGTTAGGTGTTTGCCTGGTACCACATATAGCAACAGCTTCAAAGTCATGGCCAGAGAAGAAAGGCCCAGCAGAGGAGGCCCGGCAGAGGAGGCCGGCAAAGGAGGCCAGCAGCCCAGCGCATGGAGTGAGGGGCTGGGCTGCTGGTTTAGTTGCCTCCACCCCCCCGCCCCCTGCCCCCAGTTATCCGCTAAGCCCCCGTGCTTTCATGGGCCAAGGAACAGGCGCACATCTGCTGTTTCTTTTGTAGCTCACAAAGCCCAGGGCTGCAGGCTGATTAGCATGGAGGGGGCAGACATTTGCATGTAATGGCTCCTGCCCAGTCGGAGCCCCTAGCATTCTTTGCAGAAAAGCCAAGCCCTTTCTTTGGTCCTTCTTCTCTTGGGGTTGCCCTTCCGCACACCCCACAGTGAGACTCATCTTTGGGCCCCTCCAGACCAGGCCTGCAGGACCAAAGCCTCCAACCCATAAAGGCAGATATCGCCCCCCAGCCCCCATGGACCAGCCCTTTGAGAGGAGTCCCTGCTGACACCCCCTCCCCGGCCCCTGACCCCCTGAAGCCAGAGCTGACTTAGGAGGTTTGGGTGTCTCCAGTGCGGGGCCTCTTCTCCAGCCTGTGGTCAGCCCCACTGGAAGCGGGGGAGAGGTGACAAGGGGCGGGCCAGCAGAGGTGGGTGGCTCTTATATTGTGAAATATTTTCAAAGAATGAAGGATAATACAGCAAATACCAAGAGCAGTCACTGCCACCTTAAGAGATAAAACGCCCATAGAGCAAAGGGCCCCCTATCTTGTCTCCTCCCAGGGAGGTAACCTCCTGTTCAGCCAACACCGGTGGTCAGCCTTCACAAGAGGCCACTTTGACGTGGCCTAAAGACCCAACCTGGCACCTTTGAAACCTAGAATCAAGACTTTTCCAATCACGGTATGAAGCTGGTGCCTCTCAGCCTCGGCCAGATGGCTGCTCTGGGTCTAAGTGGCCTGCACCAAGCCTGGCTGGGTGCCCAGTCGGGCTGGTCCAGTGGCCAGTTGCCTGGTCTGGGCCCAGTGTGGCCTTGTGTCCAGAACTCTCTCTGGGATTCCTTCTCTCCAGTCTTTGCATCTGGTCAGAGTGCCATGGGGATATGGGGCACCGAGGTGGATGTTTTGTGCTCAGAACCCCTGCTATGTGCCTGTGGGTCTTGGGCGGGGCACAGGGTGTGTTGGTCTTCATGATGGTGCTGAGCGATGCATTATTATTTTATTTTTCTAGACCTGAAAGGTGGGGGGTGGAGCCCCAGGTAGAAGAGCCCAGATTCAAAGCTGGGTCTAACGGACTCCAAAGCTGGAGTTCTGGGATCTGCACATGCAGTGTGGCCTCCCTGGCAGGGGGAGAGGGACTACCCTGGGCTTCAGGAAACCCAAGTCTCTAGTGGCCCCAGGCACCCCAGCCTGGCCCCGCCTGCTGCTTCTCCTCCATCACACCCACTAAGGGGGGGAGGGTTGGGTGCAGGCCTGTGCCAGGCAAGACAGTCACAGGCTGAGAAGCCGGTGTCCTCCATCCTCCAGCCCTAGTGGTCACTTGGGTCACAGGACCTGAGGCTGCAGCGGAGGGATCAGAGCCGTTCCCACTACCCTCCCCCCACACCAGCAGGGTCTGACCTGCTCACTTCGGAGAGGGCCCAGGCGATTTGAGTGGGCACCAGGCCTCCCCCGCTGTCACGATTGCCTTTTGTCTGCTTACCCTTCAGGAACGTGGTAGAAATTCAAACCGCTCAGGAGGGTATAACATGAAAAGTCCATCTCTTCGTCCTGCCTGATCCTGGCCTGCCCCCCGCGCCGCCGCTTGTCTTCTGGTGCGCCCTTGCCGCGCAGTGTTTTGGGCACACATGGGCTTGCGTGCACACGTCTCCCCAGGAACCCACTGGGCTGAAGGTTCTGCAGGTTTAAACCATGGAAGAGAGGGGTGCCTCCCTTCCAGAGGCAGCCCCTGCAGTCATTTCATGGTGTTTCTTTCTAGACGAGCCCCAGGCAGGCAGCGCGCCTGGCCCCTCCCCCTCCCCGGCCCCCCCGCTCATTTTTGCACCTGTGGTGTGTGTGTATTTTAC
The DNA here is from genome assembly GCF_949752795.1 of Hyperoodon ampullatus. Classification (NCBI taxonomy): domain Eukaryota; kingdom Metazoa; phylum Chordata; class Mammalia; order Artiodactyla; family Ziphiidae; genus Hyperoodon; species Hyperoodon ampullatus. The sequence continues at coordinate 32,707,110 of NC_136917.1, forward strand.
CCCATCTGCCCCTAACAGTGCGGCTTGGTCATCTTAACATGTCAGCGTCTAGAGACGGAAATCTGTGTCTTTCCATTGGCTGTACCTTCTTTCACTCATTCAGTGGCTCTTTAGGTTTTCTGCTGCTTTGGACAGTGCTGTATCTAGGTGTATCTTTGCAGACATTTAGAAGTAGAACTGTAGGATAAGGTCCCGCAAGGGGACTTCTGGGTCAGAAGTCTTTGACAGAGATGCCCAGATGGGGGCTGGCCCAGTGCGCCGGGGTGCTTGGGGGAGGGGTTGGGATTCACCCCGGGACAGGGCCAGGCCAGAGGAACCCAGGGTCACCTCATGGTCCTCAAATACCCCAGGGCTGGGCAGTGTGGCAGCAGCTGCTCAGAGCGTCTGCGAGGACAGCACTGGAGCAGCCGGCTTAGGTTACAGCCAGAGAGGGAGGCCAAGCCGGGCTAGGATTCCCCGGGGTGGGATTCTCTTCCGAGACCGTAACCATGGCTGCTCCAGATTACAAAGTGCATAGGACACTTACTAATGCCTCCCTTATCTCATGGAATCCTCACTGCAGGGAGAGTTTTATCCTCGCTTTATCCCCATTGCACAGATGGGGCCCCTGAGGTTCGGGGTGAAGGCAGGTGGTGGGGCCCTCCAAGTGGGCTGTGTCCTCTCACCCTGCAGGCTGTGCCGCGATCACCTTTGGACAGATGAGGAAACTGAGGCCCGCAGTCACATCTGGAGAGCGGCACAGTTGGCCCGGAACCCAGGTCTCCCTGGATGCCCATTCATTTTGACCACTGCCCTCTTGGCCTTCCCTGCTGTGGAAGTGGGGCAGTGGGGCCTGGTGCCTCTGGAAGAGGGGAGGCCCTTTGAGGAAGGCGAGCCCTGCATCCCCCAGGGCCTGGCTCGGCTTGGATGTCACTGCCTAGGCAGCCTGTAATCTGTATTGCACAGGGCATCGTGTGTATCAGACCCCCGAGTCCCTCCAGCCCCTCTTACCCGGCCTTCTCACTGGTGTCGCCTGCCTCCCTGTGGTGCCCGGTAGCATGGGAAGGCAGGGCCTGGCTGGCTTGTTCACTGCGGTGCCCTCGTGCCCGTGCTTGGCACCGAGCGGGCTGCAGGCCGAGCCACCCGGTGAGCCGATGGCCCCGAGCAGAGGGTGGGCCGAGGAGAGCACCCTGATTTCTCCATGCCTCGTCCTCCTCTTCACCCAACTCTCCTCTCTCCTGTGGAGTATTTTCCTGTGGAAGGTGAACAGCCTGTGTTTTATTTGGCTGTAGGAGGTGATTTAATAAGAGACCTCACATATGGACAGGCGTCCCCCCACCCCGGAGTCTGCCAAGGTAAATAGCTTTAATTATGCCTTGCTTGTGGCTGTAGTAGTTTTTCTGCCAGAAAGGCAAGGACTTGAAATGTGGCCTTTTTTTGTGTTGGTTGCTTTTCTTTTCCCCTTGAGCTGGTGGCTGCTCTCCCGTCTTGCCCTCCACCTCTCTGTTGTCCAGGAGGCAAAGAGCCGCTCTCATCTCACACGAGGATGGAAGGTTCTACGGGAGGAGAGAGCTTGACTCCAGGCATTTATCTCCATTCCACTGGGTCCCTCTGACACAGGTCTGTCCAGCCTGAAGGGCTCAAGGACCCCCTGCTTGTTCCAGAGCAAAGGGGAAGGGGAAAGAGGGCAGAGGTTACCATGGGGCTGCCCGGTGCCCAGCGTCTTCCAGTAGTTAAGTGACCTTCCCCAGGCCACATACTCCCTCGGCCTGGGCAAGTGGACCCCCATTCTGGTTGCCTCCTGCATGTAGGGAAGGGGCCCAGTCTCCCTGACCCCAGGCCCTGGGGTGGGGGCCGTGCAGGTCAGCATCCCCAGGTGCTGGGCTGGGCACTGGGCCAGCCACGTGCGGAGCTCTGGATTCAATAAGGAGTCAGCCTACGATCAGGGCTCGTCCAGGAAGTGCTAGAGAACCTTCCTGGTCTTCCTCCACCTGGAGGAGGTGACAGGGATGCAGGGGAAGAGAGGCAGGGTGCCAGGGAGGGTCTGCGGAGCCACGGAGGCTGGAGAGAAGGCCTTCTGCCCATGGTCTGGAGGGTGGTGAGGTCAGCGTGGCTTGACAGGGCGGTGGAGGGGCTGTGTCGAGGTCGTCCATGTTAGCAGGGGCTCACGAGCCCCATAAGGAGTTTGGACTTGTTCCAGAAGGCTCTGGGGAACCACTGAGGGGTGCAAGCAGGGGAGAGAACACAGCAAATCAGCCGCGTTAGATGCTGTGACTGGGACATGACTAGAGGCTCAGCACGTCCCCCGGGTCGTCTGGTCAGTGTCCCTGAGAGAGGATGCCTACCCCTCCCTGAGGCCGCCAGCTCTTTTGAGGCCCTCCTGGGTGCCGGGCCCCGCTTTGGGCCCAGGAGTGAGGGTGGGGAGCAGGGTGTTGCCTTCAGGCCTGGGACCGGGGAGCCCCCGTGCCTCAGTGTCTGCCAGATTCTGCTGCCCTGGGTCCCACGGTGCTGTCCAGGGAGCCGACAGGGAGGGACATCGGGTGGCGCTGTGCTGGGTGGGGGCAGGCAGCCTGTCCCCGAGAGCCGCCTGCTTCCCAGCCTCCGTCGTCTCTTGCCGGGACGGCAGCTGCCCTCCAGCCCTGGCCCTCTTTCGGCACGGGGTCCCTCTGGGTACTGCCCGTGGCTCTGGGGGAGCCAGACTTCTGAGCCACAGGTCCACCGGGGCCTCTCTCACCTCCTCCACAGCCATCCTACAAATCGCCCGTCTTGCCTGGGAGCCTCTGCAACCTCTCTGGGCTGCAGCCAGGAAGTCCCAGTCGCCCCCATTCTCCCTGCTGGGCCCCTGCAAGGAAAAACACTGCTCCTGTGTGTGTCCCCCGCTCTCAGCACTCACACTGAGCACTTCTGATCCCCAGGTGTTGGGCGGGTGTCCCACACACCAAGCAGTTCTCCAACACCAGCCGGCTGTCTGACAATTCAACTCAATTCTGAAACTGTCTCCCTGGAGGTAGTGTCAGATCCCACAGGTTGAGGGCTCAGTCCTATAAGACTGTACACACCCCACTTCATTCGCCAGTCGCAAGTTCGGCTTGGGTCATCTGTGCTTCTGATCAACCTGCTATAAATCAGAGGTTCCTAGGACCTCTTCCTCAGGTTCGATTAATTTGCTCCAGCAGAACTCAGGAAAACAGTTTACTTACTGGATGACTAGTTAATACAAAAAGATGCAACTCAGGAGCAGCCAGATGGAAGAGCTGAATAGGGCGAGGTGTGTAGGAAGCAGTGCAGGGCTTCCATGCCCTTTTCGGGGGCACCAACCTCCCAGCACCTCCACGTGCTCACCAGCCTGGAAGCTTTCCTGAACCCTGTCCTGTTGGGGTTTTTTGGAGGCTGAGGAGGGGGGACTGAAAGTTCCAACCCTCTAATTACTTGGCTGGTCCCCACATGGCTTTCTAAGTCCTATATCCTGGGGTGGTTGAAGGGGGCTTCACATGAATCATAAAAGACACCTTTTATGATCTCTCTTCTCACTTGGGAAACTCCAAGAGTTTTAGTAGCTCTGTGCCAGGAACAGGGACCAAATAACATACGTATTATAGATCACGGTATTACCACCCCCCTTCCTCTCTGCTTTCCCACATGCTGTTTCCTCTCGCTGGAGCATTTGTTCCCAGTCTCTTTCCCTGGCTGGTCAGGTGCCATCTCTAGCCTCCCACAGTGCCCCTGTGCCCCTGGCCTCAGTGCCCATCACCTGGGGATCCTCGTCACTCTGGCCGCCCAGCTCTCCTCACCCCCTCTGGGATGGGGAGGGTGTCTCCTTTCACGCCACTACCGGCTTTGTAATAAAGTTTTATTGGCACATAGCCATGTTCCTTTACATATTTCTGCGGTGGAGTTGAGTCACAGTAGCAGAGATTCAATGGCCTGAAAAGCCGAAAGTATCTATTTTCTGGTCCTTTACAGATAGAAGCCCAGAGAGGTGGTGCACACACTGGCTAGGAGCACAGACCTGGAGCCAGTCGGCTCAGCCCCTCGTCCTGTGACCTTGAGCGAGATACCTAACCTGTCTGAGCCCCCTTTTCTCATCGGAGCCAGTGGGGGTGGTAGCAGTAGATACAGGGGTGCTGTGAGGGGGTCCGTGGATAGCACAGGAACAGAGCCTGGCACCTGGGAAGTTATTACTCACAGTCTGACCTCCCAGCCCCATCGTGGTCTCAGCAGTGTGTGAGTGGGTGGGTGCTGGGCCACGCTGCCTGTGGAAGCTCGGTGTTTGTGACTTGGCTATTCAGGGGCCTTGCTCCCCAGGGAGCAAGACGGGTGGGGTGGTTTTCCTAGCTCCCCCCGCTGCACCCCGAGCGCTGCATTGCCTGTGGATTTGTCCCTGGCGATTCCGGCCCCTCGTCCCCTGGCCCCAGAGCCTGGGCGGGACAGACTTTGCAGTGTGGTGGCTGGGAGGCCAGCCCGGGGTGGCAGGCCGGGTCCAGGAGCAGGGTGGACACGTTTGTGATGGCTGCGGCATGACTAATACTCCTTGGGCTGAGTTCGTTTCCCGTTCAGAGCCCGTCTTGGGTGAGCCTCTGCGGAGCCTGTTCACCGCTCAGCCCTCCCGTCCCATCACTGCAGGGAAGAGGGACACCGGCTCTGCCCGACCTGCCTGCGGGGGGAACCCAGCACAGCCTCCTGGCCTGCAGCCCCCTTTGTGGTCGCCCCCAGTTAGAGCGACACGGCAGTCTGCCAGCCCCTCTCCCGCTTCCTGTCCCCACCTCTCCGGGCCGCGTACATGCAACAGCCCCCGAATGTGCCAGCTGGTGTGACCAGGGTGGCGCTTTCTGGCTTCGTTTCTGGAGGCAGGGCACAGAGACCAGTTCTGCCTCTTGCACCGCTTGCCCACTGCTGGGTCCAGGGCCTGTGGGCTCCGGTCCCCTTTCCTGGGGGGAGAAGCCCTCTCCCAGGAACCCCTCCCCCGGGGCCCAGGAGGCAGGCTGCACCACCTGGCTGGGATAGGCCCAGCGCCACCACCTCTGCCCACTGTCCTGGGGGCCCCCTCCCAGTGAGGGGGGGTAGGGGAACGGCGATCGACCAAAGGTGCAGAGCCCTGCCCGCTGGGGACTGGGGCGCTGAGCGTGGCCACGGGAGGGGCTGGGGAGGGGAGGCCCGTGACTGCCAGTCCGAGAGCTTGGACTTCTCCTGAGACTTTAAAAGAGGTAGGAGCCTGGTCCAGCTTTTTAAACATTTTTTTTGGTTTGTCATATATTTACCTAGCATCTCCTGTGTGCCAGGGACTGGCCTGTGGGTGTATAGCTGTGACTTATACAAAATGCTGGCACCATGGGCTTTGGTGGTCCCACCTGTGATGGGACAGCTCAGGTTGCCCTTAGCCCTGGCTTCCCTGGCCTGAGCCTCTGGATGCGGCCAAGCTTCCCTTAGCCACAGGTCCTTGTGGTCGCCTGCCTGGCGCCAGGTTGCAGGGGCTGCCTAGGGCAGCCGGTCGGGTTGCCAGGCTGCTTTGTAAACAGGCCCTCCCTGGTCTGCTCGCTGCCACACAGGCGTAGCTGACAGATCGGCTTTATTTTCTGCCCCAGGAGTGGGCATGGGTACCACGTCAAGGTTTCGGGTCCCTTCCTGAGACCCATTTATAGCTGGACTTGGGAGCACCTTGTGGGTGCGGCGTGGCTGTGAGCCTGGGGCTGGCCTCCCAATCCGCTCTTCCCTCCTGCCTGCTGTCAGGAGGCTGCCTGTGCCCTGCTCCCCCCTCCCTCCAGGAGGTGGCACCTGGCTCCAGAGGTGGGAGGTCATCTGGCAGAAACCCAGGCTGTGGCCCCAGGAGCCTCCTCCAGGCGGTGGCCCAGGCTTAGGGCTCAGACTAAACAAGGGGAGAGCAAGGGGCCCAGTGGACACCCATAGGCCTTTCATATCCAGATTCACCCATTGGGAACATTTTTCTTTGTCTATTGAGATAAAATTCACATGGCATAAAACAATTGAGTGGTATTTAGTGCACTCACAGTATCAGGTAACCATCACCTCTATTTCCAAAATATTTTCATCATCCAAAGAGAAAACCTTGTTTCCATTAAGCAGTCATTCCCCATTCTCCCACCCTCAGCCCCTGGCAACCACAAATTTTGCTTTTAGTCTCTATGAATTTACTGGTTCTGGATGTTCCATATATATGGGATCATATACCTGTGAGCTTTTATGTCTGGCTTCTGTCACTCAGCATGATGTTTCTGAGGCTCATCTGTGGGTTGGGACTTTATTTCTTTTTATGGCTGAGTGATATTCCATTGTATGGATGGACCACATTTTTTTTATCCAGTCATCAGTTGATGGACATCTGAGTTGTTTCTACTTTTTGGCTGTTTTGAATAGTAACACTTTGAATATTTGCATCAAGTATTCATTTGAATACCAGCTTTCAATTCTTTGGGGTGTATACCTACGAGTGGGATCGCTGAGTCAGATGGTAATTCTGTGCGGCTGTACCATTTTAAGTTCCCACCAGCAGGGTCTGAGGGATTCAATTTCTTGCCAACACGTGTTATTTCCCCCTTTTTTGTTTAAAATTACAGCCGTCCTGCTGGGTGTGCAGTGGTATTTAATTGTGGTTTTGAGTTGCAGGTCCCTAATGACTAATGATGACGTGCACCTTTTCACATGCTGGTCATTTGTATACCTTTGGAGAAACATCTCTTCAAGTCCTTTGCCCGTTTTTGAATTGGGTTATATTTTTGTTGTTAAGAGTTCTTTTTTTTTTTTTTTTTTTTTTTTGTGGTACGTGGGCCTCTCACTGATGTGGCCTCTCCTGTTGCGGAGCACAGGCTCCGGACGCGCAGGCCCAGCGGCCATGGCTCACGGGCCCAGCCACTCCGTGGCCTGTGGGATTCTCCCGGACCGGGGCACGAACCTGTGTCCCCTGCATTGGCAGGCGGACTCCCAACCACTGCGCCACCAGGGAAGCCCAAGGGTTCTTTATATATTCTGGACAATAGATCCTTATCAGATATATGATTTGTAAATATCTTCTTCCATTCTGTAAGTTGTCGTCTCGCTTTTTTGATACTGTCCTTTGATGTAAAAAGTTTATTTAAAAAAAAAATTTTTTTTTTTTTGGCCGTGCCACATGGCTCTCGGGATCTTAGTTCCCCAACCAGGGAGCGAACCTGGGCCCCTGGCAGTGAAAGCACCGAGTCCTAGCCACTGGACCGCCAGGGAATTCCCCAAAAAGTTTATAATTTTGATGAAGTCCAGTTTATGTAGTTTTTCTTTTGATACTCTTGCTTTTGGTGTCATATCTAGGAATCCATTGCCAAATCCAAGGTCTCAGAGATTTACCCCTCTGTTTTCTCCTAGGAGTTTTATAGTTTTCACTCTTATGTTTAGGTCATTGATTAATTTGCGTCAGGTTTTATATATGGTGTGAGGGTAGGAGTCCAGCTTCATTCTCTTGTACAGGGAGACCCAGTTGTCCCAGCACCATTTGTTGAAGAGACTATTTTCTGCCCCTTGAATGTTCTCGGGACCCTTGTTAAAAATCAGTGGGCTATACGGGACTTACCTGGTGGTCCAGTGGTTAAGAATCTGTGCTTCCAAGGCAGGGGGCATGGGTTCGATCCCTGGTCAGGGAACGAAGATCCCACATGCTGTGAGGCATGGCCAAAAAATAAAAAACAAACAAACAAAAAAATCAATTGACTATAAACATAGGGTTTATTCTGGACTCTAATTCTATTGATGTGTATGTCTCTCCATTTGCCAAAACTATTCTGTTTTGATTACCATACCTTCGTAGTGCGTTTTGAAATCGGGGAGTGTGAGTCTTCCAGCTTTGTTTTTTTTTTTTTCAAGATTGTTTTGGCTATTATGAGGGCGATTGGGAACACTTTGCACATTTGTACTCATGCTTCTCTCTATAAATATATTTTGTCGTTGTTGTTGATTTGGTGAACCACTTGAAAGCAAGTTGCAGACATCACAGGAATTCACTTTCCTTCCATATGTATCTTACAATAATAAGAACATTCTTCTGCAGAATAATGCTCCTGTCACATCTAGATCATTTGAAGTTATGGCTCTTGCAGTCCACACATTTCCCCACTTGTCCTTTGTAGCTGTTGAATGGTGTTCATTAGGCGGCAGTCCTGGACCACGCCTGGCATTTGATGGTCACGTCTCTTTAGCCTCCTTCACTCTGGAATACTTCCCAGCAATTTTTGCCTTTCCTGACTTTGGCCATTTTGAGGCAACCAGGGAGGTTGTCTTGCAGACTGCCCTGTGACCTGGCACTGTCTGTTGTCCCCTCGTGATGGGACCAGGGTGTCTGTCCTGCTGCCCCACATCCGGGCTACAGCATCGGGTCGGTTTGTCTCCTGGTGATGCCGTGTCTCACGGTTCGGCTGAGGTGGGGTGCCCCATGCTTGCTGAGTGAATGACTAGTAACAGTAGTAGTGGCGGGCGTGGGGATGCAGCGCTTCCTGTATGCGTGTGTTGGGCCCGACCCCTGCCCCACTGTTAGTCCCGCTTGACAGATGAGAAAACTGAGGACTCAGACCTGCCCTGGTGACACACTAAGTGGAGTAGGCGGGGCGTGAACACAGGCCGTCTGGGTCCTGTGGCCACACTCACAATACATGCAAGAAGGAAGGGGCTCAGCGGGAGGAAGCAGAGGCGCCACTGGCATTTCTTTCTTGACCCCCGCCCACCCCTGCTCAGCTCTGAAGGCTGACGATGCCCCCGTGTGACATGGAGGGGCTGCTGGCTGAAGGCCCGACTCCCTCAGCTGGGCCTGAGCTGCCCGCTGGGTTCCCGTGACCCTCTGACCCTGCCAGACTTGCCCTTCTCTCCCCTGTGTCTTCCCACCTCAGTGCCCAGGAGCGACATGGGGTCTGGCACCAGCAGGTGCTCCGTGAGGGAACGTCCTGGCACAGGTGCCCCCCTGGGCCCCCCAGTGCCCAGCAACTCCCCATCCCTCCACCTCAGCCCTGGTTGCCCTGTGGACAACTGTCCTCTCCTGCTGGACAGACTGCATCCTGTATCCCCACTGGGGATGCTGATCAGCCACCGCCTCGTCCTCAGCGTAGGCTGGGCAGGCAGAGCACATGGCAGCGCTTGTGGGGAAGGTGTTGTGGCACCCTGGAAGAATCTGGGGTGCCATGGGTGGGGGGAAGGTGGCCCCGGGACCTGGCGGCTCACGCCCGCCTCCCTCCTCTCGCAGATGAAGACGTCTGTGTGTTCAAGTGCTCGGTGTCCCGGGAGACGGAGTGCAGCCGTGTGGGCAAGCAGTCCTTCATCATCACCCTGGGCTGCAACAGCGTCCTCATCCAGTTCGCCACGCCCAGCGGTACGTCTCCCTTCTGTCCCAGCAGCGCACGGAGCGCCCAGAGCCAGGGGGCTTAGGCTCTCAGCCGTGGCGGGCGGGGGGCCTAGAGCCCGGGTAAATCATAGCCCATTCATCTGACCCAGAGAATGCCCCACCAACATCAGAAATATTCCCAAATAGAAATATGTCCATGGTAAGAGTACGTGCTCGCTGCCTGGACACTCTGCCCCAGACCTCGCCGGCTCCTTTGGGTCCTTCTGGGCTCTGCTTATATGTCCCCTCCTCTGAGAGGCCTGTCCTGACCTGCCCACACCCCAGGCCTCTTGGAGGAGCCGGTCAGATGGGGGTCAGGGGCCCAGCCCTCCCGCAGCAGTGGATGGGGGTGAGACAAGGTCCTGAGGTTGGCAGAGGCTTTGTTCCGAGTGCAGAGGACTCTGGAGGGTTCTAAGTAGACCCACCTGGGGGACACACGAGCAGGGACGGCGGAGCCCCAGGCGAGTGCTGCTGGTGGCTCTGGGTGGGGGTCAGCAGTGGAGGTGGTGACCCGCCCTGGGCTGGAGACCCCTCGAAGGGTCCAGCAACCGGGCTTGGTCCCTGCAGAGCCGAAGTCAGTGGGCCTGGTGGTCGGCGCAGGGGCTGGGGCAGGAGAGCCCAGGATGGAGAGACCGCCTGCCCACGGCTGCCCCCAGCTTCCCCAGAGCCCTCTTACTTGCCTCAGTGCCCCCGATGGAGAGAGGAGGCTCCCCCAACCCAGACCCTCAGGACTACCCGCCCTCAAGTGGCCTGGCTTCAGAGCTGAGAGAAGGCCGGGCTGGGAGAAAGCAGCCAGGTGGCTGACCACCTCCCGTCAGGAGCTCCACATTCCGTTTCCTTCTTTATCCAAAATCAATCCCAATTCAATGTTTAAAAAAATAAGTTACAGAAACACCACTAGGGTTATCATTAAGAGTTGATGTTTTAGATCCGCCTAGTCTGTTTCTGCTTCATGGATAGTTATATTCTGATTTTTTTCCTTTCAGGCCTATCAGTTTCTTAAATTGTGGTCAAGTACACATAGCAACAATTCTGCCATGTTAATAACCCTTTTTGAGTGTACATTTCAGTGGTATTAAGTATATTCATTGTGCAACCATTGTGCACATTGTGCAACCATCACCACCATCCAGCTCCAGAACTGTTTTATCTTCCCAAACTGTATATTTTTAAGATATTGTCTTTTAGGTGGGTTTTTTTTTTTTAATTTATTTTTGGCTGCATTGGGTCTTCATTGCTTCACGTGGGCTTTCTCTAGTTGTGGTGACCGGGGGCTGCTCTTCGTTGAGGTGCGCGGGCTTCTCAATGCGGTGGCTTCTCTTGTTGCAGAGCACGGGCTCTAGGTGTGAGGGCTCAGTAGTTGTGGCGTGCAGGCTCAGTAGTTGTGGCGCATGGGCTTAGTCGCTCCACGGCACGTGGGATCTCCCGGATCAGGGATCGAACCTGTGTCCCCTGCGTTGCAGGTGGATTCTTAACTACTGCGCCACCAGGGAAGTCCTGTCTTTTAGTTAATTGTGTTAAAATACGCCTAACATAAAATTTACCATCAACCATTTTCAAGTGTCCAGGTTCCAGAGGTATTTAAAGCACATTCATGTTGTTGTGCGACCATCTCCACCATCACCCATTTTCGTCTTCCTAAACTGAAACTCTGTTCCCATTAAACACTAACTCCCCTCCCCCACCCCCTCCCCTCCAGCCCCTGGCCCCCACCGTCCTACCTGTCTTCATGATTTTGTTTTGCTTCTTTTTCTTGATGCAATTTAGTGGTCTGTGTTAATAAACATAGTTCATTTTCCACGTAACATCTGGTCCTGCAGACCCCTGGTGACTGGTTCTGTCATGTGCTTCTCAGTGTCCACTGGGGTCCATCCAGTCCCCTCTGACCGGACACTGGGGTGGTGTCCCTGTGTCCACTTGCCACCCACAGACACTGCCGTGAGCTGTGGGTAGACCCATGGGTATCTGCTGGGGTGAGTCCCAGAGACTTGATGCCCAGGTCATCCTTTGAAGGCTTTGGCCAAGCTGCCCTTTGGCGAAGCAGCGCCAGCCGCGTGGAGCACGCTTGTCCCTGACACCTGCCTTCTCCCGTGCCAGTCACCAAGAGACAGGCTTGGCTGCCCTTCTTCTTAAGCTTCAACATTTGTGTGTATGTGTGGGGTTTTCAGATCACTCGTGCTCAAGGTAGAAAAGTCGGGGTGCACGCCTAGACAGAGCCCGCCACCCCTGAGCCGGCCACACGTGACCTGGCTTCCCCCTTCCAGATTTCTGTTCCTTCTATAACATCCTGAAAACCTGCCGGGGCCACACCCTGGAGCGGTCGGTGTTCAGTGAGCGCACGGAGGAGTCCTCTGCTGTGCAGTATTTCCAGGTGGGTACATACTGCCTGGGCCAGGCTGCTGCCCCCGGTGGCCCCCAGAGGCCGTGCGGCACAGGGCAGGCCCACCCGGGTTCATGTCCTGGCTCTGCCCCTTACTCGCTGAGTAACCTTGGGCAGGTTTCCTCCGCTTGCTGGGCCACAGTTTCCTCATCTGTGAAACAGAGATGCCAGTGCCTGCCTACAAGGGTTGCTGGAAAGATTTGAGTGCAGGTGAAGCTCAGGTCCACAGGCATTTTGAGTAATGATAGCATAGTTACAGTGTCCTGAACACGTAGGGCATGCCAGCCACTGGCCCCAGCGCTTTGACACGTGCAGAAGCACTTGAACCCTCCCAACAACTCTAGGAGGTAAGTACTATTGTTGTCCCCATTTTACAGATGAGAAAACTGAGGCTCAGAGAGGTTAAGTGACTTGCTCCAAGTCACACAGCTATTATGCAACAGAGCCAAGATGGGAAGCCAGGTCTGCCTGATGCCAAAGCCTGTGCCCCTGCCCAGGTGCCACGCTGCCTCCCGATCGCCTGTTGTCTTACAAAGAGACCCCACAGCACCTCACCTGCCTGGCGCTCTGAGTTCTAGGGTTCTGTTTGATCCACTCCTCCACTTCTTTGGGGCCCCTAAGATGGGGCAGGTGGCCCTTGATCCCAGAACCCTGCGTGTGGCATATCCTGAGTTCTCCTGGGTGGCTTCCAGGACCAGGTATCAACCAACTGTGTCCTTTGGCCACGGTGACGGTGGTGGTGTCCTCCCTGGGGGCTGCCTCTAGCTTCCAGCTCCCTCTGCTGGAGCAGGTAGCCGGGGAGTCCAGGCCAGCAGAGGGGGTGTGGCCTCCCCAGGGAGATCTCTGCCCGAAGTGGACCTCCTCTGTCACAGGGTCGGCCAGGGCCTCGGCCATCTGTCTGCTGCGTGCCCTGTGCCATTGGCATGTCTCTGTTCCAGTTTTATGGCTACCTGTCCCAGCAGCAGAACATGATGCAGGACTACGTGCGGACAGGCACCTACCAGCGCGCGATCCTGCAGAACCACACGGACTTCAAGGACAAGGTGAGCAGGGCCGGCTGCATCCACCCTGCTGCCTTCCTCCCTCTCCCTCAGGCTCCGTGCCCGCCTCACTGGTTCAGTAGCCTCTATTTTTTTTTTCCCTTTGTTCATTGATTTTATCTTTAATTTTTTCCGATTGCAAAAGCAAAATCTACTTTTTGTAGAAGCCCAGTGTGTGTCAGATGGGCATGAAAGGCCTCTGTCATTTCCCTCCAGAATGACCACTGCCAACAGTAAAGCTCTCTTCTTCCAAAATTTTCCCTATGCGTATACCAGCATATATATTTTAGGGTTATAATCTTTTAAAAATACAGATATACAAAATAGGACTGTATTCTACATTCGCTTCCTGCAAAATACTTTTCCCCCACTTAATGTTGTGTCTTGGCATGTACTGTTAAGTTACGTGGATGTAGTGTAATCTAAGTCACTTCCCTAGGTCCTTTTAAAATCTTTTTACTGTTACCAAGTAGTGAGCAGTTGACCCTTGAACAGCATGGGTTTGAACTGCACTGGTCCACTTATATGCAGACTGTTTTCAATAGATATGAGCAACTGTGTTACACGATCCACACTTGGTTGAATCTACGGCTGCAGACCCGTAGATATGGCGGGCCAACTGTATGGTTATACTCGGATTTTCTACTGGGTGGTGGGGTTGGCGTCGTTCCTGACTCCCGCATTGTTCAAGGATCAGCTATATACTCGTGATTAAAAAGAGACCAGGGTATATATATTCGGAGGTGAAATTTTATTCTGTTCTCTTCCCATGGCCTAGAGTTTGTTTTTCCTTTTTAACCACATGAAAGCTTGTGGTTTTCTTGACATATCTAGGGGACTCTCCACATGATCCACGTGGATCTATGTCATCCGGCGCCTTGGTGATGCCCTCCCCCAGCATTGCTGAGAATCCCCTCAGGTGACTGAGCCTCCTGGTCCCAGGGCCTGAGCCCCAGAGGCTGGGGAGGAGTCATCCTCGACACAGCGGCCATCCCTAGGCCCCGGCGGCTGGCATGGGCAGCGTTGGGGCAGTACTTGGGGCCCGGGAAGCCCATGTCCCTTCAGCAAAGCCTCTTCCAGCTCTCCCAGGATGCAGATCCATTTCCTAGTTCATCTAGAGCTCTGAGAGGCACCCGAGGCCCTCCCACCCGACAGCACCAGCGCCCCTGCTGGGCGCTCGCCCTGTGCCCCACCACCGCGCCCAGAGCAGGTCTCTTTTAGCGGGTGCGCACCAGAAACGTTTATCCTGATTCTGCTTGTGCGCGGAAGCAGTCAGACGAATCCAGAGTGTGGGACAGTCTACCACACACTAGCCGGGACTCCTCCCAGAGCCTGTGCTCTGGGGCCCAGCAGCCCTGGAGAGGGCACCCGAGTGGGAGCTTTCCCCGGGCCTCTTCTCAGGTTGCGGGGTTGCCCTGTGGGGCCTGGGGTGGGAGGCTGCCCTCCTCCTGCTGGCTGTGTGGCCCTGGCCAGTTAGCCCTGCGTCTCAGTGGTTCTGCTGCGGGGCTCAGAGGTGTCCTTACCTAGGGAGCACTCATTCCCACGTGCTGCATAGACGGCGCACACCATTCCTTCTTGAATCGGGTCTGAGAGTGTGTACTGGTCTTAACATCCTAGCTGTCCTCAGAAGTCCCACTCTACCACCTTCGGATCCAAACTGCAGGCTCCTGTGGCTCTCAGAAAGCACCCTCGTGGGCAGCTGTCCGTATAGAGGGGAAGCAAGCCGCAGGGCAGAGAGCGTGCTCCGTGGGTGGGTCTGCGGGGAGGGAGTGCCCCGTGACACACACGTGTTTACGATCACGTCACTTTACCACTAATTTGTCCTCACTGCCCCCCCACCTCAGATTGTTCTTGATGTCGGCTGCGGCTCTGGGATCCTGTCGTTTTTCGCCGCCCAGGCTGGAGCGAGGAAGATCTACGCGGTGGAAGCCAGCACCATGGCCCAGCACGCCGAGGTCAGTGGCCCTCAGGGGCCCAACCTGTCTCCGTACCCCAGCTCTGTGCCTGCTCCAGCCTGGGGAAGCCAGCCCTGCTGGAAGCCCCCAGGAGACCTGACCCCTGGGTCCAGGGGAGCCTGGGAATGTCATTCTCTACTTTGGTCTCTTGCCCCTGAAACTGAGTGGTTTCAGGGGGAGGGGCTTGCTGGGCCTGAGGTAGTCTCCCTTCCATGACGGATGGTGGCCCACCGGGTTCAGGGGTGATTTGGGTCTTCAGGGGCTTGATGGACTGGTGCTTCAGGGGCTGGACTGTGCAGTCACACAGACCAGGGTGGGATCTCGGCCCGGGGCAAGCCGCCCACCTCTCTGAGCCCCACTTGAGAGGTGGATGACAACAGGATTTCCTTTTGTCAGTTGATGCTTTTTTGGCACTGAAGCCCTCATCCACAAAGTTTAAAAGCTACAAAGGTAAACAGTGAGGATGCTTCCCTCCCCGACCCCTGGCTCCCAACCACCTAGATCCCCCCCACTGGAGGGAGAGAGACGTATGTAGAAGCTCCCCAGAGCCGCTCCATGAGCCCCCATGGGCTTCTCCACCCGCCAGCTCCCACACGAACGTACACACCACCGTCTTGCACCTGGCTCTGCTCTCTTTACGATACATCTGGGATATGTCTGTGTCATCATGTAAAGAGTTTCCTCACTCTTTCTAGCGGCTGCAGAGCATCCCTTTGCCTGGACGGACCATTGTGTGTTGAGACACAGGCTGTAATGGACACTGAGGCTGCTTCTCAGTCTGTAGCACAAACGCTGCACCGAATCCCCTGTACACGTGTCCCCTCTCCATGTGAGGTTACGTCTGTAGGGCAGATTCCTAGCACTGGAATCGCTGGGTCAGAAGGTGTGTCCAGGTTTAGCTTTGGCGGCTGTAGCAAGGCCTACTTGTCCCCGTCCCCAAGGTGACATCAGGAGGCTGCGGAGCTGCAGGAGGGGTGACCCAACAGGGAGGCAGAGGGGAACCTGGTGGCCGAGTGTGGACGGAGGCCCTCCCCCGCGAGGACCCCCGTGACCCCTGTGGCTCGCCCGCCCTCAGGTCTTGGTGAAAAGTAACAACCTCACGGACCGCATCGTGGTCATCCCCGGGAAGGTGGAGGAGGTCTCACTCCCCGAGCAGGTGGACATCATCATCTCGGAGCCCATGGGCTACATGCTCTTCAACGAGCGCATGCTCGAGAGCTACCTCCACGCCAAGAAGTACCTGAGGCCCGGGGGTGAGTGTCCCTGCCGGCGCGGGCCACTGCCTGGGTGGGTGTTCCCTGGGCCCGAGGCCAGGGGTGCGCCCCCGGGGGCCCCTTCAGAGAGCCCCTGGCTGCCGCTTAGTCAGCACGGGTGTGGTTCAGCTCCCCACTGGCCTGAGCTGGCGGCCTGGGGTACAGAGGGCCTCTGGGCCTTCACCCCCACTCCCTACCCGGACCTGACCTCAGCTGGCTGGGCCCCAAACGAGGCCACGTGTCCACTTGCCCGGTCTGCTCGGTCAGGGTACGGAGGGGCTCCCCTCAGGCCCGCAGAGAGCCACTGGGCTGCCCCTGGCATCTCATGGCCCATGGGGGACAGTGTCTGGCTGGGCTGTGGTTGGAGCAGGACATGTTCTGTGGCCGGCACCTTCCTCGAGGAACTGCCCTGTCGTCTTCATTCCTAGCGTTGTAGACCTTGCCCTCAGCCTGACAGACTCCTGCGCTCATCACCATGGGGTGGGGTTGTGTGTGTGTGTGTATGTGTGTGTTTGTGAGTGGGATGGGGGTTCTTGTGCATTGGGGGGCAGCTGATGGCTGTGGTCTCCTGTCCGTGTCACTACCTGCCTGTCTGTGCTCTGGGGTCATTGGGTCACTGTTGACACCTGCTTATCTGTGTCACTGGTGGTCTGGTCTGTGCGTGGCCCTGAACATCTGCCAATGTGTCCGTTTCTCTGCTCAGTTCTGGGCACATTCTGAGTATTTCTGTACAGGAAAGGGGCTGTGTGTGTGTGTGCGTGTGGTACAAGACGACCCTCGCCAGGGCAGAGCACGGGAGGTCCGTGCACTTGCGGCCTCGTGGAGGGCAGGGGAAGAGTTGGTCTGTGGGGGAGGACCTGCCTCAAGCTCCACTCTGAGAGATGGGAGGTAGGAGGTGGATGCCATTCCCCACAGCTCTGTCCTGCGATCCAGGTGTGTGGGAAGCCAGGCTGCCCCAAGGCTTGTCCTAGACCTGCTCTCATGCTCTGCCCTGTTGATGGGCCAAGCTAGCCGGGGGGGTGGGAATTGGGGGTGGTGGTGAGCAGCAGCCCCAGCGGGGTGTGGGCTCCTCCTTACGGGATGGAAGGACAGACAGGAGTCAGGCTCCAGTGGGCAGCTGCACACTCACCCCACTGGTGAAGCAGCCTGTCCGGGATGAGGCCTGGGGCTAACCTCTTCCCCTTCAGCCTGCATGAGTGTGGCTTCATTCCATCTCAGGAAGCTCTTTCGGGGGATTAAGGGAACCCTCCCCGCAGCTGCACAGTTTTAGGTGCCTTCAGGGCTAGGGGCACTTTTCCATGATGCTCCGGGGGCTGATGGGCTCCTCCTGGGAAGGGGGCCTGGCTTGTGGCCTCTGGGCCAGTGAGCCTCTCCCTTCCCCACCCCAGTGGCTACAGCTGAAGGAAGGCTTGAGAAGGCAGATTCCCAGCACCTCAGGGACTCTTCCCTGGAATAAGAGGAGGGAGGGAGGCCCACATCTGGAGGCCAGGTGACTTGGGGCCCTAGACTCTCGAAGTAGGCGGGGCCTCCTGATCCCTGGCTCTCCTTTCTACTGGCTCCGACTCATCTGTCTGTTCCTTGAGTCCCCCTCCCATTTCAGGCCATGCAAATGGTCCACCCTGCCTGCCAGAGCCTGGGCAGTCCTGTGGTGGGGATTCAGCTGGGGCCCGTGATGCCATAGCCTGGGGCTCACCCTTGCTCTGTCCACAGCACTTTCCTTTGCTTTCCCTGCTGCACGCCTTTCCGAGAGACACTGGCTGGCTGATGGAGCAGGGCCCCTGGGGGCCTGGCCGCACCCCAGGCACTGCTTACTTACCCCTGAGGCTCTGGCAGGTGCTTTCCTGTCTCCCAGCCCTTGTAATGGGACTTGAGGCCAGGCCCTCCTGCCTCCCCGGCTAGCTGTACAGGTTTAGTAAGGAGGTGTATGTCATGTATTCAGTGGGCCACTGGCAGAGTAGGTGCTCAGTATCTCTTCATTGCATGAGTGCATGAATGAGTGAATGATGAGTGAGAGGCTGGGAAGGTCCAGAGCTGGGGTCCTGGGGCCCTTTGGAGCCTCTGCCAGGTCCTGCTGGATGTCCCACCCTGACGCCAGCACCCCTCCGTGCCCCCACTCCCAGGAAACATGTTCCCCACCATTGGTGATGTCCACCTCGCACCCTTCACGGATGAACAGCTCTACATGGAGCAGTTCACCAAGGCCAACTTCTGGTGAGTGTGCCCCTGGGTGTCCTGCCTTCTCAGGGATGGCCCCACCTTTCTCTTATTCCTTATCCTCAGTAGGACCTAAAAGACTTGGGCTGGATGAGGGCCAGCTGGGAGAGAAGGCAGGCTGCCCCAACTGTGTCCTGCTGCTGGTGACCTTGCCATGGGGGGCTGGGGCTTTCTGCAGGTACCAGCCATCCTTCCATGGAGTGGACCTGTCAGCTCTCCGAGGTGCTGCGGTGGACGAGTATTTCCGGCAGCCTGTGGTGGTGAGTGGGGGCACCCAGGGCACTCACTACCACAGTAGCACTGGGCATGGCCCTCCTCTGGGGTGACAGGAGAGGGGCATGGGCTTTCCTGTAAGGCCTTATGCAAGCTGTGCAGCACTAGGCAGGCCACCGTTGCTCTCTGAGCTTCTGCCCCTGCACGGAGCTCTCACACAGGGATGTTGGGAATTAAGTAGCAATGCATGTAGAGTGCTTAGCGCATAGTAAGCATGCAGTAACGTGTTTACTGTCATTAGATAAATTGATCCTTGGTGAACTGATTTTATTTGATTGATTTTAATTATTGAGATTTTTGAACTGATGTATAGACCCATGGTTCAAAAATCAAAGAAGTATAAAAGTGGAAAACCTCCCTACTTCCATTTCCAGCCACACAGTTCTTTTTCCTATAGACAAACAGTCTTTGTTGTGTATTTTTCTAGAAGTCTTATATCTAAATGTGTGTATACAAATATACATATTTTAACCTTTTTTCCTTTCAAAGTATAGCATAATCAATACATTGTTCTGTCTTAGTCTGTGTTCAGAGGATATACACTGTATGATTTTGGTCCTTTGATATTTGTTGAGAGCTGCTTTATGCCCAGTATGTGGTCTCTCTTGGTTTATGTTCCCTCTGTACTTGAGAAAAATGTATACCAATCACTTGTTGTGTACATTGTTATATTAATATCAGTTTGGTCACATTTGTTAATCATGTTGGTCAAGTCTTCTCTATCTCTGTTTTTTTTGGTCTGCTTTTCCTATCTATTACTGATTGTAGATTTATTTTTCCGTTTAGTTCTGATAGTTTTTGCCTTATTTTTTTTGACATTACTATTAGGTGCATACAGGTTTAGGATTATTTTTATATCTTCCTGTTGGATTGATCCTTTTGTCACTATAACAAGTGTCTTTTCTTATCTCTAGTAGTACTTCTTGCCTTACAGTCTTTTATTTTTTTTATTTTTTTTTATTTATGGCTGCATTGGGTCTTTGTTGCTGCACGCGGCTTTCTCTAGTTGCAGTGAGCGGGAGCTACTCTTCGTTGTGGTGCGTGGGCTTCTTATTGCGGTGGCTTCTCTTGTTGCAGAGCACGGGCTCTACAGCGCACGGGCTCAGTAGTTGTGGTGCACGGGCTTAGTTGCTCTGCGGCATGTGGGATCTTCCCGGCCCAGGGCTTGAACCCGTGTCTGCTGCACTGGCAGGCAGATTCTTAACCACCGCACCACCACAGAAGTCCTTACAGTCTATTTTTTTCTGACAATAGTTTAACTACTCAGGCTTTCTTTGGTTAATCTTTATAGGATACATACTTTTCATCCTTCTTCTTTCAGCCTTTTTATAACCTTATTACTTAAGATTTACCTCATGTAAATATCATATATTTGGGTTTTGTTTTTTAACCAGATTGACAGATTTTTGTCTTTTAATTAGAATATTTAGACCATTTAATGTGACTACAGGTCTTTATGGCTATAAATCTATCATTTTAGTATTTTTTTTAAATTAATTAATTAATTTATTTATTTATGGCTGTGTTGGGTCTTCGTTTCTGTGCGAGGGCTCTCTCTAGTTGTGGCAAGCGGGGGCCACTCTTCATCGCGGTGCGCGGGCCTCTCACTATCGCGGCCTCTCTTGTTGCGGAGCACAGGCTCCAGACGCGCAGGCTCAGCAATTGTGGCTCACGGGCCTAGTTGCTCCGCGGCATGTGGGATCTTCCCAGACCAGGGCTTGAACCCGTGTCCCCTGCATTGGCAGGCAGATTCTCAACCACTGCGCCACCAGGGAAGCCCCATTTTAGTATTTTTCTATTTATCCTATTGTTTCTTTTTAACTCTTGCTTTCTTTTGTTTTAATAAGGTATATATTATTTTTCCCCCTCTTGATTGTCTTTCACTAGTTTTGGGAGACTCTAGGGCAGCATCTCTCTCTTTTTTTTTTAATTAATTATTTATTTTTGGTTACGTTGGATCTTTGTTGCTGCGCGCGGGCTTTCTGTAGTTGCAGCGAGCGGGGGCTACCCTTCATTGCGGTGTGCTGGCTTCTCTCGTTGCAGAGCATGGGCTCTAGGTGCATGGGGTTTCAGTAGTTGTGGCTCGCGGGCTCAGTAGTTGTGGTGCATGGGCTTAGTTGCTCCGCGGCATGTGGGATCTTCCCGGACCAGGGCTCGAACCCATGTCCCCTGCGTTGGCAGGAGGACTCTTAACCGCTGCGCCACCAGGGAAGCCCAGCATCTCTTTAAACACTACCTCTGCCCCATTCTCTTTCTTCTTTTGGAACTCTGATTATGTATACATTAGACCTTTTCACCATTTCTCAGATGATTCTTATACTCTTTTCTATACTTATACTTTTCTATCCCACTTGCATAATTTTCATGTTTTCTCCTTATCCATCTCCCAGTTCCAATCCTCTCATCACTATGTCTAATCTGAATTTCTTTTTTGTTTTTGGAAGAAAAAATTTTTTTGTGTGATGAGAATTTTTAGGATTTACTCTCCTAACAACTTGCATGTATAACGTACAGTAGAGTTAATTATATTTATCATGGTGTACACCCCATCCCTAGTACTTACCTTATAACTAGAAGTTTGTAGTTCCTTTTGACTGCCTATCCAACTCCTCCTTCCCCCTTGGTTTTCTGAAATTTCAGTTCTAGTTTCATTTTGCTTATTTTTTTATTATTTCAGTTCTCTGTGAAATTTGTTCACCTTTTTTCCTTAAACATGTTAATTCTAAGTCTCTGATCACTTTTAGTATCTGGATAAGTGGTAAGTGTATTTCTGTTTTTTCTTTTCTTGGTTTTTGGTACTTTGGTTCTGTCTCTTGGTATGCCTGGTCATTGAATGCCAGAATGAAAAATTATAGAGGCTCTGGATGATGTTTTTCTTTCCAAGGATTCGTTTTTGTTCAGGCAAGAAGCCATAATGACAGATTACCTTGGTCCTATGAGGCATTTAAGACATTTGGAGGTTGCTTTTCAGACTCTGCTTAACTGGCATATCGCCTGGCTTCCCTGTAAGGCAGCAGTTATCAAACATTTTCATCTCAGGACCCTTTTACATTCTCAAAAATGTAGGATTCCAAAGAAGTTTTGTGTGCATTGTATTGATTGATGTACTGTCAATATCTATTGACATTAAAAACTAAACCCAAGAAATTTTAAAATACACATTAATTTAAGGATAACAATAAAAACCCATTACATGTTAACATAAATAGCATTTTTAAAAAGAAAACTATTTTGCAAAACTTTTCAGCAAGAATTAGCGACATTTTAAATTTGCAAATCTCTTTAATGGCTGGCTTAGCAGAAGACAGTTGGATTCTGCTTCTGCATTCAATCTGTTGTGGTATCACAGGTGAGTGAATGAATGAAAAGGGCAGAAAACAGTGTTATATCAGGAAAATAGTTTTGACCTTGAGGGTGCTCTGGAAGGGACCACATTTTGAGAACCGCTGCTTTAGGGCATAGTCTTCATGGTCTTGGTGAGCCTGGTGGTTCACAGGGCCCCTTGTTCCAGCCTCCGAGCACCAACATAGTGCTATACCTTTCATTAGCTTTTTAATCTCATAGAAGCAGCTTTCTGCTTGATTTCCCTACCCCCATCCCACATGTAGCTCAGGAATTGGCAAATGCCACGAAGTGAAATCACGTGCAGACTGTCCACCTCGAATTTCCACATTTCCGTTTTCTTTAGCATCTTGGCCCCTTGACTGCTAGCTGCCTTGGTAATCCCAAGCCCCCATTTTGCTTTCCCCACCCAGGGACGCTGCTGAAAGGCCCCATCCCAAGGGGAAAGGCACAGGCCGAAAAGCATCTCTCCTCTCTCTAGGATCTTGGCCCCAAAGCTGTGGCTGCTGTGGTCGCTCTCCAGTGATTTCAGACAACTGGGGTTTTTTTCCTTTGTTTTTTATTCAGTTTGTATAGTTCTTGGCAGGAGTGTTAGTCTGATAAGAAATCTCCGTCATGGCTGGGAGTGGACGTCAGTGCAGTTCTCTTTTTTTGTGTGTGTGTGAACTTAACGGTTTATCTTAGAGATCTTTCCCCATCATAAACAGCCTCTTCATTCTTTTTCATGTACATAATCTTTTATCGTTGGGCCATTACTTGTTTCATTAGATAGTTTCCAGTGTGTCATTACTATAGGCAATCTGTAACTCCATGTGTAAGTTTGTACATGTGCACATAGATCTGTAGGTTAAAATCCCAGAAGTGGAACTGCCAAGTCTTTAATGCAGATGAATGGTTGTCATTTTGCGAGCTGTCACCTAATTGCCCTCCATTGTGTTGTACCAATTCCCCCTCCCCCCAGCATGTCTGAGAAGGGTAAACTGGTTTTAGCTGAATGGTCTAGAAGCCATGGCCAGACTCAGGACTTCACCCCGTGCCTGAAGTCAGGTCACACCTCTGATCTCTCCCAGGACACATTTGACATCCGGATCCTGATGGCCAAGTCTGTCAAGTACACGGTGAACTTCTTAGAAGCCAAAGAAGGAGATTTGCACAGGTACCGGCACCTATGCCCCGTCCTCCTGGGCCTGGCTCCTGCCAGAGGTCAAGGCTGCAGCCAGCTCTCTCAGGCAGAATTCTCCTCCCCAGGGCAGGCGGGCAGGACCCTCGAGACTCAGCACCCGGGTACCCCTCTTCTCTCCTGGCAGCCCCTGTTCAGCTTCCCCAGCAATCACTGCCCTTTGCCTTTCAGGATAGAAATCCCATTCAAATTCCACATGCTGCATTCTGGGCTGGTTCACGGTCTGGCCTTCTGGTTTGACGTCGCTTTCATTGGCTCCATGTGAGTGTAACAGGGCAGAGCAGGTAGCCCCTGCCCCTGGCCCCAGGGACTTGCCTGCAGTTGGGAAGCCCAGGCCTGGCTGGCTCAGATGATGAACTGGGGGCTGCGAGGGCAGGACCCGACTCCTCTGGGCTCTACTGTTTCTTCCAAAGGCAGTGGACACTGGCCTTCAAGCAGTAGGCTGTTGTGGCGGGGTGGGTGTCTACCCTGTTCTGAGTGACTGTTCTTCACGGGACCTGACTGTGTCTCTTGGCATGTATGTCAGGGTGAGTGGGTGCCCCATAGCTGTGGGGCTATGTGTTAACTTCCTGGACAGCCAACCTGTCTCGGCTCCCGGGCCCCAGGTGAGACCTGGGTGGCGGGGCACAGATGCCTGGGGAGAACTCAGGGTGCACAAGGTGGGGGCCGCAGCCCGGGCAAACATGTGCCTCTTCCTGCTTGGCAGAATGACCGTGTGGCTGTCCACGGCCCCGACGGAGCCCCTGACCCACTGGTACCAGGTCCGGTGCCTGTTCCAGTCACCACTGTTCGCCAAGGCCGGGGACACGCTCTCAGGGACATGTCTGCTTATTGCCAACAAAAGGTGTGAGCTGCTGGCCGGGGCTGGGGGAGGCAGGGGTCCAGTCCATCCACGCAGCCGGCTCATGGCCGGCCCCTCCTGCCTTCTCTACAGACAGAGCTATGATATCAGTATTGTGGCCCAGGTAGACCAGACAGGCTCCAAATCCAGTAACCTCCTGGATCTGAAAAACCCCTTCTTCAGGTAGGATGGGCCCTTGGCCTGCACGCGGTGGGAGGGGGCGTGCCCCTCCTCGCCTGCAGCCCCTCAGCCCTGTCGACCGGTCCGTCTGTGTCGCAGATACACAGGCACGACGCCCTCCCCGCCGCCTGGCTCTCACTACACATCCCCCTCGGAGAACATGTGGAACACCGGCAGCACCTACAACCTCAGCAGTGGGATGGCCGTGGCTGGTGAGCAGGCCCGCGCGTGGGTGGGGCAGGTGCCAGCGTCACTTCCTGGACATACCTGCCGGTGCTTCCTGAGTAAACGCTGGCAGTTCTGGCCCCTTGAATCCCTGCCCAGGACACTGTCCCCCGCCCCTGACATCTCCCTCCCCGGCACAGGGATGCCGACCGCCTATGACCTGAGCAGTGTTATCGCCGGCGGCTCCAGCGTGGGCCACAACAACCTGATTCCTTTAGGTGAGCGCACAGGGGGTGGGTGCGCTGGGGGCGAGCTCAGGCCTTCGGCCTCACCCCCTCTTCTTCTTCCTGGGGGTTGAGGTCCCCCGTGCCGTTCCTCTCTGCCTCGCTCTGCCAGCACCGCGCCCACCCTCCCCACATCCGAGTGTGAGCACCTGCTACGCCGGGCACGTGGGCTGGGCGGGCTGGGGGCGGTGACGCCATCTCCTTTCCTTCCTTCCTTCCTCTTGCTGCGCAGCCAACACGGGGATTGTCAATCACACCCACTCCCGGATGGGCTCCATAATGAGCACGGGGATTGTCCAAGGTAACGGTGGGCGGGGGGAGCAGGGTCCCGCGGGTGTGAGGGTGCCCACCGCCAGGCGCCCGCCTGCCCTCTCGCCTGCGCTCTCTCTCTCTGACTCTGCCGTGGGTCTGGGCGGGCGAGGGGGCAGAGCTGGCCCCTCAGTGCCCACACCCTGCCCCACAGGGTCCTCCGGCGCCCAGGGCAGCAGCGGCGGCAGCTCCAGCGCCCACTACGCGGTCAACAGCCAGTTCACCATGGGCGGCCCCGCCATCTCGATGGCCTCACCCATGTCCATCCCAACCAACACCATGCACTACGGGAGCTAGGGCCCTCCGGCGTGGAACGGACTGACAGCACCAGGAAACCAAATGAAGACCCTGCCCACCCCCCCTCCACCCGGGTGGCTCTCACCCTTGTACCGGAGAAGCCCAAACACCCGCTCACAGCCCTCTTTGCTACGGGAACTTGAACACTTTTTTACACGATGTTACCGCCGCCCCCAGCCCGCTGCCCGCCCACATCTTGGCCCTGAGCGCGTGTCGCTGCCATATTTTACACACGATCATGTTGTGGGAGCCCTGTTACCCGCTCCTGCCCTCTCCACCCTGACCTGGGTTTGAAATCTTCTGTAACAGGTGTGTCCAGGCCTGACAGCTGCAGGCCTGGCAGGGAGGGAGGGGAGCAGCTGCCGCCCGCCCCCACCCCAATCCCCCGGCCCCTCAGGCCTGCCCCCTGCCTGTCTCCAGTGGGAAGGCAGTCCTGGCCAGGTGGGGCCTCCCCTTCAACTACCAGGCCTTGGTCACAATGGGCGTGACATGCTGCTTTTTTTAATTTTATTTTTTTACGAAAAGAACCAGTGTCAATCCACAGACCCTCCGAGACATCAGGCCGGCCGGGCCGAGCCAGCAGCCCCTCTCCCCGACTCAGAGGCTCAGTGGCGAGGGGCAGCCCTGCCGAGTCTTCAGGATGCGGCAGGGCCGGGCCTCTGGAGCCCCTCGGCCCCCTCCCACCAAAGGGTTCACCTCACACTTGAATGTACAACCCACCCGGCTGTCGGGAAGGCCCTCCGTCCTCGGCCCCTGCCACTTGCTGCTGTCGTGTCCCTGAGCCCCTGCAGGTCCCACACCCACACCAAGAGCTAGGTGGCCCCGTGGGCCCTGGGGGGAAGGGTCACTGTCAGCCGCTTGAGCAGACACAGAAACCTCAAGGGTCTGTCGTGGAAGGCATCCTTTTTCCTTGTAGCTAACGTTAGGCCTCTGTATCCCCTTCAGTATTTGTAGATGCTCCAGTCCCTACTACTATGATGGCATTTTGGTCCCTCCCCAGCCTGGGAAGGGGCCTTGCAGGGACCTCTCCAAAAAAAAAAAAAAAAAAAGAAAAAAACAAATAAACAAGGAAATGTATGTTTCAGCACAGGCAATTTTCTTCTACTTCTGCTCCCCGTTTCTAACACCCCCAAACTCGGATGTGGTGGAGCTCAGGCTAGGCCCAAGGCCCACTAACTGGGCCCCCCAGGAAGAGCAGGCACAGCCGAGGCTGGGGTGGCCCCCTGTGCTGCCCGCCTATCCTGGCAGGTGGCCTGTGGGGCAATGGCTGCCCTGGAAGCTCCCTGCTCTGCCTCTCTCCCGCCTTTATATAAATTCTCTGAATCACCTTTGCATAGAAAATAAAAGTGTTTGCTTTGTAAGAAAAGTCTGGAAAGTAGCAAAATCATCTCGAGGTCTCAGGGGAGCCTTCAGTCACCGTCTGGGAGCAGGGCAGGCAGAGGTGCCCCCTTTTGTTGGGCCTGAAAGAGAGAAACTCCTAGGAGTGGCCTCATGACTTCTAACCTTGGGATGGGGGCCGGGGACCCCCTCAGCTACAGCTGGAAACAGTTCCTCACCTGTGGGCTCCAGCCTTCCTAGGCTGCTGCGGACCTTGGCGGGAGCGGTGACAGTAGTACGGTTGGGGGCTGAGATGTGGCCTGGTGGGGAGGTGCCGTGGGCTCCGGAGGCAGCGGCTGGAAGAAGTAAAACTGAACCGAGAGAGCCCTGGGTCAGCATCAGAGCCAGCAAGCCAACCCCCCACCCCAGGCCCAGCCTGTGACCACCCCAGCCCGGTACCTTACAGCCCGTGGCCAGGAGGGCGTGGAGCAGCACCACCACGGAGAGCAGCAGCACAGCCGCCAACCGGGTGTCCTCACGGACGACGGGCCAGAGGGTGAACACCAGGCCCGCAGCTGACAGGGCCAGGGCCAGGGCCCCGGAGAGCCACTGCAGCCATGGGACAGGGATGAGCCACAGGACCTGGGGACGACACAGGCAGCTGGCTACCAGGTTGTCCCCATGGCGCCCGGGGCCCACCCGTCCCTGAGCCCCACTCACCACAGTGGGGATGAAGACAAAGAGGGAGTAGCCATAGACGCACACCGTCTCCAGGAAGGTGTAAGGCCCCACGCGCTCCCGGACACCCTTGCGCCACTGCAGGAAGCCCCACAGCGCCAGCGGCACGAGCCACGCGTAGCAGTAGATGGCGGTGCCGGCCACGGTCACTGCGGGCAAGGCAGGTAATCGCCCCCAGGCCACGGCACCACCCCCCCACCCCCACTAGGTACCAGGCCTTGCCCACTTCGCTTACCTTTGTGGAACTGGGGGCTGTAGTGGATGGAGGGGTCCCTCCTCTGGGCCAGCACCAGGGTCAGGTTGCCGGTGACGGCCAAGACGAAGGCCAGTGTGGCACAGATCCAGAAGGGGCCTGCGGGCGGGGCATGCTCAGGGTCCCAGGGTGGGACCTCCCAGGACAGGTGACTTGTCCCATCTTGTCCCAGCCTCTTCCCAAGCTCCGGGCTGCCTCCACCCCCCGCCACCCCCCCATCGACCCAACTCATCGACCCGGCGTCACACCAGTGACAAACTGGTGGCTGAATCCAGTGCTGGCGCCCAGCACTCATCGTTCTTGGCCTCTCGATGGCCTTTGACATAGCTGACGCCCTCCTTCTGGAAACACTCTCCATGTGGTTTCCAGGACTTTACGTTTTTGCTTTTGTCTCATCTCACTGGCAACTCCTCAACCTTTTTGACTCCCTGAGCTCTTTAACAGCAGGGAGCTGGCCCGGGGCCCAGTCTTCAAACCTCTTCTCTGCATTCATTCACCCCTTGTGTGATCTCGTTCAACCTCAGGGCCTTA
The DNA here is from genome assembly GCF_949752795.1 of Hyperoodon ampullatus. Taxonomy (NCBI): domain Eukaryota; kingdom Metazoa; phylum Chordata; class Mammalia; order Artiodactyla; family Ziphiidae; genus Hyperoodon; species Hyperoodon ampullatus. The sequence continues at coordinate 32,734,993 of NC_136917.1, forward strand.
TGCCACCTCTGTGCCAACGACCCCCAAATGTCTCAAGTCTGGGCCTCTGCCCTGAACCTGCGGCTCCTATTCAATGTTCCCACTCCACCCCACCACACTCACCCTTTCCCCTCGAGTCGCCCACCTTTCCGCATCAGTAAATAGCAACTCCCACTTTCTGGTAGTCCAGCCAAAAACTCTGGAGCCTCCTTATCTCCTCTCCTTCCACCCCACATCTGACGTGTTGGCTTCATCTTTTTTTTTTTTTTTTTTTGGCCGTACGTGGGCCTGTCGCTGTTGCGGCCTCTCCCGTTGCGGAGCACAGGCTCCGGACGCGCAGGTCCAGCGGCCATGGCTCACGGGCCCAGCCGCTCTGTGACATATGGGATCCTCCCAGACCGGGGCACGAACCCGTGTCCCCTGCATCGGCAGGCAGACTCTCAACCACTGTGCCACCAGGGAAGCCCCTGGCTTCATCTTTGACGTATGCCAGAATCCAACACCCGGCGCTCTCCACCCCAGGCCAGGCCCATCATCCCACGCTGCACCTCAGCAGTCGCCTCCTCCCTGGTCTCCCAGCTTCTGCCCTCCCCCCACCCCGCCCCCGCCCCAGGCTCAGAGCACCTAAGGACACTTAACTAAGATCCCTTCTCACCACAGCATAGGAGGCCTATGTGATCTGTCCTGTCACCTCTGTGGCCTCCTGGCAGCTCACTCCGGTCCAATGACAGTGCTGCCCTGCAGTGCAGGCCTGTTTCCACCACATCCCACTTCTGTAATGTTCTTCCCCGGGGTCTCCCCACACCCCGCCGTGACACCAACCAGGCTTATTCTCTCACCCTCCTCAGAGGGGTCTTCCCTGACCAACCCGTGTGCAATCGCAATTCCCATCCTCTAAACCCCGTGCTTCTCTTCCTAGCCCCAGCGCCCTCCGCAGCCTCATTTGGCTCTATCTCCCTGAACAGAGTGTAAGTTTCACGCTCACCATGAACGATTCTGCTTTGTTCTCAGCTGTATACTGGCGCCTGGCACTCAGTCCACGTTTGCTCAGTGAATAATCGAATGAGCTGAATGCACAACCGCACTCACCGTACAGGTCTGGCCGATTCCGCAGATGGTGCCGTACAAAGTTGTGGCCGGGCCGGGGCAGCAGCGAGCCTTTGATCCGGTCCAGGACCTGGGGGGGCAAGGCCGGGGCCTAGGATGGAAGCCCTCCTGGGGCTCCTCACCACCCAGGAGGAAAGGGGTCAAGCTCCTTAGGGGCTCCTGTCTTCCTATGGCCTGGAGCCCGCCCCTTCCCTGGGCAGCCCCCACTCAATATCCCAGTGTCCCACCACTCTGAAGGACGCTTCAGGGCCTGCCATCTTCTTCTTTGCTTCCTCTGCCTCCAGCTTGGCTGCCCCGGACTCCCCTTTCGGCTCTCTCCCCCCACCCCATTAACAGTCGTCAACAAGTCCTAGTCCTGGGCGTTCTCCTTCCCCCATCTCTCCCAACGTGTTCCCTACTCCGCAGCCCTGGTTTATTACCATCTCCCACCCTGGCCTGGGGCCTCCGATCCATGTTCCATGCTACTCAAGCCTCTCCTGCTCTAAACCCTTCCATGACTCCCCAGGACCCTTAGGATAAAACCCAGATTCCTTAATATAGCTCATGAGGCCCTTGGTGATCTGGCTTCTCTCCGCCAGTCCCCCACCTCACTCTCCAGCCTGAGTGACAGGTAGCCTCTGCAGTAGTGTGTGCCTTCTCTCACCTTTGATCCTCCACATGTGCTGTTCCCTGTGCCTGGAACATACTTATGCTTCCCTCCACTCCGCCTGGCTAGGTCTACCTTCTCCTCTAAGTCTCAGCAAATTCCTCACCTCCTCCAGTGGGCCCTTCCCTAACCCACCATATCACTTGTGTCCCCCACGTTCCCAAGAGTCCCGGTCACGCCACATCCTTGCAGCACACACAGTCACACCTACCAGCCTGGGTAGGAGCTCTTGTTCTCCCAGGTGCATATTGCCAGCACTTGCCCAGGGCCTGGTGCACAAGAAGTGCTCGGTGACTAGTGGCTGAACCCCAAGCGTGACTCCAAGTCCCATCCCACCAGCTTTCCCGGCCTGACCTGTGAGGTGTCCACGTCAAAGAAGGTCTGATAGTAGCCAAAGGTCCAGAAACTAGGCTGCTGCTTCTCCTCCTGTAGGAGCTGCACAGTGCAGGCTTTCAGCGCTCAGCGGGTGGCAGGGGTGGGTGGTAGGGACAAGAGGCAGGGCACAGGGACTTATGGGACTCACCGCGGTCTTGTCACTCTCCTCCACCTCGTCCTCAGCTCCGTAGCTGCCACCTGAGTCCATGGCCACAGCCACGTGCTGCTGGGGGACCAGCTGATCACCTCTGGTGGTGGCCTCATTTGGGGTCTGGGCCAGCAGATTAGTAGCTTCCTCGAACTCTGTCGAGAAGGCATATGGGACACAGGCATATTTGGGAGTCAAGACAATTTGGTTTCGGGGCTTCCCTGGTGGCGCAGTGGTTAAGAATCCGCCTGCCAATGCAGGGGACATGGGTTCGATCCCTGGTACGGGGAGATCCCACATGCCGCGGAGCAGCTAAGCCCGTGCGCCACAACTACTGAGCCCATGCGCCACAACTACTGAAGCCCACGCGCCTAGAACCCGTGCTCCGCAACAAGAGAAGCCACCGCAATGAGAAGCCTGCGCACTGCAGCGAAGAGTAGCCCCCGCTCGCCGCAACTAGAGAAAGCCCGTGCGCGGCAACGAAGACCCAACGCAACCAAGATAAATAAATAAATAAATAAATAAATTTATCAAAAACAAAACAATTTGGTTTTGCCCACTGCTCATCTGGACAAAACAATTTGGTTTTGCCCACTGCTCATCTGGGGGCCAGCGGTAACCGTGACCACCTGGGTGTTCACCCCCAACTCAGGGCACGTCTTCCTCAACTCTGGTAAGTGGGAAGGAGGTGTGTCCCCTCCCTTCTAACATGGGCCCGCAATTGAGGGCTGATCCTGGAATGAGGTAGAGGCTCGGGTTTGAGGCCTGAGTTTAGGGCGGAAGCGGGATTCCATTTAGAGATGGGTTTCATGCCTGGGTCGGCGTTCACAGCTGACTGGGGTTCGGGTTAGATCTGAGTTGGAACCTGGATGGGAGGTTCAGGCCAGCGGAGGGGGCAGGAGTCGGGCCCGGTCGCGGATGCACTCACCGTGGAAGGCCAGCTCGTCTGCCGCTGCCATGGTCGCTCAGGGCCGTCACCGCATCCCGCTCTGAGGACAGAGGCCAATCAGGCCCGCCCCCGACCTCTCTCGGGGCCCCTCCTGGAGGCTAGCCTCACCCCCGAGCCCGGTCTGGCGGCTAACGCACCCACCGGGGCGTGAACTCGCCGCTCCTGCCCCACAGGTGCACCCACGGCCCCCTCACCTGCGGCTACATCAACCGGCGGGGCCCGGGCTCTCTCTGCGCCTGCGCAACCCGCCTGCCAGCCACAGACGACCGTACTCCGATCTGACAGGAACATCCGGCGTCGGTCCGTATTCTACCCTCTTCCGATGGGAAGCCACTTCCGGCAGTGTTGACGCTTGCGCAGAAGAGACTCCCCGGGCCTTCTGCTTTGCCTACCTGGCGTTTCTCTTCGGAGTACGGACGCAAAGCCGGAAGACAATGGCGGCGGCCGTTCTGAAGAGATTTTGGCTCCGAAGCCGTGGAGAGACTGGTGACACTGTGGCTGCAAAGCCCGGCGTGTGGGCACGGTTGGGTGAGTAGCGGCGGGAGGCGGCGGGGTGGGCGGCCGCAGCGGCCGGACCGCCCTCATCGCGCTTTTCTCCCCTCAGGCGCCTGGGCCCGCGCGCTGCTCCGGGACTATGCTGAGGCCTGCGGGGACGCGGCGGCGGCGGCGAGGGCCCGACCCGTGCGGGCGGCCGTGTACGTGGGGCTGCTGGGTGGCGCGGCGGCCTGCTGCGCCCTCGCGCCGAGCGAGGCGGCCTTTGAGGAGGCGCTGCTCGACGCGTCGGGGACCCTCCTGCTGTTGGCGCCCGCCACGCGCAACCGCGACTCGGAGGCGTTCGTGCAACGGCTGCTCTGGCTGCGGGGTCGCGGCTGCCTGCGCCACGTGAGCCTGGGTCTCTGCTCGCTGGTGTACGAGGCGCCCTTCGACGCCCAGGCCAGCCTCTACCAGGCCCGCTGCCGCTACCTGCAGCCCCGCTGGGTCGACTTCCCGGACCGGATCCTGGATGTGGGCTTCGTGGGCCGCTGGTGGGTGCTGGGGACCCGGATGCGCGACTGCGACATCAACGACGACGAGTTTCTGCACCTGCCGGCACATCTGCGCGTCGTCGGGCCCCACCAGCTGCACTCGGAGGCCAACGAGCGGCTCTTCGACGAGAAGTTCAAGCCCGTGGTGCTCACCGACGATCAGGTGGACCAGGCGCTGTGGGAGGAGCAGGTCTTGCAGAAGGAGAAGAAGGACCAGCTCGCCCTGAGCCAGGCCGACCCGCTGGTGCCGTCGGAAGTCGCGAGATGAAACCCAGACCAGCCTGGGTCCCGATCGGGCTCTGAGCCCCGGCAGACTGTTGGCCCGGGATTGTGCAGTTGGTGCGAGGGAGCCTCAGACGCCGAGTGACGGAAATAAATTATTTGCACTGTTCTCTCCCTGCGTTTTCACAAAATCCGGGGCCTCCCTCTCACCTGTTGATTGTGAGCTGACGCTAATTCAGAGCCTCCTTGGTCTAGGAGTTGGGGAGAGCAGAGCGGCAGGCCATGTCACGTTTAGCACTGCCAGAGTTAGCAAGGAGCATTAGACCGAAATAAGCCTTTTTTCACTGGGCTTCACAGCCTGAGGTATCACAGTTGTTAGGTAACTCCCAAGCTCTACTAAGAACTTTGAGACTGACCTGGAATAGGTGAAGTGCCCTCTCCACACCTCACATTCTTTCTCTGTAAACAGGAGCACAATCTGCTCTGGGTGTTAGCAAAATCAGAGACCACCAGAACGCACTTGGTACCTAGCAGGCCCTCGCGGTGTGCATGGGGCTGAGTGGGGAGGATTGTGGCTCTCACTCCACACCCTTCCTGCCTGCCCCTGGGAAGGGAGCACAGCTCCCCAGCTTCACCTGCAGCCCCGCAGGGCCGCCCCGGGAAGTGCTCAGTAAACGGAGGACCACAGAGCCGGGAGCCTGGGTTCGCTTCTCTCTCGGAACAAAAGGATTCTTGGCTATAACAGGAACATTTTCCAGTTCTCTCTTTTTCTTTTCATTCTTAAGTAGCTTGAATCACTTCAGCTTTCCAGGCCAGTCCAGGAGTTGGCCTCTAGATGTCCTCAGGGGCTGCAGGAGCCGGGCCAGGCGAGGTGCCTACTGTCCTCGCCAGGCATGCGGGGGCTCAGGTGAGACACGAGCAGAGGTGCTCCGCTCTGCCTTACCCAGGCCAGCCCCTCTGGCTGTGTGTCCCTGGCCCTGTCTTCCGGGACCCCACAAGTGTGCTGGGTGCCCCCGAGAGGAGGCTCGCCCGTGACCATGGGGCAAGGCAGGTCTCCCACCTGCCAGAGCCCCATGGACCCCTGCGAAGAGCTCGGGCACCCCATGGCCATCACACACACCAGGCGAACCTGGAGTTTAGAAAATCACTGCCCACTGACCCTGCAAGGGACCCCCTTCTTTAAGCATCACAAAATGGGGACACCCCAGCTAGGGGCGTTGGCCCCAGGCCCTTTTCCTTTCTTACCTGTCCCCTGTTCCCACACCTCCTTTGAGTCTTTCCTGTGATCAGCTTCTGCTTCCTGGAGCTCTGGCCCCCGCCCGCCCACTTCCTCACCTGCCTTATGTTTTCCAAACTTCTTCTGGCATTGGGGCCTCGTGGGTTTCCCTTTATTTCCCCTTTACGTAGATCTCTTTCTTGGAGCAGAGCCCCATCCTGCCAGGGCAGGGATTCTTGCTGTCTGCCTGTCACCCTGTGCCTGGAGCAGCACCTGGCATGCAGTAGGCGCTTAGTGAATACTTGTCAAATGCACCAGCATGCCAGTTGGGGGTGGCTGGAGCTGCTTGTCGGCTGCCACTTGCCAGTCCCAGCACACTGCTGTGCCCTCCACTGTGGCAAGGCCTGTTCTCGTGGGGATGCTGGTATCCTCAGCCCATGGCACCTCCAGTTCAGGCCTTTTGCCCACCCAGCAGATTCTAATTCAGGTGCTTGCTTGGGAGATGCTCTCAGCTGTCTGCGCTGTGTTTGGGGGGCTGGCTCCCTGCTTCTCTCACACAGTCATTAAGTGCAGCTGGAGGTAGGACCCCCCCCCCAACCTCTGGGCTGGAGATGCTACAGGTGAGCGTCTGGGCCACCCTTCTGGCTGGGGCCCCTGTTACCTGTCTGGGCACAGAGGGCAGGCCGGGCCTGGGCATGCTGGCGCAGGGAACTCGGTGTGCCCTGCGTGGTCTGGCCGTGCTGCGTGAGGCTTCCTTAGCGGGCGGGACAGGAGACCACTGCAGTGTCTTGTGCTGCGGTCCCTTGAGGACTGATGACGGAGTATAAGCTCACGGTGGTGGGTGCCAGTGGCGTGGGGAAGAGGGTCCTGACCATCCAGCTCATCCAGAAACACTCTGTGGATGAATACCTTCCCACCATAGAGGTGAGCTCCCGGCTCCCGTCCACAGCCCAGCTCCTGACACAGGCTTGTCTCCCACCCGCACTGCAGGAGGGGTCTCCTTGTCATTGGTCCTGGGGGGCATGAGAGGAGTGAGGGAGGGTCCCATCCCTGGAGGGCCAGCTGTCTCTAAGCAGTGTCCTCCCCAGGACTCCCACTGGAAGCAAGTGGTCATCGATGGGGAGACGTGCCTGCTGGGCATCCTGGACACGGTGGGCCGGGAGGAGTACAGCGCCGTGCAGGCCCAGTACATGCGCACCCGGGAGGACTTCCTCTGTTTGCCGTCAACGACGCCAAGTCCTTCAAGGGCCAGATCCTTCGAGGACATCCGCCAGTACAGGTGAGCTGCCTGGCAACCCTCGGGGGCCTCCCGTCCACTCTGCATGTCCCGGGTGCAGCCGAGCCCACAGCCCACTGGCTGACTCATGCTTTCCTCCTTGCAGGGAGCAGATTGAGTGGTTGAAGGAATCAGATGACGTGCCCAGGGTGCTGTTGGGGAACAGGTGTGACCTGGCCACGTGTACTGTGGAGTGTCGGCAGGCCCAGGACCTGGCCTGCAGCTATGGCATCTCCTACGTGGAGACTTCGGCCAAGAAGTGCCAGGTGAGCCGGAGCTACCCCCCCACCCCGGCCAGGAGCAGCTCTCACTGCCCCCTCTCCCTCGACATAGGGCAGCCGCTCTGGCTCCAGCTCCAGGACCCTCTGGGACCCCCGTTGCCCAGCAGCCCCTCACGCTGTAATTCTCCCTGGACGTCAGGACAGTGAGGGAGGCCAGTGTCCAGGTCTGGGCCGACACAGCTCCCGGGGGATGTGGAGGTCCCCAGAGAGAGCTGCCCTGACCAGGCTGGAGTGGTGACCCTGGGGCCCCAGCCCCTGTACCCCCAGAGCAGCAAGTAGGTCCCAATCGGCCCAACCCCCCAGGAGGCCATGGGGGAGTTGCTGAGGACAAGCCTCCCAACGGGGTGGCCCTAGGGATCAGGACGGGCAGGGCCCAGCTCCCCGTTTGCGGGGCAGGGTGAAGAAGGGGCTGGGGTTCCACTTGAGGTCAAGGCAGTGGTCCCCCCAACGAGCTGGCCCCCTCTTTCCAGGGCGTGGAGGATGCCTTCTACAAGCTGGAGCGCAAGAGCCGGCAGCACAAGGCGAGCAAGCTGAGCCCGCCTGCCCGATGGGGGTGGCCTGGGCTGCCTGAGCTGCAGGGCCTGCTCTCCTGACTGAGGCACAGACGACAGGCGTGGAAGAGGCACAAGCAGGGAAGATGCAGGGAAGGAAGCTCCGGCCAGCCCAGGTAGGTGACAGAGGAACCATGGGTCTGCCAGGACACCTTGCATAGACTGTCGTGAACTGATGCCACTGGCCCCCCAGCTATCGCTCTCCTCAGCCCCATACTGACCCACTGGGCACATGCTGAGTCACTGTAAAGTATCTGATGGGCTTGACCCTGGTGTTCGGCTGAGCCCAGGAGGCTGTTTTGCGTGTGGCCCCCCAGGAGGCATGTGGGAACCTCAGCTTCGTCCTGCTGGTGGCCCCTCTGCCTCTGGGGGCCCTGGTTGCATCCTGCAGAGACCCTGGGTGCTGCAAGAATGGGCTAGTCTAGCACGTAACACATGAAACTTTATTCACCTTCAACCCGCAAAGGAGGAAACTAAGACAAAGGCTGTCCCTTCCCCTGGGAGGGAGGCTTTCATAGGGAAGGGCTCTGGGGGTGGGGAGCTCATTTGGACTCCGGCTGGGGTCGTATCTCCTGAGTTTTGGGGACCCTGAAAGGCAGTAACTGACTTTGGCAAAGGCAAAGGTGCAGCCTGTTGGGTCCAGCCCGCCCAGAGCGCCCTCTGCTCTGCCTCGCGGGGCCCAGGTGGCTGCGTGGGCTCTGGCATCGGCCAGCCCTGCTTCCTTATGTGTATGGGGGTGGGGTTGGCCCACCTGCCCCTGCCATCCCCTCGGTGGAGGTGGCCTGTTGCTCCCAGAGCCACCTCAGGTCACCGAAGTGTCCTTGTGGGGCATGTCCAGGCCCCAGCTGGTCATGTGCGGCTCCGAGAGGGCCCGCCTGGCCTTGGGCCAGAATTCTGGACTGGCCTGGGTGGCCCCTTTAGTCACCATCCTGGCTGGGGGGTGCTCATGGCGCACCTGCCCTCCCGGGGCCCAAATGCAGGCCAGGCCAAGCCCTTCTGGGTCAGGGCCTTGTGTCGTGCAAGGGGGGGGCACCGTCCCGCGGGAAGGCCAGCGTGAAGCAGCAGGGCATGTCGCTGGCTTCCCGGGGCCTCGGGGTCACTGTGCTCACAGTCACCTTGTCTTCTGGAGGCCCCTGTGTGTCCAAGTTCTCTGGGGACACAGACGTCAGGGGGCTGTAGGCACATGCGCGGCCTTGGGGCAGCTCTTGGGGTGCTGCCCCGGCTCTGCTGTGGCCGTGCTGGTCACTGCCCCAGGAGGGGCGCTGGCTGCAGGTGGCACAGGGCAGGAGGAGCGTCCTGGGCCCGGCGGCACTGTCTTCAGCAGGCTGGGCAGAGCCGGTGGCAGGGGCCTCAGTGGGGTTGCAGGGCCAGGCCTGTCATGCGGCCCTGGGGGTGGCCCGGCCAGGCACTGCAGGGGAAGGGACCCAGCCTTCCGGCTGAAAGCTGATGTCCGCGGGCCACTTGCCTGTGGCCTCATGGTTCACTGGGAGGTTTGGGAGGGAATTCCATCGCCGTGGCAACAGCCAATCCTGAGGGCTGTTTTGGGCTGCCGGCCCGGCAGGCCAGACGTGGAGCTGATGTTCCTTGAGGGAATGTTCTGGAAAGAGCAAATGGGGTGGGGGCTACCTCCCTTGGGGCCCCACAGGAGTCTGGGTTACTGGGAACGTTCATCCCTGCTAAGATTCCGATTAATAATATGGCATCTTCAGGATCAAAACTCAAGTTTCGTGACAACAGCAATGCTTGTTAGGCCTCGAGCTAACTGTTACAAAACCCTTCCGCTGCGGTGAGCACCTGGCAGCCCCATCAAGTGCAGGTCTCATCAACCCAGAAATTAGGTGCTGTTTCTGTCCTGAAATGTGGAGTCTGCACCCCAGCCTTTCTGCTCAGTCTAAGATTGGGGAGCCCCCTTCATCATCTCTGTGACCCTGTGCGCCTGCATCCTGACCATTGCGAAGAACCCCCTGGAAGGGGCAGGGCCTGGGCGCGGGGATACTCACGGTGTCATACACGGAGTAGGCTGCCAGCACGTGGAACAGGGCTTACTGCCTGGGGAAGGGGACACGGGTGCTTGTTTCATGCTGATGCTCTTAGTTTCATATTGTCTGACAAACCCTCATGACAAAACAGGTGTGTTTAAGAAGTAAGGCAAAAAAGCAGTGAACTCTTCAGGACACCTCAGTGTGAAACATTTTTCAGGGGTAAAGTGTACATGCAAGGAAACGTATAGATCCCAGGTATACCATGTGACGACGACCTTTGACTTTCTTTATTTTTTCGGTTTGTATACGTAACAGCTCAGTCTCTGGGATGCATGGCCCGTGGGTTTTCACACAAGGGTGGGGCCGCCGCATCCGCACTCCAGCGTCAGCCCCCAGCCTCGCAGCCCCGGCAGCCACTACTCCTTATCCTCCTGGAGTTGCGCCTTTTCCAGAACGTCCTGTGAAGAGAGTCATACATGGGTCTGGATTCTTTCACTTAGCAAAACAAGTCTAAGACTCACCCGTGCTTTGAGTGAATCAATAGCTGGTTCCTTTGTGTCCCTGAATCGTAGTCTGTTTCATGGAATTCCACGGTTTTTCCATTCCCTCTTTGAAGATCATCTCGGTTGCTTCCAGTTGTTAATGATCCTGAGCAGAGCAGTGAAGATTGCATGCAGGTTTTATGTGGATGTATGTTTTCAAGTCCTTTGGGTAAATCCAAAGGAGCATGATTGCTGAGCACATGGTGAGAGTGTGTGCGGTTTTGTAAGAAACGGTCAAGCTGTATCCCACGGTGGCTGCACCATATGCATCCCCACCAGTGCTGGACGAGAGTTCCTGTTGCTCCACATCCTCGCCAGCACTTTGCTTCTTATTCTGCACGAGTCTTTCATTAGATACACGATTGGCAAATCTTTTCTCCCACTCTGTAGCTTTTTCATTCTCTTAGCTGTGCCTTTTGCAGAATGACAGTTTTACATTTAGATACGGTTGTGCTTGTTGCTGCTTTCCATCATGATTTTATTGAAGTTCCTTACTGATGGGCACTCATGTTTTTCTGATCTGGCAAATGCACAAGGGCCAACGGAGGGCTCCAAGCTCATGCTCTTCCCACCTGTAGAGGATGCTGTCTGTCCCCTCCATGCTTTTAGCTTTAACAGTGTGCTCATGGTACCTGATGACTCCCAACCAGAACCCTCTGAGATTCCTTGACCTTCCCTCATAGCTGTGACCTTGCTGCTGAGGTGAGACGGACACGGTGACATTGATTTGGTGTCAATGTGCACATCTCTTAGGAGCGAAGTGAACAAGCATATTTTATCATTCCTTCCTTTTTTTGTGAACTCTCCCTTCTTATCATTTCTCATATTTTTGCCTTGTAAGAAATTGATTTGTAGAAAGTCCTCACCCATTAAGGGCATTAGAACTGTAAATATTTTTCCCCAGTTTCATAGTTTCTTTGAGTTTGATTAGGGATTTCCCCCCATGCAGATACTTGATTTTCATGTGGTTGAATCAGCCACTTTTAAAAGTAGAATCTAGGATTTTGTCTGACTTAGAAAGCCTTTTGGTAATTACGGTAGCATTAGTTTAACCTTTATCTATGTCTTGTAGCTGGTGTCCCTAGTCCCTCTTTCACACTTTTACAGGGTTTTCCCAGCAGTTCTCACTTAGTTGCTCTGCATGTGAACTTTGGAATCAGCTCCTCTAAGTCCCGAGACAGCTGGCACGACATCTTCTTGGGGCTCCTCCATGTCGTCGACTCAGGTCGCACACGTCCTCAGGGCGCGGCGCCCCATATGGTCTCTGACTCCCCCCCCCAGCTGTGGGGAGGGGTCAGCAGGCTGGGCACATGGTCAAGTTCCTGCAAGGAGGGCCCTCGGGGGTCTGTAACTTCTCAGAACTAAGACCCCACTAAAGCAGAGCAACGTGAATAAGGCCCTGTGTGGGCACCACACCAGCCTCCCTGTGCTGTCGGCCTGGTTCCATCACGTCACCTGGTGCAGGTGTCTCCCTCCAGCTCTGGCTCCCAAGGAGGCCTGTGCGTGCCTGGCGGGGGGGGGGCGTCCCGCTCCTCCTCTGCACCCAGAGGACCTGGAGCAGATGGGTGCTCCCCAGATTTGCCCCCCAACTCCGTCTAGGAGTGGCTGGGGGTACAGACTGAGGGGCGGGGGCATGGGCTCCAGGACTGCCCAGAAGGGCAGGAATCAGCAGACTTTCCCATCCCTCAATCCTGCCTTCCGTCCTCATGACAGGGCCGGAGCCCAAGCCAGCGGGACTGGGTGGACCCTCCGTGCCAGGCGCCCCTGACCAGTCCCAGTGGTCGAGGTGGCTGGGGACCGGGGATGTGAACTCACCACTCGCTCGCAGCTTCTGCCCCGCAGTCAGGGTGTCAGGTGGGGCCCCATAGGACAGGAAACAGGACAGAATTGGAAATAACTGTGGCCTTGGCCGGTTCTGCGCCCACGGCCCTCCCCCTGCACAGCCCCCGACCCACAGGGCCGGGCCAGGCAGCGACAGCCCAGGCCCTCACTCCCCAGGGGTAGGGACGAGGGGCGGCACCCCCAGGACCCGGACCCTGCTCAGCCGGCCCTCTCCTGCCCGCTGCTCCCGCCCTTGAACCCTGGCCCCAGCACAGCAGCCACCCTGGCCTGGAGACCCCACAGGCCACGGACCCCGTCCATCCTGTCCCACCCCTGGGCGTCTAAGCCTCCTCCCTGGAGGGAAGGAGAAATAAAACTCCCTGTTTGCATAGGACATGGTTGACTTTAGAAAATTACAGGGTATTGACAAAAACACGTGCAGAAGGACAGAGAGGGCTCAGCAAACCCATACATGTGTCAACGGGTGCCTCCCTGCTGACAAGGATCAATGGTGTGGAAACCAAAGACACCATACCAGCTACAGTCACACCCTGGAAAATAAGATATTGATATATACATATAACCAAATCACTTTGATGTACACCTGAAACGTAAATCAACTATACTTCAATTTTTAAAAAGCAAAAAAAAAAAAAATCTAAAAGCCAGCAAAACCCAATTCTCTGTGGTGATATACAGGGAGTCAGGGCATACTAAACACTGGTGTGATTCATGACAGACAGCCACTGTCTCTGGCCTCTGGGGAGGGACGGGCTGAAGACTTGAGCTGTCTTGGAAAAGCTTGGTGGGGGGGTATGTGGATGTCTGTTGTGTGAGTCTTCATAGTTTTGCATCTTAAATTTTGCATAGTGAAATGTGGAACATCAGACGAAACTGGGAGTGGGTCAAGGGAACAGCAGCCGAGTACCTGGCTGGTCTTTCATTTTCCACCGGATGAGGTCACCTGCTGCCTGCTCAGTACCACCCAGGCATAGGGTCTCTGGGAAATCACAGTTTGGAATTAAAGATGAGCGTGAAACTACCTCTATCCCCTTTGCCAAAATGTTCAGCAGAAATTTGGGTCCAGGCACCAAAGCTCTATTAATTGGGGGAAGAGTTTACAGAGACCTACCGACTGTGCAGGAGCTCTCATGTAACCATGGTCTGAAAGCAAACAGCCCACAGACTCCAGTCTTTCAGGGGTGCTTAGCAAATTAAGGAGTGAAAGCTGGTTTTTGGAAGTAGGTTTTAAGGAGTGTATTTCTCGGAGTAGTCCCATAAAGCGTATATTTGTTGCAGTGTGGCAGTGTCTAAAAATTGAAATGAGTGTAAATGTCCATGAGGAAACAGTAGTTAACCCCAGGTCCATCCTTCTTAGGAAATAGCACAGTCATCAACAAGAGGGCGAGAATTATATGCACGACATGGAAGGATGGCCAGGTTACGTCATGAACTAACAAAAGCAAGTTTTGGAAGAGTTTAAATTCCCCAAAGTAGAATTGCTGGGTTAAAAGATGTGTGCATTCACACTTGTTTGGGTGGCTACAATTAAAAAAAAAAAAAAAAAAAAAACCAACTCGAAAATAACAAGTGTTGGCAAGGGTGTGGAGAAAATGCAACCCAACAAAATGCACTGTTGGTGGGAATGTAAAATGATGCAGCTGCTGTTTTTGGTGATTCCTCAGAAAGCTAAGTGTAGAATTACTGTATGAGCCAGCAATTCCACTCCTAGGTGTGTATCCAAAAGAACTGATAGCAGGGAATCCAACAGATACTCATCCAACCATGTCCATCGCAGCACCATTCACAATAGCCAGAAGGTAAAAACAGCCCTCGTGTCCATCCTCAGATGTATGTGGTCCATCCATACAATGGAATACTATTCAGCCTTAAAAAGGAAGGACATTCTGACACCTGCTACACCATGGATGAAACCTGAAGATATGCTGAGTGAAAGAAACTGGTCACAAAAGGAAAAATATGGTATGACTGCATTTATATGAGGTCCCTAGCGTAATCAGAGTCATAGAGACAGAAAGTAGATTAGAAGTTTCCAGGGGGTGGGGGAGGGGGATGAGGAGTTAGTGTTTAATGGGGACAGAGTTGCCATTTTGCAAGGTGAAAAGGGACCTGGGGATGAATGGTGGTGATGGTGGCACAGCAATGTGCATGTACTTAATGCCACTGAACTGGCAGCTTAAAAATGGTGAAGATGTTAAGTTTTATGTGTATTTTATCACACACACACAAGCTACTTAGAGGAAAAAAGAAAATCATACAGTTATTTGAGGAAACCATGGGATTATCCCTTTCTAAGCTTTTGTTAGGAAAAGCCTTCCTAAGTATGGCTCTAAAGCCAGAAGATGAAACTCTGATAAATCCGACTCCATAAAATAAACTTCTTTGTGGCCAAAGTCAAAAACTTAACTAGGAAAAAATATCCACATCCCAGATCCCACAGGTTCAGGGCTCAGTCCCACAAGGTTGTCCCCACTTCAGATGCCAACTGCAAGTCCCAGGCTGCCCCTGGTACTTCTCACTCAGTGGCTAAAGAAGGGGTTTCTACAACCTCTCCTCAGGTTTGATAATTTGCTAGAACAGTTCACAGAACTCAGGGAAACACTCATGCCTACGAGTCTATTATATAATAAAGGATACAGATGAACAGCCAGATGAAGACATACATAGGGTGAGGTCCGGAAGGGTCCAGAGCGCAGGAGCTTCTGTCCCCATGAAGTTGGGGTGCACCACTCTCCTGGCACATGGACGTGTTCACCAACCCAGAAGCTCCCTGAACTCCAAACCTTTGGGATTTTTATGGCGCTTCATCACGTAGGCAAGATGGATCATTAGCTCAATCTCCAGCCTCTCTCCCCTTCCCAGAGGATGGGGGTGGGACTGAAATTCCAAGCTTCTCACCACGGCTTGATCCTTCTGGCGCCCAGCCCCCATCCTGAAACTATACAGGGCCTCACCCAGAGTCGCCTCACTAGAACAAAAGGCACTCCTATCGCCCAGGAAATGACAACAGGTTCAGGAGCCGGAGCCAGGATCCAGAGGCAGAGACCAATATATTTTCTGTTATTTCACGTATGCCAACACCATTTATTGAACCCTCTGTCTTGTCTCCACAGTTTTGAGATGCTGTCTTTTTTATTTTTTGGCCGCACTGTGCGGCATGCTGGTTCCCCAAGCAGGGATCGAACCCACGCCCTCAGCAGTGAAAGTGCAGAGTCCTAACCACTGGACCGCTAGGGAATTCCTGATACCGTCTTTTTAAAAGAAAATTTATTTTATTGAAGTATAGTTGGTTTACAATTGAGATGCCGTCTTGATGATCTATTAAATACCTGTATTACAAAGTGAGTTTTACATTACAATTTATTTAATCTGTTATCGGCTAATTCTTTCTAGAGAAAGCTATAATGAATATTCTTGTACATATATCTTTGATTCCCGACCCCGTCCACCTAGAATTGCTAGTTTAAATGGGGTGACTTTGGAAATTGATTTAAACAAAAAAATCTAGCAGAGTCTTCAGTTCTGTTTGCTTTCAATTCCAAACGGGAAAAGGGAAACATCGAGAATCATCTTAAGGTTTAGCAAAGAAAACTCAAGTATTTAAACACTTCTGAAGCTACCCGATGGTTTTAATATGACCAGGACAACAACTTAAAAAGATAAATAGTCTGGGGCTTTCCTGGTGGCGCAGTGGTTGAGAGTCCGCCTGCCAATGCAGGGGGCACGGGTTTGTGCCCCGGTCCAGGAGGATCCCACATGCTGCGGAGAGGCTGGGCCTGTGAGCCATGGCCGCTGGGCCTGCGCGTCCGGAGCCTGTGCTCCACAACGGGAAAGGCCACAACAGTGAGAGGCCCGCGTACTGCAAAAAAAAAAAAAAAAAAAGAAAAAAAGAAAAAAGATAAATAGTCTGAATTAGATTTTTTTGTTAAGTGATTAAAGATACTTTCATGGGACATAGAAATAATCTTTGTGGCATGGGTGTCTTACAGGCCTCCCTTTGTAAGATACATTTGCAAATTGATATTTCTGATGCAGCCTGCTTTTCTACAGCTGTGAAAAAAAGGGATAGTGAGAGAGACAGTTGTCTTCTTATCTTGCTAGGAGTTCTGTTACTAGCAGTTTGGAGATGGTATTTTAAGGCCAAAACATGAAATTCCTTTATTTAGCATGAAGCCAGTAAAAGCGTGTAGGCTTAAGAAGCTCAGAAATTTAAAACAGGGAATTCCCTGGCGGCCCAGTGGTTTGGACTCCGTGCTTTCACTGCCAAGGGCCCGGGTTCTATCCCCGATTGAGGAACTAAGACTCCACAAGCTGAATGGCACAGCAAAACAAAACACCCATAATTAAACAGGGAAAAAAGATAGATGGGGTTGTAAATGACACATGACTTGAGGGATTTATGTCCCATGGCTCTGCATGCTTTTAAGACATTTGATGCATTATTGCCAAATCTCAAGGACTTCTTGTCTGAAGGCAAAGTGGTAACAGCCCTCTCCCCTCGGGAAGGCTTCACCTACAAGGTGTTTAAAACTCAGGAGGGGTGAGAGCGAAGATTCTGGCCAGAACTAGAGAGCCACAGGGATGGCAGGATGAGGGGCTTGGCACTAGAGTCAGCCTTGGGTATCCACGGGTTCCACATGCTGGGATCCAACTGATCCCGGGTGGCCTCAGCCTGCAGAGGCTTGAAGCAGGATTTCGGTTCCAGGCCAGAGATTGAAGTCAGGCCACAGCAGTGACAGCGCTGAATCCTAACCACTAGACCAGTGGCCGGTGGCAAGGCCCTGGCCCGTCAGCTGTGTAGAAACGAATTTCCACATAGAGACGGAAAGTAGTGAAGCAAGTAAAGTGTTTATTAGGAGGAAAAAGGGTATGTGTGGATAGACACATGGGCGGGCTCAGAGAAAGACTCGCGCCCTAGTGGTAGTTTGTATCACTCATATGGGGCATTTCTTCCGGGTCTCCTTTGGCCAGTCATCTTGCTTTGCCTGGTTCTGAGTCCAAATTTGGTTTATCTCAGGGTCCTCCCATGTGTGGGCGCACATCTCTTAGGCAAGATGGATTCTGGCTAAGTGGCCTGTGGGTAGGTTGACATCACCTACTGTATTGGTGGCACTCCCTCCCTTTTTGACCTTCAAGGAGCATTTCTGTGTGTGTGTAGTCAGGAAGGTATTCTTGACCTCGAGAATGAGAAATATGTGGTCTCTTATCTGGGCAGGGCTTAGCTTCTCCTCCCTCCTGCTATTTTGGAGTGTCTGTCCACAGGGGACAAACTCCAACTGCCCAGCCTGGGACCCATCTATCTCCTGCCTTGCAACCAACCGTGGATGGAAAATACTCAGGAGAAAAAAAATTCCAGAAAGTTCCAAAAAGCAAAACTTGAATTGTTTATTTACATATCATTTACATTGCATTTACAACTATTTACATAGCATTCCTACTGTATTAGCTGTTGTAAGTAATCTAGAGATGATTTAAAGTATATGGGAGGGGCTTCCCTGGTGGCGCAGTGGTTGAGAGTCCGCCTGCCGATGCAGGGGACACGGGTTCGTGCCCCGGTCCGGGGGGGATCCCGCATGCAGTGGAGCGGCTGGGCCCGCGAGCCGTGGCCGCTGAGTCTGCGCGTCCGGAGCCTGTGCTCCTCAACGGGAGAGGCCACAGCAGTGAGAGGCCCGCGTACCGCAAAAAAAATAAAATAAAATAAAGTATATGGGAGAGGGCTTCCCTGGTGGCGCAGTGGTTAAGAATCCGCCTGCCAATGCAGGGGACACAGGTTCAAGCCCTTGTCCTGGAAGATCCCACATGCCGCGGAGCACCTAAGCCCGTGCGCCACAACTACTCAGCCTGCACTCTAGAGCCCGTGAGCCACAGCTGCTGAAGGCTGCGCACCACAACTACTGAAGCCCGCACGCCTAGAGCCCGTGCTCCACAACAAGAGAAGCCACCACAATGAGAAGCCCACACACCGAAATAAAGAGTAGCCCCGGGCTTCCCTGGTGGCGCAGTGGTTGGGAATCTGCCTGCTAGTGCAGGGGACACGGGTTCGGGCCCTGGTCTGGGAAGATCCCACATGCCATGGAGCAACTGGGCCCGTGAGCCACAACTACTGAGCCTGCGTGTCTGGAGCCTGTGCTCCGCAACAAGAGAGGCCCCAATAGTGAGAGGCCTGCACACCGCAACGAAGAGTGGCCCCTGCTTGCCACAACTAGAGAAAGCCCTAGCACAGAAACGAAGACCCAACACAGCCCAAAATAAATAAATAAATAAATTAATTAATTAAAAAAAATAATAATAATAAAAAAAAAGAGTAGCCCCCACTCGCCGCAACTAGAGAAAGCCTGCACTCAGCAAAAAAGATCCAATGCAGCCAAAAATAAATAAAAATAAAAATAAATTTATAAAAATAAAAAAATAAAGTTTATGGCAGGATGTGTGTAGGTTATATGCAAACACTATGCCATTTTATATCAGGGTCCTGAGCATCTATGGATTCTGATATCCCCAGGTCGTGGGCAGGGGGGGTTGTCCTGGAACCCATCCCCCTGGATACCAAGCGGGAACTGTACTGGGTTTTTCTACCCCTCAGGTCCTGAAACATCATGCAGCAATTTAGGGAAATCTTTCCACACTGCGTTAAACACTGGTGTAATCTTTTTTTTTGAATTTTATTTTATTTATTTTTTTATACAGCAGGTTCTTACTAGTTATTCATTTTATACATATTAGTGTATACATGTCAATCCCAATCTCCCAATTCATCCCTCCCCGCCCCCCCCCCCGGCTTTCTCCCCCTGGTGTCCATACATTTGTTCTCTACATCTGTGTCTCTATTTCTGCCCTGCAAACCCGTTCATCTGTACCATTTTTCTAGGTTCCACTCATATGCGTTAGTGTACAATATTTGTTTTTCTCTTTCTGACTTACTTCACTCTGTATGACAGTCTCTAGATCTATCCACGTCTCCACAAATGACCCAATTGGTGTAATTTTTTTTTAATTTTTAATTTTTTTATTGAAATGTAGTTGATTTACAATGTTCTGTTAATTTATGCTGTACAGCAAAATGATTCAGTTTATATATATGTCCATTATGGTTTATCACAGGGTATTGAATATAGTTCCCCGTGCTATACAGTAGGACCTTGTTGTTTATCCATTCTATATATAATAGTTTGCATCTGCTAATCCCAAACTCCTAATCCATCCCTCCCCCATCCCCCTCCCCCTTGGCAACCACAAGTCTCTATGTCTGTGAGTCTGTTTCTGTTTTGTAGATAGGTTCATTTGTGTCATTTTAGATTCCACATATAAGTGATATCATATGATATTTGTCTTTCTCTTTCTGACTCACTTCACTTAGTATGATAATCTCTAGTTCCACCCATCTTGCTACAAACACTGGTGTAATTTAAACACATACTGACCTTTTAATCCCCCTGCCCTAAGACCCAGGCTCATCCTAACTGAAAAATGCAACACTCCTCTCTGCCGTTCAGCTAAGGATGCCTTGGGTTTCTCTCTTACTAAATTCTCCAAGATACTGTACTGATTGAATTCTACAAGTCACAGAAGGGAGGCAATGACATGATTCTCCCTTGCATGTATGTATGTATGTATTTTGGCCCCGTGCGGCTTATGCGATCTTAGTTCCCCGACCATGTATTGAACCTGCACTCCCTACAGTGGAAGCCCAGGGTCTTAACCACTGGACAGCCAGGTAAGTCCCTCTCCCTTGTATTTAAAGTGTGTGAGGGACTTCCCTGGTGGCGCAGTGGTTAAGAATCCACCTGCCGGGACTTCCCTGGCGGTCCAGTGGTTGAGACTCCACGCTTCCACTGCGGGGGGCACGGGTTTGATCCCTGGTCAGGGAGCTAAGATCCCCACGTGCCACGCAGCGGGGCCAAAAAAAAAAAAAAAGAATCCGCCTGCCAATGCAGGGGACACGGGGCCTGGTCTGGGAAGATCCCACATGCTTCGGAGCAGCTAAGCCCGTGCGTCACAACTACTGAGCCTATGCACCGCAACTACTGAAGCACACGTACCTAGAGCCCATACTCTGCAACAAGAGAAGCCACCGCAATGAGAAGCCCACACACCGCAACAAAGAGTAGCCCCCGCTCGCCACAACTAGAGAAAGCCCGCACATGGCAATGAAGACCCAACGCAGCCAAAAATAAATAAATAAATAAATTTATTTATTTATTTAAAAAACAAAGCCTGTGAAAAGAAGAGCAGGGGATTGAGTCAGTCACCATCCACCTGTGCCAGGTCAGGCCAGACTGTATCTTAGATCCTGGGGACACCAGGATGATCTAACACTTGCCCTGCAGAGTATCAGGGCAGTCAGACACCGTCACAGAAAGGACAGCACATCTGGGGGGATGGGAACCAAAATGTCAGCTAACAGCGGTCCTTTGCCTGTGGTGGGAGAATGAATTAGGATTTTTTTCCTTGTTGCTTACCAATATCTCCTAAGTGTTTTACATTAAATATGTAATTCTATAATTCAAGTTAAATAAATATTAAAGAGCTGGCAGTAGACTAGAGGATGCTTTGGTAACAAGGGACGGGGCTGAGGACACAGAGGTACAGTGGACAGGATGGAAGGTGGAAGGGGAGGAGAAGGGTCCAGAGCTGAGGGATGAAGCTTCTGCTCCAGCCAGGGGAGTGACAGGAACCAGATTTCCTTTCCCATCTGACACAACTCCCAAATTGGGCAAGATGTATGAAAGAAGGTTTTCAAGACACTGGATATGTCTTGGAGGGACAGTGGCTCCTGAGACCCACGTGACTGCACCAGTGTGCTGCTTGAGAGAGTTCCAGGCTGTGGTGCTGGGGACCACATGCTTCGGAGCAACTAAGCCCGTGCGTCACAGCTACTGAGCCTCTGCACCGCTCTCTCCCTGAGCGCCCAGGGAGCTGAGAGTCCAAGCAGACCAGGGCACGCAGACACCACCCGAATGCGCCTCGCAGGGAATGCGTGAACACGGGAGGATGTCCCCGCAGTGGCATACCGTGTGGCAGTGAAAAGAAACCAACTCCTGATCCAAGCTGCCACCTGTCTGAATAACATGGAGTGAAAGAAGCCAGAAGAAAATGGTACATAGTGGATGATTCCCAACTATTTAAAAGTCTAGAAAACGCAGCCGTCTTTAGTGACAGAAAGCACATCAGTGGTTGTCTGGAGGGAGAGTGGGGTGTGGTTCACAGATGCTTCATGGGTATATACACACGTCACAATGAATCAAATTGTGCACCTTAAGTATACAGAGTTTACTGTATGTCAACTATACCTCAATAAAGCTGTTTTAAATAAAATTAATAGGCTTCAGTTTTAGGTTTACAGAAAAACTAAGCATACAGTAATGAAAATCTCCATAGACTCCCCGCCAGCCCCCGTTCCCCCACCCAGTTGTTGCCCCTATTATTAACATTTTGCTTTAGTCAGGAACATTTGTTACAATTGATGAACCTACAAACAGATATATACATGTTTATTTATTTTTTGAAGTATAGTTGATGTACAATGTTGTGTTAGTTTCTGGTGTACAGCAAAGTGATTCAGTTACAAATATATATTCTAATACATTCTTTTTCATATTCTTTTTCATTATGGTTTATCACAGGATATTGAATATAATTCCCTGTGCTACACAGTAGGACCTTGTTGTTTATCCATTCTTTACATAATAGTTTGCATCTGCTTATCCCAAACTCCCAATCCATCCCTCCACCATGGCTCATTTATTTTTATCATTGAATATATGCCATTGTCTGGATGTACCATCGTGTGTGTATCCGGTCACCTATTGAAAGACATCCTCAGAGCCGACTGGGCGGGTTAGGGCAGACACCACGGAGCGGCACAGCAGGACGAGTTGTGGCGCGTGATGACCACCAGAGGGCGCCAGATTCTCCCTTCTGTCTCACCAGTTCGGCACCAGCCATTTCCCCCCTGTCCTAACCCCACTGTTCCCTGCGCTAGGGTTGATCGGGTCTTTGCCTTGAACTAGGGTTGATCTGGAAACCACTTGTGGGAAAAATTAAGTTGGACTTGTTTCCTTCGGATTAAAAACCAGGGTTTCATGACTAGATGCATGACGGGGTGCGGGGAAGGCGTGGTACTTTGTTGAGCGTTTATGGGGGCTTGTCCAGAATCTCTCCCCCAAAGAAGTTAACTGAAGAGTCAGCTGGATCTGCCATCTGTAGAGATGAACTTAGCTGTTGGGGGGCGGGGGAGGGGGGAGGAAAAGCAGCCCCGAGCCTGATTTCCCATGACTGCAGTGCCAGCGACCCCTTGCCCAAGGCTGCTTGCATCTGGTTGGATGAGAAATCAGGGGCCCAGCAGAAGGGGTGATGGCTTGGAATCTGGTCCGAGGGACAGCCCCCCTTCCTCTATCTATTGATTACGTTAAGCTGCTGTTGCTGGCTGCAGACAGAGTTGCCTTCCCGGGTGTGTGCAGGGCTCCCCGCGTGGATTCAGGGCAGGTGATGCGTGCCTTGTCTTCACCCTGTGTTCTCAGTTATGGCTCTTTAGGGAAAATAGTGCCTGTTCCAGAAATACTGATCGATTTTTTTCAGAATGTATTATTAAGGGCTCAGAATAAGGAATCTTATGCCTACAAATAGGTTTTTAATTATTGATTCATGATAACTTATTACACACTGAATCGTATTGAGGGACGATTATGCATTTAAAGCCATGTAAGTGTTCCCATGAAAACTTGAGTGAAGCTGGAACTTTTATTATTTATTTATTTATCGGTGTCTCGAGGCATGAGGGATCTTAGTTGCTCGACCAGGGATGGAAACTGTGCCCCCTGCAGTGGAAGCGGGGAGTCCTAACCACTGGACCACCAGGGAATTCCTGAAGCTGGAACTTTTAAACTCTTTTTTCATTCCTTATTTCCTAGTCTCTCGCCTTCATCCCTTTTTAAGGAAAATGATATCAGTTCATTCTGGTGAATCCGGAGCAACCTGAACAAAGATAAATTGACCCCAAAGAGGACTTAAACAAAGTCTAGTTCCTTTCTACTCCAGTGGTACCTGGGTTCCTCAGACCCTCATACAACATCTCACCTATAGCGAACAAACTGGTGGTTACCAGTGGGGAGAGGGAAGGGGGGAGGGGCAACAGGGGTAGGGGAGTAAGAGGTACAAACTATTGTGTATAAGCTACAAGGATATATTGTACAATATGGGGAATATAGCCAATATTTTATAATAACTATAAACGGAGTATAACCTTTAAAAATTGTGAATCACTATATAGTACAGCTGTAACTTACATTGTACATCAACTATACTTCAATAGGGCTTCCCTGGTGGTGCAATGGTTAAGAATCTGCCTGCCAGGGCTTCCCTGGTGGCGCAGTGGTTGAGAATCTGCCTGCCAATGCAGGGGACACGGGTTCGAGCCCTGGTCTGGGAAGATCCCACATGCTGCGGAGCAACTGGGCCCGTGAGCCACAACTACTGAGCCTGCGCGTCTGGAGCCCGTGCTCCGCAACAAGAGAGGCCGCGATAGTGAGAGGCCCGCGCATCGCGATGAAGAGTGGCCCCCACTTGCCACAACTAGAGAAAGCCCTCGCACAGAAACGAAGACCCAACACAGGATAAATAAATAAATAAATAAATAAAATTTAAAAAAAAAAAAAAAAAAAAAAAAAAAAAGAATCTGCCTGCCAGTGCAGGGGACATGGGTTCGAGCCCCGGTCCAGGAAGATCCCAGTGCTGCGGAGCAGCTAAGCCCATGCGCCACAACTACTAAGCCTGCGCTCTAGAGCCCACGTGCCACAACTACTGAAGCCTGCGTACCTAGAGCCTGTGCTCTGCAACAAGAGAAGCCACCACGAGAAGCCTGCGCACCGCAACGAAGAGTAGCCCCCGCTCGCCACAACTAGAGAAAGCCCGCGTGCAGCAACGAAGACCCAAAGCAGCCAAAAATTAATTAATTAATTAATTAATAAAAAAAAACCTATACCTCAAAAAAAAAAAAAGATCTTGGAATTCCCTGGTGATCCAGTGGTTAGAACTCCAGGCTTCCACTGACGGGAGCCTGGGTTCAATCCCTGGCCAGGAAACTAAGATCCTGCAAGGTGTGCAGTGCGGCCAATAAATAAATAAATAAATAAATAAAAACCAAGCAAACAAAAATCTCACCTAAATCCCTGCCTGCCTCCAGGAGCCAGAAGTCCTAAGTCATGAAGTAGGAGATTACTGGGGAGCCCAGCCTGGGATCGGGGAGACCTCAAGGGTAGGTAGGTGCGTCCTAGGCAGAGGACACAGTGTGGGTGGGCTAAGACCACCAGGTCACATGATCCTGGGCCCTGGTACAGAGCTGGACATGGTCCTTGGCAGCTGGGGTGGCACATGCACTTTGTAGAAACTAATAGCCTTTTGTTTTGTAGTTTTAGGTTTACAGAAATATTGAGAAATGAGTACAGAGAGTTTCCATATACCTGCCCACTTCTCCCTGCCCCCCCCAAGTTTCCCCAATTATTAACATCTTGCATGAGTGTGGTGCAACTGTGGTAAAGAAAGAAGTGAGGGCTTCCCTGGTGGCGCAGTGGTTGAGAGTCCGCCTGCCTTTGCAGGGGACATGGGTTCGTGTCCCGGTCCGGGAAGATCCCACATTCCGTGGAGCGGCTGGGCCCGTGAGCCATGGCTGCTGAGCCTGAGCGTCCAGAGCCTGTGCTCTGCAACGGGAGAGGCCACAACAGTGAGAGGCCCGCGTACCAAAAAAAAAAAAAAAAAAGAATGAAGTGAGATTGATGAGATTTAATTAGTTAAAGCCCATAATTTACAGCAGGGTTCATGCTTGGTATCATAGAGTCCTATGACTTTTGACAAATAATGACACGTATCCACCCAGTATCATACAGAAGAGTTTCACTGCCCTAAAAATCCCCTGGGCTCCACCTGTTCCTCCCTCTGCCCAACCTCCTGGCAACTACTGATCTTTTACTGTCTCTGTACTTCTGTCTTTTCCAGAATGTCATACGGTATATAGTGTTTTCCAACTGGCTTCTTTCACGAAGAATTTAAGGAACCTCCATGTCTTTTCATGGTTTGATAGCTCTTTTTTCTTCTTTTCCTTTCTCATATGCTCTTTATCCATTCCTCTGTTGATGGACATTTAGGTTGCTTCCATGTCTTGGCTAATGTGAATAGTGCTGCAGTGAACATTGGGGTGCATGTATCTTTTTGAATTATGGTTTTCTCTAGATATATGCCCAAAGTGGGATTGCAGGATCATACGGTAGGCTTATTTTTAGTTTTTTTAAGGCTCCTCCATACCACTCTCCATAGTGGCTGTACCAGTTTACATTCCCACCAACAGTGTAGGAGGGTTCCTTTTTCTCCACACCCTTTCCAGCATTTATTATCTGTAGACTTTTTGATGATGGCCATTCTGACCAGAGTGACGTGATACCTCTTTGTAGTTTTGATTTGCATTTCTCTGATAATTAGCGATGTTGAGTGCTTTTTCATGTGCCTGTTGGCCATCTGTATGTCTTTGCTGGAGAAATATCTATTTAGACCTTCTACCCATTTTTTGATTGGGTTTTTTGATTTTGAATTGTATGAGCTGTTTGTATATTTTGGAAATTAATCCCTTGCATTTGAAAATGCAAATATTTTCTCCCATTCTGTAGGCTTTTTGTTTTGTTTATGGTTTCCTTTGCTGTGCAGAAGCTTTTAAGTTTAATTAGGCCCCATTTATTATTTTTTTTTATTTCCATTACTCTAGGAGACAGATCCAAAAAGATCTTGCTGTGATTTATGTCAAAGAGTGTTCTGCCCATGTTTTCATCTAGGAGTTTTATAGTATCCAGTCTTACATTTAATTCTTTAATCCATTTTGAGTTTATTTTTATACAGTGGAATATTATTCGGCCTCAAAAAGGAAAGAAATTCACACACCTGCTACAACACGGATGAGCCTTGAAGACATCATGCTCAGTGAAATAAGCCAGATGCAAAAAGACAAATAGTGTATCATTCCACTTATATGAGGTCCCTAGAGGAGTCAGATCCACAGAGACAGAAAGTAGGAGAGTGGGTGCCAGGGGCTGGGGGAGGGGGATGGGGTGTGAGTGTTTAATGTGGAGAGAGTTACACTTTTGCAAAACAAAAGTGTTCTGGAGGTTGGTTGCACAACATTGTGAATATACTTAACCAGACTGAACTGTACACTTAAAAATAGTTAAGATGGTAAATTTTATATGTATTACAATTTTTTAAAAAAACAGGGATATGAAATTGTTGAAAACGGAGTGATCTCAGAGCTGCCCAAAAGGAGTACAGCCAAGGCTAAAGGTAAGGATGAGCTGCTGTATGGCCTGGAGCTGGCGATTCTGTGCGGGACCTGGCCTGGCAGCTCAAGCCGCAAGCAAGGACCCTCCAGAACCCAGCTCCCTGTTTGATGAAGGAAGGTTTAAGAGAACGGGCTCCTGCAGTGCAGATACTTGCTCTCAGCTCAAGGTCATTCCTGCTTGTCCTTTGATATTTGTGTCTGCAACCTCTGTTTGTTTGGCACCACTGAGTGGTATTCAGGATCTTAGTTCCCAGACCAGGGATCGAACCTGTGCCCCTGGCAGTGCAAGTGCTTCTTGACCACTGGACGGCCAGGGAAGTCCCTGGTGTGCAACCTCTGGGCAGAGAATTTTGCTTGAAAGGGACTTTGGAGATGACCTGGATGAAGCCCATTGTGCTATATATTTGCACGCCAGCTTTGCCTTCTTCAGATTTGCAGGCTTTTTAAAAAAAATTTTTATGGCTCACAAATTGTAGTTTATTGAATTTTTAGACACATATAGAATAATTAAGCATCGCAAATTTGTTTTAACATTTCTGTTGAAAAAACTTTAAAGTGTATTACATACATTCTTTAGTTTCATAACCACAATATACTCTATGATGTTTAATTTTTCATGGTAACAAAGGGCTTTGAAAATTAACCAGTATACTAAATATTAAACTATTATAATATGTACAAGAGATTTCCTAGTACAGTATTCGTATTTTAACCCAATAGCGCCCTACAGATGAGGAAGATAATGTATAGAGGTTATATGACTTGCCCAAGGTCCCATGGCTAGTAAACAGAGCCAAGTCTCCTGTGAAGTGCCTTTATCCGTTATACTATGACTTCTATGCATACAGAAGGAGTGAGATACAAGATCAGCTTCTAATCCTAGTAATGTTGCTAGACTAGCTGTTTTGAGTAGATTCCTGATAGGTCTCACTATCATAAAATCAGAATGAAGAAAGCACAAGTGTACAAACCATAGATTTTTTTTTTTTATTTAAATCATGGCGTAGGTAGATGGAGGCATGGGTCAGGGACTTAATTAAAGAAGAGTGAAGGCAGGGACAGAACATTCCAGACACACAGCCATGTCATTTCCGAAACAGGTTTACCTGCGGGGGTCTCCGAGCACAGCCGGAGGAAGGAGGTGTCTTTCGTTCACAGTGAAGATGGATTAAATACTTAACCTGGGGACTTCCCTGGTGGCACAGTGGATAAGACTCCATGCTTCCAATGCAGGGGACCCGGGTTCGGTCCCTGTTGGGGAACTAAGATCCCACATGCCATGTGGTGTTGCAAAAAAAAAAAAAAAAAGAAGAAAAAGAAAATATCTGACCAGTATCCTAGTCTGGAAATTGCTGTGAAACAAATGTTTTTTTAATTTTAAAAAATTTTTACTTTTTTTTTTAAAGAGCATATTTTTTAAAAGTTCATTTATTTTTGGCTATGTTGGGTCTTTGTTGCTGTGCACGGGCTTTCTCTAGTTGCGGTGAGAGGGAGCTACTCTTTGTTGTGGTGCACGGGCTTCTCATTGCAGTGGCTTCTCTTGTTGCGGAGCATGGGCTCTAGGTGCTCAGGGTTCAGTAGTTGTGGCTTGCGGGCTCTAGAGGGCAGGCTCAGTAGTTGTGGCGCATGGGCTTAGTTGCTCCACGGCATGTGGAATCTTCCCAGACCAGGGGTCGAACCCATGTCCCTGGCACTGGCAGGCGGATTCTTATCCACTGCGCCTCCACGGAAGCCCTCTCCACATCTTAATGCGTGTCAGGCAGTATCTCACTGTGGTTTAGATTTGCATTTCCCAAATGATTAGTGTTGTTGAGGAAATATTTTTTACATTGGAAATGATTTCAAGGTGACAGAAAAGTATCTAAGCTTATATAACCACCAGCCACTTGTTTTCAGAGATGACAGGGATGCTCAAGTTGGTTCTCATCCATCTTCTATGCTGTAGTGTGACTTCTTTCTTCTTCAAAAACTGAAAATACACACACCTGGGCTGGGCCCAGTGCACCTGGACACACAGGTTCAGCTGTTGGGGAGGGCAGATGGCAGCTGCAAAACCACTTCTGACACGTGATCCCCTGGAAGCTCAAACTCCTCATGTACACAGAAGACAGCTGTGCTGAGAGGCCGGCTTTCTCTCCCCAGGCCCCACTGGTCCCACCCTTTGCCTTAAGGCCAGCTCCTTCTTTGGGTGTCACCTGCAGCATCTTTCTAGCCAAGGACAGCTTTTCAGGCTCTGGCTTCTTGCTACACACTCTGCCTTCGGAGCACTTACCACAGGGAGATTGTAGAGGGATGTGTACATTCAGGTTTCTCATGTCACGTCCCCAGACCTGACACATAGACATCAGGGACCTGGTCTGTCTTCTATGCTGGAGAAATGTCTGCTCAACTCTGGCCACCATACTAATTAAAAACATAGCTCTAAACTGTTTATTATATTCAACTTCAAAAATACATTACATTATTACTAGTGTTACCAGTTCAACATGTGTTTAGATTTATCCACAGTTACTTTTTTTTTTGCTCAACATTCCTTCTTGGTTCTCAGTCGTTGCCTCTCAGAACTTTTTGTTCTGCTTGAAGAATGTCCTTTTTAAATTTCTTATAATATAATTTCTTATACCATTTTATTTTTTTAATTATTATTTTTTATTTATTTATTTTTGGCTGCACCCCGCAGCATGTGGGATCCTAGTTTCCCCGACCAGGGATCTACCCTGCACACCCTGCAGTGCAAGTGGGGAATCTAAACCACTGGACCGCCAGGGAAGTCCAGAACGTCCTGTATGGAGGTCTGCTAGTGGCAAACTCTCTCTTTTTATTTGAATGAAAATGTCTGCCTCTTACTATGTTCTTTTTTTTTTTTTAATATTTATTCAGGGCTCCCCTGGTGGCGCAGTGGTTGAGAGTCTGCCTGCCGATGCGGGGTTCGTGCCCCGGTCCGGGAAGATCCCACATGCCGCGGGGCAGCTGGGCCCGTGAGCTATGGCCACTGAGCCTGCGCGTCCAGAGCCTGTGCTCCGCAACGGGAGAGGCCACAACAGTGAGAGGCCCGCATACCACAAAAAAAAAAAAAATTTATTCATTTGGCTGCGTGGGCTCTTTAGTTGCAGCATGTGGGCTCTAGTTAACATGACTAGGGATTGAACCCGGGCCCCCTGCTTTGGCAGTGCGGAGACTTAACCACTCGACCACCAGGGAAGTCCCTTTTACTGTGTTCTTGAAAGTTGTTTTCAGTGCAAAGTTGACTTTGGTTTTTCAGAATCCAAAATTTGTTTACTTATTGAAGATATGATTCCTTGTCTTCTGGTTTCCAATGCTGCTTCTGCAATGTCAGCGCTCTGTATAATTGTTCTTATTCTGCCTGATCTGAAAGTCATCTCTTTGTTTTAGATATTCTACAGTTTTATTACAATTGGACTACATGTGGAGTTTGGGTTTTTTTGTTTGTTTGTTTGTTTTGGCCACGCCAGGCGGCATGAGGGATCTTCCCTGACCAGGGATCAAACCCATGCCCCCTGCAGTGGAAGGGCGAAGTCTTAACCA
Source organism: Hyperoodon ampullatus (assembly GCF_949752795.1). NCBI lineage: Eukaryota > Metazoa > Chordata > Mammalia > Artiodactyla > Ziphiidae > Hyperoodon > Hyperoodon ampullatus. Next base: position 32,764,997 of record NC_136917.1, read on the forward strand.
CTGGACCACCAGAGAATTCCAGAGTTATTATTTTGATAAATTTTAAATTGAAGTGTAACACTGTATAGTGAAGAATTACCCAGAGAGAGGTCTGGCCTCTGTCCTAGCTCCTGGGAGGTAACCTCTAAACCCTTGGGATTCTCTAAGTGATAGGATGTATTGGCTATTCTTGGAGAGCCCCTCAGAACACACTTTTTTTGCTGTTAGTTTCAAGTGTACATCAAAGTGACTCAGTTATACATATATATAATCTCTTTCAGATTCTTTTCCATTATAAGTTATTACAAGATATTGAGTATAGTTCCCTGTGCTATACAGTAGGTCCTTGTTGTTTATCTATTTTATATATAGTAGTGTGTATATGTCAATCCCAAACTCCTAATTTATCTCCTCGCATCCTGGTATACCCTTTGGTAATCATGTTTGTTTTCCATATCTGTAAGTCTATTTCTGTTTTGTAAATAAGTTCTTTTGTATCATTTTTTAAGATTCCACATATAAGTGATATCATATGATATTTGTCTTACTCTGTCTTCACTTAATATAATATCTAGGTCCATCCATGTTGCTGCAAATGGCATTTCATTCTTCTTTATGGTTGAGTAATATTCCACTATATATATATACCACAGCTTTATTCATTCATCTGATGAACATTTAGGTTGCTTCCATGTCTTGGCTATCGTGAATAGTGCTGCCATGAACATTGGAGTGCATGTATCTTTTCGAATTAGAGTTTGCTCCAGGTATATGCCCAGGAGTGGGGTTGCAGGATCACAATGTAACTCTATTTTTAATTTTTTAAGGAACCTCCATACTGTTCTCTATAGTGGCTGCACCAATTTACATTCCCACAAACAGTGTAGGAGGGTTCCCTTTTCTCTACAGACTCTCCAGCATTTATCTTTTTGATGATGGCCATTCTAACTGGTGTGAAGTGATACCTCACTGTAGTTTTGATTTGCATTTCTCTAATAATTAGTGATATTGAGCACCTTTCCATGTGCCTGTTGGTCATCTATATGTCTTTTTTGGAGAAATGTCTATTTAGATCTTCTGCCCATTTTTTGATTGGATTGTTTGTTTTTTTGATATAGAGCTGCATGAGTTGTTTGTATATTTTGGAAATCCATCTCTTGTCAGTAGCATCATTTGCAAATATTCTCTCCCAGTCTGTAGGTTGTCTTTTCATTTTGTTTATGGACTCCTTTGCTGTGCTAAAGCTTTTTTAAAAAAATTTTTATTGGAGTATGGTTGCTTTACAATGTTGTGTTAGCCTCCACTGCACAACAAAAGGAATCAGCCATACACATACAGATATCCCCTCCCTTTTGAACTTCCCTCCCATTTAGGTTACCACAGTGCATTAGGTAGAGTTCCCTGTGCTATACAGTATGTTCCCATTAGCTGTCTATTTTATACATAGTATCAATAATGTATATGTGTCAATCCCAGTCTCCCAATTCCTTCCACCCCACCACTTTCCCCCTGGTATCCATACATTTGTTCTCTACATCTGTGTCTCTATTTCTGCTTTGCAAATAAGATCATCTATACCATTTTTCTAGATTCCACATATGTGCGTTACTATACGATATTTACTTTTCTCTTTCTGACTTACTTCACTCTGTATGACACTCTCTAGGTCCATCCACATCACTACAAATGACCTAATTTCATTCCTTTTTATGGCTAATATTCCATTGTATACATGTACTACATCTTCTTTATCCATTTCTCTGTTGATGGATATTTAGGTTGTTTCCATGTCCTGGCTGTTGTAAATAGTGCTGCTATGAACATTGGGGTGTGTGTGTTTTTTTTGAATTATGGTTTTCTCAGGGTATATGCCCAGTAGTGGGATTGTTGGGTCATATGGTAGTTCTATTTTTAGTTTTTTAAGGAACCTCCATACTGTTTTCCATAGTGGCTGTATCAATTTACATTCCCACAAACAGTGTATGAGGGTTCCCTTTCCTCCACACCCTCTCAGCATTTATTGTTTGTAGATTTTTTGATGATAGCCATTCTGACCAGTGTAAGGTGATACCTCATTGCAGTTTTGATTTGCATTTCTCTAATGATCAGTGATGTTGAGCATCTTTTCATGTGCCTCTTGGCCATCTGTATGTCTTCTTTGGAGAAATGTCTATTTAGGTCTTCTGCCCATTTTTTGACTGGGTTGTTTGCTTTTTGATATTGAGCTGTATGAGCTGTTTGTATATTTTGGAGATTAATCCCTCGTCAGTTGCTTCATTTGCAAATATTTTCTCCCATTCTGACGGTTGTCTTTTCATCTTGTTTATGGTTTCCTTTGCTGTGCAAAAGCTTTTAAGTTTAATTAGGTCCCATTTGTTCATTTTTGTTTTTATTTCCATTACTCTGGGAGATGGATCCAAAAAAAATATTGCTGTGATTTATGTCAGAGTGTTCTGCCCATGTTTTCCTCTAGGAGTTTCACAGTATCTGGTCTTACATTTAGGTTTTTAATCCATTTTGAGTTTATTTTTCTATATGGTGTTAGATGGAACACACTTGACAGTTTAAGCTAACTTGGTGACTCATGGTGGGCCCCTGGATCGTTTATGCTAACTCGATCACTCGTGGTGGGTCCATGCCAGAAACACCAACCATGTAATTAGATGGATAGGGTTGGAGTCACACAGTATCAGCCTGACCTCCAGTGAGGGGAGGTGGGGACGGGGGCTGGAGATTCGGCCATGTGGGCAATAATTTGATCATGTAAGTATTCAATCAATGATTCCTACCTAAGAAACCCCAGTAAAAGCTCTGAACACTGAGACTTGGGTATACTTTCCAGGTTGGCAATAATCTCTGTGTATTGTTGCAGATGTATGTGTCTAGAGGATAATGTATCCCTGAGAACAAGAGAAACTTCTCGATGTTAAATCTCCATTGTCAATGCCATGGTCAATGCTGGAGAAACATTTCCTGTGAGATGCATTGGGCTACTTTTTTCTGTAGGACCTATATGTTTTTTGTTCTTAATCCCTGGATTATGGTCTTCTTTGGTGTTTGATGGGTATTTTCCCTAGTGTGCCATTTTAATATTATTTTTTTTGGCCGCGCCATGCGGCACGCGGGATCTTAGTTCCCCAACCAGGGATCAAACCCACACCCCCTGCATTGGCAGTGTGGAGTCTTTTTTTAATATATATGTATATTTATTTATTTATTTGGCGGAGCCAGGTCTTAGTTGAGACACACAGGGTCTTCGTTGCTGCATGCAGGATATTTAGTTGCAGCATGTGGGACCTAGTTCCCTGACCAGGGATCGAACCCAGGCTCCCTGCATTGGGAGTGTGGAGTCTTAACCACTGGACCACCAGGGAAGTCCCATAACCACATTTTTTGAGAATAAGATCCATATTGCTCCCCACTCCCCACCTGGAGATAGCATCAGACCCACAGGTTAAGTAAGGGCTCTGTCCCACGAGACTGGCTCCCAGTCTCTTTGATGCCAATCTCAAGTTCAGGCTGTCACCTGTGCTTCTGACCAACTGGCTATAAACCAGAGGTTACCCACGACCCCTCCTTCGGTTCGACTAATTTGCTAGAGCAGCTCACAGAACTCAGAGAAACATTTTACTTACTATATTACCGGTTTCCTACAAAGGCTATGAAAGGACCCAACTTGACAGCCAGATGAAGAGATACACTGGTTGAGGTCCTGAACGCAGGAGCTTCTTTCCTCGTGGGGTTTGGGGCTCAGCACATGCATGCGTCTGGTTCACCAACTTGGAAGCTCTCTGGACCCCATCCTTTTGGCTTTTTATGGAGGCTTCATCACATAGGCATGATTGATGAAATCGTTGGTCAGTGGTGATTGATTCAACCTCCAGCCCCTCTCCCCTCCCTGGAGGCTGGGGTGGGGCTTTGGAACCGAATGTTCCAGACAGGGTTGGTTCTCCTGTCAACCAGCTCGCATCCTCAGGTGCTTTCCAACAGTCACCTCATTAACATAAACTCAGGTGTGTTGAAAAGCGCTTGTTAGGACTATCAAGACACCTTTATTGCTCTTATCACCTAGGAAATTCCAAGGGTTTTAGGAGCTCTGTGCCAGGAACGGGGATGAAAACCAAATATATAGTCTTTATTATAAATCACAATATCACGGGACACAATTTGAATGTAGAATCAATTACAAATACCAGATGAATTGGATGTGGGGGGGGCGGTGAGAGAAAGCGAGGCAGTGAGGCTGACTCTGAGAGTTTTGGCCTGAGCACCCGGAGGGATGGAGCTGCTTTGGATGGACAAACAAGGTTGTTATTACTGGTTTTTATTTTTAATTTAATTTAATTTTGCTTTTTTTGGGTCCCAGCATGCGGCTTGTGGGATCCTAGTTCCCTGACCAGGGATCAAACCTGGGCCCTCGGCAGTGAAAGCGCAGAGTCCTAACCACTGGACTGCCAGGGAATTCCCTATTAGTGGTTTTTTTGTTTGTTTTTTTTTTTGGTACGCGGGCCTCTCCCTGTTGTGGCCTCTCTCGTTGTGGAGCGCAGGCTCAGCGGCCATGGCTCACAGGCCCAGCCGCTCCACGGCATGTGGGATCTTTCCGGACTGGGGCACGAACCCGTATCCCCTGCATCAGCAGGCGGACTCTCAACCACTGTGCCACCAGGGAAGCCCCATATTAGTGTTTTTTAAATGTAAAGTATTAACTTAAAAATAATTAAAAATCATTCACATTTTGGTCATTCGTCTCACTCAGTGAACACGTTTCAAATTCTAAACCAAAGGATCCTATCGGTGGTTCAGGTGAATTCATTTAGTTGACTAGTGTTTGCTGAGCACCTATTACACACCAGGCACTATTACAGACACACGGGATACATTGGTGAACAACACAAAGACTCTGCTCGGCAGGGGGGCACGAAGGACAGAGGCTGTTGGCATAGTCAATACATGATTGACATAGTAAATAAGGAAATCAGAGAGTGTGTTAGAAAGTGGTAAGTGCTATGGAGAAGGGCGGCTGGGAGAGCTGAGTGCTCACGGAGGGGTTGCAATACTGAATAGGGTGATAGGAGTTGTTGAGACTGGAGCAAAGGTCTAAGGGAGCTGAGGGAGGGACTTCCCTGGCAGTCCAGTGGTTAAGACTCCACACTTCCACTGTAGGGGGCATGAGTTCGGTCCCTGGTCGGGGAACTAAGATCTCGCGTACCTTGCAGAGCGGCCAAAAATAAAAATTTTAAAAATAAAAATAAATAAAGGAGCTGAGGGAGGAGTGATGCAGATATCTGGGGAAAGAATGCTCCAGGCAGAAAGACTGCAGGTGCAAAGGCCCTGTGGCAGGACTGCGCCTGGCAGGCTGGAGGAGCAGTGAGGAGGTCGGTGTGGCTGGAGTGAGTGAGTGGTGGGGACTGGCGGAGGCGAGGGCAGCGGGCCTTGAGGGCCATGGTCGGGACTTCAGCTGAGGTCAGTGCAGCCACTGAGGCTAGTCCTTCTAGCCTAAGAAGATTCCAGAAGCTCTGATTGCAAGAAATGCTGTCTTTACCTTGCCCTAGAAATATAATCCATGGCTTCTTCCACTTTATTATTTGGGAACTTTTAAATATGGAGAAAAAAATCTAAGTCCAGGATGTAGGGGAGTCTGGTAGAGCACAGCAGGCCACTTCAAGATGTTTGATAACAGCACATCCAAGGGACCAGCAGATGACTGTTAAAAGGAAAACCAGCCTTGGAGCCACTGAAGGGGCAGCTTTCCTTCCCCTGGCTCTCACCAGCGAGGTCTCCCGGCAGTAATTACCACATGTGCACGCTGACTCAGGGCCCGGCTGGCACTTTTGTAATTCCATCCTGTCCTGTGAGCTTCAGCACTGATCTCAGAAGCGCAGACAATGAGCATCATGATGGAGGCCTCTAGTCCCCTCCATAAACACAGCGGTCATGATCTCCATCGGATGAAAACCATCTCCAGGGTTCCCCAGGGTGCCTGGATAAGCCAGCAGAATCAAGTCTTTATCCTGGGCTGAGGCTTCTCACACTGTCTCTCAGCCAGCACCTGAGGATCTGGGCTGTGCTCATCAGAGGTTAGCTGGATGGCTTGGATTTATTACGACTTATGAGGTTTTTAAAAAGTTGAGGTAAAGTATGCATAACAGAAAATTGACCATCTGAACCATTTTTCAGGGTACAGTCTGTGGCATTAAGCACATTCACATTGTTGTGCAGCCATCACCACCATCCATCTCCAGAACTCTCTTCCTCTTGCAAAACTGAAACTCTGTCCCCGTTAAACACTCACTCCCTACCCCTTCCCTCAACCCCTGACCCCCACCATTGTACTTCCTGACTCTCTGCATTTGACTATACTTTCGGGACCTCATATACCATGTGGAATCATATGGCATTTGTCCTTTTGCACTTATAATGTCATCCATGGTGTAGCAGGTGTCAGAATGTCCTTCCTTTTGAAGGCTGAATAATATTCCATTGTATGGATGGACCACGTACATCTGAGGATGGATGTTAGGGTTGCTTCCACCTCTTGGCTATTATGAATAATGCTGCTTTGACCATGGGTGTACAAATATGTTTGAGTTCCTGCTTTCAATTCTTTTGAATCTATACCTGGAAGTGGGATTGCTGGATCACATGGCAGTTCTATTTCTAATTTTTAAAGGGATCTCCATACTGTTTTCCACAGCATCTGCACCATTTTACATTCCCACCAAGAGTGCACAAGGGTTCCAGTTTCTCATCATCCTCTCCAACACTTGTTATTATTTTTTTGATAGTAGCCATCCCAATAATGCGAGCTGGTAGTTACTCCTGAGTTGTTTGTTTATTTTAACATCATTTATTTATTTGGCTGCGCTGGCTCTTAGTTGTGGCACACAGGATCTTTGTTGATGCATGTGGGCTCTTCATTGTGGGATGCGGAATCTTTGTTTTTTTTTTTAACATCTTTATTGGAGTATATCTGCTTTACAGTGTTGTGTTAGTTTCTGCTGTATAACAAAGTGAATCAGCTATACATATACATATATCCCCATATCCCCTCCCTCTTGGGCCTCCCTCCCACCCTCCCTATCCCACCCCTCTAGATGGTCCCAAAGCACCAACCTGATCTCCCTGTGCTATGCAGCTGCTTCCCACTAGCTATCTGTTTTACATTTGGTAGTGTACATATGTCAATGCTAATCTCCCATTTCGTCCCAGCTTACCCTCCCCAGGCCATGTCCTCAAGTCCGTTCTCTACATCTGCGTCTTTATTCCTGTCTTGCCCCTAGGTTCATCAGAACCATTTTTTTTTTTTTTTTAGTTGCGGCATGTGAACTCTTAGTTGTGGCATGTGGGATCTAGTTCCCAGACCAGGGATTGGACCCGGGCCGCCTGCATTGGGAGGGCAGAGTCTTAGCCATTGGACCACCAGGGAAGTCCCACTGCTGAGTTTTAAGAGGCTGCTTCTGCCTTCATGGAAGTGTGTCTCAGATTTATAAAATCATTAAAAGACCTGGTAAGCAGCCCCAGGGAGAAGTAAGAGCCAGATGAACCCAGGACAGTGAAACCCTTCTCTGGGAGAAGCAGTGCCACTGAGGCCCACCCCACCATGCCTTTCCCAGGGTCACCTGGTGACAAGAGCTCATGCGTGGGCCATGTTGGAGGAACACCAGCTTGGGCAGAGATGGGTTTCGTTTCTTCAGTTCACGGTTGGACAACCTGTTTTGCCACAGTCTCACGGATGCCACTCCCAGGCTTAATTTGCACTGCAGAATGAGGTCAGTGGAAGAAAGGGAGGAGACGACACACGAAAGGCAAAGAGGAGGTGGATGGAAGGGGGCCGGGCAGGACGGCCACCTGGTTTTGTCACATCCACACCCCGCTGCAGGCTCCCCTGGCCACGTGTGTGTGTCTACACAGACCCCAGGGCTGGGGGACGATCATTTCAGCCGTGGTCCTCTTATGAACAGGAGAAGGTAAAAGGATGCTTAGAAGCTACCCTAAATCAGGTCCCTAAATCAGTGCTTCTCCATGGGGGATGATTTTACTTCCAAGGGGCATCTGGTCATGTCTGGAGACATTTTTTGGTGGTCAGAACCCTGATGGGGGATTTTTTTAGTTAGGAAAATTTTTATTTCAAAAAGTATTGAGGGCATCCTAAAACCTTAAACAGGATTCTGGACACTGTAAACTTACAGAACAGACAAATATGCCAATCTGCCTCCTCTCTGGGGTTGGAACTGGATGTTGGACTGGAGGAAGGGTGTCCTTTATTACACAGCAGTCTCTGAAGTCATAAAAATAGAGAGTACTTTATAATAGTAGATCAGCATTAAATACTAGCCACTGAATTTTCATAACTGAATTTGTCTCATAGACTAAGTCTGCACATCCACCGTGTAGAGACAACCCCAACCCCCAGGTTGGCCCAGCCTCTGTCCCCAAATCAGTGTACAGACATCTGTCAGTGGTGGGGCTCCAAGCCTAGAACTCACGCCCACGGGAGGGGAGGGAAGGAGACAGATGTTTCTGAAGGATCCTCCGCGATCCTGGACCCCCTCCTGGAGGCTGGAGGGACCTGCCGGTGCTGAGGCTGCTGCCTCCCTTTCCTACCCTTGATGGGGTCCTGATGGTGGGGACCTGGGTGGTTCTAGAGAGTGGACATGGAGGAGAGTTGACCCACAGGAGAGGGATGCAAACCCCACCCCATCTCCCTTTCACTGGCCCACACAAAGCCAACCATCATTGGAGAGGCCGCCAGACGGCGGGATAGCCAGCTGCGTGGTGCTCGGTCACGGAGAAGTAGCAAAAAGAAGAGAAAGACCAGGAACCCAGGACACTGGGCCCCCTGCCATGAGGGAGCTTCTACAGGGAAGATCAGACAAAGGCCTGAGTCCCAAGGCGGCACCCGGGAGGGAGCCTGGGCTCTGGCCTTTGGTACTGACAGTGATGGATGGATGCCAGGGTCGCTGCTCAACGCCCTACAGTCCCTACAGTGCACAAGACAACCCACAGTGATGCTGAGGTGGAGAACCCCTGCCTGACGCCATCTTCTAACAGACCCTTGAGAAAAAGGCCCTGACACGGGCCAAACCCCAACACACACTGCCTGCTTATTTTCTTCCACAGAAGGGGGTGAAATGCTACATTGTAGATGTTTTCAGTTTACACTCCCTGTGGCCAGCTCCACCCTGGCAAAGTAGAGAAAACAGAGCTTCTCTGCCAGCTCTGAGGATGGTGACTGAATCTGTCTGTATGTCCACACCAAAGGTGTCCAGCAAACTATGTCCTGGTGCCCACGTGTTCCTAGTCTATTTTGGTGATGTGATGGTTGATTGTATGTGTCAACTCGGCAGGGCTGTGGTGCACAGACATTTGGTCAAACGCTATTCAGGATGTTCCTGTGAGGGTGTTTTTGGATGAGATTCACATTGAAATCAATAGACTTTGAGCAAAGCAGATTGCTCTTCACAACGCAGGTGGGCCTTTTCTAATCAGCTGAAGGCCTGAACAAAAGACTGACTCCCCCCATCCCCACCTCCAAACAAGAGGGAATTCTGCCAGCAGACAGCCTCCGGGCTGGAACTGCAGTATCAGCTCTTCCTGAGTCCCCAGCCTGCCGGCCCACCCTGCAGATTCTGAACTTTCCAGTCTTCTTAATCACCTGAGCCAGTTCCTTAAAATCAATCTTGAATGAGAGTCTGCTCATGCTGTATTACCAACTCACCATAAACTAGGTGACCTCAAAAACAGAATAAATTTTTTCTTTTTCTTTTTCTTTTTGGCTGTGCCACACAGCTCATGGGATTTTAGTTCCCTGACCAGGGATTGAACCTGGGCCCCCAGCAGTGAAAGTGCCACCAGAGAATTCCCAGAAAAAATTTTTTTTCACAGTTCTGGATGCTGGGAAGTCCCAAGATCGAGGTGCCAGACAACTGAGCTTCTAGTAAGTTCTCTCTTCCTGGCTTATAGACGGCCACCTTCTTGCTGTATGCTCACAAGACAGAGATAGAGATGTAAATGGAGACGCAGAGAGACAGATTAAGATTGTTCTCTGGTGTCTGTTCTTATAAGGACACTAATCCTATCATGTCAGAGCCCCACCCTTATGACTGCATTTAAACTTAATTACCTCCTTACAGGCTCATCTCCAAATACAGTCACATTAGGTGTAGGAGTTTCAACATGAATTTTGGGGAACACAATTCAGTCCACAGCAAATCTCTTTCTATCCATGTACACATCCTATTGGTTCTGTTTCTCCAGGGGAACCCTGACTACGGAGGTGAGATGAGATCTTCTAAATAAAGCAACCCAGGCACTGTTTGTCACAGACAACTGAGCACAGGTGACACTGGTCACCTAGGGTTCCCCTCCCCTCTATGGCTCTGTGTATAACCTGCAGGCAGCCAACTCTCACCCCTATCTCTAGCTCTGCATTTTCCTTTGCGCCCATCATTGGCAGCAGCGGTTAAGGGCACAACCACCAGAGTCCACCTGCCTGGCTGTGACTAGGCCAGCTCTGCCAGGACAGTGGTGACCTTGGGTAGACTATTAACCCTCTCTGTGCCTCAGTTCCAACTACAACGTGGGGGCAATGGTAGGAGATGCAGCAAAGGGTGTGAGCGTCATGTACATATATGGATACGGACATACAGTTTTTAAATGAACAGACTTTATTTTTTAGAGCAGTTTTAGGTTTACAAAAAATTGAGCAAATAGTAGGGAGTTCCCATGTATCTCCTCTCCCCACCAGCCTTCTGCCCCATAGTTTCCAGTTTCCCTAATTATTAACATCTTGCATTAATGTGAAACATTTGTTACAATTGAAATTGGTTTACAACTAAATCAATATGGATACATTACTATTACCTAAAGTTCATAGTTTACATTAGGGTTCACTCATGTTGTTGTATATTCTACTTTTTTAATAGGCTTTATTTTTTAGGGCAGTTTTAGGTTCACAGCAAAATTGAACAGAAAGTACAGAGATGTCCCCTATAGCCCTGGTCCTCCCCGCCACATGCATAGCCTCCCCCACTGTCGGCATCCCTCACCAGAGTGGTATATTTGTTGCAACTGCTGCACCTACACTGACACATCATCATCACCCGGAGTACACAGTTTACATTAGGGATCACCCTATGCTGCACAGTCTGTGGGTTTGGACAAATGTCTAATGACATGTATCCATCATTACTGCATCACACAGAATGGTTTCACTGCCCTAAAAGTCCTTTGTGTTCTCCCTCTTCCTCCCACCCTTTCCCCCAAACCCCAGGGAGGGGGAAGTCTCCTTTTACTGTCTCCGGTTTTGCCTTTTCCAGAATGTCATATAGTTAGAATCACACAGTATGTAGCCATTACAGATTGGCTTCTTTCACTCAGAAATACACACTTAAGTTTCCCCCATGACTTTTTGTGGCTTGATCTTATTTTTCTTTAGTGCTAATATTCCACTGTCTGGATTTACCACAGTTTGTTTATCCTTTCGTTTATCGAGGGACATCTTGGTTGCTTCCAAGTTTTGGCAATTACGAATAAAGCAGCTAGAAACATTCATGTGCAGATTTCTGCATGGACCTAAGTTCTTAATGCATTTGGGTAAATACCTAAGAGCACAATTGCTGGATGATAAGAGTATGGTTAGTTTTGTAAGAAACTGCCAAACGGTCTTCCAAACTGGTTGTTACCAGTTTGCACTTCTACTACATTTTAATTTACATATTCATGGTTTAGAATAGCAGCTGGCGCCCAGGAAGTGCTATGCAAGTGTTAGCTATTGTTGCTAACATTAATTTCTGGTCCTTTAACGGCGGCTACGTTTAGCACACACCATTTGGCTTGCTAAGCTCAACCTTTCAACACCTTTGAAAAAGGATTCCCTCCTAAGCGTCCCTATTCCTCCCAACAGAGGAAGCGTGTCTAACCAGTCTCAGGCAGGGACAGAAGTTAAATCTAAGCCAAGTCCTTGTGTAGGAAGCCAAGGAGAGAGGCAGAGAGAGAGCATTCAGGCTGAGGAATTCAGGGAGACTAGAAAAGGACAAAATGGGACCTGCGGTTGGATGTGTGCGGCTGCTGTTTCCAAGCAGGTAGAGGAAGATTTGCAGGGGGGAGCGGCAGGGGGATAGGCAGGGCCTTGTGGGCCACTTTACAAAGTAGGGCCTCGTTCTGAGCCACTCAAAGGTTTATTTAAAGTAAACACTTAATATTTATACATGCACTCAGCCCCAAAGGGTGTAAGTGTCTGCCTTCCTGGATCACAGCTCCTCCTAGGGACCAGCCCAGAGCTGTGCTTAAAGAGGGCCAGCCACCTCCCAGCCCCCAAACCCCCACCCCCTACCCAGATGTTTGACCCACAAAAAGCTTTTGTTTTTTTTCTGAATTTTTATTTTTTTATTGGAGTATAGTTGATTTACAATGTTGTGTTAGTTTCAGGTGTACAGCAAAGTGATTCCATTATACATATACGTAACATCTATTCTTTTTTCAGATTCTTTTCCCATATAGGTTATTACAGAGTATTGAGTAGAGTTCCCTGTGCTATACAATAGGCCTTTGTTGATTATCTATTTTATAGATAGTAGTGTATATGTCAATCCCAACCTCCTAATTTATCTCTTCCCCTCACCTTTCCCCTTTGGTAACCATAAGTTTGTTTTCTCTATCTGCGAGTCTGTTTTGCAAATAAGTTCACTTGTATCACTTTTTTAGATTCCACATGTAAGTGATATCACATGATAATTTGTCTTTCTCCGTATGACTTACTTCACTTAGTATAATAAGGTCCATCCAGATTGGTTCAAGATGGCGGAGTAGAAGGACGTGCTCTCACTCCCTCTTTCAAGAACACTGGAATCACAACTAACTGCTGAACAATCATCGACAGGAAGACGCTGGAACTCACCAAAAAAGATACCCCACATCCAAAGACAAAGGAGAAGCCACAATGAGACGGTAGGAGGGGCGTAATCACAATAAAATCAAATCTCATAACTGCTGGGTGGGTGACCCACAAACTGGAGAACACTTATACTACAGAAGTCCACCCACTGGAGTGAAGGTTCTGAGCCCCACGTCAGGCTTCCAAACCTGGGCGTCCATCAATGGGAGGAGGAATTCCTAGAGAATCAGACTTTGAAGGCTAGCGGAATTTGATTGCAGGACTTCTACAGGACTGGGGGAAACAGAGACTCCACTCTTGGAGGGCACATACAAAGTAGTGTGTGCATCGGGACCCAGGAGAAGGAGCAGTGACCCCATAGAGACAGAACCAGACCTACCTGCTAGTGTTGGAGGGTCTCCTGCAGAGGCAGGGGGTGGCTCTGTCTCACCGTGAGGACAAGGACACTGGCAGCAGAAGTTCTGGGAAGTACTCCTTGGTGTGAGCCCTCCCAGAGTCCGCTATTAGCCCCACCAAAGAGCCCGGGTAGGCTCCAGTGTTGGGTCGCCTCAGGCCAAACAACCAACAGGGAGGGAACCCAGCCCCACCCATCAGCAGACAAGCAGTTTAAAGTTTTACTGAGCTCTGCCCACCAGAGCAACAGCCAGCTCTACCCACCACCAGTTCCTCCCATCAGGAAGCTTCCACAAGCCTCTTAGATAGCCTCATCCACCAGGGGGCAGACAGCAGAAGCAAGAAGAACTACAATCCTGCAGCCTGTGGAACAAAAACCACATTCACAGAAAGATAGACAAGATGAAAAGGCAGAGGGCTATGTACCAGATGAAGGAACAAGATAAAACCCCAGATAAACAACGAAATTAAGTGGAGCTAGGCAACCTTCCAGAAAAAAATTCAGAATAATGATAGTGAAGATGATCCAGGACCTCAGAAGATGAATGGAGGCAAAGATCGAGAAGATGCAAGAAATGTTTAACAAAGACCTAGAAGAATTAAAGAAGAAACAAACAGATGAACAATACAATGATTGAAATGAAAAATACACTAGAAGGAATCAGTAGCAGAATAACTGAGGCAGAAGAACGGATAAGTGACCTGGAAGACAGAATGGTGGAATTCACTGCTGCAGAACAGAATAAAGAAAAATAAAAAATAAAAAGAAATGAAGACAGCCTAAGAGACCTCTGGGACGACATTAAACGCCACAAAATTCACATTATAGGGGTCCCAGAGGAGAAGACAGAGAGAAAGGACCCGAGAAAATATTTGAAGAGATTATACTCAAAAACTTCCCTAACATGGGAAAGGAAACAGCCACCCAAGTCCAGGAAGTGCAGAGAGTCCCATACAGGAGAAACCCAAGGAGAAACACACCGAGACACATAGTAATCAAATAGGCAAAAATTAAAGACAAAGAAAAATTATTGAAAGCAGCAAGGGAAAAACGACAAATAACATACAAGGGAACTCCCATAAGGTTAACAGCTGATTTCTCAGCAGAAACTCTACAAGCCAGAAGGGAGTGGCATGATATACTTAAGGTGATGAAAGGGAAAAACCAAGATTACTATATCCAGCAGGGATCTCATTCAGATTCGATGGAGAAATCAAAAGCTTTACAGGGCTTCCCTGGTGGCGCAGTGGTTGAGAGTCCGCCTGCCGATGCAGGGGACACGGGTTCGTGCTCCGGTCCGGGAAGATCCCACGTGCTGCGGAGCGGCTGGGCCCGTGAGCCATGGCCGCTGAGCCTGCGCGTCTGGAGGCTGTGCTCCGCAACGGGAGAGGCCACAACGGTGAGAGGCCCGCGTACCGCAAAAAAAAAAAAAAAAGCTTTACAGACAAGCAAAAGCTAAGAGAATTCAGCACCACCATACCAGCTCTACAACAAATGCTAAAGGAACTTCTCTAAGTGGGAAACACAAGAGAAGAAAAGGACCTACAAAAACAAACCCAAAACAATTTAGAAAATGGTAATAGGAATACACATATCGATAATTACCTTAACCGCGAAGGGATTAAATGCTCCAACCAAAAGACACAGGCTTGCAGAATGGATACAAAAACAAGACCCATATATATGCTGTCTACAAGAGACCCACTTCAGACCTAGGGACACATACAGACTGAAAGTGAGGGGATGGAAAAAGATATTCCATGCAAATGGAAAGCAAAAGAAAGCTGGAGTAGCAATACTCATATCAGGTAAAACAGACTTTAAAATAAAGACTATTACAAGAGACAAGGAAAGACACTACATAACGATCAGGGATCAATCCAAGAAGAAGATATAACAATTATATATGCACCCAACATAGGAGCACCTCAATACATAAGGCAACTGCTAACAGGAAGTCGACAGTGACACAATAATAGTGGGGGACTTTAAAACCTCACTTACACCAATGGACAGATCATCCAAACAGAAAATTAATAAGGAAACACAAGCTTTAAATGACACAATAGACCAGATAGATTTAATTGATATTTATAGGACATTTCATCCAAAAACAGCAGATTACACTTTGCAAGTGTGCACGGGACATTCTCCAGGATAGATTACATCTTCGGTCACAAATCAAGCCTCAGTAAATTTAAGAAAACTGAAATCATATCAAGTATCTTTTCTGACCACAACGTTATGAGATTAGAAATCAATTACAGGGGAAAAAAACGTAAAAAAACACAAACACATGGAGGCTAAACAATACGTTACTAAATAACCAAGTGATCACTGAAGAAATCAAAGAGGAAATCAAAAAAATACCTAGAGACAAATGATAATGAAAACACGATGATCCAAAACCTATGGGATCACAATCTGAATCTAATCGAGAGGAAACATCCAATGAAGTCAAAGTGAGGGACACATTACAAAGTAGCTGGTTTGTAATTTTCTAAAGTCTCAGGGTGGTCAGGGAAGACTGAGAATCTGTTCCAGACTGAAGGAGGCTGGGGACAGCACAACCAAACCTGTGATTCTGGACTGAATTTTTTTTTTATAAAGGATATTGTGGGGAAAATGTGTAAAATGTAAAAGGAGCCTGAGAATTAAAATGGTAGTATCACGGTTAAGTATCACCGTTAATTTCTTGATGTGATGGATGTATCATGGTCACACAGGAAAATGTTCTTGTTTGTAGGTAATACACAACAAAGAATCCATGGGTAATAGGGCATCTGTTCAGCAACTTACTCTCAAATGGGTAAGAAAAATAAAATGTTCTGTACTGAACATCCAAAAAAAACCACACACACACAAAACCTATGGGATGCGGCAAAAGCAGTTGTAAGAGGGAAGTTTATACCTATACAAGCCTACCTCAAGAAACAAGAAAAATCTCAAATAAACAATCTAACCTTACACCTAAAGGAACCAGAGAAAGAAGAACAAACAAAACCCAAAGTTAGCAGAAGGAAAGAAATCATAAAGATCAGAGCAGAAATAAATGAAATAGAAACAAAGAAAATAGCAAAGATCAATAAAACTAAAAGCTGGTTCTTTAAGAATATAAACAAAATTGATAAACTATTAGCCAGACTCATCAAGAAAAAGAGGGAGAGGACTCAAATCAATAAAATTAGAAATGAAAAAGGAGAAGTTACAACAGACACCGCAGAAATACAAAGCATCCTAAGAGACTACTACAAGCAATTCTGTGCCAATAAAATGGACAACCTGGAAGAAATGGACAAATTCTTAGAAACGTACAACCTTCCAAGACTGAACCAGGAAGAAATAGAAAATACGAACAGACCAATCACAAGTAATGATATTGAAACTGTCATTAAAAATCTTCCAACAAACAAAAGTCCGGACCAGATGGCTTCACAGGTGAATTCTATCAAACATTTAGAGAAGAGCTATAACATCCAGCCTTCTCAAACTCTTCCAAAAAATTGCAGAGGAAGGAACACTCCCAAACTCATTCTATGAGTTTGGTATCAAACTGATACTAAAACCAGACAAAGGTACTACAAAAAAAAAATTACAGACCAATATCACTGATGAATATAGATGCAAAAATCCTCAACAAAATACTAGCAAACAGAATCCAACAACACATTAAAAGGATCATACACCATGATCAAGTGGGATTTATCCCAGGGATGGAAGGATTCTTCAATATATGCAAATCAATCAATATGATACACCATATTAACAAACTGAAGAATAAAAACCATATGATCATCTCAATAGATGCAGAAAAAGCTTTTGACAAAATTCAACTCCCATTTATGATAAAAACTCTCCAGAAAGTGGGCATAGAGGGAACCTACCTCAACATAATAAAGGCCATATACGACAAACCCACAGCAAACATCATTCTCAATGGTGAAAAACTGAAAGCATTTCCTCTAAGATCAGGAACAAGACAAGGATGTCCACTCTCACCACTATTATTCAACATAGTTTTGGAAGTCCTAGCCATGGCAATCAGAGAAGAAAAAGAAATAAAAGGAATACAAATTGGAAAGCAAGAAGTAAAACTGTCACTGTTTGCAGATGACATGATACTATACATAGAGAATCCTAAAGATGCTACCAGAAAACTACTAGAGCTAATCAATGAATTTGGTAAAGTTGCAGGATACAAAATTAATGCACAGAAATCTCTTGCATTCCTAAACACTAATGATGAAAAATCTGAAAGAGAAATTAAGGAAACACTCCCATTTACCATTGCAACAAAAAGAATAAAATACCTAGGAATATATCTACCTAGGGAGAGAAAAGAGCTGTATGCAGGAAGCTATAAGACACTGATGAAACAAATTAAAGATGATACCAACAGATGGAAAGATACACTGTGTTCTTAGATTGGAAGAATCAATATTGTGAAAACGACTATACTACCCAAAGCAATCTACAGATTCAATGCAATCCCTATCAAATTACCATTGACATTTTTCATGGAACTAGAAAAAAAATCTGAAAATTTGTATGGAGACACAAAAGACCCCAAAAAGCCAAAGCAGTCTTGAGGGAAAAAAATGGAGCTGGAGGAATCAGACTCCCTGACTTCAGGCTATACTACAAAGCTACAGTCATCAAGACAATATGGTACTGGCACAAAAACAGAAACAGAGATCAATGGAACAAGAATAGAAAGCCCAGAGATAAACACACACACCTATGGTCAACTAATCTATGACAAAGGAGGCAAGGATATACAATGGAGAAAAGACAGTCTCTTCAATAAGTGGTGCTGGGAAAACTGGACAGCTACATGTAAAAGAATGAAATCAGAACACTCCCTAACACCATACACAAAAATAAACTCAAAATGGATTAGAGACCTAAATGTAAGACCAGACACTATAAAACTCATAGAGGAAAACACAGGAAGAACACTCTTTGACATAAATCACAGCAAGATCTTTTTTGATCCATTTCCTAGAGTAATGGAAATAAAAACAAAAATAAACAAATGGGACCTAATGAAACTTAAAAGCTTTTGCACAGCAAAGGAAACCATAAACAAGACGAAAAGACAACCCTCAAAATGGGAGAAAATATTTGCAAATGAATCAACGGATAAAGGATTAATCTCCAAAATATATAAACAGCTCATGCACCTCAATATTAAGGCATCTTTTTTTTTTTTTTTGGCGGTACGAGGGCCTCTCACTGTTATGGCCTCTCCCATTGCGGAGCACAGGCTCTGGACGTGCAGGCTCAGCGGCCATGGCTCATGGGCCCAGCCGCTCCGCGGCATATGGGATCTTCCCGGACCGGGGCACAAACCCGTGTCCCCTGCATCGGCAGGCGGACTCTCAACCACTGTGCCACCAGGGAAGCCCGGATTAAGTCATTTTTATTGAATTGTCTGTTACCCAACGTGATTGTAGTTCCCAGAAGGGAGGACAGCTTTCCTTTTAATTTTCTTCTAGCAACTGAGGTACTGATACGATTACAACAGAGAAGGGACCCAACATATCTTACCAGATCACCAATAAGTGGACACATCTTCTCACGCTCATCTATTCATCTGATCAAATTCATATAAGCACCGAAAGTCAGATGGAGTTAAATAAGCAGATGTGATACACGTAAAACTGGGGGTAGTTCTGCAGACTGTAGAATATTGTGCATTGTTCCTCCAGACATTGACAGAGGGTGATGCAGTTAGAGTTTAGACTGTCCCCTTGTCCTGATTGGGTTGGGAAGGAGGGGAAGCTGCGTGTACTGAGTGCACTAACCAGATCTCACTGCTGCTGCTGCTGTGTGAGTACCCAGAAGGGCCACAAGGAGTGTGATTTCACACACACACACACACACACACACACACACACACTCACACAAGAGCAGGAGAGGCCAAATAGCCCAAACGAATATGGCAGGCCACAGAGCCTGTTTTCTTTTTGGTTGGTTGTTTGTTTCATATATCAAGCAACAACAAAATAAATTTTTGCTCAGTTCATTGCATAACAATTTCTACCCATTACACAAGAATGTTTTTTTTAAAAATTAATTTTTATTGGATTATAGTTGATTTACAATGTTGTGTTTGTTTCACATGTACAGCAAAGTGAATCAGTTATACATATACATATAATTCACTCTTCTTTAGATTCTTTTCCCATATAGGCCATTACAGAGTATTAAGTAGAGTTTCCTGTGCTATACAGTAGGTCCTTATTAGTTATGTTTTATAGTAGTGTGTATATGTTAATCCCAATCTCCCAATTTATCCCTCCCCTCCCCTGTCTCCCTTGGTAACCATAAGTTTGTTTTCTACATCTGTGACTCTATTTCTGTATGGAGCACATTTTCCTAGTAAATGTTATCCTAAGCTTCTCACTGGCTCTCTTGGATGGACGCTTAAATACATCTGAGAGAATGCAAGGGATCTGCAACTTTGCTTTGTTTAACCTCATGGTAATATGTTTATGTGAATTTCTATCCCATGGAAATTTAAGATCTTCACACATATGTTAAAAAAATCTTTGAAGGAGACACACTGCAGTAGAAACAAGAGGCTCCTGTAGCAGCCAAAGCATACAATACTGTTAGGATCCACTAGTTATCTGCATGTTGGTTTACGTTTTTAAACGGAAAATTTTATTGAGATTGTTGATTCATGTGCAGTTGAAAAAATAATACAGAGAGATTCCTTGTGCACTTTCTCAGTTCCCCCCAGTGGTAACTATTTTTTTTCCATTTAAAAAAATTGTGGTAGTGATTACATTTATATAGATTTCTAGAGAATACAAGCTAATCTACAGGAACAGATCAGAGGTTGCCTTGGGACACGACTGGTATTCAGCGAGGAGTGGGGAGAGGCAGGAGGGATGGAGTATAAGAGGGCATGAGGAAACTTTGTGGGGGGATGCATATGCTCATCATCTCATGTTGGCAGTTCACAGTACATGTCAAAATTTATCAGATTGTACCTTTAAGTATGTGAAGTTTATTGTATATCAATTATACCTCAATAAAGCTATTTTTAAATAAAACCTAAAAAAAATTGTGGTAAAGTACACATAACAAAAAATTTACCATTTTAAGTGTACAGATTAGTGGCATTAAGTTCAACCACAGTGTTCTGCAAACATCACCACCATCCATCTCCAGAACTTTTTCATCTTCCCAGACTGAAACTGTGTCCCTATTAAACACTCACTCCCCATCCCCCTTCCCCTCCCCCAGCCCCTGGTAACCTCTATTCACTTTCTATCTCTATTAATTTGCCTGTTCTTGATACCTCATATAAGTGGAAGCATACAGTATTTGTTCTTTTGTGTCTGGCTTATTTCACTGAGCATGATGTCCTCAAGGTTTATCCATGTTGTAGCATGTCAGAATTCCTTCCTTTTTAATGCTGAATAATGTTCCATTGTATGGATGGACTACATTTTGTTTATCCAGTCATCGATTGATGGACCCTTGGGCTGCTTCCACATCTTGGCTGTTGTAAATAACGCTGCTATGAACATGGGTGTGCAAATGTCTGTTCAAGTCCCCAGTGGTAGTCTTTTGCAAAATGATAGTATAATATCACAGCCTGGAGAGAGAAATACATATTTTTCTCATTACTCCACCTTGCCCCCCAGCTTTATTGAGATATAACAGGATATTGACATGGATACAGTTCACTGATCTTATTCAGATTTTCTCAGGTTTGCTTGTACTCATTTGTGTGTGTGCCTGTGTGTGTATTAGGTTCCATTCAATTGTACCACCTGTGTGGGTTTGCATATCCACCACCACAGTCAAGAAATGAAACAGTTTCAATACCATAAGGATTCCTAGTGCTGCCTTTTTATAACCACACACACACCTCCTCTGGCAACTGCTGATCTGTCCTGCATCTCCAAAATGTTGCCATTTCAAAAATGTTACATAAATGGAATCATACAGTATGGCTTTCTCTCTCTCTCAGCGTGACTGCATAAATCCCTGACATTACTTCATTCAGGTTGTCCAATGAATCAATAGCTCATTCTCTGTAATTGCTGAGGAGTCATCCACGGTACAGATGGACCACAGTCTGTTTACCCAATCACCTGTGTGAAGGATGCCTGGGTTGATCCCAGTTTTGGGCTATTACAGATAAAGCTGCTATGAATATTCATGCACAGGTTTTGCGTGAACATTCATTTTTATTTCTCTGGGATTAAGACCTAGGAGTACAGTTACTGGGTCATATGATAGTGGTCTGTTTAGTGTCTTCTGAGGCTGCCAAACTGTTTTCCAGAGTGGCTGTACCATTTTACATCCCCACCTGCAATGTATTATTCCACGTGTATTCCAATGTATTCCAGTTTCTCCACATCCTCGCCAGCATTCTATGTTGTCACTAATTCTTCTTTTTTTTTTTTAAGGGAACTTTATTATTTTTATTAATTTTTTTGGCTCCTTTGGGTCTTCCTTGCTGAGCAGGCTTTCTCTAGCTGCGGCGAGTGGGGGCTACTCTTCATTGCGGTGTGCGGGCTTTTCATTGCAGTGGCTTCTCTCATTGCAGAGCATGGGCTCTAGGCTTGTGGGCTTCAGTAGTTGTGGTGCGTGGGCTCAGTAGTTGTGGCTCATGGGCTCTAGAGCACAGGCTCAGTAGTTGTGGCACACGGGCTTAGTTGCTCCACAGCATGTGGGATCTTCCCGGACCAGGGCTCGAACACGTGTACCCTGCATTGGCAAGCGGATTCTTAACCACTGTGCCACCAGGAAGCCCATTAATTCTTATTTTAGCCATTCTGATGGCTAAATGTGTAGTTTAGTGTAGATGTGTAGTGATTTCTCATTGTGGTCTTAATTTACATTTTCTTAATGGCTAATGACACTAAACATCTTTTCGCACACTATTTGCCATCTGGATATGCTCCTTGGTGAAATGCCTAAATATATCAAGCCTAGCCCAAGTCATATGTTTGGCTTATGTATGTATATGTGTGTGTGAAAAACGTATTGTGATTATTCCTGATGGAGGTCCAAAGTGTAATAATTCCGAACTAGTGTTTTAGAAGAGCTTAATAAATTCAACCTAAAATAAAACATATTTAGACATATTTATAGTTAGAATAAAAAACCTATAGAATTATGACAAACGTAAGGAGTTAGGTTTTACCCTGTAGTTGCAGGAAGTGACATGATTTAGTGCAAGTGTAACATGATATGCTGATCATTTGCTGAGCTGAGTTAAAACCTGGGCTTCCGGCTAAAAGAAATCTATTGCCCTGGGTTTATAATTGGGAAGGATGGCTTCTTGTTCTCTGCACAACGCATCTCACTGCTTGATTTGGGGAAATCGTTTTCTTGTGATGCCCATTTTTCAGGGCAGGAGGTCATGTTTGAGGAATAAATATATGTTTGGTTTATAAATAAGCAGTTTCATGCCTAAGGAAGATCTGAAGAGATTACTCAAAAAGTACTCACTTTACAGTGGCAACTGAAGAGGATGCATTTCACATTTTCACCTGCTGGACGTGTGTAAGCATTTTATTTCAAGCCCTTGACGTTGAGTCAAAAGAGAGAAGTTCATTTTCTCTGCAATGGTTCATTTTAGGTGTCAATTTGGCACATGGTGCTTAGCTGTTTGGTTGAACACCAGCTTAGATGTTGCTGTGGAGATTTTCATAGATGTGATTAATGTTTAAATCATACTGAGGATGTTGAGTCAAGCTGGTGACCCTCCATCATGTGGATAGGCCTCATCCAATCTGACATAAGAGCAAAGAATGAGGATTCCCAATGAAGAAATTCTCAAGACTGTAGTACAGAAACCCTGCCTGAGTTTCCAGCCTGTGGAATTCAGACTCAACACTTTGACATCCTCTATTCCCTGAATTTCCAGCTACTGGCCTGCCCTACAGATTAGACTTCGGACTTGCCAGCCCCTACAGTCATGTGAGCCAATTCCTTAAAATAAACATCTTTCTCTTTTTATCTGTATAAATATAAATATATATACGTGTGTGTGTGTTCTCTTTCTCTATATATGTATATATATTCCATTTCTCCAGAGAAACAGAATCAATAGGATGTATATATATGTACATCCAACATCATATTGATTCTAGAGAACCCTGACACATCCTCTGAGCCACGTGAGAAACTCCTGCCTAATAAGGTAGCAGATACCAGAAGATGTGGACGTGAATGCACAGACTCCGAGACTGCTAAGACCAACTGGGAATTGTATTTTCACCGCGTGAGGAGTGATGCTGCAAACATCTGCACTTTTATACACCTCTTTGCATTCCCACCTTTCCCTCCACACCTGGCACTCTCCTTCCCACCGGGGAATGTGGGAGGGGCAGCTATCATTGTGCCAGGCAGCAGATGGGGAGGGTGACTGGGACCTGGACACAGGAGATGAGGGGCGGAGCCTAAAGCTGTGACTTCAGTCCAGGGCTCCAGTCATTCTCCCCACTGGCATCTGAGAAGCCGGGAGTGTAATACTGACGCCTCAGGAAGCATCTCGTAAACCCGGATTCCGTGTGAGGAGCGGCAGCAAGGAGTCACCCGGGAGTACTCCTTCACTCTCTCTTTCGTGCACCAGGCATTTGGCACTGTGCTAGGTGCTGGGATGCATGGGTGGTGGAGACAGACACAAAGTTTACGTTCCAGCATGGGGGATGAGTACCGTGGAGAAAAATCAGCTGGGAATGCAAGGTGGAGGCGTCTGTAACATTACCCGTATCCTCTGGGAGACAGAGCCATGCATGGGTTGGGAGCACATGGGCAAAAACTCTGGGGCAGGAATGTGCCAGGTTTGAAGAACAGCGAGTGAGGAGGCCAGTGGTGGGAGGCGAATGAGCCAGGAGAAGGGCAGTAGGAGATGCAGTCAGGGAGGGGACAAATGGCCTACAGGTCCCTGTGATGACTGACTTTGGTCTTTTAAATGTGTTTACATTTATTTTTATTTTTATTTATTTATTTTTTAAATGTGTTTACATTTAAAAAATAAACTTTATCTTGGACTTCCCTGGTGGCACAGTGGTTAAGAATCTACCTATCAATGCAGGGGACACGGGTTCGTGCCCCGGTCCGGGAAGATCCCACATGCCGCGGAGCGGCTGGGCCCGTGAGCCATGGCCGCTGAGCCTGCGCATCCAGAGCCTGTGCTCCGCAACGGGAGAGGCCACGGCAGTGAGAGGCCCGCGTACTGAAAAGAAAAAAAAGAATAAAGCTGCTAGAATGACTTCCCTGGTGGTCCAGTGGTTAAGACTCCACGCTTACACTGCAGGGGGCACAGGTTCAATTCCTGGTTGGGGAACTAAGATCCCGCATGCCCCGTGATGTGCCCCAAAAAAAAAAAAAAAAAAGGTTGCTAGAAACATCCAGGTACAGGTTTTTGTGTGGACATGTTTTCAACTCCTTGGGGTAAGTACCAAGGAGCATGATTGTTGGTTCATATCGTAAGAGTATGTTTAGTTTTGTAAGAAATGGCCAAACTATCTTCCACAGTGGCTGAACCACTTTGCATTCCCACCAGCAATGAATGAGAGTTCCTGTTGCTCCACATCCTCACCAGCATTTGGTGTTTTCAGAGTTTTGGTTTCTCCCATTCTAATAGGTGTATAGTGGTATCTCACTGTTGTTTTATTTTATTTATCTTTATTTTTATTTTTTTGGTACGTGGGCCTCTCACTGTTGTGGCCTCTCCCCTTGCCGAGCACAGGCTCCGGACATGCAGGCTGAGCGGCCATGGCTCACGGGCCCAGCCGCTCTGTGGCATGTGGGATCTTCCCAGACCAGGGCACGAACCCATGTCCCCTGCATCGGCAGGCGGACTCTCAACCACTGCGCCACCAGGGAAGCCCTCACTGTTGTTTTAATTTGCAAATCCTTGATGACATATTGATATTGAACATCTTTGCATGTGCTTATTTGCCATCTGTGTATCCTCTTTGGTGAGGTGTCTGTTCAGGTCTTCGTTTAATTGGGTTGTTCATTTTCTTATTGTGGAGTTTTAAGAGTTCTTTGTATATCTGGATAACAATCTTTTATCAGATAACTTTTCAAATATTTCCTCCCAGTCTGTGGCTTGTCTTCTCATTCTCATGATGGTCTTGCCTTTTATGCTTGGTGAGATGGGAGCCATTGGAGGGTTTTGAGCAAAAGAGGGACATGATGGAACTGAACATTTTAACTGCTATTAAATATCCAAATGGTGGTATCTGGGAGGCACTTTTCTGTAGCTCCAGGTCCAGACAGGAGATAAACATTTGGAAATCGTTAGCATGTATATTTTTAAAAAATTAAAGTGAGGGACTTCCCTGGTGGTCCAGTGGGCAAGACTCCACGCTCCCGATGCAGGGGGCCCAGATTCGATCCCCAGTGGGGGAGCTAGATCCCACATGCGTGCCACAACTAAGAAGCCCACATGCCACAACTAAGAAGCCCACATGCCGCAACTAAAACAAGATTCCGCATGCCGCAACTAAGACCTGGCACAGCCAAAATAAATAAATAAATAATAAAAAATTTTAAATAATGTGAGATTCATATAAAATTAAACACTTAAGGATGAATGATTTAGTCATATTTAGTACATTCACAACAGTGTGTAAGCATCATCTCTATCTAGTTCCAAAATATTTTCATCATCTGCCAAATAAAACCCTGTACCCATTAAGCAGTTACTCTCCTCTTACCCCTAGCCCCTAGCAATCTGCTTTGTCTCTATGGATTTGCCTATTTCAGACATCTGAAATATACAGACTCATACAATATGCTGCTTTTTGTGTCTGACTTCATTTGCTTAGCATGTTTTCAAGGTTCATCCAGACTGTAGCACATAATAGGACTTTGCTTCATTTCATGGCTAAATATTCATTGAATGTATACAGCACAGTTTGTTTATCCATTCATCTGTTCATGGATATTTGGACTGTTCCATCCTTTTGGGTATTATGAATAGTGCAGTAGTAATGAACATTTATTTACAAATATTTTTTCAAGTGCCTGCTTTCAGTGCTTTTGGGCAGATACCTAGGATGTAGATGATTTTTTTTTTTTTTTTTTCCTCACCATGCGGCTTGCGGGATCTTAGCTCTCTGACCAGGGATTGAACCCGGGCCAGGGCAGTGGAAGCATGGAGTCCTAACCATTGGACTGCCAGGGAATCCCCTGGAAAAAATTTTAAAGTCACAAGACTGGAAGGGGGTGAATGTAGATAGGGGATGAAGGTCTGAGTCCTATGGCAGGTCATTCTTAAAAGATCAGTGTGAGGAGGAGGAAGACACAAAGGAGCTGATGATGGGGTGGGAAGAAACCTAGCAGTGTGTGGTGCCCTGGAAACCAAGTGAGGAGATTGTTCTAAGGAGGGAAAGTGTCAACTGTGGCCACCAGCCCTAGGAAGGTGAAGCTGAGAACTGACTCCTGCCTTCAGCAACAGGTAGGTCCCTGTGACCTGGACAGGAGTCATTTCACTGGACTAGGAAAGGCCTGAAAAGAGCAAGTTTAATGGACATTAGAGAAGACCTAAATAAACAGAGATACGCCATGTTCATGGATTGGAAGACGGTGATTCTCCACAAACTGGTCTACAGATTCAGTGCAATCCCTATCAAACCATGACCGTGATAAGTCACTGTTTTTGGTAGAAATTGACAAGTTGATTCTAAAATTTACATGGAAGCGCAAAGGATCTACAGTAACAAAAACAATTTTAAAAAAGAACAAAGTTGGAGTACTACTTGATTTCAAGATTTACTATAAAGCTACAGTAATCAAAACAGTGTGGTCTTAGCTTAAGGGGAGGCATATTGATTAATGAACAGAACAGAGAGTTTGGAAATAGACTTTCTGTCTCAAATAGTCAACTGATTTTTGACAAAAGCACCAAAGCAATTCAAAGGGGGAAGCAAACAGCATGGAACAACTGCATATACCTATGGAAAACAATGAACTTCAATCTTACCTCATACTACATACAAAAATTAACTCAAAATGTATCACAGACAGAAGTATAGTGCTAAAGGCATCAGTTTTGCTTAAACTGGGCTCTCACTGTACAGCCATAAGCCACTGGTCTATAGGATTATTCCTAAAAGATATCTTGTCCTTAAAACAGGACTCTTTTTTTTGGCCTTGCTGCATGGCTCTTGTGGGATCTTAGTTCCCCGACCAGGGATTGAACCCGGGCCACTGCAATGAAAAGTGCTGAGTCCTAACCACCGGACAGCCAGGGAATTCCCCCCAAACAAGACTTCTGAGCCTTTCTTGCCAGTGTCCATGTCCCCAGTGTCCCAGCTGCAGAGAAAGCTGGAGTTCACACAGGGCCCTCCTTCTTCACCTCAGTCCCACTTCCATGTTTATCCATTCTAACTCCAATTTCATCTACCTCTAGATGTGAAGACACTCTCTTTACCCTGGGCCAATGCAGTGGCCTAAAGGGGCTCCCCACTTCCTCTCCTTGCTCCTTGCCCCGCAAGCCCAGTCTCCACCCTGCAGCCAGAGCAGCATGGGATTCTCCTGATTAAAGCCCTCCAACTGCCTCACACTGTGCTCCAGAAAAACCTCGAGATCCTTGCCACTGCCCTGCTCTGCCCGGCTACTGCCGACGTCCCCCTCACAGCCACAGGAGCTGTTCCCATGCTCTTTTCCCTCTTCAGGGTCTTGGCATACAGAGAGGTCGAGCTGACGCCTCAATCCCAGGAAGGCCCCATGTTATGATCTCATCACACCCTGGGCCTTTCTTCCATTGCACTTAGACTCTATCATGTATTAGTGTGATCAATGTGGGAGACAGTCAGCTGAACTCAAGGACTGTCTGCTCCAAGGGCTGGAACCCTGCCTGCAGGCCTATGACCAGCTCAGTGTCTAGCATGTTGAGGGCGCTTAAGAAATATTACTTGAGTGAATGAGAGAGACCAAAGTCCACACTCCATTTGCCCATTCCCTGTCCACTGCCCAACATCACAAGCTAAGGTTCTGAGAACTCCCAGGTGGCCTGCTTTCAAGGATTCCTCATAACCAACCTGTGGAGGTGAGTGCTGTTATTGTTTGCATTTTACAGGTGAAGAAAAGGAAGTGTGGATGAGTCCAGTAAACTTGCCTGGCAACCCCCAGCTACTAACAATGGAGTCGGGTTTTCAATTCAGGTCTTTTTGGCTTCAGCCCAAGATCTCGCCTGCTGCTCTATGCTGCAAGGGACTCACCTTGGGCTTGGAAAGGCCCAAAGAGCTTATGATACACACTCAATAGAATCTCTATTATTCTTTCAATCAAAAAAAAATTTTAAGTATCTAGCAGATATGTGGCAGAGGGGGGCAACACAGTAGATGCTGGGTATTCACTCGGGACTAAAATTTACAACATCGTGTCATTTAAGTTGAGTGAGACAGACAATAAAGGGGGTATGCAAGAATTGTGAAAGAAAGGAAAAAGAGGCAGTGATCAGAAAGGAGGCAAGGCCAGTGGAGGTGATGAGTCAGCTGAGACCTGAAAAATGAGGAAGAGCCGGCCTGAGAGAAGCAGGGGTAGGGACAGTCATAGGCTGTGGGACTTGACCTTGGGGAGCGTCTGTCCAGTTGCGGAGCTAAACGCGACATACACAGACTCGCAGATACTTTGAAAACATAAAGAGACCAAGCCGCCTACAGGCTCTGGGTCTTCACACTCGGAACAAAGCTCTCTCCGTCACTGCTTTTATGTCTTGACTCAAATGTCTTCGCAGCGAGGCCTTCCTTAGCTGCCCCATTTAAAACTCCCATGACCCTTCCTGTCTCCATATCAACAAAGTGTATGTTACTTAATTCTCTTGCCCCGCGCCTGCCTCTCCCACTAGATCGTGAGCGCCACAGCGGGTGAGGTTTTTGTTCGGTTCCGTAGCACCTGAGCCTGGGGCAGGTCAATAGATATCTGCTAATACAATTAATAGCCCTAGGTAGGTTTTGCAGAAAAGGCAGCCACGGTCGGTGCCCGTTCGGCAAAGCCAGACGGGCACCGCCATCCTCCGACCAGGGATGAAAGCGGTTCCTAGGTCCGCCCTTGGCCCAGGGGTCGGCTCTGCTCGTCCCCAGCCCAGCCTGTCCGCCTCCTGCCTTCACGCACGACCTTGGGGCCTCACTTATGAGTCTCAGGGTCCCCCGGCCACCCCTTCTCCTCAGAACCTCGCAACCACCCCATCCCCCAACCTCCCTCAGCCACCTCCGCCTCCACAACCGCCGCAGTGCCACTCGCTCTGCGCATGCCCGGCGGCGTGGAGACGTGCGGCGTGCGGAGGACGAAGACCCCCGCGCGCAGGCGCAGGACCGTCCCGCACAGCGTGGGGAGGTGCGTTGGGCGCGCTAGGTCTCTCTGGCCCCACCCACCTTCCCCAACCCACCCTGGGCGGGCGCGCACGCGCGCTAGGAGCGGAAGGGCGGGCGGGCACGCGCAAGAGGCCGGGCCGGCGACGGAAGCGGGAGAGGCTGTCTGTGGTGGGGGGAGGGGAGGTGACGAGTGCGCGCGCAGCGGGGGCGCGGGCGGCGTGTTGGGGGGGGCGGCTGAGGCGGGCGCGCGCGCGAAGCTTACTCTCGCTCGGCGGCAGCGGCGGCGCCTTCTTTGTTTCGTGAGGAGAGACGAG
This sequence comes from Hyperoodon ampullatus, assembly GCF_949752795.1. Classification (NCBI taxonomy): domain Eukaryota; kingdom Metazoa; phylum Chordata; class Mammalia; order Artiodactyla; family Ziphiidae; genus Hyperoodon; species Hyperoodon ampullatus. The sequence continues at coordinate 32,794,886 of NC_136917.1, forward strand.
ACGCTCATTCTGCCCCCGGCCCCGCGCGGAGGGGTGGGGGCGGCGCCGGGAAGGCGACGGCGCCGTCGACTCCCGGTAAGGAACGCGGATCTCGGGGTGAGCGCGGCGCGGGACTTGGGAGGACGGTTTGAATGGAGCCAGGGCGCTGAGGGTGGAGGGGGCCGCTGGCGCCCGGATTGGGGCCGGGGTACGGCGGCGCCCGAGGGTCAAGAAGCCTGGCCGGCACCGCGCGCGCGGGGAAGGCCACAGTGCACCGAGGCCGCGGCGGCTACAGTATCCGCGGGCCGGTGGGTGGGGGCCCGGGCCAAGTGGAGGCCGCGCGCCCTCCGCGCGCGTTCTCGCCGGGGTCGCAGGACAAAGCTCGCAGCCCTGTCGGCGGGCCAGGGCCCCCATCGGGGCTCCAACAATAGCCAGGCGTCCTGGCTTTTCTGGCTACGTGTAACGGGTCCGACTCGAATGTTGGTTTTTGGCGAGGCTGCGGTCGGAGCTCAGTAGGAAAAATCCCAGGTGTGTCCAGCGTCGCCTGGACACGAACATTAGCAGCCCCCTTGGGTTAGCCGACCTAAAATTTTATTTTAAAAAATCACGTCATTTTAGATTTTCAAGGAAAGGTAAATAACTCTCCTAATCCCTCGCAAGTAGTGACTTCAGAATGTTTGCCCTGAAGCGGGGGTCGGCAGCAAGTGGGGAAGGACAGGGGAAACTGTTTGGCGTTGAAAGCATTGTTTTAGTTTTGCATCCTTTTCCCTTCCTCTCAGTTGATTTTCCAGATTAAGGCATTTATTTAAAACGTGGATCTTTCAGGAGAGGGTGTTCTGTGCCGGTGTTGAAGACACTAGTCTTGATTTTTCCCCCCGCCCAGTGAATCCTTGGGGAAAGTAGGGAATAAGCGTGAGAGCCACTTCCGAGGAATTTGAAACAAGTTTTCACTTTTAATGGACAGACCGGATTCGAGTTTGATTCCTGGCGTTGCTGTTGACTTAGCTGTGTGACGTGAGGCAAATAGCTTAATCTCTCTGAACCTCTTAGTGTCCTTGTATGTGAAATGGGAATAATGCCACGAATGGAGTTGGTGAAGGCCTGAAAAATGGTTCTTGGCTAGAGGGAAGCACTATTATTGTTGTTCAGTACAATCTCTTCCTTTATTGTTCAGTATTTGTTGAGTCCCTACTGGGTGTTCGATGGTTGGAGGTTGGATGCCCTGAGGAGCCTCTCCAGTCCTGTAGGGGAACAGGTGGTAAATGTGGGAACAACTCCCCTTGGCCTATCATGTGTGAGGAACACAGTGGATGGATGCGCAGGGGAGTGAGTAATGGGAACCGGAGATCAGGGAGGCTGCGTGGAAGAGGGGGCCTTTACTCAGGATCAGGGAGGACGTCCAGGCTGTATTTGACCACCCGGGACCAGTCATCGCTCCCCTCTGCTACACTCGCGCATCACCCTGAACCTTTCTTGTGTAGCAGTTACCCCAGTTTGTAATTATACATCTGTTCTTCTCCAAGGGCCATCAGAGCCCTCAGCTGTGTCTACCTGATCTTCTGCAGTGTACCCCGGGCCCAGCACGTAGTAGGCCCTCAGTGAACCTTTGTGGATGAATGAGGAGGGTATGCGGGAGGACTGAGTGAACATGTGTGTGAAGTGCTTGGCACAGGACTGAAGGGGGGTTGTAGGCAATAAATGTTAGTTGCTGTTGCTGGTTTTGTTTTTGTTTTTGTTTTTAAACTTTCCAGGCCATTGTTTTCTAAACCTCATTACCCCAACAATGAGGGTGTGTGGGGGGCGGTGGTTAATATGAGGTGGTGGTGTGGAGTGCTAGTTCTGGAATTAGACCTCCTGGATTCACAACCAGCTCTAAATCCTAGTTTGACCTCAAGCAAGACACTTACCAATAGGTCCCCCCACTTGTGAAACAGGTATGACAGCGGTACCACCTCAAAGAATTGTGAGCGTTGAAAAGGTAGTAGGGGAAGTGGCTTAACACACTGCAGAGCCTGGCATGTAATGAGCCCTCAATTTATTGGAGTTAATATTGTTTATATATGTATGTATTTGTAAATTAACTGTTTAAAAAACTGAAAACATAAGTTAGAGTCATTCTGTATCCCAGAAATCCCAGGTTTGATGTGCTGGTTATATATATTTTTATAATTTTCTTTAAAATCAATGCATACACAATTATGAAAATAATAAATGTTCTTCCCCATGCCACTTAAAATCATTTTGTGTCCAGCACTTCAGGAGATGTTGATCTTGCAGGTTTTTGAGCTGGGGGTGGTGGTGGGGTGACCTCATCAGAGCTTCTGTGTAGGGTAGTGCAGTGCAGTGGTCTCCAAACTTCCTGTCAGTGAAAAGCACTCCAACATAAACACGTATTTATTTATATACCTTTGCCACTCCTTGTGGACCCTCAAAACATTGGGAGGTAATCCTAGACCAGCTTCAGGTCCTAGCTGCTTATCAGATGTGGGAGAGTGGGAAGGATTAGTTGTGTTAGGTGAATATCCCATGACAACGTTCTGCAGGTGAAGAAACTGAGGTCCAGGTATATTTCACCAGGAGTTCTTGGGTCAAACATCCAAGTCTGACTCCTGGCTTGGCCACTTTCCCTCTTGGTGCCTCAAGGCAATGGGGGTTACAGTGCCTGGCACCTTTTTTTTTTTTTTTTTTTTTTTTTTTTTTTTTTTTTGCGGTAGGCGGGCCTCTCACTGTTGTGGCCTCTCCCGTTGCGGAGCACAGGCTCCGGACGCGCAGGCTCAGCGGCCATGGCTCACGGGCCCAGCCGCTCCGCGGCATGTGGGATCCTCCCAGACCGGGGCACGAACCCGTGTCCCCTGCATCGGCAGGCGGACCCTCAACCACTGCGCCACCAGGGAAGCCCCTGCCTGGCACCTTTTAAGTCCTCAGACATGACAGCAGATTTTGGCCTGGGCTATCAGGGCTACCATGGCACAGAGGGCGTTCACATTCACCAGAGACAGAGCACAACGTGAATGGCGCCCCCTGCAGTTGTGCAAGAAGTAGCCCAGCCACGCATTCCCTGTTCGTATAGCGAACAAGTGTGCATTGAGTGCCTGCCACGAGCCGGGCACAGCTTGGGGCTGGGGGTTCAGCCAGGAACAGGCAGACAAGGACCTTGTTCTCCTCCGCTCCTACCTGTCTCCTTATTTGCAAAGGGGGACAGTAATAGTACCGAACTTGTAGGATTGCTGCAAGGACTAAACAACAACAAAATGACAGATGACGAATGTTAAGTGCTTAGGACAATGCCTGACACACAAGACTAAACAGTTTGTAGCTGTTGTCATATATCATGATCTCTACAACATCCTAGCGGGTTGAGATACAGAACAGATTTTTGCCCCATTTTAATAGTTCTGTATGTTTTCAAAGTGGTAGCAAAGGAGTCAGCTCCTTCATTTTGTCCTTAATAATTTAAAAATTGTGTGCTTAAAAAAAAATTGTGTGCTTTGAAGTTTCACCATACAGCATTGGAAAGAGGGAAGTGTGTCTGGTGGCATGGGTTTTAAAAAACATCAAGTGTTTGTTTTGCATTTCATATATCTCCTCATAACTTGTAACGTTGATTGGAACACTGAAGAGAGAGGGTTTTTTAAAAATTAAAATCAAAAGAATACGCAAAACCTACTATAAAAGGGAAGTAACAGCGGCGGGGAATATTGGAGGGAGATGTCCGAGGGTGACTATATCAGAACTGAGTTGCTGTTGCTGTCACCTTCCAGATGTCATCCCTAAGAAGTATTAAGCTCATTCATATGGTCAGTGATATCTTGGAGTTTTCTGTTAGCTGCATGCAAATTTTTCAGGATATGGATTTGATGGGCATGAGAAATTTGGCCTCCACTCATCTTCCTGTGTGGGAAAGGACCTTGCGGGAGGCACCAGGTGTAGCTAGGTCTCTTGGGAGATCATATTTCACAGGGCAGAGGGAAGGAAAGGGATGCATCCAGTTCCCTCAGGGAAGGGGCTTCCTTTAGAAAACAGGTAGCTGGCTCCTCCCTAGAAACCCAGACTGGTTTCCAGGGCTTCGTTTTGGGATTCTGTTACTTTGCTAAAGGGCCATGTCTTCATTTTTGTGTGTGGACACTTGTAACTGGGAACCATCTGAGTTTCGCACAGTGTGAAGTTTACACCCGCGGGAGTGTGATAAAGAGAATGGGCTTTCCCAATGACCTATGCTGTATAGCATAGAGGACCATACTCAGTATTTTGTAATATCGTATAAGGGAAAAGAATCTGAAAAAGAATATGTACACATATTAATGTGCTGTACACGACATTATATGTCAACTGTACTTCAATAAAATTAAAAAAAAAAAAGATGATGGGCTTTAAAATGGCTCCTTGGGGTGGTTTAAGTTCTCCTTTCACTGGCAGGTTGCGCCCTGCTAGTTCAGGAAGCAGGTGGCCGAGTGGCAGTTGCTGCCTCACCTGTTACAGTGAGAGACTTGAGGGGGCAGGGTTTGATGTGCACCACCCCACCTTGCCCCGAAAGTCCCAGTAAAGTGGCACAGTGGGTGTCTCCTTGTCCTGATGGTGACGCTGAAGCACAGGGGGCTCCTCGATGTGCCCTGGGAGCTGCTTCTGGCCCTGATGACCGCAGAGCACACATCCGACCACAGCCTGGAGCGCTAGCGCGCCGAGCGCCCTCGTCTGCCTCCTCGGAACACGCCCTGGAGGCTCCTGCCTTTGGGGTGCTTCTCTTTGCTGCACTTCGTGCTCTTCCAGACTCTCCTCCTCCTCCATCTTCTGATCCTCAGCCTGAATCAGTTACTCAGGCATTAGAGTCGGACAGGCTTGAGGTAGGCAGGACTCTATTCCTATGTGATTTGGGGCAAACAACGTAACCTCTCTGAGCGTAAAACCCCCCGTTTCTCCCATAGTCCCCAGTTGGCACCTCAGTCACCAGTAGTGAACCAAGGGGATGCAAGTTGGGGCTGAAATCCAGCCTGGCTGGGCTTTGCTAAACTAAGCCTGGTTCCAGGGCTGGTCGCCCCCAAGGAAGGGGCACCCTTTATATTTCAAATGGCATGTGCTAACTGAGGCCCTGCTGGTCACCTTGGTTATCCCTGTCTCCTCTCATTCTCTCACATCCATTGCACCTGCTTGTACAGAAAAGTCTTCTAAAACCATCATCAGACCATGTCACTGCCTTACCCAGAACATTCCAGTGGTTTCCCATTGCACCTAGGGTAGACTCCAACTTCCTTACCACTGCCCTCGAGGCCTGTTATCTGCCCTCTTTGCCCATCTCTGACCTCATCTGCTGCCACACCTTTCTCGCCTGCTCTCCTCCTTCAGGGTCCCACCCCAGGGCCTTTGCACTTGCTGGTCCCTCTGCCTGTCCCTAGCCACTGGCTCCCATTTCACTTCAGGTCTCTGCTCAGATGTGTCCCCATCACTGCCCACCATGATTGGAAATGCACCTCCCATCAGCTTGACTGTTAACCCTGCTACTTTATTCATAGCACTTCCACCCACTACATGACACTGTGTCCTATTTATTTGTGTGCTTGTTTCTGTCACTCAGTTGTCCATCCCACCAGGCAGGGACTTTGTTCTCTGCTGCATGGCCAGTGCCTAGAACCCTGTTTAGCGCAGAGTTTGTTCTCCCTAAGTATTTGGGGGTGGCTGGGGGTCTGTCACGAGTGACACTTGGCAGTTATAGGTGCCACGCCTCCCCACCTATTCTTGGCCACACTTGCACTTTGTGCGTCCCTGTCATGGGGGACTTCTCTCCTGCCCTCTCCACAGGTCACGCATCGTGCTCAGTGTTGAGTACAGAGCAAGCCCCACAGCAGACCCAGTGGTGGGTCATGATGTCCATCCAGTGGGGCTTGGTCAGGCTTAACAGAGAAAAGGAGGAGAGTCTACCCAAGTTTCACGGCGGGCAGGGTCAGGACAGAACTGTACAACTTGTCTTGGTTACCTGATGCGTGTTTGTGCTGCGTCACATTGGAGTCTGGGTCATGGTAAAAAGAGTTTTGAAGATACCTGTGTAGATAGTCTAGTGTTTGTGTTCTTGAAGTGTAGACAGTTTATCTCCCTGCTGGATTAGAGCTTGAACTCCCCGAGGGCAGAGGGCTGGCCTGGTTGTCTTCATGTCTCCTGCCATGTTATAGATGGGGAGGTACTCTTCAGTGGTTTTCAGATGAATGAAAAACTTAAAAAGGCAGGGGGGAGGATTCCAATGAATAAAATGATATATAATTCCCAGTGCTAAAAATAGTACTTGGTAGCAATTTGGCATATCTACCTCTGAGGTAGAACTGAGAAGACATTGTAATTTATCATCGTGACATGGTTTTTTAGTTTCTCAAATGCATTCCCTTTTAAATGTAGGGCAAGGTTTTGCTACTTAATTATATTGCAAGGGAAATGCCACAGAACAGCCAGCTTCCCAGGGTCTCAGGAATAAGCCATTTCCATGCGGTCCTTAAAACCACAGGTGCCCACCACCCCCCCCCCCCGCACGTCCTTGCAGGTTCGAGGACTAGTGCACCCCACACCGTCAGGTCAGGTGTGGAGGGTTTTCTTAGTCGTGGAGTGTGGCGGGGGTGGGGATGGGGGAGGTGTAAATCTCATTTTGTAGTTTAAATGTGATGGATGGGGCTGGCTCTGCTGAAGCCATCCCGCACGGCCACCTTGCACCGTCTGAGCGCCGGGTCATGACTTGACTGCAGTGTCGCTGCTGCTGAAATGTGTCTTTGAACAAATTTCTCCACGCCCCAAAAAACAAAATAGCAGCCATCCTGGGACCAAACTTAAATATAAAGCTGGTTTTTAGGCAAGATGGAAAAAAAAAAAAAAAGCCAACCCATAATCTCAGCAAGCAGATTTCAGAGGGTCCCGATCGCCTGTTGGCAGCCTGTCTTGCCACAGTGGCCAGCTACCACGGTCCTTTTTTATTTCTAAGAGAAACGCTAAGAGTGGTACGAAAGAAGAAACTAGACCTCTAATCCTCAAGCAGATCTGGTTCTGCATTTGAATGTCGGCATAGTGATTTTGGTGAAGTTGAAAGTAGGTGGAAAATAACACAGTCCCTAGATCCTTTCATATTCCTCCTTTATTTCCACAAAGGCACTTCCTGGGGAATCTTTCCCGGGTGTTTATTTCCCAGGTATTTTTTCTGATCCAGAGCTTTTTTTTTTTTCTTTTTCCTTAAAAAGTGTTTTTTAAAAATCTGTTTACAAAAGTAATAGTTAAAACAAACACACAATGAAAAACTACAGAAATCTGTGATGTGGAATGTGTAAGTTCCCCAACAGATGCCTCCAGAGAGAGTCACTGGCAGTTTGGTACATGTTTTCTGGCTTCTGTGCTCGGATTAACGTGCAGAAATTGTTCTTCTTAGCAAAGTGGGGTTCGGGCCAGGCACCCCTAACTTTGACGATGCCTTGTTCCCCTGCTTCATTTTGGACCATCCTCTGTGTCCACGTGTACCGTGTCCCGCATTCATTTTTAATGATGCTTTGACTTGTACAGCATGGATTGCGGGCAGTTCTGGTTGTTCGGCAGTTGAGGGGCTTCTCAGAGAAATTGAGGTGAAATGGCTGAGTCCCTTCCAGACCCTTTGGCCCCAGGAACCTGGGAGTCTGTTTTCATCTCACAGCCTCCTGAACTGTCTTTAGTTTTCAGCTTTTTGGTTCTTGCCCTGGAGTACATTTACTTTCTGTCACATGCCTTCGGGCTACCTGCCCAGAATCCCAGGTTCCGTTCCCCCCTCATGGAGCCCCCAAATACACCTGCCTCTCGGGCCACACACATCTCGATGAGGCTCCCAGACACACATGTGCTAATGGCTTTGCCATTTTGGCCCCTGCATCCCCTTGTCCTTCGCCTTTCTCACCTGCTTAGGTTTGGGTTGTCTGTCTGGTTTGAGATGGATTTCTGTGTTGTGCAAAGTTGCCCCACCTCTTCCAGCCCAGACACCATGCGACTTGTCAGAGAGAGACTTGTTGCGGGAGTCCAGGGAGTACCAGAAAGCCACCTGAAACCCCCTGAGGCAGCCTTGAGGGTGACCTAGGGGACCCAAGCGCTTTGCTGAAAATGCCGGATCTTTAATGTCCTGTATGAGGAGGGCACGGGTGTTTGGTGATGAGGGAAGTAGGGGTTTGGAGAGAGGGGTGTTCCTTGCCCTCAGATCTTACCTCTCTTCTGAAATTCCTGGCTGAACTTGTCTGCTCCCCTCCCCCCCCCCACCCCGGGTAGGAGCACATTGGTATCCTGTCCCACACCCTCTCTGGCTCTCAGCAGGGCCAGGCCCAGCCCCGCACCTCGGGAAGGGCTGGCTTGATGATGGCTAAGAACAGCTCCTTTGTGCAGTGGGAGTTAAAAAGGCAAGGGAGAGTTTGTAGCCCAAATCCTATCCATTGACTGTCAGGCTGGACTGTGGTCACTTTTGACAGCTGGTCCTCATTTGCACCAAGGCTGTGCTGGCGTTCAGGCAGCTGCTGCACCTCCAGGTCAGCAGAGCTGCCTTGTGCAACCTCTGCTTCCCGAGGAGGGAAGCGAGCCTGTTGTCCTGAGTGCCGTGCGTCCGGAGCGCTAATGGCTGATTTCACCAGCAGCGTGGTAGCACTTGCTGCTGGTATGTGCCTGGCATGTGTTAGGTTGTGTGACACAGCTAGCGACCCCTGAGGGAGGGACTGGTCTCAGCTCCAGCCTGCAGAGAGGAAACAGGCTCAGGGAGTCCGGCGTTGTGCCATTGGCAGGTGGCAGAGTCCATGCTCAGAGCCTGAGCTCTACTATGGCCTTAGGCTTGTGATGCCAGCTCTTCCATTGACCCGCTGGGTGGCCTGTGAGCCTCAGGAACCCCTCTGTCTGGTAGTCCTTCCTCGCAGGGTGGTGGTGCAGGCTCAGTGAGGAAATAAATTCCTGTCCTTATTACCCAATGGGACCACTCCTTTCCCTCCCCTCTCTGACTGGATCTTACCTCCCTGCACTTTCTTTGTGACTGATTAGTCCTCAATAATTGTAAACCACTAGGAGGCGGGAACAAGTCACAATCCCCCTGGACTTTAACATATTCCTTCCCTTTCTCTGTCTCCATGATCTTGAGGTAGTAAAGTGTCACAGTACTTCTGACACCAAACGTGGGTTTTCCACACCAACCAATTCTCCAAGTTCCTGTGGACACCAACAGGGTGTCCTACAGTTCAATTCAATTCTGACACTAACTACCCAGAGTTGGTGCAGACCTCACAGGTTAAGGGCTCAGTCCCACAAGACTGCCCCCCACTTCAGATGCCAGTCGCAAGTAGTGGGTCCCAAGGTTATCCACACTTCTGTCCAACTTGGTTACAAATGTGTATTCCCATGACCCCCTCATAAGGTTTGATAATTTGCTGTAACAACTCACAAAACTCAAGAAGACACTTATGTTAACCAGTTTCTCAAGGATACAGATGAACAGCCAGAAGAAGAGATAGATAGGGTGAGGGCTGGAAAGGTCCGGAGCACAGGAGCTTCTGTCCCCATGAAGCTGGGGTGCACCACCCTCTTGGCACGTGGATGTGTTCACCAACCCAGAAGCTCTCTGAACGCCATAGTTTAGGGGTTTTATGGTGCTTCATCACGTAACCATGATCGATTAACTCAATCTCCAGCCCCTCTCCCCTCACTGGAGGATGGGGTGGGGTGGGGATGAAGGTTCTAAGCTTCTAGCCATGGTTTGATCTTTCTGACGACCAGCCCCCATCCTGAAGCCATCCAGGAATCCACCTAGAGTAGCCTCATTAGAGCAAGAGACACTCCTAACACTGAGGAAATTCTAAGGGACTTTGGAGCTCTGTGTAAGATGCTCTTATCACCCCTATCACTTAGGAAATTACACAGGTTTTAGGAACTCTGTCGGGAACTGAAGGCAGAGACCAAATATATTATTTCTCATTGTCACAGGTAGACAAAGATTTCTTAAACAGGACCCCAAAACCATTGACCATAAAAGAACAGACTTGATACATTGGACATCATTAAAATTAAGAACTTCTCTTCATCTCTGGGAGACAGTAATAGCAACCACATATCCCCAATAAAATGTTAGTGAAAGCTTAGAGCCTGTACAAAAGTGGATCTCTCAGTGGCCAGTGAGCATGTGGAAAGGTGCAACACTGTTAGTCACAAGGGAAATGCAAATTAAAACTGGAATAAGGTACGATTATACACTCACCAGAACGGTTACAAATTAAAAAGACTGACAGCACGAGGAGTTGATTTAGAGGAACTGGAACGCTCACCCAGCTGCTGCAGGGAGGGCGGTGTATGCGATTGTCATGCTGATTTGGAAAACTGACAATATCTGCCAAGGTAAAGTTATGCCTCCCTCATGACCAGCAGTTCCCCTCCTGGACATACAAGGAAAATGAGCGCCCACATCCACCAAATGACATGGTTCACAGCAGCTTTATGTGTGCTCAAACCTGGGAGCACAACATCTGGGAACAGGAGAATTGACAATAGCATCCAACTGCATGGATGCCCCCTCCCAGACCTAGCGATGAGCAGAAGTAAACTATATGACCCTCTTTTCTTTTCTTTCTTTTTCCTTTCTTTTTTTGGCCATGCTGCGCGGCACGTGGGATCTTAGTTCTCTGACCAGGGATCAGACTCGCACCCCCTGCAAAGGAAGTGCAGGGTCCTAACCACTGGACTGCCAGGGAAGTCCCTGACCTTCTTTTCAGATTGAGTTCAGTAACAGGCGAAACTAACCTACAGTGAGAAAGTCAGAACAGAAGTTTCACCGGGAGGGTGGTTCTGAATGGGAAGGGGCCAAAGGCCCCTTCTGGGATGTTGGAAGTGCTATGTCTGATCTAGGATTCATCCAGCTGTATACCTACGATCAGGGCACTTTAGGTATGCCAGAACTCAAGATGCCCCTCCTCAGTACTACACCAAGGACCCGAGAGCCACTCCCCACTTCCATTTTTCTGTTCTCTCCACCGCTATGCTGTAGGACTGCCCTCCTGTGTCCACACGTGGCACCAGCACCAGCCCCTGGTGGGGCTTTTGATGGAACCCTACCTGCTTTGCCGCTCAGGATGGTTTTGCATTGTGTCTGCACTTTTTGGATCTCCTTTACTGTCGTTGCCACATGTGTCTGAGCTTTCAAGTCCAGAAACAAGTTTGCTGACGGTGGCTCCGAGCAGTTACCTGTTTCATTGCAACCCGACCCTTCAGAGGTGGCAGCTTCTGAAGGAAACGCGATTTAAAAAGGGTTTTGTGAAAGCCCATGCTTCTTGAAGGCGAAGGTTGCCATACTCGGGCATGAAAGTCTTTTTCGCTGCCCTCCTATGTCTTTGGTGAGCTGCTGTGTGTCGCCGATGACGTTAGTGGTGCTGTGAGAGGAGGCAGTTAATTCCTAGAGGGACCTTGGGAAGAGCTGTCTTTCCAGAGGCACATCGGTTTGTCTGTCTTTAGATAGGAGGGTGGTGTGGATTTTATTTTGCCATCAGTTTCAGTTGGCTTGACTTCGAGTGGAGACCTCCAGGTGAGAAAGAAACCATGAGCTGCCAGATGCCACAGGTTCCTTAAGGAGGTGCAGGACTGTTGTCCCTCTTCCCACCTCAGCAGTGCTCTGTGGACCCGAAGAGAGGGCCTGTGGACACAAAGGGCCCAGAAGGGAGCCCCGAGGAGCCATCGTCCTCAGTCCAGCCACGGCCACATCCATATCACTTGGCTGCTCACTTGGGAAGTGTGACTGCTGGTGCATCCACCCTGTAGACAAACCCCTGGACCAGAGGTTTCCAACTCTAGAATCAGCATTTTAGCAAACGAGATACAGGGCACAGTCCGCTGTCACGTGGCAGGGCAAACAGCATCCTGTTTATGTGACAGAATGTGTGAATATTCACATGGAGCTGAATCAGGTCAAATTTTTTTTTTTTAATTGAGGTATAGTTGATTTACAATATTATATTAGTTTCAGGTGTACGATGTGATTCAAACGTTTTTGTACATTATACTCCATTTAAAGTGATCATAAAATATTGGCTGTATTCCCTATGCTGTACAATATATCCTTGTAGATTATTCATTTTATACATAGTAGTGTGTACCTCCTCATCCTCTACCGCCATCTTACCCCTCCCTCTCCTCTCTCCCCACTGGTCACCATTAGTTGTCTATATCTGTGAGTCTGTTTCTGTTTTGTTATATTCATTTGTTTTATTTTTAGATTCCATATATAAGAGACAACAGAGTGTTTGTCTTTCTCTGACGTATTTGACTAAGCATAATACCCTCCAGGTACATCCATGTTTCAAATGGCAAAATTTCATTCTTTTATTATGGCTGAGTAATATTCTATTGTATATATATATGTGTGTGTATACACACACACACACACACACACACACACACACACACACACATCTTTATCCATTCATCTGTGGCTGGATACTTAGGTTGCTTCCATATCTTGGCTACTGTAAATAATACTGCTATGAACATTTGGGTGCATGTGTCTTTTCTGCATATATTCTTGTCTCCTTTGTTGTAGATTAATTGACCATAAATGTGTGGATTTATTTCTATGCTCTCTGTTCTGTTCCATTGATCTGTGTGTCTGTTTCTGTGCCAGTGCCATACTCGTTTGATTACTCTGGCTTTGTAGTATAGTCTGAAGTTGGGGGGCATGATACCTCCAGCCCTGTTCTTCTTTCTCAGGATTGCTTTGGTAATTCAGGGTCTTTTGTGTTTCCCTACAAATTTTAGAATTATTTGTTCTAGTTCTGTAAAAAATGCCGTGGGATTGCACTGAATCTGTAGATTGCCTTGGGTAATTTGGTCATTTTAACAATACTGATTCTTCCAATCCATGAACACCGTGTAACTTTCCATCTGTTTGTGTTTCTTCGGTTTCTTTCATCAGAGTTTTAGAATTTTCTGAGTACAGGTCTTTCTGAATCAGGTCAGATTTTGCTTCCAAATGAATTTGTCTCGAATTTATTTTTTTTTAAAGTTTGATTTTTTTCCTTGAGCGTATTGGGTTTTGGATTTGTGCGGAAGGGATTGTGAGCACATGTCAGTTCTCCAGCACTCCTGTTAGGTGTATTTAAGGTCCAACACTGAGGCTCCTTGAGCTTTGGAGGAGATCAGGGATGCCGGGAGGATGGCGGAGTGTTTTCTCGTACGGTCAGGCATGTTCACAAGCAGGCAGGGGTGACAGCTGCTGGTCCTGGCTCTTCCAAGATTTCTGACCCTCTCTGTTCAAGTTATTTAGTCATGAAACTGGACTGAAGAAGTTCGGGCTTTTGATCTGTTATCCAGGAAGATATACCCCCACCTTTCAAATGAAGACTTTTTTTTTTTTTTTTTTGCGGTACGCGGGCCTCTCACTGTTGTGGCCTCTCCCATTGCAGAGCACAGGCTCCAGACACGCAGGCTCAGCGGCCATGGCTCATGGGCCCAGCCGCTCCGCGGCATGTGGGATCTTCCCGGACCGGGGCACAAACCTGTGTCCCCTGCATCGGCAGGTGGACTCTCAACCACTGCGCCACCAGGGAAGCCCGACTTTTTTTTTGAATCAAGAGCATTAAAAATGTTCCTGTACTTTTTCAAGATTTATCCTTAGAATCAGGAGAGCCCAATAGAGCTTAGGGGCAAAGAGATTCATTCCCCAAACCAAAAAGTCCACAGAAACAAAAGCAGATTTGTGGCATGCCAACAAGAGAGGGGCTTTTGATTATTAATAAGGACCTACTTTAGAGCACAGGGAACTCTACTCAGTACTCTGTAATGGCCTATATGGGAAAAAAATCGAAAAAAGAGTGGGTATATGTATATGTACAACTGATTCACTTTGCTGTACAGCAGCAAGTAACACGACATTGTAAATAATCTATACTCCAATTAAAAAAAAAAGAGGGGCTTTGAAATAACTCAGGATGCATCAGGACCAGGGAACTTAGTGGAACTGCTAGAATTTGTGTCTTGAAGACTGTTAAATGATGAAAAGGCTCGTAGGTATGATTCTCTGAAGAGAAAGCTGGCCTAGAATGTGCTGAGTAATTCTGTAGAGCGAGTGTCTGTGTGTGGAACAGCCTCGAAGGAGAAGCATTGGAGTGTGGCCGGGTCCCAGTGGGAGCACCAGTCAGCTCTCCATCCTGAGAGGGCTCCATCGTCACAGCTCTGGGGGTCTCTGAGGAGCTGCAGCCCTCTCTCCCCACACATACCCCCTCACCCCACCCTGCTGGGAGGGTTAAGGAGGGCAGGGTTGCTTCTTGCTCTCTGCAGGGCCAGCAAGCACTTAACCTCTGTGTCTGGTAGGACGGTGGGTAATTTTAAGTTTCTGTGTTCTTTTTATGTTTTCCAGATTTCAGCACTGAGAATGTATTACTCCTTTATCAGGAAAGGGGTTGTTAAATGAAAGAGAATTTTACTTACAGTCATAGAATTTACAGTCATAACAGATTGAGGGTTCCCTGAAAACTGAACCCTTACTGTAGGGAGCACTTATAAAATTTATCAGCTCACAGACCAATCGTAGCAATCATAACTTAGCAACATCATTGGATATGTTTTTACCTGATTTTTGGATCTTGTGGAGGCCCAGGGTCATAGTTCCGGGCATCAATTTTTAGTTTACAGCACTTGAATATCACTTTTGAAGTATTTGAGATATCAGAGTGCCATTAGTTCTGTAATACTTCTCTTTAAAGGAGCCTACTTTTAAAACTTAAATTCATGTATTTTAAAGGAAACTTGGTCTCACTGCCTTAAGTGGAAACCAGCATTACTTGCTATGAATATGTGTTTTAGATGAATTTATGAAGGTCCAGTCAGATGCTGTTGCCAGCAAAGGCTTTGAGCCTTAGTCACGTTCCTCGTTTTTCTTAAATAGGAAGATGAGCAAGTGTTGGAGTGATGTGAAGGGTGTGTCAGCACTGCCCTGAGACGTCCTCTCTGTTGTAATCAGAAAGATACCAGGGGAAGTGAGGCAGTATCACCTGGTGTCCCCACCTCCTGAGTCCCACCCCTTCCTCGGGGGACTTTGATCTGATTTTGGGTGCCTGATGTATCACCTCCTCAGAGAGGAATGGAGGAGAAAGGACTGGGGGACTGGGGGTGCCCATCAAAGGCGCCAACTCCCTGTCAGATGGGTGCTCTGACATGACTGTGTGTGATCATCCTTGACCTGCCCTGACCCACCCAGCCGATGGCTGTGACCCCCACGCTGACTGGGACTTTCTTCCAGCAGGAGACCACTGTCCACAGCTGCCGTGAAGATGTCCACTCCAGACCCACCCCTGGGCGGAACTCCTCGGCCAGGCCCTTCCCCGGGCCCGGGCCCCTCCCCTGGAGCCATGTTGGGCCCTAGCCCAGGTCCCTCACCCGGCTCCGCCCACAGCATGATGGGGCCCAGCCCAGGGCCTCCCTCAGCAGGACACCCCATCCAGACCCAGGGGCCTGGAGGGTACCCTCAGGACAACATGCACCAGATGCACAAGGTAGGGAGCCCTGGGCCCGCTGCCCCACCAGCTGGGTCCGCACGATCAGAGGCGGGAGGGGGAGCAGCAGCACACCCTGGCCTCTGCTGTGGCCGGCAGCCACCCCACCCTGTGTCTCTCACGCCTGTTGTTTTATTAGTGAATTAAGAATGTCCAAATCCTAAAAGATGGCTTACAGCCCATGATTTCCTCCACTCGGGCTGCTCGGCTCACCCGGGTAACTCACGGAGCACAGCAGCAGGTGCCCTTTGTCCCCACTTGATCCTGTACTTAGGTGCCACTGTCTTAACCACTTACCTGAGCTGATCAGGGATGCTTTTGCCAGTGAGATGAAAAAACCCTCTTTTAACACAAATGGTTGTCCTCTCTCTCTGCATTCCTGGGCGGTGGTTGAAGGAAATGAGGAAATACCCTCTTATGGATAGTATTTTGCCCATTTTGCAGACGAGGAAGTAAGGTCTCAGAGAGATGGTCACTCAGTGAGTTGGTGGCAGAGCCATCTCACCCCTCCGGCCCTCCCAACCCCTCAGGCATGTGCCACATCGCTGACCTCCCACACAGTGTGGTGACCCCCTCCCCTCCCTGCCCTCCCCATCCCCCATATATTTCTGTCAACTTCGATACAGTATCTGTCTTGTCACTTCCCTCTTGGGAAGCTGTTGGTGATCTCCCTCCATCCCCCCACCCCGGCGCACACGCTGACTGAGGCCAGCTTCTCCTCTAGCATCATCTCCTTTTCCCTCTCTGACCATCTTGTTTCTTCCACCTGGACACTTGACACATGTTTGTCAGACGCCTGCCATGTGTCTGGCCTAGGAGCTGAGGTCTGGTGGTGCCCTTCACCTGCCTGCACAGAGCTCCTGCTCTGGGGGAGGCGAGCCCATCAGTCAGCTCCACCAGCCCAGGGAAGAAGGAGCAGAGGGTGGGCCCCACCCAGGGTTCTGCTCAGCATCCTGAGGGCCCCCTGCTTCTTCTGCTTGTGAAGCTGGCCCTCGTGCTCCCAGCCTGGTGCCCTCTCGTCCTCCTCTCATGGCACACACTGAGCTAGCTGTAGCTGACTTTGCTGGGCCAACTATTAGACCGGAGAGCTGGATGTTTGCATTAACTGGGCCTACAGAGGGCCTGGAAGGGTCTCGGAAAATGTCCCCTTTCCCAGCCATTCCGTAGGGGGAGTGCTTAGTGCTGAGCATCAGGAGGGAAAATGTGTGTTTCTGTCCCACCAGGATCTGATCGAGCCTCCGCGGAGGGGCAGAACGATGCTGCAGACAGCCTCCCTCCCAGCTAGCAGGTGGGAGGCCAATCTCGGATCAGTGAGGACATTTGACATACTGTTACCATACTTCATGGGCAGGAGTTACTGCCCGTCTCTCTGATTTACAGTCTCCCAGGCAAGAGGGTCCCCCATCCAAAGACTTGTGGTCACAAGGTCGTCTTGTGACGATAAACAGGGAGCTTGGTATCCCAGCTAAAACTGCTCCTGACCAGGAGCTATGTGTGTCCTTTCCTTGTGAGATTTTGGCTGTCTGAAACTGTCTCCTCACCCTCTCCCTGATGTCCTAGTCCAGCTGTCCCCTTGCCTCTAGACCACCAATCTGCAGGTTCCCTGGGTGGCATTATTTCATGCACCTGCCTTGACACCTAAGTAGATGTCAGGACCATGTCTTGGACCTAAGCCACTTGGTCATGTTGGTGGTTCAGTAAATGCCGTGGCGACTTTGGACGGGCATTATTAGTGATATTGAACTCCTCTCATTCAGCGCCTTTCTGTGCAGTCTCTTCCCTTCCCCCCTTGCTGATCCTGCCCTGTTGTCCACTCTCGTAGCCAATGGAGTCCATGCACGAGAAGGGCATGTCGGACGACCCCCGCTACAACCAGATGAAGGGGATGGGGATGCGGTCGGGGGGCCACGCCGGGATGGGGCCCCCGCCAAGTCCCATGGACCAGCACTCCCAAGGTATGGTTTCCTTTCTTTTCTTTCTTCATGTTTGTTGCCCTCCGGAAGTCCCAAGGTCATTTTCCTAATCGGATCACCCATGCATGGATTCAGAGGACCTAGGACAGTTGAGCCTCGTGGGAGACCCTGCCACAGGGGGCTGTTTATCTTGGGCTTGGCTGGTGCCCTGTTCAGGGCGTCTTGGAGCAGCCCCAGGAGAGCGGATACTGGTGGGACAGAACTGTGTTCAGCGCTGGGTGTTAGACAAGCCCTGGGCAGGATGGGCTCCTCGGGATAGGAGGAGCCACCCAATGCAGACTCCTGGGATTTCCCTGACGGTCCAGTGGTCGGGACTTGGTGCTTCCACTGCCAGGGCGCTGGGTTCGATCCCTGGTCGGGGAACTAAGATCCCGCAAGCCGAAAAAAAAAAAAGAAATGCAGACTCCTGGGCTCTGCCCTGCTCCAGACCTGCTGAGTCAGAATCTCAGGAGGGGGGCGGGGCTCAGCTTTAACAAGCCCTCCAGGTACTTTTCTGAACAGGGAAGTTTGAGAAGCGATGGGGTACATGGCTTCCTGTCACGGGGTGGGAAGCTCAGGGGCTCCACAGGTAACGGAAGTGAGAGGAGTGGGCCTGGCCAAGCCGAGGGGCAGGGGGGCAGGCCCAGAGAAAGCCCGGATCTGTGTGACATCTCAGCTTTAATCGTTGGCGGGTTACTGAGAGATGGGCCAAACCAAACCAGCTGTGCAGGCTGCTAACCAAGCTGCGAGCGTGTGCCCTCTGGGTGCCTCTTGTTTGAATCATGAGAACGAAATCTCAGGGTAGGGGCCCGTGTAATCATGAGAATGAAATCTCAGGGTAGGGGCCCATGTAATCATGAGAACGAAATCTCAGGGTAGGGACCAGTATAAGCAGGCAGGGCTTCCTGTCTCTGCCTTAAAAATTACTGGACATGTGCTGCCGAGTGACCGCTTGGATCCACGTTTCCCCGCAGGTTACCCCTCGCCCCTGGGTGGCTCCGAGCACGCCTCCAGTCCGGTTCCAGCCAGCGGCCCGGCCTCGGGCCCGCAGATGTCGTCTGGGCCTGGAGGTGCCCCGCTGGATGGTGCTGACCCCCAGGCTTTGGGGCAGCAGAACCGGGGCCCGACCCCCTTTAACCAGAACCAGCTGCACCAGCTCAGAGCTCAGATCATGGCCTACAAGATGCTGGCCCGGGGGCAGCCCCTCCCTGACCACCTGCAGATGGCGGTGCAGGGGAAGCGGCCAATGCCCGGGATGCAGCAGCAGATGCCAACACTACCTCCACCCTCTGTGTCCGCAACAGGACCTGGCCCCGGGCCCGGGCCCGGCCCCGGTCCTGGACCAGCACCTCCAAATTATAGCAGGCCTCACGGTAAGGCCCACCGCCCATGGCCCTCGGGGTAGGGAAGGGTCTCAGAGCAAACTGACAGGAGTATGGGCATCAGTGTCGGGCAGATCTGGACTCTGCCGCCCATCGGCTTCCCTGACAGCAGGGTTGCTGTCGTGATAAATGTTGTTTCTCCAGCTGCCCCCTTTCTCCCCTGGTGCCCACAGTGAGGGGCTTGTTTTTGGGTGTGTCCCCTGGAGCCAGGGCTGCCCAGGGAGGCAGGTGCAGGGAGAAACACAGGATGCGTTTTATCCTCTTGTCCGTTTCTCCCTGCATGCAGGTATGGGAGGGCCCAACATGCCCCCTCCAGGACCCTCAGGTGTGCCCCCCGGGATGCCCGGCCAGCCCCCCGGAGGGCCTCCCAAGCCCTGGCCTGAAGGTAAGTTCCCTCTGTTCTGGTGACACGTCTGTGCCCTGACTCCCATGTCAAGTTTGCATCATGCAGACCCTGAGATGAGCCTGGTCAGAGAGAGCAGGCCAAGGACGCGTCCTCGCTGCCTCTGCCATCTTCTTTGGGCCTCACCTGGCCCTGCTCAGCTCCCAAAGGCTTGGGTTTGGTTCCATTCCTCTATACCTGCCCACCCTTGTCTTGTGGCTCACGGTGACCCTGGGGTTTCTAAACTGCTAGCGGGAAGAGAAGGATACTAATGAATGAGTCCACCGTGGGACTCAAGTGAGAGGCCCAGCTGCAGCTGCAGCTGCAGGCAGCATCCTTCAGGACGCAGTGTCCTGAGCCTGGAGGTTATGGCTGACTCTCTTCCCTCCCAGAGCTGTGAGAGGCAGGCAGGATGTCAGGGCGGCTCGGGGTTCTGTCTTCCCTGTGTTCTGTGTAAAATGTAGTTAGTACTTATTTGAAGGTCACATCTGTTAGGTCAAAGCAGTGGATAAAACGGACTCATTCCCCATCCTCACGGGCCCTGAAGTTCAGTGATGGGCATTGAAGGGCTAATCGCTTAAATAGGATTCCGTTGGAGCTGGGGTGGATGAAAGGCAGGCAACTGCTGCTCCTGTGAGGCCACAGCATAGCAAGATCACACCCAGACTCGGCACTTGGACCAGTAGGGGGCTTTGGGGAAGGGGCCTGCAGGCTGAGATCTGGAGGAGGAAGAGGAAGCGAGCCCCGTGGGCGAGGAGTGGTGTGGCAGTGAGAGGTGGGGGTTATGGAGAGCTGCCCAGGCCTTGTCAGCCTTGGGGACGAGTTAGTCCCCAGGGCAGTAAACGCCCAGCAGGCTTGTCATCTCCACCTGGAATGGACTCGGAGCGCAACGCTGTGCCCTGATTCTTGACTCCCCCCAGGACCCATGGCGAATGCTGCTGCCCCCACAAGCACACCTCAGAAGCTGATCCCCCCGCAGCCAACGGGTCGCCCCTCGCCTGCACCCCCTGCCGTCCCTCCTGCTGCCTCCCCTGTGATGCCGCCCCAGACACAGTCGCCAGGGCAGCCTGCCCAGCCTGCCCCCATGGTGCCGCTGCACCAGAAGCAGAGCCGCATCACCCCCATCCAGAAGCCGCGGGGCCTGGACCCCGTGGAGATCCTGCAGGAGCGGGAGTACAGGTGAGGGTGCTGCCGCTCCCCCCACCCCCCAGGTCACGCATTGTTGTGGTTCACACTTCTAAAGGCCTATGGGGTATGCAGCCAGAGATCACCCTCCTGCCTCTGTCCCCAGCCTCCCAGTTCTCTGGGTCAGTGTGTATCTTTCCAGAGAAATCGAGTATGTATACAGGCAGATGGGTACAAGTGGCTGTGTGGTCCCTAAATGGTACCTGACATGTGCACTGTTCCTCCCCTAGCAGAATATCTTAGGGATCATCCCCTATTTGTACAAAATAAGCTCTTCTTTTTTCTGGACACATTCTGCCTGGTGGCTCTACTGTGACTTATTTAGCCAGTGTCTTACCCAAAGGGACGTTAGGTGGTCTCTAATCTTTCGGTAAAACGATGCCGTAGTAACTACACTTGCATATTTCTCATTTCACATGTGTGCATTTATGTCAGAATAAATATGTGAACACGGCATGGTTTGGGTGCAGGGGATTTACGTGCACGTGGAAATTTCATCAGTTCTGCAAAACTGCCCTCCATGGAGATTGTATGTGTTGGAGTGAAAGTGCTGTTTCACCTCTCCAACACAAGTGTATTATCCAACTTTTGGCTCATCCGCACTCAAAAAGCCACCTGGCAAGCTTTGCAGTGGATGTTCCTCAAACATCAGTAGTTGTTGGTCGCTTTGCCAAGGCCTCCTGAGCGCCGGGCGCTGTGTGAAATGCCTGGTGCACAGTAGGTCTGTATCACCCTGTCCCACACTGCTGGGGGCTCCTGAGATTCACTCCCTGAGCACCTCGTGCTCCCCTGTTTCTCCACTGCATTTATAACCTGTTCAGGGCTGGCCTCCCTTGGTAAATGTCAGCTCCATTAGGGGAGAGGGCTGTGCCTTGTTCACCGTAAATCCCCAGCTGCATCAGTAAATCTGTGCCAATGACTGTCTCCGGAGTGCATCTCCAGCTGTGACGTGCGCTGGAGCTCCAGCCCCTGTACCCAGGCGCCTCCCCGCCTGCTCCATCTGGACAGCTTAAAGGTGGCCTGTCCAGATGGCCTTATGCCCCCCAGTTTTCCCTTCTCTCTCTGTTCTCATGCAGCAGCTGAATGGACCATGGACCCTTCGGCTCCTTGACCCTCACTTGTACTCCCTCATCCTCGGTGTCCCCTTGGTGAACCCTCTCAGCTCCCTTCCCTCCAACGCTGTTCACACTGCCATCTGGTCTACACCTCCTCCCTGGCCTCCCTGCTCCCATCCTTGCCTGTGCAGTGTTTCCCACACAGCAGTTTGAAGTCTCTTTTTACAATTAACTTACATTAGATCTGTTCCCTGGGTTAAAACTGGCTTCCGTTATCCACTGAGTAACCCTTTTCTCTTTAGCCCCTGCCCAATGCTCTGTCCTCACCTACCTGACTGTCCTGGTTCCTCTTTCTATTGAACAGGTTAGACTTGTTCCTGCCCCAGGGACTTTGCACATGCTCTGCATTACTCTTTGTGGTTAATTCAGCTTTATTGCCAAGGTCCCCACCTTATAGAGGCCCGCCCCCCCCACCCCTCCCCTCCAGGACCCTCCTCAAAGCCCTTCTCCGGAATTACCATAGATACTTAATTTTTTAACTCCTTTATGGCCTGTCGTCCTGATAATGCTGTGAGCTCCATGAGAGCAACAAACAGCCTTGTTAGTCTTGTTCAGTGCTGAATCCCTTCACCTGGAATGGTCCCTGACACACAGTAGGTGCTCAATAAGTGTGTGAAAGACCGAGTAAGGAGATTATCCCATTTGAACTTCAGACCAAGCCTGTAGGGTTGCTCTGAGGGGTCTCCCCACTTCATAGCTGAGGACACTGAGGCTCATGGGCTAAGTAGATTCCCAGGGCTGGGATGGAGACCCTGGCCCGCCTGACTCCAGAGGCTGGCTCCCACCGCTGAAATGCCAGAAACCAGCTGCGCCCTGTCAGGTTTCCGGTTTGCTGTGGCTCCCGAGACCTCTGTGGCTGCCCTCCTGTATGTAGTCTGTGTTGTGTGGCATCCTTTTCTCGGCCATCTCCTGTCTTATGATTCATATCAGCTTCCCTTGAGGGATGGATACTTCTGAGGCTCCAGCTTCAAAGAAAGGGAACAGATGGGTTCCTTGTAAACAGGTGAGACCTCTCATCACCTGTCTTTTTTCTGTCTTCACGCCCTAGGCTGCAGGCTCGCATCGCACACCGAATTCAGGAACTTGAAAACCTTCCCGGGTCCCTGGCCGGGGATTTGCGAACCAAAGCGACCATCGAGCTCAAGGCCCTGAGGCTGCTGAACTTCCAGAGGCAGGTGGGCGCAGGCGCAGGCCTTTGCTTTCGGAAGAGACTCTTTCTGCCAGCCTTGATGCTTAGATTAAAGAGCCGCTCACTGGGCAGTTATTAAATGTACCCTGACCATTAAAGCCGCTGTGCCAGGACTTCCCTAGTGGTCTAGCGGTTAAGACTTCGCCTTACAATGCAGGGAGTGCAGGTTCGATCTCTGGTCAGGGAGCTAAGATCCCACATGCCTCTCGGCCAAAAAACGAAAACATTAAAAAAAGAAGCATTATTGTAACAAATTCAATAAGACTTTAAAAATGGTCCACATCAAAAAATCTTAAAAAACAAAAGTCGCAATGCCCAAGCACACTTGTTAGCTCACTGTCCCCCTTCCTTTCTGTGTCCTGCCCAGTGGAGGGACATTGGGATGAATAAGTGTGGGCCTTCCCTAAGGTGGCAGTGGCTAGCTTGAAGCAGTGTACTTAGATGGGTCTATTTCTTTCTTTTTTTTTTTTTAATTTTATTTTATTTGGCCATGCTGTGCAGCATGTGGGGTCTTAGTTCCCCGACCAGGGATCAAACCTGTGTCCCCTGCATAGGGAGCGCAGAGTCTTGGCCACTGGACCAGCAGGGAAGTCCCTAGATGGGTCTAATTTCTAAGGGTCCTTTACTTTTTTTTTTTTTTTTTTTTTTTGTGGTACGCGGGCCTCTCACTGTTGTGGCCTCTCCCGTTGCGGAGCACAGGCTCTGGATGCGCAGGCTCAGCAGCCATGGCTCACGGGCCCAGCCGCTCCGCGGCATATGGGATCCTCCCAGACCGGGGCACGAACCCGTATCCCCTGCATCGGCAGGCGGACTCTCAACCACTGCGCCACCAGGGAGGCCCTACTTTTTTTTTTTTTTTTTTTTTTCAAGAAGATGTTGGGGGTAGGAGTTTATTAATTAATTTATTTTATTTTTGCTGTGTTGGGTCTTCGTTTCTGTGCGAGGGCTTTCTCTAGTTGTGGCAAGCGGGGGCCACTCTTCATCGCGGTGCGCTGGCCTCTCACTATCGCGGCCTCTCTTATTGGGGAGCACAGGCTCCAGACGCGCAGGCTCAGCAGTTGTGGCTCACGGGCCTAGTTGCTCCGCAGCATGTGGGATCTTCCCAGACCAGGGCTCGAACCCGTGTCCCCTGCATTAGCAGGCAGATTCTCAACCACTGCACCACCAGGGAAGCCCCTAGGGTCCTTTACTTTTGAACAACCATTAAGGAAGTTTGTTTGTGGTTGAGGGAGGGCAAAGCTGGAGACCTGAAGGCCTGAGCATAGGGCTGTGTGCTGGGTGTCCAGAAGCAGCTGTCTCCTACCCTGTGCATGCCCCGCCCGCGGGCACCCACCACGGGTTCTCCCCACGCACGCGTTTGTGCTCACGGGTCCTCCTGGGAGCGGCAGCCTGCTGCCTGGCTTGCGATATGGAGGTGCGCGTGTCGCGTGGATGTTACCAAGTTGTGCCCGTCGCCAGTTTCTCCTCTTCCTTCCCGAAGCTGCGGCAGGAGGTGGTGGTGTGCATGAGGAGGGACACGGCCCTCGAGACGGCCCTCAACGCCAAGGCCTACAAGCGCAGTAAGCGGCAGTCCCTGCGCGAGGCCCGCATCACCGAGAAGCTGGAGAAGCAACAGAAGATAGAGCAGGAGCGCAAGCGCCGGCAGAAGCACCAGGTGTGTCCCCGCGGCCGCAGGCTTGACTGTGTGCCTGAGTCGTCAGCTCCGCACTGTCGAGTCTTGGTTTTCCTCTCAACACGATGTCCGAGTCTCTTTTCTGTTCATTATAAGAGTATCCTAGGCACTAAGAATACTTCAGTGGACAAAAACCAAACAGTACGGAAAGGTGGGTCATAATCAAACGCACGTATAACACGTTGGGAGTTAATAGGGTGTAAGGAGACATGATGCGGGGATAGGGAGTGATGGAGGAGCCCTTCACATAGGACGGTCAATCAGGGACGGTCTTCCTGAGGATGTGAGGTCTGAGCAGAGCCCCGAAGGGGGAGCTACACTGACGTGTGGACGAGGCTCTTTGCAGACAGAGGGGAGTGTGCCCCAGTGTTCTGTGAAAAACAGTGACCCAGGGGAGGGTGGGAGGAGGTGAGAATGGGGAGGTGATGGGCAGAGCGTGCAGGGCCCTGTGGGCCGGGAGGATGACTTGGGCTTGTGCTATGAGTGAGGTGGGAGCCACGGAGGGTCCTCAGTCAGTGATCTGACTGAGGTTGTTACAAGATCCGTCAAGGAGACCAAAATCTCTACTCAAGTAGGATTTGGGGTGATTCTGTTTGTTCACTCATTTATATTTTCTAAAGTTTGCCTCCAAGCAGTGTCTGTTACTGGCATAGTTTAAAATAACAGAGAAGTCAATATTCAGTGTTAACTACTGTTAATATCTTGGTATATCATTCTGACCTTTTTTGTCTATATACATATAGTAATCAAAAGTTGAACAGCTGCCTTTAAAATATATATATATATGCACATTGAGCTGTTTAAAGTATTATTGAAGCATGATTTTAACATATGTGTTGTAGTCCATCTCGGTGTGCCCAGCATCCAGTGATTTATGAAACTGTTTCCCTGTTTGGGGACATGCAACGTACTTTCAGCTTTTCAGTGTTGAAAGTAACACTGGGATAGGCATTCTTGTCCTTGAGTTTTTGGGCCGATCTCTAGCAGTGAATGATTTGGTGGGAGGGCGGGTGCATTTTGCAGTGGGTGGCAGACACTGCCAGGTTGTCTCATCCAGGGCATTTGTCCCGTCTGCTGCACATGGAGTGGGGGGTCCCTTTTCACCACACAGTCCACGCAGAGAATGTTGGGCCTCGTAGGCAGACAGTGTCTCGGTATCGTTTTGGTTGCGTCCCCTTGGTTTTCACCAAGCCCCCTTTAAAGTTTCGTCTCACTTGGGGTGGCACCACGGCAACTCCTGTCCCATAGTCAGTCTGCTCTTCCGTGTGCGTCCTGCAGGAATACCTCAACAGCATCCTTCAGCACGCCAAGGATTTCAAAGAATATCACAGGTCGGTCACAGGCAAAATCCAGAAACTCACAAAGGCGGTGGCCACATACCACGCCAACACTGAGCGGGAACAGAAGAAGGAGAATGAAAGAATCGAGAAGGAGAGAATGCGGAGGCTCATGGTACAGTTGGCCATCATGACCCGGGTCCCTTCACGCAGGTGCTGGGTGTTGCAGGCATGGGGGCAGATCGGCCGCCCAGGATTACGCCGGGGCATTTTGGTGCTCAGAGTTAGAGGCAGGACAGAGAAAGAAAGGGCTTGGGTTTGGGAGTCCGAAAGACCTGACTCCAGACCTTTGCCCACTCACTGACCATCAGTGACCGCGTGACCTCAACTTGTTAACTGGCTGCTCTGTGCTCTCTGGAAGGTGGAGGTGGCACCCCTCCTGGTGGAGGAGCCACCGATGGTATGAGCCTGACCTCCCACCCCACCCTTCCCATCTGACCATGTATTATTCGTGGAGGGTTCTCTGACCGGGCCGATATTGACAGGCACTGCTGAGTGGACAGGGCCACGTTAGTACGAAGGAGAGTCCCTGCCCTGGTGGGGCTCGTGCTGGCCCTAGAGAGACAGATGCCCAAGCGAGACAGACGCCCAAGCGAGACAGACAAGATAGTTTTGGGTGGTGAAAAGCGCACTGAGGAGAACAAAGCAGGGCCAAGGAGTGGGGATTGACTGGGCGTTACGGGCAGAGTGGGTGTGACCCGCGAATGCGGAGATCCAGGGGAAGCAGCTCCCGTCAAAGAGGAGCTGAGGGCAAAGGCCTGAGGCGGGAAGAAGCCGTGTGTGAGGCTCAGCCAGTGGCCCCTGGAACAGCGTGGCGCGGGGGCAGAGTGAGGTTGGAGTCCCGGAGGCAGCCACGCGGGGCCTTGCAGGCCACGGGGAGGGCTTTGGATTTAATTCTGACCATGACGGGGAGCCGAGGGAGGCTGTAAGCTGGGATGGCGGTGGGGGGCGACATGATCCCATGTGTTCTTAGAAAGCCGGGGCAGGCGGTCTGTGGGAGAGCGGTGGCTCGGACAAGGTGGAGAGAAGGGTTGGGATTTGGGTGTGTTTGTGGACATAGGGGCCAGAGCTTTTAAATGGCCCCTGGCAGGACCATGTCTGTCCAGCAGGTCCCCAAGGAGCCTGGCCCGGGGTAGGAACTGGGGAAGTTCTGAAGGGGAGTCAGTAGTTATGTGAAAGGTGTGAATATAGTGCAGCCCTGGGTGTGAGCTCAGCGCTCCCTAAATGTGGGTCCAGCTGCTGGTTAACTGCAGCCTCGCGGGCTCCTTGAGTCTGGTTTGCCCGCCCTGGGTGCTGGTGGACGAGCGTGTCACGGGCACATGCCATAACAGCACGCTTCTGCAGGCCGAGGACGAGGAAGGGTACCGCAAACTCATCGACCAGAAGAAGGACAAGCGCCTGGCCTACCTCCTGCAGCAGACAGACGAGTACGTGGCTAACCTCACGGAGCTGGTGCGGCAGCACAAGGCCGCCCAGGTCGCCAAGGAGAAGAAGAAGAAGAAGAAAAAGAAGGTGCACCCCTCGGTGGGACTGGAGCGGCTGTGTGTGCGCGTGTGCCTCGGCCTCCCCGGTGTGACTGTCTCTCTCTTTCCTTCCAGAAGGCAGAAAACGCTGAAGGACAGACACCTGCAATTGGACCCGATGGCGAGGTGAGGAACCAGGGGTTTCTTCTGTGGAAATGCCAGCCCAGCCCCAGAGGTTAGGTCTATTTCATCCTTAAAAAATTTTTTTTTTCCCTTTGAAATTATAAAAGTATATGACAATGGTAAAAATTCACATAGGTCCCCTGCCACACTCCACCCTTCCTCGTTCCCACTGCCCGGAGAGAATATTGTTTACTATTGGGTGCGTTTCCTCCCAGAGCTTTTTCTATGCACGTGCTGGTATTTATTTCTCAGTTTTCCCTTTAAAGTTTCAGGCTCACAGGAGAGGTGTAAGAACAGTGCAGACAGTTCCTGCATACTCTTCACCCAGATTCCCACTTTTCACGTGTCATTAGTTTTTCCTAAACCATTTGAGGGTCAGATGCACACGTGAGGGCTTTTTACCCCTCTGTGTGTTTCAGTGTGTACATCCTAAAAGCAAGGCTGTTCTTTTCCACAACTGTACAATGATCGAAACCAGGAAATGAACATTGACGGAATACTGGAATCTAATTCACAGCCCTTGTTAAGGTTTCACAGTTGACCCTCCAGTGTCCTTCACAGCAACAGAAAACCCCGAAGTGACGCCGGGTAGATTTCTTCCCCCACTGGTGATATTGACCTTGAGCCTTTGGTGGCCGCCAAGGTGTCTCCAGCTGTAAAGATTAAGTACCTTGTGCAGAGATACTGAGACTATGTAAAGATAACGTGATTCCTCAAACTTTCATTGGCTGTTTCATCATCCGTTGTCTTTGCCTGTATCAGTTTTTGCCATAATGGTTACAAAATGGTGATGTTTTTTCCCCCCGTGTTTTCTTCTGCATTTATTAGTTGACTTTCTGCAGGAAGGAAAAGCTTTCCCTTCTTTTTTATTTGGCTTGTTCATAGTTTGGCAGTCCTTGGTACTGACTCATGGATTCTTATTTAGTTTAATGGATTTACTTAGTTTAATCCTGCACTATTATTATGTATTTTGATGCTCAAATTGTTCCATTTTGGACCAGTAGGAGCCCCTTCACATTGGCTCCTGCCTGCTTTTGATGTGTCCCCATCATTCTTTGAGGGGTTTCTGACTTCCTTGCACACGAAAATGGCCCAGGCTCATCTTCTGCTTTCTCTGCCCGAGTCCTGGACTCGGGCATTTCTCCAAGGAGCCCTGATTCCTTTAATCAGAGAAAAATATTTGGAAACCATGATCTAGATGTGTTCATTGCTACTGAGTTGTCATTGCTTCTGGGCCCTCTCAGTGGACAGATCTAGGAAACAGATGTGTGTATGCACACACATCCACTTTGCTAGTTATATATATTAACTAGTTATATATATTAAAAATACTGAGGTCACACTAATACTTCCAATTCTAATCCAGTACCACGGGGTTCTTTCTCTCCTTCTCCCTGTCCACATTATAATAGCCCAAAACCTGACCCCCATCTGCCACGAGATAGGCCCTCATTTCCTCAGTCCTAGACTGTGCAGGAAGTACATTCAGAATGGCTAACGTGTACCCCTCTGCAAAAGAAACCTCCTAGCTGGGGGCTTCCCTGGTGGCACAGTGGTTAAGAATCCGCCTGCCAGTGCAGGGGACATGGGTTCGAGCCCTGGTCCGGGAAGATCCCACATGCTGCAGAGCAACTAAGCCTGTACACCACAACTACTGAGCCTGTGCTCTAGAGCCCTCGAGCCACAACTGCTGAGGCTACATGCCACAACTACTGAAGCCCATGCACCTAGAGCCCATGCTCCACAACAAGAGAAGCCACTACAGTGAGAAGCCCGCGCACTGCAACCAAGAGTAGCCCCTGCTCCCCGCAACTAGAGAAGGCATGCATGCAGCAATGAAGAGCCAACGCAGCCAAAAATAAATAAAATAAATAAATTTATAAGAAAATAGAAAGAAACCTTCTAGCTAGAGGTCAGTGTTTGTCTGAAGTTGAAAGTACATGCTCCAGATACTGCATTCAGAAGATTAGTTCTCCCCTTGTGCCCCCGTTAGTGAGGCTCCCCCCAACGCTTGTTGGTTTTATTTATTTACTCCTCATTTCTTTATTTATGTGTGAAATACTAGCCTGGTTCCAAAAGTCAGGACCATGCAGTGAGGCCCACTCAGAGAGGAGTTGCTGTCCCCACACACGAGTCTTTTCCACGGCACTCTTGTCCGCCTCCTCTCGGTTAATACACTAGTGTGAAAGAAGGCTGCATAGTGAGGTGTAAATGCAAGGTGTGGCCTTTACCACCTCCTCCAACCCCTCCTCAGTCCCCCTTCCCAGAGAGAAACCTGAGTAACCTTCGGTGTGTCTGCTCTGGGACCTTTTCTGTACCTGTGTCTCCAGGTGGTTTTCTTTTCCCCGCCTGGTATTGTATCTTAGTCTTTCCAAGTTAGCTCATGTACACTTACCTGACTCTTTCTAATGCCACCGTATTAGAGAGGTGGCTAGTGCTTGCTTCTCTGACTTATAAATGTAATACTTCTAGGAAAAAAATGATAATGATAACATGAAATGTAAATGTAATGATAACATGAAAAGTAGAAGCCCCCATGGTGCCTCTTATTCACAAGCATGCATGTTGATCCCTGGTTGATGTCTCTCTCTGTATCTTTCCAGAAACCTTTGTGCTTATATTCTCTTTGTTTTGGTTTGGGACCATTTGGGTCAGTCTACACATAGCAAGACTTTCCTGTTTCGCAGGTATCTTGGACCACTTTCCATATCAAGCCATTAGTTCTTTCATTTTATTGTATTGATGTTCTAGGATCTCTTTCATCGTTCAGATTGATAGCTATCTAAGTTGCTTCCCATCTGTAGCTGTTAGATCCTGCACTGAACAGCTCTGATGGACCACCATATGTCCCCTCCCCTATGGGTGGCTATTTCCATTGTTTCCTTTCTTTCTATCCCACACATTGTTGTAATGAACCCCCTTGTACATTACCTTTTGATGCTGTCTTAGCTGGGCTGCCATAACAAAACACCATAGCCTGTGTGGCTTTTTTTTTTTTTTTTTTACCACATGGCACATGGGATCTTAATTCCCCGACCGGGGATTGAACCCACACCCCCTGCAGTGGAAGCACAGAGTCTTAACCACTGGACCTCCAGGGAAGTCCCTTTTTTTGTTGTTGTTCTTGTTTTTGCTTTTTTTTTCGGTAGCCTGCGTGGCTTAAACAGCAGAAATATACGTTCTTATAGTTCTGGAGGCTGGAAATTGGAGATCAAGGAGCAGCAAGGTTGGTTCCTGGTGAGGACTCTCTTCCCGGCTTGTAGACTGCTGCCTTCTGGCTGTGTCCTCACATGGGGGGAGAGAGAGCAAGCTTTGGTGTTTCTTCTTATAGGGGCACTAATGCCATCCTGAGGGCCCCACCCATGTGACCAAATTTAACCCTAATTACCCCCCAAGGGCCCCATCTCCAAATACAGTGACATTGGAGAGCCGGGGCTTGAGCATATGAATTTTGGAGGGGACACAGTCCAGTCCGTAGCAGATGGCACGCTTTTTCCTGTTGGCCTGATTCCCAGAAATGAATGACTATAGTGATTAACTTAAATAATATTCTTATTTCACATGATTTTATTTGAAACCTTAAGTTGAATTTTTTAAGAGAAATGTGGACTGGCATTTTACTGCACTGCTAAGCCTTCACACGGCCATTTGTGGCTTTCAAGGGGGAAGTCACATCGCAGGAAAGCGTGACTCGGGGAATTCTGTTGGGGAATCACTGCAGCTGCACATCCTGTTTAGTAACGGGAACCATCACTTGATGATGGCTGCTGATTGTCCTTGTTCTCACCCAGTGGTTTGCAGCCTTGGCTGAACATCAGAATCAGCTGGGGAGCTTTTGAAAACCAGAGAGGCCCAAGCCTCACCCCAGAGCAGTTCTGTCAGGATTCTGGGGGTGGGGAGGTCTTGGCATCAGCACCGTAACTGCTCTCAGGAAGGACTCAGGGGTGAAAGTCACTGATTGAGGCAGCCTGCAGAGCTCATTCGTGGGGCGGGGGTTTCTGTTCCCCTCCATGGTGGGCCACTTTAAGGGTGAGATTTTAACCTGCATGGAGACTAATCTCTGCTGTGGGTCAGTGTTGATGGAGGGAGGCATGGGAGGTATAAGTTCCTGGTAGATGCAAACAAAGGTTTCCATCCTCATCCTCGTCCTGAAGGTTTTCACCAGGAAATGTGAAGGAGCTGATGAAGGGGAAAACTTCATCCCAAGTTGATATCTCAGGAAATCAAGGAATTCCGTATTTGTTGCTACAAGGAAGTTTTACTTTTCAAATATTCTAGTTAGCTGTTGAACAGAAAAGAATGAGGACCCTTGTTGCAGTCTACAAATACAATATAAATTGAATAACTCAAGGGCCAGAAGAATGGGAATAGCGTAGTCACTTGGGTAATGAAGGAGTACGTAAGTCCGTGTTCCTTATGTGTGGAATTGATCTGGGAGAACACACGAGAAAATGATGCTGGTGGGCACCTGTGAAGAGAAACTGTCGGGCAGGGGGATAGGGAGGGAGAGTACACTGTACTCTTGAATTTGAACTATATGTTATCTATCTGAAAATTAAAACGTGGATATCAGTTCCTTCCAAGAAACAGCTGTCATCAATGGGTTATATATATATATTTTTACTGAAGTGTTAATATGCAGTTAACCCATCTCCACAACCACTGGTCACATTGGTGTGCCGTTTTCTGGGTGTGGAGTTGGGAGGGCACTTCCCCAGTTGGCCATGGTTAGCGGGGCGCCCAAGGTATAGACTCTACGGAATCTCACGTCACATGTGTGACTCTTTTTCAGCCTCTGGATGAGACCAGCCAAATGAGTGACCTTCCGGTGAAAGTGATCCATGTGGAGAGCGGGAAGATCCTCACGGGCACAGACGCACCCAAAGCAGGGCAGCTGGAGGCCTGGCTGGAAATGAACCCGGGGTGAGTGGGGCTTCGTGTTCCAGAGGCAGCCAGGATCCTGAGTCAACGGTCGGCCTCATTCCAGGGGAGCTGGCAGCTGGGGGTGATCCTGCTTACATTTGGAAACAGGCCAATTTGCTAAGGAAAGTGAATCATGCTGGTTCTGGGGAGATTTATATTAAAATACTGATTTATTTTTTTTTTATTTTTATTTTTTTTTTAGTTATGAAGTAGCTCCAAGATCTGATAGTGAAGAGAGTGGCTCAGAAGAAGAGGAGGAGGTAAGAGTTAATTTCCTGGCTCTCGAGGCCCACAGTGCTGTGTGGTGGGACCTCTACCCACAGCAGGCACAGTGATCCTCTCCTGCTCTAGCCAGGCATCGAATGGGGCAGGAGATAGGCACACGAGCAGGGGGCGAGGCTGAAAGTTGGTGCTTTAGAGCTTCACCGTCCAGTACCGTAGCCTTTAGCCACACATGACTGTTTCCACTTTCACTTAATTAAGTAAAATGTAAATGTCCTCAGTCGTACAGGCCACATTTCAGGCGCCCAAACAGCTCTCCCCTCCAAAAAATATTGGTATGAAGTAGTGAGCATGAAATCATATACACGGCCCCTTGTAATCTATTCTTTGGCAATGTTACAGATGGTCGCATTTATTCTGTATGTTCTCTAAATCATTTAATTATGCCACGCTATGGTGATTTTTGGATGTTTGCTGGTTGACAAAGCTCTGATGAGAGCCTTGTTCCTCTGTCCTGGGTGGCCTCCTCGGGAAGGGTGACTCAGAGGGAGCCCGGTGATGCAGTGTCCGAAAGCAGGGCTCGTTTTCCAGTTAGCATCCAGAAGGGTGCTGTCCTGCACTCGCCCTTCAGCTGGGGCAAGAGTGTCTTACAAGGCTTTTAAAAAGCTTTTGCCGGGCTTCCCTGGTGGCGCAGTGGTTGAGAGTCCGCCTGCCGATGCAGGGGACATGGGTTCGTGCCCCGGTCTGGGAAGATCCCACGTGCCGCGGAGCGGCTGGGCCCGTGAGCCATGGCCGCTGGGCCTGTGCGTCCGGAGCCTGTGCTCCGCAACGGGAGAGGCCACAACAGTGAGAGGCCCACATAACGCAAAAAAAAAAAAAAAAAAAAAAGCTTTTGCCACCTCCATAAGATTTTTAAAAGGGAATTTTAATGGGCAGATACTTGCTTATTAAGGTTGAACATTTTTTCAGGTGTTACTATTTAGATTTCTTCTGTGAATGGTTTGCTTCATTTGCCCATTTCTAATCAGTTGTGTTTTTTTACTGGATTTTTAAGTGTTCTTTATATATTTACCCCAGCCTGAAATCAGCTTGATGTTCACCTATATCTTTCTTTTGGTTTGTCCTCTTACCTCTTCAGGTCATCTGGAATTTATTTTGTGTAGGGCTTGAGATGGAGCCCTTTTTTCCCCTTCCTAGTAGTAGCGTTAAGCCGGTTGGTATACTGTTAGTCCATCCCTTCCCCATTGATCTGTGATATTTTTAAAAAACTAATGCTAAAGACACACTAGTGTCTTTTTAGGGTCACATGTTTAGTTTCTTTTTCTTTTTTCTTTTATAATTTATTTTTCTGGTTTTTATTTTATTTAATATATTTTTAAATTGAGGTATAGTTGATGTACTGTTCAGGTTCTTTTAAAGTTCTAATAATTCTTAGACCAGTAACATTTTGTTGTAATTTTTTAAACAGCTTAATGGAGATATAATTTACGTATGTAAAATGCACCCACAGTAAGAGTACAATTCAGTGATTTTTTAGTGAATTTGTAGAGTAGTGCAATCATTACTCTACACCAGCTTTAGAACGTTTCTGTCACCCCAAATGACATTTCACCCATTTACAGTTTGTTCTCGCTACCTCCTCCAGCCCCAGGAAACCACTGGTCTGCTCTGTCTCTATAGATTTGCCATTTCCGGAATGTCACATAAATGGAATTATACAACATGTAGTATCTTGTGTCTGGCTTATTTTACGTGGCGTGTTTTTGATTTTCATCCATGTTGTCTGTACATCAAAAGTTTGTTTTACATCGCTAATTGTTAGAGAAATGCAAATCAAAGCTACAATGAGGTACCACCTCACACCGGTCAGAATGACCATCATTAAAAAGTCTACAAATAACAAATGCTGGAGAGGGTGTGGAGAGAAGGGAACCATCCTATGCTGCTGGTGGGAATGTAAACTGGTACAGCCACTGTGGAGAATAGTATAGAGTTTCCTCAAAAAACTAAAAATAGAGTTGCCATGTGATCCAGCAATCCCACTCCTGGGCATTTATCTGGACAAAACTATAATTCAAAAAGATACAGGCACCCCTCTGTTCATAGCAGCACTATTTAGCAGCAAGGTCCTACACTTAGGGAACTGTATTTAATATCCTGTAATAAACCATAAAGGAAAAGGAAAAAAAAAGAAAATATCCTATTCTTTGAAGGTGTAGATTTAACCCTTATATGTATATTTCCAAACCTCAAACTCAACTTATCAAAATTTTTGATTAGATGTGTACATTTTACTCTAAGTAATTTCTATCTCTATTAAAAATATTTAAAAAATAAATGTGGAGAAACCATTAATAAAAGTTAAGGTCTTAAAAAAGAAGTTTGTTTTATTCCTGAGTCATGTTCCATTGTATAGATATACCACACTTTGTTTATCCATACGCCAACTGGTGGGCATTTGTGTTTTTTTCCATTTTCTGCTATTACGAATAACATTGCTGTGAACGTTCACATACATGTCCTTGTGTGGACATACGTTTTCATTTCTCCTGGGTAGATACTTAGGAGTGGCATTGCTGGGTCATATAGTAAGTTTATGTTTAACTTTTTAAGGAATTGACAAACTGTAGCCTGAAGTAGTTGTACCTTTTCACAGGTTCCAGTTTCTCCATATCCTTGTTAACGCTTGGCGTTATCTGTTCTTTACATTATAGCCATCCTTGTGGGTGTGTAGTGGTATCTTGTGGTTTTACTTTGCATTTTCCTAGTAAATAATGATGTTGAGCATCTTTTCAAATGTTTATGCACCATTCAAATATCTTCTTTGATGAAAATCTATTGAAATCTTTTGCCCATTTTTAATTCGGTTGTTTGTTATCTCATCACTGAGTCGTAAGAATTCTTTATATATTCTTCATACGTGTCCCTGATCAGATACGTAGCTTGCAAACATCTTCTCCCAGTCTGTTTGCCTTTCTTTTCCCTCAGTGATGTCTTTTGAAATGCAAAAATGTTTCATTTTGATAAAATCCATTTATCGATTTTTTCTTTTATGAATTGTGCCTTTGATGTATCTAAGAGCTGTTTGAAGTCATGAAGGTTTTTCTCTTATGTTTTCTTCTAGAAGTTTTATATTTAAGCTCTCACATTTAGGGTCGTAATTGAGTTAATTTCTGTGTATGGTTTGAGGTACAAGTCTAAGTTTTTTTTGTTTTTTGTTTTGCTATGGATAGCCTTCTTACCCAGCACCAGTTGATGAACAGACTGTTCTTTCTCCCATGAATAGTCTTGGTAACTTTGTGGGAAATCAGTTGACCATAAAATTAAGGGTTTGTTTCTGATGCTCAGTGTTTTCCTGTTGATTAGTATGTCTGTGTTTGTGCCACTACCACACTGTCTTGTATTACAAGTTTTGAAATCAGGTAGTGTTAGTCCTCCAGCTTGTTTGCTCTATTGGCTATTCTAGGTACTTTGCATTCCCATATACACTTTAGGATCAGCTCATCAGTTACTACAAAAAGGCTTGCTGGGATTTTTATTGAGATTGTGTTGAATATATAGATCAGTTTTGGGAGAATCACGTCCTAACAATATTTAGTTTTCCAGTCCATGAACATGAGATGTCTCTCTATTTATTTTGATCATCTTTAATTTCTCTTAGCAATGATTTGTAGTTTTCAGAGTATAGTTTTTGCTTTTTTTGTTGTTAAATTTATTCTTAAATATTTTATTCCTTTTATGCTACTATGAATAGAATTGTTTCCTTGATTTTATTTTTTGATGTGTTGTTGCTATTACATGGAAATACAATTTTATATGTATATTTTTAAAATGTTAATCTTGTGTTCTGCGCACTTGCTGAACTCATATTGGTAATTCCAATAGGGTTTTTTGTTTGTTTGTTTGATTCCTTAGGATTTTCACATGCAGGATTATGTCATTCATAAATAACCATAATTCTTCAATACTTCTTCCTTTCCCCTCTGTGTGCCTTTAATTCCCTTCTCTTGCCTTATTGCACTGGCTAGATCCTCCAGTACAATGTTGAATAGAAGTGTCTAGAGCAGTTATCCTTAGCTTGTTTTCGATCTTAAGGATTATGCAGTTAGTCTGTCACTATTGTTTGGTGTTAGCTGTAGATTTTTCATGGATGCTCTTTATCAGGTTGAGTAAATCCTCTTCTATTCCTAGTTTATTGAGAGTTCTTAGCATGTGTGAGTTAGATTTTATCTCATACTTTTTCTATTAAGTTGATCATTTGATTTTTTAAAAAATTTATTTATTTTTTATTTTTGGCTGCATTGGGTCTTCATTGCTGCGTGCAGGCTTTCCCTAGTTGCGGCAAGTGGGGGCTACTCTTCATTGCGGTGCACGGGCTTCTCATTGTGGTGGCTTCTCTTGTTGCAGAGCACAGGCTCTAGGGGCGTGGGCTTCAGTAGTTGTGGCACGTGGCCTCAGTAATTGTGGCTCAAGGGCTTAGTTGCTCCCCGGCGTGTGGGATCTTCCTGGACCAGGGCTTGAACCCGTGTCCCCTGCATTGGCGGGCAGATTCTCAACCACTGCTCCACCAGGGAAGTCCTGATTTTTTTAAATTTAAATTAATTTTAAAATTTAATTAATTAATTTATTTATTGGCTGCATTGGGTCTTCATTGCTGTATGGGGGCTTTCTCCAGTTGCAGTGAGCGGGGGCTTTCTCTAATTGTGGCAAGTGGGGGTACTCTTCATTGCAGTGCACGGGCCTCTCATTGCAGTGGTCTCTCTTGTGGTGGAGCATGGGATTTAGGCACGCAGGCTTCAGCAGTTGTGGCACGTGGGCTCAGCAGTTGTGGCTCACAGGCTCAGTAGTCATGGCGCACAGGCCTAGTTGCTCCACAGCATGTGGGATCATCCTGGACCAGGGTTTGAATCCGTGTCCCCTGCATTGGCAGGTGGATTCTTAACCACTGCGCCACCAGGGAAGTACAAATTTTTACTATATTTTTAAAGTTATTTTCTTTGTAGTTGCTCCAGGGATTACGATATGCATCTTAATTTATCATCATATGCTTCAGGTTAATACTAACTACATTCTGGTAAAATATGGAAATTTTGTTCCAGCTTAGCTCCATTTGTTCTTCTTCCTTTGTGCTGTTATTGTCACATATGTTACATCTATATATGTTATAAACCCAACAATACAGTCTTCTAATTAATACCTGATATAATCTTATAACTTAGTCTAAAGAAGTTGGAAAAGAAGAAATAAGGGAAAATGTATTTATAGAGTCTTTTACATTGATACATGCATTTACCATTTCTGATGTTTTTTATTTCTCCTTATGGATTCAATTTACTATCACCTGTCATTTCCTTTCAGCTTGAAAGACTTCTCTTTTTTTTTAAACCATTTTTTAAAATCAAAGTATAATTTACAATGTTGTGTTAGTTTCAGGTATACAGCAAAGCGATTCAGTTTTACGTGTGTGTGTGTGTGTGTATGTATATTCTTTTTCAGATTCTTTTCCATTACAAGTTATTGCAAGATATGGAATATATTGAAAGATTTCTTTTACCATTTATTATAGGGCATGTCTGCTAGCAACAAATTCTCTCAGCCTTTGTTTTTCTGGGAATGTATTTCTTTAGCTTTCATTTTCAAAAGTAGTTTAGCTGGACATAGAATTCTTTGTTGACAGTCTTTTTCCTTTTGAATATGTCATTCCACTACTTTCTGGTCTCTTTCATCTTCAGATGAAAGTTTAGCTACTAATTATATAGATGCGCCTTTGTACTTGATGATTCATTTTCTCTTTCTTGCTTTCAAGATTTTCTGTTTGTCTTTGGCTTTTAGAAGTTTGTGGGGCTTCCCTGCTGGCGCAGTGGTTGAGAGTCCGCCTGCCGATGCAGGGGACACGGGTTCGTGCCCCGGCCCGGGAAGATCCCACATGCTGTGGAGCGGCTGGGCCCGTGAGCCATGGCCGCTGAGCCTGCGCGTCCAGAGCCTGCGCTCCACAACGGGAGAGGCCACAACAGTGAGAGGCCCGTATACCGCAAAAAAAAAAAAAAAAAAGAAGAAGTTTGTGAACTCTCTCTTTGTGTTTATTCTCCTTAGTGTTTGTTCAGATTCTTGGCTTGGCAGAGTCATGTTTTTCATCAAATTTGGGAAGTTTATCATTTCTGTCTTCTATTGAGACTCTGTATTTGTTGATTCATTCTACTTAAAGATGGTTTCCTTTATTTCTTTGAACATATTTACACTAGCTTTGAACATATATATAGTAATAGCTGCTTGGAAGATTGTATGCTAAGTCCAACATCTGGGAACAGAGACAGGCTCAACCGACTGTATTTTCCCCTGAGTTCGTATCACATTCTCCTCCTTTTTGTTTGTCTTGTAATGAATGTTTAGTGGAAGGCTATTTTAGCCACTCTGGATTCTGACTTCCACCCCTGTGTGTTCTTCTTGATGTTTTTGTTTGTTTAGTAAATTATCTAGGCTGAATCTGTGGAATGTTTTCCCAGGGTGTGTGCTGCCTTTGGTGTCTCTGCTCAGTTTATTGTTTTTGTTCTTTTCTCATTTTTAGTTTTAATCCTGGCTCTCTAGGAGTGGGTTGTGTTTCTTCATAACTTAGTAGTCTTGCAGTGATTGGGGAGAGTTTGTACTCAAACACCTTGAGCCAGTAAGGCTTCTTTCTCCAGCCAGTGGATCAGTATGTGTAGAAGAACACATTCCAAGTTTGGGCCATTTTCAAGCCCACCCTGGCTTTTACTTTCTGCTGGGCCCTTTCTCCCTTTCTTGTTTCCTCTGTGCATGTGCATAGCCCTCAGCCAGTAATATGCTTTCCCCACCCATGGCTGAGGTCCTCACCTCCACTGACAGTGCTGCTGGCCTGGGCATCGTCCACTGCTACAAAATGACTAAGTCCCCATCAGCCTCAGCTGCCAGGCCTCATGGCTTGCCCACCCTGGGAGAACTTTCACATCAGAACTGGGAGCTGAGAGTAGGAGAAATGAAAGCACCCCTAAGTAAGAACTCTACAAACTCCCACTCTTCTTACTCAAGGCTCAGCAGTTTTTTCAGTGTTAATGCTTCTCAGACTCCTAGTGCTCTGAAATGGTTGCCTGTGCTACTTTTGTCCAGCTTTAAAGTCACTTTTTTTTTTTTTTTTTTTTTTTTAATATAAGTCAGACCTCAGGCAGGGCTGTCAAGCAGCCCCACCTTTCTCCCTACCTACTCCCCAGGAGAACCAGGGGAAATCTTTTTTTTTTTTTTTTTTTTAATATATTTATTTATTTATTTACTTTTGGCCGCGTTGGGTCTTCATTGCTGCACGTGGGTTTTCTCTAGTTGCGGCGAGCACGGGCTACTCTTTGTTGCAGAGCACAGGCTCTAGGTGCGCACGCTTCAGTAGTTGTGGCACACGGGCTTAGTTGCTCCGTGGCACGTGGGATCTTCCCGGACCAGGACTCGAACCTGTGTCCCCTGCACTGGCAGGCAGATTCTTAACCACTGAGCCACCAGGGAAACCCCTAAAGTCACTTTTTGAGGGAAAATTTGCTGACCCCTTTAATTGGAATTAGCCAGGCTTCCCATTCCTATTTTAATTCCCAGCATAGTAATATCAAGTAGGATAAGTCTTACCAGTTATGATTTTTTTGACCAAAATGTTTGTGCTGTCATTATCTGTTGATTATTCCAAATGATCTGTAAAATTATTTTGCATGCTCCAAAGGAAATCCCACTGGGTTTTGACTGGAATAATTTGACAGGTTAATTACAGATACTTTTTTTTTTTTTTTAGTTTTATAGCAGTTCCATTATACACACACATTTTGTGTGATTTATACAGGAATACAAGGATGGTTTAATATTGGGAAATGTATTTGTGTGTGTTTTTTCAGTATGTCATACAAAATCCCCTTTATTATCTGCTCAGTAAATGTTGAAAAATCCTTTTAATGAAACACCACACTCATACTTAATATACAGATTTATAGAAAACCTCTTAGTAAACTATGATGCCTGTTATCATCAGTCTTATTTGACATATTTTAGATGTTTTGGCCATGTCAGTAAAGCTGAAAGTAAATCAAGAGCAGTAAATATTGAAGATTACCTATAAAATGTTTAATACCTAGGAAACCAAGAGAAGGGAAAAGCTGTTTTAGTAGTGTGCATTGTGTACGGGGGGCTGGGTGCAACAGAAGTACAGCATACCCTGAGAGGTCCTTAAAAAGAAGTGTCTGGACTCTGCTAAGAAAACTAAAAATCATATACTGAGCAATTAAAAGAATATGCAAATAAAAAGCATGACATGTTTTGGGATTGGTAGGAAGAGGGCACATGGGTTGTAAAAGTATCACTCTGGGGTGACCTGAGGTGAACTGGCTTGTCTCTTGGTAGGAGGAGGAGGAGGAGCAGCCGCAGCCAGCACAGCCTCCCTCCCTGCCCGTGGAGGAGAAGAAGAAGATTCCAGATCCAGACAGCGACGACGTCTCCGAGGTGGACGCCCGGCACATCATTGAGTAAGGCATCCCTCCCTCCACCAGCTTCCTGCGAGGTGGCACCGGCAGAAGCTGTTAGAATCCCAGCTTCTCCCTGGACAGCACTGTCCAGCCGGCAGCCGTTGTGGGACCACAAACACCAGATTGACTTACTTCAGATGTCACTGATGTTTGTAGGGGTCAAGTGACGTTCCGTCCATTCACGTGGCTCATCCTGTGTTTAAGAGATAGTCGGGGGGCTTCCCTGGTGGCGCAGTGGTTGAGAGTCTGCCTGCCGATGCGGGGGACACGGGTTCATGCCCCGGTCCGGGAAGATCCCTCATGCCACAGAGTGGCTGGGCCCGTGAGCCATGGCTGCTGAGCCTGCACGTCCGGAGCCTGTGCTCCGCAAGGGGAGAGGCCACAACAGTGAGAGGCCCGCGTACCACAAAAAAAAAAAAAAAAAAAAGGATTCTAGGGAGTTCCCCAGCGGTCCAGTGGTTAGGACTCCATACTCTCACTGCCGGGAGCCTGG
Source organism: Hyperoodon ampullatus (assembly GCF_949752795.1). Lineage (NCBI taxonomy): Eukaryota > Metazoa > Chordata > Mammalia > Artiodactyla > Ziphiidae > Hyperoodon > Hyperoodon ampullatus. The sequence goes on from NC_136917.1 coordinate 32,836,358, forward strand.
GTTTGATCCCTGGTTGGGGAACTAAGATCCTGCAAGCCTCGTGGTGCGGCCAAAAAAATAAAATAAAATAATAAAAAGAGTTTTTTTTAATTAAAGAATTCTAGATTAGATTACAAAACAGCCAAAGTATAAATGATTCTGGTTTGTGCAAGGCTGTTGAGTGTACATTTTCCCTTTAGACTCTTGAACTCCCGGTAGAGAGGGTGGGCCATGTGACCAGCCTCTGGCTAAAAGTAACACTCCTTCTGTGGTGTGACGGTGACTTGATTCCCATGGCACCCAGAAGTCTAGTCTTGGGCCCACCTGGATTAGTATTTGCTGCCTTGCCTGTCCTCAGACTGTGCGGCCGCTCTTTGGCTTATCTTCAGGCTCAGGCCATAAAGCTGCTCTGCGGAGGTTTGTGTCAGAAGCACATTGTCACAAGTAGGAATGTGTGTCTTCACACGGCCCTTTGATCTTGCTCCCAGGAACGCCAAGCAAGATGTTGATGACGAGTATGGCGTGTCGCAGGCCCTCGCTCGTGGCCTGCAGTCCTATTATGCCGTGGCCCACGCCGTCACCGAGAGGGTGGATAAGCAGTCAGCGCTCATGGTCAACGGCGTCCTCAAGCAGTACCAGGTAGGTTGGAGGGGGCCATGTCCACATAGCAGTCTCGGCAGAGGGGTTTCCAGGTCGTGGGTGGCTGCTGAAGGCAGGCAGACCTGAGTTCACAGTCCACTCTTGGTCTTTGGGCAACTCGCTCTTCCCCTCTGAGCCTCGGTCTCCTCACCTGTAAAGCAGCATCATGGTCTGACCAAGAGGAAATGAAATGTTGCAATAAATCAGTATCTGCTGGGTGCTTGATATGTGCCAAGCAGAATAGAAACACTTTATAGGCTGTTAGCATCTGAATTCCCTCAGCCACTCTGAAGTAGGTGCTGTGGTCCTCCGAATTTCATGGGCGGGGGGGTGGTTGGAGGGACAACCGAGGAACAGAGAGGTACAGCGATTCCTCAAAAATCACACAGTTTGGGAATGGCCGAGCCAGAATGGGACCTGGGTGTGGGCCTATGGGTGCTCAGTACATATTTCCTGGAGCTCTGTGCAGCATGAGGCAGCAAAGCAGGAGAGGTTAGCAGCCCTAGACTCGGTCCTTCCTTCTGGGAAATGGGGCAGCAGCCCCTCCTGCCAGCCTCTGAGGGTGAAGTGGTGACGCCTCTGAAGCTCTTTGTCAGGGTCTGGCCTGGAACAGCCAAGAAATGGAGCTGCTCATAGTAAAAATCTCTTTTCCTGTGGCCCCATATCCCAGGCTCACCTGTAAGCTCCCAAGAGGCAGCTGGTATATCCCCAACCAAAGAACACGTGTCCCTGATACCCACTTTGGTTGTAACCCCTGATCCCCAACTTCCCTTAAAAGAACTCTCAGAACCTCCGTGCTGATACCAAGTGCCAAAGGTGAATCCTGTGACCAGTGGAACTTTCCAGAGACCAGTGCAATCAGAGAAATCAGAACATGGCCAAGACTTAACTTGCGGGCTTCCCTGGGGCTTCCCTGGTGGTGCAGTGGTTGAGAGTCTGCCTGCCGATGCAGGGGACACGGGTTCGTGCCCCGGTCCGGGAAGATCCCACATGCTGCGGAGCGGCTGGGCCCGTGAGCCATGGCCGCTGGGCCTTCGCGTTTGGAGCCTGTGCTCTGCAACGGGAGAGGCCACAACAGTAAGAGGCCCGTGTACTGCAAAAAAAAAAAAAAAAAAGACTTAACTTGCTTAATTTGTTATGAAAATTTCCAGATTTTCCCTGAAGACAATATTCTCTCTAATTGACTGTGTTTCAGAAAGGTTCACAAGCTTTGGAAACCTTTCAGTGAATCTTGAAATGCTGTTGAGGCAGTTGTTAGTCATGTGGTGGACTCATCACCAAGTTCCCCTGAAACCCCAACGCTCTCCTGAATCCAGTGTCACATGGTTGAGGGCAGGTTGGTCCCAGTGTGCTGTGTGGCTTGGTGTCAGGCAGTGACAGACGGACACTGTAACAGTGAGAAGCTTAGCTATTTATATGTGCACCCAGAAAGGACATTTCATATACATCTCTCATTAGCACAGCAACCCTGTGATTTCAGAGACAGGATTGCTGAGGATGAGGCTGAGTGGGAAAGGAGTGGGCTGACTCAGAGCAAAATACCAAGTGAAGATGGCCGCAGGAGGTCCCTGGCTGGGGCAGAACTTGTGAGTCTCCGAAGCGCGGGGAACACCCTCGAGCCCAACCTGGGCTTCAGTCCTGGCCGCTTCTCCTTGCAGATCAAAGGCTTAGAGTGGCTGGTGTCCCTGTACAACAACAACCTGAACGGCATCCTGGCTGATGAGATGGGCCTGGGGAAGACCATCCAGACCATCGCTCTCATCACGTACCTCATGGAGCACAAGCGGATCAACGGGCCCTTCCTCATCATAGTACCTCTCTCGTGAGTGTGCCCACCCCAGGTGCCGGGAGTGCCCAGTGGGAAGGCCCCGCCCCACGAGGTCACCAGCAGCCCAGCCTGTGCTCAGACGCCTGTGTGTTAGTTTGCTTGGCCGCCCTCACGAAGGACCACAGCCTGGGTGGCTTAAACAATAGGCACTATTTCCCGGGAGGCCACAGGTCTGAGAACAGGGTGTCAGCAGGGCTGGTTTCTCCCTAGGCCTCTCTCCTGGCCTTGTGGATGGCCATCTTCTCCCTGTGTCTTCACATTGCCTTCCTTCTATGTGTGTTTGTGCCCTAATTTCCTCTTCTTATAACAAAGTCATACCGGTCATGGATTAGGCCTCGCCCCAGTGACCGTATTTTTACTTCATCTTTAAAGACTCTGTTTCCAAATATAGTCACGTTCTGGGGTGCTGGGCACAAAGATGTCAACATACAAATTCTGGGGGGACACAACTCAGCCCATAGCCACCTGCCTCTGGTGTCAAGGCTCAGGATAGAAGAAGGGCAGGTGCTGGAGTGCCCGTCCACGATTCCTGTTGGGGCATCTCTCACCGGATGTCCTTGGTGTCCTCTTCAGGCCCCACAATGAGCAAATTCCACACAAGGCTGTCACAGGAGTCAGATAACTGCCCACTAGAAATGTGGAGTGGAACCATTTGTGCAGACACTGTGTCCACTTACTGCTGGGGCACCGAGCCCTGTCAATCGCGTCCCAGCCTGGTCCAGGCACCACAGGTGCTCAGGTGGCATCTGGATACCCAAGCGGCGTCCAGAGGAGGCTCTCTCACTTGCCACCTCTTGGTACCGTTGGTCTCTTCCTCCCAGCAGGCACCCTTCCAGGGGCCAGGATTGCTCAGGCCATCTGGGCATCCCTCTTCCCAGCTCCGCATGGGTCACAAAATGGTTCTCCTGTTCCCAGGTTTTTTCCAGAAGTCCCAGGACTGGCTGTCATTGACCCAGTTCAGGTCACATGTTAGGCAGCAGTCCAGTCATGGGCCTGGAGGATGGTCTGCTCTGATGTGGACAGGCCTCTGTGTGTACACTTGGCTTGGCCCTGAAGGGGAACCCCCTTTACCGTCAGCCCAGCGCTTGGGGGAACCATGTCTGCCTCAAGTCAGCTGTCGATGGGGAGGATGGGAAACCGAGTACTCACCCCTCAGCGTGGGAACATGCCCTCCTACCTGTAAGGTGGCCAGGCCTCCAGAAGCCACGCACCCATGGCTGGGGGCCCCAGAACCCTCCACTCACTCAAGTCCCCTTCCTTCTGTTTAGCCTCCCAGGCGTGACTTCATCTCCACTGGAATAGCTCTGTCCAGCGTGCTGCTCTGCAGCCTGGGTTTGTCATTTTTTACAAACAACTGCAGAAGTAGTGTAAAGAGTTCCTATATACCTTTCACCCGGCCTCCTGCATATCACGTAACCTTAGGACAGTTTCAACACCAGGATAGTAACAATGATTTAACAAATCATTGTTAACTGGTAACGAATCTAGAGACTCTATTCAGATGTTGTAGACTTCCCCACTAAAGGCCTTTTTCTGGTCCAGGATCCCACTTTGCCTTTTGTTGCCGTGTGTCTGTCATGTCGTGTCTGTGACAGTTCCTGAGTCCATCTTTGTCCTTCGTGATCTTGACACTTGAATCCTGGCCAGGCATTTGGTAGACTGTCCCTCAGATTGGGTTTGTGTGATGTGTCTTCTTTCTGGAATTCTGGCGAGAAACTCCAGGGTGGGTGCTGTGCCCTTCTTGGGGCCTCACATCAGGAGGCACAAGCCCAGGGGCTCCGTGACAGGAGAGCATCACTTTGGTCTTTCCTTACGTGGCGCCTGCGGGTTTCCCCACATAAACCTAAGAGTTTTCCTTTGTAGTTTATAAGTAACTTGTGAGAAGGCACTTAGAAGCTATACGAATATACCGTTTCTCATCATACTTTTCCCCGTAATTTCAGCATCCGTCAGAGGAGTCTCACCTGAAATGATCACTCTGGAAAGTGCCGAGTAGTGGTTTTCTCTTTCCGTCATTCCTTCTACAGGTCTTGGAATTCCACTACAAGGAAGAGCTGTCTCTTCTCCCTTATTTAATTTTTTAATGGTGTAATTCTTCATAGAAGAATTGGCTCATGGACACTATTGTTATTTACTTTGTTTGAATTGTCCCAGATTTGGCCCAGGGAGACGCTTCAGATCCGTCCCTGTGTCCTTTTAGCACGTCTCTGTTATTGCATTGTGGTTGTTGTTTACTTTAGAATAGTATCAGATTTACAGAGAAGTTGAAAAGGTCGTACTCAGAGCTCCCGTATACTCTCCCCAGGTTCCCCCTGTTGTTGATCACATCTTACATGATGGTGTTACTTTCGTCACAAGTGAGGAATCAGCACTGGAACATTACTAGTAATTAAACACATTACTATTAAGTAAACTTTATGCGGATTTCACTAGCTTTGCCCTAATTTCCGTTTTCAATTCCAGGATCCCATGTGACATACATACATACATACATACGTACATACATTTATTCATTCATTCATTGATACATAAATACATACATAATACATACATACATACCGGGTCTTAGTTGCAGCAGGCGGGCTCCTTAATTGCGGCTCCAGGGCTCCTTAGTTGTGGCACGCAAGCTCCTTGGTTGTGGCATGCATATGGGATCTACTTCCCTGACCAGGGATCAAACCCAGGCCCCCTGCATTGGGAGCATGGAGTCTTATACACTGCGCCACCAGGGAAGTCCCCCATATGACATTTACCCTTTACATCTCTTCAGTCTTTTCTGGTCTGTGACCATTCCTCAGACTTGGTGTAATTTTGGTGACCTTGATGGTTTTGAGGAGAACTGGTTGGGTGTTTCGTAGGATGTGCCTCAGCCTGGGTCTGTTTGGTGATTTTTTCATCCTTAAATGGGATAGCAGGTTTCGGGACGAAGACCAGAAGTGAAGCACGCATCTTATCACCTCACAACGGGGGGCAGTTACTGTCTACATGACTTTTCACTCTTGAGGTTGACCTTGATCACCGGGCTGAGGTAGTGTGTGTCAGGTGTCTCCACTGTGAAGTTATTCTTTTTTCCCCCTTCCATACTGTATTCTGGAAAAAAGTCACTAAGTTCAGCCCACACATAATAGGTGGGCAATTAAGAGCTACCTCCTTGAAGGTGAAATCACTACATAAATTTTTTGGAGTTTTCCTGTGTGGAAGATTTCTCTCTTCTCCCCCAGTTGTGAATGTATTCAGTCATTTATATCAATATGGACTCCTGGATATTTATTTTATACTTTGGGTTAAACTCCAATACTGGTTTATTTTGTTGCTCAAATCATTCCAGCCTTGGCCATCGGGAACCCTCTCAGTTGGCTGCTCTGTTCCTTTGACATGCCCCCATCATTGTGGGGTTTTTGAGCACGTCTTTGCTTTTTGGCACCCAAAGATGCTCCACGCTCAGCTGGTACATTTCCCTCCCAGGCCTAGAACCAGCCATTTCTCCAAGAAGCCCTGGTTTCCCTTATTAGAAAATGGTCTTAGAAACCAAGACTGGTCACACGCAGTGACTCTCGACCCTGGGTGCTGGGTGTGCTCCTTGCTTCTGGGGTGTCATTGCTTCTAGGCCCTCTCAGTGTGCAGTGCTAGGAAGTATACGTATATACGTGTACTGACCCTAGTGCACACGTGCTGACGTGATATGCGTCTGGTCATCTGTGTCTCTGTTAAGTGTGACCATACTGCTGTCTTTGGCTCAGCCGGGACCACAGGGCTCATTCTAGCCTTTCTCCTTACTCGTGTGTTCATTCCCAGTGTGCATGTACAGCGCTTTCAGAATACTTAGCCTGTGAGGAACAACCTTACTAACTAGGGATCCAGTTCCTTTTGTCCTTAGACTTACAGTTTCCAACCAAAACATCTTTTCCAAGGTCATTTAAGTTGGCTGCTTTCCCCCATTCCCTTCAGTGAAGTTACCCCGTGTGTTGATCTTCAGCCCTTTTCATGCTTGTGCTACCCAGACCGGGGCCCAGTCTGTTGAGTTTCATCTCCAGGAGCCACCTGTGCCCTGGGGGGTGTTTTCAGACTGTGAGTGTCGCGCTGTCCCATCCACCTGCTGGGGCGTGCTGTTCTCCGCCGTGAGTTTGCTTGTCCTGCCTCCCTCTGGACCCCTGACTCTGGCCTGTCTCCTTACTTCCGTCCCGACTCTCCCTCAGCTCTTCTCCCCCTCTGCAGATGCCCCTCCCCCACCCCAGGCTTTGGCCCTTGGCTTCTCTCTCTCTCAGTGCCCCGACCTTCCCCTGTTGCTCCCTGCAGTAGGAACCAGACCTCGGTGACTGAACCAGGGCGATCTTGCTGATCCTCAGTAAGGGGAAGCCCACAGCCAGGTGGCTTCAAGCTTCTAGGACCCAGGATCCTGCAGTCTTCTGCTCAGTCATCCTTAGCATCTGACTCCTGCCCCTAGGCTTTTACCCTCATGGTTGCAAGATGGCCGCTGCCTCCGTCATCTCCTCTGGGTTCCCAGAATGATGGGCGGGGACCAGGGCCGCAGGAGCGTATGGCAGCTGAGTCTCCACCCTCCTTCAAGACCTTTCCCTGACTTACAGCCCAGCGACTTAAACTTCCATCTCATTGGCTCAGACTGTGCCCACCTGGTTGGCCCTGGCTGCTGGGGGAGCTCCTCAGTGGAGCTTCTTGCGGGGAGGAGCCAGGTGAGCCATGAGCAGTCTCTTCCACTTGACTTTTGCATCCTGTCTTTACAACCCCCCTGGTCTAGACTGTCTGAGTGAGTTCCCTCCGCCACCGAAGACTCTGTGTCCCAGTATTTCCCCGAGAGCCCAGCCGCGCTGAACTTGGCTTTACTGTCGCTGTCACCCTCTCCTGAGGTTCTCTCTTATAGTCGGGGGTGACTTGTCCCTCCTCACCCGCCCCCGTGTCCGCTCACTGCCCATCTCTGTCTGTCCCCCCTCCTCCTGGCCTCGAGCCCTCCTGCGCTCCCCCTCCTGCAGTCTTCTGCCCGGACCTGGCTTGGTCTCACCTGCCTCCCCTCCTCATTCTGTCTTTTACCGGGCAGGAACCTTCAGTGGCTGCCAGTTTCATTTTGACGTGGCACCGCGACTCGGTGGTGCCTCCTACAGCCCCGGCCTCCGTGGCATGACTCCCGCACCCCACCCCCAGTGTCCTGAGCCTGAAATGAGGCACCGTGAATCTGCGTTTTTCTGGGCAGCAGGTCTGCAGCGTGTGGTGTGTTCTCACAGGGGCCTGTGGCCCCACAGCGGTGACAGAGAACTGATCTCCAGGGTCCAGCTCCTGGTCCTGGCCCTCTCCGGCCGCCCTGCTCCAGCCCAGGCCTACCTGGCGGAGGCTGACCCAATACCCACCACCATGCCTTTGTGTGTCCCTGTGTCTCCCACCTGGGGCACCGTCCCCTCCTTCCCTCAGATGCTCCGTTACCCGGCCAGCTCTGAGGGTCACACACACATCAGCTTCACTTCCTTGTGGACATCTGTTGGACAGTTGCTGGCAACGGAACTAGACCCTGACTCTCCCTTCCTTGTTTCCACCAGAACGCTGTCCAACTGGGCATACGAATTTGACAAGTGGGCCCCCTCGGTGGTGAAGGTGTCCTACAAGGTACGTCGCCCCCTGAGGAGATGGGCATGGGCAGGGTGGGAGAATAGGGGATACGTGTGGGTGAAGAGGGGCATCAACTTGCATTAATGACAGGATGCACGTGTGTGTGTGTGCGTCTTCTTATGTTATACACTTGGGATCCTGCCATTCACACGGAGTTTGGATCACTTTATTTCGAGGAGTGATGCTTCTTTTTTAACTGAAGTTATGGACTCAGTTTGTGGAATGTGGTGACATTAACGCATTCACCTGAAGATTTCGTTATTCCTGCCGAGCTTTGGTTAAAACCCATTCACCTGGGATGACTTAGCGAGTGTCCACCGTGGGCTGCTGTGTGACGGGGGACACCGGGACACGTGGGCCCCGTGCAGGCCTGCTCTGAGTGCCGCCCCTGTATCAGTTCGCCTGTGAAGTGGGGACTAAATGTGCCTCTTGACCTCGGGAGAGAGGCAGAGAGGGCCTCGCACAGCCACTCAGTGGCAGAGCCCCGTTGTGCCCTTGGCCATAGGTCTACCTGGTCCAGGCTCGCCACCCTGTGCTGAGAGGCTCTTGGCCCCATGATGGGGAAAGTCGGGTCCCGGCAGAGGGGACAGCATGTGTGGGGAGAACTTGGTGCGTTTGAGGAGCTAAAAATCATTCGGCTGGCAAGAGCTTATGGGAACGAGTGCAGCTCTGTCTGGAACGTGAGCTTGGAACAGGAGGGACGGGGCAGAGTTGCTAACCGGGGAGAGGCTGGAGCTGCCCTTTGGGAGTGATCACAGCGGTCTGCACCTGTGTGGGAGGCCTGGAGGCCTGAGATGGGGACCCGGGAAGAGGAGGGTGTGGGAAGCGGAGCTGGTTGACCATCAGGAGTGGGGCCGATGGAGGTGCAGGCAACAAGCCTCCCAGGGGCCTGGGCCGCCCAGGACCCACACTCCTCTCTCCGCTCCCCACACTTGGCCCTCTGCTCTTGCCGGGGTGAGGGGCCAGGACCCAGGGCCCAGAGGCTGAGGCACGCGTGTCTTCTCTCCCTCACAGGGCTCTCCAGCAGCCAGACGTGCTTTCGTCCCCCAGCTCCGGAGCGGCAAGTTCAACGTCTTGCTGACAACGTACGAGTACATCATTAAAGACAAGCACATCCTTGCAAAGGTAGCGTGTCTGCCTGTAGAACAAGCCAGCCCAGGCCGTCGCGTGCTGTCAGGGAGCCCGTGATCCAGCCCAGGATTGTCGCAAGTGTGTCACGCTTCCCATCTTCTCAAAGCCCCCGAAGACATTTCTCAGTGATTCCCCCGCATATGTGTAAAAAGACAGCTGCTCTGTGTGTGCGAACAGCCCCAGTCGAGGTGACCTTGGGCTTGCCTCTCCGACCATCTGTCCCCAGGCTGGCCCTGGGCCACGTCCAGAGACTGGCTCCGTCTATGCAACATGTGGACTGGCTCCTCTCGGGCCTTCTGCCCGAAGAGCCTGGTCACACGCAGTGACTCTCGACCCACCCGTCTTGCCTGCCGTGTCCCTGGCAGGGCTGTGGTGAGGCCCCCCTTGTCTCCGCCTGTCTCTAGAGGCCTCAGACCTCCCTCCCTGGTGGCTGTGTCTCCCTACCACAGCCTACAGGAAAGCGGCCCACGAAGCAGGAGGAATTTGGTATCCAGGTCCAAGCACTCTGACGTCCCATGTGTTCTGTCAGCCTTGGACCACTGGGTTGGCGCATTCAGTGGGGGCTGTGCACGCGGGGCAGCCTCTTAGCTGACCCAGTTGTGAAGGCAGCTCTAGTTGGGCCATCAGGGAACTACCGAGAATAAACCATGACCCAGATATGAGACAGGCACCATCCCTCGCCTACAAAAAGCTCTTTTCCCGGTTTGGGAAAGGGTTGAGCCAGAAGGTGCTGCATCTGGCCTCACTAACCGTGTAGGGGATTAAGTCAAGTGGTAGGGTTTTTGACCCAGTGGATGGAGGAGATATTTACGTGTTACCACACCTGTCAGCCTTGGTCGTACTGATGACATTTGGTGCTTGATGTGCATCTCTGAGCTACAGATAAGGAAACTGGGGCCCAGGGAGCTGGTGTCCAGTGTGGAGGCTCACCCTTCTGACCCAGTACAAAGGCAGGCCCATCCCAAGCAGGAGAACGGGGCTCTGAAAATCCTGTGTTTGTCTGACAGTGGCTTTAATTAACGTAAACCCCCTGCCATGGGGGTTCCTCATGGGAAATGGCTGCTGGGCCCCTCCCCCAGTCGGTTCTGCCCTTTTCGTCTGGGACAGCTGATGTGCAGTTCCTCAGCCAGGCCATGCCAAAGAAGCCAAAGCCAGAGTCACAGTCACATGTAAATAGGGATTTACACCTGCGGCTCCCGCCTGCAGACTCACACTCATGGTTAGAATCGGCATCTAGCCTGTGTCCACCAGCCGTGTGGCCACTGACAGGCGCTGGGGCGCAGCCGGGGCCCCCAGAGCCCACCGTCTGAACCCACCTGTGCTGCTCCTGCCTTAGAGCTGCCGCCTGCTGACTGGAAATGCACCCATTGCTGAACCAAATCTCCTGAAGACCCCACCCCTGAGGGCCTCTGATCAGCAGGGGGGTTGTTATTTGGGGTGTTTTTCTGTGTCATGTACTAGCATATATAATTTTCTTAGGAAACCAAAGTACTTTTGTGCCCCTGGATTTGTTCACCCAGTCGCAGGTCACAGCCGTGTCTCCCTGTCCACGTGTCTGTCTTTACCCCCTGCTTTACAGAGGCTGCGGTGTGAGCTGGTCCCTCATCAGGGGCTGTTGTCGTGCTCACGTTCTCCAGCTCAGCAGGCCGTTCTGCCTGGAGCCTTCTTGCCTAATGGCCATGAGATCCTCACCCAGGTGGGCAGCCCCGCTGCCTGTCCTCCCCTGACCTCCTGCTCTCGGCCCGCAGATCCGTTGGAAGTACATGATCGTGGACGAAGGCCACCGCATGAAGAACCACCACTGCAAGCTGACGCAGGTCCTCAACACACACTACGTGGCCCCCCGCCGCCTGCTGCTGACGGGCACGCCGCTGCAGAACAAGCTCCCTGAGCTCTGGGCGCTGCTCAACTTCCTGCTGCCCACCATCTTCAAGAGCTGCAGCACCTTCGAGCAGTGGTTCAACGCGCCCTTTGCCATGACCGGGGAAAAGGTGGGTGTGCAGCCAGCTATGTGGTGGCGGGGGGGGAGTGGGGAGCCGTGAGCCTTGGCCGCGAGTAGCTCCGAGGACCCTCCAAGTTGATGGTCCCGGCCCAGCTGGCTTCCCTGGGTCGTTGTGGGTTGAGTGCCCACCACAGCCGGCCCAGCCAAGCACAGGGCAGCCCTGGCACCAAAGGACCCCAGAGGAGGAGGGCAGAGAAATCCCACGGGATGCTTGGGGCTTCCCTGACCCTGTGCCCCAGGCACAGGGAGGGGACAGCGAGGAATATGGCCCTGAGGTGTGAAGGTGCAGCTGGAGGGCCTGAGGAGAGTTTAATTTTCACCCTGAGGCCAGCGGGTAGCTTGGATGGTTTCAGTGAAAGGAGTGACATGGTCAGATTCTGTCCCTTTTGTTTTTAAAGAAGGCTGTGGGTTGTGGCCAATGTCTCTCAGTGTCTGTGTGGCTGGGAGTGGCGTTATTGGTGTGCCTGTGGCCGCTGCGTTTTCTGTTGAAGGAGGTTAGCGGCCGAGCCTGATGACCGAGGAGGTGGGCACGATCGCAGGGCTTAACGTTGAGCGTCACCGCCCACGGCAGCCGTGCCCCAGCTCACTCGTTCCCAGTTAGCGGATTTTCCTTAGGCAGGTCTGGGACAGCTGTTCCTCAGCTCTTACAGCGGGGCCTCCGTCAGCATCATCCATGGGGTCCCGCCTCGTTGGTACCGGCTGAGGCAGAAGCCCTCCTGAAGGAGAAATTGAGGCCTTTCCAAGGATCTCAATAAAGGAGCCCCCAGTTTTCAGATTCCCAGGGACCCCCCCTCCAAGAGCTGAGGAACAAATGCTCTGGATTCACGTATTTTCAAGTTGAGCAAAAGCTCTGCCCAAAGGGACCCAGAGAAGAAAAGTTCAGACGTCATCTTTCCACTTAAAAAAATTTTTTTTAATTCACATTTTTATCAGAGTAGCAGGCCCCCTGGGAGAGCAGCATTTCTTTCCATCCGTCCCACCCAGGCCGAAATGAGAGTTGATTTGGGCTTCCAGTGACAGAGCCCTCTTGGAGCACCCCCCAGTTACACCACACGCTCTATCCGTGTGGCCCCCCGCAGTGCTGTCCAGATTTCGTTTGGACGTGTTGGCAGGATTCCAGGCACGTGGGTTTGTTACTCTTGGGAAAGCCATGCAGCGTGCTGCTGTGTTTCATAGTGCCCTGGGGCCTTGGCTTCCGTGTCCCAGGACTTCCATGGAAGGTCTTAGATCCTTGCAGTTTTCCAGAGGAAGAGGTTGCCCTGCTAGGCTCCTGTGAAGCTTAGGGTAGTTTGAAAAGCAGGTGCTGAGCACAGGGTGACTCCAGATGGCCCTTCCCTGCATCCCTGTCCCCTCCTTTGGAGGTAACGCTTGGTTGGCATGTCTCGTTGGGGCTGCCAGGTGGACCTGAACGAGGAGGAAACCATTCTCATCATCCGTCGTCTCCACAAAGTGCTGCGGCCCTTCCTGCTCCGGCGGCTCAAGAAGGAAGTCGAGGCTCAGTTACCTGAAAAGGTACCACGTTTAGTTTTTTTCTTTTTGGCCGCGCTGTACAGCTTGCGGGATCTTAGTTCCCCGACGAGGGATCGAACCCTGGCGTCCCAGTAGTGGAAGCGCCGAGTCCTAACCACTGGACCACCAGGGAATTCCACGTACCATGTTTGTTTTGAGTGGAAGTCCCAGTGCAGCATCGTCCAGGGGGCCTCCCTGGGGTGGTACCAGTCTGGTGGCTCCCCTGGGTCCCAGACCTGGCCCTGGTCTTGCCTCGGCATTCAGGAGTCAATCCTGCCTGGGGTTGGCCACTCGCCCTCACTGGGTCTCTCAAGTGGAAGGCAGGTGTGCTAAGTTAGAGCACTAAGTCCCCCCAGGGCTCCCTCCCCTCTCCCCTGGGTGGGCTTGGGGTCCCTGGCCAGTCGCCCCCCAGTCACACTTGCACTTTGTTTCTTGGCCGGCTGTGGGCAGGCCTTTGGAAGGTAGCCGAGTTGTCCCGTCTGGCCCAGGAAGCCCCCCACATTTCTCTGCCCTGGTACGTCTGCCACATCCCATCTCCCCTCATCCCCCTGGGTATGGGGTCTCCTCACGGTCACCCCTGTGTGCCCTGATCAGAGCACACAGCCCAGGGCCCAGGATGCCTCTGAGAGGCTGGGCGATCAGAGACGGGCCCAGGCTGGGCGTTGGGCTCCAGGACCCTCAGCTCCAGTTCCGGCTGACGGCGGCGTGTGCCCTGCAGGTGGAGTACGTCATCAAGTGCGACATGTCCGCGCTGCAGCGCGTGCTTTACCGGCACATGCAGGCCAAGGGGGTGCTGCTCACCGATGGCTCTGAGAAGGATAAGAAGGTTGGCCCGGGGCCCCCTTCCCCCCCGGGTGTCCACGGCAGGCGCGCTGGGGGCCGCTGGGTGGGGGGCTTGTGCACTCTGTAAGCAGCAGGCTCTCGCCTCCTCGGAGGTGATAGTCGTGGCCGAGGCCCCATCTGGTCGTGGTCCCGAGGGTGTTGACTGGGCCTGGTTTAAATCACAGCTGGTGTGGATGGGTCCAGTCCATAAGGCTGAGGGGGCAGAGGCTGATGGCCTGTTTCCAGGGAGGCCCCCAAGCTTCCCAGTCAGCAGTCTGGGGTCCTCTGCTCATGAAGTGCTCTCTCCCATGGATGCATCAGTCGGCAGTGGGGGGCCCAGCACAGACCCCAGCTGTTAGAATATTCTAGGGAGTCCCACCTTCCCAGCTGGGAAAGAACCTCGACGGCCAGGGCCACTGAGCCCGTTTACCTCAGCATTACGTGGCGTTGGGATGACGTTAGTTTACGGTGGAGAGGAGTGGGAGCTGGGCAGGCTGCTGCCTTCTGGCCCCTCCGAGGCCCTGGGCCCCACTGCCCCTGCTCCCTCACCAGGACTGCAGCTGTCCTCCCAGGCCCCTCACTTCTGCCCCCGCGGCCTCGGGCTTGGCCCTGCCACCCCTTTTTCTCTTCCAGATGTTTCGTTTGGGCCCCTTCTTACCCGAGCTGTTGCAGCACCCTGTTTCCTGGTTTTCTTCTTGGCCCACGGCACCCACCCCGGCATCCTTCCTTCACCCCGTAGCCAGAGATCTTCCTAAGCCGTCTGGCTGCAGCCCCGCCCCGGGGACCCCCCAGTGCCCATAGAGCCAGCCTCACAAAGTGTTTGTGGTCCACTCTCAGCTCTTTGCCAGTCACCTTTCCCCTGCGTCCTGCCGGCCCCTCCTCACCCTCCACCCTCCAGGGTGCCAGGGGGTCTCCACTTCCCCCAGCGCTGGCTTCACGCTGGCTTCAGGCCTCTGAGCCCCGACCGGAGCCAGCTGCACACGCCCCATCTCCTCTGCCACAAGCCACAGCTCCTCTCACGTCCTTCTTCCATGCCTCCTCCCCCACCCCACCCCGGGACAAGACCGATTTGGGAGCCTCTCTTCTGCCTTCTCAGGGCAAAGGTGGCACCAAGACCCTGATGAACACCATCATGCAGCTGAGGAAGATCTGCAACCACCCTTACATGTTCCAGCACATCGAGGTGAGTCCCAGGGCCGGGGTGGCAGGCCCAGCGGCACCCGGAGCTCGTGGGCCTCAGCCCTGCACAGGGCCCTGCTCTCAGAGGGGTCTGTCTGCGCCTAGCCCCGAGACAGAACTAGGTCGCTTCTCTCTGGCAACTTTAGAGAAAAAGAGCTTGTAAGGTTTAGACTAGATGATGCTTGTACATTTGTCTTTTTATGGATTTTTTTGTTTGCAAGCGCTTATATATCGTAAAGAATCCAAACTGTAGGGAAATATGCAAGAGAAATGAAAATCCCACCTCAGGTAACTGCCGAAGCCTTCGGAGGCTGTCCCCTGGAGTCGTTTCCCCCGCGGTGGGGTTGTGCTGCCTCTGCTTGTTGGTTACTAGCCTTCCCCACGCGGTAACACGTGGGGCCATCCTGGGCAGAGCATGGAGAGCAGCGTCCCTCTTCATGACAGCTCTGGCCATAACCTTCTGGGCCCCAGTACCCTTGAGAGTCTGGATGCTTGCTTCGGAAAGGCATACATATGTCCGTACATTCTGGCATAAAGTTCCGGGGTCATGCCAGAGGCCCCTGGGGTTCCATTTCAGCTCACCAAGTGTGGTCTCAGGCGCGTGCCGTCCTTGCGCGCTCCTTTCCGTGGTTAAGAGTGTTAGGTCATGATGAAAGGGATGTCAGTGGGATAGAAAAGCTGTATTCAGCATCTGTGTGTGGCCTTGGGGCCGCTGTGGGCGATCGCTGAGCACGGGTGGGAGGGCTTGGAGGCGTGGGGCCTGGCCGCCTTTTCCTGCCCTGCACTGACCCACCTCTCATTCCATCGCAGGAGTCCTTTTCCGAGCACTTGGGGTTTACCGGTGGCATCGTCCAAGGGTGAGAATCTTCCTAGCTTAACGGGGTGGGCAGACCACCTGTGTGCCAGTAGTTCTCTCTTTGGTTGGCTTTATTTCTGTTGTTATACTTGTCTCATTTCAAAGGCAGTATATTCCTGGCAGAAAACCTTGAAAACATAGATGAACCCAAAGAAGAGAATAAAAATTCTCCACTTGGAGAGGTGACCACACCTGGCTTCCAGGCCCCACCTCTGGGCTCTGTGACCTGTGACAGCTTTCCTAACCACTCTGATCCTAAACTCCACCCACCAACAGAGGGATACTCTTCATACAGTGCGCCACGCACCTTGCTCTGGGGGCGTTTTCTCCAGGGTTGTTTATAAAGCGCAGCCCCGGCATCGTTCAGGCCTGGTGTTGGGACACAAATGCTGCCTCAAGGTTTCACCGTTGAAACATTCTTGACGCTAAAGCCACCATTATTTCTCTGGGATAGTAAACTCTTTCCTAGAGCAGAGGCACCGAATGAAAGGGCAAAAGGTTCTTTAGCTGTGTAGTTCTTTATACCAAATTGCATAATGGGGTCCCACAGACCTGGGTTTGAGCCTGGCCCCGGCAGGTCAGCAGCCGTGTCACACTGTCCCCCAGCCTCAGTTTCCACACCTATAAACCAGGAGCGAATGACAGAAGTTGCAGTGGCCCTTAGCCCTGTGTGTGGTGCGGTGTGGGCACTCTCCTCTGGGAGCCTCTGCTCTTGGAAGGTTCTTAAACAGGAGGCCTGGCTTCCCGGGGCAGTCCCTGCCCGTGCCCATTGTCCCAGGATCTTTACTAATAAATAGCACCTTCTCTCACTCTTACAAGTATCCAAGTTGGTCAGTAATTTCATGACCAAGTTTATTTTAGTTGGGTTGAAATGGCTTTGCTGAAACTTTGGTGGGGGGAGGGGGGCAGGGGTGGGCGCAGGGGTAGTCTGCCAAGGAAGCACTTGTGTGCCCCCGAGCCTGGTGGCCAGTCTGCCTAGGCCGGCTCAGGTAGCCTGGGCATGGGAGCGCATGTCGTCCTTGGCCCGCCTGCAGGGCGCTGTGGTTCATGTGGTGTGTGTGTCCTTCCCCACCCCCTCCACTCCGCAGGCTGGACCTGTACCGAGCCTCGGGGAAATTCGAGCTGCTCGATAGAATTCTCCCCAAACTCCGGGCCACCAACCATAAAGTGCTGCTGTTCTGTCAGATGACCTCCCTCATGACGATCATGGAAGACTATTTTGCGTATCGCGGCTTTAAATACCTCAGGCTCGATGGTGAGTACGCCCGGGAGAGAGACGTTTGTTAAAGGGTGGCCTCGTTATCCACTGCTGCCAAAGCTTCTCTGGGTCTAGCGGCAGGAGTGGGCATAGCGGCTCACTCAGTGACACAGGCTTGCGGGAATGGGAGGGAGGGCCCTGGGAGTATCATGGCTGGATCTCCTGAATGTGAGGCTTATGGTGTTTGCACCATAACGCTGCGTCCAGTGGTTAAGGGTTGCTCTGCGGTCCTGTTATGGTGGGAAGTGACAGAAACCCGTATCCTGTGGGCATAAAGAAGGAAGCCTTGATAGACTCACATAACTGAACCTCAAGGGTTGGCTTTACTTCAGGCACAGCTGAATCCAGGTGCCCAGATGGTGTTAAGAGGGGCTTTTCTGGAACTCTTGGCTCTTTTGTCCTCCATTTTGGCGTCATTCTTAGCCATCCCCTCCGGGCTTTCCTTCCACCTGCTCAGTGTCCCGCACAGAGAAGCAGCTTGTCTTTTCCCCCAGGGGTCTGGGGGTGAACTTTCATTAGGCGGCTGTGAGCGACATGCTCTTCTCTCCACTGTCTGGCTGGCTCTGGAGCTGGAATCGGGCCCGTTCATGCCAGAACCGTGAGCACCGAGAGAAGCAGGAAACGGAGGGAGGAAGGGAGGGAGGAAAACCGATGCTGCAGGGGTGATAGCGGCAAGTTCCCTGGGAACAGCACTGACTGTGACCACATGCACTCATAAGAAGCCCTGTCTCTGCCTTGTTCCCAGCACGCAGGAGCTCCGGGGAGGAGGGGGCTGAGTGAGATGCTGACAGTGAGCAGGACCCGTGCTCTGACACGTGTCAGCTGACCGGGAAGACCCTAGAGGGAGCCCCCCTCTAGGGTCTGTCAGATGGAGTGAATGGGGCTCTCGAGAAAAATGAACTTGGGGGCCTCCAGGGTAAACACAGTTAAGAAGTGTGGGATAAACCACACTTCTCAGAGCCTTTATCTAAGCTTGTTGCTATGTGCAGCCATGGCCAGACACCCCAAACCTTTTTGCCGCCATTGTGTCTTTCACGGTACATCTTGTGGAACTGTGGTTTTTTTCAGACCCATGGTTGCTGGGCGGATCTGTCTGTCGGTCTTTGCCCTCCCCACTCCCACCCAGAACCTTTGCTGCATCCCTATCTTCTTGGAATTCTGTCCAGGGCGACCTTTACAAACACAGCTGTGGTCAGGTCCTCCCTCAAACCTCCCTCCTTCAGGTGCTTCCCACGGCTTGGAAGGCCTGCGTGGCCAGGCTCACCTCGCCCCTCCCTCTGTGTGCTGGCCTCCCCAGTGGCCTCTCTGTCCTTCAGGGGCTGAGCCTCCATGAGTGCTACTCCTTGTCTGTCCCTGCCCCAAGCCCTAGAGGACAGGCCGAACGCGAAGAGCGTGTTCCCACCCACCCCAGCGCCCATCCATTTGCCCGCCCCCCCCCTTTTTTTCCTCCGTGATGAGAGTCCTCTATCTAGGATGAGGACTTTTGTTTGCTTGGCTGTGGCTGCATCTCTGGGCACCTCATGTGGTCACTGCCACATGAGCGGAAACTCTGGGAAAGAAGGGCAAAGGGGGGGAATTCCCTGGCAGTCCAGTGGTTAGGACCCCACTCTTCCACTGCAGGGGGCCCAGGGTCAATCCATGGTCGGGGAACTAAGGTCCCACGTGCCACACAGTGCAGCCAGAAGGAAAAAAAAGAACGGCAAGGGTGGGGGCTCGGTGACACGTGGAGTGGAACCTTCTGCTGTCAGAATGCCAAGAGTGAGGGTGCAGGCCGGGCATCTGGGATCGGGCCTCCACCTGGGCCTGCCTCAGCCCCTCCTTGGAACTGGGGCAGCCCAGGCGCCAGTGGGCATCAGGCCTCCATGCTGTTCATCGTGACATGTAGGCGAGTGGCTGGAAGCAACACCAAGAATGACACCTGATTTCCCCAGAGGCACCTCTGCTCTCCAGGCTGGCAGTAGCCCGAGGAGCTTAGATGCCCCTCTGAGCATCACGATGCTGAGGATCATGTCCTGGGCCGTCACATTAGAGTCCCTGTGGCTCCATGAAGAGGGGAGCCATCCTGCCCAGAGGGAAACAAGTCTCCATTGTAAGCCTCCCGTGTGCTCGCCTGTAGATGATTCCCTTTGTGAATGGAGAAAACCCATCACAGTAGGATGGAGGCAGGCGCCAGCCCTCTGGCCAGTTGTTCAATACCATAGCAGCCCCGTCTGCCCGCCTGGAAACCCCACGTGGGTTTGGGGGCATGGCGTTAACAGTGTTGCTGCAGTGTCTCCCGCCACCCCCTGGACAGCTGGGCAGGGAAGGTGGTGGCGACTCACAGGGCAGCCCCATTGCCTGGGTGTCTGCTGGGTGCCGGGCACTGTGCTCCAGCACCTGCCCACTTAGGTCCCACAGCAGCCCCGATTTACATGGAGGAGACACCAGGGGCCTGTTGGGGCTCGTTTTCTTCTCCTGGGGTGGGAGGACTGGCGGTCAGTAGTGTCACCATAAATCTGAGTTGTTCGCCGGTCACCACTCATGGCCACGTGTTGAGCGAGTGGCCATGGATTGGGTGGCCCGAGTTGGACGGCTGTGGACGCTATACCTGCTCCCTGATGTAGGTGTTCCTCTGTCTCCTCAGCACCACTGCCCGCCCCCGCCTCTGCCCGCCACGGTCACCTTGCTAATAATCCTGCACTCCCCACCCCCCGGCAGGAACCACGAAAGCAGAGGACCGGGGCATGCTGCTGAAGACCTTCAACGAGCCCGGCTCCGAGTACTTCATCTTCCTGCTCAGCACCCGGGCTGGGGGGCTGGGTCTGAACCTCCAGTCAGCCGACACTGTTATCATATTCGACAGTGACTGGAACCCCCACCAGGTAACAGCTCTCAGGCCCCCTAGGGGGAGGGGCTCGAAGCCTCAGGGAGACCATGCCCACTAGCACGAGTGCCCGCTGGCCTCTTGACATTTTCCTGGAGTCCTGGAGGCCCCTGGAGAGAAGCCCAGAGAGCAGTTACTTTCCTCTGTTTCTCAAAACAAAACTAGTTTTTTGCTCTGATTATGAAAAAATTCATGTTCCATTGTTATTTAAAAAAAATCCTGGGAATTCCCTGGTTGTCCGGTGTTTAGGACTCTGCGCTCTCACTGTAGAGGGCCTGGGTTCAATCCCTGGTCAGGGAACTAAGATCCCACAAGCCACGTGGCACAGCCAAAAAAACAAAAAAAATTCTGGTGTCACGTAAATGTGCAAAGAAAGTGGAAGATGCCCCAGTCCTATCAGCTGGCAGTAATGGTCACTGTTTTAGTCATGTAGGTCCTTCCTGGCCATGTTCTGGCCCAGCTCTCATGCTGGCACCTCCTAAAACCACACTGGGGCATACTTTTTGTGCTCTGTGCACTGCTGCCCTTGTTTCTTATCCACATACCCTGCACAGAACTCCGTGCCTGTAGATAACAGGGATATGGTATTTTATAGATGCAGTAGTTTTTTGTTTGTTTGTTTTTATAAATATTTTATTTATTTATTTTTTGGCCGCGTTGGGTCTTTGTTGCTACGTGTGGGCTTTCTCTAGTTGCAGCGAGTGGGGGCTACTCTTCCTTGCAGTGCGCAGGCTACTCATTGTGGTAGCTTCTCTTTGTTTCAGAGCATGGGCTCTAGGCGCACGGGCTTCAGTAGTTGTGGCACGTGGGCTCAGTAGTTGTGGCTCGTGGGCTCTAGAGCACAGGCTCAGTAGTTGCGACGCATGAGCTTAGTTGCTCCTCAGCACGTGGGATCTTCCCAGACCAGGGCTTGAACCCATGTCCCCTGCACTGGCAGGCAGATTCTTAACAACTGCGCCTCCAGGGAAGCCCCGGTACAGTAGTTTTAAAGTAAGTGTTTACTTCTTAGGTCTTACTATAAAAGTAGTAATTTTTTTCAAATGCAAATACCAATAAGTGAAAGTAACAAATTAAAGAGTCCATTTTTCCCCTTCCCCACCAACCCCACTCTTCTCTGAGCCAGCATCTACCCATGTACACACATATGTTCTGGCTTTGACATGAACGTGGCATGTTCCAGCACGTGTCTCTTCCCGCCAGTAGCTGGTGTGTTCATGTCTCCATGCAAGCACACGGGGACTCTCCCCAGCTGCTTCCTCAGCAGCCAGCTGTCTTGGCATATGGTGGCCCCAGGATTTTTTTTTTTTTTTGCGGTATGCGGGCCTCTCACTGTTGTGGCCTCTCCCGTTGCGGAGCACAGGCTCCGGACGCACAGGCTCAGCGGTCATGGCTCACGGGCCCAGCCGCTCCGCGGCATGTGGGATCTTCCCGGACCGGGGCACGCACCCGTGTCCCCTGCATCGGCAGGCGGACTCTCAACCACTGCGCCACCAGGGAAGCCCGGCCCCAGGATTTTTGACTCAAACCCCAGTTGGCAGACGTCCTGGTTTTCTGTTCCCCTTGGGCAACCCTCTTGTCCCTCTCTTGGAGCACCGGCCAGGCCAAGCCTGAGAGGTGGGATTGCTTGGTCCACAGGCCTGTCCCTTCACGTTCTGGTTGGTTCTGCCACAGTGGCCTCCAGCAGGCTGCCCCAGCTTTCACTCCTGTTGACGGTGCGAGCGAGCCCTTCTCCACAGCCCAGCAGAGCTGGTTATCAGTGTGTAAACCACAGGCGCCTGACAGACGAGTGCCTGGGGTGGTTGCTGCGTCAGCCTGGGGTGTGGCTCCCGCCTGGACCTTGGTGACTGGACTGTTTCCTGAGAGGTGGTTCCAGTGTGCTTCCCCCACCCACAGGCTGTCTTGGGGAGGGACCCCCGTGGAGCCCTGTCCTCCACACCCGGGGGGCATCAGAGGTCATGAAGCACATTGCAGAGCTAGGAATCACGCCAGCTGAACTGCGGGGCAGGGTTGGGGGTACGAACCGTGGACACAAAGCACACCTGTTCCCACCAGGTGTGGCCTCTGCCGCCGCCATGAGGTGCAGATCTGGAGGTCAGCCCCACACAGCTGCAGGCCCCAGACACAGGATCTCGTAGCCCCTCCTGGGTCTACGCTGGGCGTGATGATACAGCGTTGGCGCCATGCCTACCACTTTATGGGCGCTTGCTCCACACCAGGCACTGGCCTGAGCACCCGATGCCCATTGGCTCCTCTCACACACGATAGCCACGAGAGGGGCTGGTGTCAGCAGAGTGGATCCTGAGGCTCCGAGAGGTGGGGCCTGGGCCCGGCTTGCATGGCAGGGCCTCCAGTCAAACCAGGCATCACCGTGGTGCTGCCCAGCTTTGGCGTCATTCTGTAAACAGTGCCCTCGCCGTGATACAGCCACGCCAAGCCAGGCCCTGCCCGGGGCAGCCAAGGGGCCCTGTGCAGCTGTGAGAGGAGCTGCTGGGGTATAACCCCCTGGGGTGGCCCTCTACAACTGTGGTTTCTTCCTGAGTATCCGTGAAATCCCAGTGAAGGTAGAAAGTGACGCTTCTGCAGGAATTTGGGGTGAAGTCAGCTTGGCATGGGCTCCAGGTCTTGTTCCTGAGCTTCTGGCCTGTGCAGCTTCTGGCTGTGGCGGGCAGAACAGCCAGGCGGGCGCCCGAGAATTGGAAGACCCCTGCCTTTCCCAGTGGCATCCAGTGATCTACTGTCCCTTAACAATTTAAAGAGCTTGTTTGGGACTGACCGGCGTCTCTCTCCCCAGGACCTGCAAGCGCAGGACCGTGCCCACCGCATCGGGCAGCAGAATGAGGTGCGTGTGCTCCGCCTCTGCACGGTCAACAGCGTGGAAGAGAAGATCCTGGCTGCGGCCAAGTACAAGCTCAACGTCGACCAGAAGGTGATCCAGGCCGGCATGTTCGACCAGAAGTCCTCCAGCCACGAGAGGCGCGCTTTCCTCCAGGCCATCCTTGAGCACGAGGAGCAGGACGAGGTGAGGGCAGCGCCAGCCCCGACCCCCTCCCCGGCGTGAGTGGTGGACGCATGAGCGGCTTTCATTTTTGTTTTTTTACCTTTTTTGCACTCTTATTTTTTTTGCATCCCTTTGGAGTAAAGGGAGTGTGGGCTGAAAGGAAAGAGGATGAGTACTTGCTTTTTCTTTGAAGTGGTTTTTTTTTTCTAAACTGCTGGTGAAAGATGCCGGATTGACAGCCCTGGAGACTGAAGTCCTCTATTTATCCACAGAGCAGACACTGCAGCACGGGCAGCGGCAGTGCCAGCTTCGCCCACACTGCCCCTCCGCCAGCGGGCGTCAACCCCGACTTGGAGGAGCCACCTCTAAAGGTGAGAGGGGTAGTTCAGTCTCCATGCCCATTCAATCCTCGGCTTCTCGGCTGAGATGGCCAGCAAGGGCCCTGATCCCACGGAGCGTGCGTGTGCGTGTGCGTGTGCGTCTCTCGCTGCCGTGTGGGTCCCCATCCACCGCAGCCGGACTGGGACCGCCAGCTCATTTCCCATGGACCGCCGCCGCTCGCCTCCGAGCCCGGCCGCCTCCCACCCCGGTTTCCCCGCACTCCAACTAAACGTGTGACATCTTGTAGGAAGAAGACGAGGTGCCTGATGATGAGACGGTGAACCAGATGATTGCCCGGCACGAGGAAGAGTTCGACCTGTTCATGGTGAGCGCCGCGGGCACTCGGGGCCTGCGCACCCTCAGGGGCTTGGTTCCCCACCTGTGTGAACCACGTGCAGTGGGGCTCACGCGCCCCCCCCCGCCCCCCGTCCCCTTCCCTGCTGACACCGAACGGAGCAAAAGGTCTCAGTGACGGTGGCATCCCCAGTGGGTAACGGGGCCGGGGGCAGCCCTCAGGGTGGCCCCTCCATGGCTCCTAACTGACCCATCTTTGTTCCGTGGCCTCCTAAGTGTGTCGTAGGGATGGCAGGACACACGTACACACCCAGCCCTGCTCCAGTTTATGGTCTTCCATCCGGCCAGTGCCTGTTGTCCTTGAGGCTCCCTTTCAGAGGGAGCCACACTGTCCAAGACTGAGGGGCTGGCGAGGGCCTCGGTCTCAGATGCCCTGTTGCCCCTCGTGGGCATGGAATCGGGGGGAATTGGGGGTGCCCTTGGCCCCAGTAGGCCTGTGCTTTCCGCTGAGCCTGTATCGCCTCAGTGGGTCAGGGGAGCAGCTGCCCATTCCAGCTCCCGTTCCACCACCTTCCTGTCCTTTCCAGTTCTGTCTGCCCCCGAAGCAGAGCCCCAGCCAAGGTCTGACATGGCAGTCCGGCCAGCTCGACCACCGCACGACCAAGCTGCTGTTTAACTACCGCTGCAGCGATGGTCCCGAGGCAGGGAAGCAGCTCCCGGTCAGGGTGCCCCCGCGTGTACCCACTGGCCATCTCCTCTGTCCCCTCTGTGCTGACTCCTGTCCCTCTGTCCCTGCCGCCCCGCACCTCACAGCGCATGGACCTGGACCGCAGGCGCGAGGAGGCCCGCAACCCCAAGCGGAAGCCACGCCTGATGGAGGAGGATGAGCTCCCTTCGTGGATCATCAAGGACGACGCAGAGGTGGAGCGGCTGACCTGCGAGGAGGAGGAGGAGAAGATGTTCGGCCGCGGCTCCCGCCACCGCAAGGAGGTGGACTACAGCGACTCGCTGACTGAGAAGCAGTGGCTCAAGGTACATGCCAGAGAGGGCCGCGGGCGGGGCTCGGGCAGCGCAGGGCTCGGCCGCCAGGATCGAGGCCTTCGTCCGAATCCTGCGCAGTGCCCTTCGGCCTTTCTTGGTCGGTTTTCACTCACGATAGCGACCCTTCACACGTGGGGTCAGGCTCACTCAGTTCCTCCTGATGGAACTCGGGAAGGCACCCCTGTGCGGTTCCCGAGCTGCTCAAAACCCACTTCTGGGTAGAGTTGGCCCTTCCAGCGTCAGGTTTAAGCAAAATATTGCCAGTCTTTGCATGGGGCTGACCGGAGGACCCAGGGATATATTGGGGATCGTCAAGTCACCCTGCAAGATGGTTGAGAGTGGTGACGGGGTCAGGCAGCCCCGCCTTTGCGTGCGTCACCCCTGGGAGCTGCGGGGAGGGAAGAGGGAGGAAGCCCCCGCCCGAGGCTTCCGGCACCAGCTGCTCATGGAGGTGATGTGAGCACCCATTTTCAGCAGGTGGCTCCCGGCCCTCACAGCTGCCGACAGCTGAGTCAGGGCTGAGGGCGGCTGCTGGTCCTCCTGATTCAGCCCCCCAACCCCACCCGAGCGAGGGTGCTCTACATTTGCACAGGGGCCTGGCACTGGGGTTACAGTGACAAATCAGACCCCATTCCTGCTCCAGGGGTTCTGAGTGTAGAGGTGATGAGTAAGAGTCCAACCCTTGAGTTGTTGTCCCTGAGACACTTCCTGAAAGGCAGATGGTGGCTTTTGGTTACGCCCTGCTGAGCGCCACACCCCAGAATGAGCAGCTGTCTCCCCAGGCCTCTTATCACACACCCTGGGGTTCCCCTTAATTAACTGCAGCCCCAGTGCTTTTTCAGCCATGTGGCCAGGTGACCTTGGTCCCCTCCTGGGAGCTCAGAACACCCCAGACTTGCGAGCTCGCCCACTGAGCTGGGCACCAGAGGGAGCTGTTGAAACATGCCAGGAACCACCGAACCTCCGGTGGGGCGGGTGGGGCGTCTCATTCCCTGCCGTTGGCCCAGGGCTCCAGGCCCCAGAAGAGAACCTTGGATGAAGGAACGTCGTACCAACCACAGTCCCGAACGGCTCGCATGGGGCCTTTGCCAGCCCGGCATTACTGAGACAATGGGTGCCCTTTAAAAAATAGCTGCCCACATGCTAATGATAATAGTTGGTGCTCATTTCTTTCTCCCTCCTCCCTTTCTTTGAGGAATAACTTACATACCGTAGAATTTACCCATGTAAGATGTACAGTTCAGTGATTTTTAGTATATTCACAGAGTTCTGAAACTATCACCACAAATGAAGCTTAGTACATTCTCACCCAAAAGAAACTGTTTTCTCTTTAGCTATCTTCCCATCCCTTTATTCCCTCTAGCCTTTGACATCCACTAAACAACTTTTCTGTTTCAGTAATTTTGCCTAAACAGGAAATTTTCTGTAAATGAAATCATGCATTATGTGATCCTTTGATGTCTGGGTTTCTTCACTTAGCAAAATATTTTCAAGATTCATCCAGGTTCTAGCATATATCAGGACTTCATTCTTTTTATGGCTGGATAATGTTCCATTATAAGTATATACAACATTTGTTTATCTAGTCATTAGTTGACGGACCGTGGGGTTGTTTCCACTTTTTAGCTATTGTGCATAATGCAGTGCTGAACATTTGTGTACAAGTTTTGTGAGGACATATGTTTTGATTTCTCTGGGGTGTGTATCTAGGAGTGGATCAAATGGTAATTCTCTGTTTAACCTTTTGAGGAACGAAAACTGTTTTCCAAAGTGGCTGCACTATTTTACATTCCCGCCAGCAGCACAGGAGGGTTCCAGTTTCTCCAGGTCCTCGCTGATAACTTTCTATTTGCCTTTTGATTCTAGCGATCCTAGTGGGTGTGCAGTGGTATCTTATTGTGGTTTTGAATTGCTTCCGGTGGGGTGTGCTGGTTGGGGGGTGGCGCTAATGGTGTTGGGCACCTTTTCATGTGCTTTCTGGCCATTTGTAGATCTTCTTTAGAGTCTTTTATCAGATATATGATTTGCAAATATTTTCTCCTATTCCGTGGGGTGGTTTTTGTCTTTGTTTTTCACTTTTTTTTACATATTTTTAAAATTTATTTATTTTATTTATTCATTGTTTTTTGGCTGCATTGGGTCTTCGTTGCTGCGCGCAGGCTTCCTCTAGTTGCAGTGAGTGGGGGCCACTCTTTGTTGCGGTGCGTGGGCTTCTCATTGCGGTAGCTTCTCTTGTTGCGGAGCACGGGCTCTAGGCACGTGGGCTTCAGTAGTTGTGGCTCGCAGGCTTTAGAGCTCAGGCTTAGTAGTTGTGGCACACGGGCTTAGTTGCTCCATGGCATGTGGGATCTTCCCGGACCAGGACTCGAACCCGTGTCCCCCGCATCGGCAGGTGGATTCTTAACCACTGCACCACCAGGGAAGCCCCTGTTTTTCGCTTTCTTGATACTGTCCTTTGAAGCACAGAATTTTAAATTTTTGATGAAGTCAAATTTATTTGGTTTTCTCTTTTCGCCTGTGCCTTGGTAGCATGCCTGCGAATCCATTGCCAATTGATGGTCACAAAGATTTACCCCTGTGTTTCCTTTCAAGAGTTTTAGAGTCTCAGCTTTTACATGTAGGTCCATGATACTTTTTTTTTTTTTAATTAATTTATTTATTTTTGGCTGCGTTGGGTCTTCGTTGCTACTCACAGGCTTTCTCTAGTTGTGGCAAGCGGGGGCTACTCTTCATCGCAGTGCGTGAGCTTCTCATTGCGGTGTTCTCTGTTGCAGAGCATGGGCTCTAGGCACGCGGGCTTTGGTAGTTGTGGCACACAGGCTCAGTGATTATGGCTCCTGGGCTCTAGAGCTCAGGCTCAGTAGTTGTGGTGTGCGGGCTTAGTTGCTCCGTGGCATGTGGGATCTTCCCGGGCCAGGGCTCAAACCCATGTCCCCTGCACTGGCAGGAGGATCTTAACCACTGCACCACCAGGGAAGTCCACCGTTGATCGCTTTTGAGTTAATTTTTGTGTATGGCGTGAGGTCAGGATCCAACTTCATTCTTTTGCATGTGGCTATCTGGTTGTCCCAGCACCATTGTTGAAAAGACTATTCTTTCCCATTTGAGCACATGCCATTTTTTTTAATATATCATACTCAATAAAATTTACATTAATAAAAGAGATATTTAAAAGAGAGAGAGAGAGAGAGATTTACCCAAATCAGATACTCCTCTGTCTTAGTGGTGCACATGTAATTCGCACCACTTTTCTGGCAGCCACTCTGATGCCATATGTACCCAAACCCTGTAGAATGTGCCTGGCTCTTGCCCTTCTGGGCTGACCTGCATGTCTAGGGCACAGGACCAGAGACCCCAGTATTAGATTCCTTGGGCTGCTATAACAATTACCACAAATTTGGTGGCTTAACACAGCAGGAATTTTTTCTCTCACAATTCGGGAGGCCAGGAGTCTGAAATCTAGGTGTCAGCAGGACCATGTTCCCTCTGAAGGCTGCTTCCTTGCCTCTTCCAGCTTTTGGTGGCCCCAGCATTCCTTGGCTTGTGGCCACATCACTCCAGTCTCTGCCTCCGCCTTCACATGGATGTCTGCAGTATCTCTCTTACGGCCTTTTCTGACTCCTTGGATTTGGGCCCACGCTAATGTAGTATGATCTCATCTCTATTCTTAACTTATTACATCTGCAAAGACCCTATTACCCCATAAGATGACATCCTGAGGTTCCAGGTAGATATGAATTAGAGGGGACACCATTCGGCCCACTGTGTGCCCTCCCCCATGCCAACCTCCTTTCAGTCCTTCCTGTCTGCTCTGTGCCCTCCATGCTGTTCCTTTGGCCTGGATGCCTCCTTCCACCACCCTGACCCTTCAGATCTGCTTAAGTGCCCACCTCTGGGAAGCTCTCCCCAACCCTGACCAGGACACATCTGCTCCACCATCCTCAGAGCACCTCTCACCCTCCTTCTTGGCACTCAGCACACTTGTCACCATGTTTGTGGGCTGTGTTCAGTGCCTGGCCCCGTACCTGCACTCAGATGCAGCCGGTAACTGAGATGAATAACCAGGGCATCCGTTTGGGTCCAGGCCCCACTCCCGTTTCTGATTCCACGCCCCCCTAGAAACCTGGCTTCCCATCACTTTGTGTTCAGGGCTAAAACATGCAAGTTAGTTATTATCGTTGAGAATTAATACATCGGACCTATTTTAAAGTTAACATTCACGTTCGTGTTCTTCAACCCAGCGGTTTCACTTTCAGGAATCTATCTAAAAGAAAGACAAATGTCAGTTATGACGGTACTTAGAATAGCCCACCCACCCATCCTCGCAAAATTGGAAAGAACCTAAATGCCCAACTACAGAGGAAGTTAAGTTAAGGCCCATTTTACAAGGAAATACTATTAAATAGGCATTAAAAATTATGTTGCAGAAAGACGAGAGGAAGTATATCCAGGACATAATAAGCAAAAAGATGAGTCGTGATGTGGTATGTGGCTCGATCCCGGTGCTGCCTCGATTGTGCACATGTGCGTGGGAAGGTGGGACATGCTGCAGGTGGAGGGTGGGGATGGCTGCACAGCAGGAGCATTCCCAGTGCCACTGAACTGCACACTTGACAGTGTTTGAAGCAGCTGACTTTTATGTTATGTGTATCTTACCACAGTTTTTTAAAAACATGGAACATGGTCTAGAGCAGAAGTGTTGACGGGGTCACCTCTGGGTGGAGGGTTTACAGGAGCCCACTCTTCAGGCTTCATACAGTGAGGCTGTGACACTTAAATTTGTAACATATGCCGTTTATCTGCGAAGAACGGGCTTGGGTGGGCTGGCATCGGGGAGACAGAGCTGGCCCTCACAGCCCCCGTGCCCTTGGAGCCCGTCTGGAGCCCCAGCATGTGTCCCGCCCCAGCCAGGCCCCCGGGTTTGCGCCGCGGCCTCTGCTTGTCGACCTCGGTGCTGGCTGTCCTATTTTTACCACTATTGACCCTGAAGGCCATCGAGGAGGGCACGCTGGAGGAGATCGAAGAGGAGGTCCGGCAGAAGAAATCGTCGCGGAAGCGCAAGCGGGACAGCGATGCCGGCCCCTCCACCCCGACCACCAGCACCCGCAGCCGCGACAAGGACGACGAGAGCAAGAAGCAGAAGAAGCGTGGCCGGCCGCCTGCCGAGAAGCTCTCCCCCAACCCGCCCAACCTCACCAAGAAGATGAAGAAGATCGTGGACGCTGTGATCAAGTACAAGGACAGGTAAGTGGGGGGCGGGGTGGGCGGGCGGGGGCCTCTGGGAGGGGCCGGCGAGCCCGCTGCCTTGGCAGTCACCCCACAAACTCAGGTTGAGTCTCTGTCTCGGAGCCTCTGTCCTCGTGGGACGTGACATTAACATCCTGAAAGAGGGGAGACAGGCAGTGTCAGCCGTGGTGAGAGGGCAGGGGAGGCGACGTTCAAGAGGAGCCCTGAGGAGGGCAGGTCTGGGGACGAGGGGTCCAGGAGGTGGCCGGCGGGTTCGAGGCCAGTGGCAGGGTGAGTGTGGGAGAAGGGGGTCTGTGCTGTGATGGAGGCCGATCACGTGGCTGGTGGACCGTGGTGAGGAGGCGCCTGTGGCTGGAACAGAGAGCCAGTGGTTTTCCTTCTGTAGACAGTCCCCCGCCCCGCCCCGGCTGTGGTCTCCCTGCCCTCACAGACATGCCAACCACAAGACAATGCATGCTTTCTGCTTTGTAGATCCATTTGTGGATCATGAGTACTACGTAAGTAAGAAGAAGAAAATAATGGCTCTCCCGCGGCCCTCTTAGGAGACTTCTGCCCATCCTGCCAGCACAGGGTGGGTTGCGTGGAGCTGCATCGGGCAGCCAGGGGCATCCTTCCGCCTCCCAGTGTCTTGTTCCACTTTCTGCTATATGCAGGTCGATGAGGCTGTCCCCGTAACGGGAGGGTTTTACAACTTGAATTCATAGTAATGCTTTGCAGTCAATCACAAGCAAAGTAGGGGAGAATTTTAATCTGTCCGAGGGAATAGTGTCAAGGCATGAGCCCATGGTGTATCATTTGGAGAAACTGTTACCAAGCCTGTGATTTCAGGGGGTGGTGATGGTTATAGTACCCCAAGAAAGGATACAAATTGCTCTTTAAAAAGAATCCTTTATTATTGGAAGAGAAACAAATGATGAAGTGGAAAAGAGGCATATTTAAGTTCAACTGCTGGGCCTAAAAATATTACGTCTTGTGTCAGTGTTTCTTGGGGTTTTTTAAGTGTATATTGGGGTTTTTTTAATTAATTAATTTTATTTTTGGCTGCACTGGGTCTTCATTGATGCACGTGGGCTTCAGTAGTTGTGGCTCGCAGGCTCTAGAGCACAGGCTCAGTAGTTGTGGAGCATGGGCTTAGTCGCTCCACGGCATGTGGGATCTTCCCCGACCAGCGCTCAAACCCGTGTTCCCTGCATTGGCAGGCGGATTCTTAACAATGCGCCACCAGGGAAGTTCCTGTGTCAGTATTGAGAACAAAATATTGAACTCATTTGCAAACTTCACCTTTGAGGCAAATTCCACAAAGAAAAAAGTAGACCAACAATTATTTATAATATGGAATGTGCAAAAATCCAATGAAAATAATAGACCCTGATGTTTTCTTCCTAATAGTATTCTTGCAAGGGAACCTTAACATTGTCAAAATGAAGAAGACCCTTGAAGGTCAGTGGGGAAGGATGAACTTTTCAAAAAGTCATGCTGATCACTGGGATATCCATCCATACGGAGAAGATAAATATTGACCCCTCCTCACGCCATACACATATATTAATTTGAAATGGATTACAGACATAAATGTGATGTAAATCAACTATATTTCAATAAATCTTTTTTTTAAATCCCATAAATGTGAAAGGTGCAACATGGGAAAAAAATTTTCATGTCCTTAAAGGAGGCATAGACTTCTTCAGTAGGACAGAAACGCCACTAGCCATAAAAGGCTCACAAGTTAGACTTCACTAAAATTAAGAACATTTGTTCATCGAAGGACACCCTCATGAAGATGGTGAAAATTGCCATAGACTAGGAAAAGAAAATACAATTTTAAAATGGGCAAAAGGCATGAACAGACACCTCCCAGAAAAAGATACCCCAGTGACCAATCAACGTGTGAAAAGGCGCTCGGGATCACCACATCGACGTTATAACAAGAAGGAAATGCACAATAAAATGAGAGTGAGGTGCCTCCTCACACACACCAGAAGGGTTAAAATTCCCTTGAGTACCACCAAGGACGTGGATCAGTAGCACCTCACACCCCGCTCATGGGAGCATGTGGCTCTGGGCAGTATCTTCTGAAGCTCGATACACAGATAAAGCTTCTGACCCAGCCACTCCAGTCCTAGTCCTGAGTGCATACATCCACCAGAAGACATGTACAAGTGCATCCATAGCAGCTTTGATCACGACTCCCCTAAAGGAAACAGCCCAGTGTCCACCCACAGAACACGTCCACGGCGGCCTAATCGAAGAACAGAATTCTAACGGCCACGAGAACAGACAGACCACCACTCCCTGGGAGAATCTTACAGACACTCTGTTGAGTGAGGGAAGCCAGACACAGAAAAGTACCTATTGTATGCTTCCAGTTACAGGAAGTTAAGCTGACTGACGGTGATGAGCATGGATCAGTGGTTACCTCGAGTCGGAATTGACAGGGACGGGACACCAGGGAGCCTTCTGGGACGTTGGGATCTTGGTCTGCACATGAAAACCTTCACCAGGCTCTACACCTAAGATAAGATGTGTGGACTTTCCTGTAGTAGGTTACACCTCGGTTTAAAAATAGTAGACACTTGAAATCGGCATCCTGCACTCGATAAGGCCTTGGATATTTTCAAACTAAAGAAAAATATGTCAAGTGTCAGTCCACTTTCTTAGTCATCCTATGACTTAGAGAAAAGGCACTATTGTGCTTAGCTGAAGGTCACGTGACAGAAGAGAAGCTGGCTCCCCTGGCTGCTACAAACAGCCATTCTCTCAAGCCCATGCAAGATTGGGTGATAAATCGGGCAATGAATTAAAACTAGCTTTTAAGGTTCAGGGACATCTTGTCAAGACTGGCCTATGGCAGGACACCAAGATCCTGGTGGGGATTCTGAGATCCAGCCTGATGAGAGCCCTGACACTGCAGTCACAGAGCTGAGCTCCCAGGTCTGTCAGACCCACGTGGTGGTGCCTCCGTGGAGGGCTTGAAGCATGGCTTATGCTTAACCTCACGTCCTCCTGGAACGATGGCCCCACTGGACGGGGAGTTCACCGTTAGACTGGGGAGAACTGCAAAGGAGTTACAAGTGGGCCGGAGAATATGACCATTCCAGGAAGCCTCCCACGCGCTGGCTTTGAGAAACGTTTGGTTCTCAGTTGGAGCAGGGCCTTCCACTCGCTGGTTTGCTGGTGGCCACACAGGAAGAGATCAAACAAGGCACATAAACTCAGGAAAATAGTCACATCGTCCTGGTTGAAACGTTACTTCACAGCACATGCTTTCAGAGATGATGTTTGGGTACAAACTTGACCTACTTAATGGACATTTTTGACGTTCTTATCAAAACGTAAGAATTTGAAACCATGGGGAAAACTACAATATGGTTCACGCAGCTGTAGGGTTAGGCATGGTCTATAGACCACTAGACCACCCCGTCTTCTGACAACAACTGCAGAGTTCAGGGTCCCCAAGACCACCCTCAGGCTCGATAATTTCCCTAGAAGGACTCTCAGCACTCTCTGAAAGCTGGTGTACTCACAGTTATGGTTTATTACAGCGAAAGGACACAGATTAAAACCAGCCGAGGGGAGAGGCACAGGGAGCAGCGTCCTCCCCGTGGAATCGCCGGCCACAGTGACTTTCCTGGCAACATTACGAGAAGATGCGCACAGAGCATTGCCAGCCTGGGAAGACTTGGTGTCTAGGGTCTTTATTGGAACTTGGTCAGTATACTCGGCCGACCTCCCACGTGGCTGCCCAGTCTCCAGTCCCTCTGTGGTTGAACCGATGCCACTTGACCCGACGCCCCTTCCTGGAATCACACTTAGACTGTGCCAAAGGCCCCCAGCTAAACAAAGGCACCCCACCAGGCAGGACATTCAAGGACAGAGACATGGCCTCCCAGGAGCCAAGGGCAAAGGCCAGACCTTTCTTTGGGCCAGGTTAAATTCTTTATGACACAGCTGTCACGTACCTGGAAGGTTCTGAAGCACTGGCCACCACGCCACACCAAGGAGAACTGGAGTGGAACAAAACCAGAGGTAGCTTGACGCGCACTTTCTTGTCTCAGACTTCCAATTGCTCCTTTCTAGAAGAGAAAATGAAACTTTGGATTTAACAATCCCATTTGCTTGCTAGAACCCTATGATTAGCTAAACTCTGTACCTGAGTTAAATGTGGATCCTGAGGAGAGAACTTATTGTTACAGCTTGGTTCTTCCTGGACACCAAAGAATGATTACAGGACATCGCCAGCGTTTGGATTCAGAGTGGGGAGACTGCCTTGCTGAGCAGGGGCCGTGGCGCTGCTGTTCCTGCCCCCAGTGACTGTGGTGGAAGTGGGGTTGCACCTTGAAGCAGTGACTCCAGAGAGAGGCGGCTCGGCCATGCCTCTGCTGCTGAGTCTCAGCAGGGCCGCCCCGCCCCCAGTTTGCACCACTCCAAATGTTGCTACTGAGTGTTGATTTCAAGATCCCTACCCCCCCACCACCCCAGTTGTGTTAAAATACCAGTGCCGTCATGTTTGATAGAACCTTTCCATGTACATCCTGATCTTCACGCAGGTAATGTCCTGATTTGGAAGCTTTTGCATCTTTCACGTGTGTTCAGGGCTGCCAGGCCCACCCCTCCCGAGGCCCCAGTTCACCCTGTGAGCGGCCCTCCCTGGAGTTGTGAGGTCTCCAGCCTTCGCAGCTGCGACCCTCTGCTGGGTGGCGGTGAAAATACATGTCCTCCCGTGGGGTCACGGTGGGAAAACGCTGGAAGAGTCTGCAGTTGTACGCAACTGAGGGCTGGCACAGGCAACCTTGGGGTCCAGTATGGCCTCCGGGAGGAGTGCCACATAAGCAGAGCCTGAGGAAAAGCAGGGGCCCGCCAGGGAAGAGGAGGGAAGGAGCATCACAGGCCAGGGGACTGCGCATGCAGGGGCCCGGAGGCCAATCCCACACGCAGGGCCTCGCAGGGTGCCTTCTCCTTGGTGGTTGGAAATCCCGAAACTGCACGGAGGAACCCTCGGGTTATCAGCCAGAAGTGAAACCAGAATTAAGGAATTAAGCTGGAAGTAGGGATTTTCACTTTAAAATATCTAAGCGCACCAGTAAGTTAGGCTGCAGGGTCAGGTTGGGATTTGTCGTGGAGCTGCGTGTGCTGCCGGTGGCTGTCTTCTCCCCTGGTCCTTCGGAGGGAGTCAGCAGCTGGTGGCCGAGGCATTTAGGCACCGTCTCCAAGCGCCAGTCAGCAGATGTGTGCTCCAGGGCGCATCCTGCGGCGCCTTTAGGATGGCTTCAGAGAAGTGCATCTGCTGGAAGGCGCCACCTCAGGAGACAGGCTCCAGAGGACCCCACAGAGCCCCTTCTGTACCCCGCTGGCTGATGTGTAGAGCTTGACCGTTAACTGCTACAGGGCAGAGTTGTCACTGCTGTAAAGACTCTGCATTGGACAGTGGAGGTGCATCGGCACCAGGGTTCCTGAATTTGATCATCGAGCCAGGGTCATGGAAGAGAACATCTTTGTTTTTATGAGATACTCATAAGTTATTTCCAGATGGTTCAGAAAGTTGGTGATGTGTACAGGCCGCCCAGGCTAAGCCTCCCAGGGCTGAGCCCCACTAGGTGGGCCCTCTGGGTCCCCTTCTCCTGTCCTCTTACTAGGAGGCAGCAGCCCTGTCAGGACCATAGGCTTTGAGTGTCACAGAGATCAGGGATCAATGCCAGATCCACTGTGGGTGACGAAGGGCCCCACCACATCCACGGTGGCAGCTTCAGCCAGGCCTAGTGGCCACTCCCCAAACCCTATCAGTACTTGCCCTCTGTCCTTGCAGGGGCCCTGCATCACCTTGATTAGAATCAAAAAGCAGATGGCTCTTCAGTTGAAAGGTGGTGCTTTGATTGGCAAGAAAAACTGGGGCAGTGTAACAGGCTCCAGGGCAGGTTGTCAGGCAGAAACATTCTCTAGGAGAGGACACCCCAGTTGGCTCCAGGCCCTTCAGAACAGGCCTCTGGGGAGAAGGGAGAGGGTGGAGGGTGGGCGGGTCTTGGAGCCCTTTCCTGAGGGTGCAGGGAGGCCTCAGGCTTCTCCTGCCTCGGCCTCTGGAAGGGTGCACTGGCCCTTCATCAGGAGCCCAAGCTTGGAATGGGCACTGCAGGGCAAGAGGCGGCCCTCCATCTGTGGGGTCAGTGCTGTCTGCTCAGCCCCGAGTCCAGAGCCTGGCGTGAGAGGCGCCGAGGTGAGATGTCTTGAGAACAGTGCTGATCCCCATCATTAATCCCCGGGCCCGCCTGAGCGTGGGCACAGGCCAGGCTGCTAGCCGAGTGGGGCTCAAAGCCACGAGAGGGTTAGCCCAGGTGGCCTTGCTGAGCCGTGCTGAGGTTCTGAGCCTGCCACAGAATTTGTGGGAAGAAGCCCCACCTGCCCAGTTAGGCCGATTCCATCCCCCCCGCTTCACTCCCCACTGCTAATCGCCATGGTGGAGACAGAGCACGCCAAAACAGCAACAAAAAACAGGGCTCTAGTTTTAAGGGTCTTAAAAGTAGAGTTACATAAAAGCTTAAAATAGGACAGGTACAGATAGATACCTGGACTCCGGAAACAAGTAGGTTTGGGTGAGCAGGTGGCAGCCCGCCCCTCCCGTCCCTCTGCCCCCCTCGGAGTCCCCTGTGAGATCCTGTGAAGTGCTCAGTGCATTTCAGCAGGTATGTGCTGCTTCTGTACTCAGGAAGCAGTAGAGGAACATTCGTGAAAGTATCAGTAGAATAGAATAAACAGGTAAGGCAGGAGGTGTAAAATGGAAAATTCCAAACAACCGGGGAAGAAAAACGAGGAGAGGGGAAAGGATGAATAAAAAGGTCCAAAGTCAAGGTCAAATAAATGAGAAATTACCAAAACACAGGTAAAATTTAAAATGAAGCCAGGAGACAGCTAGATAAAAGAATTGAAAAGCAGATTGAGAAGTGTCAAACTTCTGAGGTGAAACTCAGAAACTAAATTAAAAATGCAATTTAACTAAGATTAAAAGTTAGGAGGAGGGGGCTTCCCTGGTGGCGCAGTGGTTGGGGGTCCACCTGCCGATGCAGGGGACACGGGTTCGTGCCCCGGTCCGGGAGGATCCCACGTGCCGCAGAGCGGCTAGGCCTGTGAGCCATGGCCGCTGAGCCTGCACGTCTGGAGCCTATGCTCCGCAATAGGAGAGGCCACAACAGTGAGAGGCCCGCGTACCGCAAAAAAAAAAAAAAGTTAGGAGGAGGGAAGAGAGAGTGTCTGAGGGGGCCTCCGGGTAGGTGTGGAAGTGGGTCTGTGGGTCCCGGATGGTGGCAGCACGGTTTCCCCACCCGCCAACCCCCAGACACACCTTGGTCCCAGCAGTCCAGGGATCCCCAGCACCCGTAGCTCCCAGGGTGGCCATCCTGCCACTTGAGAAGGAGCTTGAGGCCTCTCTGCCTTGGCGCCGCTCGGTACTCAGAGCTGCGGGTGGTAACATGGGGGCTCCAAACAGGAAGCACGCTCCTCAAGACCGAGGTCACTCAGCCCTGCAGAGTGGCCTTGGGCTTCCCTGCACTCACATGACCAGCTCCGCCCACCTCCGGCCACAGCTCCTGGGCTTGCTGTGCCTCTCATTTTCATCTTCTCCCTGGTCCTGAGAAATGTTCTTTGCAGTGCCATGAACGGTGCTCGTTACCCGCAGCTAACATCCCTGAGTAGCTGCCACAGCAGAGCACAGCACTGGCCCTCGCGGCGTTCAGGTCAGCTTGGGGAAGCTGGAACGTACGCTTGGAGTAGATGCCACCCCTGAGAGCCAGGCTGGATTATGATCCGGCTTCTGCGGCTTGCCATGTGACCCTCTTCTCCAGAATGAGGGTTTCACACTAAGTGGTTTCAAATCCAGCTTAGCGGGGGTGGGGGTGGTCAGGTTTTCTTTAAAATGAGATTTGGATTTCATCATTGAACTGTATTAAGAAACATGAGCCCCCAGCTGTGTCATTGCCTCCTGTAAAATAATCAGTTCATTAGAAATTTTGGCTCATGAGATTCTTAATCAGCTTTGTGACCTACAGCCAGTCCAGCCCTCAGCATGTGGACCCTGCAGTAGAGCTTCCCCACCCTCCCTCTTTGTTGGAAGAGTGTGCTAAGAGTGCAGGGCAGGCAGCCTACAGACCTTCCTTGTTGGCAGGTTCCTTGGTGAATATCATTTCCTTTCACTCGTGCATGAGTCAGGAGTTTTTCTGTACCACACAGCCATAAATCTGACACTGAGATTGATCTTTTAAGGGTGGATGCCTGGCAGGTGGAGGTTCTTAGTAAAAATTTGTAAGTGGATCTGCCCCAGACTTCTCACTTTTCTAACTCTCGAGATATCCTTGACTTTGTAATGGGTCAAAAAATTGAACCTGGAAAGTAATTTTGTACTAATACCTCTTTAATGTGTTTCATTGTATCATTTTCAAATTTCATGTATGGTGTACATACACGTAATCTGAGATTCTGTTTCAGATAAATGTTCTGCTGCTAAGTCAGTTTTTAAAATCCTGGCCTGCTCATATCCAGGACCCTTGCTGGCTCAGTTCACTAAGCATCAAAAGAGAAAATAGTCCCAGGGTGAGAAGATGTTATCAAGAGGTGTCATGGGAAGAGGGTCTGAACTGCACTCTAGGAAGGAGAGTGGGGCTGAGGGACTGGGGAGGAGGCAGCTAGGATCTGTCTTGAGTACTATCTTCAGTTGATTGCTTCTGCCTGCCTGAGGCTATGAGGGCTCAAGAGATAGTGCTCTGATCCATTTGCAATGTCTGCCCTGGTCAAAGGGTGAGGAATGGAAGGTATCAAGCAGTATGTTATCATCCCCAATACAGACATTCTTTCTGTTATTTTCAGGATTCATACCAGGGGTCAACAAACCAAATTTGCAAACTAGCAAAAATATAGATATGGGCCACCACTTGTATGTGTGTAGTCTGTGAATTAAGATTTTCTTTTTAGATGAGTTTCAGAGAATCAAAAGAAGAATACTATTTCATGATGTGAAATTATATGAAAATCAGATTTTGTTTCTTATAAATGAGGAATACAGCCAAACTCCGTTGGCCTACATGTTCTCTGTGGCCACTTTGGTGCAACGACTGCAGAGTTGAGTAGTTGTAACAGAGGTGGTATGGCCCACAAAGCCTATAACATTTATACTGGCTGTTCATAGACGAAGTTTGCTGACCCTTGATTTAGAAGAGTACATGGGGGGAATTCCCTGGCGGTCCAGTGATTAGGGCTCCACGCTCTCACTGCCGAGGGCCCGGGTTCGATCCCTGGTTGGGGAACTAAGATCCCGCAAACCGTGCAGTGCGGCCCCCTCCAAAAAAGGGACAACAACAACAAAAAGATACTAGAACAGTATATGGGAAAGGATGGGAGAGACCCCTGACTTAGCCTAGGGGACCTGTGCTCAGGTCTTGCCTGCCACCAATTTTCTGTGTCTGGGCCAGCTCTCCTAACCTCTCTGGTTTCTCCATCTGTTCGAATGGGATATCGACAGATGACCTCTTAAATACTGAGAGTCTGTGGTTCTGTCCTGTTCGGGGGTTTGGGTCTGTTTTTTTGTTTGCTTTGTTTGTTTTGCTTTTTGTCTCTTCTGATTCTTTGTTTCTCCTTCACATGTTATCATTTTGTTTCAAGGACACATCAAAGGATGTGTCCATTTAGACTTTGGGGCTCTAGGTATCAGGAACTCAGGTCTAAGCCCTGCAAGCAGAACAGGGGTTCCTTTGGCTTGGAGGCCATGGAGGAGTTAATGAAGTCTAGCTTTCAGGACCCAGAGCCACCTGCCACCTCTCCCCTTACCCCTGTGGTGAAACACAGCTCTGGGCACCGTCCTCAAGGCCTCACACACCAAGAAAAAAGACCTCTGCTTCCCCAGCTCCTGGTAAAAAGGCCCAGGGAAGAGCTCTTATTGGCTGGCTGTGTCCCAGGCTCTTGCCTGGACCAGTCACTGAGACCAGACGGCTGAGGAACTGTGCTTGTCCGCGCCATAGTCTTGGGGGGAGAGGTGGGGACTCAGTGACGGGCAGCCCCACCAGAAGCCTGAGTTGGTTTGGGGGAAGGCACATTCCCATAGGGAGGAGACCATCTGGGCAGGTTAAATAAAAGGGTCCCAACCAGGGCTTTTCAGGCTCCAAGGAGAAGGGCTTAGAAAACTAGATAAGGCCTCCCCCACCGCGTGGTCACAAACCTCGTTCAGTAAGAAATGACCTCTGGGCTAGATGTGGGAGGAATTGGAGCTCCAGGCAAGGCCCTAGTCACTCTGAGCCCCTCTGTGTCTCATGTCCCGATGTGATGGGGACAGGGCAGTGAACGAGGTGGAAGAAAATCCCTGCTGTGGGAGCTGACATCTAGAGGCTGGAAAATAACGTCACTGTCATATGTAACAGCAGCCACCATTGCTAGTGTTACCAAAAACCAGGTGACAGGCCAGGCTGGAGGCAGTAGGGCCATGGTGGGTGCTTCCTTTCTTTGTATCTGAATTGGGGTCACAGGGCCGATCCTGACAGCATCAGGATTCTCTCAGGCTCCTTCACTCGCGTGCCCACCGCTGCCAGGCAGCCGGACACAGAGCAGAGCCAGAGATGGAGTTCCAACAATTCTGCCTGGCAGAAACTTCTTCAGAGCAAGTCTCACAAGGCAGGAGGCATGTCTCACCGACAGTGGTGAGCGGGGAGGCCAGGCCTGGGAGCTCACCCTGTGGGATCCCGTAACCTCAAGTTCAAGAGGAGGCCAAGCTCGGCCAGGTGCTGGAGGTCGGGGAGGCTCATGGGAGCAAGCACTGAAGGCTTGTGCCTTTACGTGTCATCTCAGTCATCCGTGTTATTACGAGGTGTTGGGAAGATGACATTTATGCGGAGGTGAGGGTGGGAGCCGGGGTTCCCTGGGGGAGCAGCCACTTCGGTGATTCTGAGGTGACTGAGCAGGTGGAGAGGGGCGCTGACATTGGAGGTCCCGGGCAGCCCACCTGGAGGGCCAAGCAGCCCCGAGGAGGGGGGCGCTGGTGAGCAAGCCTGGAAGGCCACACCAGCCCCTGTTGGGGGGGTGGTGAGGGCTCTCCAGGGGACTTCTAAGGATTAAAAATGACTTCTCAGCACTTTGGCAAGGAAAATCTTACGGCAGTGGCTTTTCAAGAGGTCTTCACCATCAAGAGAAGGCAGTTTTAAAAGTCCCCCGTGACCCTGGCGCCCTGCCCCTCCCTCACACACGCCCAGTTTCAGGCCCTCTGCCCTCAGCACGTTGCACCAGACAACAGTTCTCAGGCCAGGTGGGCCTTTTATTCCTCAAGGACGCAATTCCCCCAGAGGTTTATGAGGGTTTTGCTCTGGAATTTCCCTCTGTATGATGGCGCTGGAGTACCGCTTCCTGAGCTCCCTGAAGGACCACGCACACCCCGAGGCCAGGCCACCTGTGTGGATGCCACGGGTGAGCACGGAGCCCATGGCCCTGGCACCACGTACAAGCCTGTTAGAGGGCTGCAGCGTTAATTTAGCGGGTCTAAAACTGGCGTTGCCAGGGGACAGCATCGCCACGCTGGAGGCTGAAGGGAGGCTGAGGGTGGATGTCTCTCTGTTCGCCCCCTCCTCGTCCAGGCACTGGGAGGATGTTGCCTCGGAGCTCCTGGCCCCAGCATAGCCAGGCACAGGTGTGGCACAGCCTGGCGGCCCAGTGCTCGGGTTCCTCATCTCATGGCCACTCACGGCACGTCTTTCCTCTGCTCCCTCATGCAAAGCAAGCACCTTCTCGTTGGGAAAGACTAGAAAACAGCTTTTGTCATCCATTAGCATCTTGCCGGGGGACATCTTTCCTTGGGTTTTGGCCAGATTCTCGAAGTTCACCGCTTGTACGTGCTGCCTGTGAGAGGTGCACAGTATGCTTGGGAAACTGGCCTCTGCAGATGCTGGCACTTGATGCTCCCAACATGAGCAAACTGATTTTTTGCGTCGTAAATAAATAATCAGGGTTCTTCTCCCTCATTCAAGTGCCAAGGCTTTTGCTGCATGTGGCACGTGTTGCTGTTTCCTCCAGGGCTGGGGTTGGGGGGCGATGGGAGGAAGTTGGGTGAGTTCGGAGCCTCGATTCAAATGCATCAGGGGTCTCTCTGCATGGCTGCACCTCAGAAATGTTCCAGAACTCAAAAGACAGC